>NW_024543090.1:22297500-23497500 GCF_018167655.1 Microtus oregoni
CATTTCTAGTCAGGATACTTGTACCTAGACCTTCAAAGCCCAACAATAAAAGTCAAGTATAAAAATTAAGAGGTTACTGGGGATGTAGTTTAGCTTAGTGTTAGAGCACTTGCCTAACATGCGGAAGGCCCTGGGTTTGATCTCCAATACTGAGAAAAAAAATATGCAAGGTTCATGTTTTAGAGAACTTTCTAAATCTATCCATCACACTGGTCACATTAATCTCTGATATTTTATGTAGATGTACAACAGAAGACAACTGCCCATTATATTTTATTTAACATTCTCTAAAAGGTAAATCATGTTCCATTTCAAAACATTTTAATCTTACCCACAATATAGATGAGGACCTGAAGCATTTCTTCTATTAATGTATTATACTGTTTAATCAAATCCTATAGAATTAAAAAAAATAGTTACATAAGAACCACAAAACTTCAAGTCTATATTTCTTTCTTTTTTTTTTTTTTTTTTTTTTTGATTTTTGAGACAGGATTTCTCCGTAGCTTTTGGTTCCTGTCCTGGAACTAGCTCTTGTAGACCAGGTTGGCCTCGAACTCACAGAGATCCGCCTACCTCTGTCTCCCGAGTGCTGGGATTAAAGGCGTGCGCACCACCGCCCGGCCAAGTCTGCATTTCTTTTTTTTTTTTTTAAGTTTTTATTTTTTTTTTTATTTATTTTTATTTTTTTATTTTTTTCGAGACAGGGTTTCTCTGTGGTTTTGGAGCCTGTCCTGGAACTAGCTCTTGTAGACCAGGCTGGTCTCGAACTCACCGAGATCCGCCTGCCTCTGCCTCCCGAGTGCTGGGATTAAAGGCGTGCGCACCACCGCCCGGCCAAGTCTGCATTTCTTTTTTTTTTTTTTTAAGTTTTTATTTTTTTTTTTATTTATTTTTATTTTTTTATTTTTTTCGAGACAGGGTTTCTCTGTGGTTTTGGAGCCTGTCCTGGAACTAGCTCTTGTAGACCAGGCTGGTCTCGAACTCACCGAGATCCGCCTGCCTCTGCCTCCCGAGTGCTGGGATTAAAGGCGTGCGCCACCACCGCCCGGCCAAGTCTGCATTTCTTAATTCGACTCACGGCCCATCTAGACTAGAGCTTTCTTCAGAGCACAGCAATAAGTAGGTGCCAAAGCTTCCATCTGATACATAAAGTATTCAATATCAGCTCTTAAACTGTAACTTTCTTCATTATCTCCACATTGTTATTTGTACTAAATCAAACAAATTCTAATCTTTTCCTTTCTCTACTATCAGCTTCTGTCTTACTGGGAGAGTGAGAAAGTGGCTTAGAGTAGGCGTCCTAGGTGATAAGACTACCCGTCCCTAAAACATAAACGAGTTCTACTGATAAAATCAGTTATTTTTCATGAAGTATAAAGTGACTAAAAATTAATTTCCTTTCTTTAGTTTATTCTTTGGGCCTTTGTAAGTGACTTCTAAGTTAGAAGAATAAAGCAAAGAATTTAATAAATTTAAGACAGTCAGTTTTGCTAGGTGGTGGTGCATACTTTAATCCCAGCCACTTCTGAAGCACAGGCAAGCGGATTTCTGAGTTCAAGGCCAGCCTAATCTACAGGGTGAGTTCCAGGACAGTCAGGGACACAGAGAAACCCTGTCTTAAAAAACAAACAAACAAAAAGGCAGAGTTACTTTATAAGCTAGTACTTCAACTATGAAAACAATGCAGAGGTGACAATGAAACCCTCACGCTGTCAGAAGTGTGCAGGTACTGATCTGTCAATACTTACTAAGAACCTAAAGAAAAATCAAGCAGTTTTATTCATCAAATTTACATACAAAATGCATCTTAAAACAATTAGACGTGTGTATTTAATACTTCTGTTACAGACGTTTGTAATATCAAAACTAGGAAAACTTTAGTAATAAGACGAAAGTATAATGCTTGGGATGGACAGTGGTAATGTACAATTTAATCTCAGCACTCAGGAGGCAGAGGCAAGGGGATTTCTGTGAGTCAGCCTGATCTACAGAGTGAGTTTCAGGACAGGCTCCAAAGCTACAGAGAGAAACTCGGTCTTGAAAAACAAAACAAAGCAAAAAGCATAATGCTTTCTGCACGCAATGGAACTGCTATATAGCCATTAAAAAATGATATGTAAAAATGATAAATAGGGTGGTAGTGTATACCATTAATTCCAGCACTTGAGAGGCAGATGCAGGCAGATCTCTGAGTTTGAGCATGGATTTTATTCAGTTACAAGAAAAACAATCCTACCATAATATTTTGTTAAGCACAGGCTACAAATTATAAAATGGTACACACAGAATAAAGCTTTTGCTTTAAAAACAAATTACTGGCACTTTATTTTCTGGAGGAAATATGTTAAAAGACATTTTTTTCTTTGTTGATCTATAGAGAACCTAGGTTTTCTAGAGTGAAAAGGAGTACATATGTTTGTGTATTTGTGCATTCTATGTGCACATATGATGTTTGGAAGTATAGTTGTTCCAGAGTATGAGATACACCATGGCTCCTAGACATCTAGGACATTCCAAACAAGACACCAAAATCCAAGGATGCTCAAGTCCATTGTAAAATGATATAGTATCCATGTATGACCTATACACTTATAATACCTAATACAAATGTAAATGTCATCTAAATAGTGGCTGTATAGCACTGTTTGAGGAAAAAGCTTATATATTAGTACAGATACAATTTAAAAAATATCTGATCCCTAGTATGATGTATCTGTAGATGCAGAATCCAGATATGGAAGGCTAACTAAATATGCAAAAAAGATGCTTTTAAAATATAACTAAATTGTGACAATGATATTTCCTTTGGAGTTAATTCACATACCAATCTCCATTGCTTACCTGGTCTTTCGTGGATATGGTCTTGTTAAAAGCATCGACTAGTTCATACCTCTGAAGTACCAGTAACAAGAACTTGTTGGGATCCATTATAGAAGCACCAATCTGTAAAAGAAATTGAAAGTCACATTTCTATGTATTAAGTGGAGGAACACTTGTCTCTAATAATCCCTTCAGAAAACTACACAGTAATTTTGAAGATGATAATAGATTGCCCATTCTATTTCTATGTTCAGTTAAAGGTGAGACAAAGTCAACTTACAAACAGTATTTCCTCTTATTTTAAGAAATACAAGAAATATATGAAAAATAAAAAATATAAAAAGGAAATGAAAATCTAACCTGAAGCATGATGATATCTTTATCGTACATTTCTTCCCTGCATTTAACATCCTGGTAATAAAAAACCTGTAAAAGAAATGGCAGACAGACACTAAAGGGATTTATTGGAAACAAAAATCTTCTTTCTCCATGTACTGCATCTATTTACATGTAGAAGGATGGGTGTGTGGACCAGATGTTAACATCAGCTGTCTTCCTCAGTGGCTTTCACTTTGTACAGAGTCAGGATCTCTCAAATAAGAACCAGCGCTCCCTGATCTGGCTACTCTAGCTAGCTGGTTTGCTGTGAGGATTCCGACTCAGCCTCCTACAGCTAGGATAACAGGGGCTGTCGAGTCCACCTAACTTATGTGGATGTTAGACCCCAAGCTCTGGTCCTCCCTCATGCTTGTGCAAAAAGTGATTTACCCACAGACATATCTTTAGTCGGATGGCTCAACAGGTGAAGATGCTGCCAAGCCTACACCCTGCTAATCCCTAGACCCAGATGGCGGAAGAAGAGCAATTCCTTTAAGCTGCCTTCTGAGAAAAGTTTTCTTTTTCCTAGCCCCAAAACAGAGTTTCTCTATGTAGCTCTGGCTGTTGTGGAGCTCACTCTGTAGACCAGGCTGGCCCCAAATTCAAAGATCCACCTTACTCTACCTTCTGAGTGCTGGGATTAAAGTTGTGTGCCACCATACCCAGCAGATGTTTCTAATACATAAATCCCTAGGTGCAGCCAAGCGGTAGAGGTGCACACCTTTAATCCCAGCACTTGGGAGGCAGAGATAGGTGGATCTCTGTGAGTTCAAGAGCAGCCTGGTCTACAGCGTGAGTTCCAGGACAGGTTTCAAAGTTACAGAGAAACCCTGTCTCAGAAAAAATAAAGAAAAAAAAAAATCCGTCGGTGTAGTAAGAGCTGCGGGCCTCTTCCTACTACCCAGCTCCCGGCCGCCTGGCTAGCTTATGCCCCAAAATAACGACACACAAATTGTATTCATATAAACACTGCTTGGCCCATTTGTTCTAGCCTCTTAATGGCTAATTCCACATCTTGCCTAACCCATATTTAATAATCTGTGTAGCACCAGTCTTACCGGGAAAGATTCAGCATGTCTGACCTGGCGGCTTGCTTCATCGCATCTGCCTGGGAGAGGGGAGCATGGCGTCTGAACTCACTTGCTCTTCCTCCCAGCATTCTGTTCTGTTTACTCCACCCACCTGTGTTCTAACCTATCAGGGCCAAGCAGTTTCTTTCTTTTTTTTTTTTTTTTTTGATTTTTCGAGACAGGGTTTCTCCATAGCTTTTGGTTCCTGTCCTGGAACTAGCTCTTGTAGACCAGGCTGACCTCGAACTCACAGAGATCCGCCTGTCTCTGCCTCCCGAGTGCTGGGATTAAAGGCGTGCACCACCACCGCCCGGCGCAGTTTCTTTATTAATTAACCAATGACCTTCCTCCATCATGTTGGTGCAGCAGTTCACATATGTAATATCAGCACATGGGAGGCTGAGACAGGACTGTCATATGTTTGAGGTCAGCCTGGACTGCAAACACCCTGTCCCAAAACAATAGTAACAATAAAAGAAAGAGGAGATGGGTGGTAGGCTGTTTGCCTACCATGTACAAGGCAGTGAATTTAATCTGTATCACCAAAAAAAGAGAGAGAGAAAGAAGAAAATCATAACACCACTTTTCTTCTAAGTGATACCTTTAAAAGTTTGTTGCTGGCCATGCAGCTCTGGCAGGCAAAACACTCACAAGGTAGCCCCAGTCCAGGCTACTGAAGGCATCCACAGCCTGTCTGATGCCATGAGGCTTAGATAAGAAAAAGATACCCACCAGACAGCCTGTGTCCTCAGAGTCAAGGCTGTCTGAGGGGTGGGCCGGTAGGTGCTATGATGATGAACAAATACATGGTGGAGAAGTGGGAGAGAGAGGGGCAGAACGGTTTGTATGCTGTGGTAAGAGGCAGACTTGAAGAGGCAAGGGCAGTGAGGAATGTGTTGATGCTGGCTAGCCTGCTTGCAACCCGGAACCAGGGTGACAAGTGGGCCGTGATTCTGCCATAGCTGGAGTCTACGGTGACATCTACGATCCATGTTGAGACCAAGGCTGTAGGGATGTCCAGGGTCTAGGCCCATACATGTGGCCATTTTGGTGTTCAAGGGCCGTGTTGCCACCAGGGGACATGATGGAGGGGGGAAAACGACAGGCTATGTCTGGGTCCATGGTCCTGCAACACCCAGGGCTTATGTTGGTGTCCATGGCTTCAGTAACCATTGAAGGTGGTGCAGATAACTGGGGTCTGATCAAACGGCTGATGTTGGTATCTGAGGGCCACACTGACACTGGGGCCAGGCTAATCTGGATGACCTGTGCTGCCACCCAGAGCCATATTAAGGCGCAGTGTGGGGCCATGTCTAGGTCCATGGCCTTACTGCACCAGGGTCTGCGTTGATATCTGTGGCTCCCAATACCAGCAAAGGCTGTGAAAATACCTGGTTCAGGTGGGGATCTGAGGGTCATGCTGCAGCTAGGACCATGCTGATCTGAGTGGCCTGTGCTGACACCTGGGGACAGGATGACATTCAAGTCCAGGCTGCTAATGGGGACCGTGTCTGGGTCCATGGTCCTACCATAGTCAGAGTCTGTGTTGATATTTGTGGCCTGTGGTGCCACCAAAGGTCACATGGATGTCCAGAGTCTAGGCCAAAATCTGTGGCCATGTTGGTGTCTGAGGGTCATGCTGCCATTGGGGACAAAATGATTTGGGTGGCCTGCACTGCCACATGGAGCCATGGTATTGTCTGGGCCTAAGCTGCTGCCTAGGGCTATGTCTGGGTCCATGGCACAGCAGCAGCTAGGGTCCGAGTTGATGTACCACTAACGGCTGTAAGGATGACCAGGATCTGGATAGTCACCTGAGATCAAGTTGGTGCCAGAGGGCCTTGCTGCTGCAGGAGCCATAGTGATATGGGTGGCCTGGGCTGCTACTGGGGCCATAGTGATGCTCAGGCCATGCCTGGGTCTGTGGTCCTGCTGCAGCTGGATTCTGTGATGATGCCCATGGCCTGTGTTACCAAGCATGTTGAAATTTGAAGGCCATGCTGAGCTTGCTGTGCCTCTCACTGGCCCAGGGATAGCTGGCCCTGCCCATCACTGGTCACCGCAGGAGATCTGCTCCATTCCCTCCCTACTTAGGAAAGACAGCCCCACTCCTCACCATGGGGGTGGGAGAGCTGGCCCCTAGGTACTAGGAATGCTGGCTCTGTGCCTTGCCTGAGGGAGGCGGTCCCAGTGGCCCAGAAAGATCCACATCATAAGCCTTGGGGTTAGCTCACCCTAACACTATCCCATCTATGACCTACTGGAGGAAGTGAAGAGACTGTCCTGCAGAACTATAACTACAGGATCCCCATTACTCGGGGCAACAGCAGGGTATCCAAGAGGTGTTTTGGTGAGGATCCAGTGACAGTGATGGTGTGCCAGAGGCCTTGAACCAGCCCAATGACTCACTGCAATGAACATTTTTCAGATAGGCCTGACTAGACAAAAGGGTTTACCGTGTGATACACCACAGCACCCAATGCCACTAGAATGAAGGAAGAGGTGTTGAAAAGATGGAGAAGTGAGGCGGTTTTTTGCTTGTTTTGTTTTTAATTGATTTTGGGGAGTCTTTTTTGGGGGGATGTGTAGGGGTGAGGGGAGGATATGGAGGAGATGGGAGTGAGTAAGATTGGGGTACATGATGTGAAAGTCCCAAAGAATCAATAACAAATTATGGGTTTTTTTTTTTAAAAAAAAAAATCTGTTTCTTAATCTTTTAGGAAAAGCACTTCTCCCTGTTTCCCTAAAATAGAAAGAAATATAATTAAAGTAGCCATTGTAATTTTTAAATGGTGCTGAGGGCTGAACTCAGAGCTGCACAAAGGGATTTTAGCACTGAGTTATACTCTTAAGCTATAGGGTACCCTTTGGGCAGATGGTGAGTGCTTACCTCTAATATTCAATAACCACCATAGAAACAAAACAAAAACAACAGCAAAGAAGACAAATGAGAGCTGGAGAGACGGCTCTGGGAGTAAGAGCTTTGGCTGTCCTACCAGAGAACCTGGCTTTGACCTCCAACAACCAACATGGAGGCTCGCAACCATCTCTAACTCTTGTCCCAGGGGATATGATGCCCTCTTCTGATCTCCAATGGAAACTGACATACATGGTGCTCAGAAATACAAGAAGGCAAAACACCCGCGCACACACATACAAATTAAAATGAAAACAGGACAGATGGTGGGAAGACTCAATGTCTCAAACTGAGATAAACCTTGGAAAAGGATAAGTTAATGGAGACTGTGTACTGCTGGCTTTCACCTATCTACACAAGCATCCTAGCTTCTTATAATTCAGATGGGATAAATAGTAAATAGGAAAAAGGAGGAATACTTATAGGAGCCTCAGAATTTTTATATCTAAGAGATGACACAAGAGAATAAAAGTAAATATTTGGCAAACTCGATGGACAAATCACTTAAAAAAAAAAAAAAACCTCATTCACAGGTGTGTGTGCCATACCTGACTAATGAGAGACAGCCCATTTCTTCGCCACATCTCAGCAACAACCTGGGCAACCAGCACCAGACAGCGCAAAGGGTACTCCACTAGGACGTCTACGTGCAAGCCCTCCTGGAACACAGCGAGGTCGAGCACATTATTTCTCATACTACACATGCCTCAAATTA
Source organism: Microtus oregoni (assembly GCF_018167655.1). Classification (NCBI taxonomy): domain Eukaryota; kingdom Metazoa; phylum Chordata; class Mammalia; order Rodentia; family Cricetidae; genus Microtus; species Microtus oregoni. The sequence continues at coordinate 22,305,404 of NW_024543090.1, forward strand.
AGCAAGAAATCTGTAAAATGGAAGAGCTTCCCCTCAATGCCTTTCAAGTCTTTTTGTTATTCAGATCGCTACATGATATATTCAGCTGTGAAGTGACTAAATGTGACTATTCAGAGGGGTTAAAAATATGATTTTCTTTCCCACCCACCAATGGAGATGACCAGAAATGGGACATAAACAACTCAATACTTAAGAGTCACTTACAAAAGGCACAAATTCATGCAGTCTTGAAACAGCACCTAGTCTGCTTAAACGTACATGAAGACCTAAATCATGTTTAAAAGAAAACAGGAAAGCAATTAAACCCTATTAGTGTATTTTTAGTTAACTCATCAAGATTGGAAAGTTGGATTATTGAAATGTATTTTCACTAGAGTTGAGGACTTATCTTAGTCACAGAGTGCATGCTTAGTGTGCAGGAAGCCTTCGGTTCAGTCTCCACACTCCAAGCCCCAACACACACACATGCTTACTAAGCTTACAAGTGATACTCCAAAATGGAAACAATTAAGTTCTAATTTTGAAATACAGTATTACCAAAAACTTAGATTGTATATATGTCATATAAAACTAAAAGTCCGCCTCTCCAAATATTTATTCTACTCTTAAAGAAATATGGCTCAGTGAGTAAAGGTGTTTGTTGTCAAGCCCAGTGACCTGAGTTGAATCTCCAGAGCTCACATGGTGGCAGAAGAAAACAAACTCCCATAAGAAGAAAACTTAATCTTCTGATCACCATACACATTCACCATGGTACATTGTCCCCATCCATAACAGAAATAAATACACAAATGTAATGTAAAAGATAAAAAAGAAATACCAAAAGAATTTAAATTTAATCTCAATTTTGGTATAAAGTGATATAAAATCAACATTTATAAATATTTAAAATTTGGGTAGTTGATAGACTACCAAGTTTATATTTAGATAAATATTTATACTTAGTTACTGTGGTGACAGCTCTCAAAGGATAGAAATAATGACAGTCTTTAATGCCAGTACCTAATGGGACTATATGGAACAAAGGAAAAAGTAAAGTACTGCTACTCAGAGTATCTACAAAATGTTATCACAGATACATAAAAGGCAAGAAATACTCACCAGCAAGCGTTCTAGAGAGTGGTAGATGTATGCTTACAAGATCCTCAGACACTTTGTAGGACTTGGTTTCCAAAACATGACCACACAATTGTACTACTGTCTTGGTACTAGACATGAAATTTGTACTACATCTCATTACAGCTTTGTGACATTCTTTATAAGCCACTAGTAAGAGATCTTCCTAAGGGAAAAGAAAAATACAAATATATTGACAAGTTAGCTACTTTGTCACCTACTATCTCAATAAATATTTATTAAATATAAGTACACAACTGTTTTATGTAGTCCCAGGGCTATCTACATAGGATGTAAAACCAGAGGAAATATAAAATATAAATATTTATAATCAGAGTAAAAATTGTAGGCACCACTTAAATGGTATAAATTCAATATGTTAAAAAGAAAAAGTGTAAATTGGGAAGACATACTTTTGAAAGCAGCTTTTCAATGGGTTCTAAAACCCCACAGTATTTGTCTAGGGATGCAGCTTTGACGTACTATGTGTGAGTCCTCAGCAATGCTGAAGGGAGAGGAAATACACATACACATGTGCAAGCACATGGGGGTGGGGTGGGGTTTTCTCAGGGAATAGAAAAGTAACTGGCAGAACACATGTTTCTTTCTTCCTTTCTTTTCTTTTTCTGGTTTTCAAGATAGGATTTCTCTGTGTAACAGTCCTGGATATCCTGGAACTCACTCTTTAGACCAGGCTGGCCTTGAACTCACAGAGATTCACCTTTCTCTGCCTCCCAAGTGCTGGGTTTAAAGGCATGTGCCAACACATCCAGATGTTTCTAATACAAAAATCCCTAGGTTTGAATCCTCATACCACACATATATACATACAAAAAGAATTTAAGCAAGAGAAAAATGAGGAGGCATTCTAAGGAGATATCTTTTAAAAAGGAAAAGAAAAATAAGGGAATCAAAGGTTTAATGGATGGAGTTACTGAACTTTACACTGGAAATACTGCAATATGTAAATATATTGACAATGTGAGAAGAGTAATGGAGTCGGTTTATTTTTCAAGAATTAATGTGGGTCACCAAAGGTGAAGAAAGAGAAGGATAAAGTGAGGAGCCACAACCACTACCAGGAAGATGATACACATTTGGGATGCAGAAGAATCAAATCTAAGTAAGTCTGGTGGAAAAGAGAAGCTCAGTCCTTCAGGTTACTTAATACAGTGCTTCCCACACTAGTTTTATCTTGAAGAAAAAAAACTCCATAGTCAAATACATTTTGGGAACATTCTTCTTAGGTATCAGTATACTGATTAACAAACACACAGAATATGTAGGCTCTGAAATTTCTTGTATGGAAGAACAACAATAAAACAAGGGGAGTTGGGATAAGCAAATATAACTACGAAACTGAAGGAAGTGATAAATCAATTTAAGATATTGTGAGTTTGAAATATAAAAATGTATTAATTTAAGTACAACCATTTGGCACACCAACTGAAGTGAGACTACAGTTTGGGTAACTTATCGCTTTAATTAATTAATTTAATTAAGTAGAAGGCACGAAAGACCTTTATAAAGGGAATATTTGGGAATCTCTTTTGGCAAGAAGGAAGAATTGGAAGAAAGGTGACCACTAGGTGGAGCTGAACTGACGAACTATTAGGATTGTGTAGGTCTGTGAAAACCAGAGGGGGGGGGAATTCAAGATGATCTAAGAATTTAACTCAAGTCAACACTACAGAAAAAAAAAAAACCTAAGGAATATGAAAATCAAGAAAAGACTTTTAAATATGATTATTAAATGAGTTACTTACTTTTTTCTAAAAATACTTCTAATCCATTGATAGGAAGAAAATCAAACTCTAAAGAAATATAGAGACCTAATGTGTAAAGATAGTATTTTATATATTTTATATACATACACGCATGTTATATTTATTATAGATATAAAGATGATAGATAGATAAATAGATAGACAGACAGATAGATAGATAATAGGTAGGTAGGTAGGTAGACAGACAGACAGATGACTTCAGAAGATGGAGGCAATGTGGTTTTGACCAACACCCCTGGACAAAATCTCCTGGCTGCATTATGTTTCCTGAGGATGAGGAGCCAAAGGATATGTTCGGTTAGTTGTTGGCCAAGACTCCTGTCCTGTTTTATAAAGCTACCACACTAAATTAAGTTTATTGTATTTGAGAGACTGTCACATTGAACCTGTGACTTCTGCTGGTCACAGAAGGAAAAAGAAAAATAAAGAAGAATGTAGTGTAAGGAGGCGACAAAAGCAAGTAAGGGAGTCCTTTGTGCCCACAGGCACCAGAGTAAGTAGGGGAGAAAAAACAAATGGAGACAACCAAGGAGACAAATTCCAGGAAGAGCACCATAACTGGAACCAAGAGCCTTGAGAAAGTCACTGATTTTTGATAAAAGAAGGAAAAGGTGGAGACACAGTGATGACACAGAGCCCTGGTCAGAACATGAGGACTATACAGAAAACTGGAGGAAATGGTGGAACTGACTCAGAAAATGTCAAATTTCTCAGTAAAAATAAAAGAGCATCTGCTACAAAGATGGTTTGCTGTGTGAAGAATCCAAGTTTGGATCTCAAGTACCAAATAAAAGCTGGATGGTGGTAGTATATGCCTTTAATCCCAACACCCTAGATCTCTGTGAATTTGAGACTATCCTGATCTACAGGACAACCAGAGCTGTTACACAGAGAAACACTGTCTCAAAAAACCAAAAAGAAAAAAAAAAAAGCTGAATCTGGTGGCTACCTATAACCACAGTACTGGGGAGCAGAGACAAGAGATCCCAGAGGGCTTGCTGGCCAGCCAGTCTAGCTGAAATGGTAAGGCCCGGATTCAGTGAAAGACACTGCCTGAATAAGACAGACACCCAATGTCAACATCTAGTCTCTACACATGTACAAATGGGCACACACGAATGAATGAATGAATAAAGTCATATTCTCTTGCAGGGGGGATCTTTGGGGATTTTTTTTTGTGTGTGTGCGCGCGTGTGTGAGTAATGTGTACATGCATATGCCTATGGATGCAGAGGTAACCTTGGGCGTTATCCCTCAGGAACATCCACCCTGTTTTTCACTGGAACCCGGACTCATCTATTAGTTAGTATGGTTGGCCAGAGAGCCCCAGGGAACCTCATGTCTCTACCCCATCTCCCACTGCTAGAATTACAAGCACACAACACTTTGGCTGTCTTTTTATGTGGATGCTGGAGCTCAATAGAACTCAGGTCCTTATGCTTTCGTGGCAAGCATTTTACTGACTAAGCTACCTCCCTAGACTAGGATTGAATCTCTATAGACAAAGGGTTATGGTCTAAAATTGTTGGTTAAGAAAAACATTTATTTCATAAATTAAAGTCATTTTTAAGTGTATTAATATAATATGTAAGAAACTTTGATTAAATAAATATTCATTCCTCTCTATTCTTGAAATATTTTAAAATTTTCATGATGCAAGTTATCATACTATTAATCATTTTTAAAATAAATTCATAAATATATATGAGAAAATTTGGGATGGATAGGTTTCAAAGGGGTCTTTGATATATAGTTCTGGCTGGCCTTGAAGTTCAGAGCAATCCTCTTACCTTAGCCTCCCAAGTGCTAGGATTATAGGTATATACCACCACACCTAAGACATACATTTTTTAAAAAGATTCATTTTTACATTAATTATGTGTGTGTGTGTGTGTGTGTATAGTATGTGCAGATATGTACAGTTGCCCCAGAAGGCCAGAGGTGTGAGAGTCCCCTGCAAATGCAGCTATAGGTGGTTGTCAGATGCACGATGTGTGTGCTGGGAAACAAATGTGGGTCCTGTGCAAGAGCACCATGCACTCCTAGCCACTGAAACATCTTTCCAGTGGTCCCAACATACATTTAAAAACTACTTTATTATTTTTATGCATATGGCTGTTTCATCATTCATCTGTGTATCGTGTATGTACACTACCTGTGGAGGCCAGAAGAGGGTGTCAGATCCCATGGATGGAATTACAGATGGTTATGAGCCACCATATGAATGTTGGGAATTGAAGCCAGGTCCTCCGGAAAGTCATTAAGTACTCTGAACAGATGAACCCTTTTTCTAGCCCCAAGGCAGATACTTTTAAACTTTGTAATTCTCCTAAATAAGTGAACTACTCTGGGATACATTTTCTAAACAAATACAGAAGAATAAATTTTCTTTCCATACAATAATATAATTTTAAGTATCTAAGGCTGTCACATTATAAACTTTTACATCAACGAAGCTATAGCACAAAACTGTGCTACTAATAACTATTAGAGCACTTACAAAGGTACTAATCCTACTACCAAATCTTTGACTTACATCACAAGCACACCACTCTTGGAACATGAGCAAAATATTCTTAAGCTGCATTTGTATAGCAATGGCAGCCTCCCAGTCAGGGTCTACTTCAATGTGCTGCCCAACTTGTCTTCTGATTTCTTCCATTCCCTGGAAGGAAAGAGTTGTCAGTCCATGGCCCTTTTTTGTCGCTCTTCCCTTATGGGAAAATATAAATATACAAGGATTTATATTCATAAGTGCACAGTAACTTAACATGGCTGGTAAACTACAGAATATATGAGTTAGAACACGAGGTTTCAGGAGTAGACAGTTCATGGGTATCTGACCACAAATACCAGCCGTGAGAAGTTCCCATTACCTCATGTGTAAAACAGGAATCATAATAGCAAAATAAAACTATAAGTTGCAGATAATATGTAGTCTTACATATATTTATCGTGTGGTAAGCATTCAATGAGCATTAATAGTAGCAGCAGTAACTAATTACACACATGAGTATCTATGAAAGCAAGGACAAGTTAGTGTTTATACTCTATGTCTACTACATTAGAGAAACTGTCTATGAAAACCACTATTAACTTCTTTTGAAAAATGAGAAAATGGGGCTGGAGAGATGGTTCAGAGGTTAAGAGCACTGGCTACTGGACCTGAGTTCATTTCCCAGCAACCACACGGCTGCTCACAACCATCTATTATGAGATCTAGTGCTGTCTGCTGGTGTGCAGGCAGAACACTATATACAAAAAAGAAAGAAAAAAAAGAAAAGAAAAGAAAGAAGGAAGAAAGAGAAAAAAGGAAGGAAGGAAGAAGGGAGGGAGGGAGGGAGGGAGCTAGGGAGATAAGTCAGTGGTTTAAGTGATGGAGGAAGGTCATTGGTTAAATAAAAAGAAACTGCTTGGTCCTCATTGGTTAGAAGATAGGTGGGAGGAGTAAACAGAACAGAACAGAATGCTGGGAGGAAGAGGAAGTGAGCTCAGTCTCCACAGCTCTTCTCTCGGGAGCAGACACCTCAGAGAGACGCCATGCCCCGCTCCTGGGCAGACACACGCCATGAAGCTCCGACCCAGAATGGACTAGGCTAGAATCTTCCCGGTAAGACCGGTTCTCACAGATTATTAGAGATGGGTTGATCGGGATGTGAGAATTAGCCTGTAAGTGCTAGAGCTAAAGGGCCAAGCAGTGTTTAAAAGAATACAGTGTCCGTGTAATTATTTCGGCGCACAAGCTAGCCGAGCAGGCAGCCGGGGTGCTGGGGACGCAGCCTCGCCACCCTTATTACTACAGTTTAAGAGAACAGACTGTTCTTCTAGAGGACTCGGGTTTGATTTCCAGCACCCTCATGCTGGTTCACAACAATCTGAAATTCCAGTGACTTCCAGAGAATTTAACACTCTCTTCTGGCACACAGACATCAGGCATGCACAGGGTACACAAATACATATTCAGTCAAGACACCCAAACAAACAAACAAACAAACAAAAAAATCTCAAAATAGTAGAAAAAATGGGGGGAGGGTGTTAAAGTTAATTTTCTTTTATTGGTACACCAAAGAATTATCATACCTGCATACAGGTAAGAATCTTCAAGAAAGACCGGAAACCTTCAAGGAATTGCACTCTTAACCTTTCTGTCCATATTAGAGGCTTGCTAATCAGGATGTATCTGTCATTTCAGGAAAAAAAGAAATAGGTCAGATGATTCGAAGGTTCTCAGGGTTACAGACAATACTGATTCATCAACACTGTGAATTTTAATTTCCTACAGTAATTAGGGCCTCTGGGGCAGAACTAGAGTTATTTATTTCGCTTTATTTATATAAAACTAGTAAACTAAGGGAATCATCTTCAGGAGAGAGGCATCAAAGCTAAGCATGGCTTCCTAAGCTGTTTCAGAATGATGAAGTGAACAGCTTAGCTGTCACAGGACAGGCCTGACACAGACTCCTGTAGGTAAATACAGGACGAGACTCCACAGATTTATCATAACTGTCACCCAAAGGGCCAAGTCAAATCCTTTGAGGCACAGCTGATTTCAAAAAGACTTCTACCTCTAGGTTTTCAGAACTCAGAGTCCACAAGGATGTAAACCTGTGTCACCATGCCTTGCACATTAGATGTACAAATCTGGAGAGATGAGCAGGCCTACAACTATGTTAGTATACAATTCACCAAATGAATATTTCTTTTGGCTGAAAAGACAATAATTAGTTTCAGTGGGAACAAAATTTACCATGAATAAGTTCTCAGGATACAATAAACTATTAAAAATTACTTTGCACTCAATGAAACAAAATACATTCCTCTGTGTGTGTGTGTCATTTATATATATTGGGACTCGGAACATGAACATGAATAAGATGGCAGTAAGGAGATGTTAATTCTCCCTCTCCCCTGTGTTTGATTGAAAGTGAGATCCCAGCCCTCTAACACCCCTATATTCAAGGAGTCTGGGATGATTGGAGACATCACCCCAGCCCATGTCACACATACTTGGAATGCCAATGGAGCAGGAAGCTCCATTTCAAGCCCCCTCCCCTGGGAGTTGCCTTGGTCTGGACTCCACCTCCAAGAAAGCCCGCCAAGCGGTGACCGCTCCCACAGGCTATTTAGGATGCCACCTAGAAAAGGAACATGTGGTCTCCGGGTATTGCATGGTCTTGCCTGCTCTCTTCCCCTCACCATGCTTTCCCGGGCCAGCCGGGAGTGCTGCATTAAATGTTGACATCTTTTATTCAGTCTAATTTGGTCTGATTGGAATTATTTGTGTCAGCAGAGAGGATCGTCTTAAAAAAAATATTCCTAACACCCCATCCCTTTTACTTTACTGGGTTGACCAGTTGGTATTCATTTCTCGACACACAAATGGTATTCACTCAACAGGAAGAGGCTCAGCAGAGAGGAACATTAATTTAGAAAAGACTTGGCAGATATAATTGCTGTCCTTATGAAGTGACTTATTTTTTTCTAAATGGACAAAAGGACCAGAACAAAACAAGGAAAGCCACAAAAGGAACTAAAGTTCAAGAAACATTTTTTTTTTTTTTCTAGACAGGGTTTCTCTGTAGCTTTGGAGCCTGTCCTGGCACTAGCTCTTGTAGACCAGGCTGGCCTTGAACTCACAGAGATCCGCCTGCCTCTGCCTCCCGAGTGCTGGGATTAAAGGCGTGCGCCACCACTGCCCAGCTCAAGAAACTTTTTAATGCTTGGAAAGGCTACTCAAAGTTGGAATTCACTGCTTGGGGAGAACTAAAATTTCTGTAGGGAATATGAACAGAGTACCCACTCACACCAAGGGTTTATTTTATGTTTAGGTAATCAGGAAATAGAGTGCATGGCTGGACTGCAGAGAACAAATTCTAAAAGAACTTAGAGATACTTAAACATTTGTAGTAATTACTGTTTTAAAAGCAACTTTCAGGGAAAATTAAGCAGATAACGTAGCAGAAAACAGGACTTAATGACAATTTCCTAAACAAGGACATTTCTGAATGTGTTTTCGTAAGGTTTCAGAACAGCTTTCATTGTCAATGTCTATACACTATGAGGATACATGATGCTGTAAAAGAAATTTGAGCAGTACAGACAGTCAGGTCTAAATCTCAATTCCACACGTAATATCATTGTGACCTAGGCAAATAATTATAACCTACAAGCCAAGATTACACCAACTACTTTGTAAGAATGTTGCAATATTAAAATGAAGTTGGTATAAGCAAAGTTCCTTAACACGTGAGAACTACTAACAAATTTCACAGGACCCTTTTGAGAGTGAATTGTTGAGTAGGTTACTTCAATTATGCTAGCTTTCTCTAAAATAACTCAGTTATGAGAATATGGCACAGTAGACCATGGCTCATCAATGAATTAACAAGTCACTTCAAGCACAGCCATTAGGAAGTTGTATTTTGCATAATTTATTATGCATAATTTGCTAAGGAACAAATCTGAGTGGCAATGGATACATGCTAATCACTGTGGTGGTTTGAAAGAAAATGGCCCCCATAGTGAGTGGCATTATTAGGAGGTGTGGCCTTGTTAGAGGAAGTGTGTCACTATGGAGGTGGGCTTCGAGGTCTCCTATGTTCAAGCTATGACCAGTGCCACAGTAGCTTCTGCTGCCTGCAGATCAAGATGCAGAACTTTCAACTCCTTCTCAAGCACCATATCTGCCTGTACACCACCATGATGATAATGGACTAAACCTCTGAAACTATAAGTCAACCCCAATTAAATGTTCCTTTAAAAGAGTTGCCATGGTCATCATGTCTCTTCACAGCAATAGAAACCCGAACTAAGACATCCACCATCAATACTTATACTAGAGGTGTGATGACAGAGCAATTTACTAAACTCTAAAGAAAAAATTTATATGCCACAATGACATAATAATAAAATAAGATAATGAGAAAATCTTGAATTTCTCTTGGTAAAATCAACAATTCACTGTAGAGTTTTCAGATACCTGTCATTTTTTTTTTTTTTCAGGGCTGGGGATCAAATCCAGGGCTTTGGATATTCCAGGCAAACACTAAATATTGAGCTGAATTCTTAAACCTACGTTTTAAACAGACTAAACTATTTTTAAATTGTACTAGAAGCCCATTTGTTTACCGTCCTTATCCCCCATAGTCATTAGAAGTACATAAAACATTTTCCCAATCGTGTGTGTGTGTGTGTGTGCATGGTTATATGCATGAGTGCAGATGCCTGTGGAAGCTCCAGATTCCCTGAAGCTGGAGTTAGAGGCAGTCATGAGCTTCATGATATAAGTACTAGGATCCAAACTTGGGTTCTCTGAAAGAAAAGCAAATGTCCTTAACTGCCAATCTCTCCAGTCCCGCCTTAGAGCTTTTATTTATTTATTTATTTATTTATTTATTTATTTTTTATTTTTCGAGACAGGGTTTCTCCGTAGCTTTTGGTTCCTGTCCTGGAACTAGCTCTTGTAGACCAGGCTGGCCTCGAACTCCCAGAGATCCGCCTGCCTCTGCCTCCCGAGTGCTGGGATTAAAGGCGTGCGCCACCACCGCCCGGCCTTAGAGCTTTTTTGAAAACAGCAAACTACGTACAAAATTTTTTTTAAAGTTCATGATTTATTAAATAGTTGATCTACCAGAATTCTTACAACATTCAACATTTCTAAACTAAATGGAAATTTATTTTAATCATCTGTTCTATCATGTGATTCTAATTTTAGTTTAAGACTTGAAATGTTTTTCAATTATGTCTATGTGGGGTGCATGTGTGTACAGTATCTGTAAGTACCTGCAAAGATGAGATTAACAGCAAGATTCCCCTGGAGCTGGAGTTAGAGGTGGTTTTGAGCGACCTGATATGGGTACTAGGAAATGAATCCTGGTCCTCTCCTAGAGTAGTATGCCCTTAAACACTGAATGATTTCTGTAGCTCCCCAATTTTAGTGTGAAAATAAATGTTTAGTTCTCTCAAGGGAGAAAAAATTTAATTAGGGAATAAATATCAGTAGGCTGGTATATATGCAAAAAAGGAAGCAAAAAGAAAAATACACAGATTATTGGAAACTGAGAGAACATAAGAGGAACAAAACCATGAAGTGTATGAGCAGAAGAGTGGAAATTACAATGGATAGTCATTTGATAGCCCAGGTACACTGACAGGCCTGTCCTCAGCACCTTCTTCATTCAGCTGGTTTTAAACTCAGTAAGACTTTGCTGAAGACATTTACAGAAGTCTTGTGTTACTAGTTGGAGACTGATTCCAGAACCCCACTTCCAAAATATATAAAATGATAAAGTATTTGAAAGCAACCTACATACATCACAGAAAATTTAATACCTATACAAAGCATTTTTTTTCCCCGAGACAAGGTTTCTCTGTAGTTTTGGAGCCTGTATTGGAACTAGCTCTTGTAGACCAGGTTGGCCTCGAACTCACAGAGATCCCCCTGCCTCTGCCTCCCGAGTGCTGGGATTAAAGGCATGCGCCTAAATCAAATGTTCTATAAATGCTTGTTATACTACAGTGTTCTGAATAAAAACAAGAAAATAAATCTGTACATGTTCAGTACAGAATCAATCATCTTGTTATTACTTTCAGGTTGTTGGGTGGATCCACAGATGTGGAGGCCAACTGTATTAGCACGAGACAGTCAAATTTCTTTGTGCTTGCCATGACGGTAATGAGAATCCTAGATAACCAAGAGGAGCAAATGTTTACTTGTATGACAGAGCAAGTAAGTACATTGTGTTTAACAGATGCCCTCACCTTTGGACTCCAACCACTTACTTTAGGTCACATATTACTGCATATACTCTTCCCAGTTTGTCCTGGCTATAGCCCTGGAAGTTGAATTTATTGTTCCTGTCCAAGTACTCAGGTAAAACTTCTAGCAGAGTTTCAGTAATGACAGAAATAACATTCTGTTCTTCAATAAGATGTCGGGCCTGCAGAATATTTCAAGAATATCGTCTTAGCATTAACTCATCATAGTAATGGACTTAATTTATTCATTCATATGGTTGACCAGTATTTCATTTTGTTTTTTAAACTGCCATCTCACTATGTGCCTAGACTAGCTTCAAACTTAAAATTTTCTGCCTCAGTTGAAGAATGCATGCCCATTAAGTAAATCTGTTTGTTTCTTTACTTTGGAGACAGGGTCTCTCTATTTTAGTCCTGAATATCCTAAAATTTGCTATATAGACCAGGCAGGCGTTGAACTCACAGAAATCCTCCTGCTTCCTCCCATGTGTCAGGATGAAAGGCGTTTGTCACCATGCCAGGTCAGAAATAAATAATTTTTAACAAATGCTAAATTACTTTTTCTTTCTTTTTATTTGTTTGTTTGTTTAGAGGCAGGTCTCACTATGCAGCCTTGGCTGGCCTGGTGCTCACTATGTAGATCAGACTGACCATGACTCTATATTGATCTACCTGCCTCTGCATCCTGAATGGTGGAACTAAAGGCATGAGCTACCGTGGTCAGCTTAATAAATGTTTATTGAACATTAAAACGGATCCCTAGTTTTTAAAGAACAGCAGCTACTTCAGAAGTTAATTTCTAGGGTTTAGGTTTTGCTTTTATGCTCAGTTTTGGAGATCAAATACTGAGCCTTGTATATGTCAGGCAAGTGTTATACCACTGAGTTATACTCGTAGCGAGGAAATTAGTATCTAAAGTAAAACTCCTCTTTTCTCAGTAGCTAGAAAATACCTATGTAGGAATGGCAAGCCTCTTCCACAGATTGTCTAACAAACATTTATCACCTGTAATCATACCATGAGCAATGAAAAACAAAGACACCTTTTACAACCTCTATCATATTGTTATCTATTATGGTACTTCTCTATCACTCCAATTCAATTTTCTTCCCTATCCTTTCCTTTGGCCCTTTGAAATGGGAAAATAGGAATAGCTAATCAGACTTTCAAGAAGAAAGAAGAAAATAGCATAAAAGGAAAGTAGAATCCTCTTTCCTCCCAGACCAGCACCACCTCACAGCAGGGACTGCTGGGCACACTCTCCCTTCTCAGTTCTTACCTTAATGCATCTATCCACCAAAAAACAATAACTAAAGAACAAAAGAAAGACAAAATTTAAAACTGCAAGATTTTGGTGTTGAAATAACAACACTCCAGAGAGTGAGAAATCACCTTTGAACGTCACTCGTAAAGATCGGACCATTTGGACAAGGGTAGTTTCCAGTTATTTTGTCCCTGGGTACCACTAGAGTTATTACACACATAGATACCACAGAAGTATTAAATTTTAAATGAAAGTAGCAAAATTTTGTGATTGGGCTGGAGAAATGGCTCATAGGTTAAGAACACTGACTGCTCTTCCAGAGGTCCTGAGTTCAATTCCCAGTAACCACATGGTAGCTCACAACCATCTGTAATGAGATCTGGTGCCCTCTTCTGGCCTGCAGCATACATGCAGACAGCATATGGTATAATTAATATATAAGTAAATCTTTAAAAAAAACTTTGTGATTATCACACGGTTTCAATTTGATATCACATCAAGTAAAAGTCTTGAAAAGCAGAGCAAGTTTTACTCAAAAAATCTCATACATACCAGGGTCGGGACAGTGAACATCTGAACAGACAGTGCGGTTATCGAGATGCTCCTGTCATGATCATCGCTGATATATTCCTTCTGCAGTTGTTTATAGTACTGAAAGTGATGGAAGAGGAGAGCTGATTTGAATCACAGCTGAAACCTTTACATTCTAAGTTTTAATAACTGTCTCAAGTGTGACACAGTTCATAAGATGATGAGTTAATATAATTCTGTTTATCATTATCATAGTCAACAAAAATGTAGACAGCAAGAAACAGAAGAATACTAAAATATGAATTAAATGACTGTGATCTAACAGAGTTAGAAAGATTATTAACTTTAAAAACAAAATACACAGGTGAAAATCATGGCAGAGTGTAATAGTGCAGTTTTCCCTTTCTTAAAACAAAACAAACAACAAAAAAGAAAAGAAAAGCCCTATGGCAATGTTTGACAGTTTCTACTTAACAGTATAGAGCTGGATATATTAAAAGTATTTAGCAACTTATATAAAGCAGGAAGCCAATCACTCATATTCAGTCAATCCTCAAGCAGAGTGGGCTTAATATTTTTTTGTGCACAGTGGTGAATTACAGCTGAAAACCAGCCCTGCTGTGTTAGATCAAAGGCAGCACCACACCTACCAAGTATCAAGCATCATTTATATATAAACAGAGTTGCAAACAATTTACCTATTTAATTTTTCTCACCAGAATCCTAGCGTTTAAGAGGAAACCATGCTGTACAAAAACTGTATTTCATCTAAGTAAGCTTAGCTTTTGTATAATAGAATAAAATTTCATTTCAGATTAGATATTCAGTCTATGTAGGCCCAGTAAACTTATCTCTAAAATGTTTAGAAAATATTTACATCTTCAGCTATCATCACTTCCAAAGAAGACATACATATACTTTTTAAATACTAGTTATCATTTTATGTGCTATGGGTGTTTTGCCTATCTAGGAGTGTCTGTGGTGGCCAGAAGAGAACATCAGATCCCCCAGAACTGGAGTGAGCTGCCATGTTGGTGCTAGGAATTAAACCCAGGTCCTCTAGAAGAACAAATGCTCTTAAGCCATCTCTCTGGCCCCTAAATGTTAGTTTTTAAATATCTACTTATAAAATCTAAAGAAGGTTGCCATTGTCCCTCTCTGCTTTCAACTCTAGTTTTGGTTCTACTTCTATCCTGTCCTAAGTCTCTCAGAACTGTTTGAAAATTAAAATCAGAAGGAGTTGTCAGGCAGTGGTGGTGCACACCTTTAATCCCCAGCACTCAGGAAACAGAGGGAGGCGGATCTCTGTGAGTTTAAGGCTAGCCAGGATGCCAAAGTGAGGCCCTGTCCCAAAAGGGTAAGGAGGGCTAGAGAGATAGCTCAGTGGTTAAGAGCACTGGTTGTTTTTCCAAAGGACTCAGGTTCCATTCCCAGAAGCCACAAAGTGGCTCAAAGTCATCTATAACTCAAATTCCATGAGATTTAACACCCACTTCTGGCTTCTGTGGGCAGCAAGCACATGTTACACAGACATACAGGTTAAAGAGGTTAAATACCCATATACACAAAATAAAAGTAAGTAAATCTTCAAAAAAATCAAAAGGAGTCAATAAATACTTATTGTATATTTTTAAGTAAGGCAAAATAAAAAAACTCCCCATTCTGCGTATCCTTGCAATGTTACATGGATGATAAGCAAAAAGACATAACAATGTATGGCACCTGGAACAGATCAATAAAGCAACATAAGAGAGTTTTAATTTCATCTATGTGTTTTTAATCTCAGTTAAATTACTGGTCTGGTACTTCCTGCTTCTGTCACATGCACATCAGCTCCTTTTTCCTGCTCTTCCCTTAAGCAGTCACTTCTATTTTTGTAGTAATTTTACCATCAGGCAAATAAATGATCAAAAAGGACAAGTGAAAAAAAAAGACAAAGAAGGATGAATGCATGTATGAATGTAATAACCTGCCTTTGAGTGGCCCTGGGAAACTGTCTTTCTCTAAAACTGCTGTTGGCGTTGTACCAACCATCATTTGTAAAAGTACTTATGTAATATAAAATAATATATTTTTAGTGAAGAAATTAATAAAAATGTTTTAGATGAGTTCCATTCAAAACTGTGCTTCCATTACTTCATTTGTAAAAATTATATTTACTGGCATTTATAAACAGCAATTACCTTCACAAATTCCATAGCAAAGAGTTTTTTGTATTCCATCTCCATAAAAAAACTACTAAAGATCAGTTCATGAAGGATCTTACGGGCTCCTGTAGATCATCAGGGAACAGAGGTGAGGGCATTACCAGGACAGACAAATTATTACAGGCATTAGAAATAATAGAGGTGGTTTGTTTTTATTACCATGCTAATAGCTTCAAATATGCAGTAATATTTAATATCATGAATTAAAAACACAATTTTTAATTCTAAATTTAATTTAAGAAAACCATCAATCTCTTTTCTGTACCTCTCTCATCACTCCATCTTACCTTTTATTCTCTCCAAACCATTTTTTTCAATCACATTTTAAGACTTATTTTATTCTTAATTATGTGTAGGTGTGCATGTGGCAGGGGGTATGTATACAGAGGCTAGAAAAAGAAGACAGATCTCCTGGAGCTGTAGTTACAGGCAGTTGTGAGTCACCTAAGTTTGGTACAGAGTACGAAACTTGGGTCCTCTGCAAGACCAGTGGCCCCTCTTAATCTCTGAGCCACTTCTCCTGCCCTCATTTCACCAGTTTTACTGCTCTTCTCAGAACTGCTTTGCACTGTACCTTTTCCACACTTTTATTTAGACTCTCATCTTTTACTTACTTTCTAGTTCCCATTTGTATTTTCATAGTGAAAACATAGCTTTACTAAAAGCATTGTTACATGAATCTTATTAATTATACTTTAACTGGCTCTGTCTAAATGAAAAGCACTATTATTAAAAGACAGTATTTCTGAATTTTAACCAAGAAAAATGAAATTGGTTAACCTTGCCTTCACATATAACATTAATCAAGATTGTGATCAGTAACTGACTTCATACAGGGAAAACCTGGATTCTGTGATGAAGCCATAATCTCCCCCTTGATTCCTGATGTACTACAAGTAGAGGTCTACCTACCTTTATAAAGTTTTGCATCCCAGAGCATTAGTCTGCTTATAAAACAGGGATTTTCAGAGCCAGGTTCTTCTACAAGGCAGGCCTGGCAAAAGATCTGCCTAAAGTCACCTACAAATAAAGGAAAACAAATTATTTTTCTTCATATGATAGTCTCCTAAAAGTGTTCAAATAATAATATGTGAAAAGATTAAAATTAACCTTGCTATGTTTGATGTCAAGAATAATCATGTCATCAAAGACTCAAGAGCCAATAAAGGATGTTATTAGACACTATTCATTTGAAAACAAACTTGTATTATACATTTGAAATGTAATCCTGAAAAAAATCAATCAAAATGGATACTTGACCAAGAAAGAAGAAATCTCAAAGATATTTACATATTTTTATAAAATGCAATAGTTAATTAGAAATCAGATAAATAGTGTATATGCTTACTTGAATAGCTCATAATTTTGTTCATCCAAGAGCCAAGGCGCAAAGCAAATTTCTGGTGAGCCATAACCACAGAGTGCAGCACTTCCACGTGGAGCGGGTGCTGAGAGACATTTTCTGAATGACTCTACAAACAACAGGAGGAGTGAAAAGAAGCATTTAAACTGTGCTTTAAGTAACCTATACTTCATAAAAGAGCCGCATAGCCCACAAGTTCCAAGTTCCCAGACCTATTTATTTTTACTCATGACACCAACCATGGTGATAATAAAATCTTTTTATCTTTTCTACTTAGGCTCCTAGAAATAAATCTACATTGCCTTTTGAAATTCTCTTTGTAGATAATTCAGAAAGTTACCTTTATGTCCTCTTTTGCTTCCTGGCAAGCAGCATAAACGCCTGCTTTGACAGCCCGGCGACCCTAGTTGTGGGTGGAAATGAGAATGGGATAGTGGGATGGTAACACAATCAGCAAGTAACACACCTAAAGAACGGCCAAGTAGGAATCATTTGTTGTCTACAAGTTTTAAGATGCTAGAATAAAATCAAGGTATGATGTCATTAAACTCCAACAACCAGGAGGAAGGAAGACCTCAAATTGAAAGGACATCCTGAGCTACATAATGAGACTCAAAAAGGGCTAAACCAGGTAGACATGGTGTTACACTCCTTTAATTTCAGCACTTGGGAGGCAGAGGCAAGTAGATGTCTATGATTTTTTAGGCTAACTTGATCTTTATAGTGAGGTATAGTATAGCCAGAGCTACACAGTGAAACCCTGTCTCAAAAAGAAAATAAAGGCACAGGTGTGTGTGTGTGTGTGTGTGTGTGTGTGTGTGTGTGTGTGTGTGTTTAAACCAGTAAGGCTGCCACATTCCTCTTACTCCCAGAACTCAGGAAATGAAAGCAGGAGGATCAGGAGTTCAAGATTGTTTTCAGCTACACATCAAGCTTAAGGTCGGCTGGGCTACAAGCAACTCTGTCTCAAAACAAAACACCTCCCAGGACAAAGAATGTAGTTCAATGAAAGAACGTTTATCAGGCTAGCATAGGGGATGACAGATCCTATGGCCAGACAGAAATTTTTTTTAATTTAAAAAACTTTGACAATTTCATGTATATAATGAATTTGCGTCACTTCAATACCCGTTATCTTCTCTCACCCCCCTCCCTCTCGTACTAAAACCCTTCTTCCAAACAAATCCTTCCTACTTTTGTGTCTTTCTATTTGGTAACTCACTGGAGTTTAATTATAGCTGCTTGAATGATGGAGGATAGGGAGTTATTTACTGGACTATGGACAACTTACTAGTGACAATATCACTGGAAAAAATGATAGCCCTTCCCTCAGCAACCATTAACTGGCAATAGTCCTCAGGGAGGAATGAGGCTCACACTCTCCTCCCCTATCCATGATGCTACATTGAAAGACCTAATCCTGTTCAGGTAATCAGTTCCTGTGAGTTCAGGACGGTAACAGTTAATTCATGCCCAGAAGTCAGCTACCAATTTTAAGTCTATAATAAACCAACCACCTTTTAAAAAAGCAGTTAGCACCTGAATTCCAGAAATGGATGTAAGACAGCAACATAATTCACGTGGTGATCACGAACCTCTTTGTCTATGGCAGTGGTGTGCAACTGTGCCTCTGCGAGCTCACAGTCAAGAGCTCTTTGTAGACTGTATATCACATGATCGTATGAATGGTGCTCATCGTTGAAAAGGACACAATAGTATCTTTCATTTTTCTCCCTATTAGAAAAAAACATATATTCAGACAGTAAAGCAAACAAAATGCCCTGTATTCTAAAGCAGCACCATGCGATTTCCTATCTATAGGGAAATAACATGAATATTGATACATGATATGATTTTAAATAGTACAGTGCTATGGAATTAAAAAAGAATCCCAGCAAGAAATGCTGGTACACAGGTACTTGAAAGGCTGAGGCAAAAAAACTAGTTGTGTCCACAAGCTTGAGACACGGCTAGATAACACTCTGTGATGCCTTGTCTCCAAAACTGAAACAAAATCACTAAGTATTACTTCCTCAGTGTTTTTCTTTTCTCCAACTTTCTGAAGTCTCATCTTATCGGCAGTTGGTCCTAAATACCACTCTAAACTTTTGCTTGACTCACACACTGACAAAAGGAGAAACGTATTCAGCTTGGAGTCTTTAAGTAGGCAATGATAGATAACCAGATTTTATTTTTGTATTCATTTTCTATTTAAGTGATACTAGACCTGATGCTCTGGGCTGGAGAAATGGCTCAGCAGTTAAGAACAAATACTGCTCTTGTAGAGGACCCGAGTTTGTTGGGAGCTGCAGATCCCTGGTCCCTCGACTTTCTTTGCTTCCTTTAGACCCTTTGCCTACTGGAGTGAACTGAGCAAAACACCTGTGCCTGCATCTGCTCTGAGCATGAGACCTTGTTGGCAGGCTGATGAAGTCTGCGAGCTGAAAGATCCCGAGAGCTGGGCGTGGCTAAGGATCCATATAAGCTGCCCCTGAGCACAATAAAGTGGGCTTTGGCATTCTTGTATCAAGGATGACCCGTGTCCATGTCTCTCTCTCTCTGTCTCTCTGTGTGTTTTTAAGTCTCTCAGCCCAGTTCCCAGGTAGCATACCATCTTGTAGTAACATGGGCACTATCTATAGGGAAGTAACATTTGGTTTTCTACATGAGTTCAGTTCCCAGCATCTCCTATAAAATCCTCTGGCTTCTGTGGGCACACACATGGTGCACTCACACAGGCAGACATCTAAATAAAAAGCCAATCTTAAGAGATACTGGCATTATAGTTTCATGAGGGAAAGGTGGATTGGCTGGCTTGTTTTTTCCAGTGTGTAAAATGTAAGCACCCCCACTTTGACTCTGGGATCTCAGACAGGCCTCTGACTTCAGATTTGCGACAGAACAGTGCCTATTCTAACTCTAGGAAGAGAATAATGTCTAACATTCCAGAGTTTTGTGAGAATCTCATGCAATCTGTAAAAACGGTGGCTATCGATTATATATCATCAACTTTAAATCTTCTATAATATGGCTTTCAAAAATCCTATTGACCCTCTAAGGGGAAGATTCTTTCACTGCCCTTACAGTTTGGAAGCAGAATTTCAGGTGGGCTAGAGGGGTGCACATGGTCACAACACAAATAAGCAGTGAGGGGCTAGAAGGCCAATCTGTGTTTCTCACCCATAGATGACAATCAAGCACAGCTGTTGTGTTAGGAAGTGCTTATATTATATTTACTGATACAAAATTTCTTAAGAGGTTTCAGTTGCCATTATCATTTATTTGAAATTCAAGATAAAACTTTTCAATACTTTTATTTCCTCAAGAAGTTTATGGCCGGGCCATGGTGATGCACGCCTTTAATCCCAGCACTCGGGAGGCAGAGGCAGGCGGATCTTTGTGAGTCCAAGGCCAGCCTGGTCTACAAGAGCTAGTTCCAGGACAGGCTCCAAAGCTACAGAGAAACCCTGTCTCGAAACCCCGCCCACCCACCCCCCCCCCCCCCAAAAAAGAAGAAGAAGTTTATGGACCAATACTGACATACTGACTTTAAAAAAAAAAAAAAAGCACATTTATGTCACTAAAATTATTAATTTTCTTCTTTTTTTCCTTTTTTTTCCTTTTTTTTTTTTTTTTTTTTTTGGTTTTTTAAGACAGGGTTTCTCTGTGGCTTTGGAGCCTGTCCTGAAACTAGCTCTTGTAGACCAGGCTGGCCTTGAACTCACAGAGATCCACCTGTCTCTGCCTCCCAAGTAAGGGAATTAAAGGTGTGCACAACCATTATTCGACGTAAAATTCTTTTTTGTCACTAAAATTCCTAATTATTTATCTCTTCTTATATAATTAACTCCCTGAAAACAATCTCTCCTCACAAAATTTGTACATGGATTTGTGCTGTGGTTCTGTAAATCTTTAAATACTATATAAGTAGAAATAGTCCCACAAGGCCTGAACTACATTTTCATATTCAGAATTCCCTTTTTATTGTTTTGTGCTAAGGTCTCACCATGTAACTCTGCCCGGCCTAGACCTTGCTATGTAGAGCAGGCTGGCCTTGAATTCAGATATCCATCTGCCTCTGCCTCCTCCTTTTTCTATTAAGTTAAAAGCAACTATGGCAATGCAAATTAGAATTGCTGTTAGATAGAAGTTGCTGAGTTTTTTTTTTTTAAATCTAAATACAAGTTAAATCTTGACGCAATAATCCTAGCATACTATTTCCAAAGCATAAGGGAAAAAGCTATTGTAACATCTCTCATTAAACTTGTCTTGATCAGGGATGAGCTAAATATCCAGGCTAAATGAAGATTATTCTGAGGTTCTGCTGTTCACAAACATCTTTGAGAAGCCAGACCTTGATCCAGGCCAAAATCAAAATAGGGCAACTTACTTACGCACCAGCATTAGCAGGTGTAAATAGGACAAACCTTATAAATACAACAAGCCCTGAAAATGTTGGCTTTTTTCTTCTTATAGATTTAAAATTACTTTTCTTTGGCTTAACTCCTGCATAGTATCTAAGTATTTCAAGTAAAAATACTTTGAAAATATTCCCAAGAGAGACAATCTCTGTACATATTTCTTTTTTTAATATTTATTTATTTATTATGTATACAATATTCTGTCTGTGTGTATACCTACAGGCCAGAAGAGGGCACCAGACCCCATTACAGATGATTGTGAGCTACCATGTGGTTGCTGGGAATTGAACTCAGGACTTTTGGAAGAGCAGGCAATGCTCTTAACTGCTGAGCCATCTCTCCAGCCCCTCTGTACATTTTTCAAGATGATAATAAATTTAGATGACTCCATGCTGAGGAGCCCACACCCACTCTTATCTTGGCATCAAAATGACTGAGATACCACCTTACACCAGTCAGAATGGTTAAGATCAAAAACACTAATAATAGCTTATGTTGCAGAGGATGCAGAGTAAGGGGAACACTCCTCCATTGCTGATGGGAATGCAAACTTGTACAACCACTCTGGAAATCAGTATGACACTTTCTCTGAAAACTGGGAATCAACCTATCTCAGGAGCCAAAAATATCACTCTTGGGCATATATCCAAAGGATGCACACTCATACTACAAAGACATTTGTTCAGCTATGTTCATAGCAGCATTATTTGTAATAGCCAGAACCTGGAAACAACCTAGATGCCCCTCAGCCAAAGAACAGATAAAGAAAATGTGGTACATGTATATAATGGAATACTATACAGCGGTAAAAAAAACAACAACAATGACATCTTGAAATTTGCATGCAAATGGATGGAACTAAAAAAAAAAATCCTGAGTGAGATAACCCAGAAAGAGAAACATAGTATGTACTCACTCATAAGTGGATACTAGCTGTAAAGCAAAGGATAACAAGCCTATAGTCCACAACCCAAGAGAAGCTAAGTAACAAGGTGAACCCTTAGAGAAACATACATAGATCCCCCTGGGAAGGGGAAATAGATAAGATCTCCTGACAAAATTGGGACCATACAAGTAGGGGGAGAAGGGAGAGTGGAAGGGGAGGAGGAGGGGAGAAGGGGTGAGAACTTGAGGAAACTGGATAGTAGTGATGGAGGAAGGACAGAGATGGAGAGCGAGAAAAGAGATATTTTGATTGAGGGAGCCATTGTGGGGCTAGCAAGAAACATGGCACTAGAAAATTTCCCAGAAATCCATACAAGGATGACCCCAGCTAAGACCCTAAGCAATAGTGGAAAGGGTGCCTGAACTGGCCTTGCCCTGTAGTCAGACTGATGAATATGTCTTAAATGTCACCATAGAAACTTCATCCAGCAACTAAAGGAAAACAGAGGCCGAGACCCACAGCAGAGCACTAAGCTGAGCTCTCAAAGTCCAGTTGAAGGGTGGGAGGAGTTAGAGTATGAGCAAAGAGGTCCAGACCATGATGGCTACACCCACTGAAACAGTCTACCTGAGCTAATGGGAGCTCAACAACTCTGGCCAGACAGGGAAGGAACCAGCATAGGACCAAACTAGTCCCTCTGAATGTGGGTGAAAGCTGTAGGCTGGGGTAGATTGTGGGGCCACTGGCAGTGGCACCAGGATTTATCCCTATTGCTTGTACTGGCTTTTTAGAACCCATTCTCTTTGGATGGATAACTTGCTCAGCCTAGAAACAGCGGGGAGGGCCTTGGTCCTTCCTCAAAGCCTTACCAGCTCATGGGGAGGTAAGATGGGGGAGTGGGTGGGGTGGGTAGGAAGGTAGAGGGAATGAGAGGATGGGAGGAAATGGGAACTGAGATTGGTATGTAAAATGAAAAAAGATTGTTTTCTTTTTTAAAAAAATAAAATAAAGTGAAAAAAAGAAAAAAACTATTCTAAAAAATAGTTGTGCTTATATCTATTCCAAAATAATAATAAATTCTAACATAAAGGAGAAAGGGAGGGAGGGAGGGAAGAGGGGAAGAAGAAAGGGAAGCGAGGGCGGGCGGGAGGAAGGGGGTCTTCTTAGGAGATGACTCAACAGTGTGCACTTGCCTTGTATGTACAAGCCCTAGTACAGGAAGGAAGGGCCACAGACACAGATAGCCACCACTAAAGCCTGTGGCTTCCGACAGCTCCCACCTTATCTGTAGTTCAGGAGGCAGTTCCTTTTCTTCTTCCCATATAGTCATTTCTACAAAGTATTTTATCACTGAAGGGAATATTTTCCTGGCTTGAGCAATCACCTCTTCATTCAATGGGCAATTCAAGGTCTGTGAGGAAACAAAATAAAATATACTGAGATTGTGTCCAAATAAATGGATAAGGAAGATAATGTTAAGTATTTAAAATAATCATTCAGTGAGTTCATTACAATACCCGCTAGGAATCAATTCAAGTTGAGTTCATAGGCTCTTGGTAGAGTTACAAATGACAGAAGGAAACACACAGACTGTTGAGTACCTTTTATCAATACTTTCCCCTGTGAATACTCTTCATTGTCTTTATGAATAGCTTCATTATAATAATACTATGCAACAACTGTCTATTCTTTTTTTTTAATATTTATTTATTTATTATGTACACAATATTCTGTCTGTGTATGTCTGCAGGCCAGAAGAGAGCACCAGACCTCATTACAGGTGGTTGTGAGCCACCATGTGGTTGCTGGGAATTGAACTCAGGACCTTTGGAAGAGCAGGCAATGCTCTTAACCGCTGAGCCATCTCTCCAGCCCATATTCTTTATAATTTATAAGAACTGTTCTTGAGCCAGGCAGTGGTGGCGCACGCCTTTAATCTCAGCACTCGGGAGGCAGAGACAGGTAGTTCGCTGTAAGTTTGAGGCCAGCCTGGTCTACAAGAGCTAGTTCCAGGACAGACAGAGCTACACAGAGAAACCCTGTCTCAAAAAACCAAAACCAAAACAAACAAAACTATTCTTATGGGCTGGGGAAATGGCTCAGCGGTTAAAGGCTAAGCTCATAACTAAAAATAAAAGAGTTTGGTTGCCAGTATCACAGCTGTCTCTCTAGACACATAAAAACAACTCTCATAGTAGCTTTGGAAGTAGTCACAGCAAGCAGTGATGACAAAGGATAAGAAATGGGGGGCCGGGTGGTGGTGGCGCACGCCTTTAATCCCAGCACTCGGGAGGCAGAGGCAGGCGGATCTCTGTGAGTTCGAGACCAGCCTGGTCTACAAGAGCTAGTTCCAGGACAGGCTCCAAAACCACAGAGAAACCCTGTCTCGAAAAACCAAAAAGGATAAGAAATGGGGCCGAGGTGAAGTTCAGTGGTAATCTTTTGCCTATTGTGAGCCAAGTTTGATCCTCAGCACCATAAAACAAGACAAGAAAAATGACAACTTAGCCAACCACAAAAGAACAATTTTTTTGTGATTTGCCCAGTATGTACAGTAGCACAACTGCAGAACAGAGAGTAGAAAGTCGATTGCTGAGGACTGGGAAAAGAGGGACTCAGTGTTTACTGGGTACAGAGATTTAGTATTGTAAGGGGGCAAAAAAAGCTTGAATTCTATTACATAACAGTGTGAATATAATTATATACAGCTAAAGCGTATTCTTAGTATGGTTAAGATGGATAATTGGCCAAACCACCGACCTACTCTCTTTTTTTAACACCTACTTTGTCTTCTCACCAATGCGCTATAATTTTAGTTTTAACCCCTTTTCAACATGTCACCTTTTCTGTCCAGATGTCTTTGTTAAAGAGGTAATGTCAACAGTACTGATATCAATATTAGAAGACAACATTCCCACTCACCTTTTCTCCCCTCAACATTTTCTTCCAACCATTCATACAAGTGTTCTTAGGTGAAGAGTTGAAAGAAAGAAACTCTTGCTTCCAGCATGCATCAGAAACTGAGTTCATGAACAATATCTGATGCTTATGAAGGAATGTTTCAAGAAAAGCATTTGCAACTTAGAAATAAACTCAACTGGAACAAAAGAACCAGAAGCTAATGAAAACAACCAACTACTAAAACAAGAAAATTAACAATTAACCAGAAATATGAAAGAAACTTCTTTTACATGCATAGCAAAGAGCCTCTCTTTAAAGGCTACACAACTAGCTACCAGTATTATTAGTCCAGCATGGGTAAGCTTGGTGATTCTCCATTAAGCTTGGCAAAATTCCATGTAGCTGGTAGAGTATGAATACTACATTCATCAAAGCAGAGAGAATTCAATACTGAATACATGATGTTTCAGGAGTTGATGTACTACTCAAAGCATCCTTCCCTCACCCCAGATAAACAGTTTCAGAATATTTATTTCTTTTTCAACCTAATTTTAAAGCCAAAATTTTCAAGGTCAGATTATTTGGGACCGGATTCAGTTTTTTTAAAAATAAAGCTACCTTTCTGGACATGGTGAGACACATCTTTAATCCTAGTACTTAGGAGGCAGAGTCAAGCTGATCTCTCTGAGTTCAAGGCCAGCCTAGTCTATACAGTGAGTTCCAGGCCAGGCAGGTCTATACAAGAGTGGCTCATAAACAAATAACAAATGAACAAGTAAATGAATAAATCTAGCACAATTATTTTCCCCTCCCCTCTTACCTACAAATTATATTTTTTCTATCATAATGAATTGAATATCTTCTGTTATATTTCCTAAAAGGTATTGTTTATATGGCCATTCATAAATATTTGTCAAATATATTAAACAGAAAAGCAGGCATTTTGTTGTAGCTTGTTTATTTCAGTGTACATGGTAGTAACCAGCTACAATCCCAGTGACTAGAAGGCCACGCTTGGAAGGATTTAAGTTTCAGGCCAGCCTGGACTAGACAAACTCTTTATCTCAAAGAACAGGAGCATACTAACAAACAAAACCTAGAGATCTTTGTAAAGTCTACTGTAGGTTCTCATTACTTTTTGGTTAATTTTCTTGAGGGTTTTTTTTCCCGCTTACAATCATAACTATTCCCCCTTATCCTTTGCAATATTTACATTTCTGAGCTTATCCTAGTTTTGATCTGATTGGGAGTTCTTCCAGAACAGGTTCAATAGCAGCAACAATGGATCTCTTGTCTCTTACTTCTGAAACACAGGTGCTCCAACATTAAATGTAATTTGTATGGCTTTTGATTTAAGGTCAATATCCCTGAAAGAAATTGAAAATGCTTTCCAAGAAAACTTTCTCCATATGTGCTAAGATACAAGCACCTTCACAGGAGAGTTCCAAGAAGGGGTTTCTTCAGCAATGTGAAAATGGTTGTGTTGCAGACCCAGGGAGACTAAGTAACAAGGAAGGTTCATGGGGGGGGAGAGGGGACACCCAGATCTCCCTGGGAAGGGGAAATAGAAGAGATTTTGTGAGTGGATTACGGGCAGGTGGGATGAGAACATAAGCAATCATGTAGTGGGGGAACGGAGGGGAGAGTGCTGAGGGGCACTGCTTGGGTGGAAATTTCAGGGTTAGCAATAGTAAAGTAGCCTGAACTGGCTGTCTCCTGTGACCGGATTGATGCCTGGCCCAACTGTCATCAAGAGGCATCATTCAGCAACTGATGGAGGCAGATGCAGAGATCCACAGCCAAACAATAGGTGAAGTTTGAGAACCCTGAGGAGAACAAAGGTGTGTAGGAACCAGAGGGGTCAAGAACACTATGAACTACAGAGAAACCCTGTGTGTGTGTGTGTGTGTGTGTGTGTGTGTGTGTGTGTGTGTGTAGGGGGTGGGGAGAAGAACACCTTGGGAAGGCTCATAATCAACTAACCTGAGCTCATAGGGGTTTGCAGAGACTGAACCAACAACCAGGAAGCCTGCATAGGACTGGCCTAGGTCCTCTGCATATTTGTTACAGTTGTGTAGCTTGGTCCTCTTTGGGAATCCTAACTCCAGGAACAGAGGCTGTCTCCTACTCTTTTACTGGCTTTTGGGCCCCTACTCCTAATACTGGCTTACCTTGCCCAGACTACAAGGGGAGATACTTAGTCTTACTGCAAATTAATGTGTCATGTTTTATTGATACTCAAAGAAGACTTGCCCTTTCCTGGATGGAGATGGAAGAGGAAGAGATGTGGGAGGGGAATAGTTGGGAGATTGGAAGGGGAGGAAGGGGTGAGGCTGCATCAGGGATGTAAAGTAAAGATGAATAATAAAAAACAAACAAACAAACAAAAAACCCAAAACCATGGATCCACCTAGGAAGGAGAAAAAGACAAGATCTCCAGAGTAAATTGGGAGCATGGGGGGGCAAGGGGGAAGGGGGAAGGGGAGAGGGGAGGAAAAAAGAAGAGTGGGGGAAAATACATAGCTCAATTAAAAACAAAGTATTAAAAAAAAACCTGTTGTGTTGTATCCTAACATGTATGAATTCACCTGTTAATGCTGTATTAGGATCTCAGCGTGAAACTGTTAATAAGACTGATCTAGAACACCTACATCTTGTTAGATCCGACATCAGTGTTTTCTGGCTTCCTAGAACAAATGTACAAAGCCTCCCTTCTTTTCTCCCATGCTCTGGAACAGTTTATAAACTTTTACTTCTTTAGTGTTAATCAATTTAGTGAATTAAAAAAAAAAATTACCAGTAAAAATTTTAAGCAGAAAAACAGAGCCTTTAAATACCCCTTAATTTAAACTTAATAGTGCAACATTTTTCCACATGTTTTATTTATTCTTGTTCAAATATTTTAAGGTAAAATACAGTCATCATGACTTCCATACTCCAGCACATTGTTTTTTAGGTTTTTTTACTTTTTGCTTTTTGAAACAGGGTTTTTCTGTGTACCCCTGGCTACCCTAGAACTCACTGTTTCTATTAGGCTATCCTTGAACTCAGAGATTCACCTGCCTCTACCATCCAAGTGCTGAGATCAAAGGCATATGCCACCATGCCTGATATAGTACTTTGATATGCATCTTTTTTTAATTAAACTTTATTCATTTATTTTACATACTGACCACAGTTTCTCCTCCTTCCTCTCCTCTAGTTGCCTCCCTCCACCCCCCTTCTACCTGCCCCTTCCACTCCTCCTCTTGTCTCCATTCAGAAAGGGGCACGCCACCCACAGGAGTCAACAAAACATGGTACATCAAGTTGAAGCAGGACCAAGTTCCTCCATCTACATCAAGGTTGGGTGAAGCAACCCAGCATGAGAAATGGGTTCCCAAAAGCTTGCTCAAGCACTTGGGACAGGTATTGATTCTACTGTCAGGAGCCCCACAAACAGATCAAGCTACACAACTATCACACACATGCAGAGGGCCTAGGTTGGTCCCAACAGTATGTAACTTTTAATAAGAAAGAATATCATAACACCATTATTTTATCTAAAAACATATATGATTAAATATTATCTAACAGAACTTATTCAATTTTCCTAATCATTCTTCCTCCCTTTTTAAAGGAATTTACTTTTTATTTTCTTTTTTAAAAGATTTATTAGCCAGGCGGTAGTAATGTACTTCTTTAATCCCAGGACTCCTGGAGTAGAGGCAGACAAATCTGAGTTCAAGGTTAGCCTGGTTTACAAAGCAAGTTCCAGGACAGCCAGGGCTAGAAAGAGAAACTCTGTCTCGAAAAGCCAGAAAAAAATTATTATTTATTTTTATGTGTAAGAATGTTTTGCCTGCACGTTTGTAGCACACATGTGCCCTTGGAGAACAGAAGAGGGTGCCAGATCCTCTGGAACCAGTCCCCTATTTAGTTAGTTAGTTGGTTTGTGTGTGCACGCGTGTGCGTGGGTGTGTTTCCATGCATCCGTCTACAGAGGACAGTCATGTCAGATCCTCTTGGAAATGCCTGCTGTGAGTGCTGGGAACTGAACTTCTGCAAGAGCAGTACATGATCTCAAGCACTGAGCCATCTCCCCAGCTCCATTCCTCTTAGCGTCTATAAATGTTTCTTGAGACCAAGATCCACAGACTGCACTGAGCGACTCTCAAGTGCTGGACATCCACATCTAACTTAATCTCCCATCCCAAGCGCTCCTCCCCCATCTTTTTTCTTCATGAAGACAACCAGTTTTTCTGCTAAAAGACAAAACAAACAAAACCAAACACCTATATTCTATATTTTTCCTGGTGTCGTTGTTTGTTGTTATAAACTAGAAGGTACAGTGAAGGTTTGGTGATGTCCAGATTAAGTATTTTAACTCGGACTTTCATAAGTGAGCTGCTAATAACAACTTTATTGTGACATAAGCAGTATCACTACAATTTACTCATTTAAGTGTACAATTTGAGCTGTACATGGTGGTTCGTGCTTAAGCTCAGCATGTGGGAGACTGAGCCAGGAGGGTGGCCATGAGCTCAGTGACAACACTATTTATGGAGTAAGACCCTATCTCACAAAAAAAAAAAAAGTAAACTGCCTAC
Organism: Microtus oregoni; assembly: GCF_018167655.1. Classification (NCBI taxonomy): domain Eukaryota; kingdom Metazoa; phylum Chordata; class Mammalia; order Rodentia; family Cricetidae; genus Microtus; species Microtus oregoni. The sequence goes on from NW_024543090.1 coordinate 22,335,225, forward strand.
TAATCCTCATGTTTATACACATATGCTAGTGTTCTCTGTCCTCAAAGAAGAGCCTGATAGCTGTAGAAGAGTCTGATAGCTGTAGGGACAGTTAATGCAGAGGCTCAAAGTGCCAACAGGAAATGATAGGTGATGGAGTGCTAAGGCCTAATTGAGGCATTGGTTGGCACCCTCCAAGGCTCAGAGAACACACTGCTGAAAACTGGGGGAGCAGAAGGGTAAGAGCAAGAGAATAGGTGCTATGTGTAGTAGGAATAGGGGATGGTAAAAAGATGTCCCAGGACATGACACAGCCACTGCCTGCCTCATGCATTCTTAGCAGCTGTGGTTATATACACAAAACTTACACAAGATTGGGCTTAGTATTTTCTCATAGAGAGGGCACCTGAGGCCCCATCCTATCTTGACTGACAGCTGGCAGTTAATGGTTGCTGTGGGTGGGGGTATCATTTTATAGGGTATACCTGCTAAAAAGTAGCTCAGACTCTAGTAAATAATTTCCCTGCAGTCTGGCATGTTCCCTCAGTTGCAACATTCTCAATGAATTGAAACCTTTGCTCCTGGGTTTCAGGTGGTAAACAGACAACCATTAAATGGTACACGCCCGCAATCCCAACACTTGGTAGACTGAGGCAGGATGATCAGTAGAGTTAGGGGCTGGCTGGCCTAGGCTACTCAGCAAATTTCAGGCCAGCTTAGGCTATACTTACTGTTGGAGCTTGTATCAAACAAGGAAACAAATACAAACAAAACAGCAGACAAGGAAAGGCTTTCAGTACATTCACAGATATGTATAAACACAGTCAGTAACAGATTATTTTCTCTACACCTAACAGACAATTTTTTTTTGCGTCTCATCCCTCTAGCCCAAATACCTTGCTTATTCTGACTTCCTCTCCTATCCCCTTTCCCCTATTCCCTCTTCACTTCCTGACTTACTGATACCCTTAGCCCCCAAACCAAAAAAACAACTACATAGTGTGTTTCTCCAATCAGCACCTTAGTGCTGCTGTCTCAAAGCCATGCTGGGGTCTAAGGTGAAGCACAGGAACATTTCCTGCAGCTCATACTGGGACTGTTGTCAAGCCATCCTTCAGTCAGCTTTCCCCAAATGAACATAAAGACAAAGCACCAGGAGGGCTCCCATAAATCAAAACAAATCAAATCAACAAAACAGAGAGAAAAAGGAGAACCAAAACCAGAGGCCACTTAACTCCCAATACATGCACGAAGCACAACAAAAGATACAATAAGTACAGCATTACACTACACTTCCACAAACTCACGACTTTTTTTTTCTTATTGAGCTTATATTTTTCTCCACTCCGCTGCTACCTCTCCCCTCCCCTTTTACCCTCTCCTGTGGTCCCCATGCTCCCAATTTACTCAAGAGATCTTGTCTTTTCCTACGTCCCATGTAGTTTAGAACCATGTATGTCTCTTAGGGTCCTCATTGCTGTCTAGGTTCTCTGGGATTGTAGACTGTAGGCTGATTTTATTTTGCTTTATGTCTAAAAGCCACTTATGAGTGACTACATTTGATAATTGTCTTTCTGGGTCTAGGTTACATTACTCAAAATGATGTTTTCTAGCTCCATCCATTTGCCCGCAAATTTTAAGATGTCATTTTTTTTCTGCTCTGCAGTACTCTATTGTGTAAATGTACCACATTTTCCTTATCCATTCTTCCTTTGAGGGTCATTTAATTTAGGTTGTTTCCAGGTTCTGGCTATGACAAACAATGCTGCTATAAACATAGTCGAGCACTTGTCCTTGTGGTACGATTGAGCATCCTTTGGATATATACCCAAAAGTGGTATTGCTGGATCTTGAGGTAGGTTGTTTCTTAATTTTCTGAGAAATCACCACACTGACATCCAAAGGGGCTGTACCAGCTTACACTTCCACCAGCAATGCAGGAGTGTTCCCTTTACCCCACATCCTCTCCAGCATAAGCTGTTATCAGTGTTTTTGATCTTGGCCATTCTTACAGAACTCACAACTTTTAAATACCAGAACAAAGGTAATGAGATAGCTAAAATGCTTAAGAGAGTTCAAAGATTATTTCTTTAAAAAGGATCAGCGACCATATAGAGGACTTCCATAAATGGTCAAGAAATCAATTAGGATCCACACAAGAAAGATACAAACAGATGAAAGTATCAGTAATTTTGAGACAAAGAAAACAAAAGAAACAAACAAAGAAAAACCATAGCAGATCAAGACCAAGGATTAAGGACAAACTTCAGAGATAAAGCCCAGGTCAAAACAGTAACACATACAGGTATACATAAAGGAAAAATAAATTATGCAGATAACCAAAACTTGTAAGCAATCTCAGATACATTTAAGAGACCTAACCTATATATTCATAGCCTAGCAGGAGTTATGGCAAATTACATAAAGAAGCTTAGACAATCTACTTTTAAAAATTATAATCAAGAATTTCTTAAATATGTCCAGAGGAGAACCTCTCCATGGCATATATCTAAATTTAAATGAAACAGAGAATACTAACATCTGTAAAAGAAAACACCAACTCACATTCAGAGGCAGAAAGATGAGAACGACATTAACCTTTCCCCAGCAACACTCAAAGCCAGAAAATGAGATGTAATATAGTGCGAGCCCTGAAACGGTCAAACCACACTGCTATCCCCTGGAAAGTTACCAAGTAAAGGTGACACAGACAGAGTGTTCAAGATGAGTACATGTGAAGGCAATTCATGGCAACGAGATCAGCACTTCAGAAAGCACTTCACCAGCGAAGAGAGTCAGCTTTATCCGCAAGAACACAAGAAAGCATACATGGCACAAGAAGACAGAGAAATGTGAAGGACCAGTCGTATCCCACATGGCAAGTCAACAAACCTCTGACAACTATCAGGAGAGCAGAAATGAACTCCCAATGACTAGAAGCCAACAAAGCCATCAGTAATAGTAAATCTTGAACAATAACCTCAATAATAACCTTGAATACAAATTCCCTTGACCTTTCAATTTAAAACTAAAATTGAATTAAAAAACAAGATCCAACTATCTGCTATCACCAAGAAATTCACATAATTGGCAAAGACATCCAAAAACTGGGAGTCAAAGGTCAGAAACCAACCTTCCCTTTCAGAGGGAAGCTGAAAAAAAGCTGGCATAGCAATTCCTCAAGACTCAAACCAAAGGGAATTAGAAGAGATGAAAGGAATCACCACATAGTAATAAAAGGAACAATCAAGAGGATATAGCTATTGTAGGTATCTATGCACTAAGTCTGGGGGCCACCAATTTCATAAAACAAATGTTAAAAGGCTGAACAGGCCACACAGGTCCATCCACAATAAGTGGAAGACTTCAATACCCAACTCTAATACCTAGGGAGATATTCAAACAAAAGTCAGCAAAGAGCATCATCTGGCCCTCAGATGTGTTCACTGCTTATATGGAGATCCAGAATAGTTGAAAGGGCATAAAAAGTATATAATCCTTGAAATTTTCAAGGATTTATCTATGAAACCTTGTGAGCATGGTGTTTGGAGGGAAATGCTACATGGTGGCAATTCAAGTATTTCAATGGTTACCTACCAAGTAGTCCCTTGGCTTTTGAATGGTACCTTGCACTGTCTAATAAAACAATTCATTTTTATAGCTGAGTGCAGTGTTCCCAGTACTTGGGAGGCAGAGGCAGGAGATCTCTGTGAGTTTGAGGCCAGCCTAGTCTACATAGCAAGTTCCAGGACAACCAGGATTATGTAATGAGACCCTGCCTCAAAAGAACAAAACCAACAATTGACTTTTAGGCATATTACCTGAGAATCCTTCAGCAGTCTTTTGTGGGTCCCATACTTCACCTGTCTCTGTGGTCCTTTAGCTCTCTCCCACCTCCTATCTAAGTGTCTATATCCAGACTTGCTCAATTTTTCCTTGACTAAACTGTATTCATCCACTGGCTGGGCAGTGGTGGTACACGCTTTTAATCCCAGCACTCGGGAGGCAGAGGCAGGTGGATCTCTATGAGTTCCCGACAGCCTGGTCTACAGAGTGAGTTCCAGGAGGGGCTGTGGAACTACACAGAGAAACCCTGTCTCGAAAAACCAAAAAAAAAAAAAAAGTATCCACTGAGTCATTTTGTCTTTTATCTTTCACTTTAAGAAAAGCAATTACTGCTGGGCGGTGGTGGCGCACGCCTTTAATCCCAGCACTTGGGAGGCAGAGGCAGGCGGATCTCTGTGAGTTCGAGACCAGCCTGGTCTACAAGAGCTAGTTCCAGGACAGGCTCCAAAACCACAGAGAAACCCTGTCTCGAAAAAAAAAAAAAAAAAAAAAAAAAAAACCAAAAAAAAAAAAAGAAAAGCAATTACTGAATTCATGTGCTCACTTTGTTTTCATATTCATTATATTCTGTTCTTATCTATTAACAATTTCATTTTGTTCTTTTTTTTTTTTTAAAGATTTATTTTATTGTGTATACAACATTCTGCCTCCATGTATGTCCATTCGCCAGACGAGGGCACCAGATCTCATTACAGATGATTGTGAGCAACCATGTGGTTGCTGGGAATTGAACTCACGACCTCTGGAAGAGCAGCCAGTGCTCTTAACTACTGAGCTATCTCTCCAGCACCCTCATTTTGTTCTTTTGGGGCTGTACATTATCCTTATTGTTCACATTGACTAACAAAAAGTATTTTGAGGGCTGGAGAGATGGCTCAGTGGTTAAGAACTCCCAGCACCCACATGGTGGCTCACACCCATCTGTAATGAGATCTGGTGCCCTCTTCTGGCCTGCAGGCATACATGCAGAAGAACACTGTATACATAATAAATAAATAAGTAAATAAATAAATAAATCTTTGCGGGGGAGGCCTAAAAATCAAGTTAAATTTGGTTTTGATGTGCTGCTCGACGATACACAAGATGATGCATATTTAAAACTCATTCCGTATTTGAGAAATAAAATCACATACTATATACAAAAAAAGTATTTTGAATTCATTTTGGGCATGTGTGCATTCATTCCCTCTGGAGAAAATTTTATTTAGAGTAGAAAACAAAATGTTTTTATAATTAACTTTTAGAACAAAAATATTGGATTCTAAATGGAATTCATCTTAACTCATATATTTATAACATTTATTCTAATCAAATTTCAGAAAATTTCAAATGGCAATTAAGCTTCTTACCTCTTTTGTAGTGCCTGCTCTTCCAGGTTCATGATCTATACAGAAGGGGCCGGTTTTCCAGGCTTCTGTGTCTCCACAGTCACAGAACCCTCCTCCAGTAGAAGTATGCATCTAAAAAACGAAAAATGAGTTGCCAAACTTTCTTATAAAGCAATGAAAAGTAAGAAGTTTGATTCAAATAATAAATATCCACCAACACGCCAATCTTAATTGTATTTGATATAAAAGAATCAGGATAGAACAAAAATCATTTTAGTTACCAAAGAAACACCAACTACCTGAATATTTCAACATAACAAAAATGGACTTTCTGAATGTAGAAGTTTTTGAAATCTGACTTCACACTTTAAAAATAATAGCTTTTTGATTAAGTGTGAATTAATGGAGAATGAAAAGTAAAAGAAAAAAATCTTTATAATCTAAAATGCTTGAGTATGAATTTTCTTTTTTTATTACATAATTTTTTGGGTTTTTTTTGGTTTTTTTTTTTTTTTTTTTTTTTGGTCTTTTGAGACAGGGTTTCTCTGTGTAACTTTGGAGCTTGTCCTGGAACTTGCTCTGTAGACCAGGCTGGCCTTGAACTCACATAGATCCACCCGTCTCTGCCTCCTGCCTGTGAGTTCGAGACCAGCCTGGTCTACAGAGCTAGTTCCAGGACAGGCTCCAAAGCCACAGAGAAACCCTGTCTCGAAAAACCAAAAAAAAAAAAAAAAAAAAAAAAAAAACAAACAAAACAAAACCAAATAAGACATATATATGAAATTTTGTAAGATTTGATAAAGATATCAAAATATGTGAATTTGAAAAAAATAAATGTGTATTTTATATAAAAGCAAATATAAGTAGAATAGGTAGTATCACAAAAACAAAGCACAAAATCTAGGAACAAAATTTAGCAAATTTGCCAGGCATGTGGTTGTATACCTTTAATCTCAGCTATCAGGAGGCAGGCGGGTCTCTGAATTTGAGGCCACAGTGGTTTCCATAGTAAGTTCCAGGTCAACCAAGAATATACAGTGAGACCATGTCTCAAAAATAAATAAAGTCAAGAATAACATTTTTTTAAAGTCAATAAAATAAATGGCAGCATAAATCAAATTTAAAAGACAGAAAAGTCTGCCTGCCTGGTCTACAGAGCAAGTTCCAGGGCAGTCAGAGCTACACAGAGAAACCAAAAAAAACCCAGATGAAAAATCTTTAGCCATCCATTATGATCCAGAATTCTTACAGTGAGAAATGAAAACTTAGATCTACACAAAGACTTGTACTTGAACATAAAAAAGTAAGTGATATATAATAATAGCAAAGCAGCTCTTTTCAAAAGCCAAAAGCAGGAGCTAGGGAAATGGCTCAACAGTTAAGAGCACTTGGCTGGTCCTGCAGGAGTGGGGTTCAGTTCCCAGCATCCACATGGCAGCTCACACCCATCAATGACTTCAGTTCTAACATCCTCTACTGGCCCCAGAAACACCAGACATGCATATAATCCATGTACATACATATACATGCAGTGAAAACACTTATACACATGAAATAAAAAATACATTTTTTAAAAAATATCTGGAAACATTCCAAATGCCCACCAACTAGTGATTGAATAAATGAACCAGCACATGAATACAACGGCACACTACTAACTGCTGACCCAGGACTTCAAAGGCAGATGTACATGAAAAAAGCCAGAATTGAAGATTAATATGTAAGATAATAAAATAATAAAATTAATATGAAAGATAATAAAAAGAATTTTGAAAAGGCTTAAATATAGGGAAAGAAAGCAGATCCATAGATGCCAGAAGCTAGGGCACCACACAATTTTTTCTATGGATGTTTCTAGTTTAATACTAGTAACTATTACTAATATAATCACACACATGTATACATTCACTAAATTTAACAAAACAGGACACTTAAAAGAGTAGACGTTAGTGTATATAATTTACACATCAATAAGCCTAACTAAATACTTGAAAGGCATAGTGATACATGCTTTTAATCCCAGCACTTGGGAAACAGAGGCAGGCGGACCTCTCTGAGTTCAAGACCAGTTTGGTCTACATAGTGAGTTCCACACCATCCAAGGCTAGTGAGACTTAGTCTCAAAAATAAAATAATTAAAAACTTAAAATACAAACATATTCAGAGGAAAGGCAAGAGAAGATGAAAAAGGATAGAAACAAATAATACATAAAAGAAACAAGGGATAGGGTAGTAGCTCAAATGCCCGAGTACTGATATAATATCTAAGAAGCACAGGGTTCAAACCCCATAACCAACAAAACAAAACAAAACAAAGCAATGACAACAATAAAAAACCCTGTACAATTAAACTATAAAAAAGTTAATAAAAAGGCAAATTAGAACAATGAAACTATTTAATGATTGATAATTTGGAGACAGTTATAAGAATATCTCTGTATCTCTTCTGTTGTTGAGACCTTGAGTTTTTCATCATGCCTCAACCTCCTAGGTACTAGAATTACGAGTATGCACAATGGTGCTCAGCTCACATACCCTTCTTGTTTTTATTTCTTTTCACAGTTATTATTTCATGTGTGGGAGTATTTTTTGCCTACGTGCAATTTTGTGTGCCTGTGAAGGTCAGAAGATGGCAGCAGATCCCCTGGGACTGGAGTTACAGATGGTTGTGGGCTACCGGGTGCTGGAAAATGAACTTGGGTCCTCTGCAAGAGCAGCCAGTGAGTGCTCTTAAACACTAAACAAGCTCTAGCCTTGACCCGTGTCCTTTTAATGAGTGTTTAAAATTGGCACAGCAACACAAGAAAAAGACCTGACCTGAATCTACCAAAATTGTGTTAAAACAATCTGAGTTTATTAATAGATACACAGATAATCAAAATGTGCTATATAGTAGACTATTATTCAAACTTAAAAACGGAGGAAATTTTGGTATATACTACATTTAAACCTTGAGAGCTTTATGTTAAATCAAGCCAGTCACAAAAGACATCCGTTGCATGATTTGAGGCACTTACAAAAGTCACATTCACAGAGACAGAATGTAGGATAATGGTTACCAGGGGGAAAGCAAGAAATAGAAAGCCACTGTTTAATGTGTTTGTGTTTTACAAAGTGAAATTAATTATGGAGATGAATGCAATAGGAACACAGTATGAGTTTAAAATACTTAATGCTACCAAGCTGCACACACACTTAAAAATGGTTCAGATAGTAAATTTTATAAGCATTTTATAATAACAAAATTGAGGAACAAATTTTTCAAAATTAAGAGCACAGATCCTTCTATCTCAAACAATCTACCTTTCTGTACCAAGTCTCAAGTGTGTTTTAACATATCTAATATTAATTTAATATATATACTTTTTCATATAAAAATAAAAGCTTTGGCTGATGGCACAGCTCACAAAGCAAAGATGAGGCAAGCCTGCTACCAGCCTGATGGCCTGAGCTTAATCTCTAGAACCCACACAGTGGGAGAGCAGAACTGATTCCTACACGTCGACCCCTGATCTCCACATGTATGCACATGAATACACACACACACAAGTAAATAAGTAAGAGAAATGTAAAAGTGGCATGAAACTGAAGAGAGGTGGCTCACACCTGTAACTCTAGCACCTGGGAAGCTGAAGCAGGAGAACTGACATGAGTTCAAGATTGGGCTGAGCACACAGACAACTCCAGATTGTGCTGGGCTACAGTGTAAAAACTATGTCTTAAAAACAGGGGAGGGCCAGGCGGTGGTGCACACCTTTAATCCCAGCACTTGGGAGGCAGAGGCAGGTGGATCTCTGTGAGTCTGAGGCCAGCCTGGTCTACAGAGCTCCAGGACAGCTAGGGTTGCTATACAGAGAAACCCTGTCTCAAAAAGCAAGCAAACACAATAACCAGGGGAGGGAGGCTAGACTACACGCCAAGGCCCTGGGTTCTATTCTCAGCATCATATGATGTTTGTCTAAAGCAGTGGTTCTCAATCTCCCTAATGCTGAGCCCTTTAATATGCTTCCTAATATTATGGTGACTTCCAATCATGAAATTATTTTTGTTGCTACTTAATAATTGTAATTTTGCTACTGTTATGAATCAAAATGGAAATATCTGTGTTTTCTGACGGCCTTCGGTAACCCTCAAAAGGGGTTGCAACCCACAGGTTGATCACTGCTGGTCTAAAGCAACATAGTATTGAACATGAAAAGTATATAAAGAACAGAAGACCAAGAAAAACCTTCAGTGCCAAAAGAGTCCAAGACAGTATTTGAGAACAAAAAGAAACAAAATTTGAGCCACATTTAACAGCATATTTTCTGCTACTCACTTTACTATTGTCCCTTCAGAGGTGACCAATTATTTGATTTGATATGTAAGTTAATTCTAAGAGTCAAAGATCAGCATAACACAACTTGATCAAATAGAATGAAAGTTGTGGCCACGTTCACCATTTTTGTTTGTTTTTGTTTGTTTCTTAAAACAGCGTTTTTCTGTAGCTCTGGAGTCTGTCCAGGAAGTCACTCTGTAGACCAGACTGGCCTTGAATTTACAGAGATCTGCCTGCCTCTTCCTCCCAAGTGCTGGGATTAATGACAGGTGCCACCACCGCCCAGCTCCACATTCACTTGAGTCTTCTGGCATCTAGAAGCTGATACCAAGAATCAGGCCCGCTTGAGTTGATAGTCTTTTACTGAACACATTCCAAAGCCAATTAGAACATACCCAGAGATGAAAACAAAACCACCCGCAATCTCCTTTTCTCCGTCACTTTCCTATTCATATCTCTGTCTGATCTGTGTGTCCTGTATCCCCACTTGGCTATATACCTTCTGTGGATGCAGGTCAGACCTTGTATAATTCTTACCTTCTATGTCTCTCATAGTGTTAGGACATAGAAACTTTTAATAACATTTCTTAAAAATGAATTCGGCTGTTAAAATCAAAAGAACCGAACAAGCAAAGCTGGGAGCTAAGATTTAATTATAAAAATAACTATTAGTGTCAGGTATGGTAGCATACACCTCTAATCCTGGCCCTTAAGAGGCAGAGATTAGTAGATCTCTGAGTTCAAGACCAGCCTGGGCTACACACCTATCTATAAAACAGAAACAAAGACAAAACATCTATTAGGGTGCATTTTAGAATCAGCAGACTTTATATATTCTAGAATTCTGTTCTGCATGATGCATATATATTTGCATTTTGTCTTCAAATCTAAGAGGATAAAACAGGATGATTACTGCCAGCTTAAGGCCAACCTGTAGTAAATATTAAGTTGAAGGACTGTCTGTGCTAAAAGTGAGTTCTAGGCTAGCCAGGGCTACAGAGTAACAGCCTGTCTCGGAAATACGCAAAACATACACACAAATATTATAGCATTAGAAAATTACTAGAGCTGGGAATATAGCTCAGTGGTAGAGCACTTGCCTAGCACATATGAAATCTAAATTCAATTCTCGCTACCTTCACCTCAAAAAACCTATTTATTAGGTTGGACTATAGCTTCATGAGAGAGCTCTTGCCTGACGTGTGTACAAAGCACGCTGGATTCAATCTCTGGCACTGCCAAGATCAACAAATAAGGACTGGGAATCTAGCTCTGTGATAAAGTGCTTGCCTATCTTGTGTAAGGCTCTAAGTTCAACACAAAGACTCAAACTCAAACAAAATCAATATTTACCCAGGCAATATACTGAAAATTATGTGGGAAAACTTTGAATAGTACAGAAGAATATAAATAAAAATTACAGTTGCCTTTTTGCCCCACCATCTGGAGATGGAGTCTGCTCTTGCCCTTACATATACCTTCACAGTTCTTCCCAATTTTGTTTTTGGGGTTCTTGTTCTGTTCTGTTCTGTTTGCAAGACAGGGTTTCTCTGTGTGGTCCTGGCTGTCCTGGAACTCGCTCTGTAGACCAGGTTGGCCTCGAACTCACAGAGATCTACCTGCCTCTGCCTCTCGAATGCTGGGATTAAAGACATGCACCACTATCACAGGCTATATTTCTTTCTTTTATTAGGGATTTCTTGCCAAAAGAATCTACACAAGGTACAGATAATATACAAAGTTTAACAATGAAATTAACACTGCTAACTTTGAGTCCAGTCTGAGGGAATTTTAATAACATCAAAGTTCTCTGTGTGATCAACTGTAAAAATGGTCCATTTTCCATGAACTCCTTTGAAGAGTAATTTCTTTTTTATGGTTTTTTTTTTTTTTTTTTTGAGACAGGATTTCTTTGTATAGCTTTTGAGCCTGTCCTAGAACTTGCTCTGTAGACCAGGCAGGCCTCAAACTCACAGAGATCCACCTGCCTCTGACTCCCAAGTGCTGGGATTAAAGGTGTGCGCCACCCCCACCCCCCGGCTGAAGAGTAATTTCTTCAAGCTTGTGGACATAATATTTTTGTATTTGTATTTGTTTTTGTATTTCAAAAGCCTGTCTTTCTATGTAGTCCAGGCTGGCCTAGAAGTTTTAATAAAGATAAGGATAATGTATCTTCAAAATGTTATTTGCATTTTACACAGTACTTGAGGTATGATATATATATAAATGTATATTATATGTGTATATTATATACATAAATTAAAGAGAAATATCAATATCATGTCTGTTTGATCCCAGAATATAGAACCACACTACCATTTGAGAAATACAGAGGTCCTGAGAATCACTAACTTTAAAACAACTCACAGGGCCAATCATCTGAGGATGTGGGAACCTGGAACTCACACATAAGGCTTAAGACTCTGTAACTGATACAATCTCTTCATACATTATCCAAGTATGGCTAAAGATCCATATGCCCTATAACAACAATTCTTTTCTAGATATACAACCTAGAGAAATCCTCTATATGCACCAAACATGTTCACAGCAGAATTAACAGTACCAAGGTGGAACAATCCACATACCCACATGCAGCATAGTGAGTAAAGACACTATAGTTTATCAAGACCAACAAACTACAGCTACATATATAAGGTTATTCATCAAGAACTATGTACCATATGAATCCATCTATATAAAGTTCAAAATAGATAAAACTTTCCACTATGATTTAAGGGATATATTGGAACAAGAAAAAGTCAAAGACACCATTACCATCGAGCAGAGTGAAGAGTGTTCTCAGGAAGGGTAAAGTGACTGAGGTCCAGAAGGGACAAAGGCAGAGCTCCCGAAATCTGCCTTGTCCCAGTCCTTGACTTGGCAGTAGTTACATAGGTTTGGGGCTTTATTTGTTTATTTATTTGCTTGCTTATTTTTAAGGTTTATTTTTATTTAATTTAACTTATTCATTAATTTTTGTTTTTTTGGGACAGGGTTTCTCTGTGTAAACCAGGCTGTCCTGGAACTCACAGATATCTGCCTGCCTCTGCCTCCTGTGTTGGAATCAAAGGCGTGCGCTACCACTGCCTGGCAGTTTTTATTTACTCTTTAAGCGATTTATATGCTTTATCCTGTCTCGTTAATGTCACAACAAAATGTTGTAAGGAGAGACTTCTTGAGATAGCATGGGACCGATTTAACTATACATCAGTGCTATTTAGCAGGAAATGAGACAATGCTTAAAAATTTGGACTAGAAGCTGGGCGATGGTGGCGCACGCCTTTAATCCCAGCACTCGGGAGGCAGAGGCAGGCGGATCTCTGTGAGTTCGAGACCAGCCTGGTCTACAGAGCTAATTCCAGGACAGGCTCCAAAGCCACAGAGAAACCCTGTTTCGAAAAACAAAAAAAAAAAAAACAAAAAAAAAAAAACTGGACTAGATAGTCATCAGATTCCTTCCCATATAATTTTATGATTTTTTTCATACCTTGTAACGATGGTTTTTATGAACACTACTCTGGAAGCAGTCCATACAGAGAACACATGTTGGATCAATTGCACAGTCCCTGAAAAAGATAAAGAATTAGATTCTGAAAACCAATGTGCACTGATACTTAAGGTATTATTAAATGAGCGAGCTTCGTATGTGTTGACAAAATGAACACAAAAATGCCCCAAATCCTCAGTTCTAAGAACACTTTGACCCAGCACTCAGGAGACAGAGGCAAGCAGATCTCTGTGAGTTCAAGGCTGGCCTGGTCTACCAAGTAAGTTCCAGGGCAGAAAGGGCTACAAAGAGAAACCCTGTCTTGAAAAATAAAACAAAAGAACACTTTGAAACACAGACAACACTGTTGTCATAATTTCAGTCTCATTTCTAAAACATTCAAGAGCACAGTATGTTTAGTTTATAATTTTTAGTGTTACCTCGCTTTGAACTGTTAATTATTTGAAAAATTAAATGAAAATTGCATAGGAAACTGTTTTTCTTCATTATCTGCCATGAAGAAAATTGCCACATTTTATAAACACTGTGCACTATAACTCAGGTTTCAATACAGACGAAATTTATTAGAATATAAGCATTACAACGGGAGGATCTTTCTTTTCTATAGTGATGGATCCCAAACACCTAGAACAGCACCTGGCACATGAGAAGCAACCTCTGCATCAACAAAAATCTCTCCTCAGTTTTTCCTTACAAATGTTTACAGTACATGATTCTATTTCATATTTTCAGAGAAACATAAGTTACTATAAGGTACAGAATTCAAGTTTTTAAAAATAAATTTTAGAGTTGGGTGTTGTGGCACACATCTGCACTCTCTGCACTCTGGAGGCCAAGGCAGGAGAACTGAAAGACAGCCTGAGCTACAAAGTGAGGTTGAGGTTAGTTTGGGCTACATACATACCAGTCCCAAAAATACATACACAAAAGGAATTTTAGGACCGAAGGAAGGAGCAAAGGGGGAGGGAAAAGGGTGAATTTTAAACAGCTGATAGGATATAAAGGTTGCCAAAATTCTTAAAATTCTCTGTAAAAATATATATTCTAATCTGTTTAGAGTAGTTTCCAATTTAAATTTTGAGAATTCCATATGAACACTGTGTTTCACATAATCTCTATGCCTCCCTCTTTGTTCTGTGTTCTCTTCTACTTCCTCTCAAACTCACGACCTCTTCAATACACACACACATACATGTATGCGAACGTGCACGTGCATACACCCTACTGAGTCCATTTAGTGTTGCTCATGTGTAGATGTGTTTGGGGCTGCCCACTGTGACTGGAGCACCTACAAGGGAGCTTGTCCCTGGAGAAAACAGACTTTTCCTCTCTCAGCAGTCACTGGCTGCCAGCAGCACTTGGTCTAGGATCAGACCTTGCTGGCATGTCAACTGGTGCTATCATGAAGCAGATCTTATTTAGGACACTGGAATGCTGAGCTTTCATGGGTGCAGCTTCCCTGTCGTGTTTAGAAAGACACTCTCTAGTATCAGGTGCCCTGGTCTTCTGACTCTTAAAATCCCCTCACCTCCACCCCCGCCTTTTCTAGACTGTTCTATAGGTATAAGGGTTATATTGCAGATGTATTGGGCTGTGTACCCCACAGTTACTTATTTATTTTGACAACTTGTAGATCTCTATAATAATCTCCCTTGGCACTACTAACACTTTTGAATTAATTAGTAATGTCTTTTCTTGGGGTAGAGGGAACTATCCTAGACATTGTGGCCTGTTTAACTGTTTAACTGCAACCATGGTTTCTTTTTTTTTTAATATTTATTATTTATTATATATACAATATTCTGTCTGTGCATATGCCTGCAGGCCAGAAGAGAGCACCAGACCCCATTACAGATGGTTGTGAGCCACCATGTGGTTGCTGGGAATTGAACTCAGGACCTTTGGAAGAGCAGGCAATGCTCTTAACCTCTGAGCCATCTCTCCAGCCCTGCAACCATGGTTTCTACACACTAACCTGTCACAATGTTTCCAAGAAATTTTGGCAAGATGATGGCTACAAATGTTTATATGATGTAGTTGAAACTATGCTTTGGTTTAAAATTTCTAAGAGAAAAACTAAATTGTTATACAATATAGAAAATATAATACAAATGCAAGAGTTTAACTATTTTTTTCCCTGAGAAAGTAACAAAATAAAAACCCTGTTGTTGTAAACTTAACTAAGGGCTGACGTGATGGCTCAGTGATCAGAAGCACTGGCTGCTCTTCTAAGAGGACTTGGATTCGATTCTCAGCACCCATACGGCAGTTCACAACTGCCTGTAAATCCAGTTCCAGAGGGCCCCTTGTCTGAATTCTGTGGTACCAGGCACAGACACGCATTGATAAAATAAAAACATTGTAGGACACACAAAACTATTAACTATACATACTCAGTGAAGCCTAAAATGACAATCAAGCATAAACCATGAAACTCTGCTGATAAAGTCTAAAAAGGCATAGTTATAACCTAAATGACCGCAAGTAAACAAAGAAGAAAAACAAAAAGTGGTGCTAACATCTAAAGTCAAAAATTTCCTCTGGGCATGGAGGTGCACACCTTTTAAGTCCCAAGTAGATCTCTGACTTTGAGGCCATCCTGATCTATATTGGGAGTTCTTGGCCAGATAAGGCTACATAATAAATTTCTGTCTCAATAAATAAATAAAAATTAAAAGTATAAAAAAATCAAAAATTTCAAACAGGAATGTAGAGTAAGAAACTTCTCTAATATACAACGATATTTAAGACAATTCCTTTACCCAAAACAAAAGGCCTACACCTGCCAGACAACTGACCTCTTACACTAACCTATATTCCAGCTGTTCCCACACAACCCTTGACCTACAAGTTCTAAAAAACAAAACTTCTGGAAGGTTTTGTTACTTTGTGGGTTTGAACCAAATTTCAGTTAGCGGTGAAAAACAAAACAAAGCAAGCAAACAAATGTGCACAAGCATAAGTTTTAACACATGTACAAAACCTGGATATTGGGGCTCAGGCCTGTAATTTTATAGTGCGGTCTAGGCCAGCAAAGGCAACAGAATGAAACTCTATCTAAAAGATAATTAAGTGTATACATACACACATGTATGTATGTATGTATGTATGTGCATGTGTGTGTGTTTGGCATGACATGTGACCACAGGCTCTATGTTACTCATGAGTATATCTTTATAAATACTCATAGATCTCTTACAAAAATCTTACTGTTTGATTACAAGGTCTTAAGATGTTATTGTAGAAGTAGTCAGAATTCTGAAATATACCTTATATCAAAAGTTTCAGATAAAGTATGCTGACTACATTACATGTACACAATGCAAAAATCTATTTCTTAAATACTTCTGAAGAACAGAAAAAAGAGTGAGAGAAGTGTTTAATAAGAAATCATAGATTGTGCCAGGTGGTGGTGGCACACACCTTTAATCCCAGCACTTGGGAGGCAAAGATGGGCGAATCTCTGTGAATTCGAGGCCAACCTGGCCTACAAGAACTAGTTCCAGGACAGGCTCCAAAGCTACAGAGAAACCCTGTCTCAAAAAACTAAAAAAAGAAAAAAAGATAAAGATAAAAGAAAGAAATCATGTATTAAAAAGCAAACTCTATGAGCAAAAGTGGATTTAAAGCTTAAGGTAAAAGGAACTTAAGAGTAAATATACTATAGACAAATCAGGGAAAAGACATTGTGAGGCATGATGCAAACTATAACCCATAAATTATAACCAATCCTATACCGTCTGAGGCTTACCTACAAGAATATGTTGTTTCTCCACTTTTGAAAACCTTCCCACACAACTGAAATGCTCCACTGTGTTTTAATTTCTCTAAGCAAATATCCGGATCCTCTCCAAATAAGTACCATTCCAATGGAGTGAATATTGATGTCTGTACATTCTCTTCCTGCTTTTCCAAATCTGGGTCCATCTCAGCAAAATAAATTGCTGGCACTAATTGTGCCAAATGGTGTAAGAAAGCAGTATAAAAATCAACTTGTTGATCCCACCACTGAAAAGAAGAAAAGATGACAATTAGACTTTCTTTTACTTTTACAAGTCCTTTTTTATATTATTCTTTGAGACATACACAACGATACTGATCATATTCACGACCATCCTCCCCCATCTGCACCCCCTGCTTCCCCATCCCCTCCTAACTGTGCCCTTTTCCTTTATGTACGAATCTCTAACCCATTAAATCCAATTTGTGCTGTCCATACACTGCAGCATGACAGGCCTGACAGGGGACACAACCTTAAAGCCAGGTTCCTTTCCGCCCCCCCCCACCCGCCGACGCACAGGGTTTCTCTGTGTAAAAGTACTTGTTGTCACCACACCCTTAAAGCCAAGTTGTCTCCCCCAGCCCCCTCCCACCTCCAGACAGTACTCATTGTCCTGGAACTCACTCTATAGAGCAGGGTGGCTTTGAATGCAGAGATTCACCTGCCTCTGCCTCCTGCGTGCAGGGAGTAAAAGTGTGCGCCACCACACCCAGATACCAAGTAAATTTTTAATGATCGAGGAGTACAAATAATGGCATAATTCTGTACTTTCGAAGCAATTTGCAATATTTTATCCTTCATCAATACAAAATAAGAGGTGAATCAACTGGACCAGCAAGATGGCTTATCAAGTAAAAATGCTTGCCATCACACCTGATGACTTGCACTAACACGGTCTCTGAAAAGAACTGATACTTGCAAGCTGTGCTCTGATCTCTACATGTACAGTGTGGCATTTGTGTACCCCCCCCACTCATTAGATAAATGAATAAATAAAAAATAAATGCACAGATTAAACTTTCAAGTGTTTTTAAGGAATTGAATTACTTGTGGGTTTGCCATATATGCAACACAGCTAGAGAGTATAAGATATATGTCCTAATGTATAATATTCTTCAAGTTATACTGTTAAATAAAAGACAAAAGACCAGGCAGCTACACAGAGAAACCCTGTCTTAGGGCAGGGGGACTAACAAACTAAAGAAACAGCAAAAGGCACAGATTAGTGAGTCCATGTGCTACTGTTTATACAGAGGAGGAAAGAAGACATGTTGTATATGCTTATATTTAAACAGAAGATCTCTGGGGAAAGGGTTGGTACGGCTAAGGTAGAAAACTGCTTGTCTAGTATACAGGAAGTCTTGGCTTCCACCTGGCATCGTGACACACAACTGTAACACAGCACTCTGGAGGTAGGAGCAAAAGGATCAGAAATTCAAGATCATCCTCAACTACATACCAAGTTCAAGGCCTGGGTTAAATGAGACCTGTCTCTTAAAAAAAGAGGGGGGGATCTTCAAAATAAACTAACATTGCAAAGAGCCCTGGGAAGGATTTAGATTTCACTGTCTGCCTTTACTGTGTGATTTTGTGGAGGCCCAAAAATGTGAGCCTATTTCCACCTTGTCTGAAGGTCAGAGAGTTTCAGTTTGCTTAAAGTTAACAAGTATGGCTACACACGTTTTGGACGTTAAGATGGCCCAGACAGGTATATCCACTCCACCCTGACCACAGGTCAGAGAATTCAAGCGTACTTCTGTTCCTTCTTTTTTTTTTTTTTTTTTTTTTTTTGATTTTTCGAGACAGGGTTTCTCCATAGCTTTTGGTTCCTGTCCTGGAACTAGCTCTTGTAGACCAGGCTGGCCTCGAACTCACAGAGATCCGCCTGCCTCTGCCTCCCGAGTGCTGGGATTAAAGGCGTGCGCCACCACCGCCCGGCCTGTTCCTTCTTTTGAATTAAGAGGCTTGACCCAGGGAGTGGCTGCCTTCAGGGTACTAGGTCTAGAGTGGGTTCACTACATAAACAGAATGCTTTTCTCAAAAATTAATGACTTGATGTCTCAAGTATTGAAGCCAGTAACTGTTCTAGCTGTCCTTTGTATCATGTTAAAGCAGTCTTTCGCCTTCTCCTCCCTCTTGTATTGGGGTATAAAAGTGTATGGAAAATTAATCGCAGGCAAATTTCAGTATTCACTGGAATTCCTTCCCAGTACTATATCCTATGTTTCTGTTTTATTATTTTCACTTGTGTCTTTGTTCTCTTTACTAACTTTTCTAATCCTCATGTCCTTAGCCAGGTAGGTCGAAGCTGGTCTCCAAAAGTTTTGAATACCCAATGTCTGTCCCCCAACCTAACGCAGGCTCATGTGTTTAAACAGTTGGTCCCCAGCTGGGGGTGCTACTTTGGGAGGCTATGGAGACTGAAGAGGTAGAACCTCACTGGAGGCAGCAGGGAGCCAAGGGACTGGCTCTGCCAGTCACAGCCAGCCTTTAGCACCCTTTGCCCCAATCTCTGTTTCCTAGTCAGTCACAGAAGTGTGAGTAAGCCACCTCAGGTTCCTGTCACCAGATAGCATGCTTTCCTGACCATGGAACTAGGAGCCAAAAAACCAGTCTTCCCCTATACTGCCTCTGCCAGATGCTTTGTCCCAGCAAAGAGAAAAAAACTAATTTAAACACTGTGTAAACTTTTATTTGTTTGTTTGGGGCTTTTTTTTGTTTGTTTGTTTGTTTTTTCAAGACAAGATTTCTCTATAGCTTTGGTGCCTGTCCTGGAGCTAGCCCTGATAGACGAGGCTGGCCTCCAACTCAGAGAACCACCTGCCTCTGCCTCCCGAGTGCTGGGATTAAAGGCGTGCGCCACCACTGCCCGGCTGTAAACTCTTATTTGTGTGTGTGTGTGTGTGTGTGTGTGTGTGTGTGTGTGTGTGTGTAGTGTGTGTGCATGCACTCATGCATGTGTGCAGGTTCTATCTACAAAAATCATTCTAAAGCTTATTTAATCTCATATATCTCGGGTACAAAATTATTTATAAAAGTAAAACATTGAAACCTCAATGCCCATCAATGGAAGAACAAAAAAGAAATTGTAAAATCTATGATTTGTTCATTGTTCAAGTGTGCAAAAATACCAGTTATATTCACTACAATACTTGTAACTGAAAAAGCTGAAGTCTGCTTAAATGTCTACAGATAAAAGTTTACCCATCCAGGCAGAACATATGACTCCTTGCTCCTTCAGGTTTTAGGAGACAGGGTCTCACTTTGTAGCCCTGGCTGGCTTGAAACTCCACTATGTAGACCAGGGTGGTCTAGAGCAGAGATCCAATGATTCTGCTTCTGACTGCCAGATTAAAGGGATACACTGCCATGCCCAGCAGAGCATACCATTCTAGCCAGGCAGTACCAGCACTCAGGAGGCAGAGGCAGCCTGGTCTACAGACAGAGTTCCAGGACAGACTCCATACGAGAAACCCTGTCTCAAAAAACAAACAAACAAAAAGCCAAAACAAACAAACAAAACATACCATTGTATGTATATGTGTGTATATATGTATGTATATAATATATATATCCATAAAATACTGCCTAGTAGAAAAGGCAAATTTTGATTAATACAATCTTATGTTTACAAAAACAAATTCTAATTACATAAACTTTAAAATTTTCTACAGATGTTGCTGGGAGTCTAACTATGTGGTAGTAATTTGTGTAACACATACAAGGCACTGGGTTTGATCTGCACCACAAAAAAACAGGTGTCCCAACTCCTGGAGCTCAACGCTTATTCTGCTAAAGCAAATGTAAGTAGACAGGTCTTTTAACTTTACTCTTCTTGATTTGTGTGATTTCACATTAAACTACAACAAAACCATAAAGGGAGAGTTCCAGGACAGCCAGGACTACTCAAGAAGCCCTGTCTTTAATCTTCCTTTTAATTTCTCTTGGGTCGAATGGAGCCTCTGAGCTAACAACTGTCTAAAGTCTTGAGTACTACTGTCAGGAGCCATTTCCCCCAAAAAGTATTGCAGGGACCATTGTCCTCCATTTCCCCCAAAAAGTATTTCAGGGACCATTGTCCTGGGAATGTTTGCAGAGATCCCCACACCCAAACTGTATTGAGAACTATTTATTGGCAGAGCCCACCCCACACCCAACTATCTTGAGAGCCATCTGTTAACGAAACCTGCCCCACATTCCAACTATCTAGAGAATTGTTTGTGGTTGGAATCACGAAAGGAATGATTCCACTTGCATAGAGAACACTAGGTGTGTTGACTCATGACCAAGTGTTGACTTGTGACCATTGCTGCCCCGGCAAGATCCCATGCCCCTGCCCCCTGCCCCCATCCCAAGCCAAATTCCTCATCCAAGGGCTATATAAGCTGCTGCCATTACGCTAATAAACGGAGGCTTTGACAACAGATCTTGCTTGGCCTCCTTCCTCTCTTGCCCATGTCTTTTTCAGATAGCACCTCTTCGGGACCCTGGAATAACTGACCTGCTAGGTGGGTTACAACCCTAGACTAATTGACCTGCTGGGCAGTTACATACTACTAAATATTCTTATGCCTTAACACATACACATACACAATTCATGTTTATAAACAATGTATTTACACCTGAATGTGGATGCCAGCAGTGCCATTCACGGATCTAATTACTAGCTCTCATTCCTCTACTCTCCCCCTTATCTCTTCTTCAAGGCTCTGGTCGAGGCCTATCTTAACCATTTTTCACTGATAAAGCCAGAAAATTTCTCTCTAGTTAATTTTTTTTTTTTTTTTGGATTTTCAAGACAGGGTTTCTCTGTAGCTTTTTGGTTCCTGTCCTGGAACTAGTTCTTGTAGACCAGGCTGGCCTCAAACTCACAGAGATCCGCCTGCCTCTGCCTCCTGAGTGCTGGGATTAAAGGCGTGCACCACCACCGCCCGGCTCTCCAGTTAATTTCAATACAGCACTTAAACAGAAGACATTCACTCTGTACCCATATCTGATGTTCTAAATTACAAATATTCATTCATTTACATAGCATCCTGGGAGCCTAACCCAGGGCCCGCTGCATGCTAACAAATATGTTTTTGTTGTTGCTGTCTCTGTTGGGGACAAGGTCTCACTATGTAGCCCTGTCTATCCTGAACTCATTTTTGTAGCTGGCCTCAAATTCTCGGAGATCTGACTGCTTCTATCGCTGGAATGCTGGGATTAAAGGCGTGTATCACCACACCTAGCCATTTGGTAAACTTAACATTTGCGTCTAGCCCTTTCAAGTAGACTGGAAGCTCCTGAGGAAAGGAACTGCCTTTCAAAACCCTTCGTACCTACAGGCACAGCACAAATACACAACCTAAGTTCTTGTTATCACTATATTAAGTACTTATTGCTAGAAATAACAAGGCAAATTATGACATTAAGCCTTCGTAACTCTGTTCATAGAACCATTACAGTAGATACAGTACAACTAGACTTTTTGCAGTTTCCACTACTGTCAGTCACAACTACAGAATTTGCTTTTAATTTTTTTTATTCTTTTGAGATTCATATGTTTTGATCATATTCAGCTCCCCTCCCCCAACTCTTTCCAGATCCATCTCTCCCTGCTTTCCTACCAACCTAACTTTGTGTCCTTTTTTTTTTTTCCTTTAAACCCATCAAGATCAATTTGTGCTGCCCAAATATTCTTGGATGTGTGGTCTTCCTCTAGAGCTGGCTTAACCAGGGACACTCTTCAAGAAATAATAGTCTCCTTTTCCAGAAGCTAACATCGCCAATGGCTCCATGGCTAGGGTGGGGTTTCATGTCCACCTCCCATCTTCATGCTATGATTCAGTCTGGCTTGGGTTTGTTGACAAAACCACTGTAAATTCATATGTGCAGCTTCCCTGCTCTGTCCCTTACAGTTACCCACACAGTCCATTGCCTCTACCTTTCTTTTCCAGTCCCCTTCCCATAAGAATCCCTGAACCTTAGGGGGATAGGAGTACTATTATCATTATTATTATTGAAATATATTAATAAGTTTCTCTTGATAGCCCAGGCTGACCTGAAAATTACAACACAGGCTCCGAGTGGCCTTGAACTCACGGCAATTCTTCTGCTTTTCCCTCCCAAATTCGAGGATCACAAGTTTGAGTCCCTATAACCAACTTGGAAATTGCTTTTCTTTTCTTTTCTTTTTTTTTTTTTGTTTGGTTTTTCGAGACAGGGTTTCTCTGTAGCTTTGGAGCCTGTCCTGAAACTCCCTTTGTAGACCAGGCTGGCCTCGAACTCACAGAGATCCGCCTGCCTCTGCCTCCGGAGTGCTGGGATTAAAGGCATGCGCCACCACCACCCGGAGGAAATTGCTTTTCAATTAAAATTTCTGTAATCTCTTTCGAGATTAAAACACACACACACACACAAAAAGGCCAATAAGATGCTGGAGCCATGATGACCTAAATTTAATCCTGGATCCCACATGGTAGCAGGAGAAAACTGACTGCTGAGAGTTGTCCTCTGACATCTACACATTCACTAAAGTATGTGAGTGCCTGCAGTCGCAAACATTCATACATACAAACACAGACACACATGCTAAGTAAAGAATTTTAAATTATACAATATGTATTTTACTGAGTAAACAAAGTTACTCAGGAATTATTATTGGTAAATGTTTCATGTTTTCCCCCTTTTGGTTGTTTTTTAGTGATTTTTCCATTTGCAACAGGAATTAAATGTTTAAATTGAAAGACCAGAAAAACAAACAAAAAAAATAACATTTTCTCTACAACATTTGGAATTAAGGGAACGTTTTCCTAATTGACTGTACCATAAAAACAAGTTCTCACAACAACTAAAATCCCAGACATTCCGAACATTTTCCTTGTCCCAATGGAGAGACTAAAAGATAAGTTTGCAACTCTAAAATCTGCAGCTACAGATGCCCCTGTGGGAACATCATTATGAAAAAGGAACTTTGCTAGATTTTTGTTCAAACCACAACTTACCCCTCCAAAGTCAACTACTAAACATCCACATCTTCAGAGGCCTGTCACTTCTAAATTTCCTTTCTTAAATTTTACTTATCTGTTTGTTTTTTTGAGCCAGAGTCTCACCATGCTGCCCCGAACAACCTGGAACTTGCTATGTAACCTAGGCTTGCCTTGAACTTGGGAGATTTGCCTGCCCCAGTCTCCCAAATGCTGGAATTAAAAGTGTGAGCCACAAAGGTTTTTTTTTTCCTTTAATCTTTATTTATTCTTATTTTATGTGCATTGGTGTTTTGACTGTATGTATATCCGTGTGAGGGTGTCAGAGCTCCTGGAATTGAAGCTACAGATGGTTGTGAGCTGCCATATGGGGGCAGGGAATTGAACTCAGGACCTCTGGAAGAGCAGCCAATGCTATTAACTGCTGAGCCATCTCTCCAGCACCGTCCCCCTTCTTTGGAGAGGCTCTGGGATTTTTTTTCATAGGTAGTACTGAATTAGCAATGAGACAACATTTTGAGACATCAAGAAATCCTTGGGTATATGGGTATACTAAGCTTCTTTGTACTACTATTTGACAGGTTAATTTTTCTTTTTCTTTATTTGTTCCTGAGACAGGATTTCTCTGTATAACCCAGAATGGCCTGGAACTCACAGAGATCAACCTGTCTCTACCTCCTGAGTGCTGAGATTAAAGGTGTGCGCCACCCCCACTGGAAGACAAGTTCATATTTTCCAGACAACAAGGCTAAAGTTCAAGCACGAGACCTCAGACACAACCCCCCTTTCAAAGAGCACATTCTTGGCAGCTGTGTCACACCTCCAACTTGGAGAGTGTGCGACTAACGCCCGAGGTCAGTCACACAGACACCTGGTCCTACGGACATGCAAACCTAGTTTAAAGGGCTTCATTTCTTTTCTATTAGGTTTCATATTGTCAGTCTTAATCTGACGCTTGGTCACTTTTTCCTACATTTCATTATTTCTGCTAGCCTTGTGCTGTCTGTAAACATGTTTCCCATATATTTATGGCATTAATAATATAAGCAAGGCCCCCCTCTCTCTTTCATCTTGTGAAAAGGAGTAAGTATGCTGCCAGAATCTGGTTTTTATAAGCATCCTGCCTCTTGGCCACTGTCTTCCTTTTTCATCTCTGACCACACTTTTCTTTGAAGTTTTTAAATGAATGCAATATTTTCCTATAGCCTTTTCTGCTGTATGGACTACACATTTGCAAAACAACTCAAGTATTTTCTTAGATTTCAAAGTAAAGCATGTGAGCATTGAAAATGAATAAATGAAAAGACATACTCCTTGTGGCTAATATCATTTCTTGTCTTACTCATAAAAACAGCTGAAAGGCTTTTTCAAAAGTTTGTCCATAAAAACACATTAAGTGGTTAGGGTCTCACTCTACTAAGTCAAGGAGACCTTGTTTTGAAGAACAGCATTAAGTCAACTACAAGAAGGAATACTTGAGAAGAACTGTGGACTTGGCTCTGGTCAGGGCCCTAACTGTTTCTGGGTAACAAGTGGGTGCTTATGGAAGCACAGTAACTCTTCCACAGCCTTTCAGTGCTGTTTGCTTAGTAGAACCTATTTCCACAAGCACTCCACTTGTTACGGAGACGTAACACTTTTTTAAAGACTGTAGAATGCTATGTGTAATGGGGCACACATTCTGGAAGAAAAGATTGTGAGTTACAGGGCAGGCTGAGCTATATAAGAAGATCCTATCTCAAGAAAGAAAAGAAAAAAGGTCAAACTTATCAGCCAAAATAAAAATAGCTATTGTTTCTTTTACAAGTGCCATGTTAACTCATATACAAGAGTTCATAGTAAGTCACCAGGGAGTAATGAAGTCTTAATTTAATATTTTGTCTTAAGCCACCTGAGACAATGGGTTAAAGCTTAAAGGCAATTCTTTCATTAGACAACAGCACAGGATCAACATCTTTAGAGAAACTAGATGCTGGGATGGCAAGAGAGATTTGAAACAACCTCTAAAGGCAGCACATAAAGCGGCAAAGACGCCTCGCCATGGTTCACTGACTTACATGCCTATCCGATCTTTCCAGACAGACGCTCTATGAAGTACTGAAGAGACTGACACAGAACTGATTGTTCTTAAAGACGACACTGGTGGCTCTGTAGAGAATGAACTGAACGAAAGGCCTCATCCAGCATGGCTGCAGGGACTTGTCCTAACTAGGGGAGGCAAAGGAAAGAAATAACACATACACAGAGAAAAAAGAAATAACACATACACAATGGGCCCTGGGTTCGGCTCCCAGAATGCTATGTAAATGAATGAATATTTGTAATTTAGAACATCAGATATGGGTACAGAGTAAATGTCTTCTAAGTGCTGTATTGAAATTAACTGGAGAGCCGGGTGGTGGTGGTGCATGCCTTTAATCCCAGCACTCAGGAGGCAGAGGCAGGCGGATCTCTGTGAGTTCGAGGCCAGTCTGGACTCTCGGATGGAGAAGCCTCAGAACTGCAGCTCAGTGTGTTTATTACACACAGCACAGAGAGGCAGGGTTACTGCAGACAGATAAACAAGGAGGCAGGGTTTGTGGTATAAGTTAACTTCAATAGGAGCATTTTCTGTAGGGAGCACTCTTCAGGCCATAAATGACTCAGGGGAAGAGGAAGAAGAGTTATGGAGGACATTTTCTGTACACACTATCAATACATGCACATGGGCCTGAAGAAGGCTTTGACATCCCTCTGTGCTTTGAGCATCACTTTGGGAGCAGTGGTGGAAAAGGGAGGCTTTGCCATTGTCCCATGAGTCTGAGGCCATGTTCCTTGACAAACCTTTGTCTATGTCAACAGCACACATTCACTCAGGGCTTTCTCCGATCCCATTACTGTAAGATGGCAAAAGTAGAAGGAAAGAGATCAGTTAAGAAGCTACAGTTATCTAGGCAACAATTCTAGTCCAGTGGCTTAGATTACAAAGACGACTGGAAAGACAGAGAGATAGTTGTATTCAAGAGCTAATGCAGAGGTGTACTGTACTGAGACAACGATAACAAAACTCTTTTGATTTGCCTTCCTGTGGTCTGTTCTTAAAATCTACCATAAATGCTTAGATCAAAAACGAGGTACAGATGTCATCTGTTTTTTTACCTTAAACTTAATAAGCAAGTGTCTTTGCTTCTATCACATTTTTTAAACCTTCCTCAAATTGATATATGCTGACTTCCTGTAATAATTTTCAAATGTAAGCTATATCTCGGGTTACTACAGCTAATTCCTATCTGCTCTCTCTTTTTGAACAGATACCAGATATTCTAGTGGAGACAAGCAAGCAATTGAGTTCATGACTCTGAACCTCAGAAGTGAGATGACCTAGAGCACATATAGTTTGTAAAGCTGCAGAGCTGGATGACATCACCTATACAGTGTGATATAGGACAAAGATCACAGCACCACACCAAGTGACAGCTTTGAAGATGGAGAAAAAGGATCACACCACCACACCGAGTGACATCTTCGAAAATGAAATTTAGGAGGGAATTCAGTCAAAAAAAGTAGGTGTTCTGGCAGACCATCGCAAAGCCCTCTGGATTTCCAATTTTCTCAGTCCTTGTCATGGATCCAATAAATTACCCTTTCCTAAAAGCTACTACATTCCATGGCACTGACCTACTCTTATTTCCTAGGCTGTTTGATTCCTGGGTATATGTATGTGCATGCATACACGCAAACAACCTGACCTTAAAGATATTGTTCATTGGGCTAGAGAGATGATTCAGTGTTTAAGAGCACTGACTGTTCTTCCAGAGGACCCAGGTTCAAATCTCAGCACCCACATGACAGCTCACAACTGTCTGTAACTCCAAGATCTGATAGCCTTACACAGACATACACACAGGCAAAACACCAAAGCACATAAAATAAAACACCAAAGCAGTAAATAAATTTTTTTTAAATATATTGATTGTTCCTTTTGATGCTTCAACCATCAATTCTAAACTAGTAACTTCCAAATGGGTAGCTTGCTAGGGCATACTTATGAATATGTATTTTCTTGAACCTTTTAAGATCCAAGAATTGGCCAGACAGTGGTAGTGCATGCCTTTAATTCCAGCATTTAGGAGGCAGAGGCAGGTGGATCTTTGTGAGTTCGAGGCCAGCCTGGCCTACAGAGTGAATTCCAGGATGCCTAGGCTACCCAGAGAAACCTAGTCTCAAAACCAAAGATCCAAGAATCAATTTTCTTGGTGAAGTTTTTTAACTCAAATTAGTTTTTTAATTTTTATCTCTTAGTGAATATTATAATGGCTTTTATAAATGTCCAATAACCCTCAACTATTATTTAACTCTAATTTTTTAAAAAATATTATTATTATTATTACTATTACTATTATTGTGTGGGGACAGGTGGGTACATGTGCCACAGCATGAAGGTCAGAGGGCAACTTTGTAGAGTTGGTTCTTTCCTTCCACATTTACTTTGGTTCTAATGATCAAATTAGGTGTCCAAGCTTGTGCAGTAAGCACCTCTGAACCATCTTTATGACAGACAGTGCTCACAGCAATGTTAATAAAATGATCCTGTATCAGCCGGGCGGTAGTGGCGCACGCCTTTAATCCCAGCACTTGGGAGGCAGAGGCAGGCGGATCTCTGTGAGTTCGAGTCCAGCCTGGTCTACAAGAGCTAGTTCCAGGACAGGAACCAAAACCACAGAGAAACCCTGTCTCGAAAAACCAAAAAAAAAAAAAAAGAAAAAAAAAAGATCCTGTATCTAAAAAGGAAATTTAGTTTAAGGAAATCAACGACTATAACTAAAAAAGCACTCTAACGAGAATGGAGATCTTTATTAAAGCTCTGTAGCTATGCTATATTTGCTATTTTGTTTCTATCAGCCCCAGCAGCGATTTGTGATACAAGTTAATCAAATGGGGGTTAGGTGCTGAGGACTCAAGCTGAACAACTTTGGCTTAAACAACAGATGTAAGTAGGGAGAACAAAATGGAAAACAGCGGTTAAAAAAAAAAAAAAGACAGGAAGTAGGATGATCTCTGGGGTCAAGTAGAAAGATTCAAGCCAAAAAAAAAAAAAAATCAAACAAACAAAACACCCAAAGGGGCTATCAGGCTTCAGTCATAGGTCTGTATCCGCTTATGCTACCCTATCTTTTTTTTTTTTTTTTTTTTTTTTTTTAGTTTTTTGAGACAGGGTTTCTCTGTAGCTTTGGAGCCTGTCCTGGCACTAGCTCTTGTAGACCAGGCTGGCCTCGAACTCACAGAGATCCGCCTGCCTCTGCCTCCCGAGTGCTGGGATTAAAGGCGTGCGCCACCACCGCCCGGCTTATGCTACCCTATCTTGAATCTAAATTCTTTGCTCATTTATATCAATCACTAGACTGAGTGTGAGTGCGAGAGCCCTGAGGCTGCAGGACACCTCTCCTTGCTACTCTGTAAAGCTTAAAATGCCTTGCCCAGAGAAGTATATTACTCTTTGAAGAAGTTGCTACAGATTCCTGTTCAATTTCTCTACCATTATCTCCGATTCAAATTAATGGATGTTCTATGGTTTTATTAATGGGGTTTTACAGTACTGGTGGGAAAGAACTAATATGGCGAAGCTTTAAATAAACATTACTCATCTTTGACGATAAGAAACTACAATTCTTCTGACTACAACATAATTACGATAGATGACAATAAAAAAGCACATGATTCTATGAATCTTTTTCCTATTTATGTTTTTAGATGGGGCTTCACTGTCTGGCGCAGGGCTTGCCTAGAACTCCTAAATTTAAGTGATCCTTCAGCCTTAGCCTAAGATGTTGCAGGGATGGCACTATAGCCACCAGAGCCCTTGCCTAACACGCATAAAGCCTGTGTTTGTCCCCTGGCACTCAGAAAACGGTTTCCCTTAGAAACATTTCTAGCTTCTCATCCCTTTTTATCTCTACAGTTGTTTTCATCTGAACCTCACTACTAGGGTAAAATGAGTTTCAACTACTTTTTGGGATGGAGGAGGAAGAATGCCAAGTGCTGACATAGTACATATCCTTATTCCAACTCTGTCCCTATCAGGTTGTTATCTTACCGACATTCTCTCCAGTTCCTGTGGTTGACTCACTTCTGAGTCACTCTCGTCTCATAAAACAATGTTTGATGGGGTAAAGTAAGTCAAGGATGAGTTTATTAAAACTATAAAACAACTGCACTAACAAATATGAATATATATATGTGTATATAATGCATTAGTGTGTGTATCTATATCCCACACTTTTCCATATGCAGCTATACACAAACTGATTAAAACATGCCATGATCAGTAGTGAATACTTCTTAAGTATCTCTCCCCACTAGTTCGTTGTCTGAAGGGACCACATCGGAACATTTGCTAATATGACCCCACCATTAAGACTACTCTGTGAGTATTCTCCCTACAATCAGACTATTTGATTTAAATGTGTTCACTACCTCTGCTTTCTCATTCTTTCAAAACCCAAGAGCCAAGTATCGATTCCAGTATTCGTTGATGGTTATTTCTCTCGCTTCTTCACATTTAAAAAGGCAGTGACAAATGACAGCACTCCCTCACTGTGGGCCAGACCTGGGGTTCTCAAGATGCTACTATAATGGACACCTGAACATGACAGCTGCAACACTCACTGTCATTCTCAAGTCCAACCACCTATGCGATATCACACCAGGTGCTGCGTCCGGAATTCCTACCCACAAGAGGGGTCAGCAATGCGTCTACCGAAAAATGGCCTTCTCCAACCTCAGCTCAGCTCCTACAGCAAAGAGCACGAATTCTTCCCACTTCAAAACAGAGACGTGCGTGTCTAAGCACGTTGAGACTAATAGATGACAGTCATTACACTCCGTAGACTTGGCTGGCAGGAATGTGTGTAGGTGGCCACCAACTTTATGGCGGGGGGGGGGGGGGGTCCTTCAATCCTAGGACTCCCCTTCCCCAGCAACGCCAAGGAAAGCAGAGCCCCACACCCTCCGAGGCGCGGCGGGAGACTCTTGGGGGAGAGGACAAAAGACGCTAGCGGGTGAAGGCTCACCGAGGTCGGCGGCTGAGGGGCCAGGGAAGGCTCGGGGCTGACGTCCATCCTCTCACCGCTGTCTGTCTCATCGTCCGCCATCTTAAGGGAAACGAATGCCCGCAGTTCTCGACCCCCGGCCGCGGGCGAGCGGAAACCTGTGGCCAGCCCGATGCGCCGGAGACGACACTTTTACGACGGCCCCTGAAGTCAGGTTTGTCGCAGCACCCTGAGCGGCTTCCGGTCGGCTTCCCGGAAGCAGGCTCCCGACCCGCCAGGGGCAGGTTTCCACCCCCTGGTGTTCAGTCCTGGTTTTCTCCCAGGCTGAGTCCCTAGGGAAGACCTTACTGTTGTGTCTTGAGATGACAAAACCGGGAGACCGAGTCCATTTGTCGGTAGAGGAAGACAAACTGGATACTACGCCCTTATGGAAAACAACGTGAAAAGAAGAAACGCCTAGAAACATTGAGGGGAAAAAAGTTGATGTTGGGTCCAGGGGGGTCGTGCAAAGATGGGGACAGACCTCCAAAGTCTAATAAACCAGAAGCAAACTTTATTCCAGAAACCAGGTTCCAGGAAAAACAGAAGCAAACTTAAAAATAAAAAATAAAAAAACCGCGGGGCACAGAAGCTTATCAGCTAGCTGAGACCACAGCCAGAGATGGTGTTTGTTAGGCTGTGGCAAAAGGCGGGTTTCTGAACCCATCTTTTTATAGGAGGTACACCAAGCATTAGGTCTGAGCAAAGGAATTTTTACGATCTTGCCCCAACCAGTGGACCAGTCAATGAGACCCCTAAGCGAGGTGGGGGGGGGGGGGGGGGCGTGGGCTCTAATGTCAATGGGTAACTAGGCAGCTATCGTGAAATATGTTTCAGAGATTACAGTGAAAGTCACTAATTGCAAGAAAACAGATGTCTTTAGTAATTAGAAAAAGGGACTGCTAGCAATGTCAGAAAATTAATAGAATAATTGGTTCTTAGGCTGGGAACTTAGAAGACAGCAGGAAGTTCTTCACACTAACTCAAGGTACAACTCAGATATAGACTGCCATACTTTATAACCTACATTATCAGAGCTCATCAGTCAACCTGTGTTTGTACCTTATCCACTGTCTCCTGGTACCTCCAGGCAGTGTATACTGGAGCCCCATGCCTCCCCTTTGATGGCGCCAGTTTCCTATAACAGAGACAGTGCCTAACCCAGAGGTTACATATCTCTGTCTCCTAAAGGTTAACTCAGTTCATATCTGTTGTTTATCAGGGATAGCCAGGATACTACTCTGAGTATGTAGAGAGAAGCCCTGACATTTTAAATAAAACAGCCAATTGTAAAATGAAATGACCTAAACTGATGGAGGCTTCTTAAGCCTCCGAGAAAATAGCTCACTGTGAATGATTGATCCTTGATCTGCTGAGAAAGCTGCTGATAGTCTGTTCTCATTCTCCTAGACTTATAACTCTATATTTCTTTATTTCTACATTCTTATTTCTGGAATTTACATTTTTATTTTTTTTTTAATTCTTGGACTCTTCAGGTGACACAAACTGCCTATGTATACACTCATGCATCTAGATAGAAAGTATTCCAGGAAGAATCTAGGTTCTGAACCAGGAGGACGCACCCAAGGCCAAGACCAGGGTTGGAGGACAAAGATGATCAAGACCTAATTTGACATCATCTGGGTTTTTTTTTTTCTTTTACAAAATGAATGACTCAGCTCAGCCTCTAATTCCACCTCGGCATTCCAACTGACAAACGTCAGTCACCTGACACCTTTTTAAATTAAAAAAAATTAATTTTACTGACTTAATTGTGTGTATGTATGTGGTGCATGCATGTGCCATGAAACATTTGGAGGTCAGAGGACAGTTTTCAGGGATTCGTATTCTGCCATCTCGCCTGCCGTAAAATTTAAAAGTATTTTTTTTAAAACAGGAATCCATATTAGGTCGAGTTTTCTTCATATACTCCAACCAAAACAACACATTACTATAAATAGAGGCAGAACTAAATCACAGCTACCATCTATTAAACTAGAACTTAAGAAATTTGCAAAAATTAATCATTCCAATATTTGGGGTTTTGTTTACAGAGTTATTTTCTTTTTAAATGCAGTTTACTCCTGGTGTAATGGCACACACCTTTACACACTCTGAACTCAAGGCCAGCCTGGTCTACTCAGTTCTGCAGTTGGATCTACGCAGTGAGACATTGTCTCAAGAAAAGAAAAAGGAGCCTGGCGGTGGTGGCGCATGCCTTTAATCCCAGCACTTGAGAGGCAGAGGCAGGCATATTGCTGTGAGTTTGAGGCCAGGCTGGTTACAAGAGCTAGTTCCAGGACAGGCTCCAAAGCCACAGAGAAACCCTGTCTCAAAAAAAAAAAAAGAAAAGAAAAAAAGGAAGAAAAAAAAAGAAAGAAAAGAAACGAAAAAGGGGAAAAAAGAAATGAAAAATAAAAATATTGCTTATATAAATAATATTGGTTATTATGTTTAAATGGTTGTAAACCAGGCATGGTGGTTTACAACTATAGTGCTAGCTAGCATTTGAGAGGCCACATTAGGAAGATTGTTACAAGTTGGAGACCAGCAGAACTACAAAGTTCCAAGTCTAGCTGCAAAGTGAGGCCCTGTACCAAAAAAAAAAAAAAAAAAAAAAAAAAAAAAAAAAAGCAGAACACATGTTGGTTTACATAAAGCCCTGTATAAAAATATTTTAAACTAATTACCTGGGTGATCGTGGTACACATCTTTAATCCCAGGCCTGGGGATGGGAGTGGTTATCGAGGCAGGTGGATCTCTGAGTTAAGGCCAGCCTGATCTCCAGAGGGAGTTCCAGGATAGTCTCCAAAGCTACACAGAGAAACCCTGTCTCAAAAAACAAAACAAAAACAACATCAAAAATATAATCTGATTAAAAAATTTCTCCTCTGCCTCTATTCTAATGCAGGGAAAAAGGCACACAACACCATGACCAGATTTTTAAAAATAATTGCTGAATTTTAATTGAGATTATTATTATATATAAAAAAGTGGGGTGTTCTTTTGTTAGCTTTTGTTTGTTTCTTTATCTCACTGTCTCCCTCTGGCCTGGAACTTGCTCTCTGCCACCATGCCCCATTGAGTGTTTATGCTTTCTATAGAGCTCTCTCATGTTGGGTAAATTATTCATCCCTGGCAGAGATTCATCCTAGCTATGGTGTGACTTTTCTCTCATAATTTTGTTTTGTTTTGTTTTTTGAAACAGAGTGTTTCTGTGTAACAGCTCTAATTGTCCCGGAACTCACTCTGTAGCCCAGGCTGGCCTCAAACTCACAGAAATCCGCCTGCCTCTGCCTCCCAAGTGCTGGGATTAAAGGTGTGCACTACCACTGCTCAACTTATAACATTTTTCAAAAACTTGTGTCTTTTATTTCTACTCATAAACAAAATTAATTTATGTCATATGTCTTATATACTTTATAGACATAGCATGGATAATTTTGTCCATAAAACAAAGTTTCATGAATGAAAGTTTCTCCTTGTTGGGGTGCATAGCCCAAGCAGGCCTTGAACTCCTGACCCTCATGTCTCTTACTTGCAAGTCAGATCATGTCTCTAATTTGCATGTTATCTCCAGAATTTTACACACACACACACACACACACACACACACACACGCTGCAGATTGTTTGTAATATTTTTCTTTTACTTTTTTAAAAAAAAACATTTTTATAGGGCTGGAGAGATGGCTCAGGAGTTAAGAGAACTGTGTCCTCTTCCAGGGGACATGAGTTCAATTCCCAGCAACCACAATCATCTGTAATGAGATCTGGTACCCTCTTCTGGCCCACAGGGATACACACAGGCAGAACACTGTACATAATAAATAAATGAATCTTAAAAACAAAAAAAGAGAAAAAATAAATCAACAGTCTGTAGTTGTTATTTTGTTTTTGTTTTTTTGGTTTTTTTTTTTTTTTGAGACAGTGTTCCTCTTTGTAACCCTGGAACTCATTCTGTAGACCATACCTCCTGAGCGCTAGAATTAAAGGTGTTCATCACTACCGCCCTGCTAAACATTTTATTTTTAGCAGCTGAAGAGATGCCTCAGTGGTTAGGGGTTAAGATCCTTGCTTAGGATCGGGATTCAGCCCTCAGCACCTACAGTCACAGCAATCTGTAACTCCAGTTCTAGGGGATGCAATGCTCTCTTCTGACCTCCATGGGCACTGCACACTCGTAGTACACAGACATACAAGCAGGCAAAACATTGATACATAAAATAAAAGTAAACGTTTTAAAAGATATTTTGGTTTATTTATTTACTTTAATACACTGTTCTGCCTGCATGTATGCCTGCTGCCAGAAGAGGGCACCAGGTCTCATTATAGAAGGTTGTGAGCTGCCATGTGGTTGCTGGGAATTGAATTCAGCACCTCTGGAAGAGCAGCTAGTGCCCTTAATTTCTGAGCTATTTCTCCAGCCCAAAGCACTATTTGTATAAAAATATTTCTTTCAGGAGAGATGGCTTAGAGGTTAAGAGCACTAACTGCTCTTCCAGAGGACCCACGTTCAGTTCCCAGTACCCACATGGCAGCTCACAATAGTCCAGGGAACCCAACGCCCATGACAAACCACCAATGCAGATAAAAATAAATTTTTTTTAAAAAAAAAGCGCACTAAAAAAGAATTAAAAATATTTTTTTCTGAATACCAATACATAATAGAGTAGGTTAGATAAATTAAGGCCGGAACCAGAATCTAATTATCCTGCCCTCGGTCTATAGGAAATATTGGCAGGCGTACCACAGCGCTACAATATCATATAAATGAGTACACATAAAAGCAGGATAAGGAAAAAGATAATTTTCACAAGACATGAAATTCTGTGGGGGTTATGTTATTTCAGAAGGGGCCAGAGTGAGCCTCCGGTCGCTTTTGTATTTTAAGAGGCGTCCTCATACACACTTTGATTCTCACAAGCATGCTGCAGCACGGAAGGTATCATTAACTTCGCTTTACAGGTGCCGAGGCCGCACCACGGAGGTCAGGGATGCCTGGCCCCGGAGGAGCCAGGTGACGCGCTGCCTCCCGGCCACCCCCTCTCTTGGCTCTTCCTGGTCCTCACTACTTTGGCAAACGCCGGGGAGCCGGGCGGCGGGGCCGCGGAGGCCGGGGCTGAGGCGACTAGCAGCCGTGGAGGTGGCGGCGGCCGGCAGGCGGCCTTAGAGGCCGGAAGTGCGGCCGGAGCGCACCGGGGCCGCGCCGCGATGGCGGGAGTGCTGGCCCTCCGGGTGGTGGCGGGGCTGGCGGCGGCGGCGCTGGCAGCCCTGCTGTTGGAGCACTACGGCCTGGCCGGACCCCCCTCGCCGCTGCAGAAGCCCCGAGACGCCCAGAGGCCGCACCCCGCCCCGGGATCCGGAGCCCACAACGTCTTCTGGGGTCTGCAGGTGACGCGGCGGGAGGCAAGGGACCACGCGGGGGTGGGCAGCCCAGCCCAGCCCAGCAGGGGCCTCGGTCGCGTGCCGACTGCAGGGTCAGAGCCCCGCTCGCTCCTTCCCCGGGGTTCCGTGGCGAATCTTTTTCTTTCCCTTTCCGCGCCCGAGAGCTGCTGGGCCACCCCTGTCGTTCCTGACTCAGATTGTGTGTCTCTGTCCAATGCCTGCTTTTGACAGATATCCGACATTCACCTGAGCAGATTTCAAGATCCCGGCAGAGCATTGGACTTAGAGAAGTTCTGTTCGGAAACCATTGACATCATTCAACCAGCTCTTGTCCTAGCCACTGGTAGGGGGGGATTCCTGTGTTGTGCTGTGCTGTGCTATGCTGTGCTATGCTGTGCTGTGCTGTGGTGGTGATGTACTGTAGTTCTTGATGGTAGAATGGGCAGCAACTGTTGGCTTGAGGATGTTAGGAACAGGAACTCTGTGGACGCAGCTGACAGGAAGCCCTTTGAGCTACAGGCAAGGGGACTTTGTAATTGCCTTTACCAGTTGATACTATAGTCAGGATTCAGGCTAATGCTTTGCCATCTCAAGGTTTTCTCAAAGCAGTAGGTATAAGGCGTGTGATGTGTTTATGACTAGGTGTGGTCTGCGATATATGTATCGCGTGCGCTCGTGTGTGTGTGTGTGTGTGTGTGTGTTGAGTGTGTGTCGTGTATGTGTGTGTTGAGTGTGTGTGTCGTGTATGTGTGTGTTGAGTGTGTATGTCGTGTATGTGTGTGTTGAGTGTGTGTGTATGTGTGTTGAGTGTGTGTTGATGTGATGATGTACCAGCTGATGTCCCACTGAATTTGAGAATTAGGAAAAACCCTTTAACCAGGAATCAAAAGTTCTCCTTTGTTGACTTAACGTTTTCTGTACAAAGAGGTTAACCTTATGTTTTCAATTACTTTAAGGATTCAAGTTACTTCATCCCTTGGTAGTTTTCTAACTGCATTTCCTATACTCTTCCAGTCTATGCACAAGTGCTCCCAAAGTTTGGGGCAGAGAAAAAGGTCCAAGATGTATTTGTGTTTTTTTATTAGATGGTTCAGTTGTCACTCTACTGAAACACGTCCTCTGTTAAGATGAGGTATCAGTCCTCAGTAAACCCCTGCTTCAGGTGTTCTGTTTGCTTTCAAAGAAATTTTGGCTTTTTTATAAATCATTTCTAATATCATAATAACCACATAAACACTTGTTAACTTATGATAATAGAGCCCTTGCTGAGACAATCATGTTGGTTTAAATGGCTCGCTTTGGGCATATGTGGACTCATAACTGATTTTATGTATGTGTGCTGAGTAGCTGAAGAATTTGTATTCCTTCGGGTGTGTGTTTGTCTGAGCCCCCCCGGAGTTTATTTTACATTGCAGTTCAATTCTGTGTAAACCCACAGGAGACCTGACAGATGCCAAAACAAAGGAACACTTGGGATCTAGACAACATGAGGTAGAATGGCAAACTTACCAGAGAATCCTGAAGAAGACCAGAGTCTTGGAAAAAACCAAGTGGCTGGATATCAAAGGAAATCATGGTAAAAGCCAAGAGCCAAATAAAAATTGCACACACACACACGCACACACTCCCTTCAGAAACATAGATTTTACTAGTTTAGATTATAAAGTTATAAAATGGGAACTAATAACATAAAGTTAGATATAATGAAGGCTACTTTTTTTTTTGTTTGTTTTTGGGTTTTTTGTTGTTGTTGTTCTGTTTTGTTTTTTGAGACAAGATTTCTCTAGAGCTTTATCCTGTCCTGGAACTTACTCTGTAGAGCAGGCTGGCCTCGAACCCACAGAGATCCACCTGTCTCTGCCTCCCAAGGGCTGGGGTTAAAGGCATGCACCACCACCACCGAGCTAAAGACCACATCTCTTCTACACAGCTGTAACATATGATATTAAAACTTCAGAGGCAAGTAGAACTCTGTGAGTTTGAGGCCAGCATAGTTTATATAGCAAACTGTAGGTCGGTCAGGCTCCATAGCAAGATCTTGTCTCAAAAGATAAAAAGACAAAAGAAAGAAAAGAAACAAAAAAAGGAAATCCAGAGGCAAAGGTAAGTGTATCTCTGTAAGTCTGAGGCCAGCTTGAGCTACAGAGCAAGTTCTAGGACAGGCTCCAAAGCCACGGAGAAATCCTGCCTTGAAAAACCAAAAAGAGAATCTAAAACATGTGAAAGTTAGTATGATGTTTTCCTCTTTACAAAGGAGAAAGAGTTCTTCAGAAATTATGGCTTATGCTGGATGGTGGTGGCCCACACCTTTAATCCCAGCACTCGGAAGGCAGAGGCAGGTGGTAGATCTCTATGAGTTCAAGACTAGTCTGATCTACAAGAGCTAGTTCCAGGATAGGCTCCAAAGCTACAGAGAAACCATATCTTGAAAAAAAAAAAACCTCAAAAAATTGTGTTTTTAAAAAATCCTATATTTTGTTAAGTGAAAAGAAACTAAATCTACATCTTCGTACTGTATGATTCCATTTATATGACATCTAGAAGATAAAACTATAGGCAGATGACAGATTGTAGTTGCCAGAGGTAGGGGTAGAAGGAGAAACTGACTTTAAAAACATGAAGAAAATTTGGGGTATGATTAGACTGCTTTATAGTTTGATTGTGGTCTTGGATATACCACTGTGTATTTGTCAAAATCCATAGACCTGAGATTGAGAAGCTAGCTCAACTAGTTGGTAGAGTGTTTGCCTTGTATGTGTGAGGCACTTGCTTTGATCCCCCGAACTGTGTACTGGGTGTGGCAACATTCCTGAGGTAGAGGTCAGAGCCTCACAACAGATTCCAGGTCATTCTCTCTAGAATAGGGAGTTCCGGATCAGCCTGGACTAGACGGACACTCTGTTAGAAGCACTTGTTATGAATGTGTAGAATTCATTTCTTTCTGCCTCTGTAACCCCATGATGAAAACAGAACAAGATGGGTAGAGTAGCACTTGCCTGTTATCCCAGCATAAGGAAGGCTGAAGCCAATGAATGAGAGTTTGAGATCAACATGAGCTAGTTCCAGACAAGCAGCAACAGCAGTGTAGACTTAGAATTTTGAAACTGACTTGTTCTAAACAAAATTACAAAATACTTACTATTTCTTCAGTATATTAGGTGCCTTAAAAGCTTCCAGGTAATCTGAGTTTGGTGAAGTTACTGTTCTTAAAATGTCCAGTTGAGCGACATGCTGCCATTTAAAGGGTTACAGAAAGTGCTGTGTTCTTATGTCATTGACATGTTTACATTTTTCTATTTTGCATAGGTGAATGTTTGCTTTTTTTTTTTTTAGACGCATATAACATTCCAAGCCTGGAGAGCATCACGAATTATTACAGGTACCTGAACGATCACAGTGCAGACTACTAAGTAGGATCTGTCAGAAGGAGGGTCAGTCCAGTCAATGAATGAGTGGAATCTTTGTTTCCAAGACAGGCTTTCTCTGTAGCTTTGTTGTTTCTCCTGGAACTCACTCTGTAGATCAGGCTGGCCTTGAACTCACAGAAATCTGCCTGCTTCTGCCTCCTGAGTGCTGGGATTAAAGGCTTGCACTACCACTTCCCAGCAAATGAAATCATTTTTAAAAGATGAAATTTCTGTTTAAAGAATTTTTGATAATTTAGAAAATGAGCTATCATGTATGTGTGTGTACATGCGCATGCGTGCACACGAGCACATATCTGCATGTGTGTTACAATCAGTCCGTTTTTAAAAATATTTTTCTCTGCTTTGATTCTTTTTAGATCTCGCTATGTTCCCCAGGTTGGTCTGAACTTCTAATTCTCCTTCCAGCCTCAGCCTCTCATGCTAAAAATATAGGCATGAGCCACCACGCTTGGCTCTCTCTTTTCCTTTCTCTCTCTTTCTCTCTGTTTCTTTTTTTGTTTCTTACTAAGTAGATCAGGCTGGCTTGGAACTCACCTCCACCTCTTCCAGCCTCCACCTCAGAAATGCTGGGATTAGGGGCGTGAGCCGCCACACCCAGCTTCCTTTAATTTCTTTAGTTACAACTGGGACAAAGCAGAAGTCCTTTGGAGGAGTGTTAGTAGGTGGACTGCTGAGGTCAGTGGGATTTCAGAAAACTGAGATACTGTCAACCTCTGGATTGGCCAGAAAGACCAGCGGTCACCCATGACTGCTTTATCCTTTCCTCTGATTAATATCAACATTACATTTTCTTCATATGTCATGAGTGTGATTTCACCTGGAAACCTCTGTGTTAGAAGCAGTCCCTACGTTTCAGTGTGCTGGGATACTTCTTTTGGTCACAATTTCACTTTCAGTTCCGGCTATTGAGGAGATTTATTGTGCTTTGTCATTTAATCGAGCACTAGGTGTTCTTCAAGAGCTCTTCACTAGCTGTGTGGTCTCAGGGATAGAAGAGCTATCAGGGACCCTGCCTCCAAGGAACTTATGTTCTGGTAATACTAAAAGGAGGGAAGATGTGTCAGGACAGCATTAGAAAAGAGTGTGAAGGGATGGCTGATGAAATGCTGCCTTGCTTCACGTGCGAATCATTACAGGAAGTCAGGAAAGGTAAAGGTCGTCACAGGGTAGACACAGCAAAGGCCTTGAAAAGGGAGTGAAATGTTCTTAAGAGATGGGTTGTGGCTGCAGGTCTGTTCCATTGCTTTTCAAACGTGAGTGTGCAGAATAGCTGCCAGGTTAGACTTTTAATAAAGAGTCCCTCGTTTTTCTCCAGGTGTTTGTTGTAGTGGATATTGACCCCACGGCCTTGTGCAAGCTGGGCACAATGGCACACACCTTAAATCCCAGGTCTCAAGAGGTAGAGGCAGGCAGATTTCTTTGAGTTTGAGGCCAACCTGATCTACATAGTGAGTTCCAGGACAGCTAGGGCTACACAGTGAGACTCAGTCTCCACACATTCACACACACAAAAAGAAGAAGAAGAAGAAGAGGAGGAGGAGGAGGAGGAGGAGGAGGAGAAGGAGGAAGAGGAGGAGGAAGAGGAGGAGGAGGAAGAGGAGAGGAAGAAGAGAATAAAGAAAAAAAAACACCAAAACCCAGTAAATTAATTAATGAAAAAAAAAGTCATATTTCTTTAGCATGGCTTAAAGTGATTCTGCCATCCTAGGGGTGATCCCTTGGTCAGGTGATTGGCCTAGTCCAGTTGGAATGTTAGGTCTCTGTCCAGACCAGAGATTGTATTATCTTGACTAGAAGTCTTTTCTTGACGCGCTTTTATTACTATTCTAACATGAAGCCCACTCTTTCTATCATTGCACTAAAGCCTTTCTGTCTGTATCTTTTAGGAAATATTCTGCTGTGCAGAAGGACGGCTCTTTCCATTATGTGCACAGTACTCCCTTTGGCAACTATTCTTTCATCTCTGTGGATGCCACCCAAAGGCCAGGGCCTAAGAGACCCTATAATTTCTTTGGAATTTTAGATGAGGTATGAGTTGAAAAAATTCACTTCCCTTTTTAGCTTACCTGTTTTTATTTTTTCTTGAATATATTTGGACTGTTTAGTTACCTGAAGTAAACGTGTTGTTATCTAGATATGTTCCAGAAAAATTTTACTGCGGTTACAGATATGTCTAGAAGCTACTAGCTGCTTCAGAATTGTTACTGCTCTGTCTCTATTCTTACCCGAAAGTTGGGAAGGGAGCACCACACTTTTTATATTTATCTATCAAGTGTTTTTTGAATATGTATTAAGTATAGGCTATATTCAGCAAGCTACAGGGCCTATAGTTTAGTATATTATATGTTATATTGTTGCCAATATTATTTAGTAGTCTATATTTTTTTCTAATAAGAGAACAACTTAAACATTTTGGCAAGGCTAAGAACCTGAGAATCTGAGAAGCTCTTGCTATGTCTTAGCACAACAAATGCCAGTTCCTTATTTGATGAGCACATGCTCTTACATGAGACACATGCATCTGCTTAGAAGAGTAAAAGGAGCTAAGATCAAGTAAGTTCCTGGGTGTGTCATCTAGTATCAGAGCATGTGACCAGTTCAGAAAACTGTAGCAAGT
Source organism: Microtus oregoni (assembly GCF_018167655.1). Classification (NCBI taxonomy): domain Eukaryota; kingdom Metazoa; phylum Chordata; class Mammalia; order Rodentia; family Cricetidae; genus Microtus; species Microtus oregoni. Next base: position 22,377,455 of record NW_024543090.1, read on the forward strand.
GCAGAGTTCATCAGGCACTGAAAGAGCTAAAAGAGGTTCAGAGTTATGTGAAGGTTCTAGAAGTAAAGAATACAGGATACAGTTATATTTCGTTTCCTAATCACCAAGTGCCTTTAGTGAGCTGGTGAACTAGTATTTTTTCTTAGAATAGAGTTTTAAGTATACAATGCACAGATCAAGTACATAAAAATCAATTGTGGTGTTACCTAATGCAGAATTCCTGGTTTTCTGTTAATTTAGATTTTTTTATTTTGTCTTATTTGTATGAGTGTTTTGCCTACATATATGTCTGTATACTGTGTGCATGCAGTGCCCATGGGAATCAGAAGCGGGCACGAGATCTTCTGGAACAGGAGTTACAAATGGTTGTGGTCCACCATGTGGGTGCTAAGAACTGAACTCAGGTCCTCTTCAAGAGCAGCCAGTGCTCTTAACCACTGAGCCATCTCTCCAGCCCCTGAGTCTCCCTAGTCTTACCCCAATTTTACCAAATTAGAAAGGGTAAGGCCCAGAAATTCATTACTGTATGCATGTTATAGATATTATAAGTACATATTCTGTATGTGCAAATTATGTTTTGAAATCAGTGTCATGAAGTGTTTTAAATACAATAAAATATACTAATTTTAAGTGTTTGAAGAATTTACAAATGTATATGCTGTTTTAACTTTCTCTCAGTCAAGATTTAGGACCTGTCTACCACCCTAGAAAGTTTTCTTGTAGAATCTGTCTTTATTCTGATGGTACAAGTGATTGATTTTCTATCAGCATGGTTTTATTTATTCTAAATTTTTAGGTAAATGTGATCCTACAGTATGCATTCTTGGGTTTGGCTTCTAATTCTCAGTGTGATGCTTCTGAGATGTGTGTCTGTGGTTGTGGCCATCCGTAGCTTTTCCCTTTTTACTGCTGAGTATTCCATTATGTGGGTATTTTATTTTGTTGGAGTTTCTAGTATTTGACTATATTGAATAGAGACATTAAGACATTTAGGTTTGTCGGTGGACATATAACATGTGTATGTTTTAGACTTTTGGCTTAGTGTTTCTTTTAGAAATTGTGATATAGCAGTACACAAAACTAAAAAAATTAGTTGTCTCATTAAGGGGAAAATTATTCTCCCCCATTCCTGACACTGGGGATTGAACCCAGGACCTCGTGCTTGCTGCTAGGAAAAAGCTCTACCCCTGAGCCACACTCCTAACCCTGCAAACAGTGACTAACTTATTCTTCAGTTTCATATGCATCAAATGCAGATGGTACTTGCTCTGCTCACTGCAGTCGTCTCAGAATGGAGTAGAATGTGAATGAAGACGGTTCAAACTGATAGAGATCTATTCAGGTCATGACCTACTAGAATTGGGCCACACAGACAATGTGATTATTGTTATAAACTTTAGGGGAAATGTTTGACCTGTCTGGCATTGGATTTTTCTCACATTTCAGAAACAGATGGAGGAACTCTTAACGTTCTCCAAGAAAAGTAGTCAGAGCAACCAGACAATTTGGTTTGGACACTTTACAACATCTACTATCCTTTCTCCGTCCCCGGGGATCCGGACAGTAATGAGGTAAGGCTGGTTCTAGAACCTGAACTGGTCATTTCCAATTGCTGAATCCACTTGCTTTTCTGAAGAGACTCTCTTACTGATTTGGCAAACAGGTTGTCTTTGTTCATTCATTCTGTTTATTTTTCATTGTTTAGTTCGGCCACAGCTTATTTGTGTGGGCACCTCCACACTCTTGGTGGACTGATGCCTGTTTTACACACTCGTCACTTTACGGGCACTTTGGAACTTGAGGTGGGAGACTGGAAAGACAATAGAAGGTAAGGAAGCCTCCCTGCAAATGAAGTTTACACACATTTGCTAAAACAGTGACACTTTATTTGATGGGTTATCCCAGGAAAAACTTATGATAATTCTGTTGTTTTGGTTTGTTATTTTGTTTTTGTTTTTTTTTAAAGATTTATTTATTTATTTATTATGTATACAACATTCTGTCTCGATGTATGCCCGCAGGCCAGAGGAGGGCGCCAGATCTCAGTACAGATGGTTGTGAGCCCCCATGTGGTTGCTGGGAATTGAACTCAGGACCTCTGGAAGAGCAGCCAGTGCTCTTAACCTCTGAGCCATCTCTCCAGTCCCCTTGGTTTGATATTTTGAAGAATAGTTCTAACTATGTAGCCCAGGCTAACCTTTAATCCTTCTGCCTCTGCCTCCTGAGTGCTAGAATTAAAGGCGTGTGCCACCACCAGGCTAATAAATTCACACACGTCTCAATTTCTTTGCTTGTTGCTGTGATAACACTCTGATGAAGCTACTTAGGGGAGAAAGTTGATTCTGGCTCAAAGTGACAGTCCACCCTGCTGAGGAAATCAAGGCAGTAGGAGTCAGAAGTAGCTGATTACATCGTGTCCACAGTCAGGAAGAGAGCAGAATGCTCAGCTCCCTTCACTTATGTCATCCCTGAACCAGTCAGGAAATGGCACCCACAATGGGGTGGGAGTGGGAGTTCTTCCCTCTTTATTTAACAAAATCAAATTATTCCCCCCCCCCAGATGCCCAGAAACCCATCTCAGGTGACTCCAGGTCTTGTCAAGCTGTCGGTTAATGTGTCTCTAGCAATCTTTTCCATTATGTAAAACCTTGTTACAACAGTGATTTTTTTTTAATTAATTACTTTTTTTTAATAGAAATATTCATTTTATTTTATGTGGGTGTTTTGCCTGCATGTGTGTATGTGCACCATGTGCATGCATGGTGCCTGCAGAGGTCAGAAGGGGAACAGATCTCCTGGAACTGGAGTTAGGGATGGTTGTGAACCACCATGTGGGTGCTGGGAACTGAACCCAGGTCCTCTGCAAGAGTAGCAAGTGTACTTAACCACTGAGCCATCTCTCCAGCCCCTAAAGCACTGATGTTTACCATCATTATGCCATGTAAACTTTAAGACATGTCTATTAGAATGTAGGGTTGTCTCTTTTATTCTTTTTGAGGCAACATAGCCCCTAACTGGCCTGATACTGGCTGTGTATGTATACTAGGCCAATGTAGAAATACTTGTGCTTCCTGAGTGCCGGGACCAAGACATACATAACCATGTGTGTTTTTTTTTTTCTTTTTCTATCTTTTTTTTTTTTTGAAAGCATGGTTCAGGCTAGCCTAAAACTTACTCTTTAGCCTAGGCTGGCCTCACCATCCTTTTGACTAATCCTTTCAAGGATTGGGTCTACAGATAGGAGCCACCACATTTGGGTTACTATGTAGTTTTAAACTCCAGTGTTCATAAGAATTGTGGGGGGAAAAAAGAATTGTGAAAGAGTTTAACGGTGTCCAAATCTCACCATTAAAAACGTTATCGGTGTGGGCTGGTCTGTGGACCAAACTCTCAGGTGCACTGGAACTAGATTTTTTTCCCTTGAATTTTGTGCCTGACCTTCTAGTTATTGCTGTCATAGCAATTTAAATTCTTCAACTAAATGAGAGTTCATACTTGATATAGCATTGTTGGTGGAATGAAGAATACCTGATCTTGGGCTTATGATGTTTGAACCCTAGGTTCAAAACAACAGTGTAATAGTGCTGTCTAGAATAAAGTGAACCGAGTTAAAAAGCTTTAAAATCAAAGAGTACAGGCCTTGTTCTGGGACACTTTAGAGTCATTAGCTCAGTGAGAGTCCTGCTGACCCGCAAGTGGGAAAGCCAAAGCTGCAGGAAAGAGGGAAGAGCCTGGAGCAACCCCACCCTGCACCAGTGGTTTCTACATTTGTTCTGTGTTTATCCTTAAGTCTCTCCCTCTCTTTTTGAGACAGGGTCTCCTGTATCCCAGGCTAGCCTTGTAGCTCACTAGCTAGCCCAGGATGACCACAAACGTCTGATCCTCCTGCCTCTACCTCCTGAGTGTCACACGTGGGTTTGGACCCCAGAGCTCCCTGTACGCTAGGCAAGCGCTCCACCACTACATCCTTAGCCCACTCAAGCTCAGAATGAGAAGTAACTAAATTCCCTTACTCTCCTCTGGCCTCCAGGTACCGGATCTTTGCCTTTGATCACGACCTCTTTAGCTTTGCAGACGTAACCTTTGACAAGTGGCCCGTGGTTCTTATCACCAACCCGAAATCACTCCTCTATAGTTGTGCCAAACATGAACCACTAGAAAGGCTCTTCCATTCAACACACATCAGGTATGTTTCAGTGTTTCAGAATTTACTTTCACTTTGAGATGGGTGAAGAATAAGTCATTGTGATTCTATTCCCATGTAAAAGCTAGGGGATGTCCCACTTCTGTTTTTTTCAACAGCTACGCATGTAAACTGTGTTCACTGTTTCATCCCATTCAATATATATATATATATATATATATATATATATATATATATATATACACACACACACATATATATGTGTGTATATATATTATATACACATATATACATACATACATATATAAATAAATAATTTGGGAGTTAGGACTTGAACCGGGGCCTCATGCATATCAGGCATATGTTCTACCACTATTTCTAATCCCCTAAAATGTAATTTTTAAAAAAGATGATAAAATCTTTTAAAATCATCCAGAAACTCTTAAGCCAATCATTATGAAAGACCCCCGGAGTGGGGAGACTCTCACTCAAGTCTCGGGATAACACAACCCCCCAGAAACTCACGAGAGACCGTCCTTGCTGCAATCACACAAGGTTTATTGACAGGACAGGAGCCAGTGCACTGGGGCCCCAAACTCATTTCCCACGCAGGAGTAGAGTTGGACCCAAATAGCAGGGAGAAGGGGTATTTAGGGGAAGAAATCACTACCCAAAGGGGGTAGGGAGGGCGTCATTGGAAAATTTCGAAAATACCAGTGATCATTACAATGGGGCAACTCCCCGTTTCTCAAGATTATTCTCAAGATTATAATCTAACTTTATGGTCAGCTAGTTCCTGGAACAGAGTCACTGAACCGGCTAACCTAGATTTTTGGTTCTTCTCTCCCCGCTAGATTTTTTGGTTCTATTTTTTCCAGCTAGATTTTTTTGGCTCTATTCTTTCTGCTAGAGGGGTCTGGATTTATTCGGGTCTTTTAATTATTTTTTGTATATTTTATTCCAGTCTTTCTATTCGCGTGTTTACATTGCTACAACCATAACATATTACCTTATAATCTATACTTATTTATTCATTTTTATTAATTATTTGCAGGGCTGGGGATGAAATTAAGGCCTTATATGTTATAATCCACAGCAGAAAGTTGCAGTCCACCACAAATGTAAGGACAAATGAGAGCCCTTTCTTTAAGCCTTAGACCGAGGGCAGGCTTCTGCTATGAAGAATTCTAGGAGAGTAGGGTTTATAAGTCAAAACCACAATTGTACCCTAGCAGAGGCAAGCAGGGGGTCAAATGTTGCAAAGCCTTCAGTTCCCTTTATTAAAACAACACTGTGGCTGTTTGGGATTAGTCTGCTCAGTGGGATGTGCTTGGTGGGGGGGTGGGGGTTGGGGAGCTGGGTGTGTGTGGGGTGAAGCACAGGAGGGAGCTAACTGAAAAAGGACAGAGCTACTTTGGGGCATTTCAGTATTCCAATGAGGCAGCTGCTCTGCCACAAAACTATGCCTCAGCCCCACATATTCTACTTTTAGACATTTGTATTATACATCAGGGTTCCTCCACCCCCTGTTTTGCTAAATAACCTGCCAAAAGAATAGGTTGTATAATCCTGATGAAATTCAAAATATAGTTTATGTATGACTTTGGTAATGTTTGTTAAAAGAATTCTAATGAGACATTATTTTTGGGAAACGTCTTTCAAACGTAAGATCACTTTTAAAATTTTTTTTAAAATTTTATTTTGAAAAGTAATCCAAGCCAGGTATGGTGACATATTCTGAGAGGCTGAGGCAGACAGACAAGCAGTGCAGCGTCACAGCCCTGGGAGAGCAGCGTCATGGAGGAGACGTGTGTTTGTCCGTTTCTAAAGGGTTACTGTTAGCACCTCTGAGAGTTCCTTCACAAGCAGTCTCCAGAGAGACAGGTTCTCATATCATTCTCACCGTAAGGCACAGACTAAGCAAAGTCCTGTCTTCTCTGTGCACAGAAAGCACACCCCGATTTAACTACTCAATCGTATTTTTAATGGCATCTGGATATCGGCACTAGGTGTTATCCGAAAAGCTCTGGTTATAACTTGCATTTTCTGGTTAGTACATCAGGAACCAGATGAATGAATTATAGGCTTGACATAGGATTAGTAGGCATTCTCTTCCTAAGAGTAAAACCAGGAATTCAGGAATTTCTTCAGAAAGGATTTTTAGTCTATTCCAGGTAGATTTCTCAGAAGAAACTGGTTTGCTTTCTGAAAAATAATAGTTTCTGGGGTAGAACACTTGCCTAGCATGTCCTTAACACTACAAAAGAAAGAAAAAACAATAGTCTCAATTTTTTTTTTTTTTTTGAGACAGGGTTTCTCTGTAGCTATGGAGTCTGTCCTGGAATTAGCTCTTGTAGAACAGGCTGGCCTGGAACTCACAAAGATCCACCTGCCTCTGCCTTCTGTGCACCACCTCCGCTCAGCTAATTTCTTAGCAGTTCATTGCCAAGTTGTACAAGGTCTTTGCAGTTGTACAGTGTGGCCCTACCTGCACTCTATGTCCTCAGGTTACAGTAGTGTTGTTCTCTAAGAACAATGTCCTATACTGAAATCATGCACCTTCTACATGCTCTCATTCCAGAGTGCTGGCCTTTTCCTCATCCCCCATCACTTCTGTCGCTGTTAAGATTGATGGAGCTAATGTAGGCCAGGCTGCTCACGTGTCTGGTCCTATCTTCATACTGAAGTGGAACCCTAAAAACTACAGTAACGGGACACACACCATAGAAGTATCCGTCCAGGTAAATTGTCGTTTTTAGTTTGTTCTGTTATTGCATGGGCTCTTGCCACAGTGAACTCTGATTTGGGTTTTATTGCTAGTCAGTCAGTAGTAAACAAATTTAATAAGCAGTAAATAAAGTTTGAACACAGGATATTTAGCATGTTCTCTTGGAAGTTACATTTTATGTATTTATTTTCTGTGTCCGGGCAGGGAGAACCACAGGCACCATGATGCAAGTGTGGAGGTTAGAGGACAGTGTGTGTGGGGGGGTCTGTTCTCCTTTAAATACACCATACAGTCATGGGAATTTACCTCAGGCTTAGGCTTGGTGGCAAGCGCCTTTACCCATTGAGCCATCTCATTGGCCCCGAGTTTTCTTGTCCTTTGTGATCTGCCTTTATCCCTAGGCAATCATGGATATCTGTTTTCAATCTTGCATGCATGACTTTAAAAAATTAATCTGCTAAAGCCTAGTTAGGTGGCACATATATAATCCTAACTACTCAGGAGACTGAGGGAAGAGGACCATGAGTTTGAGATCAGCCCAGGTAATTTGGTGAGTGTTATGCCCAGATCCGCAAAGTCCCCCAGAAACCAACAAAGAGTCTGAATGTCGTATGTAAAAGCAATGAGCCTTTATTTTATACAAATTTGCAAACTCAGTCTCTCTGTATGTCCAACGTATTGGAATAATCAGAGAGCCCCGAGGTCAGTTAGAGTTGGGTTTTTATAGTAGTAAGCGTGGGGGTGAGGGACTTCTAAGGTTCAGGACCCCTGATTGGCTGACATTTGTCTAGGGGTGTCCTGGTGAGTGTGTGCTGGCGGGTGATCCTATCTACAAGGGTTGAAACGTTAGGCATTTCCTTTGGATGGCCTGTTCTTGGGTGGTGCTCGGGTAATCTCAGTTTGTGGTTCTTCCTGCAACCAGGTATTGCCTCAGGGTAAACTACTGAGACTCAGGCCTCCATTAAGTTTATCATGGCTGAGTCCTCTACTGGCAGGTGATAATGGTTGGGTAAAGAACTTTCTTTGGGTGGTCTGTTTCTATTAAGCTTATCATGGCTGGCTCCTACAGTGAGATGCTATCTCAAAAGAATTCAATCTACTGATTGATTATTAAACAGGTAGCTTGTTTCTTCCACTCATTAATGGTAAAGTTCTGTCCAATTTAAATACATCACATTAGATAGGTATGGTTGTATGAACACACGTGTGCATACATGTTTGTTTGCATGCATGCGTGTATGTGTGCACATATGTGTACACACATATGCATTTGGTTGATTCAAATCAGAATCCAAACAAGGCTTACATAACAATTAGCCCTGGCTGTCCTGGAACTCTCTCTGTAGATCAGGCTGGCCTCAAACTCAACCACCTGCCCCTGTCCTGACTGCTGGGATTAAAGGTGTACAATACCACCACCTGGCAATATCTTCCATTTCTTTTACCATGTAGACCCTCTCCCCACCTCTGCTTTATTGTCCTTTTCATCTTATTTTGTAAATTCTCTCCCATTTAAATATATATATATATATATATATATATATATATATATATATATGATCTGTATGTGTGTATGCAGTATGTATGTGTGTTTATGCATGTCTGTGGATATGGTTACAGGAACACATGCATATAGGTGTGCATGCATGTGAAGGCCCTTGGTTGATGCTGGGAATCATCCTTATTAGCTCTTCCATTGAAGCGTTAATCTAATTAATCTTTATCAATTAAAAAAATTGGGGTCAAATATTGGGGTAAGAACCTGAAAGATCAGAGCACTGGGAGCAGCCACCAGTTGCTTCCTGCATCTTTGATTCTACAGTCCAAAGGACTGAGATCCCCCTCAGCCCCGTCTTGTCTGTCTACAGTTCTCCAAACCTCTATGGTCAACTAGTGGCTAGCTCTGCCCTCTGACTCCAAGCAAGCTTTGTCAGAACACAATCAAAATATCATGCAATATTCCATATTATTCAGTGAGGCAGGGTCTCGTAATCAAAGCCAGAGCATGCAGATATGGCTGGTCTGTATGCGGTTTTGTCTGTCCTGCCTGCCAGCTCCCAAATTGTTATGTGGAGACTTATTATTAATTATGAGAGCTTAGCTGATAGCTTAGATTTGTTTCTAACTAGCTCTTATAACTTAACCCATATCTTTTAATCTATATTCTTATATATGGCTCTGTTACCTTTATTCTGTACTGCCCGTGCTGCTTGCTTTGTGTCTCCTGGCATCTCTTCTTGACTCCACCTTCATCTTCTCAGCATTCACTCTGCCATGAAAATACTGCCTAGCTATTAAACCAATCACAGTGACATATGTTCACACAGTGTAAAAGAATAGTCCACAACACTGGTCTCGCTAGCCAGCTTGAGGATCCCACTTAAAACTTCTGAATGTGGAGTTAGAAGCAGGCAGGCCACCATACCCACTTAATTTATGTGAGTTTTTGGTATCGGAACTCTTATTTATTTATTTATTTATTTATTTAGTAGTGTTCTGCCTGCATGTATCCCTGCAGGCCAGAAGAGGGCACCAGATTTCATTACAAAAGAGCAGCCAGTGCTCTTAACCTCTGAGCCACCTCTCCAGCCCTGTATCTGAACTCTTGTCTTCATACTTGTGCACAAGAACTTCAGTCACTGAAGTCCACTTCCCCAGCCTCTACTTTATCTTTGGAGGCAGGGTCTCTCACTGGACTGATATGACTAAACTGGCCAGCCAGTGAATTCTGGGACCCAATCTCTCTTCCTCCTTCCCCTAGGACTGGGGTAATATATATATGTATTTGTTTATATGTCTGTATGTGTACCTGTATATTTACAGAAGCTAGAAGAAGGTGTGTCATTTTCCTCAGAGCTGGTGTTAAAAGGCATTTGCAGGACACCAAGCTTGTTATGTGTGGTAGCGTCCAAACCCTATTCTTCCTGATTGTGTCATCTCTTTGGCCCATTTCTGGCTTTTCGCATGGATTCCGGGGATTGAATTTGGGGATTGCTTCAGCAGCAAGCATTTTACCAACTGAGCCATTATTCTCTTTCTCCCCCTCTTTCTTTTCTTTTCCTCCTTCTTTTTTAACACAGGCTCTCACTAAATAGGTTCTGACTGGAATTCACTATGTAGACCAGGCTGGCCTCAAACTCAGAGATCCACCTGCTTCTGCTTCCCAAGTTCTGGGATTAAAGGTGTGCGCCACCCTCTCGCTCTTCTCATTTCTGTCTGAGCTCCACCACTGTTTCTCCTCAGTGCAGCCCCTCAACCCCACCTCCTTCAGATTCAGCCTTCAGGTTTAGTGTGGGAAGACAAAGTGGTCCTCAAGCCCAGGAAACCTTTGTTGTTGAGAAACTGTAAATAGGTGTACAATCAGAACCTGCATATACTGTATGCCTGTAAGTTGCTTCTTGGCTGTGTTTGTAACTAGGATTCTGCTGGAAGAAGTAAGAGTGTTCACCACATATTTTCTGCTAAAGAGAATACGCATCTCAAATTTGATCCTTTGGCATCATTTATTCTCCTCACTGACCACTACATTGTGGTAAGTAAAGTCAATAAAATGTTACTTGTGTGTGAGTGTTTGTTTTCACTGGAAATGGTAAATGCAAGGTTCTAAATAATACAGTTTTAAACCTTATAAAACAAAGTTTACTGTTTATCTATAAGAATACAATGTTTTGTGTGTATATGATAGGGATGTATGTACCATGGCATGTGTGTGGAGGTCAAAGGACAGCCCGCTGGAGTTGGTTCTCTCCTTCCACCACATGGACCATCCCAAGGACTGAATTCAGGTCATCAAGCTTGTTGGGAAGTGACTGTACTGCTGAGCCATCTCACCAAGATCTCACCAAGCCAGGCGTTTCTTTTCTTTTCTTTCTTTTGATAAAGATTTACCTATTTTTTTTATGTGTATGAGTATTTTGTCTACATGTATGTTTGTGTACCAAATGCATGCCTGGTTTCCTTGGAGGTCAGAAGAGGGCATCAGATCCTCTGGAACTGGCATTTTGGATGGTTGTAATGCTGGGAATCAAACCTGGATCCTGTGGAAGAACAGCCAGTGAGTGCTCTTAACTGCTGAGACATCTCTCTAGCCCTCAAGAACTTCTTGTGATTATTTTCTTATATTAGTTTGTGTGTATGTGTGTGCATATTTATTCTTTATTGATTTTTGAGGCAAAGTTTTACTGTGTTTTTCAGGATAGCCTTGGATATTTGAGATCAAGCAATCCTCCTGCCTCAGCTTCCTGAGTACATGGATTATACAAGTGCACATCACTGTGGCTGACTATTATTTCACAGTCCATGAAATCTTCCTTGTCATGAACATTAACACAACACACACATACACATACACAATAATACAGAGTAAACTGGGGGTTTTTTTTGTTTTTTTTTTTTTTTTTGATTTTTCGAGACAGGGTTTCTCCGTAGCTTTTGGTTCCTATCCTGGAACTAGCTCTTGTAGACCAGGCTGGCCTAGAATTTACAGAGATCCGCCTGTCTCTGCCTCCCAAGTGCTGGGATTAAAGCCATGCACCACCACCGCCTGGCTACAGAGTAAACTGTTGAGGATAATTGAAACCTTCCTTAATTTTACTTCCCCCAAATAGCTTAGGGTATACACTTACATGCATAATATTTAAATAATTTGCTTTTTTCAACTTGCTTTTATTACATGCATAATTATGCTTTTTGAAAAAAAATGAATAATGGGTATTTCATTTCATCATTACAATTTTTGGATGGTGGTTTCTTCATTAATTTAAAGTTTTTGTTTTATATTCTTTTTGTTTTTTCGAGATAGGGTTTCTCTGTGTAGCCCTGGCTGTCCTGGAACTCACTTTGTACATCATCACTTTGAATTCAGAGATCCATCTGCCTTTGCCTCCCTAGTGCTGGGATCAAAGGCATGTGGGGCCACTGCCTCCACCGCCCCAAGTAATCTTAAATTTTATTTGGGAGATTTTCTTTCTTTCTTTTGTTTTTTTCAAGACAGAGTTTCAGCCTGGCAGTGGTGGCACATGCCTTTAATCCTAGCACTCGGGAGGCAGAGACAGGCAGATCTCTGTGAGTTTGAGGCCAACCTGGTCTACAAGAGCTAGTTCCAGGACAGGTTCCAAAGCTACAGAGAAACCCTGTCTCGAAAAACGAAGAGACAGAGAGAGACAGAGAGAGAGAGAAAGAGAGAGAGGAGAGAGAGGGGGGGGAGGGAAGGGAGGGAGGGAGAGAGAGAGAGAGAGAGAGAGGGAACATTCTTTGCTTATTTAGCCCTGTGGTATATGATTTACCCCTGCCCCATATTCAACTTTAAATAAACAAATTACCCTTCGGGTATAATGAACCTCTAATATTGGTTCAAGTAAATTGAGAAAAAGCAATACTAAGCAGTTCATGATATTATCAGTTAATCGGATATTTATTTAGTTCTCTTTAGCCACATTTTTTTTACAGAGTATTTTGTTGTTGATGTTAAAAACAAAACCCTGTTTCCCCTTCTTCACACACTTCCAATACCAAATGTGTGGGGCTTTCTGGTTTAAATAGTTCTCTAGTTCTCCATAGATACTGATTGGGATGTTCTAGAATTTAACTCAATTCTCATAACGACTGCCAAGAAATAGTGTAGATCCCACAGGCTAAGGGATTAGCCCTCCTCCCTCCCTCCCTCCTCACAGCAGTCGGGTCCAGAATGTCCCATGCTTCAGATGGAGTAGCTGTACATTGGAGGTTCCTAAGACTTCCTTTCTTGGGATTAGTAGTTTTCTAGAATGGCTCACAGAACTCAGGAAGACAGTTTCCTTCCTATTACTTAAGGATAAACTCAGTATCAGCCAGATAGAAGAGAGGCAGGGAAGAGGCTTGAACGTCAATGTCCCCGTCCTTCGAGGCACATGCCATTCCTTGTCCCAGCACTCCTGCTATTCACTAGAGTCACCTCTGGAACTCTCCAGCCAGGGTTTCTATGCAAGTTTCACTGTGTAGGCCTGGTTGGTTAAATTATTGGCCCTTAGTGATGAATTCAACTCCCTTTCCCCTGGAGAACAAAGGGGGATGGTGTAAGAACACAGTGCCAGCCCTCGGCGCTTAGCTGATCCGTCTAGCAACTAGCCCCTATCCTTGGTGGCTTTCTAAAGCTTCTTATTAATCACAGGTGACATTCCTTCTGCTCGTCACCCCAGAGCTGTCTGAGGAACCTGGGGCTACAACCAAGTATTTTATGAGGAAGTATTCTACTATTTCCTGTTATCATTTATAAAACTATAAAGGTCTTAGGAGTTATTGGCAAGAAATTTATAGATTAAAATACGTATTTCTTATTATGTCACTTACATTTTGTTAATGAAGCCAGTTTCAAAGCCTTGCCTGGAGTTGTGCCTGCATATCTGTTCACATCCATGTCTCTTTCTCTGTAGGCCCGGGTCCTGTTTGTGTTGATTGTGCTGACCCAGCTCGCCATTCTGATTACGTTTAGATATCTAGCATACCCAGAGCTGAAAGGTCAGTAATCGTGATTCCCTTTGTTCTCAGAGGACTCGAAACCCCCATAACACCCTCATCGTTAGCAAAGATACAAAGCAGTGTGAACTGTCTTCGTTGCACTCTGTGAGGTGCATTCTTTAGATGACCATTAGTTTTTCTGTAATATTTATCTTGAAAAATAATTCTTTTCCTTCCCAGTATATGGCAATAAAATGTGATTTAATCAAAATATGGCAAATTCACAATATAACTCAAAACGGCCAACTTTTAATTTAAGTAATTGTTTTTCTATAAATAGCTATTTAATGTAGTCTATGTTTGAAATACCTTTGAATAGAAAAAATTTAATTCAAATAATTAAAAATAAGGCACTAATACAACCTGGAAGAATTTGGCTGGGCATAGTGCACATGCTTTTAATCCCAGAATTCAGGAGACAGAGGCATTATGAATCTCCATGAGTTCAAGGCCAGCTGGTTTGCATAGGGAATTCCAGGCCAGCTGGGGCCACACAGTGACATTCTGTCTCAAATTGGAGAGGGGTAAAATTTAAGTGGTGCATGTGTAATCCTGAATACACTCTGAGCAGGCTATGGGGTCGCTATGAGGTGGTGCCTGTGGAGTTCACTACCTCTTCTGAGAGATGTCTTTCCCTGTGCTGTCTCTGTAATACAGTGATAAATAATGGGAATTAATTGATCATTATTAATACAGTTAGAGGAAGGTGAATATTCAAATGATGACAGTGAGCAAGAAAGTCCCACATCCTCACCAGATTTTTTTCCCCTTCTCTCCTTAGCCATTTCCTCCCTGTTGAGAGCCTATGACTGGAGGAAGTGGTCTGGTGTTATAATTGTCTCATCTCAGACTTGTTAAGGGTGATTAACTGTGTCTGTCGTTTTTAACACCCATCCTAAATAACATGTATGCTAACACCTACCTTGATGCCTTGAGCATAGCAGATGCATGTCATCCTTGTTAAGGAAGTCATGGAGATTCAACATGCCACCAGGCTGTGTGTCATGTGCATAGAATCCCAGCATAAGAGAGATGAAGACAGGAGGATCTAGAGTTAGAGGCCAGTCTCAAGACAGGAGAAAGATTTTGTGTGCCTCCTTGGTACCTGCCATAATTGTTGCTTACTTCTTCCTACTTGCTTACTTCTGCTGTCAGTAGAGCTGGGCAACGGCACTGGAGAGTGTGCCTTTCGTGACTCTTGGAAGCGTCCCAGGAGTGTGTTTAAACAGAGTCATTTGTATTTCCACTCTTGCTTTTCCTGGTGAAACTGTTTATAAACATGTTCCTATCAAAGCCCTAACGCTGATTATTGGTTTACAGAGCTGAAACATGGAGCTACAGCTAGCTAACCTTTCCCCCAGTTTCCAACTGTTTCCATCCTTTACTGCAATCTTACTTGGTCCTGTCCTGCTTCTGCTTAGGCTGTACTGAGAGGGTGGAGGGCAGCAGTACTTTTGTCCTCCTTGCATTTTTGATGACTTAGTCTGGCCCAAAAGGTGTGCTGTGGCTCATGCCTGTCATCCTACCACCCAAGAGGCTAAGACAGGAAGATTGCCATGAACACAAGGATGTCCTGGGCTACATAGTGAGTTTGGGGCCAGAGGGCAATACAGAGTAAGAATCTCAAAACAAAACAACAACAACAAAACAAAACAAAAAAATGAAAGGAAAGGAAAAAAAGAATCACTTAAGGACATTAAAAATATAGATTCCTAGGTCAATTTAACCTAACTGGATTGGAGTATAAGAGCAGCAGCATGGAAATCCACTCCTAAGTGTTTAGGTGATTCTGAAGCAGCCAGGTTTAGAGAGTACTATTTTATGTCACATCCAAAAGAGAGAAGCAAGAGCTGGCCTTTGGACTGGCATTCATAGAGCTTTTCTGTTAACATTTAAATCTTGGAGGGTTATGGTTGCGTTACTAATTTTAAAATAGCATTAAAATTACATACCAGCATATTCTTCCTGACTGATTGATTACCTTAATAGCTACAACCTACCTTTATGTTCCTTTAAAGATACAAGGGATCTATGAGTATAGTGGAATATCATTAGGAATTATTTCATTATTTTTTTTTCTACTAGTTGTGTTTGGTTCTATTCTAGGTCTCAGGGATATCCAACCTCTGGTTACTGGCCATCCAGGGAGGGGAGGTGGTGGTGGTGGGGAACTGGGAGGAGTAGAGAGAGGGGAAACTGCAGTCAGGATGTAATATATGAATAATATATGACTAATTATATATGAATAGAAAAGATACAAAGAATCTAGTTTCAAAGGATTTGGACAGAACTATCACCACATTTTTAAAGTAAAGATGTATATTAGTTTGTTAGGTCCTAAATAACAGCATACCATAGTTGGCCCAAACCACAGCAAAATCATTTTCTCAAAATTCTAAAAGTCCAAGACCAAGACTCCCCACCCTGGGAGGGAGGGCTTTTCTTCTTGCCCTTGCGAACGGCTGGCTGCCTTCTTCCCTTTGTGTCCTTCCATGAGTCGTCCCTAGGTCTGTATTGTCTGTCCACTGATGGGGAGGGCTCTGTAAAGTGAGAACGCATCACATACAGGGAAAATACTTATATTTGATATAGCTTTTAGAAGTCTGTGCACTGCTTAAATACCGAATCCTATGGAAAAGAGTCATGGCTTGATTGATCATCCTCTGAACATGGCAAAATCTTTCAGATCTACCTGAGGATAAAAGAGTGTAATGTAGACCTCTGGCAAGTGTGTCTGTCATTTAAACTCATAATCTATCTGAGAATTCAATCTATTATAGTATATATAATTAGGTATTCCCTCTGTGTGTCTGTCTGACCTACAACAAAGCCACATTTAAGCTCTGCCGTCTGCGATTCTGTGTATGTTGGCTCCCCAGGGTTCTGAGTTTCAGAAAATCTAAAGAAGGAAATCTTCTAGAAAAGGTTTAGAGAAATTAACTTTCATGTGTTTACCAGGTTTTTAATTCTTTTCTTCTGTTTAGAACCTCCGGGATTTGCAAATATGACTTCATTTTCCCTTCATATCTTGGGCAAAACTAACATCTTCTACTATTCTGTATTGTTGCTGACTTTATACACAGTGCTTGGTAAGTAAAGGATAAACTCCAAGATTGTAGAGAATTCTGCTAAAGAATATATTGAGAATTTTGTCAACAAAATAATTTATATTCCAGGTATAACAAATGGCTTATGAGTTCCTCATAAATCATTTTCTGGGACTAAACCTCTGAAACTGTAAACCACCCCATTAAATGTTTTCCTTTATAAAAATTGCTCTTATAAAGGTGTCTCTTCACAGTAATAGAAGCCCCAACTAAGACATAAAGAAATATAAATGAAATTTAAAGCAAAAAAAATAAATAAAAACCAGCTATTTTCTCTACACTTTTCTGGATTATGAAATCCTATCAGTCTATGATATACTTGAAATAGGCATGTGGCTTGTAAATTCTGGAAAGACTATCGTGCTCATAAGGTTTTTAACATTCTGTTGTCTAAGTTTGGCTGTCCTTGAACTCACTCTGTAGAACAGACTGGCCCCAAACCCAGAGATCTGCCAGCCTCTGCCTCCCAAGTGCTGGGATTAAAGGAGTGCACCACAGCAGGCTCTAAGCTTTTCTTTAATTCCTTTTCACAAATCGGAAATGTAGCTGGGTGGGAATTTGCTCTGAGGTCACCACTCCCTTTATTCCATTTCTTAATCCATTTATCTCCTTAAACACAGGATTTAGCTCTATTCCACATCCTGGTGTCAATCTGTATGTTTTGTATTTTTATTTGCTCAGCTTGCTCCTTTTCATTATAACTTTTCATTGTAACTTTATCAGAGTTAACACTAATAACCACATGACAGAGTCTATACTAGACTGTTTTGAGATTTCCCTCTGCCAATGGAATTAATCCAAAACTCTTGCCTCAGGCAGATTTTCCAGACAAAGGCAAAGAGCAGCCACATTCTTTACCCAAATATCAAAAGAACAATCTCTAGGCTACATATTAACATTCTTCTCCTCTGAAACCTCTTGATCCAGGCACCCACAGTTCAAAACACACTCAAGCCAGGCGATGGTGGCGCACGCCTTTAATCCCAGCACTCGGGAGGCAGAGGCAGGCGGAACTCTGTGAGTTCAAGACCAGCCTGGTCTACAGAACTAGTTCCAGGACAGGCTCCAAAGCCACAGAGAAACCCTGTCTCGAAAAACCAAAAAAAAAAAAAAAAAAAAAAAAGAAACAAACAAACAAACAAAAAAAAACCCCACACACTCAGCACCACTGTCTTCTATATTCCTACTAGGATGGCCCATTAAACAGCCTTTAAAGCATTCTGCTTTCCTAACCCAAATTCCCAAAGTCCATATTCCTCTAAACAAAACCATGGCTAGGCCTATCACAGCAGTACTCCACTCCTGGTGCCTACTTCTGTCTTAGTTAGGGTTTCTGTTGCTGTGAAGAGACACCAGGACCACAGCAACTCTTTTAAAGGAAAACATTTAATGGGGAGGCTTACAGTTCCAGAGGATTAGTTCATTATCATCATGGTGCAACATGGCAGTGTGCAGGCAGACATGGTGCTGGAGCTGAGAGTCCTACATCTTGATCAGCAGACAACAGGAAGTGGTCTGCGTCACTGGGCATGGCTTGAGCATATACAAGTCCTCAAAGCCCACCTCCACGGTGACACACTTTTTTCAACAAAACCATATCTACCTACCTAACAAGGCCATACCTCCTAATAGTGCCATTTCCTTGAAAGGCCATTTTCTCTCAAACCATCACATTTTGTTTTCTATGCATGTTTATATGTGTGGGCACATGTGCCACAGTGTGGATTTAGCAGTCAGAGAATAACTTGCAAGAGTCAGTTCTCTCCTTCCACTATGTGGGTCACATAAACTGAACTCAGGGACAGGTGCCCTAACCCACTAAGCGGCCACACTGGCCTGGACCCATAGGTTTGTTTATTTGTTTGTTTGTTTATTTCATTTTTCAAGACAGGGTTTCTCTGTATAGCCCTGAATGTCCTGGAACTCACTTTGTAGACCAGGCTGTCCTCAAACTCACAGAGATCTGTCTCCTAAATTCTGGGATTAAAGCATATACCACCATGCCTGGAAAGACTCATAGTTTTTTAATCTCCTGCTTTTCTGCCCATTCCTCTGTCAGGACCATGGTTTGTTGGTGAAATAATTGATGGCAAATTGGGTTGCTGCTTTTCGTTTGGGATATTTGTTGATGGACATTTCCTGCAAGGTGGTCTAACATTTATAAGTGGAATTATGCAGGTAAGAAATTCCTAGAACATCCTGGCCTTGCTGAACTAACTGTCTGTCAGGGATCTCCGATTACCATTCGTCATTGCTCCTACTTTCCAGCAGGGCAGTCTAATCGCGGGTGCTTTGCTCACTTTCTGTTTTCTCCCTCTTTTATAATATCTACATTTGCTTTTAGACAAAAAGCCACGAAGTAGCTATAAACATTTAGAATACATTCTGCCCATTCAGGGTTCTTCTTATTTGTTTCATTGTGCTTTCTTTTGTGGGGCTAGGCTGAGTAAAGGTCACTCCATAGTCCTGGCTGTCCTGGAACTTGCTTTGTAGAGCAGGCTACCTTGAATTTACAGAGATCCACCTGCCTCTGCCTCCCAAGTGCTGGGATTAAAGGTGCACACCACTATGGCCAGTTTTATCATACTTTTTTATTGATGAAAATGAAATAAGAGACTTATGGCAGAAGAAATTTTACATTTTCAAGTTTTAAAAACTGATTATGGTAAGGAAAATGTTTCAAAACTGATTGTGGTAAGGAAAAATGTTTCAGAGGGATGAAAAAATAGATACATTAGGAAAGTGAATGTTATTTAAGGAAAACTTCACTGTACAAAAAACAGCGCTGGGCTTCCAAGTAGTGTCTTAGCAAAGAACACAGTGGATAGGCGGCTCTATGTCTCCATGGGACAGGCATGAGTCTGGGACCTCAGAGAGAGTAGGCCTGAGCCAGGACCTCTGTGGGCTTGAGCATTGGTCTGGGACATCAAATGGAATAGGCAGGAACCTGGAACCCCTGTGGGTCCGAGTGTGAGTCTGGGACCTCTGAGGAAGTGAGCAGGTCCTCTGCGGGTTTGGGCACACCTGAGCCTGGGACCTCCAAGGCAGTAGACTGGAACCAGAACCCTTTCCAAGTCCAACTCCAACCCAGGGACTTCTTCTTCTTCTTCTTTTTTTTTTTTTTTTTTGGTTTTTCGAGACAGGGTTTCTCTGTAGCTTTGGAGTCTGTCCTGGAACTAGCTCTTGTAGATCAGGCTGACCTCGAACTCACAGAGATCCACCTACCTCTGCCTCCCGAGTGCTGGGATTAAAGGCGGGCACCACCACTGCCTGGCCAACCCAGGGACTTCTACAGGAAGGAATCCAGACCAGGATTTACAGAAACAGATAAAAGCCAGCAACCTAGGCCAAAGTAGGCCTAAGACAGCAAACTCCAAGGGAGCAGAGCAAAGCACAGGTGCACTAAGCTATCTCCAGGAACAGGAGTGACGAACGGGATAACTAGAACTGACTGTACCATGAGGAACAACCATCTGAGCTTTGGATTCACTGGCACCTAGAAGATTATTCAAGAGAATCTCAGACAGCCCCAACCACACCTATCAGAGGAAAAGATAAGTGGAAAAGGTAAGATCACACACTACACCACAAAGAACAACACAATACCAGTAAAACCTAAAAACCCTACAACAGCAAGACCTGAACAACCAAATATGGATGAACCAGAAGAAAATTATCTAAAAAATAACTTCAAGAGAATGTTTGAAGTTCTTAAAGATGAAATGAGAAACAAACAAAAAATTGGAAGATATCAGCAAATCACTTAAAGAAAACCAAGAAAAAGAAATCAAACATATAAAAGAAACTATTCAGGACTTGAAAACTGAAATAGAAACAATAAAGAAAACACAAGCCGAAGGAATTACAGAAACAGAAATCATGAGAAAAAGATCAGGGAACCACAAATGCAAGCATGACCAGCAGAATACAAGAAATGGAAGAAAGAATCTTAAGTGATGAAGATACAATAAAGTAGACTCATAAGTTAAAGAAAACATTCAATTTAACAAAAGCTTAACCCAAAATATCCATGAAATATGGGACACCATGAAAAGACCAAATTTTAGAATAATAGGTATAGAAGAAAGAGAAGTTCAACTCAAAGGCACAGAAAATTTATTTAACAAAATCATAGAAGAAAACTTTCTCTACCTAAAGAAAGATATGCCTATGAAGATACAAGAAGCTTACAGAACACCAAATAGACTGGATCAAAAAAAAAAAAAGTCCTCTCACCACATAATAATCAAAACACTAAACATACAGAGTAAAGAAAGAATATTAAGAGCTGCAAAGGAAAAAGGCCAAGTAACATAAAGGTAGACCTATCAGAATTACACCTGACTTCTCATTGGAGATAATGAAAGCCAGAAGATCATGGTCAAACATTATGCAGACATTAAGAGACCACAGATACCAGCCCAGACTATTATACCCAGCAAAACTGTTGATCACCATAGAAGGACAAAACAAGATATTCCATGGCAAATCTAGATTTCACCAATACCTAGCCACAAACCCAGCCCTACACAAAATACTAGAAGGAAAACTCCAATCCAAGGAAGATGGCTACACCAACAAAAACAGACAATTGATGATCTCATAACAGCAAATCCCAAAGAAGAAAAAAAATGCATAAATTAACATCACCAACGATGAAAACTAAATTAACAGGAGATAGCAACCACTGGTCATTAATATCCCTTAATGTAAATGGACTCAACTCACCTATAAAAAGGCATAGACTAACAGATTGGATATGAAAACAGAATCCATCCTTCTTCTGCATACAAGAAACACATCTCAAACTCAAAGACAGACACCGTCTCAGAGTAAAGGGTTGGCAAAAAATATACCAATCAAATGGACCTAAGAAACAAATGGGTGTAGCTATATCCTAATATCTAACAAAATAGACTTCAAGCTAAAATCAGTCAAAAGAGACAAAGAAGGACATTACATATTAGTCACAGGAAAAATCCATCAAGAGGAAATTTCAACGTTGAACATCTATGCCCCAAATACAAGGGCACCCTCATATGTCAAAGAAACACTACTAAAGCTTAAATCATATATTAAACCCCACACACTAATAGTGGGAGACTTCAACACTCCCCTCTCACCACTGGACAGGTCAATCAGACAAAAAATGAACAGAGAAATAAGAGCACTAGCTGATGTTATGACTCAAATGGACTTAACAGACATCTACAGAATATTCCATCCAAACAGAAAAGAATATACCTTCTTTTCACACCTCATGGAACCTTCTCAAAAGTTGACCACACACTTGGTAACAAAACAAACCTCAACAAATACAAAAAAATTGGAATAACCCAATGTACCTTATCAGATCACCGTGGTTTAAAACTAGAAGTCAACAGCAATACTAATTCCAGAAAACCCACAAACACATGGAAATTAAACAATGCTTACCTGAATCATCAATGGGTCAAGGAATAAATAAAGGAAGAAATTAAACGCTTCCTAAAATTCAATGAAAATGACCATGCAACATACCCAAATTTATGGAACACAATGAAAGCAGTGGTTTGAGGCAAGTTCATACCACTAAATGTCTACATAAAGAAGCTGGAAAAATCCCACACTAGTGAATTAACAGAACATTTGAAAACTTTAGAACAAAAAGAAGCAAACTCATCTAAGATAACTAGATGAAAGGAAATAATCAAATTGAGAGCTGAAATCAACAAAATAGAAACAAAACAATACAAAGAATCAATGAGACAAAGAGTTGGTTCGCCAAGAAAATCAACAAAATAGACAAACCTTTATCTTAACTAACCAAAAGGCAGAGAGAGAATATCCAAATTAACAAAATTAGAAATGAAAAGGGGAACATAACAACAGACATGGAGGAAATACAGAGGATCATCGGGTCATATTTTGAAAACTTAAAGGAAATGGACAACTTTCTGGATAAATATTACTTACCAAATTAAATCAAGACCTGATAAGCAAATTAAATAGACCTATAACTGCTGAAGAAATAGAAACAATCATCAAATGTCTCCCAACCAAAAAAAGCCCAGGACCATATAGTTTCAGCTCAGAATTCTACAAGACTTTCAAAGAAGAACTAATACCAATACTCCTCAAATTATTCCACACAATAGAAACAGAGGGAATATTGCCAAACTCTTTATGAGGCTACAATTACCCTGATACCCAAACCACAGAAAGACATTACTAAGAAAGAAAATTACAGACCAATCTCACTCATGAACATTGATGCAAAAATACTAATTAAAATACTGGCAAATCGAATCCAAGAACACATCAGAACCATCATCCACCATGATCAAGTTGAATTCATCCCATAGATGCAGGGATGGTTCAACATATGAAAATCTGTCAACGTAATCCACCATATAAACAAGCTGAAAAGTAAAAACCACATGATCATCTCATTAGATGCCAAAAAAGCTTTTGACAAAATACAACATTCCTTCATGATAAAGGTCTTGGAGAGAGCAGGGATACAAGGAACATACCTAAACATAATTAAGGCAATATACAGCAAGCCAACAGCCAACATCAAACTGAATGGAAAGAAACTTCCAGTGATTCCACTGAAATCAGGAACAAGACTCAATATAGTTCTTGAGGTCCTAGCTAGAGCAATAAGGCACCAAAGGGAGATCAAGGGGATACAAATTGGAAAAGAAGTCAAACTCTCACTGTTTGCTGATGATATGATAGTTTACATAAGTAATCCCAAAATTCTACCAAAGAACTTCTACAACTCATAAATACTTTCAACAGTGTAGCAGGATACAATTTTAAGCCAAAGAAATTAGTAGCCCTCCTTTATACAGATGATAAAAGGGCTGGGGAAGAAATCAGAGAATCAATACCCTTCACAATAACCACAAATAGCATAAAATATCTCGGAGTAACTCTAACCAAACAAGTGGGAGACTTGTATGACAAGAACTTTAAATCTTTGAAGAAAGAAATTGAAGAAGACACCAAAAAGTGGAAAGATATCCTATTCTCCCGGGTAGGCAGAATTAACAGCAAAAATGGCAATCTTACCAAAAACAGTCTACAGATTCAATGCAATGCCCATCAAAATCCCAGCAAAATTCTTCAAAGACCTTGAAAGAACAGTATTCAACTTCATATGGAAAAGCAAAAAGCCAGGATAGCCAAAACAATCCTGTACAATAAAAGAACTTCTGTACTCAGAATGCAACCTCAATACTGATCCCTAAGTCCTCCTTTCATGCTGCCAACATAGAGTATACACTCTGCTGTGTGCCTGTGCAGAATACTCAGTTCAGTTCCAATGTAAACACTATTGTGTGTGTGTGTGTGTGTGTACACATAGAGTATACGCTCTGTTGTGTGCCTTTGCAGACTACTCAGTTCAGTTCCAATGTAAACACTATTGTGTGTGTGTATACACATAGAGTATACGCTCTGTTGTGTGCCTGTGCAGAATACTCAGTTCAGTTCCAATGTAAACACTTTTGTGTGTGTGTGTGTGTACACATAGAGTATACGCTCTGCTGTGTGCCTGTGCAGAATACTCAGTTCAGTTCCAATGTAAACACTATTGTGTGTGTGTGTGTATACACATAGAGTATACACTCTGTTGTGTGCCTGTGCAGAATACTCAGTTCAGTTCCAATGTAAACACTATTGTGTGTGTGTGTGTGTGTATACACAGAGTATACGCTCTGTTGTGTGCCTGTGCAGAATACTCAGTTCAGTTCCAATGTAAACACTATTGTGTGTATACACATAGAGTATACACTCTGTTGTGTGCCTGTGCAGAATACTCAGTTCAGTTCCAATGTAAACACTATTGTGTGTGTGTGTATACACATAGAGTATACGCTCTGTTGTGTGCCTGTGCAGAATACTCAGTTCAGTTCCAATGTAGGCACTATTGTGTATCTACTCGTGGTATATATCTATATCACAGTATATATGTATTACAATAGGAGCATCAACATAAGTGATACCTTTAATTAAACAAGATGACTGGCAAATACACAGTTACCTAAAGGTCAGCTGTTCTCTTACAAGCAGATACGATCAATGCATTAAAAATCAGACATATAAGAGCTGGGACATAGCTCAGGAATAGAGTGCTTGCCTAGTGTTTGCAAGTCCCCGAGTTCCATCCCCATCACCCTATCCTCCAAGAAAAGGCAGTTGGACACCTAACTAAAGATCTATTAGTAGAAGCTACTATACTGAGACTAGACCCCTCCTAGGGTGTGGTGGTAAGCTAATGTTCTGTCTCTTTTTCTCTAGCTGGTATTTTTTAACATCCCCTTGATGGCTTACATATGTTGGAGCTTGCTGCAGCGGTGCTTTGGTTACAGCTTCAGGTCTCATCTCCACCAAGGGAAATGTTGGAAAATTATATCCATTTACCTGCTTATGCTTCTCCTGTACACGTGGCAGGTTTATTCTTGCTACTTTCTTCATGTGACTTACGGCACTCTAGCCTTTTTCTTCTCCCCTCTGCGGACCTGGCTGACATTGCTGACACCTGTACTCATTCGTTATGTGTGGACACTGAACTCCACTGGACTTGGAATATTCATGGTGCAATTAAAAAGCCATCTGAGCTCCTGAAGTCCATGGCTTACAGCTGGCAGCCTGGCAGAAGTTCAGTCTTCCCATTTGTAGCCCAGATCTCTGCCCCAGTGGCAGACGGAAAGCTGGTGTCAGCACGTGAGCGTCAGGAAGCTGGTGTCAGCACGTGAGTGTCAGGAAGCTGTCAGTCCTTAACATCTGGATGGTGGAGGCGTTAACTACTGATCCGTGCAGCGTGGACTGCAGAAACACCTAACAGTTGATTCTTTCTTCCTCGGGAGGCAAAGAGCCCTGATCAAGGAGATTCCCAGAGTGGGGGTCTCTGTTACTCGAGTACCTCAGCACTACTGTATTTGTTAGGATCATCCTGTGAAAAGCATCCAGCCCAAGCCTGGAATTCAGCAGCTGTCCAGGGTGCCATTTTACACCTAGCGAACCTGTGGAGACTTGGGCTGGATCTTGACTACTCTTGAAATTTTACTTCCCAGCCTGTTTTCCCATGGATTATGGGCTTTCTGCTTCCTTAGTCGGGGCCGTTTTCAACTAATCGAATAAATGAATGAATGATAAATATCACAAATGTCTGGTTGAAAAAAAATAGCTCAATGGTTAAAAGCATGTACTTCACTTTTAGAGGACCTGAGTTCGATTCCCAGAAACTATGCCAAGTGACTCATAACTCCCTATAACTCTAATTTCAGGACAGAGCCTCTGTAGGTACCTGGATTCATTTGTGCACAGATATACACATAATTTAAAAATAATAAAAGATAATTTTTTTCAAGACAGGGTTTCTTTGGTGCCTGTCCTGGATCTAGCTCTTGTAGACCAGGCTGGCCTCAAACTCACAGAGATCTGCCTGCTTCTGCCTCCCAAGTGCTGGGATTAAAGGCATGCACGACCACCGCCCGGCCAAAAGGATAAATATTAAAAGAAAGAAATATCGAGGCTGGAAAAATAGCTCCGTGATTAAGAGAATTGGCTGCTCTTCCAGAGGCCCCAGGTTCAATTCCTAGCACCCAAATGGCAACTCACAACTATCTGTAACTCTAGTTCCAGGGGATCTGACACCTTCACACAGACACACTTGCAGACAAAACACCAATGCACATAAAAAAAATTAAAAAGAAATGTCACAAACGGACCTTCATTGAGAACCAGAGGCCTGGTGTCTGGGGCTTGGAGACTCATCACGGGGCTGCCATAGACATACTTTGCAGGCAAAAACCTCAAGACACATGGGGGAAAAAAAAGAAGAACAGGTATCTAGTAGGTCAGAAGATGCAAGGCTGGGACTTTAGGAAGTGGGGCGATGGAGTGGGTCAGGGCCAGGCACCTGGCTCGGAATTCAAGTCTGGAAGTCCGCTGGCCAGCAGAAGCCAGGCGAAGGAGGCGTGGCTCGGTCTCCAGGAGGGGGAGGGAGGCGGGCTGCGGAGCTGTGGGCGGGTCTCCAGGAGGGGGAGGGAGGCGGGCTGCGGAGCTGTGGGTGGGTCTCCAGGAGGGGGAGGGAGGCGGGCTGCGGAGCTGTGGGCGGGTCTCTAGGAGAGGGAGGGAGGCGGGCTGAGGAGCTGTGGGCGGGTCTCCAGGAGGGGGAGGGAGGCGGGCTGAGGAGCTGTGGGCGGGTCTCCAGGAGGGAGAAGAGGCGCGGCCTGATCGCTAGGAGAGGAAGGGGCGGGGCGCGATATATGTTGCCGGAAGCGACAGGTGTTTTCGGCACCGGAAGTACAGCGACGAGGCTTAAGCGTCCTGGCTAGTACCTGTGACAGGCTGTGATGGCGAGCTCGGCAGCCGCAGTCCCTTTCCTTGCTCCTCCTCTGGAGCAGCTCCGGCACTTAGCAGCGGAGCTGCGGTCGCTTCTGCCTCAAGTGCGGGGTGAGTTGTGAGAATCTGAGGCCCGGGGCTCCTGAGGGCGGTCGGGCGTCAAGTCAGGGCTCCGCTCATATGTGTTTTGCTTTCCTGGTGGTCCGGCCTCCCACGCTACACCCTCAAGTCGGCGAAGCCCAGGAGACAACCGAGGAATTTAATCGAGAGATGTTTTGGAGAAGACTTAGTGAGTGTCTCTGCCTCTGCAGACTCTTTCCTCATCGCTCCCTGCATCCCCTCTCCCCTCTCCTGTCCCCAGAGGAGATGACAGTCCTCCCGCCCCTCATCCCTTCTGCTACTCATCCTCGGCACTTGAGGCTGAAATATAAAACGATTTCTGGAGTTGTTTTGGAGCTGTTTATGATGATAAGGGTGGTGAAGGGACGCGTTAAAAAAGTCTTTAAAAGTCCGTGTAGCCGTTGCAGCTTTAACCTTTTAACACTAACTTTGGCATCCGCCGCCTCTGCCACCCCCAGATGAGGCAGCAGTGAACCTGTCAGAGGAAGCCAAGATTCTGACCACACTGTTTTCCCGACTTCCACTGCCATCTCCACGGGTGAGCTTTATTTCCTGGAATTTTTGTGCTGCTTCTAGTTTTCCTCTCTCCTTCTACACTCAACTCACATTTATTTTCTCCATTTATCAAATGAGATTATAGTTCTTACCACACGGGATAATTGTGAAGATCAGATAGCCAAGTGCGTAGTAGGGTAGAAAGGTCTAAATTCAGCCTGAAACTCAATCAGGTTAGTTCCTCGTAATTTTAAAAGCCCTTTTTTTGATTTATAGCTATTTCTCATACACAGTCCCCATCTGACAGATGAGCAAGCAGGTTTAGAGAGTCGGGTCAAGATTAATAAATGAAGGAGGTGGAGTCAAAAGTCTATGAAGCAGCTGGGCGGTGGTGGCGCATGCCTTTAATCCCAGCACTCGGGAGGCAGAGGCAGGCGAATCTGTGAGTTCGAGGCCAGCCTGGTCTACAAGAGCTAGTTCCAGGACAGGCTCCAAAGCTACAGAGGAACCCTGTCTCGAAAAAGCAAAACAAACAAAAAATCTACAAAGTATCCAAACAATACCTGTTACATAAAACCCTTTGGTATTAAATAGTTCGTTTACCTATTTATTTTATTTAATTACTAATATGTAGTTATTATAAATTTCAAAAGATAACCAAAGTGCACTGAAATGCATATCTTCCCACCTCAGTCCAAACTTCTGTCTCATTCCCATTTCTTTCTGTATTATACTTTTGTGCATAGATACATCTGTGTGTGTTTCTTTTCACACAATGCAATGATTAGATACTATAAACATTGTTCTATACCTTTCCAAAATTAGTGTAACTTAGAAGTTGATTCTTAGTGGCACATAAAATATTGCCCGGTTTTGTAATGCTTGATATGAAGTAGAGTGAGTATAGCCGTAGCGTAAACAGTACTTGGGGGGCGACTTTTAAACTGCTCCCCACTTGCACCTATTGTAAGTGGCTCTGTAAAATTGTCAGATGTAACCTTTGTGTACACGTGTGTTGAGAGAAGAAAACTCCAGAGGTGAAATTACAAAAACAAAGAATGAATGCATTTTAAATAATCCTTTATTATGTGAGTAAAAGTAAAGCTAGTTATTAGCTGTTTTCAGGAATGTCCCGTGCCACGTGTTCCTAGAGCTACGTGAACTCCAGAGTAGGCTGTCTTATTTTTTATTTTTATTTCATGTCTAGGAGTATTTTGCCTGTATGTATGTGTGCATGAATTGTATGCTTGGTGCCAGTAGAGGGCAGAACAAAGCACTGGATCTCCTGGAACTGGAGTTAAAGATGGTTGTGAGCTGTTAGATGGGTGCTGACTTACAACAGGCTTTCAGAAGACATTTGATCATACTTTATAGATGTTCGATTCCGTCCTCAGTGAATGGGCTGGCAGCATTGGTATTGAGCATTTGCTCTATTCATTCTGAATTCGTCCATCACCTCCTAGGAAACCCAGAGGATCTGTGAGCAAATCCATGTTGCCATCGAGGAAATTATTGCAGTATATTATTCACTTCCTAAGGATCAGGGTAAGTCACCGTGTGCACAGTA
This sequence comes from Microtus oregoni, assembly GCF_018167655.1. Taxonomy (NCBI): domain Eukaryota; kingdom Metazoa; phylum Chordata; class Mammalia; order Rodentia; family Cricetidae; genus Microtus; species Microtus oregoni. Next base: position 22,406,449 of record NW_024543090.1, read on the forward strand.
GTGTTGCATTTATAGGCTAGGCCTTTAAGGTAGTAGACTATATCCTGGTGTTACATGTTAATATGTAAACTGTATTTATCAATATGTAAGCGTTATTATACATGTTTATCTTTAATGTAATATTGTTATATATTTATGTGTAAGCATATTGTACATGCCTATATTTCTTCAATTTTGAGCATGTGGCTCAAAGGAAATTTTATAATGTGAGTGACTTCTGTAGCACTCCATGTGCTACAGTACAGATGCTATACACATGTAATTTTCCATTGCTACTGCTTGCCTGATTCTTTAGAAAGTATGCGTGTGTGCATTTGTGTGTGTAGAAACACATGGGGATGTGCTCTCTCATTCTATTGTGATTTCCTGGGATTAAACTCAGATCATCAGGCTTGTGCAGTAAGTTCTTTTACCTACTGAGCCACCTCAACCAGTTATTTTAAAAAGTTATTTATTTGATGGGTATGGGTGTTTTGCCTGCATGTATATCTGTGTATGTCTGTGTAGCACTTCATGTCTGGTCCCTGCTGAGGTCAGAAGAGGGTGTTGGATCCCCTGGAACTGAAGTTACAGACAGTGTGAGCTGCCATGTGGGTTTGGAAATTGAACCTGGTCCTCCAGGAGAGCAGCCAGTGCTTCTTTCTTACACGCTGAACCATGTCTTCAGCCCTCAACTGACCCCTTATAAAAAGGATTCATTATTTCTGTCTGTGCATACATAGGTGCATGCATGTGTATATGGGTACATGTGGAGGCCAGCACCGTGTGTTTTTGAGAGAGTCTTCATTGGAGCTCTCTGATTTCCCAGAGAGCCTCCTACCCCTGCTTTGTCAGCACTGGCATTATAGGAACACTTCTCATGTAGGTCCTGGGAATTAAACTCAAGTGTCACTTTCTCAAATAGGCTGCCTTCTCAGCCCCTAATTCACTTTCTTTCCAGTCCATTCTGACAGTTACATATGCTTGCTGAATCTCAGCTCCGTACCCATGCCAAGGCCATCCCCCACCTAGCCTTACACCATACTGTTTGCAGACCTTCACAAGTCACATGCACACCAGCCTGACCTGCAGGTTTATACCTTCATTGAAGCTGTGCTGAAAACATGTCATAGTTCATCGGGGTTACTTACAAATGTTTTAAACTTCCTGTGTTTTGTTCACAACTATCAAAGGACCAGTGTCCTTAATGAAAGAGTACACATGGGAAGACTCCAAAACTGTTGGAGAAAGGCTCTAAGGAATGGCAAGAGGGGTAATAAAATGACGTAAGAATTCAAGTAAGACTTGAGTCTTGTTCTGGTGTGTGATGTGAAGCATGTAGGTGTCTGTTACCTCATAGCTCTGTAATGCTAGGAATCCAGAAAGCAGGTGGTGACTTAGGAAATGACCAGGCTACTTACTGTTTGGGTTTTGCCACAGGAATCACCCTGAGAAAGCTGGTGCGGAGTGCTACTCTGGACATTGTGGATGGCATGGCCCAGCTCCTCCAAGTGCTTGTCTCTCCATCTCCAAGGTAGCCGTGCCTGTGTGGGAAGACAGCTTATGGACTTCCTTGACTCGGGGAGGAAAAACTGACCCCAATAACAAAGTCATATATTGTCCCTCATGGAGGACAGTATATAACAGGAAGGAGTGTTTTAGGAGATATAGGAATCTTGGTAATTTTTTTTTTTTTTTTTTTTTTTTTTGGTTTTTCGAGACAGGGTTTCTCTGTGGCTTTGGAGCCTATCCTGGAACTAGCTCTGTAGACCAGGCTGGTCTCGAACTCACAGAGATCCGCCTGCCTCTGCCTCCCGAGTGCTGGGATTAAAGGCGTACGCCTCCACCGCCCGGCCAGGAATCTTGGTTATTGATATGTCCTTATTACTTCCTCTTTTCAGCACTGAGAACAGTGACCTTATTTCCTGCAATAGTGTCTCGGTAGCATGCCAACAGGTGCCTAAGATTCCAAAAGGTAGGTAGAAGTGAGCTATTAGCTGCTGGCCAAAGTAGAGAGGCCTTTCATGTCCAGCTTCCAGCTTTGCCTTACATAAGTAATTTAATTTCTATGAAGGTTTAAGTGAAATAATATGTAGTTTATTATCATAGATATTAATTGACTTTAGTACCTTTTGCCATTCCTAGTACTGATTTTTGCTTTGGTTTGGTTTTGGCAGTGCTGGGGTTTGGGCCCAGGGCATGCCAGCTAAGTGCTCTACCTCTGAGCACTGCCCCTTACATTCAGAGTCCTCCTCCTGCTGTGGCTCTGCCTCCTGTTGAACACATACAGTTTGATCTCCTTCTACTGCCCCAGGAGCAGCATCGGGGAGCACACAGGAAGAGTTAAAAAGCAGAGTCAGGCAGACTAAGAGTGGTTATCAAGCTCGGAGTGGTTTGATAACCAACACCATGAGACAGTTTTATTTCTTCTGGTGGTGAAATTAAAAAGCCTTATTAACCCTCTGTCCAGGCAGAGGATGTAGTAAGAAAAGCTTGACTCTAAAGTTTGTTGGTTGCCCTTAAGAGAAAGGCTAGGTTTCTTCTCTGATTCTAGTGCTTCTGATCTTCACCCCTAGATAACAAAGCCGCAGCCCTGCTAACGCTGACAGAGAGTGTGGGTTTTGTGAAAGATGCACTTGAAGAAATGGAACAGGTGAGGGCACACTCCTCTCTTTTCTGGTCACTGGAGCAGTAAATGAGAACTGATCGTGAAGACAGGCAGCTCCCCACAGTCTCGCTCCTGTCTTCCACCTCCCCCTGCTTCTGGCTTGTGTCTTATCTTAGTACCACCCCTCTGTTCCTCACTGGACAAGGAGAAGGAGAGTGTGCTTTACAAGTTCATTCAGTTTTGTAGCTGATAGCAAAGCAGGTGGCTGGTGGTGGCAGCGTGTTCGCATTTGCATATATGATGATGTGTCTTAGGCTGTAGAAGAATGTGACCCCTACTGTGGCCTCCTGAATGATTCTGAGGACAACTCTGACAGCCACAATGATGAGGATGGTGTAGTAGGGCTTCCAAGCAACCAGGACTCCTACTGGTCAAAGGAAGATCAGGAGCTCATAGCCCCGTGCCTTGCATTGGTGAAAGCATCCAGAGCTTCTCTCAGAAAAATCCGGATCTTAGTGGCTGAGAATGGGAAGAAGGATCAGGTGGCCCAGCTGGATGACATCGTGGATATTTGTAATGAGATCAGCCCCAGGTAAGCATGTGTCACGCTTGAAAACAGGCCCACTGTGGTCCAAGCTGCCGTTGCTCCAAGTTTCCTTCAGCTTTTTATATTTTGAAAATTTTCAAGCCTAAAAAAAAATTGAAAAAGTACTTCAGTAACTAGCACTATATCCTATTTTTGAATTCTCCTAGTCATCTATTTCTCCTATATGTTTAATTTCTCCATAAATAGGTATGAAATGTTTTTCCTAAATCATTTAGGACATAAATAACTTTCACCCCTAAATATTTTATCAGTAACCTAAGAACATATATTTTAGAGTTACATCAAGATATTTAAGATTTGATGTAATAATAATACCTAGTACTTAGATTTCTCTATTTGTCTCGTGCTGCATTTGGCATGTTTAGTTCTTGCAATCTAGAATAGTTTCCGTCCCATCTAGTCTGACTTGACATTGGCATTTCAGAACTACATATTGTAAATACACAAATAAATTTGGATTAATAAGCTTATTTTCTCATAGTAGTAATAAAGTTAGACTTTGGGTCAAATATATGAGAGTGTTTTGTACTTCCCTCTATCTCCTGTCGGGGAGCAAATTATATTGGTTTTTCTTCTTGTGGTACTAAATGTGGTCACATGGTTAAAGTAGTGGCCTCTTTAGAAGAGTACCTTTATCTAACGTGCTCAGCTTCCATTGATGAACTCTAGTATCACCTAGTTGTCTTTGACTCAGCTAATCATTCCTCATCCTGTGAGACCCCAGCTTCCTAAATATTTAGGATGTGTTTGTTTCAGTAAACGTTGGCTGAACTGCTTCTCATTGCAAACCTGCTTACTCAAATTAAGGAACTGGGTTGGTTGTGTACTGAAAACAACCACACTGAGATCTGAACCCCCTTTTTGGTTAATGATTATATTTTCCTTCTGCTCTTAGTGTGGATAATTTGGTTCTGAGCATATATCCACCTGTGTGTCACCTCACTGTGCGAATCAATGTAAGTACTAGCTTTGAATTGGTAGAATGTCTTTAGTCTCTGGTATTCCCTATAAGCTATAGAGCATTTATATTTTTGCCAAACTTGTATACAGATATAATAGTTTCCCAATTCTTATATATATTTGTGCTGATTTTGAGTTATAATAACCATCTGCTTTGTTTTTTTGTTTTTTTGTTTTTTTTGCTGGTGGTACACGCCTTCAGTCCCAGTATTTGGGAGGCAGAGAGAGGTGGATCTCAGTGAGTTAGAGGCCAGCCTGGTCTACAAAGCCAGTTCCAGGAGAGCCAGGGCTACACAGGGAAACCCTGTCTTGAAAAACCAAAACAAAAACAAAAAATAAAATTTTTAAGCCTTTTGTTGTGGTTGTGGTGCTAGGGATTCAAAGTAGGCTACACTAGGCAAGGGCTCTGCTGCTGAGCTACAGCCCCAGGTCTTGAGCTCCAGTTTTACTGCCTTGGGCTTCTTAAATTCTAAACAGGAACATCTGCTAGTTCTGCATCGGCCAGAACTATCCCAAACTCTGTTAAAAGTCTTTTTTTTCTCTCTTTTGGAACAGTCTTTTTATGTGTGATCCAGGCTGCCTTAAAACTCACTATTCTCCTACGAGGTTGAGATTATCCTTTTTTTTTTTGTAGCAAATTAAAAAATACTAAAAATGAGCCAGGTGCAGTGGTGCAGAAGGTAGAATTCTGTGAGTTCAAGACCAGCCTGGTCTACAGAGTGAGTTCCAGGACTACATAGAGAAACCTTGTCTCAAAAACCAAGCAAACAAAAATTAATTAATTAAAAATAAGATTTTCTTAAGTAGAAAAGGATCCATAATGTACTAGCCTAACCTAATTCATTCATTCATTCATTTATTGTGTGTGCACACACATGTCACAATTGGATGACTGTGAGAGTCCTTCCTAGGAATCATATTTGGGTTGTCAAATGGCAGCAAGTGTGCTTACCCACGATCCATCTCATTGGCCCTAATCAGCATTTTTGTTGTTGAATATTTTATCTTCAAGGTTCCTTCCTTCCTTCCTTCCTTCCTTCCTCCCTCCCTCCCTCCCTCCCTCTTTCTCTCCCTCCCTCCCCTTCTTCCTTCCTTCGCTTTCTTTTTTTGGTTCTGGGAGTTCAAACTTGGGTCTTCATAAGTGCACAGCACCAAGCCACTTCTCCGGCCCCTTTAAGGATCGTTTTAAATGATTCTCTTATTATTATGTGTATCTTCAGGTTCTCCTTTCTTTAGGTGCCAGAGCTCACCCAAAGCTCTCTCTCTCTCTTTTTTTTTTTCTAGTCTGCAAAACTGGTGTCTGTTTTAATAAAGGCGCTTGAAATTACAAAGTAAGTCTGAAGGCTTTTCCCTATGCCGCTTGAGAGTAAACTTGTCAGCCCAGCTCCGTGTGTGTGTGTGTGTGTGTGTGTGTGTGTGTGTGTGTATGTGTGTGTGAGAGAGGGGGGGGAGAGGGAGAGTGTGAGTGTTGGAGAGGGTCTGTGGTGCAGTGGGACAGCCATCTGTGACGAGGAATACCTTCTTACTGTGGTTTGCGCCTCCCGGGCATGGCTTTGCCCTTCATACTATGTTAACATTCTTTCTGTTTTATTCCCAGAGCCAGTCATGTGACCCCCCAGCCAGAAGACAGCTGGATCCCTTTACTCATTAATGCCATTGATCATTGCAGGAACAGAGTTAAGGAGCTCACTCAGCATGCAGCTGAGTTATGAGCTGCCAGGCCGTTCTTACTCCTCTTTCTCCTGTTTCTCCTCTCACTCATAGCCAAGCTCCAGTGTCTGCTTTTATTTATTTATTTATTTTTTCCTGGTGTCTGCTTTTAGAAGTGGAGCTATGACAGGGTGGGTGCTTGCTGGATAGAAAGGGAGCTCCTGTCTGTATTTCACAAGAGATTGTTATCAAGATTGTAGGCTAGGACAGATTGGCAGTTATCTATAAGTCATAAGAATGTGATATTCTTCTGTGCTAGACACAAAAGGAATTTCTATAAATTTGTGATCTGAGCTGTTTCTTGGAGATTAAGGAAGTTGTCCTATTCTCTATTTTACAGTAAAGTATATTGTTTTATTAAGATTTTGATGATCTCAATAAAATGCTTACCTCTGTCATTAAATGTTTCATTTAATGTGTCTTCCAAAGTGTTATTTAAAATCTTTTATTGTAGCCAGGCATGTTGGCATAATTCTAGTGCTTGGAAGGCAGAGACAGGTGGATCTCTGAATTAGATGCCAGCTTGGTCTATATAGTATATTCCAGTACAGCCAGAGAGCTACAGACTTAGTCTCAGAAAGAATAAGGACAAAGAAAAAAAACAGACTAGAGACATTGCACAGTGGTTAGTACTGCATATGGTGGTAGGTTAGTGTCTCAGTTAGGGTTTCTATTGCTGTAAAGAGACGCCATCAACACAGGATTTCTCTGTGTAATAATAGCTCTGGCTGTCCTAGAACTCTGTAGACCAGGCTAGTCTTGAGCTCACAGAGATCTGCCTGCTTCTGGAATGCTGGAATTAAAGGTGTGTGCCACCACACCTGGCCCAAACAATTGGGTCTGGAGAGAGAGCAGAGAGTTCTGCATCTGGATCCATAGGCCAGAGGAAGTGAATGTGACACTAGATGTTCCACTAGACCTAACTTGAGCATTAGAGAATTCAAAGTCTGCTCCCTTGTGAAGCACTTCCTACAACAAGGCTACACCTACTCTAACAAGACCACACCTCCTAATAGTGCTGCTCCCTACTAGCCTATGGGGCCATTTTCATTCAAACCACCACAGTTGTGTGGATATGAATGGAGAAGAGAAGAAAAAGGCTAGCTGGGCCGTGGTGCCACACGCCTTTTATCCAGCACTCAGGGAGGCAGAGGCAGGTGGATCTCTTGAGTTTGAGGCCAGCCAGATCTACAAAGTGAGTTCTAGAACAGAGATACACAGAGAAACCCTACCTCAGAGGAGGAGGAAGAAGGCGGTGGCCAAGACTAAGATTAGTATTGGGTAGATTGGGTACTGTAGGAACATAAATGGTTGGGGAAGGGAATTTTGGCTGAAGGTAGACTGAAAAGACAGATAAAGATATATACACTCACACAATATAGAACAGTTTCCTTTCTCAGGACACTGGGCAATAGAGACCCTGCAAATCAGTTCAATCTGCTTTGGGGGAAGAAAATAAAAAAGGAAAGAGTGAGGAGGAGGAAAAAGTGACTCAGGGCAATAACAGAAGAGAAGCAAGTTGGCATGCTAAATTGACATTCAGTATTAAATAGGAGAATAGATGCAGGGAGGAGAGAGGTCTGGGTGTTTATATAAGCTATGAGAACTGTCCTGACTGATAACCAGACTCAGTTTCATCTCTCGGGGTCCTTTCCCCAGTTACAAGAAGTCGTCTTGGCCCTGGGAGTTCCTCCATTTGACTCTTGTTTTCTCCCAGTCTGACTGGATACCTCAGTTACAAATGCTGATCCAGTCTGTGTTTAGGGGTGGAGTCTCAGATGCCGGCACACCTCTGTGCCTTTCTTCAGGGTTCTGGTTGCAAACGCTGGCCCTTCCCTCTGCTGTCTCCACAGGCCATGCAGTTTGGGGTGTGTTGCTCAAATCCTGATGTTACATCATGACCACATTCTGTCACACACATTTCCTAGTGTTTCAGGAGTCCCTGGCTTTACGGAATAATAGGAGGGGGCAGAGGATGGCGAGTGTTGTAGCTTTCTCAAGTTTAAGTGAAGGCGTAAGTCACAAACAATGCCACACCAGTTTGGAATTATGATTAATAGGGTGGTATTTATTTAAAGGGGAAAAAACTTACAGATCACCGTCCCAGCCCTCTGTGCAACCAGGAAGGGAGTCTAGTCGCCGGCGGAGCAGGAAGTGAAGAGAGAGAGGAGAGGGAAGTGGCTGTTTTTTTAAAGGGAGAGAGACCACGCCCCAGTGGGCTGGTATCTCAGCAGCTATAGGTTGGAGGAGCGGGAGGACCTCCCACAACATTTAAGGTCCCCTACCCCTTCTCTAGAGCTCTGTCTATGAGTTGTGGTGCTGTCCTCTGTTGGTAGGTTCAGGCAGCATGTGTTGAGCCTCTTCCAAGCTTTTCTCCTTATCCTGCATCCATTTGCTTGATCCTCTTGGCAATGGCAGTGAAGGGGGATTGTGGAAATCTTGGCTTCACACCCCTGTAATCATCATACATGTCTAGCTTGCTGTATCTAAAATTTTCCTTCAGTCTGAGATCAGCAGTGGGACCCCATGGGCTGAGAGACCCTCGGGGCATTTTCCTGGTGCGGCTTACTCATCGATAGGCTTCACAGAAAAAAAATCCTAGCCTTATTTCTGCATTCTGTAGTCCTTTCTCTGGTCTCTGTGACTCTACTGTCTTGAGTTTCTTCTACCTCTCCTAGTCACCCAAATGCAGTTTCTGACCAATTCCTAAGTTTTGTTCTACCAGAAATGCAGTCTGTTGAGACCAGAATGTTGTTTTCATTTAGGTTGATAGACCTGAAGGTCTGCGTCTGCTCTGAAGTGCATTTAAAATGAAAATACTAAGTTTTACATACATAGAGATGACCACAAAGCCCTCTTAGGCTCTTTTATTTACCAGTAAGTCCTGAATGTTTTTCTGGTTACTCTTTGCCTCAAAAGATTTTGGTATTGAGCGCTGTCTTAGTTACTGTTCTATTGCTGTGAAGAGACACCAACAAAAAAGGCAGCTTATAGAGGGGGCTTACAGCTTCTGAGGGGATATTAGTTAGGGTTTCCTTTTGCTATGATGAAACACTGTGACCAAAAGCAAGTTGAGGAGGAAAGGTTTTATTTGGCTTATACTTCCACCAGAGAAGGAAGTCAGAATAGGAACTCACACAGGACAGGAACCTGGAGGCAGGAGCTAATGCAAAGGCCATTGAGAGGTGCTGTTATTGGCTTGTTCGTCATGGCTTGGTCAGCCTGCCTTCTTATATAATCCAGGACCATCATCTCAAGGATGGTACCATCCACCATGGACTGAGTCTCCTCCCAATAAATCACTAATTAAGAATGTCCTATAGCCAAATCTTATGAAGGCGTTTTCTTAGTTGAGGTTCCTCTATTCAGATAACTCTAGCTTCTGTCAAGTTGACATGAAACTAGCTAGAACACTTGATCTCTTATCAACTTGAGACACAAACACATCACTGTTAAGCCATAACCTTTCCATTTTTTTACTCATTCCCAAGAGATGAGATTAATGAATATCACTGCGGTGGTTTGAATGAAAATAACGGCCATAAGATTATAGGGAGTGGCCCTATTAGGAGGAGTGGCCTTGTTGGAGGAAGTGTGTCACTGGGGGTGGGCTTTGAGGTTTCAGATGCTCAAACCAGGCCCAGCACCACTCCCTCTGTTGCCGGTAGATCCAGACATAGACCTCTCAGCCACTTTTCCAGTATGTCTGCCTGCATGGCACCATGCTTCCCCTCCATGATGATAATGGACCAACCCTCTGAGCCTGTAAGCCAGCCCCAATGAAGTGCCTTCCTTATAAGAGTTATAATCAAGGCTGGAGAGATGGCTAAGTGGTTAAGAACACTGGCTGCTCTTCCAAAGGGTCCAGGTTCAATTCCCAGCAGCCACATGGCAGCTTACTTCAGTTCCAGAGGATCTGATACCTTCACACCAGTGCACATAAAAAAGTTAAATTAAAAAAAAAAAATGGACAAAGCCGGGCGGTGGTGGCGCACGCCTTTAATCCCAGCACTTGGGAGGCAGAGGTAGGCGGATCTCTGTGAGTTCGAGACCAGCCTGGTCTACAAGAGCTAGTTCCAGGACAGGCTCCAAAACCACAGAGAAACCCTGTCTCGAAAAACCAAAAAAAAAAAAAAAAAAAAAAAAAATGGACAAAACCAGCCAAACAAAAAAGAGTCGTCATGATCATGGTGTCTCTTTACAGCAATAGAACAATGACTAAGGCAATCACAAATATAAGACATATCGGACCAGGCTTCTATTGTCTCCAAGCTCCTGCAGAACAGCCCACTGAGCTCTCAACACGCAATGACTTTTCTAGCCCAAAGTTCCAAAGTCCTTCCACAGTCCTCAAAACAACATGGTCTGGTCTGTTGTGGCGGACCTCTCGACCGGCGAGAAAGAATAACCACCACACCAGGATTCCACTCAGATCACGTTTTACTGGAGTACCCTTGATTGATGGGGAGCATGAAACGAGGGGGGCAGGAAAACAAGGGGCAGTAAGGGAAGGGCAGGGAGAGCATGAAGCAAAGGGGAGAAGGGCTCTTAGGCAGCTGCTTAAATAGGGAAATGGCACACGGGTCGCCCTGTGATTGGCTGCCACCAACAGCTGACACCAGACCGCATCGGGATAGGCTCAAGGATCCTCATCCACCGCGCATGCGGGAAGCGGGGGATGCGCAGCTCTCAAAGGCATAGCCAAATATGGAGTTGTTTATTTCCAACAAGACAGGATGTCGGCGCCATCTTGTAATGACGATCCTGTCCGGCTCACTACAGTCTGTCACAGAAACCTCATCTCAGTTAGTGTTTGATTGCTTAAAGAATCTCAGTTCTGTTGTGGAATATTATTTTAACTATGTAAAGGTGTGGTACATTTGTTCCTGCTGCTTTTGTTAACAATGCAAAGACATGTTGCATATGTTTGATTAAGTAAAATTAATCTGGGGTCAGGAAGCTGAGTCAGCAACTAGCTGACAGGACGTGGTAGGAAAAAACCATGTGTAGCAAGGGTTCTTTAGTGTGGACTGAGCAGGACAGCTCTTTCCCCTCCTCCTCCCAGACACGAGCAAGGAACAGTTAGCTACTTATTTTTATTATTATTATTATTATTATTATTATTTATTTATTTATTAAAGATTTCTGCCTCCCATTTCCCTCCCCTAATCAAGTCCCCCTCCCTCGTCAGCCCAAAGAGCAATCAGGGTTCCCTGACCTGTGGGAAGTCCAAGGACCACCCACCTCCATCCAGGTCTAGTAAGGTGAGCATCCAAACTGCCTAGGCTCCCACAAAGTCAGTACATGCAGTGGGATCAAAAACCCATTGCCATTGATCTTGAGTTCTCAGTAGTCCTCATTGTCAGCTATGTTCAGCGAGTCTGGTTTTATCCCATGCTTTTTCAGACCCAGGTCAGCTGGCCTTGGTGAGTTCCCAATAGAACATCCCCATTGTCTCAGTGTGTGGGCGCACCCCTTGCGGTCCTGAGTTCCTTGCTCGTGCTCTCTCTCCTTCTGCTCCTGATTTGGACCTTGAGATTTCAGTCTGGTGCTCCAATGTGGGTCTCTGTCTCTGTCTCCTTTCATCACCTGATGAAGGTTAATATTCAGGAGGATGCCTATATGTTTTTCTTTGGGTTCACCTTCTTATTTAGCTTCTCTAGGATCACGAATTATAGGCTCAATGTCCTTTATTTATGGCTAGAAACAAATATGAGTGAGTACATCCCATGTTCCTCTTTTTGGGTCTGGCTTACCTCACTCAAGATAGTGTTTTCTGGCCGGGCGGTGGTGGCGCACGCCTTTAATCCCAGCACTCGGGAGGCAGAGGCAGGCGGATCTCTGTGAGTTCGAGACCAGCCTGGTCTACAAGAGCTAGTTCCAGGACAGGCTCCAAAACCACAGAGAAACCCTGTCTCGAAAAACCAAAAAAAAAAAAAAAAAAAAAAAAAAAAAAAAAAAAAAAAAGATAGTGTTTTCTATTTGCATGCAAAATTCAAGAAGTCCTTGTTTTTTACTGCTGAGTAGTACTCTAATATGTATATATTCCATACTTTCTTCATCCATTCTTCCATTGAAGGGCATCTAGGTTGTTTCCAGGTTCTGGCTATTACAAACAATGCTGCTATGAACATAGTTGAGCATATACTTTTGTTGTATGATAGGGCATGTCTTGGGTATTTTCCCAAGAGTGGTATTGCTGGGTCCAGGGGTAGGTTGATCCCGAATTTCCTGAGAAACCGCCACACTGCTTTCCAAAGTGGTTGCACAAGTTTGCATCCCCACCAGCAATGGATGAGTGTACCCCTTTCTCCACAACCTCTCCAGCAAAGGCTATCATTGGTGTTTTTTATTTTTGGCTACTTATTCAGCCAGAGCTAGCAGGATTTCACCTCAACCTTTGTATCCTGAGTTCTACAGAAGAATAAAGATTTAGATACAGTTTTCTTTAGCACACACCTTTAATCCCAGCACTCAGGAGGCAGAGACAGAGGTGGATCTCTGTGAGTTCGAGGTCAACCTGGTCTACAGAGTGAGTTCCAGGACAGGTTTCAAAGCCACAGAGAAGCCCTGTCTTGAACCCCCTCCCCCGACACACACACACACACACACACACACACACACACAGAGAGAGAGAAAGAGAGAGAGAGAGAGAGAGAGAGAGAGAGAGAGAGAGAGAGAGATTCCTTTAGCAGTCATGATAGAGCCGGAACGGAATTCCTGCCTGGCAGTGGCCTGTGCAGCTGAACTGCTGCTGATAGCTGCAGAGTTGCAATTGCCAGTTGGGACAGCAGTTGCTTAAGGTTAAGCTGAATGCAAACAATACAATTTCAAATTGAAATAGACTAAAACCTCTGTAACTTCCATTGCTGATTACCCCAGAAACAATCACAATGGCAGGCAGGGAGGTATAGGCACAGAAGGAGGAACACTGGACTCAGAGGTGGTAGAGACCTGTGGTGTGTGAGGGGACCCTAATTCAGGTTACACACCACACCCCACTGCTGCTTTACCCTGCTTTCCAATACGTGATCTTCCTAATGATGTGACCCTTTAATACAGCTGCTCATGTTGTGGTGACCTCCAACCATAAAAGTATTTTGTTGCTAGTTCATAACTGTCATTTTGGTACTGTTATGAATCGTAATGTAAATACCTGATATGCAATCTGATGTGCCATGGCCATGGAAACTTTTTTTCTTTCAAGACAGGGTTTCTCAGTGTAGCCTTGGCACTCCTGGTACTCACTCTGTAGACCAGGCGGGCCTCAAACTCACAGAGATTTGCCTGCTTCTGCCTCCCGAGTGCACCACCGTTGCCCGCCATCATGGAAATTCTTATAAAGGAAAGCATTTAATTGGCGCTTGCTTACAGTTTCAGAGGTGGTGTGGGAAGTCCTTCTGTCTATGTGTTGCTTTTATTGGTCAATGAATAAAGAATCTGCATTGGCCTGTACAGGGCAGATTAGAGTTACATGGGGAAAAATAAACTGGATGCTGGGAGAAAGAAGGCAGAATTGGAAGAAGCCATATAGCCCCCATCAGAGAGTGATGCTGGATGGAACCTTGCTGGCGATACACAAATTAATAGAAATGGTTAAATTAAGATGTAAGAGCTAGCCAATAAGAAGCTAGAGCTAATAGGCCAAGCAATGATTTAATTGATACAGTTTCTGTGTGGTTATTTCAGGGCTGAGCAGCCGGGAACAAATAAACAGCCTCTAACAACACAGAGGTTTATTCCATTGTCATGATGGCAGGGAGCATAGCAGAAGGCAGGCAGACATGTTGCTGGAGAAGTAGCTAAGAGTTCTACATCTGGGTTCACAGACTGCAGGAAGAGAGAGCTCTGGGCATGTCTTGGGTTTGAAACTTCAAAGTCCACTCCCCAGTGACACACTTCCTCCAACAAGGCCATACTTCCCAATCCTTCCCAAACAGTTCTACTAACTAAGGACCAAACATTTTAATATATGAACCTATGAGAGCCATTCTCATTTAAACCACCACAAACTCATTTGTTAGTTTGGTCTACTTTATTAAAAAGACCCGCTTCCTTTATACATACCTATATTGTCATTCTGTTTCATATAACATGTGTACCCAATTGTAAACACCACTTTTTTATAAAGCAAAAAATAATAATTATGCATAAGAGAGTTTTTATAATTTAAATAGACATTTTGATACCTTGCTTCCAACTACATTGTCATATAATTGTATGTTGTGTGCATTTAGAACAGGAATTCTCAACCTGTGGGCTCTAATCCCTTTGGGAGTCACATACCATATACCCTGCATATCAGATATTCACATTATGATTCATAACAGTACCAAAATGACAGTTATGAACTAGCAACAAAATACTTTTATGGTTGGAGGTCACCACAACATGAGCAGCTGTATTAAAGGGTCACAGCATTAGGAAGGCTGAGAGCCGCTGCACTAGAAGATCACATATTGGAAAGCAGGGTAAAGCTGCAGTGGGGTGTGGTGTGTAACCTGAATCAGGGTCCCCACATACCACAGGTCTCCACCACCTCTGAGTCCAGTGTTCCTCCTTCTGTGCCTATACCTCCCTGCCTGCTGTTGTGATTATTTCCAGGGTAATCAGCAATGACAGTTACTGAGGTTTTAGACTATTTGAACTTGGAATTGAGATTCTTTAAGTCAAATGAGCTTCAACCTACTTAAATGAGTTTTTGGTTTGTTGTTGTACTTTTAACAAGTGCTATGGAAGGCTAAAACTGAGAGGGTAAGTAAACTAATAAGACACAGTGAACAAAGACAAATCCAAACGTTCTACAAGTGTTCTTTAATTCTTCTTTTTTGTAGGGTGTCTTTTTCTATGTACTTAATTTTCATACTTATCTATTGGGCCAAGTCCATATTATTTCCATCAGACTTGAGCTGTGGGATATTTAATGGGTATAGAACTCATAAAAGACCTCACTATAGCTAAATTTAGATTATTCTTTTGGGTTGTATGCTATGTGTTTTAATAGTTCTATTTAGTCATATTTAGATCTTTCATGATAATGGCCAGGGATAGTATTAATCAATGTAATTTTAGAATTACCTAAAAATTCTATTTCTACCCGATATTGTAAACCAGAAATAGAGTGGTTTAAATATTAGGGTCTTTCGTTCCTGTAAGTTAATGGATACATTAATGAGCAACAAAACGATGTGAAACTTATGACCCTCCCTCCCCCAAATCTGAGTTACTCCAGAAAGGCACTCAAAACATCTGATTGCACTTTGAAAAGTTATCTGAGCCAGGTGGTGGTGGCACACGCCTTTAATCCCAGCCCTTGGGAAGCAGAGGCAGGTGAATCTCTGTGAGTTCAAGGCCAGCCTGGTCTACAGAGCAAGTGCCAGGACAGACAGGCCCCAAAGCTATAGAGAAACCCTGTTTCAAAAAACAAAAATAAACAAACAAAAAAAAAGAAAGAAAACTCATCTGAGAATCCTTTCAAAGCCTGTTTTGTCACTAATGCACAGCAATTTATTCTTAGACTGTTTCTGGCTGCCTTGGGTTGGCATAACAAAAATAGATTTTGGTTTCTGTGAGTCTAACTTGGTTTTTGGTGCCCATTTGTCTGACAGGCAGAGTTTCCCTCCAGAGCATGTCTAGCTTAGAAGGTAGTTTGGGGTTTAAACAGACACTTGGGGAGCCACCACCAGGACACTTCCGTAGCCTGTCAGGTTCTGGAACACGTCACAGTCTACTTCCACAGTGAGTCTCTGGAGCCCCAGATGCGTCGGTGTGAACTGGAACTGAGTACACAGGGAGCTCCCTGGCCACACGGAACCCAACCTGAAGGGAAAGTAGAGAAAGGTGTTAATTCTCTTCTAGGGTCATGGCTCACAGATTAAGAAATGGAATAAAGGGAGTGATGACCTCAGGGCAAGAGCTCACTCACCTAAACTTCCATCTTGTGAAAAGGAACTAAAAAAAAGCTTAGAGTTGGGTGTGGTGGGACACATCTTTAATCCCAGCTGGGGAAAGGCTGGGATTATCTCTTGAATTTGATGCCAGCCTGGTCTACAGAGCAAGTTCAAGGACAGCCAAGCTAAGGCAGTGAAGGACAGAAAGCTTGTCAAGAGGTTGAATAAGAGGGTCATGTTCCAGCCCCAGCAAGTTGCAGAACTCAGCTTCAGTCACATGGCTCTGACTTTAGAGTCAAGGATACAGGAAAGGGGTTATGGAATCTTTCTCCACAACTAGGGAATGCTACTGAGGCCAGGTGTGTGGCAGGGTGTCCCTGCATGGCAGACTAGAGAGGCCATTGTATGAAGCTGCGAAGCTGAAACCTGGATGGCTTTGGAGACCCCAAGATGTTGGAGAAGCCAGAGCCGCAATACCTACTGAGGAGAGCTGCTAACAGGGAGTGGAACCGGCTCAAGAGAAAGAAGTGTGTTGCTGTCAACAAAGCGGAACAGAATTGGAGATGTGAAGAGAGCTCTGACATCAGACATCAGCTGCAGAGTCTGGAGTTTGCCTGGCTGGTTTTCAGTCTTGTTTTGGTCCAGTATTTCCTCCCTATGCTTGCTTCCCTATGTCTTGGAATGATAACATATATCCTGTGCCAGTATATGTTGGAAATATGTGATCTGTTTTTTGATTTTGATTTTATAGGTGATCACAGTTAAGAGATTGCATGACTCTTGAAAGAGACTTTGAGCTTTGAACTTTTAAACATTATTAAGATTGTAATAGACTATGGGGACTTTTGGATATTTTGTATTATGAAAATTTTCCAAAGTTATGGGGGCCAGAGAGTGACATGTGGTGGTTTGGATGTAACTGGATCCCATAAACTCATAGAGTAGGGTACTACACAGAGGCTTCATTGAAGTAGGTGTGGCCTTGTTTGAGGAAGTGTGTCACTGTGGGCGTGGGCTTTGAGGTCACTTTCTTTTGCCTACTTAAGATGTAGAACTCTCAGTTGCTGCTCTAGCACCATGTCTGCTGGCACACCACCATACCCCACCATGATGATAATGGACTGAACTTCTGAAACTGTAAGCCACCCCAATTAAATGTTTTTCTTTAGAAGAGTTGCTATGGTCATGGTCTTTGCAGCAATAGAAACCCTAATTAAGGGAGACAGAGGTATTCGTTGCCTGTTATCATGGAGCAGTAGGAAGTGGTAGATGCGCACAATGGAGTATTATGTAGCTGAAGAAATAGACTTTACAAATAAATGAGAAGAACAATTAGACATAACAGCTATATAAGTTAACGAAGCAACAGGAGTCATTGTACATTGCTAAAGATCCATACACAAAAGGACATGGAGGGCGGTGAAAGTAATAGAAATGAAAGGAATTAAATCAAATTATATGTTGTGGTGGAGATTAGCAGAGTATAATTCTTTGTTACATTGAGAGACAGTATGTCTTATCTGTGTACTCTCTGGTACCAGATCCATCCTTCCTTCTTCACCAGTAATACTCAGGCTCTTTCTGAATATCAGGACAGGTAAGGTGGTGGGGGTTATGTGGTGCCCTCACAATCTCCAAAATATCCCCTCATTCTGTTGATTTGGTGGTTCTAGAATGAGATAGGCCATTTGGTAGCTTTAATTCAACTTCTAGGGATATTTGCTCTGTCTTCAGAGATATGGCAAAATGATAGATTATTGTTTTTAAGTTAGGGAGTTCAAACCAGTTGAGATCTTTCAGTGGGGTAAGAAGCTTACTCTTGTGGG
Source organism: Microtus oregoni (assembly GCF_018167655.1). Lineage (NCBI taxonomy): Eukaryota > Metazoa > Chordata > Mammalia > Rodentia > Cricetidae > Microtus > Microtus oregoni. The sequence continues at coordinate 22,424,029 of NW_024543090.1, forward strand.
GTCTTTGTACACTGTATGAAGATATATTGTTGTGATTGGTTTCATAAGGAGTTGAATAACCAACAGTTAAGCAGGACGTATAGGTGGGACTTCCAGGCAGAGAGAGAAAGTAGAAGATAATTGAGGCACAGATGAGATGCCAATGAGACATGGAGGGAGTTGGACATACAGAATGAAAGAAAGGTTAAAAGCCACATGAATAAAAGTAGGTTAATTTAATAATAAGAGCTAGTGAGACAAGTCTAAGATAATTAATTAACTAGCTTGTATAATAAATAAGAAGTCTTGGTGGTGTTGTTTGGGTCCTGGGGGCAGGACAGAAAAAGACTGGCTACCGCTTACAATCTCTTACCTATATCGCTTCTCTCTATGAATGAGTCCCCTTCCAAGGATGGAGATGATGCAGTTCTGCATGGGACAGTCTAAGGAGTTCTTCATACTGACTGTGACAGTCAGAGGCTGGTACTGTTCTGCTTTCTCTGGCATCTGTAGGAAGACACAACATGTGGAGAAAGGCCAAGGATGCAGAGCCACAGACATGCCTTCCTCTGCTGTGCATGCCCTCAAACCCCTCTCATCTCTGCCACCCTGAGCCAGCCAGCTCAGGAGGCTTCTTTGCTCTTCCTCCAATATTTCTGCAAGTGCACTCTCTAGTGCCACACCACACGTGGTTTCTGTGGCTCCTTTCTTTGTTTCGGAGTCTTGGAGACATTTGCATTGTCTTTGGAAGTCAGTTTAGACTGGTTCCTGTAGTGTCTGTCCCCCTATCCACTTCTCTAACCTCATTCGTCCTTGACTAAATAACACCCCTAGGACTCTTTTTGTTCCTGCTTTGTCAGTCTTTAATGACCTTCCCCAAATGTATAACTAAAAGTGAGCCCATTTTTCAAGATTCAGCATGAGTGTTATTTCTTTCATGAAGCTGTGCCCAAACCCAACAGTTGAAATCAAGTGTTTTTTCTTCCTACTCTTACACAGAAGACAAATGCTGTATCTACTTTATCTAATTAGAGCTTCTTGAAAGTGAAGACCAGGTCTTACTCACTTCAGCCTTGGTAGACTTGTAAAAAAGAAGGGCGATAACATTTTAGGACTGTGCTTTATGATATTGGGTATGTTGCTCTCCAGGAATCCGTTATCTGAGTCACAAGTACAGTTTCACCTCATGAACATTGTACTGCGATAAAGGGCACAAGGCAAAGCTTCCATTGTCCCGCCAACACTGTCAAAACAGTGCAGGGACTCACGGCTGTCAAGGTGTTAGGAATAAGTGATGGTTGAATGTTTGGCCCTACGCAGGACATTCATACCACCTGCTCTAAGGTTCAAAGGACCTTAAAGAAGAGGGGATGAAAGGAACGTAAGAGCTGAAAGCTAAGGAAATTGGCTGGGAAATGATATCTTCAGGACACAAGACAGCCATGTCAGACACGTCACAGCAGCTGCAGTCACCTGCATTGACATTGCACAAGAGTGGGCTTGCCAGCAGCCAATCATGGAGCTGGAAGAGGCTCATCAGACACTACCTATCCTGCTGAACTACTGGTTACTGATAGATTCTGCAGAAGGGACAGTCGTTTTCAGTTGTCTACCACCGGTGAGCCCACCAGGCACCAATGGATAGTTTGAAATACATGGCCACATAAATGGTCCTAGTTATAAATCAATGGGTCACAATACAAAAGCGTGAGACTGTGATGGACCCATCCCTAGTGACACACCTTCTCTAACAAGGCCACGCCTCCTAACCCTTCCCCTAACTTCTCCACCCAACAGTCAGGCTTGGCAGCAGCTAAGAGTAATTGAGTGAAGGAGGAGTGCCCACCTGGATGATAAGATTTGGTCTGCCAATGGCTACATCTTCCTGAGCAAAGCAGCTGAGGCTGGCGTGAGAGTGTGTTGCCAAGGCTGTGACTCTGATGAAGCTGTTCTCCGGTGGGTCTTGCTCAAAATTGGAGAAGGACAGGTTGGTGGATATTTTCAGCACTGCAACATACAACAGGCAAGTCAGTACAAAGCATGGAGTGCATGCATGCCAGAATCAAATCATAGTTCCACGAATGACAGAGGACTTAGGGTCTCACTGAGGTCAGAGCGATGCTGCATTCCCTACGGCTACCCCACACTTATCCAAGATCCCTGTCCCATGCCCATCTCTGCCAACGCTCCCAGCAGACTGCCTCACTGGGGTCGTAGAAAAGCTCCTGTGAAGTAGAACGAGCCATGGCATCGTGCCTAAAAATGGTGGCGTGACTTGTGTTATGCGGCACACTTTGACTGAAGTGCCATCTCAAAATTCACCACACAGTAGTTGCTGAAAAGATGCTTACAGGGTTCCTGCCCCTTCTCCCCTTCCCCTGCCTTTTTCACAGAAACATTACCAAATGGGACTCTCTCAAGCTCTAGTTCCCATTCTCAACCAGCAAACAGACCTCCCCCCAGGGGGTGTGCTATCCCCTTGTCCATGATGAGTCCTATGCTTTTTAAATATGTGTTCCACCATCATCCCCTGCTGATGAGCTGTATAACCTCAGGCAAATCATTTAACTTCTCTGTGTCTCAGTTTCCTCTGCTGACTAAGAATGATAAAGTTGTGAGAATAATGAGATTAAGCATATAATACGTTCATCACCATCTCTGGCAAATATTAAGTACTCAGTAAATTTTGAATTATAGTCATTCCGATTGGCTATTTGCCCAGAATCTGTGCTGTTATCTTTAACCCACCTCTCCCAATGTTTCAGCTTTTGTGCTATTTACCTCAGCATCTGAGCAGATCCATCTTCAAAACAAAGCAAAGAATCACACTGCCCCCTCTCTACCAGCTGTCCCTGGTGACTCTCCACTTAGTCTCTCCTATCCCCATCGTGCTTTAGGAAGAACTGCACTGTGTCACTTCTGAGTTCAATTCATCTGAACCCCTGGAAGCCAGCCTTCATCATTGTCTCTCAGCCAGGTCATTTTCCCAGCCCATGGTCTTCAACCTGGACGTCTCGTGACCTCTCTGCCAGCCTTGCTGAGTGTTCCTGTCCCCTCAGACTCAGAATTCTGTCTCCCTCATTCCATCCCTCCCCCTCGAAGTGTTCCACACCTTATGAGGTGCTGATGTAACGGCGGCTCTATCCTTACCCTCTCCTCTTACAGGCTGTCCTCCAGCTCTGGGTTTTGGGGCACTCCCTCTGTCCTAGGATTTCTATGCCTGCTCTCCAAAATGGACTAAATCTTGAACCCTGTGTTTAAGTTCTCTGATGCCTGCTGGCTGTCGGAATACTTGGATGTCTCAAGGGCTTTTAACAAAACATGCGATAACTCGATTCATCTCTCTCCCAAGAGTTGCATTTCTCCTCTCCTGGTGACTCACCCCAAACACAGGCAGACATCCGCATTCGCAAGTCCTATTTCTCCTACCCACTTGGTGTCTTATTTCTGAGTGCTGCCAGGTTAGCCTGGCTTTAGTTTCTGGATTTCAACTGCTACTAAGCCTCTTCCCACCCCACTTTTACCTACTGGTTCTCTATATTGGCTGCAGGTAAGAATCCTTTGTACTGCAGTTCCAAACCCAGGCCACACCCCAAGGCAATTAGCTCAGAGGCTGGCAACAAGGCTCAGCTTTAGGATTATACCCCAGGTGCTTCAGTGTGCAGCCAAGGTTAAAAAAACTGCTCGGCTGTGACCCCTCTATTCCGTGTTGCCAAAAGGTCCTTCTTTTTAAAATGGGTTTCTGATTACACTGATGCCACTGATGAAAACTTTTTACTAGCTCCCTGTTTCCTGGACAACAAAACTCAGGCTCCTGAGTGTGATGCACAGGATTGTTCACAATCCGAGTCATGACTAGCTCTTATGCTAACTCGTGCTAGGCTTAGTCAAGGCACCGTGATGGGAAGACTGGAGACCCAGGACAGGCAGAAGGCTGCTGCAGTCCTGCAGATGAGCTCTCTCCTTGCTCCTGAAGCTTGCCTGTGCAGAGAGATTGCTTTAGGAGTTGTTTGTTTGTTTGGTTTTTTGAGACAGGGTTTCTCTGTGGAATAGCCCTAGCTGTCCTGGAACTAGCTCTTGTAGACCAGACTGGCCTCGAACTCACAGAGATCCACCTGCCTCTGCCTTCTGAGTGCTGGGATTAATGGCATGTGCCACCACAGCCTGGATCTTCAGGAGTTTTGTAAATCCTGATTGTGTCTACTGTGAAGTTATTATTTTTCCCTATTTGCCTGGGGTGTAGCGCAGGCATAGAGCTTCCCCAGGTGACTCCAGTGTGTGACCAAATTTAAGAGTGACTTCAGGGAATCTTAACCCTAAAATGCATAGCATTTCTGAAAAATCCCTGTGCTGACCTCATTTCAGGCCAATTAAACAAGTATCTAAGGAAGGGAAGGAACCCTTGTACATCTTTCCTCTGTCTGGAATGTCTTGTGTGTTTTTCTGTCTGGCTTGTCTGTCATTCTTCAAAAGAGCCTGCTATGAATCATCTGGGAAGAGACTGCCCCAGGTGAGTGAGTTCTGCTGGCCTCCGCAAATCTCCTTGACGGAATGGGTTGGTTTACTTATCTGATTGGAATTGTGGGCCTCTCGCCTTTGTCAGGCCAAGTGACAATTACAAATGTGTTGAATGAATGAATGAGAGAGTGTGAGTACTAATGGGCTAAAAGCCATCTCTAGAGACCTGTGGGTGGAGCCCAAGATAAAACCAGGGGTGTGCAGGAGTCAGTGAGAGTTACCTTGGTTGGTTCTAAGCCTGAAGGACTGCTTCTGCCTCCAGAGATCAGTAGCAAAGATTCCATTGTAGTACACAGCCTGGGCCCTAATCACCAGGTGAACCTCCTTCTCCTGGTCGGTGGGGTTAATCAGGGTCACTGAGACTTGGCCATTCCCTCTCAAAGGGAGAGAGCTAGGTGTTTCCAAGAACAGGTACAGAGGGTCAGCAGGCTCAGGACTGGGAGGACGCATGCCTTTGTCTTTCCAGTGTTTCCTTCTTTCTTTCTGGACTCTTTCCAGGACCGCTTTTTCTTCAGGGGACCCTGAAGAATAGAAGAGACAAAACAGACTTCTAATCCAGCAGGTACAGATCTTTCTGGTAAATGTGTAGGATTAAAATTTTATATACCTCTTCTTCCCAGATACTAAGATCCTAAACGACTTTGCAAATGTCTCGGGCTTTGAATTTGCCTTTGCATAAGGAAAACAAGTCTTTCGACAAGTCAATGTTGTTGCTGGAGACATTTTTGCAAGAAATTGACTTTTCATGTGTGAAGGCACATAAGGACCTAAGGGACTTGGGGCAAAGGTGCCATAGGATATTCTTGAGTGAGGAGACAAGGACATTCATGTCTTAGAACGTTCATTCTCGGAACTGAAGTAGAAAAGGGACCTGTGATGGAGAGACCAGAGCCAGGGAGTTGCCATCCTATAGGCAGGAGGTAAGGAAGCCCCTTAATTAACAAGGTCGTGGGAAAGAGTGCAGAAGACAGAGTCAGGCAAGGACAGTGTTGTGAAGGGGAAGGCTCCAGGGAGTTACAGGCCTCCAGATTTGGACTGACAGACAAAAAAGGCTAATAGAGAGAAATAGTTGGGGAATCTTGGAAGGGAGGAAGAGAGGAGTAACATCCTCTCCGTAGGTCCTGAAAGTCTTCAGACAGGGATTAGCTCAGTTTAGTGCTTTGTTTCATAACAACAGTCTCTACTGGGGGTAATTTTCACACACACACACCCCAGAGGACATTTGAAAATAAATGAAGACAGTTTTGGCTATCAGAACTGGCTGGGATTAGGGACTGATATCTCATGAATAAAAGCCAAGAACACTGTCGTTCATCCAACACCTCAGCCTCCTACAGGGCAGAACCGACTGATCCAAACTGGCAGTTGCGTCAGCAAGGGCTGAAAAACCTCCTTTTATTTGATAGACTCTTTCTAGCCTGCATCTGTCTGAGTAGGCCCTTCCCTCTGCTGGTCAGTACCTTCAGGATACTTGTAGTTCTGGGTGACGTCTTCGCAGCGGTCACTGCCCACGACCTTGGTGCTGATGCTGTCACCCACGTTCTTTTTGCTGGACTGGGTCAGTTCCAGGGTCCCATCTTCACAGCTCTTCCAGACCACACACCTGGCATTTACCGCAGCAAAAAGATCTAATACCGCTGGATCCAGCTGCAGTTCCCCCTCCTTGACTGCCCTGACTGGGACCAGACTGCAGGATCCTAGGGCTGAGGGAGAGAAAGGCAGATGAGCAGAAAAACCACTGAGACCCCTGCTCCGTTTAGAGTTCATTGTGTCGTTCCTTTTCCCATACATTATTTTTTCTTTGTCCAGGATCAAGGTCAGAGGTAGGAAATAGACAGGCTTTCTGAGAAAGTATCACAGATGAACCAATTATACAGTGAAAATACTCTTAGGTCCTAACCTGTACCAGAGACTGGATAGAAAGGACTACAGAGGAACATAATTGGTGCACAGCCATAATACTAATTGGCTTTGAGCAGGCTGCCTTCTTGATTGCTTTCTACATGCCGGGCTCTGACCGTTTTGTTCCAGGGCAAGGAGGCGCCATTCTTTGGCTGCTTTGAAGTTTCCCTCTCTAGGCTTGTTCTTACTGTGTGGCCCCTTTCAATCATACACAGACAAATCTCACCCTGCCAGGCCCTACTCCAGAATACCCATAGCTATCTTAAGACCCTTTCCTCTTCATTGCCCATGGCTTGGAGTGGGCCTAGTGTTCATGCAGTCTGTGATGGGGTAGTGGACATCTTTACCCCCTTGATCCTGTTGGCATCATCTGGCCATCATCATGACTTGTCTTGCTTTAGAGGATGAAGACCCTCTTTGGACCACATGCTGATCCTAGATCCTGTTCAAGGGACCTTTTCAGTTCTTGCAGCCCTGGTTAGTCCTGGGCCCACCCTTGGGCTTTACCTCCAACTCCATTAGGAGCTCTTGGGTGCAGAATCTGCCATCCATCATAACCCTGGGACAAATCAGGTCTGTTCATCCAGCATTCTACAGAAGTTTGGAAGATCCTAAAAGTAGCAAAGACAAAACAACAACAAAAACTTCAAAAAAAAAAAAAGGGGCATATGGAAGAGAATCTAGAAACATGACTTTAGGGAGTCATTGCCATAGGGACAGGAGGGCACTGCATAGAAAGAAATATGATTCTCCTAGAAGGAGTACACCCCATCACTGACCCTCAGCATCCTATAAGAATCCTGAACCTATGCTCTGCTGTTAGCTCAGGGCTCTGCAAGCAAGCGGCTCCACATGGAACTTGGTTGGCACTTTGGAACCCTTTCTCCTTTAGGTTTCTCACCAGATACGGCCCATCTGTCCTTCTCCATTCTGGAGCCCCTCCTCATTGTAGTATTCATCCACCAGCAGGCTCCCACGGGTACCCTGGGCTGAAGGAAATGTGGTAACGACGCGTGCTGGGATTCCCAGGCAACGTAGCACTGCATGGAAGAGGCATAAACTATCAGGGACCGAGGGGCAGAAAAGTCCAAGGCTGGACAGGACCTGCCTTAAATGTCAGGTTGGACACTGTGGGACGAGGAGAAGTCCGAACCACATGGATGAAGGCTGGTAAATGGCACACAAATTACACAGCACAGGAATATAGAGCCGGCGGGGGTGGGGGGGGGGACACTCAGGAGCACCGAGGCTTGCTCTGTGAGGGACAGGTGAGGGTGTTTTGGGGGGAGAAAGTAAATTTGGAGCAGAGTTTGAAAATGAGCTCCGATTTGCTGAGGGAAAAGAGAAGACACAGCTGGTGGGGAAACAGGTAGGGGAAGGCTGTGGATAGGAGGCAGTGCCTGCTTTAGGAGCTGTCCTCCTCACATGGGAGGCCAAGGGACATCTCAAGATGCAGGCCAGACACTGCAGCAGCCCGGAAGACTGACCTGTGTGTTACCTGCCCTGTACCTGTGCAAGCAACCGCAGTGAACACCCAGGCCTGACTCTCATACACAGGTCGTCCTTGGCCAGTGAGCCACTGCCACAGTATGGGCACACTGCCCCGTCGCTTGTACAGTAAGGTCGCTTCCTGGGCAGCGTGGGTCTGTGAGATAGGCAGGACACTCTTCTTCCTGAGAGCATGCAGCTGTTGGGGCAGATGTGTGGTTGTTAGTGGGAGTCCTGGGGCTGGACGGCTTCCAGGAGCCAGCAAGGAGTGTTCATTGACTTGCCAAGCATGTGACTCAATCCGGGAGCCTGTCAAACCAGCATGCTGGAGGCTCCAGCCTATACCCTCACCCGTTTATAATCTCAGAGCCAGACCCAGGCCTAGTTGTCTTTCTCCAGCTTCAGCCACGAGGTAGAGCATGAGAGCTGGGTCTGCTGGTCCTCAGCTTCCTCTGCCCCAGTTCAATGCTGTTTGCTTGGGTCCTGGAGGCCATTATCTCAAGCCTCTTCCTTCTCCTAGAATAGACTTGACCCACATCCTGCCTTTCAGAAGAAGATTGAGAGATATGAGAGGAAACGGAGAATGTATTACTTCTCAGAGAGAATTTTTAAGGGTGTGGAGTACTGGATAGTTTTATGTTAATTTTGATATAAGCTAGGGTCATCTCAGAGAAGAGAACTCCAGTTAATAAAATGTCTCCATAAGATTTGACTGTAGGCAAGCCTGTAGGGCATGTTCTTTCTTTTTTTTTTAAACAAAAGATTTTTATTGATTATGTATATAGTGTTCTGTCGGCATGTATGCCTACAGGCCAGAAGAGGGTACCAGATCTCATTACAGATGGTTGTGAGCCACCATGTTGTTGCTGGAAATTGAACTCAGAGCCTCTGGAAGAATAGCCAGTGCTCTTAACCATTGAGACATCTCTCCAGCCGCCCACAGGGCATGTTCATAATCAGTGATTGATTGATGAAGGAGGGACCAGCCCATGGTGGGTGGTGCCATCCCTGGGCTGATGGTCCTGAGTTCTATAAGAAAGCAGACCATGCAAGCCATGTAAAGAGAACCCCTCCATGGCCTCTGCATCAGCTCCTGCCTCCATGTTCCTGTTCTCTGAGTTTCTGCCTTGGCTCGCCTCTGTGGACTGTAACTCGGGATATGTATGCCATAATAAAGCCTTTCCTCCCCAACTTACTTAGTCATTAGTCATAATGTCTCATAACAGCAATATTAGCCCTAACCAAGACATATGGGAAACACCAAGCCTCCTTTATGGTCTGCATATTCTTAGGATCACTTAGAAATAAAACAAGACCCTTAGATCACCATAGCAGCAAACCCTGAGAAGGACAGGGCACATCTTCCTTCCTAGGACTCTCCCTTCAGGGCGGGGCTAGGAGTGAGAGCAGTTGCACTGAAGCCAGGCCAGTCTCCCCCTCCTGACTTTTCTCTTTGGTGAACCTATCTCTCACTCTCTTGCCTTATCCTTCTCTTCTCTGAGGACTGTCTCCCACACCCTGGAAGAGGGGAACTATTTGTGCTCTGAGAGCTTCCAGAGCCACGAAGGTGAGCCCCTCCATTCGAGTATTCTAGTCCCATCTCCTCTCCCTCTGGTCCCCCAGCCTCATGCTCACCAAGGTGCCCACCACACAGGCCACATGTGCAGGCTGACTCCACTTCTCCACGTGCTTGTCCATGCTCAGCAAGTCCAGGCTGAGGTCCATGACATTGCTCTCAAACTGTAGGACAATGTGGGATGAGATGAAGGGTTCCCAGGCCAGGCATGATCTCACAGAAGAGTTCTGTTACCTTGTTCCTCTCCTAAACCTGGGTCTTAGGTTTCACTCACCTGCCTCAACATCCACTGTGGTGTTCTGGTTCTCCCGTCTTCTCCCTGGAACACCCAGTGTGTCCCCAACACCTGCTCTTTTGATCTATGACCTTAATTTCCTACTAGGGTGTGATCTCATAAAGATTGGTATTGGGCCATTTTATTTACTTATTTTTCTTGAAAGAGTGTCTAACTGTGTAGACCAAACTAACTTTGAATTCACAGAAGTCTGTCTGCCTATGCCTTCCAAGTGCTGGGATTTAAGGCATGTGCCACTATCAGTATTGTGTCATTTCAATTCATTGAATTTCATTGATTTCTACTGAGTAAATATTAATATTTGTACAGGCACTGTTATGGGAGGTCCTCCCACTCCTCCAGCCTATCGCCGCTGAGATACCAGCCCATTGGGGCGTGGTCTCTCTCCCTTTAAAAAAGCGGCCACTTCCTTCTCCTCTCTCTCTTCACTTCCTGCTCTGCCGGCGACTAGACTCCCTTCCTGGTTGCGCAGAGGGCTGACGGTGATCTGTAAGTTTTTTCCCCTTTAAATAAATACCACCCTATTAATCATAATTCCAAACTGGTGTGGCATTGTTTATGACTTACGCCTTTAGAAAGAAAAAAAAAGAGGGATGATGGGATAATAGATTTGTAATTGTGAGTTACTGTTTTTAGACAAATATATTGGTATAGATTCTTGTATATTGATACAAAGTTAAATTATATTGACTATTGTATACATGCATGTTTCTACCTCTGTTCAAAACATTTTTTATGTATTGACATATATTGTATTGATATATATATTGTATATATTTACCATATTGCAGTGTACATTTCTACCTCTGATTAAGATACTTATATAATGTTTGTGTATTGATATATATTTACCTACTGTGATGTATATTTGTACATTGTTTATATTTGGAGGTCATTGTCCTCATTTGTTACACAGCCATTTATTGTCTTAGTCTTAAAGTTAGATAGATATTGAGAAGTATATAGATAAACAGTCATCTAAGTTTGTCATTTATAATTAGACTAATCAGGTTCTTTAGATATATAGAGATTATACTCAGTATAGATAGATAATCTTCAACTTCTTCAAAGAGCTGTAGAAAATGGCCTTTAATCTAACTCAGAGTTTTGTGGTAGTGAGACACAATTGCTCCTGGCAACACCGCTCTATTCCCGAGAGAATGTTGAGCACCAAAGACACTCCACCTGGAGCCTTTCTTTTTGGCAGAACTGGCCTCTGGACAAAGAAATGCCCATACCTCAACCACTGACAAAGATACAGAGCATGCATCAATGGATAAAACAGGGCTGTCATATCCTGCCAAGACAGGGTAAGATAGTTTTGAAAAGTTGCTTGCCTTTGAAAATGGTATGTCAGTTATGTTAGGCCTTAGCCAAAGTTGGTTGCTTCAACGCTGCTAATGTGACTTTGGGTGATTGCCCAGGTAGCTAGTTGTCTCTGTGATTTGTTGCATGTTTTGGAAGTTGTTTTACTGAACTTCCTAATTACCCAGGTAACATTATTTCCCTTCTCAGATCTTTGATGGGGTTGAAGACTATATAAATGTAGTTACTTTCTCTCATGATTTGGCCAAGTTATTTATTATACAAGACCTAAGCTAGTTAGAATAGGATATTTGTACTTATTGTATATAATTTCATAGTAGGTTTAGAACTCTCTTATTTAAACAAAAGGGGGAGGTGTTACGGGAGGTCCTCCCACTCCTCCAGCCTATCGCCGCTGAGATACCAGCCCATTGGGGCGTGGTCTCTCTCCCTTTAAAAAAGCGGCCACTTCCCTCTCCTCTCTCTCTTCACTTCCTGCTCCACCAGCGACTAGACTCCCTTCCTGGTTGCGCAGAGGGCTGATGGTGATCTGTAAGTTTTTTCCCCTTTAAATAAATACCACCCTATTAATCACAATTCCAAACTGGTGTGGCATTGTTTATGACTTACGCCTTCAAGGCACTGAGACAGGTGTGGAAGACTCCAGGTAGCTCCCACTCTGGAGGAGCCCCTGGTTGGGATATGGCATCTCAGGTAACATAGCAATGTAACTTAGACTCTCGGAGAGGCAGCAGATGGCACGGTGGAACAACTCCTCTGTCTTTAAGGACTTGGGGAATCTTCCAGAAGGTTGTAAGACTGGGGAAGTAATATTCTAAGGGGAAAGAGAAGGAAGCTAGTCCAAGCAAGGGAGTTACTCAGCTTACATGTCCTTGGAGTCAGAACATGAGGTGGCTGCTGGGAAGGAAAATGGTGGCCTGGCTGCCTGGTTGTCAGGCCAGGGCACGGGTCTCTATTCTGTGGGCAGAGGTGCTTTAACAGAATGCTCTAGAGAGTAGTGTAATGTGGTCCAAAAGAAACAGAGGCACCACAAAACTGAAATGGGCTAAAGAAACGATTTTCTCTGTAGCTTTAGAGCTTGTCTTAGAACTCACTCTGTAGACCAAGCTGGCCTCAAACTCACAGAGATCCACCTGCCTCTGCCTACTGAGTGCTGAGATTAAAGGCGTGCACCATCACCATCCAGCAAGAAATGATTCTTGCTGAAGGACTTTTGCACCTGATAGCCTTGTTCAGCCTTAGTGTTGAAGGAGTGAGACAGGCAGAGTTCCTCTTATCGTCTAGAGGTTCCTATTACCTGACCAAAGTCCCAGGGCTCCTCTTGAATGCAGTCAGCGGTGCCCAGGTAGATAAAGCCATTTTGGTTCAGTAAGTATTCAGTGCGTTGAGCCTCATTCTGAAGAAACACGGTGTCATCTGGCAAGAAACAGAGTTAGCAACAAGTTGAGGGCCTGAGGGTGCCAGGTCTGTCCTGCATGCCTAGGCTTCTGCCCTCCCAGCTCAGGTTGGGTTTGATTTTAGCCTTTTCTTGTGTCTCTGGGACCAATGAAGACTCAGGAGGGTCCTTCTCACTGCTTTCTCAGGAGCTGGCCCAGACACCCTATGTCAGTCAAGGTGTGGTCAGGAACAAGACAACTTTCAAAAGCCTAGTGGTTCCCAGAAGATTATAAACGGGAGCCCTACTGGCTCAAAAGAAACCAGGACCATCCTTGGGAGCTTTCCAGTCCCTGTTGAGTCTTTCCTAGAAGATTTGTAACAACAAAAGGGTGCGGCAGGGGAAAAAAGCAAAATAAACACAGCAGTTAAACACAGGTTAAGCAGAGTGATCACAGGGGACAGGGTGGGGAGGAGCATGGGGATTCTGTGGGGAAATGTCCTCTGGGCCCAGGGCGACCACAGTCCCTTCCTAGTGCCTCTTCCATCTCCCTTATCCAAGGGTGAGGCTGTGTGTCATGAAGAGACCATAGGTCAGAGAACAACTTTGGAGTGTCAATTTCAGATATCCACCTTGTTTGAGAAAGGGTCTCTTCTGCACTGTGTAAGGCAGGCTAACTGACCTACAAGCTTCTGGAAATTCTCCTTTCTCTGGCTCTGGTCTTCCTATAAGCACATTGCATTGGATTTTCCCTTGGATTCTGGGGGTACGAACTCAAATCATCAGGCTTGTTCAGCAATTGCTTTTACTCACTGAGCCTTTGCTCAAAGATATCCTAGAAGCCGGGCGGTGGTGGCGCACGCCTTTAATCCCAGCACTCGGGAGGCAGAGGCAGGCGGATCTCTGTGAGTTCGAGACCAGCCTGGTCTACAAGAGCTAGTTCCAGGACAGGCTCCAAAGCTACAGAGAAACCCTGTCTTGAAAAACTACAAAAAAAAAAAAAAAAGATATCCTAGATATCTTTTAGAAACCGTTGTTCACTTTAGGGAGTTGGAGTCAGCATGGGGTTCTGAGCTCATTAAAAGACCATCAAGAGAGCTTCTAGGTTACAAAAACACTAAGCAATAGAGAGTTGCCTAGGCTCCCAATTCTTTCTTTGCTTCCTCTGTACTGGGATTAAAGACATGTGCTACTACACCTGGTCCATCTGAACCTCTCTTGATCATCTCTCCGACAAGCAGAGCCAATGGCTCTCCAATGTATGATGTCTGAGTTTACATACACAAGGATGCTCTGGTGCCTGTGTGTTCAGAGGCCAGAAGAGCACACTGGATCTCTTAGATATGGCTTTACAGGCACTTGTTGGACATGCGGCTTATTATGTATGATCTGGGACCAAGCCTTCATTCTCATGATTGTGCAACAAACACTCTTAACGACTGAGCTGCTACAGTAAAGGGTAGAACTTTGATTTCAATGAATCCAAAATAGCCTGAACTGGCTCCCGAGTTTAGTAGTAAGACAAGAGTATATTTCTAACATGAAGTCCCGGAGATAGCAAGACAGGACCCTAAGGAGGCACCTGCTGGAATTAATGCTGGTGTTGCCCACAGAACCTGGGGCAGGTGCTCCCTGTTAGAGCTATAGCCTAGCTCCACTTCCCTCCACCCTGTGCAGTTCAGTCTAGCTGAGGTCCAAGTTTACCTCTATTCCAGGGATTAAAGAGCAGTGTGAACTGGCCCAGAGGGTATTGTTTCCTGCCTAAAACCTGAAGCAGGAGTGAGTAGTGGCCAATGACAGCATCCACGGGCGTGGTCACGGAGATGGTCCACTTCTGGGCACTTCTTTCTTCCACTGCCGCACTCCATCCTTTTCGGTCCCCCAAAGAGGAAATCGGGAATATGGCTTGAGTCTTGTTGGCCTTGGAAGGCTGCTCTCCTAAAATTGCACAGTAATAAGTTGGTCATTTGGACTTTCAGGTCACAGCTCAGAGTAATAAGTCAAGGTATTATAAAGACGGAGGAGACACCAGTTAGTTTTGGAGAAGGAAAGAGGTCCTCTTATAATGAGGAGCTGCGGAGGATGATGGGGGAACACAGGCTCTTGGTGCTTATAGAGCTATATCTATGAAAGGGTCACAGTTTACCAAATAGGTGTAATAATGATACTACCATCCCTCCGATCCAGGGGTATTGGCTCCAGGACCTCCAGTAATACCAAAATCCAAGGATGTCTATGTCTCTTTATATAAATTAACACAACTTTGCATTTTCTTGTATACTTTAAATAATCTTTTGATTACTCATGAATCCTTACACAACATGAATGCTGTGTAAATGATCCCTGTGCTGTATGTTTTAAGAGTTGATGATGACAAGGGAAAGACTACTTGACAGTCTTTGCCCAGGTATGTCCCATCATGGTTGGTTGATTCTGAGGAAGCAGAACCTGTGGACCTGGAGGGCCTGTGAAGGGACCAAATTAGATACTGCACGTGAAGTTCTTGATTCAATTGCTGATGCATAATACAGATTTCAACAATTAGCACAGACTAGATGCTATATGTAGCCAGAGTTAGACCCCATCAGCCTTTCCTACAGCTCTTAGTGGTACTGCTGCTGAGCACTTTGGAATCGTAGTAACAGAATTCCTCATGCACATCATCATGTACATCCCCATAACAGCCCCCTCTGCAGAGCAAGGCAGCTTGAAGCCCAACTGCAGCATGGACCACCCGCACCTTGGTGTTCTGAGAGGCTGGTGGGGGAGGGACTCCCTCCACATCCCCAAGTCTGCTCCACTGGTGGGGAGGGACTCCCTCCACACCCGAGTCGGCTCCACATACCAGTTTGTGCCACGAGAGCCACCTTCTTCAGGGCACTCAGAAATTTGTGGACTGGGGCACGGAAGTTCAGGGTGATAGTGAAGGACTGTCCCCTCCTCAAAACCAGGCGCCGGGAGCTGAGGGCTTTGGTGTGGTGCTCCTCGTTGTTTTCTGCTGCCTTTAAGTCACAGCTCTTGATACCCAGAGCTGTTGTGGAAAAAAAGGGAAGTCATGCATGCGAGATACATGCAACCACACGAATCAAAAGCCCCTTCCAAGAGTGGGGCTCAGATTTCTTTTCCTTTCTTTCTTTCTTTCTTTTTTGAACTTTATTGAGCTCTACATTTTTCTTTGCTCCCCTTCCTGTCCCTCCCCTCCCCACTTCAATCTTCCTACAAGGTCCCCATGCTCCCAATTTACTAAGGAGATCTTGTCTTTTTCTACTTCCCATGTAGATTAGATCTATGTAAGTCTCTCTTAGTGTCCTCATTGTTGTCTAAGTTCTCTGGGATTGTGGTTTGTAGGCTGGCTTTCTTTGCTTTATGTTTAAAAACCACCTATGAGTAAGTACATGTGATAATTGTCTTTCTGTGTCTGGGTTACCTCACTCAAAATAATGTTTGGGGTTTTTTTTTTGTTTTGTTTTGTTTTTTTTTTCGAGACAGGGTTTCTCTGTAGCTTTGGTGCCTGTCCCGGAACTAGCTCTTGTAGACAAGGCTGGCCTCGAACTGCCATAGATCCTCCTGCCTCTGCCTCCCGAGTGCTGGGATTAAAGGTGTGCACCACCACCGCCCGGCAATAATGTTTTCTAGTTCCATCCATTGGGGCTCAGATTTCTTGTCAGCTGTGCAACCTCAAGCAAGCAACTTTCCTGACTTCAGTTTTCTTCTCAGACTAATCCTCCCTCTTTGCAGAGTTATGGGAAATGAATGATGTTGTACATACCTAACTGTTTGTATTATTTTACATTAGCCTAATGTCAAACACTTATTAAGGCCCATTAAATGTTAATATTAGTTTCTGGTTCCAAATCCAAACAATGAATAAAATCCAGACTTTTGCACATTACTCAGGCTCCCTTTTTGGAGACAGGGCCTGGTGTATCCCAGGCTGGTCTCAAACTTGCTGTGCAGCTGAGGATGGCCTTAAACCTGTGATCCTCCTGCATGCACCTTCCAAGTACTGGGATTACATGTCTGTTTTACACAGTGCTGGGGTTGTACATGGAGTCTGTGCCTACTTGGCCAGCACTCTACCAACTGAGCTACATTTCTAGTCCTTCTTCTTCTTCTTCTTCTTCTTCTTCTTCTTCTTCTTCTTCTTCTTCTCCTCCTCCTCCTCCTCCTCCTCCTCCTCCTCCTCCTCCTCCTTCTCCTTCTCCTTCTCCTTCTTCTTCTTTAGAATGCAATCATATAATATCGGGGCTGGTGTGGAGATGAGTGAATCAAATTCTCTTGTCTTAAAGACAACAAGAGTGAGGCTGAGAACAGAACCAGTTCCCCTAAGATAATGTGTATTCTCACTGTCGCATGCCACTTGGAAGGCGGTGGCCTCAGTTACTATGACAGACTCTCAATCTTTATTTTACACAGAGAGCAAAAAACTAGGAACAAGGAATTTTGTTTAATGCTCAATAGGGGCTAGAGAGATGGCTCAGTGACTGAGACCACTGACTGTACTTCCGGAGGACCTGGGTTTGATTACAATATCCACATGGCAACTTACAACTGTTTATAGCTCCAGATCCAGAATGGTCAATGCTCTCTTCTGGTCTCCAGAGGTACCAGGTACACACATGGGATACATGCATACATACAGGCAAAATACTCATACACATAAAATATAAACAAATAAAATGTTTTGAAAAATCATAAATGCTTAACAATCCTAAAAGAAGGAACAAGACCAAAAAAATTAAAGTTTAATTATTCACGTATACATGAATCTCCATGAGGAGCCACCACAGCAAAAAAATGGTTTGTAGTGTTTGCATGGGCTCAGCTGCTGGGAGGGAGGAGCTGTGGCCTTTGCTTGCAAGTATGGACTAAGATTTGATCTGCTTCAAAGAATGATCTGAAGAGGTATGGAGAGAGTGGACATCCTTGTCGTGTTCCTGATTTTAGTGGGATGGCTTTGAGTTTTTCTCCATTTAATTTAATGTTAGCTGTCGGCTTGCTTAAATAGCTTTTATTATATTTAGGTATGACCCTTGTATCCCTAATCTCTCCAAGACCTTTATCATAAAGGGGTGTTGAATTTTGTCGAATGCTTTTTCAGTGTCTAATGAAATGATCATATGGTTTTTTTCTTTCAGTTTATTTATATGGTGGATTACATTGATAGACTTGCGTATGTTGAACCAGCCCTGCATCTCTGGGATGAAGCCTACTTGATCATAATGGATAATTTTTCTAATGTGTTCTTGGATTCGGTTTGCCAGTATTTTATTGAGAATTTTTGTGTCGATATTCATGAGTGAGATAGGCCTGTAATTCTCTTTCTTGGTTGGGTCTTTGTGTGGTTTTGGTATCAGGGTAACTGTAGCTTCATAAAAGGAATTTGGCAATGACTCTTCTGTTTCTATATTGTGAAATACATTAAGGAGTATAGGTATTAGCTCTTCTTGGAAATTCTGGTAGAAATCTGCATTGAAACCATCTGGTCCTGGGCTTTTTTGAAAGGGAGATTTTTGATAACAGTTTCTAGTTCTTCGCTACTAACAGGTCTATTTAGATCGTTCACCTGGTCTTGGTTTAGCTTTGGTATATGGTACTTATCTAAAAAAATGTCCATTTCTTTTGCATTTTCCAGTTTTGTGGCATACAGGCTTTTGTAGTAAGATCTAATGATTCTCTGAATTTCCTCTGTGTCTGTGGTTATGTCCCCCTTTTCATTTCTGATCTTATTTATTTGCGTGTTCTCTCTCTGTTGTTTAATTAGTTTGGATAGGGGTTTGTCGATCTTGTTGATTTTCTCCAAGAACCAACTTTTTGTTTCATTGATTCTTTGGACTGTTTTCTGTGTTTCTATTTTGTTGATTTTCGCCCTCAGTTTGATTATTTCCAGTCTTCTACTCCTCCTGGGCGCGTCTGCTTCTTTTTTTTCTAAAGCTTTCAGGTGTGCTGTTAAGTCCCCAATGTATGCTTTCTCCGTTTTCTTTAAGTGGGCACTTAGTGCTATGAACTTTCCTCTTAGCACTGCTTTCATTGTGTCCCATAGGTTTGAGTATGTTGTCTCTTTATTTTCATTAAATTCAAGGAAGACTTTAATTTCTTAATTTTTTCCTTGACCCAGGTGTGGTTCAGTAGTTGACTGTTCAATTTCCATGAGTTTGTCGGCTTTCTGGGGGTAGCATTGTTGTTGCCTTCTAACTTTAATCCGTGGTGATCTGATAAGACACAGGTGGACACTGATTTTTTTTGTATCTGTGGAGGTTTCCTTTGTTTCCAAGTATGTGGTCAATTTTCGAGAAGGTTCCATGAGCTGCAGAGAAGAAGGTATATTCTTTCCTATTTGGGTGGAGTGTTCTATAGATGTCTGTTAAGTCCATTTGCTTCATTACCTCCAATAATTCTCTTAATTCTCTATTAGGTTTCTGTCTGATTGACCTCTTTGATTAAAAAAAAAAGCCATCCCACCAAAATCAGGAACACGACAAGGATGTCCACTCTCTCCATACCTCTTCAATATAGTACTGGAAGTTCTAGCAATAGCAATAAGACAATATAAGGGGATCAAGGGGATTCGTATTGGAAAGGAAGAAGTTAAGCTCTCGTTATTTACAGATGATATGATAGTATACATAAGCAACCCCAAAAACTCTACCAAAGAACTCCTACAGCTGATAAACACCTTTAGTAATGTGGCAGGATACAAGATCAACTCCAAAAAAATCAGTTGCCTTCCTATACACTAAGGATAAGGAAACAGAGAAGGAAATCAGAGAAGCATCACCTTTCACGATAGCCACAAATAGCATAAAATATCTTGGGGTAACTCTGTCCAAGGAAGTGAAAGATCTATTTGACAAGAACTTTAAGTCTTTGAAGAAAGAAATTGAAGAGGACACCAGAAAATGGAAGGATCTCCCTTGCTCTTGGATTGGGAGGATCAAAATAGTAAAAATGGCAATTCTACCAAAAGCAATCTATAGATTCAATGCAATCCCCATCAAAATCCCATCAAAATTCTTCACAGATCTGGAGAAGATAATAATCAACTTTATATGGAAAAACAAAAAAACCAGGATAGCCAAAACAATCTTATACAATAAAGGATCGTCTGGAGGCATTACCATCCCTGACTTCAAACTCTATTACAGAGCTACAGTATTGAAAACAGCTTGGTATTGGCATAAAAACAGAGAAGTCAACCAATGGAATCGAATTTAACTGACTTTAACCCACAAACCTATGAACACCTGATTTTCGTTAAAGGTGCTAAAAGTATACAATGGAAAAAAGAGAGCATCTTCAACAAATTGTGCTGGCAAAACTGGATGTCAACCTGTAGAAGAATGAAAATAGACCCATATCTATCGCCATGCACAAAACTCAAGTCCAAATGGATTAAAGACCTCACTATCAGTCAGAACACACTGAACCTGATAGAAGAGAAAGTGGGAAGTACTCTACAACACATGGGCACAGGAGACCACTTCCTACGTATAACCCCAGCAGCACAGACATTAAGGGCCTCATTGAATAAATGGGACCTCCTGATGTAGGGATAAGTCCCGCCCCTTGGGGGGCATGTTCGCCTCGGGCTAATGTCTGCCTATAAATTTGGCGAGCGTGCTCCCAGCCGTCTCTTCTGCTTTCCTGGTCTCCGTGGGAACGGTGGTTCTGTAAGTCTATTTCTACATTAAAACTATATATATTTTTACAATCTGTCTGCATTCGTTTACGCCGCTACATTTTGGCGTCCAACGTCGGGCTATTTTGCCCCCAACTCAAGCGGGTAGCCCGCTAGCTAACACAGCACCCTCCCGGGTGCTGTTTTTCAGTTCTTGACTCTGGCCCCAGTGCCGAGTCCGAGACATACTCGGCCACACAGGCCCATTCTGCCTGCCTTGGCTAAGTTTTGCAGTGGAACCCCACTGCCTGAACTAGCAGAAGCTCCAGTACCTGCGGTTTTGCAACAAAAGCTGCCACAATGGCAGATTTGGTCTGAGACAAAGTGACTTGGACGGGCAGTGGTGGCGCACGCTTTTGATACCAGCACTTGGGAGGCAAGGGCAGGCGGATCTCTGTGAGTTTGAGGCCAGCCAGGCAGTGGTAGCGCACGCCTTTAATCCCAGCACTTGGGAGGCAGAGACAGACGGATCTCTGTGAGTTCGAGGCCAGCCTGGTCTACAAGAGCTAGTTCTAGGACAGGCTCCAAAAACACAGAGACCACCACTGGCAGGAACCGATCATTGCAGGTAAAAAATTTTTCTTTTATAAATAAAATGTCTGAACACATTACTGTTCAAGAATTTAACAATTTTTTTTTTGTTTTTTTGAGACAGGGTTTCTCTGTAGCTTTGGTGCCTGTCCTGGAACTAGCTCTTGTAGACCAGGCTGGCCTCGAACTCACAGAGATCCGCCTGCCTCTGCCTCCCGAGTGCTGGGATTAAAGGCGTGTGCCACCACCACCCGGCAGAATTTAACAATTTTTTTAATTGTACCATGTGGGAGATTTTACAAGAGGCGTCTATCACCCCACATCTATGGATCCTTCTGGGATTTGTAGTTTTCATTGGCACCAAATGGTTTGATAATAGAAATATGATAAAGTCTTTACGAGGCGAATCCAGGATTCTTAAGGCAGAGATTGAACACTTAAAAACAATTGAGAATGACAACAATCTTCTCAAGAATCAGTTTGAAGTTCTCCAGGCTGATAACAATGTTCTCAAGTATCAGTTTGAAGTTCTCCAGGCTGATGTTAAGGAGAAATTCATTACTATGGAAGAGGGAACAGCTGATCTGGATCGTAAGTTTCAGTCCCTTTCTGTAGGAACTGAAACATTAGTGGCTGATATTAAGGAGAAATTCATTACTATGGAAGAGGGAACAGCTGATTTGGAGAATAAGATTCAGTCCCTTTCTGTAGGAAATGAAACATTAACTGAGAGAATCAAAATTGCTGAATGTGACAATCGGATTTTGTCTAAAGCTTATGACAGATTGACGGAAAGATTGTCAATACAAGAAGGCACGGTTTATGCCATAAAAATTATGTCCAAAGATGCGATGTTATCTCTAACGGACAAACTTCATACTTTAGAATCCTCAATGAAGGCTTTGGAACATAATTCTGGACAGGAGATTCAGACATTGCAGAAGGCAATGGTGAATAGAATTGAAAAGATTGAGGAATTTCTAAATTCTGATGAAGAAGAGCAAAGGGTAGAAAGGCAAATTTTAACTACATCTGTGGGTAAATCTCTCCGGGACAATTTCCACAAAGCTCCACCTACAGCTCTACCTGCCTTTCCAGTAATAACAACAGAGAAGGTGATTGGTTCCAGAAACCCTAGGGTCATCAAGGAGGATACATGGGAGCCTGTCCGTATGAATGACCTCAAGGAAATTAAACAGGCTGTCATGACTTTTGGGATGCAAGCCTCTTTTGTTAAAGAGATGCTAAGATCTTGGGCCACGACAAGCAGAGCAACCCCCTCGGACTGGCTCCAGCTGAGCTCTGCAGTACTTGAGAGTGGACCGCAATTGAAATGGCAATGCTTATTCAGGCAAGAGGCTAGACTCTTAGAACAGCAGGAAAAAGCGAAGGGAATTGACATTTCCCTAGATAAAATTCTAGGTGAAGGGCTCTTTTCCGACCCTCAGGAACAAGCTAATTTGGATGAAAACACACTCTCCATGTGTACTACAGCAGCCTTAGGGGCTTGGGACAGGGTACAAGACCCAGGACAGAGAATGGAATCATTTGTCAGAGTTAAACAGGGTCAGAGAGAACCCTTTAGTGACTTTTTACAAAGATTAACTAAGGCTGTACAAATAGGGATATCTGACCCAGAAG
The DNA here is from genome assembly GCF_018167655.1 of Microtus oregoni. Lineage (NCBI taxonomy): Eukaryota > Metazoa > Chordata > Mammalia > Rodentia > Cricetidae > Microtus > Microtus oregoni. The sequence goes on from NW_024543090.1 coordinate 22,446,338, forward strand.
CAAGACGTATAATGATTGAGTCTTTGGCTTATGAAAATGCAAATGTGGAATGCAAAAGGATTTTGGGGCCTTTAAAGCTCAGATCAGCGCCTTTGGAAGAATGGGTCTTGCATACACTCAATGTTGATACATTTGATTATGGCACTGAAGCATGGGTAGAAGAAGCAATTTCCAATGGTAAAAGGAGACACCAGAATACCAAATGTTTTAATTGTGGCAAAATGGGTCATATGAAAAGGAATTGTAGACAACGGATTTTCAGAAATAATAATAATAATAGTAATAATGCATCTTTCAGAAATAATAATAATAATAATGCATCTTCTAGAAATAACAGAAATAGGAGGACTCAGCCTTCAGGTTTATGTAGAAGATGTGGAAAGGGCAGACACTGGACGAATGAATGCAGGTCTACAAGAGATAGACAAGGCAACCTGATACAGTCGGGAAACGTGAGAGGGGGGGGCCTCACAGGCCCCCATGGCAAACATGGTTCAGTCATTTCCAGTTTCTGCAGAGAACGTGCCTCATCAGGACAATTAGGAAGCCCCATGCCTACTGTTACAAGCAATAATGATCAGAAAGATAAGTTACGTGTGTTTTGGCAAACTTCTATAAATGATCAAAGACCTAAACTGAGAGTGTGTGTAAATGGCATTTTTATTACTGGCCTGCTGGACACAGGTGCTGATGTAAGTATCATTACCCCAGAATCTTGGCATCCGTATTGGCCTCTTCAGAATGTAAATGTTCAGCTCCTGGGAATTGGAACCCTATCTCGAGTAAGGCAGAGCACGAGATGGGTTGAATGTATAGGGCCAGAGGGACAAATAGGAAAATTAAAGCCATATGTAGCCAATATCGCAATGAATTTATGGGGTTGTGACCTATTACAACAATGGAATACCGAAAATAACATTCTGGCTACTTCTAGAGCCTATATTTCTGAGAATAATATTAAAAGATATTACAAACGGAGAAAACCGGCCATTCGGGCTGTACAAGAACAAGCAATTGATGTCCCTTCAGAGATACCAACAGCCTTGCCTCTAAAATGGTTGACTGAGAAACCAATATGGACAAAGCAATGGCCTTTAGCTGAGGAAAAGTTACAGGCTTTAGAACAGCTGGTACAAGAACAATTAGATGCTGGACATATAGAAGAATCTACCAGCCCTTGGAATTCTCCTGTATTTGTGGTTAAGAAAAAATCAGGTAAATGGAGAATGGTGACAGATCTCAGGGCCATCAACAAGGTTATTCAACCCATGGGCCCTCTGCAATCTGGAATTCCTTTGCCCTCTTTATTACCAAAAGGATGGCCTCTCATAGTTATTGATTTAAAGGATTGTTTTTTCACTATACCTTTGCAAAAAGAAGATAGAGAAAAATTTGCCTTCACAGTGCCTACTTATAACAATTCTCAACCTTCGAGGAGGTACCACTGGACCGTTCTCCCCCAGGATATGTTAAATGCCCCTCCCTGTGCCAATATCTTGTGAACCAACCATTGCAAATAATACGCAAGAAATTTCCCAAATCTATAGTATACCATTACATGGACGACATCTTGTTATCCGATTCAAACATGGATACCTTGAACAGACAGTATCTTGAAGAAATAAAGATACTTTTACCTAAATGGGGATTGCAAATCGCTCCTGAAAAGATTCAGAAGGGAGATTCTGTTAATTATTTAGGTTATAAAATAGGTTTGCAAAAAATTAAGACACAAAAAGCACAAATTAGGAGAGATTGCCTACGGACTCTTAATGACTTTCAAAGACTGTTAGGAGACATTTCCAGTCTACGACCAGCTATTGGAATAACACCTGATCTAATAATTCATTTGAACAAAACCTTGGATGGTGATAAAGATTTAAACAGTCCCAGAGAATTAACAGCTGAAGCAGAAAAGGAACTGACAATGATTGAGGAAAAATTGCAACAGGCACATGTGGACAGGGTGAATCCAGAGCTCGATTGTATTCTCGTCATACTACCATCAAAAATTTCTCCTACAGGAATTTTAATGCAGAGAGATGATATTATTCTAGAATGGATCTTTTTTTTTTTTTTTTTTGGTCTTTTTGAGACAGGGTTTCTCTGTGGTTTTGGAGCCTGTCCTGGAACTAGCTCTGTAGACCAGGCTGGTCTCGAACTCACAGAAATCCGCCCGCCTCTGCCTCCCGAGTGCTGGGATTAAAGGCGTGCGCCACCATCGCCCGGCTTTAGAATGGATCTTTTTACCACATAAACCAAGCAAGAAACTGAAAACTTATGTGGAAAAAGTCTCTGAGTTAATTATAAAAGGCAAGCTGAGACTTCGTCAACTAGCAGGCATAGACCCAGCAGAAATTATAGTGCCTTTCACTGCTGATGAACTAAAGAAATTATGGGAAGATAATGAACCATGGCAAAGAGCTTGTGCTAATTTTTTGGGAGACATTAATAACAACTATCCAAAAAGCAAGAGGCTTAACTTCATAAAGAGAACTTCTTGGATTCTTCCTCGAATCGTCCGTGATGCCCCAATAACTGGAGCCCGTACATTCTATACTGATGCCAATAAATCAGGGAAGGCAGATTACAAATCAGAAGACTTGGGTAAGGTGGAACAAAGTCCGTATAATTCTGTCCAGAAGACGGAATTATATGCCATTCTTATGGTGCTAAGGGATTTTAAAGAACCTATTAATATAGTCACTGATTCACAATATGCAGAAAGAGTTATTTTACATATTGAAACTGCTGAATTTATACCTGATGATACAGAACTAACCTCATTGTTTCTCCAGGTTCAAGATTTGATCAGGAACAGGCTTTGCCCTATGTACATAACACACATCCGATCCCATACGGGTCTGCCAGGTCCTCTAACACAAGGTAATGCAGAAATTGATCAATTATTGATTGGCAGTGTGCTACAAGCCTCTGAATTTCATAAAAAACATCATGTTAATAGCAAAGGTTTGAAGAAAGAGTTTTCAATTACATGGCAACAAGCTAAGGAGATTGTAAAGAAATGCCCTACTTGCTCTTTCTATAACCAAACGCTACTGCCTGCAGGGGCTAATCCAAAGGGCACCCAAAGGAATGAAATCTGGCAGATGGATGTGTTCCACTTTGCAGAATTTGGCAAATTAAAATATGTTCATCACACCATTGACACTTATTCAGGCTTTCAGTGGGCAACTGCTTTAAGTTCAGAAAAAGCTGATTCAATAATCACTCATTTATTAGAAGTCATGGCTATCATGGGCATACCTACACAAATAAAAACGGACAATGGTCCTGCTTATGTTTCTAGGAAAATGAAACGGTTTTTTGATATTACAATATCAAGCATGCTACAGGTATACCATACAATCCTACAGGTCAAGCAGTCATAGAAAGATCAAATCGAACTATAAAAGATATGTTGAACAAACAGAAAGGGGTGGAAAACACCCCCAGAAATAGGCTACATAATGCTTTGTTAACCTTGAATTTTCTCAACGCTAATGAGAAGGGAACAACGGCTGCAGAAAGACATTGGATAATGGAAAAGTCTACTGAACTAAATCAACCAGTTTATTTCAAGGATGTGCTGACCCACAATGGAAGCCAGGATATGTGCTATGTTGGGGAAGGGGTTTTGCTCTTATCTCCACAGGTGAGGAAAAATTGTGGATACCATCAAAATTAATAAAGGTTCGGTTTGAAGAAGAGAAGCCACTTGGAAAAGATAAATAACAATTCTTTCATAAGGATGGCGAACATACTGATGGTAAGAAATACAGATAGGTTGGAGGCAGGGTTCTTTTCTTATCTCCACAGGAAAATACTCATCTTCAAAGAAATTGAGGGACCCTGAATATTTAATTACTGATGGATGGACACATTTTGTAAGTATTAATTTTTATTTATATGTCTTATTAAACATTTCTTTATAGAAATGTTTATAGAGCTGGTTTTGAAGTTGGACTCTGGCTCAGTCCCTCTCCAATTCCAAGCCTGTTAATAAGAGAAAAACCCAGAGTTTCTGGAGTTTCTGTCTCATGTCAAGAGCCATGATATGGGACAGAAAGAAATATGAGTTTAGAAAACATCTTTGCTTTTCTTCATATCTATCATACTTTTCATTGAATATATCTATCATGCCTTTCATTGAATATATATATATGTATGTCTATATATGTCTATATGATTAATGTTTAAGTTTTTCACAATGAACAATGAGTTTTTCCTGAAGTGACATTTGAAGTTTCCAGGAAGAAGATGGGGCCCCACAACAACAACTCTACCTGGTTGATATGACGTCATGATACTGATAGCGCTACTACAAGACCTGTTTTGGATACCAGCTGCATAAGACGATCCCAACTTGGTTAGCTGAAATGGTGCACATCTTGTACAACATTCTGGCCAGACCTCCACAAAATACTCAGAGACTATTTGCAATTTTAAAAGACATTGATCTTGAAATTTAACCATCATTTTACTTTCACAGGATCCCCCAGGAAGAACGTCGCCCCCATGACAGCTGGAAGTAATTCTAGAGGACGACGTCCCCTCTCCCAGTAAAATTTACCCCTGGGTTTAGGGACATCATTTAGGGGTTGGGAGGTTGGGGGAGGAATTTTATAAGCTCAGGGATCATTTTGAAAAAAAGAAAAGAAAAGAAAAAAAAGAGGGAATGATGGGATAATAGATTTATAATTGTGAGTTACTGCTTTTAGACAAATATATTGCTATAGATTCTTGTATATTGATACAAAGTTAAATTATATTGACTATTGTATGCATGCATGTTTCTATCTCTGTTTAAAACATTTTTTATGTATTGACATATATTGTATTGATAAATATATATTGTATATATTTACCATATCGCAGTGTACATTTCTACCTCTGATTAAGATACTTATATAATGTTTGTGTATTGATATATATTTACCATATTGCAATGTATATTTGTACAGTGTTTATATTTGGAGGTCATTATCCTCATTTGTTACACAGTTGTTTATTGTCTTAGTCTTTAAGTTAGATAGATATTGAGAATTATATAGATAAATAGTCATCTAAGTTTGTCATTTATAATTAGACTAATCAGGTTCTTTAGATATATAGAGATTATACTCAGTATAGATAGATAATCTTCAACCTCTTCAAAGAGCTGTAGAAAATGGCCTTTAATCTAACTCAGAGTTTCGTGATAGTGAGACACAATTGCTCCTGGCATCACCGCTCTATTCCCGAGAGAATGTTGAGCACCAAAGACACTCCACCTGGAGCCTTTCTTTTTGGCAGAACTGGCCTTTGGACAAAGAAATGCCCATACCTCAACCACTGACACAGATACAGTGCATGCATCAATGGGTAAAACAGGGCTGTCATATCCTGCCAAGACAGGGTGAGATAGTTTTGAAAAGTTCCTTGCCTTTAATAATGGTATGTCAGTTATGTTAGGCCTTAGCCAAAATTGGTTGACTCAACATTGCAAACGAGACTTTGGGTGATTGCCCAGGTAGTCAGTTGTCTCTGTCAATTGTTGCAAATTTTGGATATATCTCGTTTGTTGAATAGTGTTTATTCCCTTCTCAGATCTTTGACGGAGTTGAAGATTATATAATTGTAGTTACTCTCTACATTATTTGGACTCCTTGAGATAGAATGTTTAGCAAAGATTTTGTTCTTAATATTGTTTGTTATATTTATTATTTGTTGTTATTGTATATAGTTGTATTTGGTTTGGTTCTGTCTTATTTAGACAAAAAGGGGAGATGTAGGGATAAGTCCTGCCCCTTAGGGGGCGTGTTTGCCTCGGGCTAATGTCTGCCTATAAATTTGGCGAGCGTGCTCCCAGCCGTCTCTTCCGCTTTCCTGGTCTCCGCAGGAACGGTGGTTCTGTAAGTCTATTTCTACATTAAAACTATATATATATTTACAATCTGTCTGCATTCGTTTACGCCGCTACATCCTGAGACTGAGAAGCTTCTGTAAAGCAAAAGACACTGTCACTAAGACAAAAAGGCAACCCACTGACTGGGAGAAGATCTTCACCAATCCCGCAACTGACAAAGGTCTGATCTCCAAAATATATAAAGAACTCAAGAAACTAGACCGTAAAAGGCTAATCAACCCAATTATAAAATGGGGCACTGAGCTGAACAGAGAATTCTCAATAGAAGAAGTTCAAATGGCCAAAAGGCACTTAAGGTCATGCTCAACTTCCTTAGCGATCAGGGAAATGCAAATCAAGACAACTTTAAGATACCATCTTACACCTGTCAGAATGGCTAAAATAAAAAACACCAATGATAGCCTTTGCTGGAGAGGTTGTGGAGAAAGGGGTACACTCATCCATTGCTGGTGGGAATGCAAACTGGTGCAACCACTTTGGAAATCAGTGTGGCGGTTTCTCAGGAAATTCGGGATCAACCTACCCCTGGACCCAGCAATACCACTCTTGGGAATATACCCAAGAGATGCCCTATCATACAACAAAAGTATATACTCAACTATGTTCATAACAGCATTGTTTGTAATAGCCAGAACCTGGAAACAACCTAGATGCCCTTCAATGGAAGAATGGATGAAGAAAGTATGGAATATATACATATTAGAGTACTACTCAGCAGTAAAAAACAAGGACTTCTTGAATTTTGCATACAAATGGATGGAAATATAAAACACTATCCTGAGTGAGGTAAGCCAGACCCAAAAAGAGGAACATGGGATGTACTCACTCATATTTGGTTTCTAGCCATAAATAAAGGACATTGAGCATATAATTAGTGATCCTAGAGAAGCTAAATAAGAAGGTGAACCCAAAGAAAAACATATAGGCATCCTCCTGAATATTAACCTTCATCAGGTGAGGAAAGGAGACAGAGACAGAGACCCACATTGGAGCACCGGACTGAAATCTCAAGGTCCAAATCAGGAGCAGAAGGAGAGAGAGCACGAGCAAGGAACTCAGGACCGCGAGGGGTGCACCCACCCACTGAGACAATGGGGATGTTCTATTGGGAACTCACCAAGGCCAGCTGGCCTGGGTCTGAAAAAGCATGGGATAAAACCAGACTCGCTGAACATAGCTGACAATGAGGACTACTGAGAACTCAAGATCAATGGCAATGGGTTTTTGATCCTACTGCACGTACTGACTTTGTGGGAGCCTAGGCAGTTTGGATGCTCACCTTACTAGACCTGGATGGAGGTGGGTGGTCCTTGGACTTCCCACAGGGCAGGGAACCCTGATTGCTCTTTGGGCTGACGAGGGAGGGGGACTTGATTAGGGGAGGGGGAGGGAAATGGGAGGCGGTGGCGGGGAAGAGACAGAAATCTTTAATAAATAAATAATTAATTAAAAAAAAGAAGAATGATCTGATCTTGACACTCAGTCTTTTGGGCTCCAGGACATGTATTGACAAGTGCCAGAGACTCCCACTTCAGTCACCGAACTTCGTGGCTAAGGGCTCAAGAGCAGAGGGAGCAGTGGGGAAAGAGCTTGTGTTCCCGACGGCTCCTGCCACAGTGAAGGGGTAGATATATGATGATGTACAATGACATAATACTGAGGGAAAGAACTGGCACATTGACTCTGAAGATGTAAAACCTCCCTACACCGCTTGTCCTGGTACCCCTGTGCCCAGGGGTACCCTGGTGCCCTTTGCATTGTGTCTCTCTCTCACCTACTAGTGAGGTGTTCAGGTCATGGCAGTAGAGAAAAATAGCTTCAGCTAGGCTGGGAATTGTAAAGCGAGCAACAGCCGTGGAGGAAGTCAGCACTGACTCCTCTCTGCACACTGGTTCTGGGGCCTGGACTCAGCCCATCTTCTATGGGACGGTTGACTTGGACTGGGTGGTGGAAGGGTGGGCTGCCACACGATTTGAGCCCAGGTACACTGGGCCTACCTAATAACCACAGAATCCTGGCAAGAGCCATCCTTCAGAATCCTCTGAACTCTGGTTCTATCTTCCTGGCTTCTTTTTACTTGAAAGGTGCATCCTCCCCTTTCAATACGTAAAGGCATGGCCTCTAAAGCCTTGGCCGACTTCTCCAGCGGGAGCTCGGTCTGCAGCTTCCACAGTACTCTGTTTCCCTAAATAACTCACCCCGTTTTATAGGCATCACCCACAGTTCTCGGCCCACACACCTGCTGGGAGCCTGCTAAGGGACTGTGCCTATTCTAGTTCTGCGTCTTCCGCCCAGCAGGACGCTGAACACAGTTCATTTCCTAGTTAATGTGTGCTCCCTCGATGGCAGGACAAGAACATGCGATCAGCCCTAAGAAGGGTTTTTCAGAGGTGCTCAGGGCTCAGGCTTCATCTATGCAGACACTCACCACAGAAGCCCCCGGAGTTTCTACACCCCCTTAGTCTGTTTGATTGCTTCATAATTCTCTCTTCTCATTGTACTGTTCAGTGACTCCTACCACCCCTTCTCTGCTCTTAGGCTTGGAGATATGACAGCCTCCAGATTTCCCAGGCATCTTTATTTTATTTCCTATTGTGTGTTGGGGAAGAAAGGGCTTATTTCATCTTACAGTGTGTAGTCCATCATCCAGAGAAGTCAGGACCGGAACCTGGAGGCAGGAACTGAAGCAGAAGCTGTGGAGGAGTGCCGGTTACTGGCTTGCTCAGCCTACCTTATACTATTCGGGACCATCTGCCTAAGGATAGCGCAACCCACAGTGGGTCGGGCCCTCCCACATCAATCATCAATTGAGAAAATGGACCACATGCCTGCCCACCTGTGGGGATATCTGGTGGGGATATTTTTTCAGTTGAAGTTTCTCCTTCCAAAATGGCTCTAGCCTGTGCTGAGCTTGTTTGGTTGGAAGCATCACCCCATCCCCAGCCCCTAACATCCTTCTCTAAAAAGGTTTGGGATGTTTGGTTGGAAGTGTCACCCCAGCCCCTGACATCCATTTTGGAATGTTTGAGTCCAGACTCCACCTCTGAGAAAGCCCACCAAAACGGTGACCCCTCCACATAGAGGGTCAAGATCCCCCCACAGGCCATTTAAACTGCCCCCAGAGAACAAACATGTGGTCTCTCCGGTTCTCCTTCCTAGAAGCGCTGGCTTTTTCTAATTCGGTTTGATTTGGTCTGATTTGGATAATTGCATCGGCGGAGAGGCTTGTTGGGCTGGAAAAACTTTACAGAGCTGACATGAAAACTGGCCAGTTTACCAGGTGTATCTCATTTGTATCACAGCCTAGAGAGTGGTAACCATTTACATTATCTTGGTCTTGGGCTATGAATACAAATTCGTGATAATCACCCTCACCATTCCACAATCATCATTATAATTAAAATTACCATACAACCACCCACCTCCTATTCACACCACCACCACCCCCCCCAATCCTTACACACGCTACTATCACATCCATCACCAAGCTTATTTCCTTTAATAAAACACGTCTTGATGACCACCCTAACAGCCAGGAACTGGCTTAGCATACCTTGTCCCATGGCCACAGGCTACTCGGATCCCCTTGCACACCACACAGGAAATGTTGGCCTTGACTTGTTGCCTCTGGGCTCTGGGCTCTCTCTCCAAATCTCTCTTCACACTGAAAAGATGAAACACTTCCGTTGGTTTGTAAAAAGCAAATTCTTTCGCTCCTCTGTGAGCCTCCCAACAGGTTTCTTGTCTGCTACTCCCTTCTTGCTGCTATCTCCCAGACCAGCTGCTGGGAGTGACCCCATTTCCCCCACGATCGCTCTTAGCCAGAAGGCCTAGGCAGGGTTCTTTCTGCCAGGCTGGAGTGAGAGTTTCTGGGGGAGACCCCAATTCTTCAATGACCTCAAGACCCCCTGGAGATGTCATCTGACTGATTCTAGACGCAGTCTCAAGCTGTGGGTCTGCATCCTCCCCTCTGAATATCTCTGGTCCTAAGAAAATTCTGAGCAGCCACTTACCACGTGAATGTCTGTAACCCATCTGTTTGGAAGAGATAAGGAAATAGTGTGTTGAAAAAGAAAATGCAAAAGCCAGGGACCTGGCTCGTTCAAGACGACCTGGTCGGGAACAGCCAACCAGAGAAGGTTTAGAATGGTTTGGGCCTCAGCTCTAGCCTTTCCACTTCCTCCTTGTTTAGTCATTAAGGATAACAGCACAGGAGAGGATGGCCTGTCTGCCTCCTTGGCTTTCTGGCCCTTCTCCTGGGCTTCCCAGTGTGTGTTCAGGGGCACACTTAGGGGCACCTGGTGTGTGAGATGCCTGTGCCCGTGGAAGGACACAGAACAGACTGCATAAGCTCTGGTTCCTGTGGACTGGGAAGCCGGGGTGGGACAGGAAGATGCTTCTGCTGTTCACACTTTTAAAACGTTTAACTGTTATCTGCTTGAAGAATATTATGATGCAAAATAAATAAATAAAATAAAAAAGGAAGAAGAAACGGCTGCCGCCCACCCCCAAGAAATACGTTCCCCTAAGAATTGAAGAAGTTAATTTATCATTATTTAATTTTTATCTAGAAAACACAAATCTAAAGATGATGATAAAAATTGGCTAGGATCTGGCTAGCTCCAGCATTATTAAAGCCAATGCAGTAATTTCCATACCTGTAGTCAGTAAGCAGTTGTAAACATAATTAAAGCCCTAACTTACAGTTCTTAACAACAATGAAAGATGAAATATTCAGAAATAAACCTGAAGAATCTGTAAAGACTGTGAGAGAAACTATTGAAGAATGAAAAGAAGATTTGAACAGATAAAAGTGTAGGTCACACTCTAGGATAGGAGGCCTCAGGACTTCCTAGACTGAGCTTAAGGATAATGCAGCCCCAGCAAGAACATCAAAACAATTTTCCTTTGAAACTAGGTAAACTGACTCCAAGTTTTAAAAGGAAACTTGTAAAGTAGTAATGACCTATGATCAGGGTTCCCAGCTATTAAAACGTGATAATCCTTATAACTTAGAAATGTACTCATTAAATGTACTAAATGTTGTACTTTGAATTGATGAAGGAAAAAAGATTCATTAGCACTAATGTCCCCATGGTTTGGGGACATTAGTTTGCCATAAACTTGACTTCCTGTTAGACCACATAAATGAATTACAGATGGATCCAAACTATAACTGTAGGGGCTGGAGTGGTGGCTCCGTGGTTTAGAGCACTGAATGCTCTCCCAGAGGACTCAAGTTCAATTCCCAACACACATATGGTGGCCTACAATTGCCTATAATTCTAGTCCCAGGAGATTCTATGCCCTTGACTGGCCTCTGCAGGCACCAGGCATACACACAGCACACAGACATACATACATTCAGGCAAAATACCCATACACATAAAATAACAATTAAAAACATATTCTTTTAAAATTATTGTGTGTGTATGTGGGTATTCCTGAGTGTATGTAGGTATACCACATGTATGCAAGAACCTGAAAAGGTTAGAAGAGGATCTTGGATGCCCTGGAACTGGGTTATAAGTTATAAGCCACCAAGTGGGTACTGGGAACTGAACCTGGGTCTTCTGTAAGAGCGACAAGTGCATTTAACCTCTAGCCATTTCTCTGGTTCCATTAAAGTTAATTCCTTTGATTTAGCTGCTCCAATTGAACAAAATGAGTTTATACAATTATAGTCAATGCATTGATACTTTAAAAAGCAAAAGATGAGCCGGGCGGTGGTGGCACACGCCTTTAATCCCAGCACTCGGGAGGCAGAGGCAGGCGGATCTCTGTGAGTTCGAGACCAGCCTGGTCTACAAGAGCTAGTTCCAGGATAGGCTCCAAAACCACAGAGAAACCCTGTCTCGAAAAACCAAAAAAAAAAAAAGCAAAAGATGGACAGTAACCTAAACATCCACAAGTAAGGTATAAATATACCTTAACATTTATTAATAATTAATGTTTGTTTATATTAATTAATGTAATTAATATTAATAATTAATAATCAATGATGTATGAATTCAGAGGAACACAAGTGTGAAGGAAGGCAATTGCTGTCTATAAACAGATATGGAGCAATTTTCAAGCATTATTATTAATTTAAAAAAACGAGTCATGGAACAATGAGCAGTTTGTGCTGCTTCTGTGTAAAGGCTGCCTGTGAGTTTGCTCGTATTTACCCAGAGCATTTCTGGAAAGCTCCGGCGTCTGCACAAGGAAATTCAGTGCCCAGCAGTAAGACTTTCTTCATCCTTTTGTACCCTGTACCATGAGTATGTATTTATAAATTAGTATTAAAAATAGTGAAAACTTGCAAGGGAAAGGAAGGTTTTATTAAAAAACCCTGTTTGCTGAGGAGTTCTACTTGGGTGGGCAATGGACAAAGTTGTGGGCTTGCTCGATTTTGGGAGGGTTTCTTCTCCATTTCAAACCATCAACCAAAGACACTCTCCTCTGTCATGGCGGAATTCCCATGAGACCTTTGCGATATCCAGTCTCTGGCAGTTTCCGTGTGGGCACTTTGGAGGAGTCTGGAACAAGACAGACACTGCTGTGGTTTGGTTTAGCCAAGGACAGATGTGGAGAGGAAGAAGACTGACTCCAAGTATCAGTCATCCGGCTCCCTGCAGCACCCACACCTCTGCAGAACTCCAGCTTCTCACTGGTGTGTCCCAAAGAAGGACTTGTGTATTCAACTATGGACAAAAAGTATTTTGACCACTCTTGTGCACCAGAAACTATTCTAGGCTCTGCTAATACAATAATAAATTAGACCAATGTTTCTCTGTCTCTGAGAAACCTGTATTCCAGCAGGGGGAGACAGATACTTCTGGGTGCCTAAAACGGCTTGGCAGGTCAATCTACCTTTGAGATAGGTGGTATAAAAGATGACCACTGTGCTCTTAGACCTTGGAGTGGGGGCCAGGCATGGTAGGAAAACTGAAAAGCTGGGAGGATAACTTGTCCCTGGCTAGCTGGGGTGTTATGGAAGATGGACCAATGCATGCAGAATTGCTAATGTAGGGAACAGGAGAAAGAACACCGAGTCTAGGGTGCAGCTGAAGATCTGAGGTTCTATTCTTAGAGCAGTGGGAGACTGTTGAACCATATTTAGGCAAGCATCACCAAGTCAGATTTGCATTTTAAAATACCAAGCACTATCTAAAATAAAAAGTTTAGAGGGCTGAGAGGGCAGGGAGTTATCCAACAAGAGACATCTGGTGGTGGTCCAGGTGAAAGATAACAATGGCTTTGTGAAGGGTATTAAAGAGAGGTGTGGACAGATTTGAGAAGAAAGGAAATTGACAAATCATGTTAATGGGACTAGAGAGGGTAAAGAATTCTTCCAACATGACACCCCGGCTCATGTTAGCTATACCAGCACATGCTCTACAAGGTGCTTCCACATAGATTATCTTCTATGATTTTAGCCTCCATCCTGTAAGCCAAGCATGGGACCAGTATCTCAATTTTGTTAGTATAGGGAGTGCACACTGTGAATGAATGAATGAATGAATGAATGAATTTGTGTAGCAGTCGATTAATACGTTGCTTCATCCCAGAATTTAAGAAGGCTAGTAATAAAGACAGAAGAACACGCATGCCAAGCTTTATTAGCCATGGACAAGGCTAAATCTGGCACAGCATAACCTACTGTCCGCAGGCTGTATAACCTACTGTCCGCAGGCTGCATAACCTACTGTCCGCAGGCTGTCCGCAGGCTGTCCGCAGGCTGTCCGCAGGCTGTCCGCAGGCTGCATAACCTACTGTCCGCAGGCTGTCCGCAGGCTGTCCGCAGGCTGTCCACAGGCTGTCCGCAGGCTGTCCGCAGGCTGCATAACCTACTGTCCGCAGGCTGTCCGCAGGCTGCATAACCTGCTGTCCGCAGGCTGTCCGCAGGCTGTCCGCAGGCTGTCCGCAGGCTGTCCGCAGGCTGTCCGCAGGCTGCATAACCTGCTGTCCGCAGGCTGTCCGCAGGCTGCATAACCTGCTGTCCGCAGGCTGTCCGCAGGCTGTCCGCAGGCTGCATAACCTACTGTCCGCAGGCTGTCCGCAGGCTGGGTGCTGAGGCTTCCTCAGCCGCTCGCAGCTTATGGTAAAACCTAGATTCGAACTGAGGTCAAATCCCAGACATTATCTTGCATCCAGTCTACTGCGGAGAAGACCCTCTCTATTCAGTCTGTCTTGAAAATTTTTCTTACTGATTTCTGCTTCTGGAATAAGCAGACTAGCTTGTTATAAATTCATTCTGTTGAGAACAATCAACAAAGCTAAATAAAAAGTTAAAAACACCTGACTGAAGGCATCATGCTAACAAGGATTGGGAGGGCCAAGATTTTGGAGGGACAGTGTGCACAGTGTGATCTTGACCCCAGCTGCTGCTTCATAGCACACTCCTTCATCTGCTGAGTCCTAGGTGGCAGACGAGACTGTAAGAATCCAAGAGCTTCTGGCAGCCTCACAAAATTGGAGTTCCCGGCTCTCCATGGATGAAGGGTCCCAGCAAATAACTCAGGCTTTTGACTAGGACCCCAAAAGGGGCTCCAGGAGAAAACATAGCAAATAGGAAATAGAAACCCATTTTGTTTTTATTATTTTTAGATTTATTTCATTTTAATTAATTAAATTGTTTTATAGGTGGGTGTTTGCCTGCAAGTACAATCTGAGCACCATGTGTGGTGCAGTGCCCATGGAGGTCAGAAGAGGGAGTCAGATCCCGTGGAACTGGAGGTACAGGCAGTCGTGAGCTGCCACGTGGGTCCTGGGAACTGAATCCAGATTGTCTGCAAGAGCAGCCAGTGCAGGCTCAGAACCAGGAGAAGGCAGAAGGCGGGGCGGCTGAGGGGTCCTGGCAGCAGTGAGCAGTGATACACACTCTCCCCTCTGCTGTTGAGAAGCATGGGCTGTGGCCGGGGTCCTCTCTTCTCTGCCTTATTGTTCTGCATTAAAGCCCTCGGAGAACAGTGACCTGTCCTGCGTAAGTCACAAGCCCACTCGGACTGTGAAAAAGCAGAGTGTCTCAGCTGAGGGGACACCAACTCAGAGCCACACACCCCAGCAGGAGCAATCCCTCACAGTCTCGTCCCACCTGAAACTCACTGGGCACTGAAAGAAGTTGTACTGAGTCCCTTTGGAGTCAGCAGTGAGGGGCGGGTGGGGAGGACTGCATTTGCTTTCTTCATTGCTTTATTCCCACTTGACACAGATACTCAATAAACGTGAAATGAACCAATGAAAAGACAGCCTTTGTGGTTGGGGAAGGCCTTGGCTCGAATGAACGACTGTGGTGAGGACCGTCAGCTACCACAGCTGACCAGGGTGGAGACCTCGTCCATAGTATGGACTCACGTGGAGTCTGCTCAGTGCTGCGAAACAGAATCTGCTCCGTGCCGTGATGCAACAGGCAGGAACTGGGCTCCAGGATGGGGAGAAACATGTCAACACTAGTGACCCCAGTTCCTACTGGCTTCCTGAGGAGCTCCGTCTTCATCACCTACTAAGAGCCTCATATTTGTCCTTCTGCTTGTGTCCTCCTGCTTTGACCTCCAACCACCCAAATGGTTTGCAGCTCTTGGCTGCTTCACTCAACTCCATCGCTTTCCAACCCTGAGTCCATTTTTTTTATAACCATCTCCTACTATTTTAGGTCCTAATAATTGTTACTTCCTCCAGGAAGCTTTCCTCAATCCACAGTTTGAACCAAACTGGTTCACCCTCTTTGTGCTCCAAAACATTCTGGCTACCTCAATAGCGGTCCTCGGCTTGCTTTCTCAAAAATCTCCTTGGTAGGCGAGAGGACTCAGCAGGCAAGTGCTCTTGCTGCTAAGCCTGCCGACCTGAGCTCTAGACCTTGAACAGAAGCAGAAAACCAGCTTCCTCAAATTGTCCTCTGACCATCACGTGCATGCTTGACAATCAGGTGCTCACACGCATTCTTGCACACAGACACACACACACACACACACAATGTAAAAATTAATTAGTTAATTAATTTAAAGTCTTTTAAAATCTCTCATGTAGTTTAGATTCTCCAAATGCTCAGCTTGAGCTCCTGGAGTGCTGGCCTGGCCCTTCGCATATACTCAGTGCCAGCCTGCCTGAGGGCCTCGGGCCTAGAAGAAACTCAGTAGCCATTTGTTGAGCGTGCTGATGAGTGTGGTGTTGACAAGACTCACGCACGAGTCCGAGGCTGGGCAGCTAAAACTTCCCAAGTTCTTCAGAGGTCACCCTCTCTGTCAGAGGCGCCTCTCCGCCGTGTTTTCCTTAAACGATTTCTTGTTGTTGCCCTGCAGTAATTATAGGCTAAGATAATTGTAGGTTCCTTCCAGCTGTGCCACCAGCTTCTCAGCTGACTCTCCCACAGCGCAATCAGCTTACTGGTAATTCCCACCACACCCCTTCTCTCCCTCTGATTAACGACATTGACCCTTTTGTTTACGTGTAATGGAAGTCGTTAACTTCTTTATTTAATGTCTGTGTATTTACTAGGACACCTGTCTTAGCCAGGTCGGCGGTGCCTGGAGGGCAGGAGCATCGTGCCCGTCTCTGGCAGCAGACTGGGAAAGGCGCTGCAGAGCTGTTTTGTGTTCAGTGGCGCAGACGGGGCAGGGTGTGCGTGAGCGTCAACATGAGCTGCAGCAGGTATGAAGCCCTGAGTTGTGTCAGTGCCCCCCAAATGCCCACCCCTTTGTACTAGCAGTTGGCTTTTCCTTCCTGACTGCCAGCCAACAGCAGGCCTCCAGGAGCACAAACGCACTGGTGGCATCGGATGGAGAGGCACGGACTGTGTGTATTGAAGAATGGCTTCAGGGTCACATGGGGGCATATCTAAGGGAGGGCCAGGGCAAGAGATAACCTGGGCCTTTTCTCTCTCCTTGTGACAAGAAATTGAGACAGAACCTGGTATCTTAATACACTTTGGGACTTTTGCTCTTCGACCTGGATTGTGACAGGCACCTACTTAGTGTCTGTCTTCCATGTTCCCACCAGAATGTAGGCTCCACATTGCCAGGGCCTCTGCTTTATTTGCTATCTCATCTCTTACACTCGGAGAGGTATTTGCACCGGACACTCAGTAAATCCTTCTTGAATGAGTGAATGGGCTCAGACACTGAGGCAGCAGGAGGCTCCTAGCCACTGAAGGGCAAGGGGAGCTCTGCAGAGAAAGTGATGATTACTCGCGGTGGAGCAGATGACCGCAAGGAACGAAGCTTGTTGATACTGTTTGGTCATCACACCGACAAAGCGACAGTGAGCTGCTAAAGCTTGTCTTCCCTTGACCTCTGTGCCAAATCGCACTTCTGTAGGATGCCATAGAGTGCTGGCTGGTTTCATGCTATTTCTGGCATGTCCATCACTGTCCGAGTCTGTGAAGCCTTGAGTTTAAAATCCATGCTACTACTGTAGCTCAGAGTTTGTTTTATTTTTCTTTAAAAAATTTACATTTAAACCGGGTGGTGGTGGTGCACACCTTTAAGCCCAGCACTTGGGAGGCAGAGGCAGGCAGATCTCTGTGAGTTCAAGGCCAGCCTGGTCTACAGAGTGAGTTCCAGGACAGGCTCCAAAGCTACAGAGAAACCCTGTCTCGAAAAAACAAAAAACAAAAACAAAAAAACAAAAAAATAAAGAAAAAAGAAAAAAATTACATTTATTTATCTTTACTGCATGTGTATGAATTTTTTTTCTGCATGCATTTTGGTTGGGTCCCTGCAGCTGGGGTCACAGATGCTCATGAGTCACCGTGTGAGGGCTGGGAAATCTAACCCGAGTTCTTTGCAAAAGCAGCCTATGCTCTCCTTGCTGAGCTGTCTCTCCAGCCCCACCTCAGGGTTTATACACCGGTGTCAACGTATACATTCTTGTAACCCTTGATGTCTTTAAACTTATTGCTCCTCAGATTAGCTTGGATCTGCCTTTGGCCACTCTTGAAAGGCACCGTCTTCAGAGTGATGCTGGCTTTGTGATGGGGTTTGAGGACTCCGATGCTGCAACAGAGAACAAAGAATGTCAGGAAACTCTTTCCTCCTGGCTTTTTGCACTCTGCTCTCCCCTGTCCTGAGTCCACCCTTGGGCAGCAGGATGCCATGGGAGGGAAGCCTGGGTGCTCCTGCACTTACAGAACCCTCTGCTGCTTCTTAAAGAGACCGCTTCCTTCCAAGGTCAGCACACAGTCCTCGACTGGCTCTGAGAGTGGGTTTGAAAAGACCACCTGGACGGTGAGTGGCTGATTCACAAGGGCTGCTCCTAGCACCTAAACAGAGACCCCGGCCGGAAAGAGGCAGTTAGTCGTCACCCGCCAGTTCACCAAATGTTAAGGAGCAGCGCTGTTTAGGCTTGTAGCTGTCAGAATGCGCCATCCCCAAATGCGCCACTCTGGCCTCGGGATTATTTTGAGTTGAAGCAATAAGAAGGAACAAAAAATGCTTTCTGGTTTCTATCCTAAAGGTATACATTTACAAAGGTGTCTCCCTTCTCCTTCCTTTTGCCCGGAAGGTCAAAGTTCATCACTGAGACATGGATCTCTGTGCTGGTTGGGTTTTTGTCAATTTGATAAAAACTAGAGTTTCTGAGGAGTTGCTTTTATCATATTGGCCTGTGAGCAAATCTGTGGTGGCGTTTTCTTGGTCGATGTGGGAGGGTTTAGCTCACGGTGAGAGGTACCATTCTTAGGCAGGTGCTCCTGGTTGTATAAGAAAGCAAGATGAGCAAGCTGTGGGTGGCAAGCCAGTAAGCAACACCCCTTCTTGGTTCCTGATTCTATGTGAGTTCCTTCCCTGAGTTCTCTCAATGACCAGTACACCCTTTCTTCCCCAGGTTGGTGTTGGCCAGTGTTTGAGTCCAGCAACAGAGAAGCACACTAGACGAGTCCCTCATCAGCCCAGAGATAGCACTGAGGAATCTCCATGACACGATTGCCCCCCATGCCCTTCTTCCCTTAGGTTCCCATACATTTGCCTTCTTGTATTCTGCTACCCCTAGAAACTCAAGGCCCCTCCCATCTCTTCTTGCTTCTCTCAAAATGTATTGCTCCTTCTCTAAGATACTGTTTACGTCTGCTGGAGACTTTGAAGTGCTGTCAATAGGGCCTCATAGCCTCTCATGGTGGAGATCCAGGAGATGGGTTAGACCCTGGAGACAGCCTTGCAGAAAAAGAACCCCCAATCTCTTTTCCTCTCAGAAAGGCCACAGAACGCCAGAGGCCCTGTCATCTACTTTTCTCTTTCAACACTTCAGGCAGAAGCCCAGTGGATTTTCTCAAGGACACACAGCCAGAAAATATCAAGTCAAATGGCCTTGAGGTGGACTTCACTGAGCCACTGGCATCTGGACTGCTGCCATGTTTGCCCCTGGAAGGTCAACACAGGAAGCAGCACAAGAAAGGCTCTCTGAGTCTATGGCCTGAACTCAAGGATCCACACTGTAGTAGTTTAACTGTAATTGGCCCCAATAAGATCATAGGGAGAGGCACTGTTAGGAGGTGTGGCTTTGCTGGAGTAGGTGTGGCCTTGTTGGAGGAAGTGAGTCACTGTGGAGACCAGCTTTGAGGCCTCATGTGTACTTGAGTCAGGCCCAATGAGACAGACCACTTCTTGTTGCCTGAGCAAGATGCAGAAATCTCGGCTACCGCTCCAGCACCGTGTCTGCCTGCACGCCGCCATGTCCCACCGTGATGATGATGGACTGAACCTCTAAACTGTAAGCCACTCAGTTAAATGTTGTCCTTTATAAGAGTTGCCGTGGTCATGGTTTCTCTCCACAGCAGTAGAAACCTAACTAAGACATACACAAAAGGCTTCTAATAGTACCAGGAAATGAAGACCCCTCAATAAGCTGCTCCCTTCTGGTGGTCCCAGAATGAGTTAAGAAGGGATGTCCTCCCAAACAGGCCTGCTGCCCCAGGACCATTTTAAGGGCCCTCTTTTGCCTACATTAATCATGATGCCCGGGAAGGTCAGGGTGATGATCTTGTTCACCAGGATTTTCTCAGGACTGCTTTTCTCTTCACCTAGGGCGCTGATGCGGATTAGCTTGTCCGTTGACAGATACTGGCTGTACTGGGAGTAGAGGATTTTGCAAGGGTAGGTCTTTTCTAGGGAGAAAAGACAAGAAGGAAGAGGTAAGCATGGCTGAGAAAGCCAGATGGGCCACAGTTGGATCTGATGGTTCTATGGAGAAGAGGGAGCCAGGGTTCACCCAGTTTTGCTGAAGCAGAAACTAACCTTTCAGATGGGAAACCTGCAGTTAAGAAAGGCAGTATAAACCGGGCGGTGGGAGTGCATACCTTTAATCCTAGCACTTGGGAGGCAGAAGCAAGTGGATCTCTGAGAGTTCAAGGACAGCCTAGTCTACAAATGGAATTCCAGAACCTCCAGAGCTACAAAGAGAAACCCTGTCTTGAAACCACTTCTCCCCCAAAGCCAATATAGGTTGCCAAGAACCATTCCTAGGTCCAAAGTCTAGATGACTCCAAAGCTCAGGGTTTCACCAACAGGTGGGCTGCTTTCCTCAGGGATCAGCAGGAGGAAGGAAGGAGGGAGAGAGAAGAAGGAAAAGAGGGAAGAGAAAGGGGGGCAGGAGAACTATGCATGTACCTTCTTCAGGGAACAGTGTAATGAATGCGACATCCTGCCAGAATGGGGCCAGGGGGCTGCCATCGTGCAACAGAGACTGGGCACTCAAATTGAGCTTGAGATCCTTGAACTGAGGTGACAGGTTGACAGCCAACAGGACAAAGTTTATGTCTTGGCCCATGTTGGGTGGGTCAAGCAGCTCAAACTTCAGAGAGACCTGGATGACATCGCTGGGTCGAAGGGAAGGTGTATCCAGGCTCCTAGGACTATTTTGCCTTCGTGATGTGGAGCTGAAGGAATTTGAGTCTCCTTGATGGGGTCCTGGAGACCTTCCAGCCTTTAGCTTCTGTAGAGCCTTTAGAAACACCTGTCTCTCTTGAAGGGAACCTAGAAGGGTAGATGGGATACAGTATCAGCATGGCCAGGCTGACCCAGGAGGTAAGCCTTAGCTGAACATTCTACCCTCAGCACCTCCACCAACAAGACTAAAGATGCAAAATCAGTGGAGCACAACCACCTGTAGCTCCAGCTCTAAGGGATCGAACGCTTTCTTCTGGCCTTTGAGAGTACCCACCCACACATGCACATACGTACACATAAATAAACATAAAACAAATCTTTATAAAATCAATAGTGAATTATCAGAACAGAAATTAAGAAAGCAATCTAATTTTTATTTAGCCTTTCAAGAAATAACAATACTTAGGAATAAATTTAATCAAATAGGTAAAAGATCTCTATAATGAAAATTATAAAATATTGATGAAAGAAATTGAAGATAGTAGAAAAAAGTGGGAGGGTTTCTCATGTTATGGGCTGGAAGAACAGTATTATTTAAAAAGTCCATACTAAGACCCCTTCAGAGACTGTGGAGTTCGACCAGATTCACTCAGAAGTCATGGGAATGACCATCAACAACACTAGGAGCATCCTAATGTCCTCTGATCGTGTGGCTCTTACATTTAATGACATGAAGAACATGCAAGAGGCCTTCAAAGGGACCAAGAAAGGCACTATCTGCCTTATCCCTTAATGGTCATCTTTCTGTCTAATGGGAAGAAGGAAATCCTTCGTGATGAAGGTAGTCCTTGGTGATGAAGGACCATGAGATCAAGCAGCCAGTGTTCAATGTAGACTTCATTAAGAGAATAGCAATGAAGCAGGAGGCAGCTGGAAGGCTCTCCTTCCTATATATCGACCTCCATAGTGTGGCATGCCATTGAGTTTGGAGGGTAGATACTTAGGTGGCATCTTAAGTCTCCAGAGGTGAAGACCCCAAATGGAGCTTATGGGTACTCTAACTATGCCTTCCCCCATACTGGTAGTCAATGGAATGTACCCCTGGCTATCCACCACTTCTACTTGAGTTATATCCAGTCTCTCCCATGATAGATGGAATCATGGATGTGTAAAACCCCTGTTACCACCCTAACCTTGGCGCATGGTACCTCCAATCTGAGGCTCCAACATCCCCTTTGCTCCTGTAGTTGAGGCCAATGTCACAGAAATAGCTGCTAGTGCCTATTACAACTGAGGCAACCCACATAATGGCTACATGAACATGAACAGCCTCCATCACCACCCTACTACCCCACAGAAGACAAGAATACCCAGTAGACCCTGTCCAACTCCCTGCCTCCTTCTCCCATGATCTTTCCTGGGTTTTCCAAGGGTCTGGACCTGGGACTCAGGGAGTCCAGGGAGAGCCATGTCCTCCCCAAGTTCTGATTATAAACAGTTACCTCTGATATGCTTGCTGATGGAAGGGCAGGCTCCAGGCTCCTGGCCTCTGAGAAACACCTCCTAGATGCCCAAGCTAGCCCAGCCCATGGTGCTGAGTTCCCTTCACAGAGTCCACTCCTTCCCCATCCCAGTCTCTCAGTCTGGTGGATTTGCACTGTACCTCGTGGGCTCATTAGACTAGTCACATGTCCAGGGCCCAGTCTGGCCATATTGCCATTCACCCCTGCTGTGTGTGCCCCTGGAAGGCCACTGGCCCAGCAGGCTATCAGTCAGGCTCTGGCCTCTCATACTTACCCAGATACCCTTGTCCTTCCTTGTTCCTTCCTTAGCCTCCAGCTTTGGGAGTTGTACCCTGAGATCCCAGGGGTTGGTAGTATCAGAGGAAAGGCCACTGTGGCTAGGAGTCCTGCTATTTTCTAGAAATTATTTCCCCGCTCCACTCTCTTTTATAAGGGCCTTCTCCTAGAGAGCAGCAGAATGCATGTTTGTCCTATCGGGCCCTATGGTCAATGGTGTGTGACTGTAACCTGCCACCTACCCCACCCCTGGATGCTTCATGCTCCTGGACGCCTGAAGATTCACCATTGTTTGTTCCTGTATGAATAGAATTCCCTACTCATTTGAAAAAATCCAGTTAATGTAAAATAAACCCTGTTTGTACCTTGATGTGTTTGCTGCAACTGTGAAATAGTAAAAATGAAGTAAGTGGTCAACAATGTCCGTATAACCCAGAATGATCTATGTAGTCAATGGAATTCCTATCAAAGCACTCCTTTAATCCCAGCACTCAGGAGGCAGAGGCAGGCAGATCTCTGTGAGTTCAAGGCCAGCCTGGTCCACAGAGTAAGTTCCAGTACAGGCCCAAAAGATACAGAAAAATGCTGTCTTGAAAAACAAAACAAAACAAAAAAAGACCAAACAAACAAAAAAACCAAAAGCAAAGTAAAAGGTATTACACTCCCTGGCTTCAAAATATATCAGTGAGTCACAGTGAAGACCCCGATTCTGGTCCTCAGGGATGTGAATCTTTGCTTGACTTCCCAGAAGTTCATCTGGCAGGTGGCTGTCCAGGACTTCCCACCTGGTAACATGGTCTCTCCTTTGGCCTTACTGACTTGGATGAGAAGCCCCTGACAGGACTATCACCTCGGCATCACCCTCTGGTCCTGCTGGTCCCATGTGTATGAGGGTGAATGCTGATCTTCAGAAGTGTGAATGCTGGCTGGTGATCTGGCCTGTCTCTTAAACACTCAACCAAACACAATTAACTAAACGTTAAGTTAAATGAATGAAATCTACCAATAGTTTACTAAGTTGACCACCATCTTCTGTAGAAAGCTGAGCTTTGAGAAGCTGGGAGAACTCGTGTTGGCGGATGTCTATACATGGCTGACTTGTTGGTCTAGAACATATTGTAGATACGAACATACTGGAGGGAAGTCTCTGGCTGAGCTTTGAGAAGCTGGGAGAACTCATGTTGTGTTGGCGGATATCTATATATGGCTGACTAGTAGATATGAACATTCTGGAGGGAGGTCTCTGGCCTGTGGGACATGAGGTGATGGTGGATAGAAGTAAGGCAGTGGGAACACCCTGACAGGATCCGTGCAACTGAATGACTAAGGAGGCAAACCTGGGTCTTGCCCTGTGTCATGGCCTCTGACTCCCCGGGTTACGGCAGGGGATGGTACCCTGAACTCAGGCTCTCAGGGAGGCTGCTCGACGGTACCTTCTTCATACTTGTAGCTCTCTGTGACATCATCACGCTCATCACTCTGGATGCTCTTAGTACTGATAAAGTTCCCAACAGTGGCCGTGTCCCGGTGAAGTTTCTGCTCCTTCCCTCCATAGACAAGCCAAGACATGCAGTCAGCATTCACCATAGAAAACGCAAACGGTGTGTCATAGTTTAGATCCACTTCCCCCTCTTTAATGGCTTTGACAGAAGCTGGGCCACAGCAGTAGAGACCTGAAGGAAAATGGGGAGGAAGGTTCTGGTAGATAGTATGTGGTGGACCAGACACTGGGGCAGGTCTGTGAGGGTGGGTCCTGACTCCTGTCTAGAGAGCCTCACCATTGCTGGTTTCCTGCGGTGTCGCATCCAGCACTTGCCAGCCTCCGTATCCAGGAGGCAGGTCCTTCCGTGCCATCCAGCACTCATCCCACACGTGGAAATTCCTAAGGAAGAGGCCAGGGGAGTTGGTGTTAAATACACCTAAGACAGGGCTATCTTGCTTGCTTCCTTTCTAGAGCGACAAGGATAAGCAGGTGAACTGGCTACAGAAAGACAGACTCGCAGGGCTTAAGTGTCTTTGGGGGAGGAAAGACAGATCTTCCTCTTGTGAGCCTTTGTCTGCAGAGCATCTCTCTGCTGACTGTGTGAACAGTGAAGGCTTCCAGTTTACTAAAGTTACAATTCCTCTAGGATCTCTCACAGGGTGCCTCGTGGCTCCTTTCCTCTGTCTCCGTCTCTCTCTCTCTCTCTCTCTCTCTCTCTCTCTCTCTCTCTCTGCCTCTGTCTCTCTGTCTGTCTCTCTCTATGTGTGTACCACAGAGGCAGCCTTAGTCTTTGCCACATCCACAAGTGATATGTCAGGCTTCTGTGGTCAACCCTTAGGCTATGAGAAGAAAGAGGAAAAGGGGGACCTCAACTCCCATCTAACAGCATTGGTGATGTGAGGATTCTAAACCCTTAGTTGTTTTCTATTCTGCTGTCTCTCAGCCCTGGGAAGCAGGAGGATGTGGGGGCATAGGCTGAGCACAGTCCTGCCCTATTTCCTGCTTGTGCTTTTGGCTCAGATCTGTGGCTCAAGAAATAGGTGGAGAGGTTGTCTCTCACCAGACGGTATCCTTCTTCATATTCTCCAAAATCCTGCCTGTGTTATCATAATACTCATCGATGATCAGGTTCCGATCCGTGTCATGGCCGGAGTCAAAGTTGGTGATCACACGGGTGGGGATCCCCAGGCACCTCATCACTGCAGAAAGACAGAGAAAGCACCAGTGTGCTGTAGATCCTGGATCTAGCAAAAGCATCCATCTGGGATCTGCAAGAGCAGAGAGGGACCATCTGGGACGCTGCACTGAGGGCAATTCCATCTCTCTTCTCATGGGATGACTGTTGCAAAGGTTATGTTGGGCTGATCTGACAGGCTTTGCTGGAGCTGAGAGAGTCTAGCAAGTTGTCCTATCTGCTGTTTGTGCCAGCAGGGTGGGGCAGCCACACCTCTCTGTTGGCAAGTCTTGGAGACTTGACTCAGCCTCACTCCTGGCCTGGCCTCAAGTCTCCCATCTTCAAACAAAAGAGCGGGATTCTGTTTCTTCCTGTCGTTAGGATTATTGCTGAGACCATCGGATCGTCAGGCAAAGGTTTCTGCAGCTTGGAATTCCCTTTATTCTCGGCGATACTCTGCCAGAAAGCTCTCTAGGAAAAGGAGGACAACTTGTGACACAAGCTCAGAAAAGTGAGTGTGTCCCTGGTAAAAAGAATTCCTGGAAAGAGGTAGAATGTTGTCCTTATTCCCCAAGAAATGTTGTCCGTTTCCTTGGCCAGCTAACTTCTTTTCTTGTTTTCTGCTGCAACCCCCATTCTGTGCTCTTTCAAGTGAGGGACCCCTCATCCCAGCTCCCAGCTCACCACTAATTCACTCCGAGGACGGCTGTCCCCTGGTGCCCAGCGGTGTTGACCTGCCTAGCTCAAGACTAATAATTGCTAGGATCCAGCAGCCAGGCTCTGGGCTGCCTGTTTCAGCTCCACTCTTCTCAAGAGAGCTCTGGTTAGGATCTGCTATTGTGATTACTTCCATTCTAATGACAGAGACGAAGAACAATGAGCAACCTCGACCAGAAGTCACACAGCTCGCCAGACACAGGCTCTCACTCAAGCTGTGGCTTCACTGCCAGGCTTGTGCTCCTCGGTAGCATGCTGAGTTCAAACAATCCAGTGTTCCACACATCTCACAACCTTCCCTGCTACTTTATACCCGCCGCGTTTCTATATTATATTTCTAGTGGTGCTTATTCTCCTAAATTTAGTGGACTTCCAGTATTTTTCCTATTGTAAATAATGGTGATGGAGCCGGGCGATGGTGGCGCACGCCTTTAATCCCAGCACTCGGGAGGCAGAGGCAGGCGATCTCTGTGAGTTCGAGGCCAGCCTGGTCTACAGAGATAGTTCCAGGACAGGCTCCAAAGCCACAGAGAAACCCTGTCTCGAAAAAACAAAAACAAACAAACAAATAAAAAATAATGGTGATGGATGTATTTGCAGACCAATCCCTTCTTATTCCTTGGGACTGACTCTAAGAAGCCAATGACTGAGTAAAAATACATATATATGTGTGTATATATGTATATATATATATATATATATAGTCTGAATATTTAATTTAAAAATAGTTTTTAGTTTACATTTTCTTTCTTTAGACATGATCTCATCACATAGCCCAGGCTAGCCTTGAGTTTATGGATATGTGTCACCAACCCCAACCTTCTTTATTTATTATTATTTTTTTTAAAAAACAAACTATCTTTTTTCATTTTACATACCAATCCCAGTTCCCATTCCCTCCCTAACCCCAATCTTCTTATGTTTTGTGGTACCGAGGACAGAACTCAGGGTCGAATATTTTATCAGGAGTTACAGCCTGGCTTCTGTTTTAAATCTTGAGGCAGTGTCTTGTTAAGTTACTCAAGTTGACCTTGAACTCACGCTGTAGCCCAGGCAAGCTTCGAACTTGTGATCTCCCTGCTTCAGCCTCTGAAGTAGCTGAGATTACAGGTCTGAGCCAATAGTCCTGGCTAGGCTCCTTAGTAGTTTGAGACATGACTCTCTAGTCAGGGAAGGGGGACACCCCTGGAGGTGACCTTGTCTGGGGAGGAGAGAAGCCCAAAAGGAAGTCTTGAATTCTCCCTTGAGTGGTATATC
This sequence comes from Microtus oregoni, assembly GCF_018167655.1. Taxonomy (NCBI): domain Eukaryota; kingdom Metazoa; phylum Chordata; class Mammalia; order Rodentia; family Cricetidae; genus Microtus; species Microtus oregoni. Next base: position 22,473,477 of record NW_024543090.1, read on the forward strand.
TGAACACAGCCAAAATAAACTAGGGCAAGCAGTGGGCAGTCCCGATAAGTGTGTAGAAGGTGAGGGTTACACAGGACACCTTCAGAGAAGAACATGAGATAGAAATGTGGCAAGAACGGAGTTCTGTGTGGGCACACTTATGCTAAAAGTGTGGTCAGGAAGGCAGATGCCACTCACAGCAGCAAGAGAGCGTGCCAAGGCAGGGCAGCAGGCAGAGAACAGAGAGCAGCCTCCTCCCTTTTCCACTCTGACCAGGGCCCCTCAAAGTGTCAGTGCTGGCGCCGACTCCTGATAGCTGTGGCCTGATAGGCCTTTTCCCACCCTAACACATGGTTCGTAATTGTTTGTTTATGAGTCTGCCTTCCTAAGGGCAAAGAGTATGTTACTCATCTTTACTATTGCACAGCCATTAATAACACAGGGCAAGGCCTAACATGCGGATACTTGCTGCATGGATGGATGGATGGATGGATGGATGGATGGGTGGATGGGTGGATGGGTGGGTGGGTGGGTGGATGGATGGATGGATGGATGGATGGGTGGATGATGCCTGCTCTAATGATTTCTGATTTCAGCACACACTGTCATAATGGCTGTGTATACCCTGGGCACCAAACTCGCCAGGCTCTAGAGCACAGTGGTGGATTTATACTGATCTACTCTTGCCTGACTTATCCTTATGAGAGGACTGAGGAGGGCTACATTATTGCAGCGGGACAGAATGAAGCCAAATGAACGCAAATAGTTTCTCTTCCTCTCCTTGAGTTAAATACCAAATGTTTGTAAAGGCTTAGCACACATGCTGCTGTCATCTAAGAAAGGCTCACACTACAGTCTGGCTCTTTTATTGCCTACAGAGTTTAGTTTAGACTCTTTAGACTGGCCCTAGGCTCACAGGTACCTATCACCAAATCCAGTCACGCTGGAGACAAACCCAGGGCCGTCCTTCTGGGCAAGGACTTCTTCCTCTTCTTCCTGTGGGTTAGGGATTGAACCTGGGGCTTTACCCATACTACACAAGTGTTCTACCACTAAGCTTCAGCATAATCTCACTTTATAACCCAGGCTGCCCTTTCGCCTCTAGATATTCTCCTGTCTCAGCCTCCTAACTGCTGATTATAGCTGGAGCCACTACGCTGGCTGGAAGGGTTGCTTGCATAGAGTGTGGTGTGCAAGGCGACACCTGAAACTGGAGAGGTGGAGTCAGGAAGAGGAGTCGGGTCAGGACTCAGGCTCATGGGTCTCTAATCCCTTCCTTGCTCTAACTACGAGCTCCACCCTTGCCACTTGACTGGGCATCCTAACCACCTGTGATCTCAATGTACCTTCGCCTTTGAAGTTTCTCTGACTGCTCTAGGTCACGTTAGCCTCCCACTTACGCTGTCAACACAGTTCCAATCACCTACACACTTTAGCACCAGATTAAGCGCTCTGTAATTTGACATCTCTATCTTATCTCGTTGGCCAGATTACAAGTAACCTCAAAGTGAGGCTTCCATCAGATACATCACTTGTCTTTCTTCATTCCTAGCACAGTGCCGGGAAGAGAACAGACTCATTCACTTCCTGTTAAGTGAATGGATGGATGGGTAGATGATGCCTGCTCTAATGATTTCTGATTTCAGCACACACTGTCATAATGGCTGTGTTCTCAGCTTGAGAACGAGGTTGTCTACTGACTATCAGTTCTGGCAACTCTCAATCTGACATGACATTCGGGAGACTCTTCCAGTGACAATTTTGTGGGGTTTGAATCTCGTGAAAGAGAGACCTATGTGGGCATTTTGTGTGCGTACGCACACATGTCTTCATACTCAGACAATGGCAATTGGGCAAAGATAGAGTTTCAGTTAGGAAGAGACTTCAGAGTTCCCAAAGTATATTACAGCACACTCCATGCCTGATACTGAGAGCTACGATCAACGCTTCTACGCAGTCAAAGTGATTACATTTAAATGTGATGATCTCTGCCACCTTTTCATTTATGTCTGGATGCTTTCAGTTTCCAAATGATAAAAATATGACTCCCAGCTCCCCCTCTCATATAGTCAAGTGTCCTTTATAAACACCATGATGGCAACGCTTTGCCCTTTCAGACAGCTTCATCATAAGGTCATCGTTCAACTATTCTCTTACATCAATAATAGTAACAGAAGAAAATCATGTTTGTTTCCTCATTTATACTAGATTGTTGGGCAACATTTTTGTTATTTTGTTGCTTTGCTTGGGCTTTTGTTTGTTTCATTATTTGCTTTGTTGTCACCGAGTCTGTAGTCTGACTGGTTGCCAACTCCTGGGCTCAAGTGATCCTCCTGTGTTAGCCTCTCGACGAACCGAGACTACCGTGTTCTTAACTCTGAACCGAGACTACTGTGTTCTTAACTCTTCGTGGTATCTGTTACACATACAGGCATGTAATCCAGTTTTTATGTTAATACCATAGCCTTCTAGCCTTATATTAGGGCCACGCCCTACCAAAAAGCCAACTTTTCTATTTTCTTGTTTACTTACTTGAATGTGTGGTGTACGTCTGTATGTGTGTAGGTTCATGTGTTACCATATGCACACCTGTACACATGTGGAGGCTAGAAAGGGTGTCAGGTGTCCTCTTCTGCCACTCTCTGCCTATTCTGAGGCAGGGTATCTCCCTGACCTCTGGGATCATGTTTTCTCAGCGAGACTGCAAGCTAGCAAGCCCCAGTGACCCTCCTCTCTTAATCTTGCTCAAATCCGGGCTTCCAGCAGTACACAGGGCACATCTGGGTTCTAATGTGGGCACTGGGAGGCACGCTCTGGTCCTCAGGGCTGTACAGGAAGCATTTTTAACTGGGGCACCATTTCTCCAGCTTCCCACATAATTTTTTTTTTCAGATTTAAGAACTTAATTTTTAAGAAGGTTTATGTGTGTCACTGTTTACCTGCACGTATGTATTGTAGCATGTGTGTGTCTGGTACCCAAGGGGTCAGATGAACACTCTGGATCCCCTGGAACTGGAGTTACAAATGATTATGACTTGACATGCGGGGATAAGAATGAAACCCTGCAAGAGCAGCAAGTGCTCTTAAACCTGAGCCACCTCTCCAGCCCCCACTTCTATTTTTTGATAGGAAGATGGGCAATTTCAAACTAAATCATGGTCAAGATCCATCTGCTGTTCAAGAAACACAGGTGGACACTATTTATAAGAAAGCAGAACATGAACTCAAGAACTCAGGGAAGAGAAGGGGGCTATAACTTGTAGAGTAGCATAGGACAGAAGAGGGACAGAGCTGAAGAGAGCTCTCTCAAGTTCTGCAGAGGACTTCAGTATGGGAACAAAGTTCCAGAAAGCCAGAAGAAGCGACAGAATAGAGGCCTCACATTACATAGGGTGTTTAGGAGCATGATTAGAAGGGCCATGACCAAGTAGCATGAGCTAAAACTAAAGACCTAAAGACTGTTCCGGACCCATCAAAGCAAAGCTAAAAGCAAACCTCCAAAGGCTCAAATTAATATGCAAAACCTTATTGGTGTACCACAGCAAAGACTTTTATTAGATAAAACAACGTTCAGTTGAACACTAAAATCCAATGGCCAGGGTGGATTAAAAACTATGAAGCAAACAGAAAGAAAGAGGAAAACATGAACACAATGAAGGGAAACAGAAGTAGAAGAAAAGGCCCACTGGCCTTTCTAAAGCAAAATACAACACGGGACACAAAAACTGTATTAAATAAAAGTTGAACATGGACAGGGTCTGGGAAGACAGCTCAGTGGTTAAGAACACTTGCTGCTCTTGCATAGGACCTGGGTTCAGTTCCCAGCACCCATATGGTGGTTCACAACCATCGTAACTCCAGTTCCAAGGAAGCTGACAGCCTTTAGACTTCTGCAGGCACTAGGCATGCACACGGTGCACAAACATACATGCAGGCAACACACACAAAATGAAATCTAAAATGTTTTAAGAAAGAAATGCACATGGATCATAATACATCTCTTGTGAGAGCATTTCCCACTCCAGTGCTACATGTCAAACACATTGGTGTGTTGTGGGTAGGTACATGTCAAACACATTCGTGTTTTGAGGGTGGTTACATATCAAACACATTGGTGTGTTGTGGGTAGGTACATGTCAAACACATTCATGTTTTGAGGGTAGGTACTCAATGGAAGTGAGTTATTGGATAAAAGAAGAGAAGTAATAGGTGGTTTTTTGATGGAAGAAGACCAATTTTGATAATACTGCAAAGTTAGAGTTGTGATGACTGGCAACCCTAAATATTTCAAGAAAGAGAGGAAGTGTAAAGTCGGGGAGAGTGATGGAGAGAATGTGGGACTGATGTTTGGGAAAAGGGCGGAGAGCTCTTTCAACCAGACTCAGCCAAACCACTGGAGCCTAGGAAACAAAGCTTAAAGCAGTATGCCAATTACGACAGCTAGTGCTGGTGTAAAGCTGTGTGCTAGACCTCTTTCCAAATAGGTGTCAAATGTTAACCAAGAACCCTAGGAAGGAACATTCCATACAATCTCCATGCTCATAAATCAATGGAAAATAGCGGTAGATAAATGTTCCAGCCAGGGCATTGTGCAAGTTTGGACTGAGATCCAAGGAAAGGTTGGGGAAAAATAAAGCATCAGACCCTTGGATGAGGCTCCTTCTTGGAGACCCAGAGCTCAGCAGAAAGAATGAGAAGCGAGTTGTATTGAAATTAACGATGAGATACTTCATAGAGATCCATGCACAATTAAGTTAGAACACATCTTAAAAAGCTTTAAATAGAAGACACTACTATAAATCTTCTCAAGGTGGAATATAGTCAATGAAAGACATACAAACGGGGTTGCTGTGGTTGAAGAGGGGAGGACCCAGCCCAAATGTCTCCCATCAGTTCCTGACTCAGCTTCTCAATAAGGCTACCAAGGCTTAAGGCTCCATTTTCTATAGGAAGGGATGAGTTCCACAGACCAGTTCCACATCAGTGCCTTTCTGCCCGTGCCACTGCTGCCCCATTCACTCCAAATTCATACGGGTATGGGAAAAGGCGGGGCAGGCTATTTCCAGGATGCTTGGATTTTTCTCAAGCAGCTGTCTTAAGGCATAACTCAGATACTACCTAGCACCTTTTGTCAAATGTACAGTTCACGAGTTTGTGCTATTTGGACAAGTAGTGCAAAACTCTAAGTGATTTGATTCTGGAACATTTTATCATCACCGCAGAAAGAAAGCCTGCTGGAGCTAAGCACAGCGACATCTATGTAATCCTAGCACTTGGGAGGCTGAGGGAGGAGGAGCTCGAGGAATGCCTGGGCTACAGAGTGAGCCTCAAAAAAACAATAACAGCACAAAACAAAACATGTCTACCCACTAGCAGGCATAGTATGGTGATACGCAACCACCTGGCTTCTGGGGGACCCTACTGTCCCTTCTGGTCCCCTACTACAGTGCAAAGCATCCAGGCTACTTTCCAGACCCCACACAAGGGCTGAGGGTTCCAATCTTAGCGAGAATCCAATGCCCTAGAGCTCTCTGGAGCTGGCCCTGAGCTCAGAAGGAGAGCCAGGAACTTCTCCTTAATTACCAAGTAACTACCTACAAACGGATGCCAAAGAAAACTCCCTGTACACTATATATATTTGCCTTTGAGGAAAACAAAGCCTCCTTTTGTAAACTTTCTACAGGCAATTAAAGTCACATGTTTGACAGTCAGAAAGACAACCCTGGGCCAGAGGGCTGTAGATGGGAGAGTGTACTCTTTGGTACTGTCAATCAAGCTAGGGCTTCAAACATGCTACACTAAGATTCTACCAAGGAGCTACACCCCCAGCTTAAGAATGAATTTTTAGGCCTGGCGTGGTGGTGCACACCTTTAATCTCAGCACTTGAGAGGCAGAGACAGGCATATCTCCTTGAGGTCGAGGCCAGCCCGGTATCCATAGCAAGTTCCAAGACAGCCAGCGCCACATAAAGACACCCTGTCTCAATAGAAACAAAAGAAAGTTTTGTTTTCTCATTCACGAGTCCTGTGGTTACAAGCTGCCGTGATGTCTACTTCACAGGTGGTGGGGAGAATTGGAAACATTGCAAGGTGTCCAGTGTTGAGTGGGAAGCACAAAGGCTGCTGGGCAAAGGGCAGCTGCTAGCCATGCTCCTGGGCAGGGCAGCCTAGAGTGAGATCATGGCCTACAGTGCCTGCACACTGGAGGGGGAGTCGAGCTTGGACACTCCATTTCATTTGGCAGATGGAAAAGATGGAGAAAAAAAACGTAAGTCTTTTGGGGGATCAACCGAGACACTCCTAGCTAAGACTGAACACTCTCTAGACAGTCACTGTTCGTGGTGGACTCACACGGTCCTTTCGGTAACCCTTGGCAGATAAAGAACTGGCGTTTTGGGGCAAATGGACAGAACTGGAAATAAGCTAGCTCCAGAAAGACAAATATCATATGCTTTCTCTGAGCTTAGCACAGACACTCACATGCGGGCGTGCACACAAGCACACACACACGTAAACCCACCAGCACACAGCAGGAAAACAGAAGGGTGACTGTCTGGGAAGATGAAGGGGAGCAAGAAGGAAGGAAGAACGGGACAGTAAGGAGCGTGACTATAGTTAAGTACATGGTATACTCCACGCTTCAAATACACACAGATCAGAAACTAAAAGGAACAAAATAAATAGCACCGGTCAACGGAAAGGATAGATGCAATGATTAAACATGAAGACTTTCTGGGACTCTCATGTGATAATTTGCATAATTTCTTAGAGAATGTCTTATTATCTAATTTCTAAAATAGCATCAATGGAGTATAAGCTTAGGTCTCAGAACCACTAATTTCTGCACCACATATCTGGGTAAACTAAGTCATAAGTGACTTGCCACAGGTTACTCAGAGAGTTGATAGCAGTGTTAGTATTTATACCCATGGTTCAATTATTGAATATGTATATATATATATATATCATATATAATACATATATGAATATATATTCAATAATATCTATTTCAATTTCTGTGTTCCCAGTTACTTCCAGTCAGTCACAAAACAATATTATTAAATGGAAACTGCAGAAATAAACCTTTCTTCTTGAAGTTTTGAAATCCTGTATTGTTTTGAGCATATGACGGGTTCTCAGCTGTCCTGCCCACAGCATGAACCGTCCCTCCATCCAGAGTGTCCATGCCATATACACCACCTGCCTGTCAATCACTTCTGGGTTACCAGATCACCTGCTGTGATACTGCAGTGCTAGGTTCAAGCAGCCCACATTTTATTTAATAATTGCCCAAAAGTTCAAGAGGAAGAGTGCTGGAAATTTTATGATAGTATAATATTCTAAGCATCCAGAGTTATTTTAGTTATCATTATCAATGACTTCCTGTGCCTAATTAATAAACTAAACTTTACCATTGGTAAATATTTATAAGAAAACACACAGTATACAAAGATGGCTTTGGGATTAGCAGAGTTTCGGGCACCTTTGGGGGTCTTGGGCTGTAATCTCTATGGATAAGGGGACTGCAGAAACCCCAAGGAGTCTGCTTCCAGAGTCCACATGCTTCTCTGTTACGCTCCTTTGCCAAGATTTTAACACAGTGCCTGGCACAAAGGAAATACCCGTTATCACTAGAACAGCCATGGAATAATAATGGTATAATTGTTTAAGATGTGAGTGGTAGCTGTGTCGGCATAATTAGTTTGGCTCAACCTTTATCTTTCACTTTGGTGAGGAACAAAAGTGACTGGGTCTTTTCCATCTTTGTAGCCAAGAGAATAGGTGGAAGACAGCACTTAGCACAGAAGGACTCCACTGTGTGTTGTTGAGGGAACGGTCTCTTCAGACTGCATATGTACTAACGTATGACAAGGTGGCCCTTTGGGGGAAAGCTAATTGGGCTATAGCCGGAGAGGGCCACATTTGATCATTGCTTAACTCTTTGTTTCAAGGTCACTGAAGGGCCACGATTCTTACAAACATTTTAATTGCCCTGCTGTCATTGCTTAACCTCCATCTGCTGTCTCCACCTCTTCCATCACCCACTCCAGACAGCCACTCCCAAGGCCAGCTCTCCCTCTACACGCGAACTCAGTTTTTCCACACTGGAAGGCTCCCCCTTTATCTCACACAAGATCCGTTCTGCCCTTCCATCTTGTGTGTGTGTTGGGGGTGCCGGACTCACTCGATCCGTAGTCCAGGCCGGCCTAGAACTCCTTATACAGCCCAGGCTGAACTTGAATTCACAGTGATCCTCCTGCCTCATCCTAAGTGCTGGGATTGGAGTTTTAAGTTCCTGCCCAGTTTTCTGCCTTGTCTTGCACCTGCCTTCTGGATGATTCAGATACCCTACGTCACCCTAATTTCCTCATCTTTTAGCACCAAAGCTATTGAATTATTTATGTCTTATCACTGGGTCATCAAAGCATCCAACAGAAGATCAGGATCTGAAGCAGCAGAAGAGGCAAGCACTAAGAAAGGGCTTCAGCAGCCGCCCACCCTAAAGATACCGTCACGCTCTGTCAGTGTTGACAGAGATCTCCTCATGCCCTTGGACTGAGGCCTGGTGCTGCATTCATCGGCCTCTCTGGCCTTAGCGTGCATGCCTGTCCCAGGGAATGTCTACACAGAAGGCCTAAACCTTCAATAAATACCAACTTAGGGGCAACTCTGGTCTCCCTGCATCCTACTGGAGTCCTGTGAGTAAAAGTCTGACCTGGCCTAGCTCCCTAGCTGACAGGAATGATGACTAACTGACTGAGACCAACTCAGAGACATGGGCATGCATAGCAAGAGGTTGAGAGTGGGCAGAGCGGGGGTGGGGATAAGAGCAAGAGAGTGGCCATGGGCAAGGCGGAGGCCTCCCCTCACCACCCTCACCACCACCTCCAACCTCTCTCTCTCTCTCTTCTTTCTTTCTTTTCTTTTTCCTTTTGTCATTTTGAGAAAGGTTTCTCTGATTAACAGCCCTAGCTCTAGCTGTCCTAGAACTTGCTTTGTAGACCACGATGGCTTCGAAGTCATAGAGATCCATTTGCCTCTGCCTCCCGAGTGTTGGGATTAAAGGCGTGTGCCACCACCACCCAGCCCAGATGTTAACTTCTTCTAAAATTTCCTCCCCTTCTATCTCTACTTTTCCCTCTTGCCACACACAAGACAATCTTCCTTCTTCCGTTTATGCTTCTAGGTTTCTCTTCTGTCACTGTGATCTCCAGTTCCTTTCTAAAAAATGGCCTTCTATTTCTTTCTCATTCCCTAATTCCCTTTCCCAAACCAGATCCCCTAATTTCCTCTGAGCGTATGGCAACACCAAAATCAAGGTCATTCTATTTGGGTTGCCTTGTTGCTCCAGCTCTAAAGGTCGGGGGCTCATTTTTGTCTGTGTGCATGTCTTCATTAAGCCAGAAATGACCCAATTTGGTTTTTTTGTGCTATATAATCATTTAGTGTTTCATCTCAAGTCTCTCTTGGACCATTCTCATTCTTGTGGAAACATGTTGTTAGGCTGCATGAGCTCAGAGGGCAGGGTAAGTTTTGATGTGTGTGATTTCTACTTTAGAACCAGTATCTGGTTTAAGCTCAGACTGGTGAGGTCAGTGACGAGATCTTTCTACAGGAAACACTGTCTTCCAAACGTCCCTTGGTGGGAACTGTGAGACTAAGATAGAAATGGTCCCGAGAGCTCTGACACGGCTGCTCTAACATCCCCTAGGGCCTGGGTCGTCTCTTACCTGTGCACATGACGGCGGCAAAGACCCAGCACTGCCCGTAGCGCACCGGTTGGCAGCCCATGGCATGCCACTGCTTGAGGATGGCCACGCTGCCCGTCCACTCTGCAGGGTTGACACCGTCCACGTAATTCTCACTCCAGTTACCATTGAGCACCCCATTGTCATCATTGCTGTTTATCTGAAGAGAAGCCATGTACGAAAGCATTAGAAACACGTGTCCCTCCCCGGGACGTGACGTGGGGGGTGCTGACAGGAAGGACCACCAGGCTGAGACTTATATCAATTCACCATTCCATTTCAATGCTCTGCAAAGCAGGAGCTTGTCTCTGAGCAGAGTAAGAACACATTGGAAATCCAGAAGCAACGAGATCATTCTCAAACTCAATGACGTTCAGCTTTCCCCCCAAAACAAAACATGTAATTTGGGTTAATAGAGGCAATGGCCCACACCAGCTATTTCAGGGTTTAGTTGAGATAACTCATTTCCCATAACCTGCTCTCAGTCTCATTCAAAATGGTTTTGTTCTCAGAGAGTCCCTGCTTCTCAACTCCTCATTTTCCTATTGTTGGGACACCTTACCATGGCGCACACAACTCTGCTGATGTAGACGGGGCTTCCCCGCAGGGCACAGTCTGTGGATGGGTCGATCTGGAAATTCAGACTCTTTTCGAGCAGCTCCAGGCAGATGTCTATGACATTCTCTTCAAACTGCAGGGTATAAGGGAAAGGAAGCACCACATACTTGGTGTGTGTGGACAAATAAAGAGATATACAATCCATACCACTCGGCTCCCCAGCAGAGTATGTGTGTGGAACACAATCCATTTGCAAGGTAGCCGTCAATCAAAACAGCCTCCCAGGAAGGGGCGTGGTTTCAAAGCTATGGTGTCACAGCCCACTTGGCACATATGTCCTGCAAGCCAAATGTCTCACCATTCATTTGAAGTGACTGTTGCTACGGAGGGTTTTTCCCCCCAATGAAATGCCTCATTGGAAAGTCTATTCCATCTCCACAATCCTGGGGCCTCTAAGATGTTCTTAACAAAGCCATGTTTCCTTTCCTTCCACAATTATATAATGACCCAACTTACCATTGGCAGCATGAAACTCAAAGCTTGGGACTCTGGACTGACCAATCACGTGTGAGTTCTGGAACACTTTCCCCCTCCGTGGGTGTGTCCCCTCTGGTTGTCAAACTTAGTTATACAGTGGATTTGAGGCCTGTCTTTCCTGCCTGGGTGTATGATCTGTCTATCCAGTTCTCTTTATAACACTCGACCCTGGCGTGGAGCTGGGGTCAGAGAGACTCCACGTATCTCTGTCAAATGAATATAATGAACCACTTATTCTCGTGGAGCAATTGTCAGCAAGTATAGGCTTCCCTGGCCTACTTGGTTTAGGGAAGTCACTTTCTAGTTTACAATGTTCAAAGGGCCCTATAGCTTAAAGAATCAAGGCCAAAATCTCCTTGAGATGCCCTTCAAATCCCTCTCAGATCTGGCTCTGTTGTATAGCTGTTTCTTCTGAGATTAAAACCTTAACCTTCCATCACAAAAGGAAGCTTGATATGACACGGGATGTTAAATGGGAAGAGAAACATTAGACCCCAAAGAGAAGCTTAGGAAGTAAACCACTCAAATGTTTCAGGAAGTCCCTGAAACTGAGCAGATTCATTGGTCCCTCCCTCCCCAAGCCTATATAAGAAATAAGGACTACCCATAGACACTCTTCTACCAGCTGAACTGCCTAGAAAGAGACAGATTAGTCAAACTGCCTGGAAGAGGTTCAGACCAACAAAGCTACCTGGAAAGACTCTAACCTGTCCAGCTACCTGCAGGTTGTGCATCAAGCTCCAGCTTTCCAGCTGTCACCCATACTGTGGTGATCTTTTGGTAATACTATGGTCTTTTAGTCATGTCTGCTTCTATAAGTAATTTGTCACTCATAAGTAACCCAACAAAACTCTTTGATCTCCTGAGTTAGACTCTTTGGTTCCCCATCTGAGATGAGTAGACAGGTGCTTGTTCTCATCTCCCCATTAACACTGTCTCTGGCCTCTTACCTTGACAGACTCCCATCCATAGCGTTTTGCTCCAGCTACACTGAATTCCCTGTAGTTTCTGCAATGATGGAAAACTTCCTGGCCCATCCACCTTTGCACATGCCTGCCCTTGGTCTTCACTTGACTAACACAACTCAAGCACAGCACCTTATCTCCTAGGAGGCTTTGGGATTTCTTGCCAAACCAGGAGCCTTCCTCAGGGTTCCCAGAACTCTCTGCCCTGTCTCTCAGGCTCACAATCCAGCTGTATGATAAGCACTGTTTATGTGTCCTGCGGGGACAGTGCTCCCTTCTTTCCGTATCTCTAACACTCACCTCTGCCTAGTACTGAACAAAGTGCTTACTGAAGGAGAGAGCCAGAAAGGGAGGGAGCCAGAGCCCCCAGAACAGCAACACCCACTTCTGCTTCTCACTGATGACAACTCCCCTAAATACTCACACTGAGTGAGGAGTTGGGACCAGTTGAGACTGCTCTATTCTCTCTGGGCTGCAGCTACCTTGGCCGTGAGTGAGCCTAAAAGGTCATGTGCATTTGGAGTTCTATTTGGATAAGACCTGGTGAGGAGATTTTATCCAAGTGATCCAAGGCTCCACAAGGACCCCCATATTGTCCTGGCTGTCACCTCTTCTGAGTGGCCAAAGGCTGATCTTCTCCCTCCTCCAATACTCCTAACACTGAGTTTATCTTAGAGAAGCTTCTCCCCCAACCCCACTCCTAATCTTGAGCTTCCAGGAGCACCCTCTGGGGCTAAACGTTGACCAAGAGGTAGGTTTTCAGATAGACAAAGGTTTTCATGCATTGCAATGAGTTTAGATGTTTTACATACAAAGTCATTAGGCGACATGTAGAAAACAAGGGGAAATCAAGCTGATAGCAGCGCTTACAGATAACCTTCCTGTTCTGGGCGTTCATTTTCAGATTTTTTTTTTTTGCAAAGGTTTTGTAATCCTTTTTATTTATTTATTTATTTGGTTTGGATGTTTTTCAGCCAGGATCTCCTGTAGCCTAGTGTATGTAGCCAAGAATGACCCTGAACTTTTGATCCTCCTGCCTCTACCTTTTGAGTTCTGGGATTACAGGGGTATCCCACAATGCCCTGTTTATGTGGCACTGGGGATCCAACCCAGAGCTTTGTACATGTCAAGTAAATACTCTACCAACTGAGATGCAATCTGAGCTCTATTTCCTGAAAGGTTTTTCTTTATATTCCAGGCTGACTTCAAACTTCAAATCCTCTTGCCTCAGCTTCTCAATCACTGGTGCTACAGGCATGCGCCATCACACACACCTTTGCAAAGCTTTTTTCAGACAATTATATATTGCTTATAAAGAAAAAGCCTGTTGTCAAAACAAACAAGCAAATGAAAATGCATCAGCGTGGAGTCAGGGAAGATACATCGTTGTTTCTAGGAGAGCTGTCCAGGGGCTCATACGTTCTGTGTATGTGTCAGCGTGACAGATCTGATGTCAAGGTTCAGCACCAAGGGTTGTCAGGACGAAGTGAGAGAGTAAGGTGAGACCTCACTGCAGACCCAGATTAAAGTGCAAAATGTCAGGTGCAAATATCTCCATTGTGATGGTGTGCCTCCCCTCCCATCCTCAGTCAAATCTGTGGCTGGGCTGCCTTTAGCTGCTCTTTCCCTTAAATCCCATTCAAGTCAGATGTGGCCAGCAGAGAACACTCGCTCCTTCCCACTGCTGCTTCCCTAGCAAACCAAGATGCTTCACACAGCAGTTTGGGCTTCCCTTTCCATATGAGTTTGGGGCTTGTATGGTCTGGAACTCACCTGCCCATAGTTCCAGGGACATGGGCGGATCCAGCTCTTGCTCCCTTGGTAAATGAAGCCATAATCGTTCATAACATACTCCTGTCTCTGGGGCTCACTCTCCAAGTAGACTGCATCCCCTGGGAGTCAAAGTGAGAGGAAACAAAACAGAAGTCACCCTGGCCATTCCTAGCCCCACAGTTCTATAGAATCTAAGATCTGGAGACAGTACCTAGATTCGTTCTGAAGGGCACTGAGTCTTGGGACACCACACTCTCAAAACCGCTCAATGTGAACATGATGTAAAACAATATACATTTACCTATGGTGAGTATATGTTATTATAAAGTTACCCAGGTGCTTGGGCCCGTGTTAAAGTCAGGGAAATGAGCTCAGAGTGGAAGCTGCTTTGCAAGCCAAGTTTAATTACAGTTCTAAAATTTGCACACAGAGTCGAGCAGCTCCCTAGTCAGAGCTTTCTGCCTCACCCAACTAGTCCAGGTGCAAAAGAGCAAATCGGAGTGTGAGGTTGGCAGTGACCTTATCATCCTCGCTCTCAGGATCTCAGCTAAGCCTTTCCAGTGGTGCTCAAAGTTTCAGACTGTAAACTGCTCATCTGAGCACTGTGTTCGTGGTGGAGATGACCAACGAGCCGTTTGAGAGGACTGGCTTACAGCTGCAGGGTGTCTCCAGCAGGGATTTCGGTACAGGGTTAACGTAAGGTGGCAAACTGTATGGATGTACATGGACCTCTACACGGGACATGAAAGTTCAAACACACTGTAAAGTGATGAGTAAAGCATGAACTAACGTCTGTTAATAACAGATTGTATATGAGTAGAGGATACTGAAGCTTTTCCGATAGTGACTGCTCATGCAGGTCTCAGCCAGTAGCTAAGTCTGTATGGAACTCACTATGTGGTCCAGGCTGGCCTCAAACTCACAGTGATCCTCTTGCTTCCGCCTCCCAACTACTGGCACAGGTGTGTGTTTCAGAGAGAAATGTAAATTGGAGACTGGTGTGTAAAAATCACACTCTGATATATGCCATAGAATCAACAACACGTAGTTATATACAAATGTGCGCAAATTCAATCATAATTTAGCTCTGTAACAGAACACAGAGAGCAGTAATATGGTTTCCACTGAGAAAATGGAACGTGGTAATTGGCAGCTCTTATGCCGTCTAGCACTTTTCCCTCCCTGCCCCTCCTTCTCTTCTCCCTCTACCCCTCACCTTTTCACTTTTATCATTTGCTTCTTTCCTCAAATACTGAAAACTGAGCGTTTATTACTTTTTAAATGAAAAAGTCCAGACTAACTTAAAAGCAGATCATGAAGGTAGATGTTAATGATGATCAAACTTAGTGGTAGTTTTCTATTTAAGTTCAGACATAATTTCAAAATTCCAAATAAGTAAATAAACACCAAGATCTCTCTACCTTGGTTGTTGGAGGTCAGGTACTAAATTCAAGGGGTTCGGGGACTTGTGATGGCCAGGGATCAGAGGTTGGAAACCTTTGAGCTGGGACCTCTGACAGAAGTAGAGGATCCTGGGTGGGTGCCCGCCTCACCTGGGCACCAGGGGTTAAAGAGCAGGATGAACTCTCCGAGCTGGTAGGCCGTGACAGGACCCTGATAGGAGTCAATGCGAATTTTCAGGAGGTATCGCCCCACGGCTGCCATGGGAGGAGCGCACAGGCTCACGTCCAGGGAGGTGGCTCTATTGGCCTCCAGGGAAGCAATCCAGGGGCTTGGGCCACCACTGCCTGTGAGGCTAAACACCGCCCGTGTCCCTTTGGCCAGGTCTGGCAAGGGTCCTAGGAGAGAAGAATAAGTAAGGCTCCTTATGGTGGTCTTCCATTCCTCTAAAATCCTGCTCAAAGAACATCCATGCTCACACACATGCTCCACTTCACACATACATGTACACATGTTCCACTTCACACCACACATACATACATATGTGCCATGCAACACACACATACATGCACAAATATGTACCATACATCCACATGCAATGCTCCACATCACACACACGTACACACATACATACACACACACGTGCCACACAATATATACATGCTCTACTTCACGTACACATACACACACATGCAGCACACACAATGCTCCCCTTCATCCTTCACATACACATATACACACATGTGCCACGTTACACACATACACATACTTTCCTTCACATGTACATACATACATATATACACACATGTACCACACACACTGCTCCACTTCACATGTACATACACACACACATGCTCCACTTTATACATTACCACACACATCACACCCTATACACACACACACACACACACACACACACACATCCTGTGGGCCAGTTCCTCACCAGTCTCAGTCACAAAGGTGATACTGTCCATGCCTGGTTGGAAGCCCCGGTTCTTAAAGTACAGGGTGATGCTGAAGGCCTGGCCACGGCGGACAACAAGACGGTCAACACTGATCTCCTCTGTGCGGTGGCGCACATTGTTCCGGGAGCTCTGGAGGTCTGTGAGGGCCACTTCTAGCCCTGTAAAGGGGCAGCCTGAGACAGACAAAAACCAGGGTTGTAAAGCCTAGTCCAGTTTTGTTCATCGCTTACCAGCTCTGTAAACTCAAGGAAGTAGTTTGGCGATTGCACTTAGGTTTCCATGCTGGTTGAATGGAGTCTGTAACATTGTAAATCTGGTTTAAGGATTAGATGAGATACCACGCACCCACATTCCTCTTTCCTTCCTCCCCTACTTCCTCCCCCTCTATCACCTTCTTCCCTGCACACTTCTGGAGGTACATGGTTTTTCTGACTGGCTTCTTGTGCAGACCTCTCCAGGATGGATGCTCCCTTCAGCCTAGCCTGCCTTCAGATACATCCTGATCCTCACTTTATTTGGGTTATTTTTGTTTTTGTTTTGTTTTCTTAGTCTCTTGAGACAGGGTTTCTCCGTATAGCCTTGGCTGTCCTAAAACTCATTCTGTAGACCAGGGTGGCCTTGAACTCACAGAGATCCTGCCTCTGTCTCCCGAGTGCTGGGGTTAAAGGCGTGCACCACCACTGCCTGGCCGATTATTCCTTTCTAAGTGCCTATAATTTTCTACTTTCCTTGTTTCACCCTTCATGACTGTCTACAGTCTATGGTACTTGGTATGCAGAACACTCGTTTGCAGACATATGGCCCTCCCTATGCAGCGTTAACTTCTGAGAGCGTTCTCATTTCCCACCAACCCCGGCATCATCCTTTACTCCAGGCAGTCTATCTGCAGGTTTGCTTTCTGCTACAGCCTCAATTCAGAACACTCCTGTCATAGTTTTCAACTTGACACAAACCTAGACAGACCTGGGAAGAGGAAATCTTAACTGAGAAATTGCCTCCATCATATTGGCCTGTGGACATGTCTATGGGGGCATTTTCTTGATTGCTGATTGAGGCGGAAGGGCCCAGCCCACCATGGATGGTACCATCTCTTGGCAGATGGTCCTAGGTGGTATAAAAAAGCAGGCTGAGCAAGCCAGGGGAAGCCAGGCTGCAAGCAGACTCCTCCATGGCCTCTGCTTCAGCGCCAGCCTCACTGACAGTCTTGCCTTGACTTTCCTCAGGGAAGGACTATAATTCGCTAAGACAAATAAAACCTGTCCTCCTCTAAATTGCTTTTGGTCAGTGATTTATCAGAGCAATGGAGAACAAACTAGATTATCTTGCATTACTTAGCCAAAGCCTACCTGTTGTGGGATCTTTGTATACTGTGTAAAAACGTATTGCTGTGATTGGTATAACGAAATCTGAATGGCTGATAGCTAGGCAGGAGGTATAGGTGGGACTTCTGGGCAGAGGGAACTCTGGGAAGAAGAAGGCAGGGTCGCCAGCCAGATGTAGAAATGAGGTAATGTGCCATGTGACACAAATGTAGATTGAAATAAATGGCTTAAGCTATGGGAGCTAGTGGGACAAGCCTACACGAAGGCCAAGCTTTCATAGTTAACAACAAGTCTCCGTGTCGTTATTTGGGAGCTGGTGGTACAGGGAAAGACTTGCTACACCTACCCGTCCTCTGAGACCGCCCTCCCTCATGAAACTGGCCCCAGCTGGCCACCCTTCTTCCCATTTCCTGCTGCTCTACATCCTTGAACTGAATCACTCTTAATCCTTATTGCTCACACTGACCAGTTAATGCTTGTGTCCTGCTCACACGCTCATCTGTGTCAACGCATTCACCTGAGGTCTTACTCTTCTCTGCCTCAGCACAGGAACCCATTCTTTGTTATTTCTTGTTGTGTCTCTTTCTGTAGCTCAGGCTGGTTGCAGACTCAGTCCCTGGAGTTCTGGGATGCAAGGTATGTACCACCATACCCAGCTCTTAGCTACTTTTTGTCTATGTTCCAACACTCGCTGTAAGTTGAGAAGGACGGAAACCTACCTGCTTTATTTTGGCTGTGCTTTGATTAAAAAAATAAATTAACCAAATCATTTGGCACAATCTAACACCCTTTCATGTTAAAAAAATATTCAACAAACTAAGGAGTCCCTTATCATGATAAATGCTGTCTGTAAAAACCCACAGCTAATCCTGTTTAATAGTGAAACACTGGATGCTTCCCTGTTAAGATAAGGAGCAAATTAAGACGTGTGTTCTTGCCCGCGCTTGTCTTGCTAAAGGCAGAGTGTACTGGAAGATCTAGCCAGGGCCATTGGCAAGGAAAAGAGATCAAAGCCATTCAGATTGGAAATAAGTAAAGTCATCTTTAGTCACACATGACATAAGAATAATAACACTCTCAAATTAGAATTAACAATCACAAAAAGATGTCAGGATGGATGCAATACCAATATGCAAACCCAACTGTATTTTCATACACCACAATGAATAATCTGAGAAAAATGTAAAAGTAATTCCATTTATAGTAGCAAGAGACTAAAGTAATTAGTAACACATTCACAACAGAATTAAAAACTCTTACCACAAAATATCGTTTAAAGAAATTCAATCAAATAATGGAAGCTGTCCCATATTCATGGGTTCGAGGATGGTATCATTCCAATGACAATTAACAACACAACTATTCTAATGGCTCCAGATTCAACACAATACTGACCAAAACCCGAACTGCACACGTCATTTAGTACCTCTACAATGCATCTCCTACCATCTCCTGCCTCTGGCTCCCAAGTGCAGGGATTAAAGGTGTGTGCTACCACTGCCTGGCGAATATCAATTTTCTTTAGAGATGAGCTTCCTGATTGCTCAGCCAATACCAAGTGGTCAACCCTAAAGACACGTATATACAAGCAACACTAAATGGATTCAGAAGGTTTTATACATATGTTTATGTGTACGTGACAATAACAATTAAAGAAGAGGTCATGGATTTGAGAGGGATGATGGGCATGGGAGGAACTGGATGGGGATAAAATTCTCAAAAAATTTTAACCAAAACTTTTAAGCACAACTGTCATTTTGTAGAAACTGACAAGTGGATCATTAAATTAACAGGGGAAAAGAAAGGATCCGTAGTGATCAAAGCAATCTTTTTATTTCTTTTTGGAGGGGAAGGATAACACAGTATCTTGCTATGTAGCCCAGAACTCATGGCAGTCCTACTGCCTCAGCCTCCAATGTGTTGGGATTACAGGCATGCTCCATATTCGGCTCTAAAGCAATCTTAAAACAGAGGGCTTGCACTTCTATTATTTAAGTTTTACTATAAAGCTAGTAATCAAGGCAGTTTTGGGGTGGCATTAGCACAGACACAGGTCAGTGAGCTAGACCTGAGACTCTTAGAAAAGAGGTCCCACACTGTATACGGAGCAGTGCTAAATTCACTCAGTAGGTTTTACACTTGTGTGTTTAACAGTAATAACATTGACGAGGCCATGAATTTGAGAGGGATGTAACAACACTAGATATAAGCTAAGGACAGAGAACTACCTACTTTGTCTTGGTTATGTTCCAATTAAAGAAGAAGGAGAAGGAAGGAGGAAGAAGACAAGAAGGAGGAGGAGGAGGAGAAGGGAAAGGAAGAAAAGGAGAAGGAGGTGTAAGAGGAGGAGAAGGGAAAGGAAGAAAAGGAGAAGGAGGTGTAAGAGGAGGAGAAGGAGGTGGTGGAGGAGGAGGAGGAGGAGGAGGAGGAGGAGGAGGAGGAAGAAGAAGAAGAAGAAGAAGAAGAAGGAGGTGGTGGAGGAGGAGGAGGAGGAGGAGGAAGAAGAAGAAGAAGAAGAAGAAGAAGAAGAAGAAGAAGAAGAGTACCAAATAATTTGGCAAAATCTAATACCCTTGATCTTTGACCAAAATGTCAAGACAATCAAATATAGAAAAATTCTCTTCAAAAACTGGCGCTGGGAAAAATGGATATATCCACATGTAAAAAAATAAAGTATCTGGACTGGAGCAATGGCTCAGCAGATAAGAGCACAGGCAGCTCTTGCAGAGGACCCAAGTTCAGTGCCCAGAACCTGCATTGCTGCTCACAACTGCCTGTAAGTCCAGGTCCAGGAGACCTGACACTCTCTTCTGACTTCTGTGGGCACCAAGCATGCACATGGTACTGCTGTGGAATAATCCTCTTGTACACTGTAAAGATTTGTCACTCAAATTTGTTTAATAGAAAGCTGACTGGCCAGTGGCCAGGCAGGAAGTATAAGAACTAAGGATAATAAGAAGGAGAGGGTAGAGTCAGGAGTCACCAGCCAGATGCAGAGGGAGCAGGAGATAAACGTGCCATGCTAATAAAGGTACCACTACATGGCAAAGTGTAAATAAGGAATATGGGTTAACTTAAAATGTAAGAGTTAGTTAGTAATAAATCTGAGCTATTGACCAAGCTTTTATGATTAATATAAGCTTTGGTGTGGTAATTTGGGAAGTGGCTGCTGGGTATTTGGGAACAGGCAGCCAGAACAAGAAACTTCCACTAAATGGTGCACATACAAATATGCAGGCAAAGTACAGATACATATAAAATAAATACTAAGAAGTTAATAAAAAAGAAAGAAGTTGATTGCCTACTTCACATGATATGCAAAAATTAACTCAAAATGGATCAAAGATTTGAATATGGGAGCTAAAACTATAAAACGCAGAAGAAAACAGGTAGGTACACATTTCTCATCTTGAAATAAACAGTGGTCTCTTAGATATGACAGAAGAAGTAGAATCAGTGGGGAAACTCAAGTAAATTGGGCCTCATCAAAATGGCATTTCTGCTTCAAGAACATGATAAAGAATGTGGAAATATAATCCAAAGAATGTGAGGATGTATTTGTAAATCATATATCTAATAAGGTATTTGTAACCAGATGGATGGATTAACCCTACAACACAAAAACAAGGAGCCAAATGAAAAACTGGGTAACTGGAGCTACCGAGATGGCTCAGTAGTAGGCAAAACACTTGTTGCATGAGTCTGAAAGCCCAAGTTCACTCCCTGGGACCCGTGAGGTAGAAGGCAAGAACCAACCCCACAAGACTGTCCTATGACTCCTACGTGCTCATCATGGCATGTCTCCCACAACATGGGTAACTGTTTTGAACGGGTCTTTCTCCAAATAGGACAAGAAAAAGACAATAAGCACATGGAAGGTCATCAGGTAAATACACATGAACTGTTTCTTCACACCCATGAAGATGCTATAAGAAAACAGACACTAGCAAGTGTTGGTAGGGTGTAGCACTATGGGGCACTCGAACCTTGCTGGTGAGTTTATAAAATGGTTCAGCACTTTGGAGAACACTAGAGGCTCCTTAGAATGTTGAACACAGAGTTATCATGGGATTCAACCCCTTATGGTACATCACCAAACAGTGAATGTGTATACTCACACCAAGCCCACATGTGGGATGCTGATACAACATTATACAGAAATAACTGAAAAGTCCAAATGGCACAAGTACCTACCAGCTGATGAACAGAAAAGATGTAGCATATCAAAATAATGGACTTGTATAAACTGAGCACATTACAACACGAATGGACCTTGAAAAATTAGTTAGTAAAAGGAGCCAGATGCAAGAGGACACATCTTATATGATGCCATTTCTATGAAATATCCAGAATAGTCAAGTCCATAGAGATTGAAAGTAGATTTGGCATTGCCAGGGACTAGAGAAAGGTGGAAAGGACGCTGAATGCTTCTTCTCCTTCTCCTACTTCTCCTTCTTCTCCTTTTCCTCCTCCTCTTCCTCTTCCTCTTCCTCTTCCTCTTCTTCTTCACATAGCTACATAGCCCTAGTTGTCTTGGAATTCACTCTGTAGACCAGGCTGGCTTCAAACTCACAGGGATGCTCCTGCCTCTGCTTCCTGAATGCTGGGATTAAGGGTGTGCACCACTGCACCTGGCTCTGACTGCTTGTTTTTGAGGTGATGAGAGTGTTTTGGGACTAGATAGTAGTGACACTTTCAAAACTGTATGAATACACCTAACTGTATACTTCAAATGGATGGCCTTTATTATGTTCAATAAAATGCTAGAAACAAATGTGACTCAAAGAAACTGTGTAAAGGTATAAACAATAAATATTAATCTTTATCTTTTGTTTTAAGGAGTCAGACCACAGTCACACAGGATTACAATCACGCAGGTTTGCCTGAAACCCACCAGGCTAGCCTGGAACTCACGTGCACCTTCCTACCTCAGCCTTCCGAGTTGCTAGTGTTACAGACATATGCCACTATAGCCATCCCCCTCTTTATCTTCTACACTTCTGAGGCTATTTGCTCACTGTTAACACATCTTTTTCATTGGTAAGCTTTGCATTGTTGTTACTGTTTTTAAGGAAGCGTAAGATGTTTGCTACTCGAAGAGTTCTCTATCTTATGCAAAATCACTTGCATTTATTTCAAGTTTTGGATTCTCTCAGCACTTTATTGACATCATACTATTAAACTTTTATCACAACCTTGGATAGATGAAATATCATGTCATCTACATCTAGGGGGTGAAGAACAGACCTTCTGATAGATGGAGGATTTTGTCTCATATTAAACTCAGATTTGTGACTCCAATCAGGAGTTTTTTCTCTACCCAACAGCTGCTAGCCATTGCTGGCTTTCACTCATGTTCAGAAAGGACATTCCAGCCTGCCACTTGAGAAAGAACTTGACTTTTTCCTAATAATGAAAAAAGGGGGGTGGTAGTGGCACTTGCAGAGGCAGGCGGATCTCTGTGAGTTCAAGATCAGCCTGGATACCCAGAGAAACCCTGTCTCAAAAAACCAAAAGAAGCAGCATATCCTTTAGGAGACCAGTTGACTGGGCAGAGAGCACTGACTGGCTCAGGTCTGTGCGTGACTAAGGCTACCCAACAGGCGGGACAACACCTGCCTGACAGGAAACACTTCAAATATATCCTATCCTCCAGAGACACCATGGGCTGTGTCAGTCTCTTCCTAAGACACACGGATGCTTCTGCAACAAGCACCATGCTTAGCTTTCCTTCTCATGACCATTTCCTTTTTTGAGATACAGTATTTCACTTATCTATATTCAAATAGGATATTCATTTTCAGTTAGAGTGTTTTTTCTTGAAGTAAGGAGAGAATGAGAGAACTAGCAAGGGGATGGTTGAAGAACTTAGAAAATAAGTGATCTCAATGTCTGTCCTGGAGAGACATTCCTTCATGAGTAGCCAGAAGCATGCATAAGAATGCTGGCTGTAAGATTGCTTGTCTATCTGTAAAATGGGAAAGACTTAAATGTCCATTAGAAGAGGAGCAGATGAATGAATCATACACTGTAGAATACCATACAAGATGAAAAATATTGAAGTAGGTCTATACACACTACTGGCCTGGCGAGAGCTCCAAGACATGAAGTGAGTGAAAAAATATTAAGTTGATATTTATAGATTGATAGTATCTAGATTTTTAGTAATACATGTTGATCCAATCGATTATATTCAGCATATATGTGAATACTAATGCCTAGACTGGAAACAATGGTTACTCAAGATGAGACTGGGGTACTTAGAGTTTTATCTGCAATTATTGCTTTATTTTACTCCAACTAGATCTTCATTTCCTTCCTTTGTAATTAAAAATTATACACATTTTACATAAAACTTAAGGAAATAGTAAAATACTTATTATATTACTTATAGTAAATAAAAGTGGAGATGTCATGTGTGTAGAGTAAGCTAAATCCCATCCCTTGTAGGTGGTATGTCATCTAATCATTGCTCTTTATCTAGAGAAGAGAGGATGAAGTCTGCAGAAGATGACAATGATGACTTCGGAAGTTAGAGTATATGAAGATTCAGAGAACTTCAACACTGTAAAGAACCTCCAAGACTGTGCTTCACACCCTTCTGGTTTTCAGGCATGAGAGGCAGAAACTAGAGAAGTAAGTTGGCCAGTGTGAAGAATTTGGCTGGTGACAGAGGACAGAAATCCTGGTGCCCTAATCACTTGCTCTGCCCATCCCACCCTGTTGTGGAGGCAGTCATGGTAGCATGGCACCTCCACCCTGCCTCCTGGTCCTCAGGGGACCAATGGCTCCTGAGGGCTCTTGGCTTCCTTCCTAGATCAGTTCTCTACTTGCTCCTTTCTCCCTCTGAGCCCCCCTCCTGCCTTCGATGTCTCTGGGTCTTCATTGTCCCCATTTTCTAGCCGTTTCCTGGATTTCCCTACCTTGGGCCATGGTGGTTGCTTCTGGCTCCAGGGCTGCTCCCCCACAGGCAGCTGGATGGGCTGGAGATTCAGGAAACAGATCCTGGAGAGTCTGCTTCTCCTTCCATCCCAAGGCTCGACACTGGAGGTGGGGCCAGCTGCCGCACTGCCACCTCTGCCAGGGCAGCTCACAACTGGTTCTCTCACTTGCCCTCTGGTTTTTCTTGGCAGTGTTGCTTAGCTGAGAGGAGGTGTGGAGGCTGTGGAACCATCAGGGCCTTTGTGCTATTGGGCCGTTGACAGCTCTTAGGCAATAGGGCTGTGGTAAAGGAGCCAGAAGAAACTGGTGAGCGGATGGAGGCCTCCACAGGGATGAGGGAACTGTGTTTCTGCAGGAAGGGCTGTCGGGGGTCCTAGACTTTCGCTCACAACTAAGAGAGCCTCAGTGGGTTCTAGCACTTGAGACCTCTCTTTCTGGAGTTTAAGTGCAAATGGTACCTATGCTGGATCATCCTTAATATGACTTTTATTTTTGTGGCCGTGGCACTGTTTTAAGTGAGACCTTCCAGGCCTATAGTGATTCTCAAATAAAATTATCAGATGTGGGCCTGGAGAGAAGGTCCAGAGGTTAAGAACAGGGGCTACTCTTCTAAAGGACCTGGGTTTGAGTCCCAGTACCTACATGGGAGATCCACAACTGTCTTTAATGCCAGTTTCAGGTGGTGCACGCCTTTAATCCCAGCACTCGGGAGGCAGAGGCAGGTGGATCTCTGTGAGTTCAAGGACAGCCTGGGCTACAAGAGCTAGTTCCAGGGCAGGCTCCAAAGCTACAGAGAAATCCTATCTCAAAAAATAAACAAAAAGAAAGAAAGAAAGAGAAAGAAAGAAAAAGAAAAGAAAGGGGGGAAAAGGCAAGATGATAATGTAGCTTCATGGTAGAACAATTGCCCAGCAATACCCAAGGTTCTCCAGAGAGAAAGAAAGACCAGGCTGGGGGAGGGAGGGAGAAAACTGGAGAAGGATCCTGTGTGAAGACTGACTGGGAAACTCACCCACTCTCTTCCCCCGCTGTGAGTCACTTCTTCCTGTATCCCCAATTTCTAGGTCCTCTGAGGAACCCAGCAATTCGTATCTTCTTCTCTCTTGGTTTCAATTCTCTGATAGCTTCCATAGTGTACAGACACACAAATACAGTTCTCTGGGGCTGTTGGTTTGTTGCTGCACTGAGGAATGAACCCAGGGCCTCAGCCTTGCAAAGCCAGCACCCTACCACCAACGCACACCTAGTGCCCCAACACACTAACACATCTGGGTTCACATCCAATCCTCAACTCCATTAACCCATTGACTCTACAGCTCTGACCTTTCCTACCAGTTCCATCAATCCTCCAGTCTACTGCCTTGTTCCTCACCCACTCTTCCCCTCCCTTCCACCTACTTTCCCTCCCCAGGCTCCCTGACACCTTCTCATCTACTCCCTCTGAAGGCCAGGGACCCTTTCCTGCTCTTATCTTGAGGGTCCTTCTGCAATTCTGAGTGTGCATGTGGGCCCTTCTCTCTTGTTTAGTAAATTTCCCTCTCCCTCTCTCCACCCTCTGACTCTCTCCTGTTCTCCCTCCCCTCTCCCTCTCTCCACCCTCTGACTCTCTCCTGCTCTCCTTCCCCTCTCTCATCTCTCTTCGCATTCACCTACCACCCCATCCAGTTTGTCATTTTCTTCTCAGACCCACTTGCAGGCTCCCTTCACTCCCATGCCGGTGCTTTCCAGGGACGTCCCGGGGGTTCACCTATTCTCACTCCACTCACCCCTCATGGACTTAGGTGATCCCCAGAACTGTGGCCTGCAGGCCCCTCTTCTTGGCCAGCTTTTGACACTTTACCACACCCAGTGTGCCCAAATGATTCCTTCTCCCCTACCTCCCAACTTACCTGCCTTTCTCCCTGTGTCTCTGGTCTTGGTGAGTGAGGATACGGCACCCTGGAAATGAAGGTCAAATTGGGAGCATCTCTCCTCTTCTTAACACATCAGTCCAGTTCAACTCCTGACTAGCACCTAAAACTGGCCCTTCCTCCCTGTCCCTTGGGTCTACCTTCCCTGAAACACCAGCCTGTCCAGAAACAACTCCTAACCAAATTCACACCCTTTCTCCAAATTCAGCACTACTGATTTTCAACATATTTTAAAATTATAATTTCATTATCTCCTCTCTCTAACCCTTCCCATATATTTCTTTGTCCCAGCTTGCTCTATCCCAAATCCAGGGCCTTTATGTCTTACCATTGATCTTTCTGAAGAGCCAATTCAAGCACATAGTTTCTCCGCTCAGGATCCAACAGTGTATGAAGGCCGAACTTCTCAACATCACCCTAAAGGCCTTCGAGAATCATCTTTCTCTTCCCACCTAGAACCCAGGTACACCAAACCCCTTCAGTTCACTGATGGAGACCGCTCCTTTGCATCTCTGTGTGGGTGTTCTCTCTCTCTCTCTCTCTCTCTCTCTCTCTCTCTCTCTCTCTCCTGAATGATCTCTTTTTCTGAAGTGTTTGTTCTCTGTCTATTTGTCTCCAGGTTAGAGCATCACCCTGCTAGGAAGCCTTCTTAACATTCTCCATCACACTGGGAGTTAGGGGCTTATTCCCCTTGTCATCTCTGTTAACCAAAACACTTCTCCATATCATAATCATAACACCAGTGCCAGTGGTCAATTATGACAGTAGACAATAGAAGCACTACTACCACCAATACAATCATTTTTGGTGCTAGATATTATTTTAAATTCTTTTGTGCATTATCCTTCTTAGTCTCACATCTCTATGAATCAGGAGGGTTTTTTTTTAGATTGATTTATTTATTGGTTGGTTGATTGATTGATTGACTTGAGACAAGGCCCCACTATTTATCCCTGGCTGACCCTTTACTATACAGATCAGGCTGGCCTCAAACTCATAGAGATACTCCTACCTCTGCCTCCCAAGCTGGAATTGAAGATA
Source organism: Microtus oregoni (assembly GCF_018167655.1). NCBI lineage: Eukaryota > Metazoa > Chordata > Mammalia > Rodentia > Cricetidae > Microtus > Microtus oregoni. The sequence goes on from NW_024543090.1 coordinate 22,500,619, forward strand.
GGACATATGCCACTATGTCCACTCCAAAGATATATCCATTTTTATGTGCATGAATGTTTTGCCTATAGGCATATCTGTTTATCACATGTATGAAGCATCTTTGCTGACCAAAAGAGGGTTTCAGATCCCCTGAATCTGGAGTTACAGCCGGTTATGAGCCACCATGTGGGTGCTGGGAACTAACCTGGGTCCTCTGGGATAGTAGCAAGTGATCTTAACTGTTGCGACACCTCTCAGTCCCCTGAGGTGGGGGGATTTCTTGCTGGTCTTATATAACAGGTGAGGAAATCAAAACATTTGTTTTCCCAAAACTCCTCGCAAAGAACTACTAGGCTAGCCTTGGAATTCAGCAGAAGTCTAGAGCTTTGTAACTCTAAATGTTTAATGCCGCATCCAAAACTTGCATGTATGTTTTCAGCACTCACCGATTGGTATTAGATAACCAATTGCTGTGTTTTTCCCTGGGGAAGACTGTTTCTTCTACCTTCAACATTCCTGAGTCGCTCTTTGTATAGGGCTGAGACCCGTGAGCCTGTGCTCGGCCTCCTCACTCTGCTACGCTTCCCCTCCACTTTGGCTGTCTATTGTTGCCTTGCTCGGTTGACGTCTTAAAGTAAGTATGTATGCATAGCTAAGCAGTCCCAGGCAGGCGTGGTCCCATTGTCTCTACTCCAAGCCTCTCCAGCAGGTTGTTAGAACTGTGTGAAATCTCTTTCCTCAGCAACTGGTGCCAGGATTCTACCTTTTCTTTCTCCCAGCATAAGATTCCTGGAGAAAGTCCAATTCCTTGGAACCTTTGTTTCAAAACTCTGATAACCAAAGGGAGGGGCACAAGTGCCTTTTAGAATATCTTCATCTCTGCTGGGCAGTTACAGTCCCTGGAGCAGAGGACAGGGCATCTGCAGGCTCCTGGCCATGGTTAGGAGGCACTCTAGGCTGGTGTACGGTAGCCACTGGACAAGAGAGAGAGGTGGAAGTGGAGCAGCTCTTCTTCAAGACTCTTCCTTCCCTGCTGCAGAGAGATGCTCCTTTGCTTCTCAATCAATCTTGCTATGTGCCCTTCTAAAAAAGAAAAAAAATCAACAAAAGATAAAAAGGGGGAGGCTGGGAAGGCTGGGGAGGTGGGCGATTAAGGAGCATGTGCTGCTCTTCTAGAGTAGCCAGGTTTGGTTCCCAGCACCCACATGGTGCCTCACAAGCCTCTGTAACACCAGTTCCCGGAGAGCTGATGCTCTCTTCTGGCCTCTGCAGGCACTAGGCGCACACACAGCACACAGACATACATGCAGGCAACACCCCCTTACACATACATCTATGTGTATATTTTTATTTTTAAAAATAAAAATAAAAGAAGGAAGGAAAGAAAGCAAGAAAACAAGATAGCAAGGAAGAAAGGAAAGAAGGAAGGAAGGAAGGAAGGAAGGAAGGAAGGAAACAGAACCATTAGAACACAAAGCCCATTTGGAACCAGAAAACCAAGAGGGACTCTTCTGCCTGGACCTTAGTGTCTGAATAAGACCTGGGCTCTGAGCCCAAGGAGGCAACTTACAGGTTTGGCCTTCCATTGAAATCCTGCAGACCATTAGTCACAGGGTGTGGGGGAAGTATGGGGAGGCAGGGACGTAGCTGTGATCACAACAGGATGCCCCTTGTTCAGAGAAGCTGGGCAAGATCGATGAACATCATCTTACTTTCCTATCTGGACCGAAGCAGGGCTGGGACCTAGGAGAGGGGCATTTGAGTAGATTACTCGCCTGTCCTTGCCAAGGAATAGGCCAGCTCAAGCAGGGTGATATTGGGGAAGTTCCAGACCTTTCTAAGACCCACAGAGACGTGGCAGCTGACTCCAGCTCTGCCAGGAAGCTCTGGCACATCCCAAGAAAGTTCTGGTCTCCTTATCTGTGGCTCCTGGTGTGACACCCTGGTCCCCAGTCTAGGGAGATGGTGCTGAGGGTCCCACAAACACCACAAAGGTCTGCCAGAACCAGAAGATCCAAGTGGAGCTTTCTGCTCCCTCCCCTGGCTCCCCTAAGAAATGGAGGCACCAAGAAAGTAAAGGGATGAGGTGCCTCACACTTTACAAAATATGACTGAATCCCCTTTCCCATTTGACCTTCACCATGCTCTGTGGCTGTCATTGTCACTTCACATCCTGGGCATCTAAGGTCTCTCCATAGAATCAAAAGTAAGCGCTTGGGTTTGTTTGACACATCGCTGCCAGGTGTCATGGACCCCAAACCTCTTGGTCCAAATGTCTTGAGTATGACACTCTATGCACCTTGTAGGGACAGGAAGAGCAGAGTCTAGAGCTGTGCTACTGCCCTGACGTGTGCCAACCCCTTGCTCCACTGTCTGGGCATTTCTTTTGCCACCTTTTCCCCCAGGGGTCCTGCCTGGCTTCCTTAGTTGGCTCCACTGGGTTGCTGTGAAGTAAGGAGATGAACTCTGGAGACTCTAATCTCGGGGTACACCTCACAATGGGATGAACCTCAATTGATGGCATCTAGGGGATGGCCCACCGGAAATGAGCTTTGAGATGACCTAGCTCATGGGACCAAGGAGAGGAAACAAAACCAGAGGGTTCGTAAACAAACAAACAAGCAAAAAGAGAAAAACAAACAAACAAACAAAAATCTCCAAAACACGCCATGGAGTATAACTTTGAAAGCCACTTTCTAGGTGAGAAGAAGGAAGTCCCCTGAGAGGCAGCCCGTGAAGACAGAAATGACTAGGACGCATGGCAGGATGGAAGTCTGACTATACCAGTGATGCAGTCAGGAGAGAAGCAACCACACCGAGAAGGACATTTGGAAGAGAAGCAAAGTGAAACATTTCTGAATGAGTCAGGGCAGGTGACCCTGTCCAGAGGGTAGGAACCGTCATGAACTCAGCTGTCATGAAATAGTGACAGAAATGCCCAGGGATGCTCCTGGGGACAGGTACAGCTGGCACAAGGGTGGAGCAGGGCATGCAGGCTCCTACTCTTGCACCAAGCAGCTGGGTGTGGACAGGACTGGGGAGGCACAGGCCTGGGGGCCAGCCTGGGATAGAAAATACCACAATGACTAAGGCAAGCAAATCAGCAAAGGAACTGGATGGGGAGGACGTCAGTGAGAGAAGCCAAACGAGGGCAGGGCCCGGATTCCTGGATGTTCAGAAATGAAAATGCCTACTAGGGAGATAATAGCATGTAAAGGGGGGGGGGGGGGAGAAAGAGAGAGAGAGAGAGAGAGAGAGAGAGAGAGAGAGAGAGAGGATTAGAGAGAGCCAGAAAGGTCTATTGTAAAATGCTAGCAGAGATCCTCCCCTGAGATGGGGAAGCTGCTTCTTTAGTTTCCTTTCTACTTTTCTGCTCTTTCCACATTATCAAGAATAAACATGGGTGATTTTAATAACTACAGTGGCAAAACGCTGGCTCCCTCTGTCCTAAAAATAACAAAGATGTAAAAGAAGAGGCTGTGGAGTTGTAGGGTAGCAAGAAGGAATAGAAGACGGTCATGTTTGCAGAGCACCTTCCTGCTCACAAGGGGCTCCCTGCCATGCTGGGAGCTCTCAGGACAGCAGCAGGGAAATTCTGCCCAGCAGCTGCTGGTGATTGGCCCTGTATCTGCTACCTTCTCAGGCTCCCCTCTCTCACCTCTGCCTCTATAATGGAGGAAGGTCATTGGCTAATAAAGGCACTGCCCTGGCCCATTTTATTGGTTAGAGGATAGGTGGGAGGAGTAAACAGAAGAGAACGCTGGGAGGAAGAGGAAGTGAGGTCAGAGACTCCACAGCTCTGCTCTCTCGGGAGCAGATGCCTCAGCAGAGACGCCATGCCCTGCTCCCTGGCAGACACACGTGATGAAGCTCGGACCCAGGATGGACTAGGCTAGAATCTCCCCGGTAAGCACACCTTGGGGTGCTACACACAGATGATTAGGAATGGGCTAAATTAATATGTGAGAATTAGCCTAGAAGAGAATGGGCCAAGCAGTGATTAAAAGAATACAGTTTGTGTGTTGTTATTTTGGAGCATAAGCTAGCCGAGCAGGCGGCCGGGGTGCTGGGGACGCAGCCCCGCCGCCCTTATTACTTCACCTCTAGGCTCTCTTAAGGGCATATAAGTGGAAAGACCTGACATTAGAAAGGATCTTGGCTGACTTAGTTTGTGGATGAAGCCTGTAGCTGAATCAAGAGAAGATGGGAGAACAGAGAGGACCCCCTCTCCAGCCACATAGTGGGCAGTCAGGTCAACAGGAACAATAAGGGGCTTCTTAGCACAGGAGGGAGCTAATGCATCTTTATTGTTTCTTCCTGCGATGCACCACGGTTCTACAGAGTTTCATTTTCCCCCACTCCAGAGGTTGAACAAAGACAACACCTTGAGAAGTAGAAAGCAGGCTATGCTGGGGATGGGAATGGGGGTTGAGACTGGTACAGGGGGAGGGGGCATCAGGAAGGCCAGGCTCAGGAGGCTGGAGCTGCAGCAATGACGATGTCCTTGTAACCTTTGATCTCCTTGACCTCGCTACTGCTGATGAGGACTTGTAGCTGGTGGGGCCCAGCTTTGATGGGGTAGAGCTCCAGCCGAATTTCGATGGTGTGTCCGGCCATCAGAGTTCCAAGGCTGAAAGTCAAAAGCAGCCTGTTGGAGCCTGGAGGATTGGTTGCTTGGATGGGCAATGGGGCAGGGAACCCTGCTTAGTGAGGGTTCCCCAATACCACCAACCTCCCAGCTTTCCTGAGGTTAGCGGGGAAGGGACCAGAAGGTGACATCTGAAGACTGAGAAGGAACCCATGGGGCACAGCTCCTCAGAGACCAGCACCAGAGGAAGATTGGCAAGAGGTCAAAGGTCGCACTACTCACTCCTTTGTTATCTGCCCATTGATGAGGCCGCTTCCCTCCAGAACCATGGTGCAGTTATTCAGAGCCACCATCAGGGTGTTGGTGAGGGTGATGTAGATGTTCAGGGCTTTGCCCACCTCGGCTCTTTCAAATACCTGTGTGGGGAGAAGAGAGAGGTGCCCTAGGCTCCTGTCCTCACTGCCACACTCCACTCAGTCAACTCCTCCCTTGACCACCAGGGACTACTTAGAGCTTAGGTACCCCTAGTGGTGGAGACAACTATAAATAGGGCTACCTCAAAGTAACACATGTGGCGACCTGCTTTAGAAGCTCAGGACACTCTAGCAAGCTGCCACCTATTAGGAATGGGCATAGAGTTTCGCTTCCCACCGTCTGTTTGAAGATGCTTGCTGGATTTAATTAGAGTACTAGTCCCAGAGAGTTAGCAGTGTTGACCATGGGTTAAGTAGGATCCCAAGCACAACTCCAGTCAGCTATGATTGATTAGTAGTGTCTAACCCATGCAGAGGACTAGGGAGGGGGGTCATGTGTGCCACCTACGTGCCATCGGTGATATCATTCCACCAAAGAAGAATGATGAAGCCAAGATGCCGTGATGGATTCATGACAGTCAGGACCTAACCAAGGGGTCTTAGCTCCTAGCCCAGGATCTTTCCCCCATCCTGTTGTATCTTCTCAGATATCAGAGGGACATACTCATTTCCCACCCACCTGTGTTCAGTGCTTCACTCTTGAGCTTTGTGTCATAGGGCAGCACAGCCTCTGCCTGGAGTGGGAGACAGCGATTCTGTCCTTACCCCTGAAGCCTAGGACGCTGCCGTCTGGGTGATGGGCATCAGTATTGAACCCAAACGCGCCCTGTCCATCCAGATCACAACTGGGAGAATGTTCTAGCTTGGCCAGAGGAGGAAGGACACACCCTAACTTGGAACTCAAACAAAAGAACCAAGTCTCCAAAGAGGGTGCCAAAGTCAAATGGGTGAAGATAACTCTGGAACCCAGCACAGTGACACTAATCACCCACAGGCCTTACAGCCGTGGGGACCATCCACAGCCTCCTTGACACGTGCTATGTTGCTTTGGGATCTCCTCGGGTAACAAGAGGGTTCCTGGCTCAGCACCAAGTTTGTGTCTGCGCTTGCAACTCTGTTTGCCCCACACAGAAGGCATCCAGGATCACCTGGCCTGACAACCTGAGAGTATGCCCAAGTGAAAACCACAGCTGACGTGTGATCCAATATGGAATCATCCAACCATTGTTCTGCTGGCTAGCATCAGGCATGCTGTTAGCCAGGCTTCCGGGCACAGAGCTGGACTTGGGGTAGGCAGTGGAAAAGTCTTTGGGAGAGGAATGGAAAGGTGGGGAAGAAGGCTTTGGGGAAGGACAACTCAGGTGACAGGAGATGGGGAGAACACGTGCCCTCCTCTGTGGAGCTTCCTTAATGCTTTTCTTCTGTAACAGCCATCAAACCTCTCTGGCACTGGGCCTTGAAGTCTGAAATTCATTTCTTGTTCCTATTTCCCATGGCGCCCACATCTTATCAGTGGTCACCTTTTGAATTTGACTGTATGGTCTGTCTTAAATCTGTCTCCTCTACTCAACATTCCAAATCATTGCCTTTTTATCTCAACCTTTGTGAAGAGATCTCCTTACTTAATACAGCTTCACAGTAATATGCCTCCATCCGTTCTCGACAGAGTACCTTCCTCAGCGTCCTCTGTAAAACGTGACTTCCGTGAGATGCCTCCATCCCCACCCTTTGTTTATGGAGAGCACCAGCGCCCACTGATTGGCTATGCTCGAGAATAAAGCCTCTGAGACTGTAGTATGCTGTACTATCATCATGTATGGCAGGATAAGGTACCCCCCTCCAAGCCCATGAGGAGGCCATCTAAGAACCTTGGGTCTCCATCTCTATCCAGACACCTCACCTCAATAGACAAGTGGGGAGGCTCCAGAGAGAAATCTTTCAGGACCAGAATGAACCGCCCCGTCTCTTCAACCTCAGCGATGCCAGACACGTGGATCAGCTTTTCATCAGTCAGCTTGCTCCTGTAATTGCTGTAGGGCAGCAGGAGTGGCCACTGGAGCTCTGAACGTAGGCAAAGACATCATCCTGAGTCCGAGGGATGGGTTATAAAGGAATACTGCACTCAGAGGTCATTGTTGTCTGACATGTTAGGATGATGCCCCAAGCACCGCACTGGCTGGGAAGACACCGTGTGTCCTGGAAGAGGGTTCCTCTGTGATTTGGCTAGAGCTGGCCAGCCTGGTTCACAGCCCCCAAACCTCCCTCTCTAAAGGTGCCTTCTCATGCCTGCTACAGACTCACCCTTCTCAAAATCCACACTCAAGTGCACCGCGTGTCTCCAGAAGGGCTCCCGAGTGCTGCCCCCATGCAGCAGGGCCTGTGCACAAAAGTGGACCATCAGTCCAATGGGGCCCCGACTCTGGGCTCGGTCGGGCACCCTCTGGACATGCAGTGTGAGCAGCAGGTCCTGGCCCCACATGGGTGCCCTAGCCAGGCGGAGATGCAGCTGCACAGGCTTATCCTTAAAGGCCTCTGACCCTAGGAGATCCAGGAGGGATGAAGAGTCCCTTCTTGGTTCCAGCATTTTCCGGGAAGCCTTAATGAAAACAGACCGCTCCTCAGAGGATCCTGGCAGAACAGACCCACACAGAACAAAGCGTCAGTGGGGCGGGGCAGAGAGGACCAGTGAGGCAGGGCAGAGAGGACAGATGACCTTCTGGGAAGACAAGTGGCTGTGCTCTCTGCTGCCAGCCAGAATCCCTGACCATGTGATACACAGTGAAGAGACACAGAGGGAGGCGTGCAGTATCAGATGGAGCCGGTGCTGCTCAGTGCACAGTCTCTTCATCTCTCAGTGTTCATTTCTCTTACAAAACCCAAGGATGATACTAGGTTGCCCAGAGTTGCTGAAAAGTTAGGTCATGTAACTGCTGAGTGTAAGATTCAGTGTGGTTCTTTACTGTTACCATCAGGATTCTCACCAACGTATCTCCATTATCACTACCACCACCACCCTCATCACCATCATGACTATCATCATCATCATCATCATCATCATCATCATCATCATCATCATCAAACCCAGAGGCTCCTCTTCCCTGCCTGCCTGCTCTCTCCTAAGATACATATTCAAGTCTTTTAGATGGAACTTCACCTCTTTCCCTTAGGAATAACTCAACATCTGGGCTCAAAACTCAAACTTGCTCCAGACTGTGGACGCCTCTGGAGCACTCACTATGCCCCTAGTGTGTTTTGCACACCAGCTCATTTAACTCTTTCAGGAGAGTTGTCTCATTTCACTGATAAGGAAACAGAGGCAAGGGAAGGTGGTCCAGGTTCCCCCACCTACAGCACATCAGAGCCTTGCTTGGTTCTCAGGTGGCCAGAGTCCACCAAAGCTCTCGATAGCAATGTCTGCTTCCTTCCACAGGCCCCGAGCCCTCTCCCTCCTGAGTGTCCATCCATCTCTCCCCTTGCTGCTACCCCCACTGCGAGGGACATAGGTGGACAGATGTGTGGCCCTGACAGAGTTAATAGATAAATCGCAGGACCACCATTAAATTTGAATTCAAGATAAGCAAATAATCTTTTTTTGTAAATTACTTGCAACATTCCGGGCACACATACACTAAAAACTATACCCAGTTAATTTGAATTTTAGATAAGTAGTGAATTATTTTTATCAGAAACATGTCACACTCTGGGCTGCACAGTGGCTTAGTGAAAAAGACATCTGCTGTCAGGCTTGACAACATGAATTCAATATCCCTGTGAGGGAAGGAGAAAGCCAGCTCCTGTAAGTTGTTCTCAGACACATACATACACACACACACACACACACACACACACGCACAGACACTATAGGACAATGTTCCTACATACATACATGCATATACATACACACATACAGTAAATAAATGTAATAGAAAAAATTAAAGATGTCACATGTACCATTTGGGACTTATTTATAATAATGTATTTGTCTGTCTTAATTTATCTGGAATTCAAATTTAACTGAACATCCTATGTTCTTATTTGCTAAATCTAGGCAAATCTATTCTAGGATCAGGTGCCCAGGACCTAAAATCGTCTCCTGGGAGTTTGTCATAACGGGGAGGTGGTGTTGTGTTAACCTGGGCCATCCAATGGTGACACCCACTCCCTCCCAAACCCAAGGCCCAGGCACCTTCCGGGTACTTGTAGGAAGTGGTGATGTCCAGGCGCTCATCTGACCCTACCATCTTGGTGCTGATCGCCTTCCCGATGTAACTGGTATTATGGGCCAGGATTTCCTGGACCTGGCCACCCTCAAAAAGCCAAATGACCTCATCAGCATTCACCTCCGCAAACACAAAAGGGGTATCATAGGGCAGGTGGACATCCCCTTCTTTGATGGCTTTCACAGAAGCTGGACCACAGCAGAACAACCCTGTGGACAAAGCAGGAATTACGGGATGAGGGGCGGTAGCAATGACACCCGCACACCCGGGCCTTCTCCAGTTTACCAAGTGCAGTGATGTGCACCGATTTGTCTGATCCTCACAGTCACAAGTCACCCCGTTAGTGTAGCTGTTGCCAGTGCCACCTCCCTGACTTTACAGGAAGAACAGAGAAACTCACTGCTCCTCCAGGGGACCCCACTGTCAGTGGAAGTTATACCCGAGGGCTGACACTGTCTAGACTACAGTCCTGGAAAGGGGGGGAGAAGTAGGAAACTGCTGCACCTCTCTGGCTGGCTATGTGGGTGCTCATCCTCATTGGTCCCCCAGAGAGCCTGGCCCCTGCCACGTGAGCCCCACGCACCACTGCTGGTTTGCTGGGGCGTGGGGTCCAGAACCTGCCAGCCATTGTACCCTGGCGGAAGGTCTTTCCGGATCATCCAGCACTCGTTCCAGACGTGAAAGTTCCTGCAGAAGGGACTTTTTTCAGGCACCAGACATTAAGGGTTTTATAATTATATTTATAATTCTATTTTTATAGCTATATTTATAATTCTATTTTCCTCTAATTTGTATTAGAAAGTAATTATAATAAAGAAAGCTATCAAGGAGCTGGCCAGGGTGGTATATACATTTAATCCCAGCATCTCAGAAGCAAAGGAAGGCAGGTCTCTGTGAGTTGGAGGCCAGCTTTGTCTACATAGAGAGCTCCAGAACAGCCAGGACTGCATAGAGAGACCTTGCCTGATTCAGTCTCAGCTATCACAATTCATCCCATACCAGGGACAGTGCTGAGTTTTTGCAGACAAAAACCTCTTACCAGATTTTGTCTGGTTTCTGAGTTGGCAGCATCCCTGCAGTGCGGTCATAGTAGGTGTCAATGGTCAAGTTCCCGTCTGTGTTGTGTGCAGAATGGAAATTGGAAACGACTCGAGTTGGAACGCCTAAGCACCTCATTACTAGAGAGGGGAGATGACTAAGGTCATTTCAAGCAGAATTATTACTTTCCATGCATCGTCTTTAACCTTCAGCAACTTTTTTTCAGCAACTCTTTTATTCCCAAAGGGCAGCACCCAGAGAAGCTTCTGTCCACCTGCCCAGCAGTGGTATCCATTCACAAAGAGGAAGAAGTCATTTGTGAGCCACTTAAAACAAGAAAACAATAATAGACTTGTCATTTCTGGCATTTTTTTCTCCAGGTTAAAAGAAAAGAGACTGAACACTAAAACACATGAGAATTCCAAAAGCAGGGGCGGGATGTGTGGCCAGTTTCAGAAGAGAAAGTGTGTGACCAGAGGTAAGAGGCTTAACTTCCCTGGGTTAGTCTCCTTGTAAGTAAGGAACTGGATGGTTTTCCGTTCTAAAATTCTAATTCTGCCATTCTACTTAAAGACACAAGTTGAGAGAAAGAAGAACATTAGAGAACTGGGGATGTAGCTCAGTGGTGAAATGCTTGCCCGGGACATACACGATTCTGAGTTCATTCCTCAGCATTGCAACATATACTAACAACTAAAGAAACAAACAAGAGGAAGATTCCATTGTAGACATCAGAGATTAAAAACTACTTACCATCTTTGATAAGACAGCAGCGCCCTCTTGTGAATCCTCAGGACAGTTTGTAACGCTAAGATTTCACAGGCACATTTACTCAACTGCCCACAGTCGGGTGTAATCAAGAGCCAGGTGTGTCCTGGGACTAGGTCCTCACCTCTGCCAGTGAGTTCAGAAGAGGTCTCTCCCACCTACTCTTCCTAGGAGGGTTGACAGAGTCTACAGAGGCTGCTGGGAAGGTCACAATGTTTTTAAAAGTAAAAAAAAGTAAGAGTCCTCCTGTCTCCATGCGCTGAAAAAGCCTCCAGCAGGGCCACAGGTTGGCAGTTAGCTGTCTACTCCAGCACTGCCCCTAGGCTTTCTACACATCTGCAGGGGACATGGGACTCAGGCCTGGGCTACAGGTGACCAAAAGCAGCTCAGAAGTCACAGTCTCCAGTCAGCCACCACACTCTGTGAAGATGGAAGGGCTTGGAGAAGGGGTCAAGCCATGGATCTAGTCATCCTAGTATCTGAAGGTCCAAGGTGATCTCCATCATGCCCACCTGGCTACCAACTGGAGACTTTCCAGGCCAAGGCAGAACAGGAGCTACCGGAGGCCACAGTAGCCACAGCCCCACCTCATAAGGAAGCTAACGAGGTCATTTTGTGTACTCAGATTTAAATCTCTGCACCTGAGGGCCCTGAACATAACAGTAAGACTATGCTTCCCCTCAGTGAATCGAAAACAGAAGCCTGTTCTCATCCTATGCGCCACCCCCTGCTCCAATGGAATCCACCTGTTACTTCCACAGACACCCAGTGTACAGTGTGACTAGACAGCCCAGCAGAAGGAGCGCTTTGCAGGAGGGAGACAGGTAACACCTCAGTGCCCTAGGTTCTTCAGCTTCCCAGACACTTGGGCCAAGAATTTGGCGCTGCACTGTAAACAGTTGAGTATGCACTCCGTTAAGTATCTGTTCTCCTCAAGAATATTCAGCAGGGTAGCAGAGCTCTAATTGTAAATCAGGTCTCTTGGGGAGCTCTATGTGTGAGGTCAGGCCATCCAAGACTGTCGACTTATACTTCAGCTTCCGCCTCTCGGTCCACTGCAGTAGATGGGAAGACGTGCTCTGCCTTTTGTGGGGACTTCAAGTTGCTCTATCCAAATGGCCACCTTTCTGTCTGTCTGTCTTTCTGTCTCTTGAGACAAGATCTCATCTAGTGCTGGTTAGCCTAATTCCCAATATCGCCAAGGAAACTCCCTAACTGCCTCCACCTCTCAATTTAGAGGTGTGCCCCACCTTGCCCAGTTCAGGTGCCCACTATTAACACTCTTCATCAAAGAAACTCTGGGAAGACTGCAAAGATCACATTCTGGAGACTTAACAGTGTGCAGGTTAAGAACTCGTGTGCACACAGCTCCTAGTCACGGGCCACTGAAGCTCTGAGCCCTTCAAGAGCCGCAGCAGACTCTGACAGTGGGATTATCATGGCCTGACGTGAAGGGGAAACCAGAAAGAGTCAAGGGATAAGACTCACTCACCCGTGCACATAACACAGGCAAAGACCCAGCACTGTCCATATTTCACAGGCTGCCCACCCCTGGCCGACCACTGCCGCAAGATGGCCACACTGCCGTTCCATTCCAGAGGGCTGATGCCCTGGGAGTAGTCCTCTCCCCAGTTCCCCTGAAGCACACCACTGTCGTCATTGCTGTTGATCTGCAAAGAGCAGACAGGGAGGTTTCCACAGCGTCCTGGAGATGCCCGGGCTGTCCTCGGGCAGGGGAAGCTGTGGCTCTTACCATGGCACTCACCACCCTGCATACGTACACCACGCTGCCCCTCTGAGAGTGGTCTTTGGACGGGTTCTTCAGAAAGTAGAGGCTCTTGTTCAGGATCTCAAAGCAGATATCAATGATGTCCTCTTCGAACTTATAAGGCATTTGAAGGGGGAAATCAGAGAAAAGCAAAAATGTATGGAGTCCAGAAACTTGGGCATGACAAGCTTTTCAGGGGTGATATGTTTATGAGAGGAGGGCAGTGGGGTTCAGCCACAAGACAAAATCCTACAGTGATGGAAATCAAGTCAGAAATACGTTGCGAATCAGAACTCTTTACAAAACTCAGCTATGTAGTTCTTGACAGAAAATGCAAACGATTTAAGAGAAGGGGAGAGAAGGTTTTGAAATTCCAAATTTAAAAAGATAGGACACACAGGAAGAGGAACATGGAGACATTTCCCTGAGGTATTTTAACATGATGGGTCCCAAGGACCTAGATCATCTATCTGATGGACTTATAGAAACAGGAAAAGACCATATGGATGGATATAGTGCCAGCATTTGAGAGGAAGGAGAAGGTCGCAGAGGGTATTGGAGTCAGGGCTAATGTGGCTTTGGAAAAGCCAGGGTAGGCTCGTGAGATTTGCTTACAAAATGTGTTTGTGACAAATGTCGCCCCTTTGGCTATCAAGTGCACCATTTTCCCTCTGAGTTTCAAAACACATCGCAAATTGCAGGCGATGGGGGACGGGAGAGTGTGACCTTCCAAACACCTCCCACCCCCTAGAATAACAGGGAGAGGACACATGGACCATGATTGGTGGCTGAGAGTGGAGATGCCATCCACAGCCGAAGTCCCCAGACCGCCACCTGTTGCACGCAGTAACGAGGCTACTCAGTAACTGGGTATTTGATATTACTAGAGAGCTGCTGTTCTCTTTTTCAGTGCGATCATGAGTTGTGGCTATGATTTTTCAGAGAGAATCATTATCCTCTGTGACTATATTGTGATGTTCTCAGATTAAATGATACAGACACTATCTGTAATTTCCTCCCAAAAGTCCAGTGCTGAGATGGGGAATGAAGACACCTAGAGCAAGTCTGGTGACACCGTTCTGTAGAGGGCCAATAGCAGGTAGCCCACCCTTGCAGCCCAGAGGCCCTCTTTCAACTCACTTCTGCCATTAAGCATAAAAAGCCTTAGACACAGCTACATGAATGGGCATGCCTAAGTCCTTCCCAGTGAGGTGCTATTTGTAGAAACTGAAGTTTAAACTGTCAAAAGTCTCAAAATAGTATTCTTTTAAAATTCTTCCCAATTGTTTCAAGGCATGAAAAGTATCTTCCGTGGTGACTCATACAAAACCAGTACTGTTGCAGCACAGAGGCAGGGGGATTTCAAGTTTAAGGCCAGGCTGAGCTACATAGGAAATTTAAAGACTATCCTGAGAAATCAAGTCAGTGAGAATGTGCCCTAAAAAACATAAACAAAAACAAAAAAAACCCACACCAGGGTAGGCTTGCTAGAGGCATGATGGCTCAGGGAGTAAAGCGCTTCCCACAAAATGGGGTGACAGGCATGTAATTCCAGGGTCACTTGGTGGATGGAGGGAAATGACTCCCTGGCTTCTGCATGTGCCATGGCACGCATGCGCCAATACACATGCACACACATGAATAAGTAAAATTAATTAATTTAATTTTTAAAAATTATAGCATTAGGAGAGAGACTGGAGAGATGGCCCCACAGTTAGGAGTACTGCCTGCTCTTCCAGGGAACCTGAGTTTGATTTCCAGCACCCACATGGTAACTCACAACCTCTGTAACTCAGGGAATGTATCACCCTCTTCCGGCTTTCTTGGGCGCTAGGCACACATGTGGTACACAGATATATGCTCATATACATGATTTTTTTTCAAGTATGATAGGAGACATGGGCTGTTGCTTTCAAATTATAGAAGAATGAAAGGTTTGTCATAAACCAGTCCCTAGTAGAACTGGTAACTGAACATAGAATGATGTGGGATTCCCCTTGGTATGCTGTGAATACGTATTATTACCATTAGTTAATAAAGAAGCTGCTATGGGCCTCTAACAGCACAGATCAGAGCAAGGTGGGAATTCCAAGCAGAGATAGAGGAAAAGAAGGCAGAGTCAGAGAGACACCATGTAGCCACCAAAGGAGACAAACACCAGACAGAACCTTACGGGTAGGCCACAGTCACATGGTGATACACAGATTAATAGAAATGGGTTGATTTAAGATGTAAGAGTTAGTTAATAAGAATCCTGAGCTAATAGGCCAAGCAGGTACAGTATCTGTGCAATTATTTCGGGTCAGGGCCGCCAGGGGAAAATGAGAAGCCTCTGTCAATGAAAGGAGGTTGTTACAGTTGTGGGCAGACTTTCCTCAGGCTGTACTCTTTTGCTTGTGTTTTGGGGTTTTGTTTATTTGTTTGTTTTTCAAGACAGGGTTCCTCTGTAGCTTTGGAGCCTGTCCTGGAACTAGTTCTTGTAGATCAGGCTGGCCTCGAACTTACAGAGATCCACCTGCCTCTTCCTCCTGAGTGCTGGGATTAAAGCATGAGCCACCACCACCCGGTTTCTACTCTTTTCTTAATAAAGCACAAAAACGTTGAAAAGAAAGCCATATTTTCTTTGCTTGCCCCTCTCATTGGATGGGCACACTGTGCCCTTTGTTGGCTAGCAGCCCCCAAGGAGCCCATCCCAGGCTCACACGTCCAGGAGGTGGGGTTACCTGTCCATAGTTCCAAGGCCTGGAGGTAATGGAATTTTCTTGACCCTTGTAGACAAAGCCATAGTCACTCATCACGTACTCCTGCAGCAGTGTTTCGCTCGGCAGGTAGACATCATCATCTGAGCAGTCAAGGGTAATGGAGAGAAAAAGAAAATCACAAGGAACAAGCAGGAAATTAAAAAAAAAAAACAGCATAAAAGTAACAACGTCTTTCTGGAAACGGGAAAACAGTCAATGGATGACCAGGACAACAGAAATTAAGACTGGACCCTCTTAAAAGCCAGCCGCGTGCTTCTCCAGAGGCCAGCGACAAAATCTATGCTATTAAAAACTATAGCTTATAAAACTTTGTGGCAGAATGTCCCAGCGGCCTGGCGCCAGAGGGATAGCAAGCAACCTCCACTCGTCATGAAACCCCGCTGGGTTATACCTGGTCTGGCTTCAGAGTTTTCACAAAGACCCTGGGCCTTCCTTTGAGTTACAAACACTTTTTGTTGTTTTATGTGAATCTTGACTGAGAGTTTCCCATGAATACAAAGCCTATGCAAAACTTGGTTCAGGGGAAACCGTGGTACCTCATGAATCAGGTATTTGCACCTGGCATTGTATTGTCGGAAACTCTACCAGTTTGTTTTGAGATATGGAAATCTACTAGCTAAAGTATAAATATAGGAAAAATAAAGATGCTGGGAGGTGAAGGCAAGGAGCATCAATTCACGGAGACTGAGCCCCCTGCAGGCACAGAAGCTGAGTTCATTCTCAATGTGACTCTGAGTCTCCATTTCTCTGACACTTGTGAACCCACACACTCTATGACAAAATATTTGTGACAAAATTATAAGATTATTTTGGAAAACACAGAAAAAAATCACTCTACACACTACTCAGAAATACCTACCACAACATTGTCTTTTTGTTGTATGTGTACGCATAATTAGTTAGAATCAAATCGAATTCCACTTGCTAAATTATCTCACTTAGCATCACTAGGATATTTTCATCATGTCGTTAAAAATTCTTTGTGGGGGTTGTAGAGATGGCTCGGTGGTTGGGAGCACTGACTGCTCTTCCAGGGGACCTGGGTTCAATTTCCAGCACCCAAATGGCAGCTCACATCTGTAACTCCATGATGTGGGAGTGTCATATATCAATCTGTTGATTTCATTGGTTAAGTAATAAAGAAACTGCTTGGCCCTGATAGGTTAATACATAGGTGGGTGGAGTAAATGGAACAGAATACTGGGAGGAAGAGGAAGTGAGATCAGAGGCCATGCTCCTCTCTCCCAGGCAGACACGATCGATGAAGCTCCGACCCAGGATGGACGTAGGCTAGAATCTTCCCGGTAAGCGCACCTAGGGGTGCTACACACATTATTAGAAATGGGATAGTCCAGGTGCGAGAGTTAGCCGAGAAGAGGCTAGATATAATGGGCCAGGCAGTGTTTAAAAGAATACAGTGTCCATGTAATTATTTCGGGGCATAAGCTAGCAGGCGGCTGGGGTGCTGGGGACGCAGCCCCGCCGCTCTTATTACAACAACTCCAATTCCAGGGGATCTGATGCCCTCATACAGACAAACATGCAGGCAAAGCACCAAGCTATGTAAAATAAAAATAACTAAATCATTTTTTAAAAAAAATTCTTTGTGGGACCAGGTGTGATGCCGCACACTTTCATCCCAGCACTCGGGAGGCGGAGGCAGGTGGATCTCTGTGAGTTTGAAGTCAACCTGGTCCACATAACGAGTTCTAGGCCAGCAGTGCTCCATAATCAGAGCCCATCTCAAAACAACAAAAACCAAAATGAAACACTTTATAAAAGCGAACTTTGCAGCTGAGTATAGTAATGGATACCCATAATCCTAATATTCAGGAGGCTGAGATAGAAGATCATGAATTCAAGACCAGCTTGGACAACACAAGACCCCATCTCACAAAAGGAAAAAAAATACACTTAAGCTGGGCGGTGGTGGTGCACACCTTTAATCCCAGCACTCGGGAGGCAGAGGCAGGTGGATGTCTGTGAGTTCGAGACCAGCCTGGTCTACAAGAGCTAGCTCCAGGACAGGCTCCAAAGCTACAGAGAAACCCTGTCTCGAAAAAACCAAAAAAAAAAAAAAATACATTTAAGACTGGTGAGGGGCTGGAGAGATGGCTCAGGGGTTGAGACAGCACTGGCTGCTCTTCCAAAGGTCCTCGGTTCAGTTCCCGGCAACCATATGGTGGCTCACAACCATCTGTGGTTTGATCTGGTTCCCTCTTCTGGCATGCAGACCGAACACTGT
This sequence comes from Microtus oregoni, assembly GCF_018167655.1. NCBI lineage: Eukaryota > Metazoa > Chordata > Mammalia > Rodentia > Cricetidae > Microtus > Microtus oregoni. The sequence goes on from NW_024543090.1 coordinate 22,518,301, forward strand.
GTAATGATAAATAAATAATTTAAAAAAGAAAGAAAGAAAGAAAGAAAAGAAAAGAAAGAAAGAAAGAAAAAAGACTGGTGAGAAGGGGGCTGGAGAGATGGCTCAACAGTTAAGAGCATTGCCTGCTCTTCCAAAGGTCTTGAGTTCAATTCCCAGCAACCACATGGTGGTTTACAACCATCTGTAATGAGGTCTGGTGCCCTCTTCTGGCCTGCAGGCTTACACATAGACAGAATATTGTATACATAATAAATAAATAAATATTTTTTAAAAAATACTGGTGAGAAGATTGGGTAGGTAAAGGCGCTCACTGCTAAGCCTGGTAACCCAAGGTCTATTCCTGGGACCCACATGCTGGAAGGAGAGAACCAACCCCACAAGATGACTTATATATATGTAGGTGAACACACACAAAGAAGTTTTTTTGTTATTGTTGTTTCAGCACACAGATATGCAATGATTTTCTGATCACCACCTTATCACCACAAGCTGGGAGCAAGTCCTACCTGTACTCCATGGGTTAAAAAGCAAGATGAAATTCCCCAGGGGGTAAGTCACACCAGGACCCTGGTCCTGAGAAATCTCCAACTGCAGTGTGTAGTGGCCAATGACTGCACTGGCTGGGCTGAAAACCGAGACTTGAAGAGAGTTACTGTCAGCAGTGAAGTCGGAAGCACTCCAGACACTCCCAGTCTGGGTCTGCGTCAGCAAGAAAGTGGCTCGGGTCCCTAGAAGCTCAGAGGGCTCTGGTCCTGAGGAAGAGAGAAAGAAGGTCCCAGGGGAAGTCTCAGAACTCTATGTGATGAGGCTGGAGGCATGATGGCTCAGTGGTTAATCATGAATACTGCTCTCACAGAGGACTGGAATTTGGTTCCCAGAACTCAAGTAAGGCAGCTCAAAATTATCTGTAACTTCAGCTCCAGGGATCTGATGCCCACTTCCAGGCTCTCAGTATGTGTGTGCACGCGCACACACACATTTAAAAGTAATAAAAATAAAGTAAAATAAACGTGGTATATGACTCCCTGTGGCCTGCCAGATTCCCTTCCTTCTCCCAACATTCACTAAAGCCTTTTGCTTTAAGGCCTTTACTGACATTTAAGTTCTTTGGGCCTCTGATTTTTTTTCCATTTCCAATCTGTAAAATGAGAGTATGGTACCAACTTAAAGTCTTCCATAAGAATTAAAAGGAGGTCATGTCTGTGAAGTTTTATGGCCGTGCCTGTGTACTCATAGGCTCACTGTCGTGGCTAAAAGATCACAGTTAACAGGATCAACAGTTTCGTGGGGTCCCAGAGGAAAGGAGAGGGCACCTCAGAGATAGGTGGCAAGAGCCCTTCCCCCAGGCAAACTTTACTAACTTTCTGTTTTGAGGGAACCAGAGGAACCCGAGGACAGAGCCAACTCACCTGTCTCAGCCACAAAGGTGAGGTGGTCCTTCTGGGGTTGGAAGGGTCGGTTGAAAGTCAACGTTAAGCTGAAATGCTGGCCCCGGCGCAGAATGAGCTTGGTTGAGCCCATCTCCTGAGTGTGGTGGTCCTTGTTGTTCCTGGGGATCTGCCGTTCCACAGACTTGAGCTCCAAGGCTGCCACTTTGGGAGGGAGGACAGGTCACTGTCCAGCTGAGACTTGGAATCATTTCTGTGAAACCTGACTGGCGTTAGCCTTTCTGTCTCTCTCCCTTCTAATGTCATGACAACCTCCAAGGGCAACTGAGCAGCTCCTAGCCAGGGATGGGGAAGACTATCAGTCCTAGAGGCATCAGAGCTGGAGGACTGGTGTCCCAGAGAGCAAAACAAATCCCAGGAATGGAAAGTCACTCATCTATCGTCCTGCTGGTCTAGGAAAAAACACGCTGGAATTGTGTATGGATGAAGCTGAGCTGTCTGGAGACTGCTCATCTGCTCTAAGTCCCGATTTCAGGTAGGGGAGTGGGGCTCGGGATTACTTGGGCTTACTTCCTGATCCTCCGTTTTGTTTCAGGTCTATGCAAAGGTATCGTGGGTACACACCTAGTGCGTGGCTGTAAGGTTCTCCTAGCACAGTAGACAAGGAGATAAAGCTTCTAGAGCGACTTGGCCCCAGGTCATCACCTTGGCAAGTCGCTTAGGAGACCTTGAACAAGTCATCTAATAGTCCCAGACATTAGTGTGTTCGTCTAAATAGCAGGGAGACGATCATGTTCCTGCTTCATAGGGTTTACGTGGATCTTCAGTAAGGAGGCATGTGTGAGAACCTCTGCACCATGCCACGCACAGAGACAGCGCCTGCTGATTCTCAGTTACTCCGAATAGCAGCCATTGTGCAGCTCACTTTGAATTTGCTTTGCTGTTCCTGCTGACAATGCTCATTTTGCATTTATCAACAAAAATTCATTGGGTTTTTCTCTAACGAGTCCAGCCTATTGGTAGGTTGTGAGCAGCTACCCTCTAAGCCAAACAACCACCAACCAGGGGCAGTCAGTCGGGCCTGCTGACAAAAGGGTCACTCCAGGCGGGCTTTGTGGACTGCTTACCCGTCGGGACCAGTGAGGAAGGTCATGACCCTTATCTGGATCTCCAACCACCCCATATCACCTGTTGGGCACCTCTACCTCACTACACACGGCCCCCTGGAAGAGTCACATGTCTAAGTGAAGGAAGACTGGCGGCAAGGCTCCATTTACGCAGCCAAGGGCAAGGCCCTGCTTGGTAAAGGCTTTCCCAGGTGCAGTCCGCTCAAGGAGGAACAACCGACCCCTGCAATGCCCCTCCCCTGTGCCCTTAAGGAAGCCCAATAAACGCATTGATTCCCCAGAGTACACTCGGTCAGGACCCTTCCTGTTTGCCATTGGGACTTCAGTTTTAGGAGAAGGAGTGGATGTTGCTATGTCTTCCCCTGGGAAGAAACTTTAGCAGCATAGGTTAGGGGGTCAGTGTTTAGCTGGAAGCTCCCCTTTGGTCTTCCTCTCTCCCGTTCCAAACCACACCCCCTCGCAGAAAGCCCACCAAGAGGCGGCTCCTCCCCCAGAGCTGCTTAAGGCTGCTACTGGATACTCAAGCTTTGGTCCACATACCTGCCACGTGATTTATCCTCCCATCACCCCCCATGCCCCACCCCACCCCAAACCCACGCCCACCCCACCCCCGCCCCCAGATCACCCAAAAGTGCTTCGCTTAAATTAGACCTGGTCCTCTACTTTTAGTTAGGCTCAGTTTGGCTGTCAGAGGAGAAACCTCTGCATCAGCGGAGAAACCTAGTATAGGGTTTCAAAGTACCTATCAGTCAACTGTAAGGAAGATGAAAAGGCTTAAGAGACTGTTGATCATCCAGGTAAGATCCCAGGAACCTACATACTGGAAGGAGAAAACTGTCTCCCTAAAAGCTGTCCTCTGACCCTGATATGTGTGCTTAATATTAAAGTGACACACACAAATATAATATGTAATATATTTTAAAAGATAGGTGACCAATAAGAAAAACGGGATAGGGGCTGGAGAGATGGCTCAGTAGTTAAGAGCACTGCCTACCCTTCCAAAGGTCCTGAGTTCAATTCCCAGCAACCACATGGTGGCTCACAACCATCTGTAATGGGACCTGGTGCCCTCTTCTGGCCTGCAGGCATACATGCAGGCAGAATACCGAGAATACTGTATACATAATAAATAAATTTAAAAAAGAAGAAATACAGGATAGACAATATCACAAAACATGGTAAAAATGTCCGGCAGAAATGAGGAGAGAACACGAGACACGAACGAACCCACGTGTACAAGTTTATTAAGAAAATTATGTGCACGAGCTCGGTGAAAACGGTGTGGACAGAATGGGGAGGAGAGCGTGAGAATGGCCCATTTAGCTTTTAAAGGCTCCCCAGCACAAGCGCACAAGGGGGAAAGACGTGCCCACGTCAGACACTGATGACGGTCGACCCTACGCCCTGCGCCTGCGTTTGGGGGCTTTTGCGTCAGATGCTGGTGACGCAGATGGGGGGCGACCCACACATGTGCACAGGGGGTACATGCTCCTGCTTCAGAACCCAGAAGTACAGCCTTACGGGTAGCTAAAGGAAGTACACATGGAATTCTAGAAAATGAGTCATAGTGTGAATTATGGGTCATAGTGAAAAGTTTGAAAGCAGCTGACCTAGATCCTGTTGGAAGCTGAGTATAGCTCATATTCTTGAGGGGCCTGAAATGTCCCACCAAGACCACTGAGTTAGCTGGAAAGGTGCTCCACCCTAAACGTGCCTTCCATAGGCCTACCTTGAAAGCTCATGTATGTACCCCGAAGACGAATGAAGGGCCCGGGGAGCCCTCACATGTGCTGCACAGGAGAAAGCAGAGCGGAGGCTGGCTTTCCTGTCCACTGCTGGAGCGCAGCTAGCTCCCTTTCCCCAGGCCAGTTTGGGAAGCAAAGGAGAGAGGGGCGGGCTGTTGCCCTGTTGCCGGCTCTCAAGTCTCCACCAGACACTTGGGCTTTCTTTTCATTCCACTTAATATAATGACGTGTTGGCTCGCCCAAGGGCTTTTCGTGTCAAGGAGACATGACTTAGAACAAAAGGAAAGACTTCCAGTGAAGCCAGGAAGGGAAGCTGAGAGAATCAGGAAGGAGCTCAACAATGCTGGAAATCCAGTAGAGTCAATTAGGAAAACACGTCAGCACCCACAAGGCTGACTTGGATGTGTCCCAGTGGCAGTAATGGTGTTAGTAAGAAGAGAGGCGAGCCTCAGACACAAGACGCCTGGCGCTTACTTGATTAACTCAATGACAGGGGCATAAAAGGATGAAATTATATCCGGATATATTACCAGCCTTTAGAAAGGGGTGGGAGGAGACATTAAAATCGTCGTCTGCTTAGGAGGAATCCGCAGAGAAACCAAAACCTGAGACAGCCTTGCTCTCCGGTGGGGCTCCATCCCCCCCATTTGGGTCTTGAGAATCACAGTCATGCATGGGCTTTCTTTAGCCACTGAAGAGGCCCCACCCCATGATGGCTTGCCTTCACAACACCTTTGTTTTCTGCAGAGAATTGAATAGCATCTGGAATTAGTCCCACAAAAGCAGAGACCTTGGTCATCTCGAACCTGGATCCTTCATGTCCAGAACCAAGCATTTTAGAAAATCATGCTTGTTTTCAGAGAACTACTACAATCCAGTCTATTATCCATATCCAAAATCTTTTATATTCTCACAAATACTCTGTATTGGTGTGTTAGTATTGTTCCTGACACGAAGGAGGGTCCTGGTCAGAACTGGAATTCAAGCCTAAGCAGGCTGGCTCCAGAGTCTATCCCTTAATCTTCACCATCTCCTGTCTTCCCCAGTGGGCAGGTGCGATGTTTACTGAATGGACAGGGTGCTTGTGTGCTCAAACTTCAAGAATGGGGCATCAGAAGGGCAGTCAAGGCGGTCACGGTAGTTCAAAACATAAAACAAGACTATATAAAATTAAGAGCCGGGCGGTAGTGGTACATGCCTTTAATCCCAGAACTAGGGAGGCAGAGGCAGGCGAATCTCTGTGAATTATGAGGCCATCTTGGTCTGCAGAGTGAGTTCCAGGATAGCTACACAGAGAAACCCTGTCTCAAAAAAAAACAAAAGCAAAACAAAACAAAACGAAAAATAAAAAAATCTTACTCAGATCACAATTAAATACAACCTAAAACAATAATGAAATCCATATTTGATCTATTGAAATATTGAAATAATTAGCAGTACTCTATTTGTTGAAGGCATGTGGAAGTAGATCGCCTCATATACAACAATGGGAGTATAAAATCCACACAGACACAGACCTTCAGAGACAGGATCCTTGGAACAAGCTGGCTAGCCAGGCTAGCTGAGTCAGCAAGTTCTGGGGTCCGTGAGAGAGCCTGCCTTAACATTCTAGGGGGAGACTGATCAACAAAAACACCCAATGTCACGTTCACAGACATGAGTGCAAATGTGTGTGTTATGTACACACACGTGCACACACACACACACACACAATCAAAAGTAAAACAAAAGGTATTGACAATTATAGGAAAGGTTTCATTACTTCAAGTTTTTTAGATTATCAAGCCTTTGTTTTAAACAGACGTTTCTTTTCTGTACTGGGGAAGTGTTACTTTGATTAAAGATGGGTTTTTGAGCAGGAGTGGCTCATCAAAGCTGTCTTTGAGATTAATTTAGCTGTGGCGTTTAGTTCAGACCAGAGGGAGAGAAAGCCAAGGGTGGAGAAGGCAGTGGCATTTCTGTTGCAATGATCGCAATCAAAGGCTAATGGGAACTTAATTAAATACAGGTGATGGGAAGAGCCTGCGAGGGACCAGCCATGTGTACCAGAGACTGGCCTCTATGGGCATGTGGCAGCTAAGAAATATGTGTTGCAATACTATGACTTGCAGGGCTTCCTCGGGCCGCTGCAGGTGTAGGTGAAGATCAGGGCCAGAAGAGGAATCCATTGCCAAGACGGTGACACTTTATGTAAAGACACCAAAGGTAAGTTTTTGGAGTAAAGAAATGGACAAACCTAAGAGGAGTTGCTCTGATAGAAGAACTGGGGAGTCATCCTCTAGACCAGGCTTCTCTATAGGACCCAAGCGGGACAAACAACAATGAAAAACCACAGCTCTGTTTCTACTCCGTCATGCAAAGGTACCGCAGGGTGCAGAAGCTGGGGCATCAGATGAGGCTCAGCTGCTAGAGCATCTGCCTTAGCGTGCACAAAGCCCTAGATTTAGTTCGTGGCACCACTGGGGGATGGTGGTTTGCACCTGTAATCCTAGCACTTCAGAGGTGTAAGCAATGAGATCAGGAGTTCAAGCTCATCCTTAGATACATTGTAAATTTGAAGTCAGCCTGAACTAAGACCCTGTCTCAAATGATCAATAAGGCAAAAACAAACAAACAAAGTACAGAAGCCCTCAGGTAGCTTAGGAGGTTAGAACAGAACCAGCCCCAAGACCCACCTGATCGCCTTCCATACTCTGCAATCCCTTAGGCTCAGGCCACCTATTTTCCCCTTACTGCCAACTACACTGCCTCCTTGAAATGTTTTTGCTTAAGGGTGTCTACGTGACTAATTAATTGTTTACTCCCCAAGCCCAGTAGTTTCCATAGCTGCTATTGAGCAGAAAGAAGTTCCTGGGTTGGCTGCACAGGTTAAATCATTAAGTCTCTTGGCTCGTGTATAAAAGTAGTTATAAATATTAAAGAGTCAGCTTGTCATAATCATAAAATGCTAACTAAAACCATAATGAGATTCATCTTCGGCCTATTGAAAATGCTTGAAATAACAATAACCTCTTTTGTCCAGAGCATATGGAAATTCGATGCCTCATAAAGAGAATATGGGATTATATGCTCGCTCAGACTTAAAGCCAGCTGATGCCTACCAAAACATAAAGTGGATATTGCCCTTGCTCCAACGTTTATTCTTTTAGAAATTTTGCATATAAAATACTTCTGAACATCTCTGCAAAGTTCCACCAACAGGGGCATCCACTGCAGCATGATTTGTAAGCATGAATACTAAAAGATAAATGACCATCAGTAAGAGATGGTAACTGATTAACATGTTTATTATTAATAAACTATGCCCATATGTCCTACTTGGACTTCCCAAGGCCATTCCAGCTCTGAGTTTTAAAGGCCGGATGGTCTACAGCTTCAGGAAAGAAAATTGAGGACTGTATGATATGTGCTCCAAGATCCAAATGCAGGTGGAGAAACAGGAAGAAGGAGACAGATGGGACAGTGAACCATCCACTGCCGGTGTGAGCTCTCCAGTCTTCTCTGCACTCCTCCCTTCCAGGCTTACTCCCTCCCCAGACTTAACACCTCATAAAAGTTCAAGAGATTGCCAGTACTCACCGGGATCCATCTCCCTGAGGTCAGTCAAGGCCCTTCAAGTGGCCAGCATTAGGGTTCTGGTCCTGAAGCCTCTCTGAGTGTTAAGAGCCTGTCCTTCTATCATGGAGTCGGGTGTGGCTGCCACTTCCTCCTCCTCCCATCTCTTCCCTGAAATTTCCCGTTGTTCCAGGTGCCTTCTAGCTTAAGGAAAGAAGCCCGGCTTTAAGCCTTTCAAACGCTTGCTGAGGACCTTCTGTTAAGCTGTGGAGTGCCAGGTGACATGGAAGGCAAGGCCCCAGTCTCTTCTGTCACGCCAGGACTCAGGATCACATTCCTTTTGCACCCTCTAGACTGGCATCACCCATTAGTGTCGGTGCTGGGACAGGAATGACTGGAAAGCTCAGTGGCCCGAGGAATGTAAGACAGATGGTCACAGAAAGGGATGGTGCAGCCCACAAGGACTCAGACTGAACTTTGCATACTGAAGAAAAACAAGGCATAGTAAACAGCCAATTGCCCGGTAAATTAAAGTGAAACTCATGACGTTTCCAGTGACAGGGAGCAATTGTCTCTGATAATTAACTTATAGAAGTAGAATATAAAAATGATGTCTTTTAGTTGTTTGCACAGATATGCCCATTTGAAAAAGATGGAATAGAGGAAACAGAATATCCAACAATAGTTACAATCTTCTTTTTTATATTTCACTGAGTAAAAAATCTACAGTCAGTACTTAAGATGCTTTAGTTAAGAAGCCTCGGTCAATGAGATGGCTCAGGAGGTGAGAGTTGAGTTTAATCCCCAGGACCCGTGTGGTGAAAGGATAGAACTAACTCCCGTAGGTCACCCTGTGTCCCCCCCATGCGCACAAGATAAATAAATCTGAGAAAATTTAAAAACAAGTAAATAAGGGGCCATCAAGATAGCTTAGTAGGTAAAAGCCCCTGCGGACAAACCTTGCAACCTGAGTTAGATCCCAAGACCCACACGGCATGAAGATAATCAGCTCTCACAAGTTGTCCTCTGACGTCCTCCTCCAATGGCACCCACAGGCCTCCGTTCACGCGAACACACATCAAATGAATGAGTGAGGAAACAATAACTTCAAACCAAGTATGAAAATAGGTAAGAAGGCCATGGCAGGTGGTCTGTATGTGCGTGTGCATATGTGTGCGTGTGGTGGTGTGGGTGTGCATGTACATGTGTGCGTACGTGTGTGCATTTCTGCATGTGTGCGTGCTTGCATGCACATACCAGACTGACTGTTTTTTAAAAAAGCAAACTCTCCATTAGCCGCTCCTGGGGAGTAATTTAAATTGATCAAAGAACAAGCATTGTGAGAAAACAAAGACTTCACACATTTACTCATTATCGTCCAACGTGCCTAAGAGGCTAATCTATGTGACTCACGGAAAAGCTCCACACCTTTTGTAATCAGCTTTCTGGCTCATTCCTTGCCTGTTTTAATGTGTAAAGTGTATTGAGAGAATAGCCACAATCAGACATGTTAAAATCATTCACTACCAGCCAGGCAGTGATGGCACACGCCTTTAATCCCAGCACTGGGAGCCAGATACAGGTGGACCTCTGTGAGTTCAAGGCCAGCCTGGTCGACAGAGTGACTGCCAGGAGAGGCTCCAAAGCTACACACAGAAACCCTGTCTCAAAAAACCAAAAACAAAAAAATAAAAATCTGCTCACTACCAAGTATTTTCTGAGCATCCATAGGCTTTATTTTGTCAAAAATGCTCTACTTTGGCTTAAAAGAATAACTAGTTACTGGTGTCAAGAATATCTTTTTCTTTTACTTTTTCCCTTGGAGCAGGGGTACTGATGGATTCTGAAACTCACTGTGTAGCCCAGGCTAACCTCAAACTCACACTCCTGTGTCTCAACTTCCAAGTCTTGGGAATTGAAGGATATACCACTTTAAGATCTCCCACCTGGGGCTGGAGAGGTGGCTCAGTGGTTAAAAGCACTGACTGCTCTTACAAATGTCCTGAGTTCAATTCCCAGTAACCATATGGTGGCTCACAGTCATCTGTAATGAGATCTGGTGTTCTCTTCTGGTCTGCAGGTATACATGCAACCAGATCACAGTATACATAATAAATAAAAAAGTAAAAAAATCTTTTAAAAAAGAGAGAGAGAGATGCTCCCAACTTTAAGAATATTTTCAGCCAGGTGGTGGTGACACATGCCTTAATCCCAACACTTGGGAAGCAGAGGCAGGTGGATCTCTGTGAGTTCAAATCCAGCCGTGATGTACAGAATGAGTTCCAGGACTACAAAGAATATATATTTTGAGAAAAATAGAACTTCTATATATAATTTTGTAATAAAATTCTAAATTCATAGTAAAGATATTGTTGGATGTGTGTGTACATGATCGTGTGTGCACACAGTGTGTGCATGTACGTGGAGGGTCACCTAATCAATGAGTTGCACTCATGGGTTATCTCTGAATGGCTCTCTTCAGTTTGAGTGTGTCTCTTTCAACATGTGAGTCTCTGCACCACCTCGGGACTCTGCCTAATGCCCACCGCAGGAAGACCCTCACCAGGCACAGACCTCAACCCTGCTGAAAATGAAAGCTGAATAAACCTTTCTCTTTTGTAAATTTCTCCGCAGCAAAATTTGCAGTGAGACAAAGAGGAAAAGAGATTTCTCAGCGTCTAAATTAAAGAAAACACAGCATCATTGTCTGGATTAGTTGGAGAATTTCCATTTGTTCTACCCTAAAGGTCCCATTATAAGACCGAATGTCTCAATTTCCATGGTTATAGGGCCTGCAGATCCTACCACCCTGGACTCGGCCGGATGCAGATGAGAAAGATGCTGGAGTCCTGGGAGGAGCACCTGGAAGGTGCCGCTGACTGTAGCATGGCACTGGGACAGGGGTGGAGAGAACCTTGGAGAAGAGACTTGGAGTGGAAAGGTCTTCCAGGCCATAGGTGCAGTGTGAGCAAGGTCAGGAAAGTCCTAACAGCCCGGGCTAGTTTTGAACCCAGCCTAGGAGAGGCCACAGCAACCAACACTCACTTCAGGCAGCCAGTGTTTCAGTAGGCAAAGAGAGACGATGTCTGAAGCTTGAGAGCCGCAGACTGCAAAGTAGGAGCTATCTTCCCTGCTCTGTTTAGACGTCAGAGCTCTATACCTGCAGATGGCGAAGGAAATCCAGCTTTTGCAACCTTTAGACGGGGGCAGGGGCCACCAGCCTGCACTAATGCCTTCCATGTCAGTCTGCTCTACCTGGCACACCAGATAGTCAGTTACATAGGAAAACTACTTTTTAATTAAGTTGGGATCAACTAATTAAATTATGCTCAATAACCATGGCAGTACAGATCCTGTTTTCTGTTTTCAGTGCTAAAGGTTGAACCCTCATGCATGCTGGGTAAGGGTTCTAGCACTGAGCCACACCCCCAGCCCCTGAAATCCTGCTCTTTAACCTTTCATGTCATTTTCAGTTTGCTCTATCCATTTCCCCCCTAAGACAACACGTGCGGGGGTGGGGGGGTGGAGAGGTGGCCCAGTGGTTAGAGCTTCTGCTCTTCTTGCTAGGGTTGTTCCCAGCACCCACATGGTGGCTCACAGTCCCCTGTAACTCCAATTCCAAGCTGATCTGGTATGCTCTTCTGGCCTCTTTGGGTACTGACTGCATGCACACGGTTCATTCACATGCATGCCTGGAAAAATAAATACACACAGAAGTAAATAACTCTTTTTTTAAAAAAAAATGCCCATTCGATTGTCTTTTTAAAATTAGCTTCCAGATGAAAAGGGCCATCCAGTACAGAATCATCATGATGTTGGTAGTCTTCCTCTCTGCTAGGTCAAGTAATCCACTCGGCTTTCCACAAAACAAGACAGCATGCTCTGTCTTGCACAGATACACAGAAATCCTTTTCCAGCTCCACACCCGGACACCTGTGCTGTGTCTCTTCACTTGAAGGCCCCACAGTCACTTCCAATCCAGAAAGTTCACAATCAGCCTCAGTAGTTCTGCGCACTAACCCATATGTATTTATCCCTTACCTCTGTAAATCTTATTATAGAAGTCCATTGGTTGAGTGGAACCTACTATTTGAGGGTGATGTTACCAGAGGGACGGAGCAGAAGTTTGTGAGTTAGAGAACCTGGTTCAGGATCTTTCTCTGGTCTGTCTATCTGAGCTAAAGTATTTAATTGATCTTAAGCATGTTAGTCTCACCAAGTTTCTCTTTACCATATAAAATGAAGCTGATACTAATGATGTGTTCAGAGGGTTGCTTTCAACATCAAATAATGTCAGAGCCCTGAAGTGTTATCTGGACACTAAGCACTTCCATTGGGAATAAAGGCCAGATTTGGGACTGGAAAAATGACTCAGTCATTAAGAGCATATACTCTTGGCAGAAGACCCAAACATCAGATGGTTCCAAACTGCCTCTACCTCCAGTTCCAGATCTGATGCCTCTGGCTTGAACTTATTGCACATACCCTATTCACATATGTAGTTAAAAAACAAAAATAAATAATAACAGCAAGATTTATGATCCTCTGCATTGTGAAATTCATATTGTATTAGATCACACATCAAGAGTTGCTGTTAGCTGCCCTCAAAGACATTCCTATCCAAGGAGAATTTGATATAGTTCAGATAGTCCAGCCTCCTCCTTATTTTTTTATTCATTGTTCTCAGGAAATTGACAATATCATATTCAACGTAAACCTGTGCACTAACAGCCCTGCTCCCGACACTGCACTACTCCAGTGTCCAGCGTAACCTAGCCCACAGGCTCTGTGGTCTTGCCTAACCCCGACCGCATCTCTAGCCACATCAGTCTGGATTTTATCTCGCATTAGCTCGCTGATCTCTGTTAAGCTTCAGAGTCTCTCCTGAGCCATTCCCTTCCCTGATCACTCTTGTCTTCTCCCAGCTGTTCTAAGATGCCTGCTCCTCACAGATGCACCTCTGGCGCCCAGGTGCCCATATTTCCTTTCTTGGAGCAACACCGTCCTTCCTGTCGGGCTCTGAAGAGCCTTCATTCATACAGTTTGTCTTCCCCTCCGACCACCAGGCTTCTATATATTCATTCAGCTGTTCTCACCCAAACCAGCTGAGCTGTCTACAAAATAGAGCCAAGTTTCTGTGCATCTGAATTATAACACTACCAATCTTTCTCCTGTAGAACTAGCTAGAAGTCAGTCAGTTATTCCCCGGGGTTCCTTCTGGGAGTCCCAGAGAGGCCCGTAGCTGCTTACTTTTGTTTGCTGCTCCGTCTTGTTTTCAAAACAGCTCAACTCCACGCTTCAACGATGAGTTAGCTGGTTCTAGTAGGCTGGTTCCCAGCCAAGTCCACGATCCTGGGAGCTTTACAGTTATATAGACTGGAGAGCAAGCAGGAGGAGCGTTCAAATGAAACCAGCCACACCCTCTACCTAAGATGAGCTCCTGTCCCCCTGTAGTTGACCCTTGAGTTCTATTCCAGAAGATTCTTTCCTCATACAGGCCCGTACCTATCCTGTCTTTGCCTCCCTGGTGTCAGTTTGGACCACCCTAGGTCTTTAAAGCTTGTTTTACTTACAAGTACCCAAGAACAATAGCTGTGGTCCATCCCCATTATCCTCTTTGCTATTGTCTCTTCTACCGGAAGATTTTAAAGGCATACTCTCTTTGTAGCCAGGTTGGCCTCCAACTCATAAATCATAAATTCAATCCTTTCAATACTGAGATTGTAAATGTTGACCCTGCTAAGGGTGCTGCTTTGCCCTTTGAAAACAATGGAGGAAGAGTAGTGGAATTTTTTTCCAGTTTCTACATCTAAATCCTAAGATAGAACCCAGTTCCTTCTTTTGCCACCAACAACCGGATGAGCTTGCCTTGACAAGTATTCTACTCCCCATGCATTTCCTCCACTGTCTCCGCAAACAGTGCATACCAGTCATGCACCAGGCGCTGTTCCAGGCTCTTCAGATACAAGTAAGCATGGAAGGCTACTTCCAGTTAGAGAGGTGTATTTGGGACCGTGGAATGGGAAACGTGGTTTACATGGTTTGCCTAGAATTCTGTCTTTGCGAATGCCCTTGGAGAACATCTCAAAGAGAGAGACAACCACAGCCAGAACATTGAAGACGGCAGTGTGCAGCCTCAGGAGAAGAGAGATGACTTACGAGCTGCAATGGGCTAGAGTCAAGTGCAGCTTGGGGCTCTCACTACTGTGTCCTTATTTGAGACCCCTCTGCTCATATCCCCAGAACTAAATATCATAAAGATTCTTTAGCAGCAGTAGTGACGCCACTGTTCTCAGAGGTTAACCCCTGCTACGCTTGGGAGTTCCTGGAGCGACCTAGTTCCTAACGAGGCCTCGGAAAGCCTTTCATGTAAACATTCAACCACTGTTTTTATCAACTCTTCCCAGGGGCTGGGCTCTGAAGAAGTCAGTAAATAACAGGTGGGATTCCTGCTTAGGGAGCTGGCATTCTACCAAGGCAGATGGGTATCTCATAGTTAATTCCCTTCCCACTGAGTAAATACAGAGTGACTTGAAACTAAGTGTTTCAAGGCCCAGTGAACTCTGGGGGTGGAGGATGGAGATAAGATGCCTCTTGGAGCAAATGTTTTGAAAGATGATTGGGGATCCTGAGAATGGGAAATTGATGCTCATGTAACCAAGAAAACAGCTGTACAAACAAACCAGGGTACAAAGCCGTGGCCCTGTTAGCGCCTGGGAGAGGAAGATAGCTGAACTGACATAGGTACACCTCAGATTTCATTTTAGGTTTTTTTTTCTAAGAGCAATGGGAAACCCCTACAGATTTTTAAATACTTTAAAAGACATATTTATATTATTTTATGTGTGTGTGTTGCCCACTAGTATGAATTTCAGCACCAGATGAGGGTGTCTGATACCCTGGAGCTGGAGTTATGGATGTTTATAAGCCATCATGGGGGTCTGGGAACTGAACCAGGGTCCCCTGCAAGAGCAGCCAGGGCTCTTATTCTTCAAGCCAACGCTCCAGTCCCAGTAAGCGTTTTAAGCAGGATCATAAAGTGAGGTTTGTTTTTAAGAGATCATCCTGGCACTAATGTGGAGGATGGATGGGAAGGCAGGCAATGCGGGGAAGAGATGCCCTGGAGATTCCAAAGTAATCCAGGGAGACTTGGACAAGGGCGGCAGCTTTAGAGACATTCTCAGTGAGGGATTCTAGAAGCATTTGTAAGGAAAATTGTTGAGTCATGGTGATTGGTTGGATGTCTGATTAGGGAGAAGTTAGTCCTGAGGTACCTGGTCCCCTGCTTTGGTTTGTGGAGCTGGAGAGTCAGGTGTTGGTTAAGGACAGGATATGTGATTTAGTTTGAGACATTTAATGGATTGATGAACGTGGTGCTTAGAAGGAGACTCGGTGAAAGAAACCGGTCATCTTTGGTGTCAGAGGACAGCACCAGGGCTGTCTTCCTCTCCGACAGTGTGGAGTGAGAAGACTGCCGGGGACAGAGCCTTAATGGAGCAAGTATGTAAGTCGTCGATTAGATGATGGGGACTGAGCAGAGCCACAGACACAGGAGGAAAAGCTGGGGAAGTTAGTCCAAGTCAGAGAAACAGAAGAGCAGTTCAGGAAGCAGTGATGCTATTGGCATGAAGTGCAACAAAACAAACAATAGAATCAGAGATGCATCTATGAGCTTGAGGCACGGAGACCATTGGTACCCTAGTGAAAGAGATTTTGATAGTTTGATGGTGGGACAGAAAATCTATAGAGAGAATTAAGGACTACATAGGAAATTAAGACAATGAATTAAGACAAAATCGAGCACTGATTCTTTTTGCCAGACTTTGTTTTCATTCTTTAAAAAAAAAATAATCATCAAAGGGGAATTTTTAGGACATCAAAAGGTAGAGAGACCAGTTGAAAAAAAAGGCGGTGGGACATTTCATAGTTCAGAATGATCTCTGATAGTCATACTTTGCATTGTGAATGAGTGTATTTACTAGGTATATAACAAGTCAAGATAAAAGAATAAAACAATAAGGAAAGGAAGCCAGCAGAGGGTCAGATCACACACTTGTATCGTCCAGGAGAAATCCACTGGAGAGACCCTTGGGATCAAGACAGTCAGCTGCAGATTTGAGCGACAAAGAGGGTCCCAAAAGAAACATCTTTTTGAGATTGAGTCAAGTATCATCAAATCGTAGCCTACAAACCTAGCAGAAACCAGCTGGGGAAGCCCTGTGATGACAGCCAGCTGGAGTTCCCAATCAACAGAGTCCCAGGCAGAGTGTCCCCTCCAGTGAGACTTCCAAGCGAAAGGATAGATAGTGACAGAGATAACATCATCAAATCAGATCTTACGACATCTGCTAGAAACTGCCCAGGGATGTTGAAGCAGTCAGTTAGAGGTTGGAGCCCCTGGATGAACACCTTCTGTGGGTGGATTTCCATCTTCTCTTTCCCACTGTAGGCATTTTTATATCACGGGACAAACAATAGTCATCTCTCCTGGACAGTTTATCCTCTAGCTGGTTTCAAGGACATGATGTTTTTTACCCTTGTCTGTTTTTCTTTTCTTCTTCCCTCCCTGTCACAGAGTTAGGGGTCCATCCCATCCCCAGACAAGGGGCCTTGGAGACAGCGTGCTTGGGTCTAAATGTTGGTGTAGGAAACCCCAATTCTAGAGACAGCTTCTTGGTGAGTTCAAACAACACATGGCAAAAAATAACGGACATTACAAAATGATTTTCTTATTGTCCCTTTATTTTCTACTAAAAACAAATATTCAGTACTGGATGTGTAGCTTAGTAACAGAACAATTGCCTAGCAGATCTGAGGCCCTGGGTTCAATCCCCAGCGCTACAAAATCAAAAGAAAGCAAAGAACACAGAGATTTAGCCACCGCCTGCCTTTGTTTCAACCTTCTGTGAATGAAATACCTGGGTCTTCCTGCTCGCCTGTCCTTCCTTTCTCGCTTCTTTCCTTCCTTTCTTTCCATATTTCTCGTTCTCTCTTTTCTTCTTTCTTTCCGAATGTCCGTGTCAACATGGGTCTCTTTATAGAAGAAAAGACACTCAGGGTTTCTCACACGAGGTGATTCAGTCAAAGAAAAACTGAAGGTCAAGTGGTCTGTAGCCATAGCGCTAGATCTGAGCACCGTGTCCTTCCTGTGGGCAGGCCTTTCAGCGTCTTAAATCTCTAACGTGTGAGAACAAGTCGGTACGATTCTGACAGAACTTTCTCGTTCAAATTCTGAAGTATTCCATGTGTTGGAATAAAAGAAATAGCCTCTAAGAAAATGTGGTGTGGTAGATAATTTATTATTGTTTCTTCTATGTTTTCCCCAAAGAAATAGGAAAAAAGAGTTCTTCCCTAGATGATAAATATCAGGAGAACTTCAGGCATGTAAAGAAGAATTAGCCCAATCAACAGCTCTTTCAAGTTTGGTTGAAGGAAGGATAGCACCTAAAGAATGCAAAGGAGGGATCTTTCCCTAGTGGCTCATGACGACCTGCTGATAGGAAAAAATGAGCGGAGGAATAATCCACGGACCTCAAACTCCAATGTCCAACGGAGCAGCCAGGTAACAATGGAGCAGGAGACTGGGAGCCCAGTCTCAAGGTGAGGGGAGTCCTGGGAGTGTGGATCGTGGTATTAGCCAACAATTATAGAATTATACACCATTCTAGTGAATTTTACCTGTGGAAGAAGATAAGAAACAGGGTATCCAGGCCTCCTAGAGAGGTGCCTCTCAGGGAGGGGTGGAAAACAAATCCTCTGTGTGGTAAGAGGAAAAGTGGTGGCGAGTGCCGGATGGAGGGGCCAGTGGCAGGGATTATGGGATTTCTGACTTGATAACTTCTGGGTTAGCGTCAACACAGAAGAGCGGGGAATCTTCTGACTTTTGTAAGTGCAGATAATTGAGGAGAATGATGGAAACTGGACAGAATTACAGAAGAGAATGCACAGATAAATCAGTGCAAGAAAGGCATCAGGATCCTAAGTAGTCTTCCAGGCCCTTAAGCTCAGCCATTCTGCTGATTGGGAGTCAGTTCAGATGCATACGACAGAAAACAAAACAGGTAGCAGTGAGTAGCATGTATATGACTTTCACATACAAGGACTCTGGAAATAAGAGGGGCTGGCATTTGACTATACCAAAGTTCAAAGTTTGTTCCTGTTCCAGAACGTTTTCCTATGACTTACATCTCCCAAGGTCTTGTCATGGCTCCAGATGACCTCGTGACTCCAGGTGGCCTCCAAAATGCTTTACCAACAAGAGCCAAATCAACAGAAAGTCAACTGCCGTGCCAATTTTCTTTCAGAAACCTCTCAGCCATCTTCTCCATTTGGTTAAGCTTCCTCATATCACGCCTGCAGATACATTCGTAGCCTTTCACTCTTGCAACAATGTAGCCAGCCAGACAGAAAGATCCTGGAGTTAGAGAAAGCCCTAGAGGGGGGGCTGGAGAGATGGCTCAGTGGTTAAGAGCATCGCCTGCTCTTCCAAAGGTCCTGAGTTCAATTCCCAGCAACCACATGGTGGCTCACAACCATCTGTAATGAGGTCTGGTGCCCTCTTCTGGCCTGGAGACATACACACAAACAGAATATTGTATACATAATAAATAAATATTTAAAAAAAAAAGAGAAAGTCCTAGAGGATGGAGCAGGTGCTGGTCGCCTCTACCACAGTGTGCTGCCCTGTGCAGTGGGTCTCATCTCAGTACCTGACGGTAGAGAAACCTGAGAGTTAACTCCATCAGGAGCTGAGGGACTCGTGGGCAAGAGCCTTAGAACTAGCTTGAGGGAGAGATTAAAAGCAAACAGATTTAAAAGGAAACCAATTCTAAACTGCATTTGGGAGAAAAGTGGGGACAGCATGAAAGCTGCCAGATAGAGACAAAGCGGGGCCGTCGATTACCCAGACATCTAATGCAGCAGAAGCAAAGTTTCCTGTAGAGAAAACTGAGTGGTGTTTTCTACAGTGGAGATGACAGTCTGTGATAATCATACTTTTGGTTTTGAGTGAGTTTATTGAATATATAGCAAGAAAAAAAATTAAAGAACAAATAGTAATAGATAGAAACAGCACGTGGACAGTAAAAATGTCAATAGTCAGGAGTTTACAACACTCAGCAGAGATTACTGGAGTGTCCTGGTTGAGAGATACAACAAAGGTGGCATCTTGGGATATCAAGCGGAAACCAAATGGAGAAACTGAAGAACTCATCTAGAGTTCCCAACTGAACTTCCTCTCCATTGGCGAGCTTCTCGTGGCTGAACTTCTGGCTTCTCTTTCCCACTGCAGACTCTTCTATATTGTGGGTAAGCAGTAATAACCTCTGTTGGAAATGCTTTATAAGCTAGATGTTTTTGAGGACACCATGTTTTCAACGTTAGGCTCTGTCTTAGTTAGGGTTTCTATTGCTGTGAAGAGACACCATGTCCACGGCAACTCTTACAAGGAAAGCATTTAATGGGATGGCTTGCTTACAGTTTCAGAGGGTTAGTCCATTATCATCATGGGGAACATGCAGCAGGCAGGCAGATGTGGTGCTGGAGAAGGTTCTGAGAGTAGAGAAGGAGCTACATCCTGATCCAAAAGCAACAGGAAGTGAACTGAGACACTGGACATGGCTCCAACATATATGAAACCTCAAAGCCCACCTTCACAGTGACACCCTTCCTCCAACAAGGTCCCACCTACTCCAACAAAGCCACACCTCTTAATAGTGCCATTCCCTTTGGGGGCTGTTTTCTTTCAAACCACCACATGCATATTGCAGGTAAGAAAATTTGAGCAACTTGACATCGTGATAAAGGGCAAGAGAACAGACTTTAGATAAAGCTGCTTTAAAAGGTGCCAGGTAATGGCCCTTGAACTCACGTGAACATCAGGGAGTGACAACCACTTACCTTCTTTCCTGTTCTCTCCCTCCCACATCCTTCCTAGTCTATGTATCTGTGCCCAAAGGATTTGGAGAAGAGGATGTGATGTGTCTGACCTTTCTCCTGCCCTCATGACAGCTGTGACCTGACAGTGAACTTTCCTCAGGAATATCTCATGCTCTTCTCCAGGACTCCAGCCTGTTAAGCATTCACACAATTCAGTCTTAGAAAGGAGAAGATACTGGTGGAGCATAAGAGCCCACTCCTGAACTCCCTGCTGTACGGAGGTGGAGGCAGGGGGATTGAGAATTCAAGGTCAGGATGGGCTATATAGGAAGATCCTGTTCTCCCCTGAGAATCCCCCCCCCAAAAAAAAGTAAAAGAAATTGACACATACACCTATGAACAAACCTTAACCACTGGCATGTAAGACTTGTTGATAAATACTCTGCTGGCCTCCTTTATGAAAACCATTCTCAAATATGTTTTACCTGGTTCCTCAAGGAGTCTCAGGGGACTGAACTCATAGGCCCATAGCAGTGACCAGCTTGAGGACACATTTGTTATGCTAACACGTAGCATAAAATTTATCTTTTTTTTTTTTGAGACAGGGTTTCTCTGTAGCTTTGGAGCCTGTCCTGAAACTCACTCTCTAGATGGGGTTGGCCTCGAACTCACAGAGATCCTCCTGTCTCTGTCTCCCAAGTGCTGGAATTAAAGGTGTGCATCACCACCACCTGGCTAAAATTTATCTTAATAAACCACTAATCTGTTGCCTGTGAATTTATGGTTTTGACACTAAAACAAATGGAATCACATAACATAAACATAAAGCCTTACCGCTTTAGTCCGTCATGAAGGGACGTCCCATCAGGCCCTCAAGGCAGGACCTGGAGGTGGAAACTGAAGCAGAGGCCATGGAGGACTGCTGCTTACCAGCTTGCTCCCCACGGCTTGCGCAGCACCCTTACTCGTATATCCCAGGACCACTTGCCCAGGGGTGGCCCTGCCCACATTGGACTAAACTCTCCCACATTAATCATTAACTAAGAAAATACTCTACACACTTGCCTTCAGGCCAACCTGATAGAGACATTTTCTCAAGTGAAGATCCCTCTTCCCACATGAACCTAGCTTGTGTCGAGTTGACAAAAAAAAAAAAAAGTCATACCCATTTTTCAAATTAAAAAAAAAAACTATCCTTGGATTGTGTGAGTTCTCTCCAGTCACACAGGTAGGCCCGGGTTCTTGAATATATTGTCTTTTTGTCTGCCATGCGACTGCCTTGAAGAGTCTTACCCCTTCTTCCCAAGAGATATGGTTCTCTGATCTCCTTGTATGACATTACTAAAGCAATAGCTCCCAGCTGCCTTCAAAGTACTCGTGCTTAAACCCCTAAGTGCAGCTCTCACCCCTCATAGAGAAGCTTCCCTTTGTAGCAGAGATAAGAGCGATCCACAACTGTTTACAAATGCAGAGGATGAGTGACCCTGGGGCTCTCAGGTCCATGTGGGACATCTGTAACACATCTAAGGCCCAGGGAACATCGTGGAAATGGGGGGTGGGGAAGACTGAGGACCAGCACTGAGCAATGATCCTGTCTTCTGGACAAAGGATTCTGTTCCCACGAACTTGCAACAATCTGGCTGCCTATGTGAGACCTGCAGAGAACACACCAGCTCACCTGCCGGATGTGAGTGGAGGAAAATTCCACAAGGCCGCAGCTCTGAGGAAGAGCCTCGGGCAGCCGGTGACTGCTGAGAGAGGGAGAACCAGGGTTTTGTTTGTTTGTTGTTTGTTGTGCTGCGGTCCGATCCTAAGTGGTTGTCTGTACATCTGTGCAAGTAAGACTGACACTGAGGAGACTCAGTGACTTGTGTATATGAGACAAAACTAAATCAGAAGAAAGGATTTCAAAGTCAGAGGGGTGGTTAGCCAAGGGGCAGAAGAACTGAACAGGGGAGAGGAGGATAAAAATTATTCAAATATGGTCTATTCATGTATGAAAAAAGAAGCACGACTCTCCGGTCATCTTATTGGCTTCCACATATATCCTCTCACTGAAGAAAGACAAGAGTGCACAGGGTATTTCTGTGATTTTTGTCTGGGACCAAAGTTCCTTCTGATTCCCTTGGCAGACAAATGGAATTTCCTTCCCTGACTCCCATCCCACGGCTCCAGGTCCTAAATCCTTGTCACCGGCCCTGAGACTCCACCGGCGTCGGATAATTCCCAGCCCATTGTCTGAAGATGGTTCGGCTCACCTGAGGAATGAACCCAAGCAACTCCCAGAACAACTTTTAAGCCAGAAGAAAAGCATTCAGACTAGGTGATGGAAAGTTTATTCAGAGCCTGACAAGAAATCAGGTTGAGATCATTATGAGTCAGTTTTCAACATTGTTAATGATTATTCTGGCTGGGGTTTCTGTTGGTCGGAAGAGACTATGCAAAAATCATTAAGGGAAGGTGTGGCTGTTTGCTGACCTGGGCTAACAAAAGCCCTGTCCTAGGCAAGAGGCCAGGGCAGCACTTACAGAGGGCTACATGCCCCTGCCATTGTTTCAACACTTCCCCAGAGCTCCAAGTGAGCGATGGCTTTATCCCTGTCATCTGGAGTGCAGAAAAAGAACTTCACAACTTCTGCAAACAGCCTGGCCTGGTTTTGATCCTCCCTCTTTCCCTCTGACCCTTCATGTCCCCATAAATAATTACAAATCAATGAGTCAAGTGGAACTTCCATAAAGGAAAAAAGTCAAGAGATTTTAAAAGATTGGCTTTTATTATTTTTAATTATCTGTATATGTGTGAGGCCTGTGAGTACTAGTGAGGCGGGGAACCTTTCTGGAGCTAAAGTTATGGACAGTTATGAGCCTCATGTTAGGAACCGAACTCTGGAAGAGCAGCAAGTGCTTAACCGTTGAGCCACCTTTCCATCATGAAAGTCCAGATTTGTGACAGAAGGAAGGGAATGAGAAATCTCATTTCGTTGTCAACAGCATCCTGAAAGGAAACCGGACAGCTGTGGTGGGTGGCATTTATGTGATGCTAAGAACATCCTGGGACGGTTTCAGCAATGCTTCAAGCCCAAGTGGTAACCAGGTGCTTGTCCCTATTAGCAGCATTAAACAAGCTTAAAGCTTCCGAACAGCAGCTGCTCTGCTCCGTCCCAGGCTGGAAATTTACTCAGCTCCTCCAAAACTGATGCTCTCGTCTTGAGTTGTAAAACACTTCTCGGAGTTTCACTACTGAGACAGATGTCAGTTCTTCTGTGTGGATGGTCACCTCAGGATCTGAAAGCGAGGGCCCATTCTTCACTTCTGACCTATAGCAAATGAAGCTATCGACGTAAGAGAGAAGCCCAAGGAGTCTGGATCCTGGTAAAATTAAAAAATTTCTCATCTAGGGGGCTGGAGAAATGGCTCAGTGGTTAAGAGCACTGACTGCTCTTCTAGAGGTCCCGAGTTCAATTCCCAGCAACCACATGGTGGCTCGCAGCCATCTATAATGAGACCCGGCGCCCCCTTCTGGCCTGCAGACACACATGGAAGGAATGCTGTACACATAATAAATGAATAAATCTTTAAAAAAAAATTCTCATCTGGCATGTCCAGATGAGAATAACACTCATGCTAACTCATTTCTCAATTCAAAATCTTTAAAGTTCATTAGTTTCTCCCTCAGTCTCTCTGTGTGTGTGTGCACACGTGCACACATTGTGAAGATGTGTGTGTGTGTGTGTGTGTGTATGTGTACACATGTGGAGGGGAGAGACTGGGATCTAGAATCTTCCTTGATGGCCCTCCATTTTATTCCTTGAGGCAGCGTCTCTCAGATGAACCCCTGTCTGCCTTCTGAGCACTGGGATTGTGAACCACGTTCACATAGCACCTTCTTAGGTCTGTCTGCCTTCTGAGCACTGGGATTGTGAATCACGTTCACACAGCACCTTCTTAGGTCTGGAGATCTGAACTCTGCGTCTCACACTCGGCAGCAAGCACATATATGCACATAACCATCTATCCACCCAACCCTACCCCATTATTTTTTAAGTTAAGATACAGGCAAGGCACCCAGGGTTACGCCAACCCCAAGAAACCCTACAAATTTCTACCATAGTTCTATCCTTAGGTGGCTGTTCTGAACAGAAGAACAATAGTTCTCTCCGATGACCATGAGACAGACGCTGTTATAACAGAAACCAGTGCCTTGATTATTTGATCTTAGTGTAGCATGACCTACGGCTGTATAGATCAGGAGAAGCAATAAAAGGTTATGCAAGGTTAGTTCTCAAAGTCAACAGAAGTGGGTTTCAGGTTGCTGGATTGAAGGAGTCTGGGCTTTTCAAGGGCAAGGTTGATGCTGCCTGTATCGCTAGTCTGACCAGCAGCACATTCTAGAGGTGCTTCTCCTCAAGTGCCTGCTTGACTCCTCCAGCCTGTGAAATGTAGCAGCCGCTGCCCTTATAGAAAGACCTAGTGTGTTTGGGCTGGATCCACAGCTCAGAAGCTGTTGAGGAATACACTTTAACCATGTAGAGGTGTGTTCCATTTGTTTATGTTGCATTTAACAATGTAAAGATGTTGCTTTGTCTGCCTGAGGCACCTGATCTAATAAAAAAAAACTGAATGGTCAATAGCCAGGTGGAGGAGGAATATGAAGGGCTGGCGGACAGAGAATAAATAGGAAGAGGAATCTAGGATAGAGAGAGAGAAGAGAGAAAGAGAGTGAAAGAGAGGGAGATGCCTGGAGCCAGGTAGGCAGGCAACAGCCAGACCGATATGGAGGAAGCAGAAAAAACAGGGCAAACAGAATGAAGGACAGGTAAAAAGCCCTGAAGCAAAACATAGATGAAGAGAAACAAGTTAAATTAAGTTGTAAAGGGCCGGAGAGATGGCTCATAGATTAAAAGCACTAACTGTTCTTCCAGAGGTCCTGAGTTCAATTCCCAGCAACCACATGAGGCTCACAGCCGTCTGTAATGAGACCTGGTGCCCTCTTCTGGCCTGCAGCATACATTTAGACAGAACACTGTGTACATAATTAATGAATCTTTTTTAAAAATTAAGTTATAAGAGCTAGTGGGAGCCGGGCGGTGGTGGTGCACGCCTGTAATCCCAGCACTCAGGAGTCAGAGGCAGGCGGATCTCTGGGAGTTCGAGGCCAGCCTGGTCTACAAGAGCTAGTTCCGGGACAGGAACCAAAAGCTATGGAGAAACCCTGTCTCGAAAAACAAAAACAAAAACAACAACAAAAAAAAAAGAGCTAGTGGGACAAGCATAAAATAAGGCTGAGCATTCATAATTGATAATAGGTCTCCATGTCATGACTTGGAAGTTGGTTGATGGCCCAAAGAAAGCCTGCTCCACAGGGCTGTCTTGCTATTGGATGATGGCAGCATTCTCAATCCTGAATTCGAATCCTGTCTTTGTAATTGACCTGTGTTCACAAATGACCTTCTGTGTAAACCTTAGCACCTGCTCCTGCTGTTTGTTCAGACAGGATTTCTCTGTGTAACAGCTCTGGATGTCCTGGAACTCACTTCATAGACCAGGCTGGCCTTGAGCTCAGAGATCGACTTACCTCTACCTCCCAATGCTGGGATTAAAAGCGTGTGCAACTACCACTTGGCACTTTCCTCTTTTTAAAAGAGGATATGGTCACAGTGCCTCTTTAAAGTGTTGTGAGGTTTACAGGAAATGCCACACAAAAGCACTTGGACAACTTCTAGGTCCAGAGACAATAAGCACAAGTAATTATGACTAAAAATCATGCGTTGGACTAGTGAAATGGCTGCTCAGAGATTCAGAGTGCTTCCTGCTCTTGCAGAGGACCCAAGTTCAGTGCCCAGCACCCATATCAGGGCATTCACAGCTGCCAGTGATACCCAGCTCCAGAGGATCTGATACCTTCTTCTAGTCTCTGGGAACCTGCACACATGCATGCACTCAGAGACACACATGCACATAAATAAGAAAACTTGTAGTAATATGGGCGGCGGGGCTGCGTCCCCAGCACCCCGGCTGCCTGGCTAGCTTATGCCCGAAATAACAACACACAAACTGTATTCATTTAATCACTGCTTGGCCCATTTCTATCTAGCCTCTTCTAGGCTAATTCTCACATATTAATTTAGCCCATTTCTAATCATCTGTGTAGCGCCCCTTGGTGCGCTTACCGGGAAGATTCTAGCCTATGTCCATCCTGGGTCGGAGCTTCATTGCGTGCGTCTGCCCGGGAGAGCAGAGCATGGCATCTCTCTGAGGCGTCTGCTCCCGAGAGGAGAGCTGTGGAGTCTGAGCTCACTTCCTCTTCCTCCCAGCATTCTGTTCTGTTTACTCCTCCCACCTATCTTCTAACCAATGAGGGCCAAGCAGTTTCTTTTTATTTAACCAATGACCTTCCTCCATCAAAAACTTTTAATTCATTTATGTTTTATTCTCTCATATATTACATACTGATTAAAGTTTCCCCTCCCTCCTCTCCTTCCAGCCTCCCCCACCCCTACCCCTACTCCCTTTTCCCCCAGATTAATTTCTCCGCTTCCCTTCAGAAAAGAGCAATCCTCCTAGGGACATCAACCCAACATGGCATAACAAGTTACAATTAGACAAGGCACATACTCATGTCAAGGCTGGATGACTCAACTCCATAGAAGAAATAAATCTTTTTTAGACTTACACTGCCCTGGCTTTGCTCTCCCCTCCTTATTTTTGCAGAAGGAGCCCCTGGCGAGGCCTCCAGAGGCTGCTCCTCAGGCCTGTATTTTCTATCATTGCCCCATCCCGTTGCTAGGGGGTCCATCCTCTGTCCTGAGGCAGTTCCTACCAGTGACCCTCTCAGCAAACACCTCGTTTACTTTGTGGCAGTGAAGAGACAGAGCTGCGCATTGCTGACCCTATATTTGAGATGAGGAATAAGAGCAGAGGTGTCTGCTGAGCAACCACAGGCCTCAGTTTTAGCTTCTAGAAAGAGAGGAGCCTCACAAAGGGCCCCTTCACCCGAAAGCTGACAGCATATGCTCTGCTTTAGACTCCTGAATCCCCTGGTCATCTGGTAGATCACTGACATCATAGAGAGAAAGTGTGCTATGATTTTTCTTATGACACAATAGAGAACTTGAGCTAACAAAAATAATGTGTCTTTCAAAAAAAAATGAAGATTAATTTTACTGTCTCCTGTGCACTGACTTCCAAAGCTCCCATGTCCCATTAAGGTCTATCCCAGCTCTTGGAAATTATATATGCTATATTGATGTATTCAGAATATCCCAAGCTAAATTCACTTCTACAAGGTCATTTTCTCTTATACTGTCTCTTTTCTAACTTTCCATCAGCAGCAATCTCTGTTTCTCATGTGTGTGTGGGGATGGTGAGGGGTGCTAAAAGAACAACCTCGGTGTCAACCACATTTTTGTTTTTTGAGGCAAGGTTTCTCACCAGCCTGGAACTTGCCAAGTAGGCCAGACTGTCTGGCCAGTGGACCCCAAAGACCTGCCCCTCCCCAGTGCTGGAATGACAAGGGCACACCTCCGTACCCAGTACCGGGATGACAAGGGCACACTTCTATACCAGCTTCTTAGATGTGACTTCTGGAGCTCGAACTCAGACCTCAGTGCTTGCAAGGCAAGCACTTTATCCACTGAGCCATCTACCACGGTCTCAGCTCTCAGTGTGAGGTTTTCAGTTCTTTTCAGTTAGATCTTCAAGCTGCACAAACCAGCTTGGATGAGGCTGTCAGTGACTCCAGCTCATCCATGCTGCTCAAGTTTGTAATTCCCTTCTCTTCTGCCCAGTGTAGCTGTATTTAATCCCTCGCCCATGAATAGGCATGGACGCACAGTTCACAAGTGGAGGCCAACTGTCTGTGGGAGTGGGTTCCCTGCCTCTACCATGTGAATACCAGGGATCACACAGCCTAGTCCAAGCTGGGGCTGAACTCTCTATCTTCCTGCTTTAGGTTCCTAAAGGAGCCTAAACAAACAAACGAAAACCTAACAACCACAAAAGAGAGCCATTTCTCCAAGAAAGAGGAGAATTACAATCTAAATGAACAGGGCCTCCAGGAGACTCGGTTGAATAAATGTGCTTGCCCCCAAGGCATCTCCAGGACCCACACAATTAAAACAAAGAACTGACTCCCACAAGTTGTCCCCTCAGTTCTACATATGTGTTGTGTCTTATGTACAAACTTGTACACACACACATACACATGCACGCACGCACCACACAAACATATATACATACACATGCACACTCTCTTAAAATGAAATGTGGGAAAATTACCACCTGAAAATAAGAAATATAACGACCAAATTCACTCTGTGGCAGAGCTTGACTTCTAAGTTCTGATCTGCCTCTACCTTCACTGCCTACGTTGCCGGAATCACAGATGCGTACCACCATGCCTGGGTCTTACGTGGTGCTGAAAATAGGATCCAGGCTTTGTACATGCTAGGCAAGCAATCTACCAACTGATCTACATGCCCAGCCCAAGAGTCTTTTTTGTTATTGTTTTGTTTTAAAATGAAGTCTGCACAGTTTCCCAGATTGATCTCAAATTTACAATTCTTCTGCCTCAGTTTAGGGTTATAGCATGTAGAACCCTATATATCATGCCCAGATATAATCTCTGCTTTAAACATTACAATTTACTACTAATTCATTACTGATTTTAGCTTAACTAAACCACATAACTATTCATGTGATTAAAATTTAGCACAGAGCTGGAGAGATGGCTCAGTGATTAAGAGAGGTCAATTTTTTTTTTTTTCTCTTTCAAAGGTCCTGAGTTCAATTCCCAGCAACCACGTGGTGGCTCACAACCATCTGTAATGAGATCTGGCGCCCTCTTCTGGTGTATGGGCATACATAGAGGCAGAATGTTGTATACATAATAAATAAATAAACAAATCTTTTTAAAAAATTTAGCACAATTATTGGACTACGCTCTAATAACAAAAAAGCTGTATTTGTAAATGTAAATTTTATAAATTGGGTTATAGACTCTACCTTTTTTTTTTTTTTTTGGTTTTTCGAGACAGGGTTTCTTTGTGTAGTCTTGGTTGTCCTGGAACTCTCTCCGTAAACCAAGCTGGCCTCAAACTCATAGAGATCCACCTGCCTCTGTCTCCTGAGTGCTGGGATCAAAGGTGAAGCACCACCATTGCCCAGATGGACTTTACTTTTTTAATTGGGTATTTGAGGGAGGGAAGAAAGGAGTTGACTCATTTCTTTCTTATTATAAACTAAGTCTCTAATTTATTAATAAACAAGAAGGGTCATCTTGGCTAACTTTCTCTGAGGTGGTAGATATAAACCCAAGATTAGGGCTCTGATGGAAGCCTAAAGACGTGAATAAACCAAGAAACAAGAGCGGCAGAGGGTTGTGTAATATCTCAAAATCATTCCCATTACATCTTAGTTCATAGCTTTAACCTTCCGGTTAGCTAGCAAACGACTTGACACATAGAAATAAGGACAAGTCTTTCTTCTATTAAACTTATGTTGAGAGTTACATACCAGGTCATGCCCAGTGAAGCACCACAGCATTCTGGGAAGCTCCTGCGTGTGCTCACGGGCATCTTTAATTGCATGTTCCTGGTTTCAGATCAGTTTGTGGCCAACTTAACTCATTCAATCTCTAAAGGACATGGGGTAACCATGGACCATTGTCAAGCAAAGGAGGCTGAGGATCAGCTGGAATCTGGAATCTGCTGGAAATTGGACCCACTTCATAAAGCTAGGAGTGGTAGGTGCAGGTAAAGGCATTTGTTGCCAAGCCTGATGACCTATTCTGCCCTTGGAACCCATATAGTAGGAGAAAACCGATTGTTGCAAGTCGTTCTCTGGCCCCCACATTATTGCACTCCCATATCTGGGCACACACACACACACACACACACACACACACACACACCATACACAAACAGACAAACAAATAAAGCTAGGAGTGACATCAGGAAGTCTAGCCCTGATGCAGGCTAAGGAAGCTGACTGTAAAAGATTTGGGGCTGAGGCTTGGGGAGATGTGCAGAGGGCAAAGTAGATAAAAACCCTCCCTGGCCTGGGAATGCACAGCTCTAGTCCCAGAGTCCCAGATAGGATGGGAGGCGAAGGCAGAAGACTCCCCAGAGGTTCATGACTTGCTAGCCTGACATACCCAGCAGCGAACAGAAAAGAGACTGTCTCTAACTGGAAAGTGAGGCGATGATTTCCTTGGGTGGCTGCTTTGGGGTCACCTGTGCTCTGTAAGTAAGCCCCACAAACTCATTGGTTTCACCAGGGTGGACTCTGGGCTTATACTTTGACTTATCATTGGAACCTTAGGAGGAGGGTGAAAACATTGTTTACATCTCCCCCAGAGAAGCAGTTGTGTAAACGCTAAGGTTTATACTTGTTGTTTGTCTGTTTTGAGACTGGGGTTTCAGTGTACAACTGCCTTGTCTAGAACTTGTCACAATCCACCCGTCTCAGTCTCCCAACTGCCTGGATTACAGGCATGTACCATCACACCCACCAAGCTTGCTGTAGCCTTGATGTCAAACTGGACATTACTGGATAATGCCTGTGATTAGGAATCCACCCTAGAAACTAGTACTCAGATCCATCAAATCTCCACAAATATACAAGGAGAAAATATACAAGGAGAGATTGTTTACAATTGGGGTTTCCTCATGGAATGAGCTTGAGAGTAAGCTCTGGAGGTGCTGGAGGTGCTGGGGGTTGGGTTTGTGACCACAAAATGCACAGATAACAAATGAGGACTTCGGGGTCTGAAAAAAGATCACCAAAGAAATACCCAGGCACTGTAGCAGATGCCTGCTCTGCAGTCATGGAGCAAATGCTCTGGCAAAATTACCAAGTGCTCTAATTACAAAGAGTTTAGGAGATAAATAATTTAGCTAAGCATGTTGGGAAAAAAAAAGGGTTGACGTCGGAAGAAGGCATTCCAAATCTTATAATTACTTCCAGAAAACACAGGTTGGTTCCCTTGAGGGAACGAGCCCAAGCCCAATTACTCATAATGAGCTGCCTGGCAGTGTTCAGGAGACTAGGCTCCGCTGCACTGCTTCGGTTCTGGCACACACCAGCATCCTCTTGATCTCCCCGTACCTGTTTATACCCCTAGTAATGAGATTATAGTGATTGATGATGACACACCAGCCGAATGAAGTGGGTTTATAGCTGGGGTTCTGGAACTATCTCCTACACAGCTGAGGACACTAATTTCATAACATTCTCCTTTAACTTGCTCCCGAAAGCTGGAGGTAGGCCGTGGTAAACTTAGCGCACCAATCACGCTGCTGTCAATCATCCAGCACTTGGCCCTCTGAGAGCCTTGCCAGATGCAGCCCCGTATTCCAAGGCTCGTGCCTGGCCATAACCAAAGACTTTTCCAGAGTCTTTTCCATTAGAAAGTCTCATGTTAAATTACAACCGTGCTCAGTTTTACAATAACTACCCTTCACATCCCTTTTATGTGCAAAGTCAACCAAACACATTTGGAGAAAAGCGACTCCATGTCCCAGAGTTCACTAAGAAGTTAAGACTAAGTTGGACACTTACAGACTCTCAAGACACTACCATATCCAGGATGGCACTAGTCTAACAGTTCTAGAAAGACACTACCTCATGTTACATACATGACAGATTAAGTCTAAAACTTTAAGAAATGTCATTAGTTTTCTCTAATAGAAACAGACTTACCCATCATTTAAGACATAACTGAAGGGAGTTTAAAGACTGCAGATCATAAGGTATACTACAGCCCCGATAGTTAATGGCTTTAGATTGTCACAAGTTGCTAATTGCTACTTGTGGTGGTCTGAATGACAACAGACTAATGAATTTGAACACTTGGTCCCCAGATGGTGCTGCTACTTGGGGTGTTTATGAGGTGCGTCTTTGCTAAAGGAAATACGGCGTGGGGTGGGATGGGTGAGGTGGCAGCGGGGACTGTCTGAGGCCTTAGGGCTGCTCCCTATTTGCAGGTTGTGCTCTGTGCTGATGAAGGATGTGCTTTCTCAGCATCCCTGCATCCAGACACCACACCGGGATGGACGCTTATCTCCGGAACCAAAAACCCAAGTAAACCTTCCTTCTGCAAGCTGCCTTGCTCATGGTGTTTCTTCACTGCAAAAGGAAGGAAAGTAACGAGTATACTACACTGGGTAAGGCAGCTCAGCTCTGACAAGGAGCCGGCACAGCTCCTAGGTCTGAAGAGGTTAAGGAAAAGGCACAATTCCTGTAACCTGAAGCAATGCAGCATCAGTGTCTGCCCTCCTGTGCAGGTGACGTGACGGCAACTATGACTGCGGCGACAGAAAGCACCACCGCGTCAACGAGCAGGCTGGCAGAGGAAGAGCTGCAACTACTGGGGCTCACTTCCTGCTCCCCCTCAACCAGAAACTAGAAAAGAGCTGGCTGGTGCCAGCTGTCAATCTAAGCTGCTTGCAGGCTCAGATCAGTGATGGCTGGCAGTGAGAGGCGGAGGAAGATCTGGGACATTCATTATACCGGGTACAAAACTGACTAAGGAATTAAATGTCCGGTTTATTAGCACTTGCAAAATATTAGCAAAATAAAGTGATGAAAAGAACGATTTTAAAGTTGTACTTTTCAATGTTAAAGCCAGTCTTGTGTTCAAGCTAAGTCTTTAAACTACAGTGCTCGTCTCCGATTTTACACACAAAGCAGCAGGTCAATACTGTACTCCTGATCCATATTCAATCTTGTATTCTTACCAAGGATCTGTGTGAAACTTCCTCCAAAATATAATCTAGGCCCCAGACCCGGTTTGGGAAACTTCTTACTTAGGCTAAGGGTTGTTGTTGTTGGAAGTGGCTAAGATTTGAAAATCGGTAGAAACCCAATAAACTGGGCACATGATGCTGAGACCCCTAGGATGCATGGACACTCCTTTTAAGTGTTTGATTTCCATACCATCTTATTGTTGGTATTTAACGCTTGTTTTCACATTCAATAGTGTGGTAAGAAAGGTGTGTGTTGGGGTGTGTGGCAATATTTACAATCATATTCATTCTTGGGTCCTGAACCTATCAAGAGTCGGTCTTTATTGGCCTGTACTTAAGGAAGAAAGATCTAATGCCACTGGGTGGGGATTGAAGTAAGTGCCGAAGGAAAAGCAGTTCCCTCCCCCTCCCGTCAGCAGGATCTGCTGCTCTTCGGGGAGGAGGACACTGCTGTGGCTGTGCAGCATGACCGGCCAGGGCACAGATGTCGTGTCGAGCTGATACTCAGAGCTCGACCCTGAAGTCAAGTCGATAACAGTCACTCCAGGAACGGAGGAGGAATGAATCCAGACCCCTCCAACCAGAAGCAGCTTCCCATGAAATACATGAGCCGTGTGAGAGTATCTTGGGGTAATGGGGGGCTGGACATCTATTGATTCCCAGAGGAATCCAGAGGACTTTGGTCTAAGAAACAGTAGAGAGCTCAAAGGTTCTTCAGAAGCCCCAAGGCCTCCGGCGATAAGCGCTCCTCCTTGCCAACCGCAGGCACTATGGGAATGCCGACCCTCAGGGGCTGCCCCTTCTACTGGGATTGGGACCCAAGCCATTGTCTCTACATGTAGGAAACGACAGTCACTTAGTACAGGTTCCACCACACTTCGGCCACCATACACAAATAAGTATCTTTGATTCTGGTAGTATACTTCCGTTGTTGAATGCCGCCAACAAGACAACACGGGACCTTCTTCCATGGCAGCCTCTGTTACTGTTACAGTCTGACTCTCGGGGCAATCAGCCTCGCTTCTGTATAATTCAAGTTGGAGAGCCCCGGAAGCTGGAGTAACTGGGGACAGTCTCCCTCCAAGAACCAGAACCTGAGTATCTGAAAGCCTTGTCATGGTGTGATAAAGGCGTCCATCCCACTGGCCTCCAGTCCCCAAAGTACTTATTTGGCTGCTTTTCCATTCCGAGTCACGGGATCTCCAGAGCAAGTGAAACGTGCTCACTCGGCAGTGTCGCCCCTCTTCTTCTCCAAAGCCTCCTGCACTAAAAATAATGCCAGGGCTCAAGAGGACAGAGGCGTGGCCATATCTCTTCAGGCTGGAGTGCTGGTCATTAGTGACTGCTCTGGCAGAAAGAAAACCTGAAGGCAAAGCAGGATCTACCCAAAAAGATGTCTCTGGGGGTGGCAACACCGGAGTTCCCGATAGCGTGTCTCCCCTTGATGCTGCCAGGATGAAATAGTGGGCACACTTCAGATGCCACTCCTCAAACTCATCAAAGGGTTCGAGCGTCTCGATCCGCCGACGCTCGTCTGCGGGGAGAAGGCGGCGGTAGAACTCGTTCAGGTCCAGGGCGCTGCAGGCAGTCCAGCCAGCTTGAAGGAAGCGCCGTACCTGGGCCTCCACGTCGGGAAAGAGCTCCAGGCCGTGAAGGGGAGAATGCAGTCGCCGAAAGTGCTGCAGCATGATTTGCCCAAAGGCGTCTCGCGGCTTCATCTGCTCATAGATTACGAAAAGGGCGTCGGGGAAACGCTGGGCGGCCCAGGCAATGAGGGCCGCGGCATCAGCGGGCTCCAGGTAGGTGAGCACCGCCTCGGCCAGGAGCAGCGTGGGTGCGGTGGCGTCTAGGCCCGCGCAGTCCAGGGCCTCGCCTAACTTCGGGAGCTCACGCAGGTCCGCGCCCAGGATGCGGTAGTCCGAGCTCTCGAAGCACAGAGCGGAGGACGAGTCCCCGAGCTGGAAAGGGCCGGTCAGAGAGCACAGCTCCGGGATCTCCCTGATCCTCTCCGCCTTGCTCCGAGACACGTCCGGGAAGTCCACCTCCCAAACGGCAGTCCGGGCCAGGAGGCCCGCAGCCTTCAGGCGAAAGTACAGCGAGTCGGAGCCTGCACCCAAAGACAGAACCTGCGCCCGGGTCGGGGCCGGGAGCGCGCCAGTGCGCTGGAGGAAGGCGCGCACGCAGTGACGCACGGCGCGCGCGCGCACGTAATAGCCGCGGTGGATTAGCGGCGTGCGCCGCACAGGTCCCGGGACCAGCAGCGCCGCGAAGGCGTCGCGCACGTATCCGTGTGCGGCCAGCGACCGCTTGCTGAGGGCGCTGCTGTCGTTGGTGCTCTGCACGGTTCCCGCCCGGCGCCCGCGGCTTTGCGGACCCATGACCCGAAGACGCTCCGCAGTCCTCCACGCGAAACACTCACAGCGCTGGTGTCGTTCGCTTCCGGGTGCGGTGTGCGTCACTTCCGAGCAGAGCGCGCTTTGCCAAAAACCGCGAGAGACCATTTGATTTTTTTTTTTTTCCGAATTATGTTTTCCCGCGAAAGCGCCCTTTGCTCAGATGACAGCTAGAGTGGGGGGAGCTCGTCACCACTTTTCTACAGACATTTCGGCGTGAAGGGAAAAAGTCCTGTAGGTCTTCGTATTTGAGAACATTTTTAATCGAATCGGGGGCTGACGACCCGACTTCCTGCAAAGGACCGGCACCGCGGATCTTTAGCAGGCAAGAATAGATTGTTCCTTGCGCGAAAGTCATAATTTCTTTCCGGGAAGTGGTGGCGCACGCCTGTAATCCCAGCATTCAGGAGGCAGAGGCAGGCGGATCTCTGTGAGTTCGAGGTCAGCCTGGTCTACAGAGCAAGTTCTAGGACAGCAGAGAAACCCTGTTTTGAGCCCTCCCACCCAAAGAAGTAACAGTTTCTCCTTTATTGAATGTTTTCGTTGCAAGGGAAAAGTCATTTAAATCTTAAATTAGGCCAGATGGAAGTGAAGAAAGAGACCTTTACAGATAATTACCGTCTGATGGAAGCTGATTTGAACAAACAGACAAACAGATAATTACCCGGTAATTTAGTCCCCTGCACACATACATTCTATTGGCTGTCATGTATTCAGAGCTCTATGCCAGGCCTATAGTGAATAAAGTATTCACCCTCTCTTCAGCTATAAAATGGCACTCTCCTCCACTTCCATAATTCTGTGATTCTTCTGTAGTGTTGAGGATGTCTGCTGAAAATAGCTGTGAAAGATGTAATTATTCCTGGTGGCATGTTGAGTCCTCCATCCCCCTTTTTATTTTTTTTTTATTTTTTTATTTTTTATTTTTTTAAATTTTTTTTAATATTTTATTTATTTATTATGTATACAATATTCTGTCTGTGTGTGTGTCTGCAGGCCAGAAGACCTCATTACAGATGGTTGTGAGCCACCATGTGGTTGCTGGGAATTGAACTCAGGACCTTTGGAAGAACAGGCAATGCTCTTAACCACTGAGCCATCTCTCCAGCCCCTCCATCCCCCTTTTTAAAGAGAGTAACTCAGGGGGACTGGACAGATGACTCAGAGGTTAAGAGCACTGGATGGTTTTCCAGAGGTCCTGGGTTCAATTCCCAGCAACCACAGGGTGACTCACAAGCCTCTATAGTGGGATCTGGTGCCCTCTTCTGGTGTGCAGGCATTCAAGCAGACAGAACACATACATAATGAATAAATAAATCTTTAAGAGAGAGAGAGAAAGAGAGAGAGAGAGAGAAAGAGAGAGAGAGAGAGAGAGAGAGAACAACTCAGGTTGGGATTTAAAATGAAGTTCTTGCATTGGATGCTTAGGAGTTACCAGTAAGAATGCATTCCCAGAGGTGTAGAAACGTTATCATTTATTGATTTTTGTGCCTGGCTGGATTAGGAAAGGAGATGAGGATGATCTTAGAATGGTTGATTCAGAGTAGTGGTGTGTAGCAGCTATGAGGAGGAGTGTTTGAGTCCAGCTGATGAAAAATTGTCGAGTTCTGGTTCTCAGGAGCTCATTAGGGTCTCAGGGGAGCAGTTTCTGTGACAGAATGACTCAGGGAGTGCAAGATCTATTACTGGAGGCCTCTAGTCCACCCAGAGGACAGGAGACAGTGAGTTCAAGCCTCCATCTAGAGCCAAATACAGTCTGGGGTCAAATACAGCCAGGTCAGTCCCAGCCCATTTAAGGAAAGTGTTGGTGCAGCATGGTTGTGAAATAGTGTTTCCTTATGGAAGCAAATACGTAAGTGCTACATGTGTGTGTTAACCTGACATTACCCAGTAAACACGAAGTTAAAGTGACACCCTGACCTTTGACTAACCTGGAGTTTTAATACATTTTCTTATATTTTGTTCATAGCTTTACTAGTCATTTCCCCACTGTAGAAACACCTAAGATTAGCCGTGTGTGTGTGTGTGTGTGTGTGTGTGTGTGTGTGTGTAGTGGGGCAGGGGAGGGGCGGTCTGTGAAAGGAAATAGGAGTGGTGTTTCTTTCTGTGTTAACATCTGAAATTATTTGCATTTGTGAATACAGGTGAAATTCAACTCAAAGCTACACACAAGCAAGTCTTACTGAAGTACGTGTAAGTAAAGCCATCAAAGAAAGGCCAGGACCTCCGAAGTGCTGACTTGATTATGTTGTATCGTCCAAGCCAGAGTCAGAGTGCATGAAATCTTTGCCTCCGCCTAGAAGGATGGAGGCAGAAGGGCAGCAGTGTCCACGGAAGACAGATTTTTACGTGGAATTGCCAAAAGTGGTAAGAATTAACAGCAGATTCTGTTGCACAATGACTCTTACGTTGTTTTACACAAAAGAAAAGCAAGTTTTGTGGGTAGAATTTGTAGAAAGGGTATAGCTAAATCAAGTAGTTTGTCTGGTGCAAACTGCAAACAACCAGCACGTGGTGTGGGACCAGGAACCTAGTGGATCCTTGGTACATTTTTACTGATTGCATTCTCTTGTTTTAGGAGCTTCATGCCCACTTGAATGGCTCCATTAGTTCCAGTACCATGAAGAAACTGATAGCCAGGAAGCCACATCTTAAAGTTCATGATCACATGACCATGATTGACAAGGGAAAGAAAAGAACTTTAGAAGAGTAAGTTTGGGGAGATTGTAGGAATTTCTTTGTCTGTCAGTATTTTGAGATTGAAATAGATAAGAATCAGATTTTAATACTTAAATAAATAGATATCTGGCTGGGCAGTGATGGCGCATGCCTTTAATCCCAGCATTCAGGGGGCAGAGGCAGGTGGACCTCTGTGAGTTCAAGGTCAGCCTGTTTGTCTACAGAGCAAGTTCCAAAACAGCCAGGGCTGTTACATAGAGAAACCCTGTCTTGAAAAACCTAAAATAAAAAAATAAAAAGACATCTGGCATGGAAAATATAACCTAACATACAACATTTTCCCAACTGTCAGACTACTGATAGTATTTGTTTTTTTTTTAATAGTGTTCTGCCTGCACATAAGCCTGCAAGCCAGAAGAGGGCACCAAATCTCATTATAGATGGTTGTGAGCCACCAGATGGTTGCTGGGAATTGAACTCAGGACCTTTGGAAGAATAGGCAATGCTCTTAACTGCTGAGCCATCTCTCCAGCCCCTACTGATAGTATTTGTAATAATTTATGTTTGTGAAATTATACTATATTGATACTAGGTGATGGTGGTGCATTACTTTAATCCCAGCACTCAGGAGGCAGAGGCAGGTGGATTTCTGTGAATTCAAGGCCAGCTGGTCTACAGAGCAAGTTCCAGGATAAGTTCCAAAGCTACAGAGAATCCCTGTCTTGAAAACAAAATACAAACAAAAAATTATACTATATTGAGTTGCTTCTTAGATTTGAAAATAATGGAATGTGGATTTTTCTCTATTTGCTTTTGCTAGAGGATTAGAGAATGGAATTATTTCATACTTTAAAATATAAATAGATCATATCTTATTTTTAGCCATTAAGTTGACTTTCTAGATTATTGCAGCTTTTGAAAAGATTATCCTGTGGTTCTTTGTAAATCTAAATACTTACTATTAACCTAAAATTTACTAATTAATTCCACTTAGGGAGTTTTTCTTGAGTAACAAGTTTTTTTTTTTGTTTTTTTTTTTTTTTTTGGTTTTTTGAGACAGGGTTTCTCTGTGGTTTTGGAGCCTGTCCTGGAACTAGCTCTTGTAGACCAGGTTGGTCTCGAACTCACTGAGATCCGCCTGTCTCTGCCTCCCAAGTGCTGGGATTAAAGGCGTGCGCCACCACCGCCCAGCGAGTAACAAGTTTTTGTTGACTAAAGTGTATTAAAACATTTTGTTCATTTGTAGATGCTTCCAGATGTTCCAAGTTATCCACCAGCTTACTACTAGTGCTGAGGATATTCTGATGGTGAGACACGGAAGGAGTTTAGAATGTTGAATTTTGAAGCAATGAATGTCTCTCATTTCATATGACCTTTTGCTTTCATTAGGGCCCAATGAAAATGTTTTCTTTTTTTCCTTCTCAGTTTCTTTTTTCATTGATTTTTAATTTTTTTTAATGCCAACTCTTTTAAAAATCATTGTAAGACATTGGCATAAGCTAGCCTGAAGTCTGTTATTGTTTAAGAAATGAGGAAGAGGAAAAGACGTGGGAAAGAACCAAGATCCGCATCTTCTATTGGGTAGGGAATAATAATGACAGGAAAGCCTGATCCTGCTTCCAAGTATGGCACGTCATTAGAAACATGGTAGCTGGAGAGACAGCTCAGTGATTAAGAGCACTGGGCTGCTCTTCCAGAGGACCCAGGTTTGATTCGCAGCATCTACGCTGTGCCTCACAACCCTCTATAACTTCACTGACATCTTTTTCTGGCCCCTGTGGCACTGCATACACATGGTGCACAGACATACAAGCAGGAAAAACATTTGTACACATAAAATAAAAATAAACCTTCAAAAATAGAAATATTCAACCTTAGATGGGATTACGCTATTATTCATTCCTCTCTCTTTGCTTTTGCTTTTTTTCCCACATAGCCCAGGCTGGCCTCACAGATTCTCTGTAGTTGAGGCTGCCCTGACACTCCTAATTCCTAGTCTTCCTGTCTCCATTTTCAAGTGCTGGGATTACAGGTGTTCACCACCATGCCCAGGTCATTAAGGAAAATGTGACACATGCTTATACTTCAGCTCTCAAGCGGCTCACAGATTCAAGGCCAGCCTGGACTACATAGCAAGACTGACACCTCCTTCCTACTTCTGTCTCCCACACTAAATAAAAGGAAAAAATGAATAGATGAGTAGTCCAGTAGTAGAGGACTTGCCTGGGTTTGACATCTCCACCATCCCTGCATGGCAGCACAAAAAAGAAAGGAAGGAAAGGAGGAAAGAAAAGGCAAATAAAAAAATGCAGTTTGGGTTCTGGAGAATTAAAACTTTGAACTAGTCAGTTTCTTTTTGTAATAAGTGTGCTAATTGTATTGGTTCCCTTTTAGAGAAGAATTAGCTTTAATAATTTGGTTCAGGAAGCGTTGACTGTGTACCCCCAGTGTTCTAAGCACTATACCAAATAGGAAGAGACAACAGATAGAATCCCTGCTTCTGGGGGTTTATGGGAGGTTGGAGAAGGAGTCCTGCCAGTAGATAGATTTATATAATAGGATAAACCGTCTGTTGGAGACATGCACAGGGATTTTAGGCATCTAAAAGGATGTCATCTCATTAGCTGCTCAGCAGACAACAGAACATTGCTAGCGGTGTCTACCACGAGGACTCAGATCGTACTTTATTGTGGATATTGCAGGGCAAATAATGAGCTTTATTGTACCATTGGTCGAGTAATGCTATCTTCACCATCATCTTGTTTCAGAATGAAAGTTGGCAGAAAGCTCTCAGATGAAACATAAAGATTCTGTGCGTTTGGTTTAGTGCCACTGGCATGAGCACCAAGTGATGACAGTGAGCCATATAGATATGTCTGGAAAGGGGATCTTGTTTGTTCCTTACTTGCTTATTTTTCAAGACAGGATTTCTCTGTGTAACAGACCTGACAGTCCAGGAACTCACTTTGTAGACCAGGCTGGCATTGACCTCACAGAGATCTGCCTGCTTCGGCTTTCTGAGTTCGGGGAGTAAAGATGTGCTCCACCACACCTGACTAAAAGAGGGACTCTTAGTTGATAATGATTGGTCTGTAGGAAGTCAATTGGGCATTTTCTGATTAATGATTCACGTGGCAGGGCTCAGCACTCTGGACAATGTACCCCTGCTGAGCAAGCCTTGAGAAGTAAGCCAGCGGGCAGCACCCCTCCATGGCTTCTACTTCAGTTTCTGCCCACGTCCAGGCCCCTGCCCTGACTTCTGTCAGTGATGGAGTGTGACTTGAGAGTTGTAAGCTCCCCAGTTGCTTTTGGTAATAGTGTTTTATCACAGCAATAGAAACCCTAACTAAGACATGGGGCTCCCTTAAACTCTAGTCTAGATGACCTATGTATAATGTGAAAGAGTCAGGTTCTACAAAGGCCAGACCTGGTAGCCCACGCCTTTAGTCCTAGCATTTGAGGCAGATGGATCTCTGTGAATTCAAGGCCAGCCTGGTCTACAGAGCAAGTTCCAGGACAGATTCCAAAGCTACACAGAGAAACCTTATCTCAAAACAAAACAGAACAAACAAACAAAAAAAGTGGCCTGGGCTTGCAGCTCACTGGAGCCCTGCTTGCTTAGTGCCTGTGCATACTTCCCAGCATCCTTCACCAAAAAAAGCAAGAAGACAGAAATGAAATGTAGCTTACCTAAAGTCACACACAGGAAGTGAGAGTAGTGTCTCTTCCAGAGTCCGTATACTTTCCTGTTGAGGATTTAACTGATTGGACTGTGTTCTGTCTGGAATAAGAATGGGAATAGATGAGAGAGCCAGCCCCTAACACAGCAGCTCTCAACATCTGGTTTCTCTTTTGGTCTCAGTGGAATAGGGTTAGTTGGCCCTTCCTGGTTGTAGTTCTGAGATCCAGGTTTTTCAGCCTGCATCAGTGAGGCCATACTTTGTTATAGCAGTGGCAGCAAGCTGGTGTTCTTGAGAGTAGTCCCCAAAGCGTCCAGTGCCAACAGCGCTGGAAGCTCCAGGTTCCTACTCTGGTGAGGCAACAATGTATCTTGTGTTGTCTATGAGTGACATGATTTTGAAGCCTATAGTGTTGCCTTGAGCAGGACAGTCCCTGTCTGATTTTCTAGCCTGTATTGTGAACTTGAACTATCCATTCTATTATTTAAAATTCCTTTTCAGGCCAGGTGGTGGTGGCACCTGCCTTTAACCTAGCACTTGGGAGGTAGAGGCAGAACAAGTTCCATGATAGCCAGGGCTATATAGAGAAACCCTGTCTTAAAAAACAAAAAATAAACAACAACAAAAAATTCTTCTTGACTCTTGTGAGGGCAAAAAAGTGGGTGCAGACATTGTATTGCTATGAACTCACAAAGTGCCATCTTGTTAGGTTGTCTGCAGAGCCAGCCAACACTTGTTCTTTTGTTAAGACGTTGTCCTTGCAGGTTTGTGTGCACACAAAGAAGATTAAGATTAGTTTAACAACTGAAGGGCCAACTAGGGCAGATTTGTGGGATCTTCAATCTGGTCCCTTTCCCCATCTAAGTTTGGTGTTTCTTAGGATTGATGGCAGAAAGGAAGAATGTCCCTTCAGCAATTTTTAGATTGTTAGACTTGTACTGTATTAGATAGTTTGACTTTATTTATCACACACTTTCTTTGCCTAAGGGGGATTTTCCCAAGTACCTCAGAGAAAAAGTTGGCCCTGCTAGAATTTGGTGAAAAATACAAGGCATTCCTCTATAACTTGCTAAGAACCCTAAGCCATGACCTTAGCTAACACGCAAGTAATGTCTAATTGTCGTCAGTAGAGCCGTTTACTTCTTTGTGCATTTCCCAACACCATGCAAACACTGAGGGACTACAGTGACTTTGACTCATTTCTCTGTTTTCTCTGCCATT
Source organism: Microtus oregoni (assembly GCF_018167655.1). Classification (NCBI taxonomy): domain Eukaryota; kingdom Metazoa; phylum Chordata; class Mammalia; order Rodentia; family Cricetidae; genus Microtus; species Microtus oregoni. Next base: position 22,560,711 of record NW_024543090.1, read on the forward strand.
ATAAACACTAGAAAGTCAAGGAGAAAAAAGCCAGGTTTGCCACTAGGCAGACAGAGGCAGGAGAATCAAATGAGTTGAAGGCTCACCTAGACTACCTGTCTCAAAAATTAAAAAAAGAAAAGAAAGGAAGAATCATGGCTGATCTTCAGACTTAGTTTTCCCATGGGAACAGGGTCATGTGAACTGCTGCTGAACTGACATGTCTGCCTTTGGGATCAACAGAGCAGGCCATCCCTACTACCTGGGAGAGAGATTCCCTACTTCCTTTGCCAGTCAAATTTAATAAATGAAATGAAATGGAAGCACTTGGCCCTTGCATTGGGCACTGTCCTCCGGCACGGCCAATACTGTGTGCACTGCTTTTATTACCAGGTCACAAAGGATGTCATTAAGGAATTTGCAGACGATGGTGTCAAGTACCTGGAGCTGAGGAGCACACCCAGAGGAGACGGTGCCACTGGTAGGGTTGAACTCCTTCTCAGTGGATGTGCTGTTCTGTGGCCATGGCTTCTGATCACACAAGGTTCCTGTTTGCTTCCATCGCTCAACAGTGTACACTAGTGATGCTTAAAATGGCATTTAAAAAATATACTTGGTGGTGTTTCAGGTCCAGTGCCTCACATTGCAGGCGAGTGACCTACTCCTGAGCCACAGTGATGCTCGTGGTTCATAAGTTGTTCTTAAACGAAAAGTAGAAAACCCACTTGGTCACTCTTGGATAAAGAAGGGGAAATCGCATTTAGGGTTTTGTTTTCTTCAAGAAAAGGACACAGCATGTGAGGAGACAGCTCAGTCAGAAAGTTCTTGTTCTGCAAGCATGAGGGTCTGAGTTCAAGATCCAGAACCCATATAAAAGGCTGGGCACAGTGCTCTTCTAACACAGCGCTAGGCAGGTGGAGCCAGTCAGCAGCAAGCCCTGTGCTAGTGAGAGTCTGCCTCAGAAAACGGTGAATGACACCCGAGTAGGATATCTAGGGCTGTCCTCTGGCCTCCACACAGATTTGCACATCCACACAAACACACTCTTGAACATGCAGCCACACACACGTACACACAAAGAACATCACCTAGGCATTGTCTCCAGTAGAGGCTGTTCTTGCTCCTGCACTTGGGAAGTAATGTCACTAAGTGGTTATAGAATGCCATTTTATGGCCGTCACTGAAGTGTCAGATATTCATTGACTCCTTAGAGAATGGTTAGGAGCAAGTTGTAAAGTGTTCAACCCTCTGGGGACAGAGTTGAGCTGGATGTGGTTTAGCAATTTCATAGAAACTTCCATAAGAGCTGTCTGGCCAGGCTTAGTGCCTCACACCTGTGTCACTCTGAAGGCAGAAGTGAGAGAAGAGTGGCTCTGCCTGCCCTTGCCTACATGGCCAGACTCTCAGGCTCAGAGGGAGGTTGTTTTGTTTTGTAATCAGGAGACATTATATATTATCATTGAGTCCCTCTTGACCTGAAGAGACATAGGTTATCTTACACCAAAGCATGTGTAGCCAGTGAAGAACTATTTGAAGCTGTTAAAGTAAATGTCAAATGGGAAACAGAGATTCTTAATCTCAGTTTTAAATTGTAGAATCAGTTTCAAGTTATACAATGTGGTATGTGCATGCCCATGTGTGGGGATATACACACAAAACATGAATAAATAAACTAAGAAAAATATATTTGCAGCCAGGTGTGGTGGTACACACCTTTAATTCCAGCACTTGGGAGGTGGAGACAGGCGGATCTCTGTGAGTTTGAGGCCAGCCTATTCTATATAGGGAGTTACAGGCCAGCCAGAGCAACATAGTGAAACCCTATCCAAAAAAAAAAAAAAAAAAAAAAAAAGTTGTTGCAAAGACACTTCTAGACTCCCAATTACTGAATCTGTAAAGCTAATGGTGTTTCATCTGCTAACATACGCATGTGTGCACAGTTGTAAATAAGATGTAGTTATCTGTCGGTAGTGGGATTGTGGTTACTTTTTATTCTTTATAATTTTCTGTTATACTGAAAGTTTTCTGTCAAAAAAAAAAGCATTTATGACCAGTAAAAACAGGCTTTTCTGGAACAGTCTTATGAGGCACCCCAGAGAAGACGTGAGCACTCTAAACTTGGATTGACATCTCTGAGGCCGTGAATGAGAGGCACACCCTGAGCAGGGCTGAGGGAAAGGAACATGGGGTTTGCTTTTTTGTTTTGTTTTGATTTTTGTTTTTTCCCCCTCCAGTGGAAGAAAATTTTTTTATTTATTTATTTATTTGATTATTTTGAAACAGTGTCTTTGTAGACCAGGCTGCCCTAAAACTTCAGATCTTCCTACCTCAGAACCCCAGATGCCAAGATTAAGGTACCGCCACCATGACTGGCTCTTAATAACTTTTTTTTATTTATTATGTAGACAGTATTCTGTCTGCATGTATGCCTGTAGGTCAGAAGAGGGCGCCAAATCTCATTACAGATGGTTGTGAGCCACCATATGGTTGCTGGGAATTGAACTCAGGACCTCTGGAAGAATAGCCAGTGTTCTTAACCTCTGTGTTATCTCTCCAGCCCTAATTACTTTGTTTTTTAAGTTAAAAAGTTACTATTTTTGTATAAGGAACATGCCATAGCACATATGTGGAAAAAGAGGACAAAGATTAATTTTCAGTTAGGCTTGTATTGCTTGTCATTTTCTATTTTCTGTCTTTTATTACTTATATGTTTGTCTATGAACATTTTTATAAAGCACTTATTATTCCTAACATTGGTTTTGGTTTTTTCACTTTCGGAACATCGTCTTTTCAGTTTTGTTGAAGTTCAGTCATTAGCTGAAATGACCTGTTATGATAGCACTTGTAATGGTGGGGAATTCTGAAGAGGTGAAGGTGTATGAGGATTGTGAGTGAAGTCAGCCTGGGCCACATCGTTCAGGCATAAGAATGCCACTCAGTGGTGCAGCACTTGCCTCGCACACGTGATGTCTTAGGTTCAGACTCCAGGTCCATGGACAAAGAATGCTATAGTTAAGTTTCCCCTTGGGGGCCGGGTGGTGGTGGCGCACACCTTTAATCCCAGCACTCGGGAGGCAGAGGCAGGCGGATCTCTGGAAGTTCGAGGCCAGTCTGGTCTACAAGAGCTAGTTCCAGGACAGGAACCAAAAGCTCCGGAGAAACCCTGTCTCGAAAAATCAAAAAAAAAAAAAAAAAGTTTCCCCTTGGGGCCAGAGAGATGGCTCAGCATTTAAGAGCCCTTCTGCTCTTTCAGAGGACCAGTTTGGTACTCACACCCGAATCAGGTGGGTTTACCACAATCTGTCATCCACCCCAGGAGATCTGACGCCCTCTTCTGGCCTCTTTGGGTACTCATACACATGTGTGTATATGCGCACACACAAGATAAAATATTTTTTAAAAAAGTTTCCCAAAAGCCTATGATTCCCCTTTAGCCAGGCCCTGCCTGGCACAGCAGAGTGATGCTGTCTGAAGGATGAAGTAGGTGGTAAAGTCTTTGCATATGTTGCTCTGCACTCTTTCCAGGAATGACAAAGAAGACTTACGTGGAATCCATACTTGAAGGCATAAAACAGTGCAAACAAGAAAACTTAGATATCGATGTTAGGTAAGAAGATGGTGCATTAATAATACCCTTTAAAAAAACAGAATATGATGTTTTACTGTCTCATAAAGGTGATGGATTTTTTAAAAAATCAACTATTATCTATTTTTACCTAAAATAGAAAAAATAGAATCAAGAACCCTGTCGCTAAGATGAGAATACAATTCTGAATTTCGTCATCTGGCAGTTAAATTCTAGTATTTTTACTCAAGTCGAGTATGGCCTCTCATTGCTGCTGTGCTGAAGTGGGCTTCCTATAGCCACCCGATCTGGCTGTTTGGTCTCTCTCCAGTAGGCTCAGACTATCCTCAGTGCCTTGCTCTCTCTGGGACTTCTGTCTTCCATCATGTCCTTACACATCCACCTTCTCATTATTCAGCTCTCAATTTGGCTGTTATTCCTTAGAGCAGCCAGTCTGTCTGGCATGCTCCTGGCCCCCAAGTCCCTCCTCACCCATGTTCCTCTTTGGCATTAGTGTGTATTGTCATGGAGTATACAAGCCCTTTGACTGGAGTGTAAGTCCAGGGAAGCCCGAGTGTCGTTGATTTACTACTACATCCAGTACTTTGAACAAAGCCAGAAGATGGTGAAATAGAAGGTGAAGACAGGCAGATCCCTGGAAGTTCACAGGTCAGCTAGCTTTGGCCTACATTGGGGATGTTCCAGGCCAATGGGAGACTCTGTCTCAGACAAAAGGTAGGTGCTTGAGGACCCACACCGATTGCCCTCTGACCTCCACATGCCCAATATCCTGCCAGTACTTGCGTCCCTTACAAATGGTCACACTGCTGGGCGGTGGTGGCACATGCCTTTAATCCAGCACTTGGGAGGCAGAGGCAAGCAAATCTCTGGGAGTTTTAAAGCCAGCCTGGTATACAAGAGCAAGTTCCAGATAGCTAGGACTGTTACACAGAGAAACCCTGACTCAAAAAACCAAAAAAACCAAATGATAATGCACACACCCATGCGAGATAAGAGATACAGTGCCTGACAAAAACTGCAGATTTAGATCCTGAGTAAAACTAAAAACAAAACCCCCAAGAGGCAGGCGGATCTTTGTGAGTTCGAGACCAGCCTGGTCTACAAGAGCTAGTTCCAGGACAGGCTCCAAAACCACAGAGAAACCCTGTCTCAAAAAACAACAAAACAAAAAACAAAAAAAAAAAACCCAAAGATATAAACAGAAAGATGAGATTATTGGAAATTGGAATAGACTAGATACTGATACTACTTAGACATTCATGTCTCATTCTGTGTATACAGTGTCTTGTTTAGACTCACTGCCTTTCAGAGTAAGCTATATTCCAACTAGCCAGCCACTTTTTATGGCAATATTTAGAATTGTCTTTTTTATATACATCATAGTTTTTCAAATGGTGATTTTTGGTTGTTGTTTTTTTTTTCATTTTGTTTGATACAAGGTCTAGACATGGTCTATTGTGGCCCAGGCTGGCCTCAAACTCCATCCATTCTCAGATATTTTGTGGTTATAAGTTGCTTTATTCTAAGCACTGTCAATGAGGTGGCGAAGTTCATAGGAAAAGGCATATGACTATAGGTAGCCCTCTCCGGGCATAGTTGATTTTAGATTAGTGGAATATTTTTGTTTTAGTTTTTTGTTGTTGTTGTGTCTTGTTTGTTTGTGTTAGAGACGGGTCTCGTGCATCCCAGACTGGCCTTAAACTGACTTTTTAGCCCACCATGACCTTCCTGCCTCCACCTTCCAGACACTTTGATCACAGCCACATATACACCCATGCCTGACTTCAACTGGGGTTTTCTTGTCATAAGACCTTCCTGTCAGGTTAGTATCAATGTGTTATTTTATATTCCAGGTATTTGATGGCAATTGACAGAAGAGGTGGCCTAACAGTAGCCAAGGAGACTGTTGAACTTGCTAAAGAGTTCTTCCTCTCTACTGAGGATACAGTTCTTGGCCTTGACCTCAGTGGAGACCCTACTGTAAGTTATTATATTTTATCTCTCAGTGCAGAATCAGTCAGTGGGGTGAGGCTTAGTTTGGAGCATCACACATTAGGGGCCAGCATGTTGGAGCCCACAAGACCATACGGTAAATGTGCAGCTGACAGATTCATACACAAGTGGACAACTTATGGAGCACCCATTCTGCAGAGCTGCGGGAACACTTGTCTTTTGGAAAAGTCACTGTCATATCTGTGGGAACCTTGTGAAGCCACGATTCTTCCCTTCAAAATGGGATTCATTCTCATTTTGAAGAACCTCAAAATGTAACCTTAGCACGGACAATGGATTGACTTTGCTTCATTCCTCCACACCACAAGGCCTTAGAGCGATAACATTCACTCTTTGTTCTAACAGTCAAATTTACAGAGTCAGTGCCCCAGAATTACCTGCTAACAGACCACATAGTAATTTCTATAGAAGACAGGACTGAGCAGGAAGGCAGCATGCCCCACCTTTGCTAACAAATCTGGGCGTCCCCAAAGCTGGTTATCACCACAGAGATTAGATGAGGAGAATGAGTGGACCAGGATGCAGAGACGTTTAGTAACTAGTGGTTTGGGGTGTCAGGTACTTCCCCTTGAATGCTGGCTCTTTCCTGGGTGGTGTCATCTCTTCCAGGGTACAGTTTTGTTAGGTTCTACCTGCCCTTTTTGTGATTTTGATATGCATATTATCAGTATCTTTACCTTTGGAATTTTCCAACTATGTCTGTAAAAGCTAGAAACCTCGTGGAGATTTATTCTTCTCCTTCTTTTCCTTATTCTTCCCCTTATTCTTCCTCTCCTCCATCCCCCTTTCTCCCATCACATGAAAAATAAAGCAGATGCAGATATAACATGCTTGCGTTAATTTTTTTACCCTCAGATCCTCGCCTGCCATAGGCATCCAGTTTCTGAGCCCTGAGGCTGGTACTCAAGGCCCCCATACCAGCAGACACCTAACGGAGCCCTGTTCTGCCTAGATCGACAGAATGTATAGCATAGCATTTCTTAAGGGTTCTTGAAAGAAATATTGTAAAATTACATTACAGATATATTATATGATATATCTATAAGTAAATATATAAATAAATTATAGATATTATTAGATATGACCACCCTGTCCATTCTTCTAAAGATAGTATACAACTAGTACTGGCTTTGTACCCAGAAGTTAATTCCATCATGTATGATGGATAGATAAGGGTGTTAAGAGTGTCACACGTGTGTGGTTGCACATTTGTGTACTTGTGTATGTTGTTGTCGTTTTTAATCATGAAAGCTTCCTAAATCAAATGAGTTCCCCATAATACTAAATATCTGTGTGAAATAAGAATTTTGGCCCATCATACCCAACTTGCTTATTGACCTGAGTTCACTGGTACTGGTCTCAAGAGTAGCCTTTCTATGGTGTATTCCCTAAAGGGTCTAGCACATTAAAGGCTCTCTATAAGCAAGAGGTTCAAATGAACCAATCTGCCATCATTTTATCCCTTATTGGGGTAGAACACCAGATGCCCCAGTTTGCTTGGTATTCTCATACACCCTTCTTTTATCTTCAAGATAGGACAAGCAAAAGACTTCTTGGAACCTCTTTTAGAAGCTAAAAGAGCAGGTCTGAAGTTGGCATTGCATCTTGCAGAGGTAAATAATATTGTCATAGAATGGAGAGGGCAGATTATAATTTAAAAAGTAAAGTTGTTTGTAAATAACTACAGAAATAGGCTTATTTTGGGGAAAACATTTTTGTTTTGTTTTCTTTCTCTATTTCTCTTTTTCTTTCTCCCTCTTTCTCTCTCTTTTTCTCTCTCTCTTTGTTCTCTTTCTTTTTCTTTCTCTCTTTTCTCTCTTTTCTCTCTCTCTCTCTCTCTCTGTCTCTCTCTCTTTCTCTCTCTTTCTTATTTTTGAGAGACAGGGTCTCATGTAACCCAGACTGGCCTGGAATTAACTTTATAGCTGAGGATATAGGGGCTGGAGAGATGGCTCAGAGGTTAAGAGCATTGCCTGCTCTTCCAAAGGTCCTGAGTTCAATTCCCAGCAACCACATGGTGGCTTACAACCATCTGTAATGGGGTCTGGTGCCCTCTTCTGGCCTTTAGGCATACACACAAGACAGAATATTGTATACATAATAAATAAATAAATATAGCTGAGGATGTCCTTGAACTTCTGATCCTTCTGCCCCCTCTCAAGTGCTAGGGTTGTAGGCATATATCACTGTGCTGTTTAGAAGAACATTTAAAAAGGGGAATTAGAAGTATTTTTAAATGTTAATTAAAACATTAAGGCATGATTTGCTTTAATGTTACTGTTTTTAAGTTTTTGTGGTTCCCATTACATTGTGACCAGTTATTTCTGGCCTGTGCTTTGGGTTAGAACTTGCTAGGTATCTTAATTTCTTATTTGCTGCATTGAATATGAGATAGTTTATTTAAAAATATTAGGGTCATTTGCCTTCTAATCCATCTAGGAGAAAGAGAGCATAACTGGACATTTTCCTAATTGTGGTCTGTTCACAGATAGCCTTGTCAAAGGAAATGTGAACACACGGAGGGGAGTGTGTGGCCTTGCAGTCTAGTGGGTTAAATTTTCATCCTTATCCCACCACCTCAGATTGTGAACAGTGTCTTCAGAATATTTTGTTTTGACTGAAAGTCTTCTATACCTGAAGAAATTTCAAGTGTTAGGGATTATAGTATCAAAGGAAAAGGCTGTAAAATCCTGCTAAGAGGTGGTATTAAATTAGGTGTATATATTTCTCTACTTTTTTCCTAATACATGGGAACATATATACACACACATATACAGAAGTAAGGGGGTTTGTTTTGTTTGTGGAAATTCATTTTTCTTAGCTTTTACTTTTTTTTTAATTTTTCATGACAGATTTTCTCTATATAGTCCTGGCTATCCTGGAACTCACTCTGTAGACTAGGCTGGACTTGAACTCATAGAGCTCAGCCTGCCTTTGCCTTCTGAGTGCTGAGATTAAAGGGTTATGCCACCATAGTCTGGCTAGTTTTTACTTCTTTATGTTTATACTTCATGAGATTATTATTAGGCGGTAGAAGATTGATAGAGCTGAGGAGGCTTGAGGAGGTTTAAAAAATTCTGATTTTTAAAAACATTGGCGTTCACTACTCAAAAGGCAGAATAAAATATCTCCATTACTGGCAGAGGCCATTGATCCCCTCTTATCACTTTTCTGAAGATTCCAGATAAGAAAAAAGAAACACAAATGCTGCTGGATTTGCTTCCTGACAGAATCGGGCACGGAACGTTCCTCAACTCCGCCGAGGGAGGCGCCATGGGTCATGTGGATTTTGTGAGGCAACACCGGATACCTCTGGGTAAAACAGTTTCATGTCGCCCTGACAACCCTCTTGCCCTGCTTCCTCCAGGCCCCAGATTACAAGATTTATATGGGAAAGTACTGTACTAAGATGAAGATATTTGCAAATTAAGTGTGTACATGCTTTCTGGGTCTTATTGACGTGCTGAAAGTTTTAGCTTTTATTTGAAGTTTCCTGATGGCAGGGCTCTCTCTCTGTCGTCTCTTACCCTGGCTGTGTTCATCTTTACTGACTGCTACAATCCCTAGTGCTGGGAACTAAGTCTTTTGCTGTTTTTGTTTTGTTTGTTTAAGAAATAAAGGTCATAGACTGGACAGTGGTATATCGTATGCCTTTAATCCCTAGTATTCCGGAGGCAGAGGCAAGTGGATCTCTGTGAGTTTGAAGCCAGCCTGGTCTACAGAGCTAGTTCCAGGACAGGTTCCAAAGCTACACAGAGAAATCCTGTCTTGGAAAAAAAAAACAAAAAACAAAATAAGCAAGCAAACAAATAAAAGTAATAAAGATCTTTTAGAATTTTGAAGATGATTATAATAAAATTAACACATGGGTCCAATGATGGAGATGTATACTGCCAACCATGATGACCTACCTGAGTTCTGTCTGGGTGACTCACAGGATCCTCTGATTCTCTCTCTCCCTCTCCCTTTCTCCCTCTGTTCCTCCCTCCATCCATCCCTCCTTCCCTTCCTCCCTCCCTCCTTCTCTAAATAGATGTTAAAAAAAATAAAATTAATGTTATGGAAATGTGTAAGATTTACTTAAAAATTAAGTATTACTGGGCTGGAGAGATAGCTCAGAAGTTAAGAGCACTGGCTGCTCTTCCAGAGGTCCTGAGTTCAATTCCCAGCAACCACATGCTGGCTCACAACCATCTATAATGAGATCTGGTGCCCTCTTATTGTGTGCATGCAGAACACTGTATACATAACAAACAAATCATAAAAAGAAGAAAGAATTACAGCCAGGCTTGGTGGCACAGGCCTATATTCCTACCTTTTGGGAGGCGGAGGCAGTAGGATTACTAGTTTGAGACTGGCCTAGATTACTCAGGAAAACCTGTCTCAGAAATTAGGGAAGTGGGGTTAGAGAGATTGCTCAGCAGTTAGGAGCAATGGGTTTTCTTCCAGAGGACCTGGGTTCAATACCTAGAAACCATATGGGTGCTCACAACTGTGTCTCACTTCAGTTCCAGCGGATCTGACACTCTTCTGGCCTCCCTCCTCAGGCTCTGGACATACTGTAGTTCTTTTGTTTGTTTGTTTGCTCTTTGGGGGCCCACTACCCAGCTTCTAAATAAATAAATGGAGACTTATTCTTACTTAGGAATGCCTGACTTCAGCTTGGCTTGTTTCTAACCATCTTTTCTAACTTCAACTATCCTGATTCTCTAACTACAGTAAGGCTTTTTAACCTTCCTTTATTCTATATATCTTTCTTTCCTCTCACTCCTTGGCTGGGTTGTGGCTAGGTGACTGGCCCCCAGCATCCTCCTCTCCTATTTGTTCTCTCTGCCTGTCATCCCACCTATTTCTCTCTTCTGCCTTGCTATTGGCTGTTCAGCTCTTTATTAGACCAATCAGGTGTTTTAGGCAGGCAAAGTAACACAGCTTTTCAGAGTTAAACAAATGCAACATAAAAGAATGCAACATATCTTTACATCATTAAACAAATATTCCACAGCATAAATGAATGTAAAACATCTTCAACTAATATTTCACAACAGTGTACTAGCAGCACATAGACATACACAGGTAAAACATCCATACACATAAAATAAAAATTTTAAGACATGTTAGAAATCAGGGAAACTGTAAACCTGTTTTTTATATCCTGATTGACCATTGCACATGTGATTGTGAATATGCTTAGTGACTGTTTTTATATCCTGACTGACCATTGCACACGCAATTGTAAATATGGTTGGTGACTGTTTTTATATCCTGACTGACCATTGCACACGCAATTGTAAATATGGTTGGTGACTGTTTTTATATCCTGACTGACCATTGCACACGCTATTATGAATGTGCTTGGTGATTGTTTTTATATCCTGACTGACCATTGCACACGTGATTGTGAATATGGTTGGTGACTGTTTTTATATCCTGACTGACCATTGCACACGCGATTGTGAATGTGCTTGGTGATTGTTTTTATATCCTGACTGACCATTGCACACGCGATTGTGAATGTGCTTGGTGATTGTTTTTATATCCTGACTGACCATTGCACACGCGATTGTGAATGTGCTTGGTGATTGTTTTTATATCCTGACTGACCATTGCACACGCGATTGTGAATATGGTTGGTGACTGTTTTTATATCCTGACTGACCATTGCACACGCGATTGTGAATATGGTTGGTGACTGTTTTTATATCCTGACTGACCATTGCACACGCGATTGTGAAAATGGTTGGTGACTGTTTTTATATCCTGACTGACCATTGCACACGCGATTGTGAATATGGTTGGTGACTGTTTTTATATCCTGACTGACCATTGCACACGCGATTGTGAATATGGTTGGTGACTGTTTTTATATCCTGACTGACCATTGCACACGCGATTGTGAATATGGTTGGTGACTGTTTTTATATCCTGACTGACCATTGCACACGCGATTGTGAAAATGGTTGGTGACTGTTTTTATATCCTGACTGACCATTGCACACGCGATTGTGAATGTGCTTGGTGATTGTTTTTATATCCTGACCATTGCACACGCGATTGTGAATATGCTGTGACTACGTTGCTGTTGTCATTACACCATTTGCTGAGAGTAGAGCCGTAAAGAAAGACATTTTCTTCCTGTAAAAACATCCCCAAAAAATCAGTTATAGGCCGGATGTGATAGCATATTCCTTTAATCCCAGCACTTGGGAGGCAGAGGATGGTGGATCTCTGTGAGTTCAAGGCCAGCCTGGTCTACATAGTGAGTTCCAGGCCAAACATAGTGAGACCCTGTGTTCAAACAGCAGTGGATGTGACGCTCTGTGAGGGAGTGTGACAGGCTGTGGTCTTCCATCACCTTGAAGAGAACAGTAACTCCCTGCCCGGTACAGCTGCTGTCACAGCGATAACAGGTATCTCTATACAAGTATCTCTGTGTTTGTATGCAGTGGTGAAGGACAGTGCAGAGACTTGCCCATGAGACAGACACTCACTCCTCTGCTAAGCTACACCCCAAACAGGAACTACAGTTTCACATTACACGTAATGAGCAGTACATTTTGTGGAATAATGAAACTGATTAAATCAGCAGAGTTTGCAAAGTTTTTCTGAGAGTCTTCCTGGTGCTCACTGAATGAGTTCACTTACTTGCCTTTAATAGAAGAATTTTCCCCTTTCGTCTAGAACTTTGTTTGACTTCAAACATCAAAAGCCAGACAGTTCCATCTTATGACCAGCATCACTTTGGATTCTGGTACAGCATTGCTCATCCTTCTGTGATCTGTGTAAGAAGTATTCTATTCTCACTCCTACATGAAGTCATATGTTTATTATCTTGCTGATTACCTTGAGTTCCTGAAGGAAATGCCCAGCAAGGAGCTAGAGGGGGATGAGGAAGCTGCAAAGGGCTCGGGTGATAACGGGTTTGGTTCTCAGAAGCAGTAAAGCAGTATCTGGTGAAACCTTAAAAAAAAAAAAAAGTAGGCTAGCCTTGTCTACAAAGTGAGTTTCAGGGCCGGGCGGTGGTGGCGCATGCCTTTAATCCCAGCACTTGGGAGGTAGAGGCAGGAGGATCTCTGTGAGTTCGAGACCAGCCTGGTCTACAAGAGCTAGTTCCAGGACAGGCTCCAAAACCACAGAGAAACCCTGCCTTGAAAAACCAAAAAAAAAAAAAAAAAAAAAAAGTGAGTTTCAGGATAGGATAGCCAAGACTGTTACACAGAGAAACCTGTCAAGAAAGAAAGAAAGAAAGAAAGAAAGAAAGAAAGAAAAAACAAAAGAGAAAAGAGAGAAAAGAAAAAGTGCAGGTGCCTAGTACCTATCCAATAGGCCCTGCTTTTTTGATCTGGGATGAGTCCTGGGCTTAGATAAGCTTTAAAAGCTCTTTCTTTGTTTGTAATATGCAGCCAGGGTTAAAATACTCTGGTCTTTTTTTAAGTATAAACAAGTTTGTTACAGATGAGCATTTATAAGTTCCTTTTTAGACTATTGAAAGAAGCATGGGAAAATAGATTCTGAACAAAAAAAGGTTAGTTTTTACAAAGCACTTCTTTATGTTGAACTGTTCTTGTTTATTGGCAGACCGATGACAAGGGTGTCTTTTCGACAAACCTTTCTCAAGAATACCAACTGGCAGCAGAAACATTTAATTTGACCCCGTCTCAAGTGTGGGATCTGTCTTATGAATCCATCAGCTACATCTTCGCTTCTGACAACACCAGATCTGAACTGAGAAGTCGGTGGAATCACCTGAAGCCCAAGGTGTTCCACTTTTAAGCTGGGATGAGGTGAACTACTTCCAACAATATGTTGTTGCCAAGATCTGCCACATCCACTCAGTGAACTATCCACTACTTCCCTTGAAGTCAGGACCAAGTCTGTGTGGGGTCTTGACACCAGTAAGTGCTCAGTAATATCTTAGACTAAGAGCCCTGAGGCTTTGCATGCTTTACCACCATGCTGCTTGCTGGAGGACTGGAGGGTCGTTATATCCCTCATCCACTAGTAACTTTCTTTTTCAATTAGCACTCTCTTCCCGTTACTGATTGTTCGTCTTCAGGAAGACCTCTGTGTTTTGTTAGCTTTAATCAGACCCTCGCCACCTCTTCTAACCCTTTCAGGTATTATTCCTCAAGACAGTTGATGCCAGGCCACATTGCACACCACAGCCATTCGTGTGGGTGCCTTTTGTCAGGTGACCCTGTAGTGACAGAGCTAGAATCTGGATTTGCCCTTCTCATAATATCTTTAGAAATATATAAAGGGGATTGAAGTAATTACTTCAGTTTAAGAAAAGGAAAGAATTGCTGGCTCAAAGTGAGAAAGACATAAGGCTGGAGCTTCACTTTTAAAATCAGCTTCTATTCAGCTTTCATTGTGGAAGCTGCCAGGACTTTCACAGTGCCAGAACTCGCTGAAAAGATCTTTCTAGTAATAGTAGCATTGTGGCTTCTAGGGTTCTTAGATCTCCTATAACCCCATGCCCACAGGCATAGGCTTACATAAATACATATATACCATGATCACTTTAGCCAAAAACAAGGGACAACTAAGATTGGCTCTGCATGATAAGAAAAAACTTTAACAGATAACAGATGTCCTGGTTAGTTTTTTTGTTTGTTTGTTTTTTAACTTGATACAAGCTAGAATCATTTGGGAAGAAGAACCCTAAACTGAGAAAATGCTCCCACCAGATTGGCCTAATCAGTGCTTAATCAGTTGGTTGGCCCATCCCACAGAGGGTGATGCCACCCCAGGCAGGTGGTTCTGGGTGGAATAAGAAAGGAAACTGAGCAGGCGACAAGGAGCAAGCCAGTAGGCAGCACTCTTCCGTTGCTCCAGCTCCAGTTTCTGCCTCCACTTTCTAGGACAATGGACTACAAATTATAAGAAGAAATAACCCCTTCTTCCTCACGTTGCTTTTACTCATAGTGTTTTAACACAGCATTAAAAGCCCTGAAACAGTGCTTGACTTGCTCTCCTTCTTAGAATGCCTGTTTTTCCTGACCTCAGAGAAGCCTGATGGCACCCTTAATTCAGTTACTAAGGTTGAGACTTTGGTGTGTCTTTCTGTTAGGGTGCACAGTAGAAGGAGGTACTTAAACTTTCAAGTTCACAGATATGTGTTTTATAACCTTACATTTCTAACTATATCCATTTATACAATTTTTTTTTTTGAGACAGGGTTTCCCTGTGTAACCGTCCTAGCTGTCCTGGAACTAGCTCTTATAGACCAGGCTGGCCTCAAACTCACAGAGATCCGCCTGCCTCTGCCTCCTGAGTGCTGGAATTAAAGGCGTGTGCCATCACCGCCCGGTTTATACAGATTTTTAAAAAATCCATAAAATGTCACCCTTTTCCCACCAACATTTTTTTTTTTTTTTTGGTTTTTCGAGACAGAGTTTCTCTGTGGTTTTAGAGCCTGTCCTGGAACTAGCTCTTGTAGACCAGGCTGGTCTCGAACCACCAACATATTTTTACTGATTATTTGGGAGTTTCACATACTGTACCTTGATCCCATTAATCTCCCTGTCTTCCTAGGTCCACTCCACCTCCCTTTTGACCACCATCACCCGGCCTCCATGTACCCTTTAAAAGTGGTTTAGAAGCTGAGCAGTGGTGGCGCACACCTTTAATCTCAGTACTTAGGAGGCAGAGACAGGCGGATCTTTGTGAGTTCAAGGCCAGCCTGGTCTACAGAGCTAGTTCCAGGGCAGACTCCAAAGCTACAACAAAACCCTGTCTCAAAAAACAAAAAACAACAAAAAGTGTTACAGAATAAAAATTGACACAAAATTAGTGTGTATAATATATTCAATGAGAAAATATAGGAAAGTAGTTAACAGTGTTAAGGAAACATGGTGAAAGCAGGTCATGTCATTTCTACTAATACACATTTCTGTGCATGCCTCTTCCACAAAGACTGTAGACGGAACGGTTAGAGGCCTAAACCTCTTGCTCCCCTTAGTGCTTTCTTAGGCTTACTTTTTCTTCTCTCCACCCTCAGCAATGGCAGACTGGGCAGTATTTGTGAGGTAGTTTGAGATGACCTGGATCTTCCTCTAGTGATGAGAGTTCACCTGTTCGTTATATACAGCCTCCTCATTTGGAAGTTGAAGGGTCCTGTGTAATTTAAAACCTGATTCATTTTCCTTCCCCAGGTATCTTGATGTGATTGTAATTTATTCCTTTGCCTTCAGTGTAAAAATTCAGGCAGGTCACTAATAAATAACAAGAAGGGGGAAAAACAGAGAATTTTTTCCTACCGTCCACAATTTAATCAAAAGAATTTATGATTAAGCTAATAATTCTATATAATTTGCATATGTAAAATGTACACTGAAACACCTGAGAAACACAGAGCACTTTATAGACATAACTTTTATTAAGATGATATCCCTGAGAGGCAGATGTGCTGTAAACATTATTCTGCTTTACAGGAAGAGAAACAGAAGCAGTTAAACACACACAAGACATTTGGAACCATCTGTTTGCTAATACCTTTATGCCTTTTCCATATTATACATAGATTTATACTAAAAATAATAATCCTATTTTCCTTGACATTGCAGTTCACTTCCAAAGCCGTCTTAGATCCTGAGGCCTTGCTTTAGACAGGGTTTTTTGTACCTTCCTGCTTTCTTTGGTAGCATAATTGAGATACCATTTTTCCTTAGTTCTTTTTTTCTTTTAAAATATTTATTTATTTATTTATGATATACACAATATTCTGCCTACATGTATCCCTGTGGGCCAGAAGAGGGCACCAGATCTCATTACAGATGGTTATGAGCCACCATATGGTTGCTGGGAATTGAACTCAGGACCTCTGGAAGAGCAGCAAGTGCTCTTATCCTCTGAGCCATCTTACCAGCCCCTCTTTTTTTTTTTTTTTTTTTTTTTTTTGGTTTTCTGAGACAGGGTTTTATAGCTTTGTGCCTATCCTAGAACTAGCTCTTGTAGACCAGGCTGGCCTCAAACTCACAGAGATCTATCTGCCTCTGCCTCTGCCTCCTGAGTGCTGGGATAAAAGGTATGTGCCACCACCACCCAGCTCCTTAATTGTTAATGTTAGTTCTCTGTTTAGAATTTCTTAATACCAGAACCCTAATTAATTACTCATCCTAATAAATTTTAGAACAGTCTTTTCTCCTCATTACTACCTCAGATCTTAATCTAGCCGTGGGTATCTAATAAGAGTGAAAATGTGAAAGTTGGTTATTCCAGGTCTTGACCATCTTTTCTAACCTGCTCATCGAATATCTTCAATAGATGGTAATTTCTGATATTTCTCTCAAAAGAGCTAATCTCCTAAAATTCATTTTTCCCTGAGTCAAGCTGCCATCCCGTTGTCAGTAAGCTTAGCACAGTGCATCTGAGGGTCTCCTTCCACCACTCCTTCTCCGTTGATTCTCAGCCTACTGTACACCTATCATACATTCATTAGGTTTTTCCTGCTTCTTTAGTGAACTTTATACCTTTTATCCTGTGCTTCAATGTTTTCTCACTTTTTACCCACCTAGCACCGATTTTATAACTAGTTTTAAAAAGTCTATCTCACTATAACTTATCTAGTTACTTTTCTTCCTTTGAATGCTTACTGTTTCCTGAAAAAATACTTTCCAGATTTTTCTCAGAGCAAGCTAGCTATATTAAAACTTACGTCTAGTATAGTAACACTACTTAGCTTCCTAAATTTCTTTAAAATGGTTGCAGCCTGTCGTGATGATGCATATCTTTAATCCTAGGACTTTGAAGACTGAGGCAGTGAGATCTTTGTGAGTTCAAGGCCAATGAGTTCCAGGTCAGCCAATGCTACCTAGTGAAACCTGTCTTTAAAAAATAATAAATATTACCACTATATGTTTAGGCTTTCTGTATGTATTATCTGTTTTCCAGTATAAAGACAAGGGCAAGGACTGTTTACTTGTACAGGGATTATCATAAGTCTATGAATATGTGGGAATTAATTCAATACCACCTAATTTTGAACCCATAATTACTTTTGTGTTCAAGTAAATACTTTCATTTGTATAGCTGAGTGTGTACAGATTGGTAGCTCCACCATCCTCCCTGTCATTTAGGGTAAGTATATTTTACCTGTACATGGGGATATGGCAGGGGTTCTGCTCCTTGCAATTAGTACTGAGCACCCACAGGCTGCTCAATATAAATATATAATATATATATGTATGTATATATATAATTATGTATGTGGAGTGTAGGAAAAATAGATGACTCCTATTGATAGCTTTAACTGCTTTTTGTGTGACTATATCGATCTAGTTTGCTCTTTTGGCTTTTAGTCTACAAGGGAAAGATGAAATTTAGATGAAGGTGAGGAGGAAAGGAGAGAAAAGGGAAAAATCAAAGAAGATACTATATATATATATATATATATATATATATATATATATTACCCTTTGTAGAATCTAGAAGAAACTAAGAAATTCAGTGTTTATAGAAGGCTTACATTTTCCCCCTAACTTACCGTCTGTCTCTGTGTGTTACTCAGGATTGGACCCAGGTCCCTGTGCATACTAAGTGCTCTACTACTGAGCTACATCCCCAGCCCAGATTCTTGGGAAAAAAAGAAAAAAGACTTTCCTTAAAGATAAATGAAGAGTATACACAGGTTTAAGTGAGCAAGATGGCCCAACTAATGAGTAGTCTCACAACTTCTTTGAAAAACTGCTGAGATGGGTTTTCTGTTTGAGGTGCACAGGGTGAGTGGAAGACATACATGAGATCCACAGGATATACCACCATATCCTCTCGAGGGGAACAACACAGGCACCGAGAGGGAAGACATTAGTACTGTATCATTTCAGACCAAATCTACTTTTCATCTTAAAACCAGACATTTTGCTTGGCTAGATTTGGGAAGCATAAGGAACAAACAATGGCAAAGATCCTGAGGAGTGCTTCCTAAGCCAGCTGGGCACACAGAGGAGAGGACTTCCAAACAATACATTTGCTGAGGCCCTTCCTTGGGAGCTTACTTAGACATGGACTGTGACAGCAGCTGTTCTCGGGTATGGATCTCTCGGTGTTTATTAAGGGCAGAGGTCTTACTGAAGCACTTGCCACAGTCGTGGCACCCGTAAGGTTTCTCTCCTGTGTGGGTCCTGCGATGTGCACGTAAGTCAGAACTCTTGCTAAAACTCTTACTGCGGTCAGGACACACGTGGGGCCTCTCTCCCGTGTGTATCCTCCTATGTGCACTGAAATGAGAACTGTTATTGAAGCTTTTCCCACATTCCCCACACTGGTACGGCTTTTCTCCTGTGTGGGTTCTCTGGTGAATTATAAGGCTTGAGCTCTGATTGAAGCGTTTTCCACATTCCCCACACTGGTACGGCTTTTCTCCTGTGTGTATTCTCCGGTGGGTGATGAAATTGGAACTGTCACGGAAACCTTTCCCACAGTCCACGCATTGATAAGGTTTCTCTCCAGTGTGGATCCTCTGATGTCTGATGAGGCGTGCGCTTCGACTGAAGCTTTTCCCACAGTCAGCACATTTATATGGATTCTCTACCTGATGGGAGACCCGATAGAT
This sequence comes from Microtus oregoni, assembly GCF_018167655.1. Lineage (NCBI taxonomy): Eukaryota > Metazoa > Chordata > Mammalia > Rodentia > Cricetidae > Microtus > Microtus oregoni. The sequence goes on from NW_024543090.1 coordinate 22,579,841, forward strand.
GAGATGGGAGTTTGGGTCAAATCTTTTGTCATATCTGAGATATTTGTAGGACCTGTCTCCCAAGCCTGGTCTCTGATAAGTCGGGACTGTACTGGTACTCTTCTCTGGGAATGCCAGTTTTCTTGTCTTCTCTCTCTGAGTCTTTTCCCGCTGGCTTTCTGATGAACACTCATTCTTAATAGCTTTACCTTGATTCATGTGACAGGGAATTTTCCTTTCAGCCCTTGCAAGTAATGTCCTATGCAGCTGTACTTCCTCAGAAATATCTCGTTTAAGATTCTGTTCGTTATCAAATCCAGCCTCAAAACCTAATACAAGAACACAATTCGAAAAGTCATTCATTTCCTTAATGTACCACAACAAAGCAAACCTGGGAGAAACAAGTATTACATTAGATGATTACAAATAAGTGGTCACTAAGTTCCACATTTTGAATTTATGAAAGGTGTGTGGTGGGAGCACATGGCTTAGCAGGTAAAGGTACTGGCTGCTCAACCTGATGAACTGAGTTCAATTCCTGGAACCCACATAGGGGAACAAGAACCAACTCCATGAATTGTCCTCTGATCTCAAAACATGTACCATGGTGTATGTGCCCCTAAGTAAATAAAGAAAAGTAAACACATGGAGTACTAGAGACGGTTCTGAAGTCAAGGGCAGGCACTCCTTTTGTAGAGGACGTGAGTGTAGTTCCCAGCACCAGTACCAGGTGGGCTCACAATCACCTGTAACTCCAGCTCTAAGGGGAGCTGATGCCTCTGGTCGCCTTGGACACCTGCACTCAGTCAGATGTGCATAGCCAACACATGGACAGACATAATTATTTGAAGTATTTTAAAATATTTTTAAATTTGGGTATGGTAGTGTACACCTTTAACTAGTACTTGGGGAGGATGAGACAGACAGATCTCTATGAGTTTAAAGCCAGCCTGGCCTATAAAGCAAGTTTCAGGCCAGCCAGGGCTACATAGTGAGACCTTGTCTCAAACAATAATAATAATAGAGTAGTAAGGCTTCTGTCCAAAAATTACTATATTAAGATTAAGATTCCAGTGTTTTTCTTCCCTATAGGACCTATCACATGCCTTTCATCTACATAATCTATACTGGAGCTGCTTGGTCTTTCTGAATACCCAGTACCTGTAAAGAAACTCAGAACAGCAAGAAGTCACTGGGTTTTAAAGAGGGCAATTTCTGTGTTTACAGACAAACACTATCCACACTGTCATTCTGCCACCTCTGGGTCATATTGTGCCAGTGATTAAAGGGCTTAGGAGGAAATGCCCAGGAACACTTCCTGGGAAATTTCTGTAACCAGAAATAGTTTTGATGAGTCCCCTCCCCCTCACATTCCAATCTCTGTTAGAAAAAGCAAAGCAGGGGGCTAGAGAGATGGCTCAGTGGTTAAGAGCATTGCCTGCTCTTCCAAAGGTCCTGAGTTCAATTCCCAGCAACCACATGGTGGCTCACAACCATCTGTAAAGAGGTCTGGCGCCCTCTTCCGGCCTTCATGCATACAGACAGAATATTGTATACATAATAAATAAATATTAAAAAAAAAAGAAAAAGCAAAGCAAAAAAACAACAGGGAAGAAAAAAACATGTGGCAGTGTTCAAAAAATAAAGGCTCTCAACAGAGAAAAGCTTCACTAGAAATTCTCTCCAAAACCTAAATGTTGCAAAAACATTGTAATTGAGCCCAAGTGGGAAACTTTTTAACATCCTAAAAAGAAAATGCCGGCCTTTAAGCCTAGGCTATGAGAATTTGCACTTATTCACACTTTCGTGTTAACTCTGGATCCTGAATTCCCTGGAATACTGAGTGTAAGTCTGTATGTATTCTATGTATTCCCTAGAAGCTTTTACTTGGAAACTGATCCATAAAATAAGAGATTTGCTAGATTGACTGAGATCTTAGAGTCTTTAAAATGTGTATTCTGCACCTCCAAGAGGGCTATTTAGTATTTTCCAAACTCAGAAGTCAACTTTTTTTTTGTAAAATATTGATGTTCAATGCAACATCAGAATGCTGATCTAAAAGTCTTACAAAGTGAAAACTAATGTTTATTGAATATCTACTATGTGCCTAGCACTGTGGTGGGTGCTTCATATAGTACCTCAGTTACATCAACCTTCGTTTCATTTTCAATGAGTGATTAACCCAGAGTTTGGGGCATGTTCAAGCAAGCACTCTATCATTAAACTACACGCCCAGCCCAAGATTTTTATACATATGCAAATTTAGGGGGTAAGTAACTTGCACTAAATCACTTGGCTAATATTGGAGATTGTCATACATGACTCCAAAATTAGAACTCTTGTTCCTACAATAAGGGAAACCATATTGAAATAATTTTTTTTTCTTATACAGCAGCTAAGATCTCAGTTAATTCCCACAGAAACCTGCAGATAAAAATTTCTCTGAAGGGGTTGGAGACAGACACGTCTCAGTGGTGCTCTTACAGAGAACCCGGGTTTGGTGCCTACACTGGGCAGATCACAATTGCCTGTAACTCCAGTTCCAATAGACACAACACACTCCTCTGGCCTTGAAGGGCACTGTACACGTGCTACATGTGCATCCACTCAGGTCCACATACATAAACATAAGATAAAATGTATCTGAGCCAGGAAGTGGTGCACGCCTTTAATCCCAGTACCTGGGAGGCAGAGGCAGGTGGATCTCTGAGTTCGAGGCCAGCCTGGTCTACAAGAGCTAGTGCCAGGACCGGCTCCAAAGCTACAGCAAAGCCCTGTCTCGAAAATCCAAAATAAATAAATAAATGTATCTGAAGAAAAGGCTTGTCAGGCTTCTACATAGCCTACCCTGACATGCTAAAACTAGAAGAAAAACATAGTATGATATGATTTGTAAAAATAAATTTCATTCTGCAGAATATGTGACATGCTACTTGGGAAATGTCCCCATTCCGATTAGCTGCCGTGCAAACTGGAAGCCTAGCAGCACGTGAAAGTAATAGCAAATCTATAAAATTTGCAAGCAGGTGATGCTGTCGTGTGCTGAAGGAAGCCACATTAATAATTTGCAGCTTTTCACTGAGCTGTTTTAATAGATAAGAAACATGGGGAAGAAGGGGTTGGAGAGATGGCCCAGTGGTTAAGAGCACTGACTGCTCTTCCAGAGGACCTGGGTTCAATTCCCAGCACCCACATGGCAGCTCACAACTGTCTGAAGATCCAATTACAGGGGATCTGACACCCTCACACCAATGCACATAAAATAAAGTTAAATAAAACCATAAAAAATAAAAGAAACATGGGGAAGAAAGAGAAGAGCTCAGGAAAGCTGGATATAGAGCTCATCTCTCCATCCCATGGTTTTTCTCCTAAATTCTATAGCCTCCCTTTTGCTATTTACACCATCAGAACTGAAAGAATCTTAGCCAGGCATGGAGGCACACACCTGTAATACCACCACTTAGGAAGTAGAGACAGGAGGATCAGGAGTTTAAGGGCATCCTTAGCTCTGCAGTGAGCTCAAGGCCAATCTAGGCTACATGAACCGTCTCAAAAAGTAAAAGAACCTTACCACTGGGGCTCTGGAATAAGACTGGGGCACGGGTTGTAACAGCCCCTGGGGGTATCTCAGTATCATCTTCATCATCTGAATCTTCCTCCTCTGTGTCCTCGGCTTGCTTCTCAGCTTCAGCCTCACTGATTCCCTGGAGGTAGCAAGAAGCTGTTTCTTTTTCCTGGTCATCACTAGGCAGGGCAGGAACTCGGGCACTCACCAAAGCATCCATTTCTTCAAAGAAGGGACAGGTTTCTGGTGCTTGGCCATTCCTGACTTTCTGATAGCTGGTTTTGAGGCTTTTAAACTTGGTCCGACATTGCTCTGGGGTCCTAAAGAAGCCATATTCCCATAATCTCTCAGCAACTGCATCATATAACTGGCTGTTGCGGTGACAGTTCTGTAGGGCTTTGTAGAACTGAGTCTCACTAAGAATTGCAAGGTAAGTCTTGGTTTCTTCATAGCCCCAGTGTACACCTGCACCAGAAGAGAGTTTTCAGCATCACTTAACCCAGAGCTTAGAGCCTTAGCTCTTCAGTCTCACTGCCTGCTTCAAGGAAAACCACTTACGCTGGAGACATTAGCTCAGAGTGTACTAAGCATGCGTGAGGCCTTGGGTTCAGTTTATAAGCAAAGGAGAGAGGGAAGGAGGCCACCTAAGCTCAGGTTCCTAGATTTAAAAGGTTCATGTTTCCCAAACCTATCCACGCATTGTTTCTATATCCTTGAGCAATTTCAGAGAACTTTATTAGGAACATTTAGCCATTTAAAGTCTTCAGTGAGACTGAAGAGCTGAGGCTCTAAAGCTCGAGGTTAAGGGATGCTGAAATCTCTCCTCTGGTGCAGCTGTGCACTGGGGCTTTGAAGAAACCAAGCCTTTTCCAGATGACTAAGGCAACACTCATATGCACTGTGATGGTTAATCTTCATCTACTGGGCATGTCTGTGGGGGTGTTTCCAGAAAGGGCTAGCTAAGGAAAGACCTATCTTGAATATGGGTGACACCATCCCGTGGGCTGGGGTCCCATGCTGAATTAAAAGGTAGAAAAGCGAAAAGCAAACTGAGCACCAGCGTGCATCACTCTTTTGTTTCCTGACTACAGATAGAGCAAGCAGCACTAGCTACTTCCTCCTCCACTGCTACACTGGGAGCAGCTGTCCCCACCATGTCCTCCCCAGCATGATGGACATACTCAAACTGAGCCAAAGCAGATCCTTCCTTCCTTAAGCTGCCATTGTCTGGTATCTTGTCAGTAACAAGAACAGTTAGCATAGACTAAAGTGTGTGCAGAGTGCATTTCTCTTCCCATTTACTAATCTTCCTGAAATTTTAGTCCCAACTAGAAAAATCACTCCTCAGGAAAAAAAGACCCACAATTGCTGTCAATCACAATGCATCATCCCTAACCTCTCTGGTAAATTTTCTCCATAACTATTTTCTTCCTAGAGAATGATTTAATATTTGATAGTCAAAGTGTAAAGTCCAATGTAAAGTTTCATAGCTTCAGAATCAATATTCAAAGTAGTCTGGTTAATTTTCGCATTTTTTTAAATTAACAAGTTTTTAAAATAAAAATTTAAATAATAATAATAAAAGATTTACTTAAAACTCCAAGGAGCTGCCTCTTTCAGAATCATACTGCTACCAAATTCCTATCTTGGCCTATCTTCATCTGTTACTATCTCCATTAAGCAACCCCAGCAAGACAATACCTGAAGGGTCCTACAGTCTGTACTCTATCAAGTCTGTACTTGGGTGGAGTACTGCAGAGGGCAGGGCGAGGCAAGCAAGAGCACCTGCTACACTGCAGGTCTCAGTGCCCTCAGGCAGGAACAGTCTCCTGTCTGAGGTACCCATGGAGACAGGGAAGGTTCCACACACCCCCTTCCACTATTTTCTACTTACGGGGAGTAAGGAGAAGAGAAAAGATCCAAATATGGGGAAAAGTGGAGAGGCATGAAAAGATGAGAGGAACAAAGATTATGAAAAGCTTTTGTTTCAGTCATGTTTTAGCTACATTATTTTTAAATCACTGTTTAAAAAGTAATAGAAATGGGGCTGGAGAGATGGCTCAGCAGTTAAGAGCACTGGCTGTTCTTTCAGAGGTCCTGAGTTCAATTCCCAGCAACCACATGGTGGCTCAAACCATCTATGATAAGATCTTGTGCCCTCTTCTGGCCTGTAGGCAGAACACTGTAAACATAATAAATAAATAAATAAATAAACAAACCTTTTTTTAAAAAAAGTAATAAAAACAACAAAGTATCATTTTTTTCAGTGAATCTGCTTTATAAACAGGAAAAGTATTTTAATAAAAAAATTAACCCCTTTGAAGACAGTTGGATTGTTTGGGTATATGTCTTTGAAAAATCTAAGTCTGAAGTTTGAGATGTAGCTCAGTGGTGTAGTGTTTGCCTAGTATGTGTTTAAGGCCCCAGGTTCAATTTTAGGCACTTAAACATTTCTCCTTTACTATTATCTCATTATTTGCTCACCGAAGAGAAGTATCTCTGCTCCCTATTAGAGTGGCCAAGCTGGCAGGTAACAATGCCTGGTTTCACTGTTCCTTAAACCTAATCCCAAAAGCCCTAGAATAGCTTCTTACCGCTCTGGCTTCGGAAGGGGACAGATGCAGGTGGGCTGTCACGGTCCTGGGGGACTGCCTCCAGGTCATCACTGTCAGACCCTTCAGCCACAGCCTCTTCTCCATCCTCAGGCTTCCAGGCCCTCTGTGCCGGCTCCTCGGTCTCAGTCTCCGTGCCTGCCTGGCCAGAATGGGAAGCGGCCTCTTCCAGGCTATTAATGGGCAGTGCAATGACCTGGGCACTCATCAGAGCTTCCATCTCTTCAAAGAAAGGGCAGGTATTAGGTGGATGACCACTCATGACCTTCCTGTATCTCTTCCGAAGACCTTTGAACTTGGTCCGGCACTGTTCCAGGGTTCGGAGGAAGCCATACTCACGCAGCTTCTCAGCTACAGCTCCATACACTTGGCTGTTCCTATGACAGTTTCGTAGAGCTTCATAAAATTCAGTCTGACTGAGAATTGCAAGGAGTGTTCTCGTCTCTCTGTAGCCCCAGTGCACACCCACCACCTTCTCATCATCAAAACCCCAGTGATCCTGTTCCACCCAGCTACTTCTCTCTCTCTGGGATAGGAATGGATCAGTATAGACTTGTTTGTCTTCTGTGCTGTTGCCTTTTGGGACATCTTTCTCCTTGGAGCTGAGCTCTGGGGTCCATGGCTCTCCTTGATTCAACCTGGAGACCACATCGGGTTTAGGAACTGATCCTGTTTGCAGGGAAGAAACCAAAGTGTCATAGTTTGGACTGATCATAAAAACAACAATAAAACTTTCAAATCAGCCCTGCCTTTTTCATCGAAGGAATTCTATCTTTGTTTGAAATGGGGTCCTGTATAGCTCATGAACTTCTGCTCTTTCTGCCACTGCCCAAGTGCTGGGTTACAAGTGTGCACACCATGCTGAGTTTGATGGAGCGCTGGGGTCAAATAAGGTCTTGTGCACACTGCACTCTACCAACTGAGCCACATTCGCAGCCTCTAAAAATTATAAAGGAGATGCTTTCACAAAGTTCAATGAGTTGAAAAAACCTCAGAGGATGAAAAAGAATTTGATTTCTGTTCTAGAGCAGAACAAGAAGAGAAGAAACTATTCTACTGTGTGTTTAGAGCAGGTATTTCCATTCCAAGCTGCTCCCTGGCCTCCACACTGCTTGTGTACAGGTGGTAGCAAATCTCCATTAGTCACTCCTGGCTCCTATTTTGTTCACGTGAGTCCTGAGAATTAGATTCAGTGATTTCAAAAGGCTGGGGGTGACAGTGAGCCTGTCTTCAACTTGACTCTGTTTCACACTCAGTCACCAAATTCTAAGTGTTTCCCTCAGCACCTCCTCCCCTCCATCCAAGTGCAGACCCTTAATCCTCCCACAGCAGGCCACAGCGGTCACTGTCCTGCTGAACCTTAACTTTGGTATCTAGAAAGTTCATCCATTCTTGTTCTCTTCAGAGTGTGGTACTTTTATTCACCCGTGCCTCCCTTCCTCCTGTCCACGCTCACCCAGCGTTTGGGAAGCGCCTTGCCAATGCCCCCAGAAGGTGTTCCCTACAGCCCCATCTCAAGGCTACACTGCCAATCCCTTACAGAACAACTAAGCAAGTCCTTAACACTGTTTTCAGACAGTTAAGTGCATTGTTATGTTCTTATCTCTTTGATAACAGGTACTTTAAAAACTTTCATTGTGTGTGCATGATATATGTGGGGTGCATGTGCTATAGTCGCTGGAGGTTAAGGACTATATGGACTTGCTTCTACCCAGGTCATCAGACTTGTGCAGCAAGGACCATTATCAGCTGAGTCAGCTTACTGGCCAACAGGTACCTTTCTTACTGCACTGCATGTACCCTGCAGCACATGGTAGGTGTTTAAACTAAAATCTGATTATTCTGCAGGTCCCTATGTTGAGGCTGAGGTATCTGCAATGGATGGCTAAAGACCATTATCACACTAACCAAGAATGTTATTACTGTCATCTTGGATGATAAGATCAGAATTCAAAACAACTTCAACAAGTTTTAAATAATAAACACAAAATGTAGTTCAAAAAAGCACAAAGAAGAAAAACAAGTTCTAAAACATCAAGTAGAAGTGACTGGGTGCAAAGGCACTAGAGCCCAGGAACCCCTGGTTACATATGGGCTGTACTGGAAGAAGACATTGCAAATTTGGAAGTAACATTCTTACTGTTTTTACATAACAGACCTCCCAGGAATAATGCAGATGTAATTTCATTCTCCACAATTAAGGTATTTAGAGAACTTCCACAGAGAGTAAGAACTTAGGTCTAAAGAATGGAGACAATTAGAGGAGAAGAGAAACAACTATAAGAAAGGTATCTTGAGTATAGGAAAGAATATATCTAGAAAATAAGCATCTATCACCAAGGCATAAGATTATTCTAATTATACTAAAAACTAGGCGGCTGTTCTCTGGAAGAAATCTAAGAATACTCACTGTACTAGAGGGTTGAACTACCTTAATTCAAAAGGCCCCAACAACCACAGAGTCGACAGTTTCCACTATTTCAGAACCCCTTTCCCACTCCCTGCTTCCCAGTGTAGAATGGCTCTGTCTTCTCACAAGTCACTCCTCACCGCTCCTTTGGCAAGCTCTGAGAGTCTCCAGGTTCATCTGCTTCTGTGGTCCTGGGGCTGGGCCTCTTGCCCGCTTTCTCTTGGATACACCCCTGGGCTGGGGTTCCACTGACTCCTGAAGAACACCTAAGAACTCCTGTGATGATTTCAGAGGTGTCCTCTTCTCCGAGGAGACTGTGACCTGAAAACAATCCCCATTCCCGGGGAGATTATTTAATATCCCCAAAGAGACCATGCTTCTGAGGCAAGAACAGAATGTTAGGTAGGGGTGGGGCGATTAGGACAAAGAAGTGTTTATTCCATTATCATTAGTTTACAGTGGCTTGAACTCCAGAAAGAAAATAGAAACCCAATTACCAGCTGGGGGAAACAAAAAAGAAAGAAAAAAAACCTTTACATTTCTTCTCTATTAAGAAATTAAACTGAGCAGTGGTGGCGCACGCCTTAAAAATCCCAGCACTTGGGAGGCAGAGGCAGGCGGATCTCTATAGTTCGAGGCCAGCCTGGGCTACATGAGCTAGTTCCAGGACAGGTTCCAAAGCTACAGAGAAACCCTATCTCGAAAAACCAAAAAAAAAAAAAAAAAGAAGAAGAAGAAGAAGAAGAAAAGAGAAAGGAAAAGTGGAAAAAGAAATTAAGAAGTCCAACTGAGCTGGGCGATGGTGACGTACACCTTTATTCCCAGCACTCAGGAGGCAGAAGCAGGCAGATCTCTGTGAGTTCAAGGCCAGCCTGGTATACGGAGTGAGTTCTAGGACAGCCAGGGCTGTTACACAAAGAAATCCTGTCTAAAAATACAGAAGACAACAACAAAAATCGAAGTGAGAGATGCACTGTAATAGAGTGGGCAGAAGTATACCCAGCTGGCATCTCCAGACAAGCCCTCCTAAAGAAGTAACCCTTCCCGACGAGAGTAGAAAAATCACCAAACCTCTTTCCGCCCGTCTGATCTTTTAACTGGCCCTCCCAGCCACAGACTTCTGAATTCCCCCTTCTTCTCACCGAATGCCCAGGTCGCCCAGACTCTAAGCCTTCCACCAGCGTCACGGCCTCCTCTCCGTTCTCCGGACATTGCTTTTGTACCCAGTTCTGGATTTCCCCAGGCAGCACCGTCAGGAACTGCTCCAGCACCAACAGTTCCACAATCTGCTCCTTGGTGCGCACCTCTGGCCTCAGCCACCGGCAGCAAAGTTCCCAAAGTTGGCAGAAGGCCTCGCGGGGCCCAGCCACCTCCTGGTAATGGAATCTCCTGAAGCGCTGTCTTAAGCATTCAGAGTTAGTGCCGTTTCCTCGCAGAGTGGGTTTGGCCATCCTTCGCCGCAGAGAACAGTTTCCTCTTTGCTTCTGGGTTCCAGCCTTAGTTCACGATCTCCCCATGTCCCCGCAGAAACAGCTGCAGCCGAGTCTCTCTGTAAAAAGGAGTTTCTTCCTATCAGAGGAATATCTCCACATGTTTAAAGTCTTGCCAGAGTCGGCCTGACTTTCCGTATGCTCCAAGTGGTCTTTGGAGGTAGTGCCATTTCAGGACAGCAAATCAAGAGCCAGGCGAAAATGATCTTTCAAAAGCTGTAGTTCTGGGTGCCGACTAGGGCATTCCTCGGAAGTGGCAGAGAACAGAAAAGCCCGTCTACTTTACTCTAACCTCACCTAAGTCTGATCGCGTGTAGCGCACTTGACTTAGATCAGAGCTGTAGAGTCAACTCGAACTGCACGGGACCCCAGGCGGACGGTAGCAGGGCGACACTTGGCTGACAACAAAAGCCTCTGTCCAGCGGGGGGGCGGCTAATCTTCCCCGAACCTCCTCGGTCCTCCCGGAAGCCCCAGGCGTCCGCCCCGCCCCCTTGGACGCCAAACTACGAATTTCCAGCCCGAACCAAAGTCAAGTGCGGAACATTGGGTCTCTCGTTTACTCCTCCCTGCTGAAATAAGAACTCAGCAAGAGTAAGAGAGCGGCAGATGGGCAAGCTCACGCTCGGGAAAGCTGACTTGGGCTTCTACACTCAGGTGGCCTTGGGGAAGGGTCACAGGAGTTGGTGAAGCGAGGCGGCCCGAGAGGAGGCAGTAGTGGGTCTCCCGAGAACGAAGCCGGGGCTGGCCAGTGCTGCGAGCCCGTGGGCTCCGAGCGCTGCCCCACAGCGGCGGCTGTCAGGTTCCGGCCTCTTTGTCTTCCGCCCTCTGGCCGGGTCAGTCGGTCAAAATGCCACAGACCCTGCCGAGGCGTCCCGAGCACTCCCTCCGGCCCAGCCCTGGCCGCTTCTCTCAGCCTGCCTGTCAGCTCACTAGCATCCCTCTCCCTGGGCCGGCCTCAACCACTCCGGTCGGGCTAAGACCAGCCGTGCTCGCCAGCAGCCCCAGTACGGCTCTCAAGCCGGAAGTCCGAGCGAGCCACCCCGGGCTCCCCAGACGCATGCGCGACGGCACCTCCGGCTCCTCCGCCGCGCTCCGTGGCGGGAGCGAGCGGGTGGGCGCCCCCGAGCCGCGCGCACTTCCGGGACGCGGCGCGCAGCCCGGTGACTGCTCGGCGGGCGCGCGGTGGTCTGCGGGGTGTCTGGGCGAGCGAGCGGCTCGGCTGGGTGTGAGTGGGCGCCCGCAGAGGCGCTGAGAGAAAAAGGCGGTAAATCTCAGGACTCCGAGGCCGCCCCAGAAATGATTCACGAACTGCTCTTGGCGCTGAGTGGGTACCCAGGGTCCATTTTCACCTGGAAGCGGAGTGGCCTGCAGGTACGGAGGGGGGGGGGGGGGGAGAGGCTGGGACGCTGCAGTGCAGCGGGTGCCACAGACCCCGGGAACGCCGGCTGACCGTGCCCGCGAGTCGTGAGAAACCGGAGCCATCCTGACACAGCTCCGCCTTTGGCGGGGAAGCCGGCCCTGCGGTCCCTGACTCCTGGCAAGGGAACCACTACGAGTGGTAGAACTGTCCTTTTTTCTGCATGTAAACTTACTGTTAAACCGAATCCCTGAATGTGTATCTGGAATTAGAAGATGGTTTATTATTAAAAAGGGAGTAGGGTGCCCCCGTATATTCAAGCTTGCATTGTTTCAAACTGAGTTTTGAAAATAGTGGAAACACATACAGAGCTCAAGGCGCTGTAAACACACAGTACGTTGTGTTGGGTGAAAAAATGAATTTGTAAGAGTATGGCGTTTCCCTCCTTTCTTCGGAAGTTTCCGTACCAGGTGAAGAACTAGAAAGAGCTTTTCCTGTATTCAGAAAAGTGCAAGAGGAATGTGTTCGCTCTGTCTTCTCTTTTCCTTCTCTTCTCTTTCCTTCCTTCTATCCTTCTTTCCATCCATCCATCCAGCTTGACACAAGCTAGAGTTATCTGAGAAGAGGGAAACTGCCTTGAGAAAATGCCCTTCGTGTTGGCCTGTGGGCAAGCCTGCGCTGCATTTTCTTTATCCAAGGCAGCTGTAGACGCCCAGTGCGCTGGGGGAGGTGGGAGTCCCTCAGCAGGTGGCCTCGGGGGCGGTTGAGAAAGCCCGCTGTGCTTGCCAGGTGGAGCCGGCCAGTAAGCAGCATTCCTCCATGCTCTCTGCTTCAGTTTCTGCTCTGATTTCCCTTCCTGAAGGACTGTAAGCTGAACTATAAACACTTTCTTTTGTCACAGCAATAGACTCCTAACTAGGACCGGGAGACTGAATATAGGGCAGTGTGCATTGTCTCATGGCAGCGTACAGCCATCTAGTGCAGAACGCTAACTCCCAGGGTCACATTTGTTAGTCTAGCGGAGTCTTGAACAGAGGTTTGTCTGGCTCCACTCTCGGAACTGTTAGCATATTCTGCTTCCATTACTGATGCCTGGTGCTCTCAGTAACCGAGTAACTTAAGTATTGCTTGTTCCAGCTTGTGAATGCATAAATCTGAAGCTTGGATAGCTATTTGCTGACTAGTTGCTTCAGTTCTAGAAATTAAGATGTATACAGTGTTCTGTCTGCATGTATGCCTGCACACCAGAAGAGGGCACCAGATCTTATTACAGATGGCTGTGAGCCATCATGTGGGTGCTGGGAATCGAACTCAGGACCTCTGGAAGAACAGCCAGTGTGCTCTTAACGTCTGAGCCATCTCTTCAGCCCTGTTGTTTTGTTTTGAGGCAGGGTTTCTCTGTAGCTTTGGAGTCTGCCCTGGAACTAGTTCTTGTAGATCAGGCTGGCCTCGAACTCCCAGAGATCAGCCTGCCTCTGCCTCCTGTGCTGGGGTTAAAGGCATGCGCCACCACCACCCAGCATGGAATTCTTCTTTTAACTAGTGTATGTGTGCATGATATGCAAGGGTGGGCATACATGTCCCAAAGTGTATGTAGAGGTCAACTGGGGAATCAGTTCTTTCCCTCTACTATTCTGTGGGTTCCAGGGATTGATTTAGGTCTTCAGGTTTGTGTAGCAGATACCTGATCCTCTGAGCCCTCTCACTGGCCCTAAACCTAGATCTTTTCTAAAACTGCCAACAAGAAGTATTCAGAGATATCATTTGATAACTGTGTAGAAATGTCTTGTTAGTAATAAAAAACAAATATCTGTAGTGAGCACTTTTTTTTTTCTTTTTCTTTTTTTGGTTTTTCGAGACAGGGTTTCTCTGTGGCTTTGGAGCCTGTCCTGGAACTAGCTCTGTAGACCAGGCTGGTCTCGAACTCACAGAGATCCGCCTGCCTCTGCCTCCCGAGTGCTGGGATTAAAGGCGTGCGCCACCACCGCCCGGCTAGTGAGCACTTTCTATGTGATTAACGCATGTGCTTTATATGATTTAATTATCACTTTACATATGAAAACTAAGACATTGAGAGGTACCATAGCTTGCCTAAGCTTTCAAGCAAGACATACTTTGAGAATACAAACCAAGGGAGTCTCTGTCTCTTTCTCCCCCCGCCCATGTGTAGGTAGGTCAGGGGACAACTTGGAAGAATTTCCTACTATCCTGGAACTCAAACTCAGGTTGTCAGGTGGCAAGCATCATTACACATTGAGCCGTCTTTCCAGCCCTTAGCATGGGAATTCTTTACTATATGATACCTATTTGAAGAACAAGCAGTCACATCTGGATAAGGAACTCTACCTTGTTTAACTGTTTTGTTACCAGAATTACCAGCCTGGTGACAGGGAGCGTTAAAGTAAAACCATGATACTTTAGGAAAGGAAATGGAAGAAAGAACGTGAAGCATTTTAAGCCCCACAGAACCTGGCTGGCGACTAGCTGGCATCAGCTTTTCTTTATGACTGTCCCTCTTCTTGCAGGTTTCCCAGGACTTCCCATTTCTTCACCCCAGTGAAACTAGTGTCCTGAATCGACTCTGCCGGCTTGGCACAGACTACATTCGATTCACGGAGTTCATTGAACAGTACACAGGCCATGTGCAGCAACAGGTGGGATGCTGTTCTCTGGATATGTGCTTCTACAGGGCAAGGGTGTGAATTCACTCAAAGTAGGAATTAGGAATTTGTGGAATACATGTGAGTTTATCAATCACTGGAAATGCTCAAGAGAAGGCAAGATTTCTCATTGCTTTATTCCTGGGTAAGAACAACAAAAATTCTGTCCTATTGATGTGTTGTACACAGATTTTATATTACATGACATGAGAATTCCCACTTCTCCAGTTCTAAAGGAAGTCCTAATAGTGCTTTAAAAAAAAAAAGTGAAATAACAGCCACACCAAAACCCTTTCTTTTCATTTTGTGATAGATGAAGACTCATTTCAGTTTTCTGTACTACCATAAGATCAGAACAAAATGGACTGGTTGTAAACCGTCTGCTTGTGTCCATGCTATAAACATTTATCTTTAGGAACGTCAGGATCCTTCAACTAGCATCTTCTGGCTGGCGACTCTGTGCTTTCTAACCCCTGACCCCAAGCTGCTTTAGCACATCTGATGCTGAATTCTGTACTCTTGCCTTCCACTCTCAAACCTGGTTACCCAGATCTTTACCTAGCAAGAGGGGCTGAGCATCCTTCATAGACTCCAGCTAACTTTAACCATTGATTCCTCATATAAAACTATATGAGAAGTTTTATATGAAACTGACCAAATTCCCTAGACCCCTCCCTCCAAAGAATAAGTGATCAAGACTACTGAGAGTCACTTGCAGACAAGCCCAGCTGCCTGGAAATCAGCAGGGACCGGCCACACAACTTGAAGAGTTCCTGAAAGACAAGTCATATTGTATATAATGCTTCAGTGAGAGTCTCACAACCCCCAGATTGGCTTTCAGACTCACAAGATACTGGGCTTTTTGTTTTTGTATTTTGTTTTTGTTTTTTTAATATTTACTTTTAGTCAGCAGTGGTGGGAAATGCCTTAAATACTAGCACTTGGAAGCTAGAGGCAGGTGAATCTTTGTGAGTTAGAGACCCACCTGGTCCAGAATGAGTTCCAAGACAGCCAGAGGTACACACAGAAACCCTGTCTCAAAAAACAAGACCAAAAAAAAACCTATTCCGTGTGTATGAGTTCTGCTTGCTGCACATATGTGTACCATGTGCATGCCTTAAGCCTGCCCATGCCGGGAGGTATTGGTACCCCAGGAATACAATTTAAACGTAGTTATGAGCTACCATGGGAGGACTCACCTTAAGACAGGAAGTCGGTAACTCAGAATAGCTTCAGGAAGTCCCTGAAGCCGAATTCACTAGGCCCCTTCCTCTGAAGCAGCCAGAAAGAAGCAGGAAACAGCTGAGCTGCCTAGAAGAGGTTCAGATCAACCGAGCTACGTGGACAAAACAGTCCAACCTGTTAAGCTGCCTAAAGGCTGCAGAGGGTGCTCCAGGTTCTCAGCTTTTTGTCACCCATTGTAGTATGGGGTTTGGTGATATAGCTATCTTTGACATTTCTCCTCCTGTAAGTAATAGCTCACTCATATTTCTGTCAATAACCCCATGAAACTGATTGGTTAACCAAGTCAGATGTCGGTAGTATCTGTACTTTGTTCTGTCATAGGCTCCCTATCCGGGGTGAGTAGGTTGTGTGTGTGTGTGTGTGTGTGTGTGTGTGTGTCTCTGTGTGTGTGTGTGTGTTGCATCTCCTCAGGAAAAGTCTTGTCACACAACAGATGCTGGGAACCAAACCCTACAGTAAAATCTTCTCCATACCATGGGGCCAGTCATGTTGGCGTTTCTTTACTGCACCCCTTAGCATATGCTTATCTTCAGTTGTTTTTCCATTTTCTCTTGCTAAAACACGGCTTTGATACAGGATTATTTAAGTAAACACAAGTACTGCTAATTAAAGAGTGTCTTCCTCAGGTTCAGGGTCTGAGCTGAAAAGTTGACTTCTCTTTGTTTATTGGCAGGATCACCATCCATCCCAGCAGGGCCAAGGCGGGCTCCATGGAATCTACCTGAGGGCCTTCTGCACGGGGCTGGATTCAGTTTTGCAGCCTTATCGCCAAGCCCTGCTTGACCTGGAACAAGAGGTGAGAAGGAGGTAATATAGGAAACAGTATCTTCGGGGGATTGTAGAGAAGAGCATATTCCTGCTCTGAAGTGGCCTTTGATGAGGTCAGGTAGTTAAGAGTGAACAATTTCCTGTGTGACTGAAGGGTACAGTATTCAAAGTGACTCCAGAGTGGATTTGTGAGAGCCTTAGTTTTAGATTATTATCTAAAAAGTAAATCTATAATCTATTAATTCTTCAGAGCTCAAAATGAACATTGAGCTCATTGTCACATTGTCTTCTAATTTATATAGAGCAAATTAATTCAAGTTATTTTGTGTGGAATTCTGATGACTGTGCTTTTATTACAGTTCCTGGCTGACCCACATCTCTCCGTATCACATGTCAATTACTCTTTAGATCAGGTATGCATCCGAATGCTAAAATGCTTTGGAGTCTGTTGCTCTCCCAATTTGTGGAACTATAGTAAATGTTTTTTTTCCTGAAGGTATCAGAGCCAAAAAATATATTTTGCATGTTTTATTGCTAGATGAGAACTGCTTTAAGAGTGTGGTATACGTGGCATCTACCTGTCATCTCTGCTCAGGAGGAAAGGGCTAACCTGGTGTACAAGTTTGCTTCAGTGAGCTCTGGGCCAGCTAAAAGAAAAACCCAAACAACAAAGAGTTTCACATTTAATTACTTCTTAATGTAATGTGAATATTCTCCCATTGACATGAATATTGGCAGTGGCACCAGACTCAAAAGTAGAAAATTTCTTCTGTCCTCCATTTTTCTATCTGTAGCCAATCCTGATGTCAGATTGCCTTAGGGAACTGGATCTTGATACTGCCGTATTATCTTGGAAACAGAAGTGTTTCTTGAGTTGATATTTTTTTTTAATGCTGTATTTGATTCATACCCTTAAATTTTTCTACTTTGCAGTTCCAGCTCCTTTTCCCCTCTGTGATGGTTGTAGTGGAACAAATTAAAAACCAAAAGGTAAGAACTTTTCTTCTGTGATAAGCTCCAAAGGAAAACTAATAATGCTGTTTTACAGTCTTTGTTAGAAGACACTTGCTCTTAATATTTTTTTATTTATTTAGTCAGCATTATCCCTTTGCTTATCATATGAGATGTCAGAAACTCAAGAACTTAAGACATTATTCTTTCTTTAAACACCTTGTGATTAATAAAGCAGAATATCCAGGTGGTGGTGGCACATGCCTGTAATCCCAGCGCTTGGGAGGCCAGCCTAGTCTACATAGTGAGTTCCAGGGCTACACAGAGAAACCCTGTCTCAAAAAGCCAACAACAGAAAAGCAGAGTGTGTGGATCTACCTAAGAATGTTGTTGAGGTTAGAGAAAATACTCTGGTTTTGTGGAGGTGAGAGCTGGCTGCACTAACGGTTTGGAACCACTGGCTTTGGATTAGGATAGGAAATTTACTTCTTATAAAAGAAAGAAGGTGGTTTCCCGAGTGTAAATAGAGATGGCTCTTTCGTTTCCTGACACCCAGACTTAAATAATCACACAGAAACTATTATTAATTACAACACTGTTTGGGCAATGGCTCACGTGTATTTCTAGCTAGTTCTTACATCTTAGATTAACCCATTTCTATTATTTTATATTTTACCACTAGGCTTGTGGTTTACCTCTAAGGTTCTGACGTCTTTCTCCTTTGGCACCTACATGGCATCTCCTTGACTCTGCCTATTCTCTCTATATATCTCTGTTCAGATTTCCCACCTGGTTTTCCTCTGCTGAGCCATTGGCCAAAACAGCTTTATTCATCAATCAATAAAAGCAACACATATACAGAAGGACATTTCACATCATTTCCCTTTTCTGTCTAATTAAAAGGGAAGGCTTTAACTTTAGCATAGTAAAATGACATATACAAAACAGTTATTAAGCAAGGATTATAGCTAGGATATTTAGTCTATTTACATATGGCAAATTAAGGAAAATATCTATCATCTTTTTGAGCCTAAAGTTTTATATCTAATTTATCTTTTATCATAACTAACGAAAACTATAATTATAACTATCTAGTCTTCAATTCTATCAATGACCCCAGAAGGATATAATATTACCTAAGTAAGCAGGAAGTATATTGTAAACAACTTCCAGAACTCTAGAATTGGCAATCTCACTGCCTGGACAGTCACACAAAGTTTTTCTGTAACATGGGGGCATTCATCTTCAATAGTAACCAGCAGACTTTTCCCTGAAGCAGGAAATTTGAAAGACTATTTGCTTATATTGGCAGTTTGTCAGTCACTTTCTTCTGTATCCTGCAGAATGTCTGGCAGTTTCCTCTGTGAAGCAGGCATCCTGACGGACCATCACATCTTTTGGAAAGTTTAGCAGTTTTCTTTGGGTCCTGCATGTCCTGTTCATACAGCATACCATCAGGCAGTCCAGGCAAGAGCAGTTTCTTGTCCAAATGACTAGCCTTGTCACACTGAAGGAAAATTCTATAATGAGTTTATGTCCATCAATTGTTGCTGCCAGAAACAGACATGACTCACTGTCAAGAAAAGTCTAAGTTCTTAAAATCCTTTAAATGCCACATTCTGTAGGTCTTTGAAGTGTTGAAGGTTATCTGACTGAAGTATATCTAGAAAACCTAACTAACGTAATTAAAAGTTTGATTATTATAGATGACTGTCTATATAAATCTATATTTCTTAACTATACATTACATTTTAAATGAGCTGCACAAGCAATACCTTAAACAAGAGCAGAAATACATATACAAGTTTAACAAAATTGACCTTAAATTTATATCAGTAGACCAAGATCCATACCAATGCAAAGTATTCATCTCTCTGAGAGTTCAGAACTACTGGGCAAAATCCAGCTTGTTGTTTTCATTCAGGAAATTGTCACAAGTTTCATCACATATTGAACTCCCTCATGTCAGAAGATTGTCTTTTCTGGGTGGAATTAGCATCTATGAAGAAAAAAATGCTTTAGAGATTTTATACTGTAAGAATTATTTTCTTTTGTTTACCCATTATTGGACTAAGTAGACAAATGAATTAAGCATTCTCAGCTCCATGGATTTTGGCCATTGTATCTGTGCCTTAGGTTATTATTTGGTGAGTATAGCTGGCTAGCTGGCTTACCCTGTAGTTGTCGTACTTTTTCAGTGAGTGCAGAAATTTAAAGCTCTGCTACGTTGATTTTCTGCTGCCAAAGTCAGTAGGAAAGTACTTCAGAGCTGACCGTCCTCATTAAAGTATATTATTTTTGCTTTGTCCCATACACTATGTTAAGGGTTTTACATATGTGATTACATAGGCTCAGGGTCACAGACAGCAAAGTAAATAGCAAAGTTTGTGTAACTCAAAGACCATGCTCATAACCAATACATTAAATTCACAAAATAGGAGGGAACCTTCTACATGAAATGGAGTTAATAGTGAGGGTACAGAATTCCATGCCTAGCTGTACATCTCAGTTTACTTTCAGCCCCCTTTGACTACAGGAAGAATGGGGGACAAATAGAAGGACTTAGATAAGGGAACTTTCCTTTCCAGCCAGGTAGTGATGAAGGAACTAGCTCCACAGTTAAAAACTAAGGTGGTCGAGAGCATGGGCTGAGGGGGAGGATAGGGACGGATTGCAAATAGGCTCACCTAAGGGATTGGGGTTTTTGTTTTTGTTTATTGAGACAGGGTTTCTCTGTGTAGTCCTAGCCAGCCTGGAACTCACGCTGTAGACCATACTGGTCTCGAACTCAAATCTCCCTGCCTCTGCCTCCTGAATGCTGGGATTAAAGGCATGTGCCAACACCACCCAGTTTGGAGAATGTTTTAAAATGGAATATTATAAAACTGTTATAGTGATGATTATATAATACTGTAAAATTATTATAAATGATTAAATAGTACACTTAAGCTACACATAAATTTAGAGCATACAAACCAGGTGGTGGTTGCGCATGCCTTTAATCCCAGCACTCAGTTGGCAGAGACAGGTGGATCTCTGTAAGCTCAAGGCCAACCTGGTCTGCTGAGTGAGTTCCAGGACAGGCTT
Organism: Microtus oregoni; assembly: GCF_018167655.1. Taxonomy (NCBI): domain Eukaryota; kingdom Metazoa; phylum Chordata; class Mammalia; order Rodentia; family Cricetidae; genus Microtus; species Microtus oregoni. The sequence goes on from NW_024543090.1 coordinate 22,599,966, forward strand.
CAAAGCTACAGAGAAACCCTGTCTCAAAAAAAGGGGAGGAGGGGTTGAAAAATTCCATGAGATTACTTGTAGGTAATCTATAGTGCATTTTCTTGGTTATTGATTGATCTGTGAGGGCCTAGCTCACTGCAAGTAGTACAAACCTTGGCAAGTGGCCTTAGATGACAAAGCAGGCCAACCAAGCCATGGAGGTGGGCAGTAAGCAACATTCCTGCATGGTTTTTGCTTCAATTCCTGCCTTAAGTTCCTGCCCATACTTGCCTTCATGATGACCTATAAACTATAAGCTGAAATAAACCCTTTCCCCAACAAATTGATTTTAATCATTGTGTTTTATCATAGCTTTAGACCTAACTAAGGGTTTGGAGAGATGGCTCAGAAGTTAAGAGAACTAGCTGCTCTTCCAGAGGTCCTGAGTTCAGTTCCCAGCAACCACATGGTGGCTCACAACCATCTGTGATGAGATCTGATGCCTTCTGACTTGCAGGCACAAATGCAAGGAGAACATTGTATATATAATAAATAAATCTTTACAAAAATAACAAACTAAGAAACCTAACTAAGACAACCAGTAACACTGATGATGGGGAGGGGAGGGGTGCCTGTCTTTGTATAAGTATATAGAAATCTTGTGAGAGACCATATCAGCCTCTCTACTGGACTGTGCTTTCTTGGTTGGTATAGAGGGAGTTTATGTAACCTAGAGTGACAAGGCTCTATTTTTCACAGATTCATGGCTGTCAGATCCTGGAAACAGTTTACAAGCATAGCTGTGGGGGTTTGCCTCCAGTTAGAAGTGCATTGGAAAAGTAAGTCATGGCTTTCACCAATATTGGGGTAGAGGAGGGAGTCGAGTGATTTGACTTGTCACGTTTTATTTCCAGGTCATTTCTGGTTTTCCTGTGGGAAATCTTTAACTAGGATAGAAAAACCCCAGGGTTGGGGAGATCAGTAAATAAGTAAACTTGCTGTGCAAGTATGAAGACTTCAATGAATCCCTAGAACCCACTTAAAAAGCCAGGTGTGATGACTTGGGTCTGTAGTTCCAGCACTGGGAAAGAGGGAACAGGATCCCTGGGGACTTGCTGGCTGCCAGACTATCTGAATTGCCAAGCTTCAAGTGCGGTGAAAGATGTTTCAAAAAAATAAGGTATAGAATTACTGAGGAAGATTCCAGCATCAACCTTTGGTCTCCACATGCACATACACACACGTACCCCATATATATATGTACACATATACCCTGTATATACACACATGTGCATACACACATGCCGTACACATACTCCATATATACACACATGTGCATACACACACGTACCCCATATATATGTACACATATACCCTGTATATACACACATGTGCATACACACATGCCGTACACATACTCCATATATACACACATATGCGTACACACATGCCATACACATACTCCATATATACACACGTGTGCATACACACATGCCATACACATACTCCATATATCCACACGTGTGCATACACACATGCCATACACATACTCCATATATACACACGTGTGCCTACACACATGCTGTACGCACACTCCATATATACACATGTGTGCCTACACACATGCCATACACATACTCCATTATATACACACGTGTGCACACACACATGCCATACACATACTCCATATATACACACATGTACATGCACACATAGCTCATATGTAGACACAGAAGAGCCCTAGGAGTCACCAGGCGTAGTGGTATATGCCTATAATCCCAGTACTTGAAAGGTAGAAGCAGGAAGATTAGGAGCTCAAGATCATTCTCAGGTATGTGGAAAATTTAAAGAGGCCTGGGTTGAAAGCTAAGAAGGTAAAAGAGAGGGGGAAGGAAGGGAAAAGGAAAGAAGGGAGAGGGGCAGGTAAAGTGGTGGTGTGGGGAAGAAGAGTAGCCAGTATTTTTCACATCAAAATCCTTAAAATTTTTATACTTTATATCCTGTACTATCACACACTTCAAAATTTTATTATAACAAAAGTTATATTTAGTCTCTGGATTTATATACATGTGTATGCAGGTACATGTGCCCTAAGAGGCCATTGGAGAATATCTAGTGTCCAGCTCTCACTGTCCAATTTATTCCCTTAAAACAGGTTTTCTCACTGAGCCTGACTAGCCAATGGACTCACAGAATCTGCCTATCTCTGTACCCCAATGTTGGGGTATAGTCATGCACAGCTTATACATAGGTGTAGGGAATTAAAATTCTCAAGTCCTGTGCTTGCCTAGTAAGTGCTCTTACCCACTGAGCTATCTCCCCAGCCCAGTAGGGAAATTATGTAAAACAAGAAAATTATTCATACTCACTGCTGTATTGTTCATCAGGGAATTAGAAAATTTTTCAGGGGTATAAGGAAACCTAGGGCTGTTAGATAGCTCTTCTGATAAAAATATTGACTGCCAAGCCTGAAAACCTGTCACTGGAACTCATATGATAGAGGAAGGGAACCACTGCAGATTGTGCTCAGACCTCCTCATAGGTACAAGATAAAGGCATGCCAGCACACATGTACACACACACATACAAATACATAAATGTGATTAAAAATTTTAAGCTAAGCTGGGCGGTGGTGGCGCACGCCTTTAATCCCAGCACTCGGGAGGCAGAGGCAGGCAGATCTCTTTGAGTTCGAGGCCAGCCTGGTCTAGAAGAGCTAGTTCTAGGACAGGAACCAAAATGCATGCAATCATATTATGTGAAAATAGGGATACTTCGACCTCTCTTTTTCCAGTTGATCTCCTTCAGTTGTCTTACTGCTCTAGTGCGGCTCTGCTTCTTCCTCCTTTGGATTGTTAGCTGCATTGGCCCACAAGGGTGAAGGAAACAGAGCAGGGAACAGGGTTCAAGATGGTTGTAGGTATGAATGGACAGCCCTCCGGGAGATAGACTCTGATGAATCAGCTCAACTTTATTCCAAAGTATAAGGAATATAAAGGATTGAGAAGCCTAGGCACAAACCCTAATTTGCACTAAGTGGCACGCTCCTATCACGAGGCTTTTAGTACATGGCAGTAGGGTCCTATCAAAATGGCTTGAGCACTTGTCTAATTACCATGTGGGTCATCAGTGGGAAGAGCGTTTGCAGGGAGCTCTGTGTCGGGGGTGAGGTGGGGAGTTGCTCCATGTTGCTGAACTTAGAGACAGCTGCCATGCTATGGTAGACTGCAGCATCCCATCAGCAGGGCCTCCCAGCACTCTAGCTGAGATTTTGGGTACAATAATGAATACGTATGCAAAGTGGACAGCCTTGTCTTTTTTTGATTTTAGGGGAATTTCTTTGAATTTCTCTCCATTTAAGTTGATGTTGGCTATGGGTTTGCTGTAAACTGCCTTTATTATGTTGAGTATGTCCCTTATATTCCTTTTCTCTCCAGTTTTATCATGAAGGGGTGTTGGATTTTGTCAAAGGCCTTTTCTGCACCTAATGAGATGATCATGTGGTTTTTGTCTTTTAGTTTGTTTATATAGTGGCTACATTTATCAATTTATGTATGTTAAACCATCTCTGGGATGAAGCCTACTTGATCATGGTGGATAATCTTTTTAATGTGAAAATGGATTCTTTTTTCAAGTATTTCATTGAGAATTTTAAAATCTATATGACAGAAAATGGTCTGTAATTCTCTTTCTTTGTTGGGTCTTTATGTGATTTGGATATCAGTTAAATATGGCCTGCTAAAACAATTTTGGCAGTATTCCTTCTATTTCTGTTTTGTGGAATAATTTGAGGATTGCTGACATGAACTCTTCTTTGAAAGTCTGGTAGAATTGTTCACTAAAATCATCTTTCTCTAGGCTGTTTTTTATTTGGGAGAATTTTAATAATTGTTCTATTTCATTAGGGGTTATTAGTCTGTTTAAATTGCTTATCTGATCTTGATTTAACTTTAGTAAATGTTATGTGTTGAGAAAATTACCCATTTTTTTTTAGATTTCCTAATTCAGTGGATTACAGGTTTTTAAAATATGGCCTTATGGTTATCTGGATTTCTTCAGTGTCTGTTGTCTGTTGTTATGTCCCCCTTTTCAGTTCTAATTTTGTTACTTTTTTTTTTTTTTTTTGGATATTATCTTCCTGACTCTTAGTTAATTTGGATAAGGGTCTATAAATCTTAGATTATTTTTTCAAATAACCAACTCTTTGTTTCATTGAGTCTTTATATTGTTTTTGTTTGTTTCTGTTTCATTGATTTCATCCTGGGTATGATTATTTCTTGCTGTCTACTTTTAAATGTAGTTTCTTATTTTTGTTTTAGAGCAGTGGTTTTCAACCTGACAGTCACAACCCCTTTGGGAGTTCAAATAACCCTTTTATAGGAGTCGCATGTCAGATGTCCTGCATATCAAATATTGTAGTGTAGATATACACTACAATTCATAACAGTAGCAAAATTAATTATGAAGTAGCAACGAAAATAATGATTTGGAGTCACCACAACATGAGGAACTGTATTAAAGGGCCTCAGAATTAGGAAGGGTGAGAACACTGCTCTAGAGCTTTCAGCTGTGCCGTTACTAGTATGTGATCTCTCCAGTTCTTAGTGTTATGAACTTGCCTATTAGAACCACCTTGTGTCCCATAAGTTTGGATGTGTTGTGTATTCATTTTCATTTCAATTCTAGAAAATCTCTAATTTCTTTCTTAACCCATTTTTCATTCACTAGTGAGTTGTTCAGTTTCTATGAGTTAATAAGCTTTCTGTTGTTTATGTTGTTGTTTATATCCAGTTTTAATCTGTAGCGGTCAGATAGGATGCAGGGTTTTCTTACAATTATTGACTAGTGTGAGGTATTGAAGTTTTACTCTATTGGGTTGTGAGGGGTCAATATGTGACTTAAGCCATAGTATTCTTTTATGAACTTGGGTGCCCTTGTGTTTGGTTCATAGATGTTAAGAATTGCAGTGTTTTCTTGGTAGAATTATCATTTGATGATTACTTTGTGTCCTTTCCCTCTAAATCTCTTCTGATTAGTTTTGGTTTGATGTCTATTTTGTCAGGTATTAAAATGGCCGCACCAGCTTGCTTCTTAGATCTACTTGCTTGGAATAGGTTTTCTCATCCTTTTACCCTTAGGTGATGTCTGTCCTTGATGTTAAGATGTGTTTCTTGGGTACAGTAGAAGGATTGATCCTGTTTGCACTTCTGTTCTGGTAATCTGTCTTTGAGGAATTGAGACCACTGATGTTGAGAGATTATCAATGAATAGAGTTTGTTGATTCATGGTGGTGGGTGTGGGGAGGTGTTTCCCCTCTTTCAATTTGTTGTCTGGAATTATTTATTCCTTGTGTATTCTTGGATGTAGTTAACCTCTAGGTTGGAGTTTTTCCTCCTAGCTCCATCAATAAGAGAGGAATTGTAGGTAGATATTGTTTAAATTGGCAAGGGTTTTTTTTCCCTCTATCTATGGTGATTGAATGTTTTGCTTGGTACAGTAGTCTGGGCTGGCATCTGTGGTTTCTTTGGATCTTCCCAGGCCCTTCGGCCTTTTAGAGTCTCCTTTGAGAAGTCAGATGAAATTCTAACAGGTCTGCCTTAATAAGTTACTTGTTCTGTTTCTCTTGTAGCTTTTAATATTTTTCTTTGTTCTGTATGTTTAGTGTTTTGATTATTGTGTGCTGAACTTTATTTTCTGCTTTAGTCTATTTGGTATTCTGTGTACTGCTTTTTTGTTGTTGTTGTTGTTTATATTTTTTCTTGTTGTTGTTTTGAGACAGAGTTTCTCTGTGTCAACCTGGCTGTCCTAGAACTCACTCTGTAGACCAGACTGGTCACAAACTCAACAGAGATTCACCTGCTTCTACCTCATGGGTGCTGGGATTAATGGCATGAGCCTGCTGTTTGTATAATTCTTGTGCCTTGATGGGCACCTCCTTCTTTAGGTTAGGGAAATTTTCTTCTATATTTTTGTTGAAAATATATTTTCTGTGCCTTTGACCTGGATTACTTTCCCTTCCTCTGTTTCTGTTATTCTTAGATTTGATCTCTTCATGGTTTCCCAGATTGCTGGATGTTTTATGCTAGGAGTTTTTAGATTTAACATTTTCTTTGACCAAGGTATTTATTTCTTCTCTCATGTCTTCAGTGCCTGAGATTCTGTCTTCCATCTCTTGTATTCGGTTGCTGAGGCTTGTCTCTAAGGTTCCTGTTTGAGTTCATAAAATTTTCATTTCTAGATTTACCTCAGTTTATTGATTCTATCCACTTTCTTGTCTTGCATGGTTTTATTCGTTTCCTTCCGCTGTGTGTTCGTGTTTTCATGGATACCATACTCATAAAGGCTGTTTTAAGGTCTTGCTCTTGGGTGTCACTTATGTTGCAGTGTCAGGGCCTGCTGTGGTGGGCTCTTCTGGAGATACACTGACTTGACTGTTACTGTGTTTTCATGCTGCTGCCCGTCAAACCTCTCAGTATCCGTTCTCCAACTGTCTTCCTGCATTTTATTTTGATTTCTGCATTTTATTGAGTTATAATACATTATTCTATCAACTTGGTACTCACATATTGAATCTTTTTCCTTATAATGTTCCAAGAAGAATATAAATTCAAGGCTGTTTTAAGCAAAATGTGACTCCATTACATCCACTTCTATAAGACTCATCAGTTTTGAAACTTTCACAAAAAATGAAATTTTTGTTCTAAAAGAACATTTCCTGATAATCAGTCTGTCTGTTAGCAATTAAAATTAGCACAGTTATTTTTACCTTGTTTCCCCCATGACTCACCACACTCTCAAGCTTTTGTCTGTCCTCTCAGAATTTGAAGCATAATCTCTGGCAGTGGTGAGTCTTGGTATTCTCTTAAGTGGACTGGTAACGGTAAGCTCTTGCTTCCTTCTCTCCTCAGAATCCTGGCTGTCTGCCATGGAGTCATGTATAAACAGCTCTCAGCCTGGATGCTACACGGACTTCTTTTGGACCAGCATGAAGAGTTCTTTATAAAACAGGGTCCGTCTTCTGGCAATATCAGTGCCCAGGCGGAAGAGGATGAAGAGGATCTGGGTATTGGAGGACTGACGGGAAAACAGTTGCGAGAACTGCAGGACCTGGTGAGGGCAGAACAGGAAGCCCAGGGCAGGCACTGGTTAGAGACACCTGCTGACTGCCTTCCATGAATGGATCACTTAGAAACACTGGGTTTTCTCTTAGAGACTACAAAATAGAAAGTGATTTTGAAATCCCTTTTTTTTTCTTTTCTACATTACGTGCATTTGCAAGTATAGTGATAAATTTATCTCTGCAAACATGAACTACCCTGTAGCTTTTCGTGTGGTGTGGAGTTACAGACTCCTCAGAGTCTTGTATGTTCATATTCATTTGTTCATCTGTTGGCTCATTTCCCTTGTTAGATTCACTGAATGTCTGTTAGGTGCCCAACTACAGAGACAAATGTAGTTCTTATCCTTAAGAAGTGTATAATTGATGGGAAATAGAGAAAAGTGAGCAGTTACATTACAGTTACCACAAGCTCTGCCAAAGATCAAGATCTTCCAAGATCTTGAAGTAAGGTTTTAAAACTAGAGAGAACTTTTCAGTATTTCTAAATTGCAGTTTGGTAAAACGGGTCACAACATGTCCAGGGATTGTGTATAATGGTAAAGGCTATTAAGAACAAGGCTCATTGGAAGAACCATGTGAATCTCAGGTAAAGCTCACATATTTGGTGTGTATGGTAGAGGATTAAGGGAGATGGCAGTAGATGAAGGTGCTGAGTGAATCATTAACAAAATCCCGAGAGTCCTTGTGCACAAAGAGTTCAGACTGAATGTGAAGAGTGCTAAGTATGAGCAGTTGGATAACTTCAGGAAAAGAGTGACAGATCATGATATGTCATTTTAGGTGCGATGTGGGAACCAGTTCTTAAAGACTAAGATCAGAAGCTGAACATGGAGGTGCATATCATTTCCTTATAGGACAGGCTAGAGCAGAGGGAGCACCATTAGTTTAAGGCCAGCCTGGCTGACTGAGTGAGACCCTCTCTCTCCCTGCTCCAAATAACAACGAAAAGATGGATGTGGTATTGCATAGCAGTAATCTCAGCATCCAAGAATCGGAGGCAGAAGAATTACCCCAGTCTACATAGGGATTTCTAAATCAGTCTGAGTTACAGAGTGAGACCCTGTCTCCAAAACAAAAACAAAAACCAAGAGCAGAGGCAAACAGACTAGTTAATAGAGGCTTGGGATTCTTAGGTAAAAAAATAATCATTCCAAGCATGGACACAGTGAATGTGGAGGCAGACAGAAGCCTGAGAGGTGATTAGAAAATGGAATCCATAGCCCTTTAGAGACTGGCCGTGAGTCAAGAGAGAAGTTTAGCCTTTAGCAGTTAGGCGCTAAGTGAATAGTGATGACAGGCAGTGTGTATTGCTGGTGTTTGTTTTTGTGTGGCTCAAACCTGAGGCCAGGCAAGTACTCTGCCTTCGAGCTATATTCCCAGCTCAAGGACTAATATGAGATGTATTGAGTTTAGGAAGCCTGTGGGAAATGTCCAGTGGGCTTAGCCTGGAAGAGTAGTATAGCTTGCTCTGAAGCTAAGCACGGAGTGATCAGCAGCAGCCCACGGGAAGCTGCAAGAGGTTCTCTGTACAATGTCTAGTAGAAGGTCCACAGTATTGATAGTTTCAGGCCTATTAAAACAACCTGCTAAGATGCCCAGTGAAGCCACATAAGATGCTTCTCTGAAAAATGTAGATCAAGAGAGAAGAGTCTGAGATAGGTCTTGACAGCGAACACACACACATGAGGCCTGGAGAATTACAACCAATTCATGGAATTGTGCAAATGAGGAAACTAAGCATCTGCCCACCTGACACAGTAGTAAAGCCTTATATTTAAAAACAGTGCTAAGCGGGACTGGAGAGATGGCTCAGTGGTTAAGAGCACAGACTGCTCTTCCAGAGGACCCGGGTTCAATTCCCAGCACCCACATGGCAGCTCACAACTGTCTGAAGATCAGTTCCAGGGGATCTGACACTTCACACCAATGCACATAAAATAAAGTTAAATAAACCATAAAAATGTAAAAAAAAAAAAATATTTAAAAAAAAAAAAACAGTGCTAAGCTGAGGATTGACTCCATAGGTCACAGTGCTTCTGCAAGTGTGAGGACCTGGGTTCAGCCCGTGTTAAAGCCAGATGCTATAGTGTGAACACCTGTAATCTCAATGCTCCTGCAGTGAGATGGAAGGCAGAAACAGAAGTCTGGAAGTCTGAAGGCTAGCTAGTTTGGCATCACAGCAGAACAAGGAGATCTTGGTCTCAAGAAAGGAGGTGTCCTCGGACCTCCACACATACGCCCTGGCCCATGTGTGCCCACACTGACACGCATTGTGTACACAAAAGTAAATTAAAAACAAAAATAAAAAGAACCAAAACTCTGTTGAAATAAGAGCGGCTGGGCTGCGTCCCTGGCACCCGGCCGCCCACATGGCTAGCTCTAGCTTATGCCCCGAAATAATTACACACAAACTGTATTCATTTAAACACCGCTTGGCCCATTATATCTAGCCTTTTCTCGGCTAACTCTCGCACTTGGACTAGCCCATTTCTTATAATCTGTGTAGCCCACGAGCTGGCTTACCAGGAATGATCTTAACCTGCGTCTGCCTGGAGTGGGAGAATCATGGCGACTCCTGACTCAGCTTCTTTCTTCCAGCATTCTGTTCTGTTTACTCCTCCCACCTATATTTTAACCTATGAGGGCCAAGCAGTTTCATTGCTTAACCAATGAAATCAACAGATTGATATATGACACTCCCACATCAAAACTCAGTGCTTTCCATCATGCCACTGTTCTCCATGAAAACGGAGTACGTTTCCAGCGCTGTGATTTAAGAATTGTACAACTTCTGATTTAAACCCTGCTTGCCAGTAACATAGATCATGGGTTAGAGGAGCTAAGACCTATCGTCATACTTCATGTGACAGGTTATTTCCTTGACTAGCGCCTAATTGAGGAAGAGAACATGCTGGCCCCGTCCCTGAAGCAGTTTTCCCTGCGGATGGAGATTTTACCATCCTACATTCCAGTGAGGGTTGCTGAAAAAATCCTCTTTGTTGGAGAATCTGTTCAGATGTTTGAGAATCAAAATGTGAACCTGACGAGGAAAGGTAAGAATCCCCTGTGGGGCTGGAGAGATAGCTCAGTGGTTCAGAGCACTGGTTGGTCTTTCAGGGGATCCAGGTTCAATTCCCAGCACCCACATGGCAGCTCACAACTGTCTGTAACTCTAGGATCCAACACCCTCACGCTTATGAGCTTATGATGTATGTATACATGCATACAAGCAAAACACTAATAAAAAAATGAAAGAACGCCTTAAAAAAAGAATCCTCTTGTTCTGTTGGCACTGACCCAAAGCATGTTGGGTTAGAGTGACTGCCATGGCAGCTGTGGCCCGACCACCCTGTCTAATGGCTCCTGTCTGACAGTAGCACCTTTGTACTCCACAGGCTCCATCTTGAAGAACCAGGAGGACACTTTTGCTGCAGAACTGCATCGGCTCAAGCAGCAGCCACTCTTCAGCCTTGTGGACTTTGAGCAGGTGGTGGATCGAATTCGCAGTACTGTGGCTGAGGTGTGTCTTCTAATATTGTTCTAGAAGAAATGAGTTTAGAGAGAAGTAAAGGGCAAGAAGTAGAAAAAAGAGAAAGAGCTCTCTGTGGGGCTGCAGAAATGGCTCAGTGGTTAAGAGCACTGGATTCGACTCAGGTTTGATTCCCAGGACCCACATAGTAGCTCACAACCATCTGTAATTCCAGTTCCAGGGGATCCAGTGCTCTCTTCTGACCCCCACAGGCACTAGGCAGACATATTGTATACAGATACACATGTAGGCAAACACCCTTACACAGAAAATAAAAACTCCCTTTGTTTTTAAAATAGAAGTAGAATTCAACCTTCTGCAGATTTGTTTCAGTTACTAATTTAATTGACTAACAGGGAAACTTTAGTTATAATTTCTAACATTCATGAGTTTGGGTGATGAAAAGTGTGTGTGTGTTGTGTTTTAGTATCAACCACGTATTTCATTTGTATACAGGAATTTTAGGATAGCCAAGCAGACACAGTGATGGTCCAGCCCTTGAGACAAGTGGGAAGGGATGAATGAGTAGGGATTCTAGGTACTAGTACTTCCTGAACTGAGGGCACTTACATTGGTGTGTTGATTATGAACTTCAAGATGAAAACTTATGATGTATGTACTTAACTATATATGTTACTATTTTCACAATAAGGATTTTTAATTTGTGTGTATGTAAGAGTTTTTGTTTTAGTTATATCTTCAGATTGTTGTTTATTTAGAGAAATAGCAGTGCTGATTTATTGATGGTAATCTTACAGATTCTCAACTTGGCTGTAGTTGGACTTTTCTTTGGGCTGCCAACCAGCTTCCAGAAAAGACATGGAAACTTATTATTAATTATGAATGCTTGGTCTTAACTTAGGCTTGTCCCATTCGCTCTTTTAACTTAATTTAACCTGTTTCTAGTCGTCTATGTTTTGCCTCAGGGATTTTTACTTTTCTTTCATTCTGTATGTCCTACTTTCCTGCTTCCTCCCTGTCTGGCTGACTGGCCCCTGGGGTCTCCCTGGTGTCTCTTCCTCCATGTCTGGCTGACTGGCCCCTGGGGTCTCCCTGGTGTCTCTTCCTCCATGTCTGGCTGACTGGCCCCTGGGGTCTCCCTGGTATCTCTTTTTTTTCTTGCCTCATCCTACATTCCTCCTCCTACTTACTCTCCCTGCACGGAAGTTCTGCCTGTACCTCTTCCCTCATTATTCGCCATTCAGCTTTTTATTATACTAGTCAGGTGCCTTAGACAGGCAAGGTAAAATAGCAACACATCTTTATGTAACTGAACAAATGCAAGCATCTTTACATAGTTAAACAAATATTCCACAACATGAAGGGTGTTAATAGTTTGGTTTTTGTTTTGCTTTTCTGTTTGTTTGTTTGGTCGGTTTTTTGAGACAGGGTTTCTCTCGGTAGCCCTGGCTATACTTGAATTCACTCTGTAGACCAAGCTGGCTTCAAACTCACAGCAAGCCACCTGTCTGTGCCTCCCAAGTGCTGGAATTAAAGGCATGTGCCAACACTGCCTGGCAGTCTATAACTTTTTTTAAAAAAAAAGATTTATTTATTTATTTATTATGTATACAGAGTTCTGTCTGCGTGTGTGCCTACATGCCAGAAGGCAGCACCAGATCTCATTATAGATGATTGTGAGATACCATGTGGTTGCTGGGAATTGAACTCATAACCTCTGGAAGAGTGGCCAGTACTCTTAACCTCTGAGCTATCTCTCCAGCCCAATATTTTTAAAATGTATTAAAGATGACATCATCTGAAAGTAATGTTTTATAATAATTCCTCCAGTGTTTAAACCTTTTCCCCCTACACTGTTGCTTCTTTTCATCTAGAATCTTTAATGATGCATTGGTCAGCTTGGCTTTGTTTGTATAAATCGTGTCAAACAATAGAGTGATAATGGATGTCTCTGATTACTTGACTCTAGAGATTATACAGCTAGTTACTGCATTGCTATGACATTTACTGTAGGCTTTTAGAACAGAAGTTTATTAAAGAATTCCCTTCCTACTTGACGGAGTTTTTATCTTAAGGGATGTTCAGTTTTATCAGCTGCAGACTATTATCTGTCTTGTTCCTTTGTTGTTGTTGTTAAAAAGTTAATATTAGGAATTGTTACTGAAAGTGTGAACCTCTCTAAAAAGTGATCTAAGCCAGGCTTTCTTCAGGAAGAAAAACTTCAGTTGAGTAGGTTTGAAACTAAATTTACCATAAAATTTCTTCTTCCAACTTTGGGGGCCCATATGAAGGGACCAACAGGCAGCACTGGGACTCTGAAACATGGCTGGGCTGGGTGGTTGGCAAAGCCATGTCTGAGTGAGCCTTGGAGATTCATGCTGCTGTTGAGCATAGCCTCTGTGGTCTCCACATCCCTCAGCATCTATAGTTGTATGAAGGCTCTCACTGGGAAGTGTTCTGGTACTTACAGTGACATGGTGGATTTTTCCAAGCACTGCTGCTGAAGCAGATTAATGATTTAAGCACCACCCTTAGAAAGAATTGAGACACAGAATTGTTAGTAAAATTAGGTTAAAGTGTATTCGTTAGTGGCTTTGTGATGGAAAAATATTGGGGAACAACTTAAAATTTAGAAAGGCACATAGTTGAGCGAGGGACTCGTTGAGGTCAAGAAACAAGAACAATGACAGCCTGGCTATTTGCTGACAAACCTTTCCTGCTAGCATGGGTTGGTGATCAAAAGTGTTGATAATTCCTTGTACCCATTTCTGCCCAGAGCTGCTTGATACAAAAACTGTTGATGAGTGGGTCTGCACCCTGAAGATTTAAAGTAGAGATGACTGATTACTTTTCATATATTAAAGCTTAGATTTGTAGCCAGGCGGTGGAGGTGCACACCTTTAATCCCAGCACGTGGGAGGCAGAGGCAGGCTGGTCTCTGTGAGTTCAAGGCAAGCCTGGTCTACAAGAGCTAGTTTAGTTCCAGGACAGACTCCCTGTCTCGAGAAACCAAAAAAAAAAAAAAAAAAAGGTTTAGATTTGTAATTCTTTTTTTTTTTTTATTGAGAAAAAAAAAATTCCGCCTCCTCCAAAGATTTCTTGGTTGATTTTTTTTTTTAAATGCAGCCTGCCAGCGAAAGAACTAGCTGAGAAAAATACCTTGCTTGCTTACATGTTAATCTATAATAAGTTGGTTCAGTATAAATGTATGTGGGTTCTTAAAACAACTTGTAAAGTGTAAAATGTTCACTCATGTAAGAGATATAGAAAACATTGTTTTTCACTTGTATTTATTGTAATCATTCACTTAAAAATAGAATGTAACCACATTGTAATTTTTATATTGCTTGAAAGATTTTGCTGGGGAAGAGAAGCTGTAAGGGAGAAAATAAAGACATGAGAGAAGGAAACACCAGGAAAGATGTAGAAGGAAGTAGCTAGGAGGAAGATATCTGGAGAGACAGAAGGGAAATACCAGGGCAGAAGAACAGAACAGAAAGAGTAGAGTAGAACCATCAACAAAAAGAATAATAAAATAAGAACTCATCCTTGGCCGTCAGAAAAGTCCTCGTGTGTCTGTCTGTCTGTCCAGTAGTTCTGCTCTGCATCTTTTCAGTTTCTCAGACGTGCTGAAGGCTTGCCATTCCTCAGCACCCTGGGTGAGATCCGGGTGTGTTTGAGATATGCGTGTGTGTTTAGATTTTCCTCCCGCAGATAGAAAAGTCAGGTTGACTCCGTGGACTTCAGTCCCTGGAACTTTGAAGGCTGGTGCTCACACAGCAGTGTGTAACAATGTTGATATTCTGCAGCACTTAACTATCTCAGGTAGATTTAATTTTAAAAATACTTACTTGTCTGAACTATGTTTTGTTTATTTAAATTTTGTCTTTTAAAAATTATTTTGTGTGTTTGTGGTATATGTATTTATGTTGCCTGTGCACACACATGCACCCCAGAGGTCAGCCTCCGATGTCTTCTGTTTTCACTCTCCACCTTACTTTTTAGGACAGCGTCTCCCACAAAACCAAGGGTTCTTCTCCAGTGAGTCCCCAGGCCCTACTGTGAGCTGTTTCCCAGCATCTGCTGTAGGCATGAGCACTCTACCCAGCTTTTGCTTGCGGACCTGAGACTTGAACTCTGGTCCCTGTGCTTGCTTAGCTTGCTTTCTTCACTGAGCCATCTCACTAGCCCCCATTTTCCTCATTATTGTTTCATCTTTTTGGGCTTTTATTAAGATTAAGAAACTAAGCCGGGCCGGGCGGTGGTGGCGCACGCCTTTAATCCCAGCACTCGGGAGGCAGAGGCAGGCGGATCTCTGTGAGTTCGAGACCAGCCTGGTCTACAAGAGCTAGTTCCAGGACAGGCTCCAAAACCACAGAGAAACCCTGTCTCGAAAAACCAAAAAAAAGAAAAAAAAAAAAAAGAAAGAAAGAAAGAAAGAAACTAAGCCGGGCGGTGGTGGCGCACACCTTTAATCCCAGCACTTGGGAGGCAGAGGCAGGCGGATCTCTGTGAGTTCGAGGCCAGCCTGGTCTACAAAGGGAGTTCCAGGACAGGCTCCAAAGCTACAGAGAAACCCTGTTTCGAAAAAAACAAAAAAAAAAAAAAAAGATTAATAAACTAATTAGAGCTAGCTTTTTGTTTCTTATTTTCCCTTAATTTATAAGTTCTTTAGGTCATTTTTACTTGTCTTTCTCTTTTTCTTCTTATTTAAATATTAAGATACTAACTTGAACACTAAACAAATTATGTATATGTGGAAAATTATGTAGTATTCAGGACTTTTGTTTATTTATTTTTATTTTATGTGCAATGGTGTTTTCTCCCGGGTGCCAGAATTACAGACAGTTGTAAGCTGTCAGGTGGGTGTTGGGAATTAAACCTGGGTCAGTACTTTTAACTACTGAGCCGCTCTCTCTCCAGCCTCTCATGTAGTATTTCAGTGCATGTATGAGTTGTATGATTTTTTTCTTACATATTTGGGTGTTAAGCCTGCATGTATATCTGCATCACATGCCCGCCAGCCTGGTGTCCTCGGAGGCCAGACAAGGGTACTAGAGTCCCTGGAACTGGGGTTATGGATGGTTGTGAGCCACCTTGTGGTTGCTGGGAATCAAACCCATATCCACTGGAAGACCAGCAGTACTCTTAACTGCTAATCTATCTCTCCAGTCCTTTAAAAAAAAGGGGGGGGGGATTTTGCTCCATAAACAAGATTGGCCTGGAACTTGGTGAACATTTTCCTGCTACAGCCTCCCAGTTCTGGAATGACAAGCAGGTCTTTTTTTTTTTTACTTTTTTACTTTTCATAAATCGTGATCAAGAAGGGCAGGTGGTGGTAATGCGCGCCTTTAAGCCTTTAATCCAAGCACCCTCGAGGCAGAGGCAGGTAGGTCTCTGAGTTCAAAGCCAGTCTGGTCTATAGAGCAAGTTCCAGGACAGCTAGACTACACAGAGAAACCCTGTCTCAAAACAAAACAAAACAAAAAGTTGATACAAAATTCACACAAACAGCATTGTAGATATTTTAAAATGATATCCAATCCAGTGGTTTTTAATTTCACAGTTGTATATGCAGCTGTTACCATTAATTTCAGCACAGTTTTATCTTACATAGGTTTTTGTTTTGTTTCTCTCTGTTTAACTATCTGTTTATTCCTAGAGTTCACTGAACTTGGGTTCACTGTAATGAACTTAAGTGTTTTTGTTTGTTTTTGTTCTAATCTCATCACAGCACCTCTGGAAGCTAATGGTCGAGGAGTCAGACTTACTGGGTCAGCTGAAGGTAATAACTCTTGAGGTGATTGTGAAAAGCACTCTTGCCTAGACTTGTGGTAGGCTCACTTGTTTACGCAGGTGAGAAATCATATGTGATGCCACAGAGCGTCTGTACTCCATAAACATTCACGTTCACTTGCCTCTGTTGTGCTCTGAATGCCATCAAACACAGAGTCCTCCCGCAAGGCTGCCTGTATGTTTCTTTCTAAATACCAAGCCTGTGTCCTTCAGACTGATAGCGTCTGTCTGATTCTTTCGGGTAGTAAGGGCCTCTGGGCTCTGATTTACTCAGTTGTATATTGAAATTCTTTCCTCAGATCATTAAAGACTTTTACCTTCTGGGACGAGGAGAACTGTTCCAGGCGTTCATTGACACAGCTCAACACATGTTAAAAACACCACCCACTGCAGTGACAGAGCATGGTAATTGTCCCGTGGCCCTGAGAATAACAGCTTGCTCAAGTTACAGGGTGTTTCTTGGCTGATGTTGTGTGCTGTATGTTTGCCTGCACGGGCCAGAAGAGCGGGAACTTGAGTCACAAGCATTTGTGAGCTACATGTGGGCGTGTGGAAGAGAACCTGGGTCCTCTGCAGTGCTTTTAACTGCCAGTGCTCTAGCCACCTCAACCTAACCTGGGAAAGTCTAGTTAGAGCTAAAGCTCCCTTGTGCTTGGGTTGTAACTGGGTCTCAGAACAAGTAAAAGAACGGTCTTCAGTACTGTTAAGACTTTGCTCCTGGGGCTGGAGAAATGGCTCAGAGGTTAAGAGCATTGCCTGCTCTTCCAAAGGTCCTGAGTTCAATTCCCAGCAACCACATGGTGGCTCACTACCATCTGTAATGGGGTTTGTGCCCTCTTCTGGCCTGCAGGCAGAAACACAGATAGAATATTGTATACACAATAAATAAATAGATATTAAAAAAAAAAAGAAAAAAGACTTTGCTCCTTACCTTTGTTGAACACCCCCACCCCCATCTGTAACAGCCCAGCCTGGTCTGTAGCAGCAAATTAAAGAGGTCTAGTGAAGTGCTGTATTTTAAGTGGCCCTCCCCGGGTCACATGGCGATCATTGTAACAATGAAGAAGTGAGGCCTTAGTTAATGGCTGCCTCCTTCCAGACACAAGAAGAGAATGTAGGAAGAATCCAAGCCAAGAAAAAGGAAATAGGAGGGAAAATGGAGACTAGTGTTTTATAGTTTAATGAGACAATAGATATCTACTGTACCTTTTGTTACAGAAAGCAGAAAAGCCAGTTCAGACTCATTTAAGCAAATAAAAAGGATAGAAATTATTGATTCTCATACTATCTCAAAGATAATTAGGTAAAATTTTGTCTTCTTGGCCAGCAGAACAGGCTCCAGCCCATTGGTCCTCAACCTTCCTAACCCTGTGACTCGTTAATACAGTTGTTCATGTCATGGTGACACCCAGCCATAAAATTATTTTTGTTGCTACTTCATAACTAATTTTGCTACTATTACGAATCATAATGTCAGTATTCGATATGCAGGAATCAGATTTGGAACCCCCGTGAAAGGGTCATTCAACCAACTGCTGCTCTTGCCATATTTAAATGTTACTAAAACTGATCTCAAAAGAGCTGCATTCTTCTAGAGTCTGAAGAAAGCCTCTGGGTTGGCTTGGATCAGATCAAGTCTATAAAATGTCAGCTGTCAAGATCCATTTGATCATGCTGCCTCCCCAAAAACTGGATGTTGCCAACCCCGCTGACACTACAGGAGTGATTCTCAGGATTGTTATAACAAGGACAAGGAGACAGAAGCCACAGATGTTGCTTTCCTATGTCTTTGTTGCAGATGTAAACGTGGCCTTTCAACAGTCAGCACACAAGGTGCTGCTAGATGACGACAACCTTCTCCCTCTGTTACACTTGACAATCGAGTATCATGGGAAGGACCATAAAGGTTTGTTACTCTCCACTTGCCTCCTCTCTGCATCTTCTAGTTCTGGACCTTAGGGATCACTTAGTCTAGTTATCTAATTTTGTATAAGAACAAACATAATTCCAAAAAGGTTCAGCTCCTCTGTCCATAGGTTGTAGCATGAATAATAAAAACCCAGAGACAGATACTGGGGTTCAACCTGAAGATCAGAAAAGCAGAGCAACCAGCCGCTGGCTCTTACTTCTACCTCAGACCGAAATGGTGATCCTACCTCCAGGAATCTCAGAATGAGAATGAGCTGAGACTTGTCTCCTCCAGTCTTATATTTGTCTCTAGTGCTGGGGTTAAAGGCGTGCACCACTACTACCAGGCTTCTGTGGCAAACTAGTGTGGCTACTGAGATTAAAGGTGTGTGCCACCACTGCCTGGTCTGTATGGCTGACCAGCATGGCTGTCTTACTCTCTGATCTTCAGGCAAGCTTTATTTATTAAATACAAATGAAATATCACTTACAATAGGTTTTTGAGATTGCATCTATATTTTTGTCTAAAACACATCTCAGAAAAGCCCTCACAGAAGTTTCCTCCCCTCTACCTTTGTTGCCTCTATAAGTCCTGCTATTTAACACCACTGAGGCCTCATTTTATGTGTGCAGTTCATCTTGGTCTCTCTGGTTTTAATTAACCAAGGTATTTTTCATTATCTTCTTAACTTTAGCAGATGCCACCCAGCCAAAAGAAGGGCATTCTCGGGAAACGTCCCCACGGGAAGCCCCTGCTTCCGGCTGGGCAGCTCTAGGTCTCTCCTACAAAGTACAGTGGCCACTACATATTCTCTTCACCCCAGCCGTCTTAGAAAAGTAAGTATTTCTGAGTTTTTCCCAAGTAAATATTTCCCACCTTATATCCAAGGGAAGAAGTAAGTGTGAACAGGAGTAAGATGGGTAGAAGTGAGCCAGTCGTCCAGCTGGTTTCTACACTAGTGAGCCAGAGGTTGCACACTTGCCTGTCTTCAGGAGCTAGACGGGTTCTAGTTTTTTGTTGTTATGAAAAAGACAAGATAAAAAGCAACTTGGGAGGAAAGGACTTATTTGGTGTATATGTCTAGATAACAGTTCTTCATTGAGGGATGTCAACCTAAGGATTTCATGGAGGAACAGAGGCAGAAACCACAGAGGGGTGCTTCTTATTAGCTTGCTCCTCAGTTTGCTCAATTTACTTTGTTATACATCCCAGACCCACCTGGTCAGGTGTGGTACCACAGTGCACTGGGCCCTTCCACATCAATCATGAACACAAGAACACACCCCACAGATTTGCCCACAGCCCAGTCTGATTAAAGCAGTCTTTAACTGAAGGTCCCTGTTCTAGGTAACTCCAGCTTCTGTCAAGTTGACCAAAACTAAAACAACAAACAGCAGCTCACATTACTAAGGGAGGTAACAGCCCTGAAACAATAGTTCTTGGGAGGAGCACTGCCCGTACACAGTGGGACCCAAGATCCCCAGGAAGGAGATGAGAAAAGCACACTGCACTCTGAGAAAGGATGAGGAACCCCATGCTCTGTGGCTACAGGAATGAGGAAGACATCTCTCTTCAGCCTTCCCCCGTCTAGCTTGTTCTCCACAACATGCCTACTGTTTTACAATAATGAGAAACTGGGCAGACTGGGCATAAGCAGGAAATGGTGAGGCTGTTGGAGGATTCTGCAACAGGTTCAGAGCTCATCAGGTGTACAGGCCTTATCCAGAGACTCAAAGACTTAACAGCTCACAGATGCCCACAGTCCTGGTTTGAGACAGGGTGTGTGTGTATGTGTTTATAAAATTTAATGTTTTTAATATAAAATAAAAATATTTTAATATTTAAACTTTAAGGTATTTGGTTAATATTTAATAAATATTTTAATGTCTTTTTTAATAAGTATGTATATGGGGTATGTGTGATGTGAATGACTGCAGGATCAAAAGAGGACACTGGCTCTCTTACTGAGGCTTAGTTATTGTGTTGTATAGCTGAAATTCATTTCACTTTCTCACCACTCTTCTAGCCTGCTTGTCTTTGTGTGAAGGGATGTTAGATTGAGGTTTGTATCTCAGTGATGCTTCTGTCATAGGTACAATGTTGTTTTCAAGTACTTACTGAGTGTGCGCCGTGTCCAGGCTGAACTACAGCACTGCTGGGCTCTTCAGATGCAGCGCAAGCACCTCAAATCTAACCAGACAGATGCAGTCAAGTGGCGCCTAAGAAATCACATGGCCTTCTTAGTAGATAATCTTCAGTACTATCTCCAGGTATGTTCTGAGCGGTTTATGGAAGAGGTGGGAAAGGAGCCTAGAGAACACTGAGATGGGGCAGTTCTGTATCTGGTAAAATGCTGCAGTTGGAGAAAATTTAGGAGTTACATCACTAGGTATGTTTCTTGGCATTTTAAGGGGAAGTGGATATCCATAGATAAAGGGATTTAGGCTTCAAGATACTTATTTGCCAGATATTTTGGAATTCTCACGCATGTCCAGTCTTTTGACATTGTAACATGACATCATTTACAGAGTTCACACCCAAAAACCATGCAACAGTTACCACGCCCCTTCCCTCCCAAAAGAATATCATTTTAGAATTTTGTGCTGCCCCTTGACTGCATGTAGCCCATACCTGTCCTTGGCTACATGTTGGACAAGCTTCTTGTTGCTGACCATTTCAGTCAGTGGAAGGGATGAGGCATGACTGGATTAGGCCAGGGTAGGGGAGAGTGGTCTGCAAAGACATTTGAAGCTATTAAAAATTACACACCATGGAGCTGGAAAGATGGCTTAGCAGTTAAGAATGCTAACCACATGTACAGAGGACCCAGGTTGGGTTCTTAACACCCACATGGTAGCTGACAACATCAGTAGCTCTAATCCAATAACTGTAGTCCCAGAGGATCTGACACCTTCTTCTGACCTCCGTGAGCACCAGGAATACATGTGATATACATACACACATGCAAACAAAACGTGTAATTTATATATATATTTGCACAACCATGACTGGGAATATAGCTCAATTGGTAGAATACTTACATAGCATACAGGAAGAGTATGATGGTACCAGTCTATAATCCCAACACTTGAGAGGTAGAAGCAAGAGGATCAGAAGTTCAAGGTCATCCTTAGCTATACAGTGAGTTTGAGGCTAGCCTGGCCTACATAAGACCCTGTCTCAAAAACAGAAATTATACAATCAATCAGACCTGTTGACATACAACTATAACATCCACACTGGGAAGTGTCAGGAAGGAGAATCATAAAGTCTGGGCTACAGCAAGACCTATGTCAAAAGAAACAGATGACAGGGTATGAGGCTCAGTGCTACAGCTTCTTCTTGCATACACAAGGCCCCAGCAACACACACACTTTACAAGGCTCAGCAATTGAAGTATGTCTTTGGTCAGCCTAAAGTGGCTAGAAGGAAGATGAGGGCTGGTGAGATGATTGAGTGGTGAAGGCTAGAGCCACCAAGCCTGATGACCTGGGACCTACATGGTAGAAGACTGGAACAGACCCTGGAAAACTGTCCTTTGTCCTTCTCATGTACCCTGCAGGATGAACAATTCACACACACACTCATACTCGTTCTAAAAGGTGAGAAGAACCATAAAATAGAGCACTCAGGATGTGCCAGGTGCTAAAACAAATTATCTGTCTGTCAGGTAGATGTGCTGGAGTCTCAGTTCTCACAGCTTCTTCATCAGATCAATTCTACGCGGGACTTTGAGAGCATCCGATTGGCACACGATCACTTCCTAAGCAATCTTTTGGCACAGTCCTTTATTTTGCTGAAACCTGTAAGTAAGAGCGGGGGGGGGTTTCCCGAGGGCACTTCTAACATATTCCTTCAGGCTCTTGGAATTGACAAAATAGGAAACTATTAAGTCCTTGTTCAATTCCATTTTTACAAAATAGAGAGGCAGCAGTAAAAGGGAACTGAAATGTTGTTCCATAGGGTGTGGTGAGCAGGTGTAGATAAAGAACTGGGTATTTAATCCCCAGGAGGAATGAGTGTTACAGGAATCTGCCTGACTCTACAGCACCAGGATCAACCAATAAATTGAAAGTTTTCTTCATAGGCACATGTGTCTTATCATTCTGACTGTGTGTCCCATCTGCAAGTACACACATTTAGCACTTTTGTGGAAGCTCTCCTCGAGTCATCTGTGACCTTGTGACCATCTAAGGCCAAAGGACATCTAAGTCAAACATGTAGATTGGGGTCCAGGCATAAGTAATTTTTAAAGCACACAGCTGGTTCCAATCCTAAAATGAAAAGTGAGAAACTGAAATAATCCCTATAGTGTTTATACTTGAATGTCTGGGTGAACAAGTTGTACTGCTCAGGGCGCCAACCATAAATGGTATCGGCTTCTTTTTGCTCTGGTATTTGGGGCTGTTACTTGCCAAATAAGGGAAGAATAACTAAAGTAGTCAGTATTTCAAAGGGTTCTGTGAGCTTAAAAAAAAAAAAAAAAAAAAAAAAACACAGCAGTGATAGGCACTGTTCTTACATGGCATGGGTGTATCCTGAGGAAAAGCAGAACATCAGAACAGATCATCTTAATGAAGTCTTTATTGAGTGCTTACTGTATGCAAGGCACTGGGGATACAAAGAGGTATAAGTCATGGCTCTGCCCTTAAGGAGCTCACAATCTAGTTGGAAAAACAAGATGTACATACAAAAGTCAGCAACAGCACACATGACCTGGACAATTGCCAGTAAACAACACAGATACTACAACAGAGAAAGGCGGAGTTCACTAAAGGCTGCAGTGGGGAAGGACCATTTCTCAGAATGGGACTTGACTGGTACTAAAGAGAAAAGAAATCCCAGGAAACAGTGCTCATAGCTCAAAGGCAAGAGCACGCGCAGTGTGTCTGATAAAGGATGGTGAGCTACTGGCGAGTAGAGTGGAGGCTTTGTGCAGGGGGACAAAGAATGCAGCTGTCCCAGGAAGGGATGTTCATTTGCATGTTGTTTGGGAGGGCTAGACAACTTGAGGGTGGGTAGTGTCTGGAGTTCAGACAGGGGAGGTCAGCTATTATTTTCCCAAACCCTGCATTTTCAGAAGTTTCTTTCTTCATTTCCTAACACCAACTATATTTTTGGGTAGGTGTTTCACTGCCTGAATGAAATCCTAGATCTCTGTCACAGTTTTTGTTCACTGGTCAGTCAGAACCTGGGTCCACTGGATGAACGGGGGGCTGCCCAGCTGAGCATTCTTGTGAAGGTGAGTCTGCCTGGCCACTGGCTACATGCTCCTACCCCCACCCCGCTGAGCAAACTGCCTTTGCTCTGGCCCAGTAAAGCCTATCCCAGAACAGACAAAGAAATGACAAGATAAAAAGATAAAAGCGTTGCTATCAGTGGATATTGAAGATGATTAATGTACTGCCTCACAGTGTTCAGAAATAGTTCAGCCCTGAATAGGTTCAGCCCACCAAGTATGCATTGGCTTTGTGCTCATTTTCTCACATCCCACTTCCTTCCCTGAACCAGCCTCCCAGCTCACTTGTAATTATAATCTGAGACTATATTTATCTCCTGTAACAAAGCAAGCTCAGTTGCAATCCTGGTATGTGATAGAATATATTAATCTGAAATGAGCTTCAAATTATTACTAATGAGAAAGTACTTTCATGGAAGTCATGCATTTCACGGACATGGCATTAAGAAGTCAAGAGTCGTTTTAGGAGCTGACAGAAATGGGAATGTGGTCCTGAGAGGACCCCAGGCGCCTAGCACTCTGCACGGGTAGTGACAGCTTGGGTCTCTCAACAGGGCTTTAGTCGCCAGTCTTCACTCCTCTTCAAGATTCTCTCCAGTGTTCGGAATCACCAGATCAATTCAGATTTGGCTCAGTTACTGCTCCGGCTAGATTATAACAAGTATTATACCCAGGCTGGTGGGACTCTGGGCAGGTAAGAATAATCCTTGGGGAACTCATTAGGTTTGGGGAAGTTAATGAGTTGTAAAAGTCCAAAATGGAACTTTAACCTTCATCTACAAACGCCCTCATTTTATAAGCAAGGCTCAGAGATACAGGAAGTGGGGGGAAGGGAGTTATTTCATAATTTTTCTGGAGATTATGTAAAAATCATCAGCATGGTGAAATACTACAGCTGAGGGTGAATTCTGTGTTAGATTATGTATGTTCTAAGGGGCAGTGTGGCTTGCACAATCTGCTCTGACACGTACTAGCAGTGCAGCTGTGGCACCATGCTTCACTGGCCACTGCCTCTTCTAGACTTCTTTAAATCTAATAATGACATCCAGTGGTAGCTGGCTCCTCAGCGGTGTCATTCTTTCTAGTTTTAGCAGAAGCCAGACATGTTTTGGAGTATCAAGGTAACATCAGCTGTATCTCAGATGACCATGCTTCTTGGGAAAGCATAGCATTTAATGAAACTTTTTTTCTTTTTTATAGTTTTGGGATGTAAAAACTGGTTCTTAAAATGAAGTAACCATCAGTCCTACCACGCTCTGATTTCTGTAATAAGCCTCCCCAGGCATCACAAGATGCCTGCAGACTGGTGAAAGGATGCTACCTTTTCTTCTAGAAGCAGTCCAGAGGTCCTCCCTACCATTCCTATAGGGGAACTGGGGCCAGCTATCTCTCGACCACTCAAAGGCTTTGTTCCTTTACACTAAGACATCTGTTGGGTAGGTTCACTTGTGCAACAGCAGTGTATTGAACATTTACTATGTACCTATGGACTCTTCAAGGTATGGAAGATACCACAGAGAACAATGGGAACCAATAAAATGTTTAGGATTGGTTCACATGTAAAGAAGAAATTCTTATGTAAAGGTCAGCATCTAGTTGTTACCACCAACTTAGAAAAGACTTTCCCTCCTCTGTACCACATAATTTATAACTATACAGATTGTCTTTAGTTTTCAGAAATTTAAGATTTAAGAGCCTCCCTCCTTTAAGGATATTCAAAACCTGACCTCAACAATTCAGCCAGTAGGTTCTCTAATTCTTTCAGACTGGCAATAGGGGGTAGTTCTAGCTAAAGATGACAGCGGTCAAATTGTTCAGATGTTAGACAGTGAAAATTGCAAACTTCTCCCTATGCTCAGATAGTGAAGTCACTAATGTTCCTATCAGCATAAACAAAGGAAATACTCCATTAACATACCTGCCCTCCACAATGGACAAGAGTGCAGTCTTTGGGCCTATCTGTAGTCCCTGATTGTTCTCTTCTTTTACCACCCACTGTGAAAGCCTGTACTTGTCAACTACAGAGGATCCCTTCCATTGTTACCTCTAGAAGCAAAGCATGGCAGACAATGGCCTACTGCTTGTTTTTATAAATAAAGTATTATTCAAACAATCACACATACTCATTTACCTAATGTCTATGATTGATTTCATCTCACAGCAAAAGACAAGAAATTGTGACAGACGAAATGACTGTAAACCTAAAGTATTTACTGTTTGGCTCTTTATAGAGAGCATAAAGACTAGTAAGTAGCCTTGATTTAGAGAGTGACAGGTTGTTTGTTAATGGGGACAATGTTGAGTGCCAGGAAGGAATGGCTTCCAGCAGTTGTGACAGTTAACGCTTGCTTTACAGAAAATTGTCCCGTCAAGTTCATTGTCACTGTCCATTCATACCAGTTGGTCATCTTCCCTTTCAGCTCTGAGTACCACAGATCAGCTGTTAATAAGCTCAGGTCTTAATGGTCTTGATACCCAGAGTGTCCTCGACCCCGTTCAACTTTGGCACTGTTTATCTAGGCCCTCTTGTACTCTAAGCAGAACATTTTAGATGGCCTGGGATAACCTTGTGACTTTGACGGTGGTGCCACAGGATAAATTTCATTCCTACATTTTTATCTTCCTTTGTTTGCTGTACTGCTAAAGTGATGATTAAACCTGCTGGGAAACTTAAGAGAAGATCCTGTAGTACCATGTTCTGAGATTAAGCTCAAAGAAACAGATGAAGAAATCTCAAGTTACTACAACCAAAAAGAGTCAACATTTATTTTATCATAAAAGTTCAGCAAATAAAACTATGTACAAGATTCATGCAAAGAATACAATTCCACACAAGACACACTTAAAACCTGATTAAAACACAATCTCCACAATAGCAGGGATAAAACCAGTAAGACCAAGTATCTTCAGTGAGAAACATAATCATGTTTATATTTTGGATGCTGTTTGAATCCAATTCTCTCCCCAACAATGAGGCACTGGATCACCCACTCTTGTGACACCACAGGCAGCTGCAAGGCTTCAGCACACTTGAGCACCGAGGCTGGGCATGAGGGGTCTGTCACCACCACATCAAATACCCCTAAAGCAATGTCTGCAAGAAGTAGGGGGAAGTGAATGAGGAAAGAACACTCAGTTTAGCTCTTATTAAAAGAATAGGTGCCTTCTAGCCAGTATTCCTACTCTGCCAACCAAAGCCCTCTTACAGATACTGTATATTCATAGCCTAAAAGTTGTCATCACCACTTGCTAACCTTGTAGACCTAATAAACAGAAATGCCACTGGAGACTATAAAAGCAGGAACAGCTTTTGACCTTCTCTTACACTAACCCATCCTTTTGAAGATGGGACTTCTCTTAAAAATAATGACTGAGACTTGGACCACACAGGCTAACAGCTGTGAGTCTATGGACATCCCTGGAATGACAGCGAACACACACTTTCCAGGTACCTTTGTTATGGGCACTTGAATGGTGCTGCTTCACGGAGGCTGCCCCTCCAGTCATGAGGATCTCAGACCAGAGCTCCAGGAAATTCTGTTGTTGATCTGACACCAAGAGTACCTTCAGATTCTGGAAAGGGTTTTCGCGGGGTTGCCTATGAAGGAGTTGGAGATGCAGTGTTTGGGAACTGGAAAGAACCTTAGTATGACCCGTCATAACTAACGATTAGCTCATCTAGCTTATCTGCAAAGGCACTCACTCCTGCACATCCGAATGCTTCCCTAACTAGGTCACGTAGTGGACTAAGTCCTGCCTCTCTTCTGATGAGGTATGCACTCTGGGATCCTAGACTTTATTAATAAGCCAATCAAGTTATGCTTCTGAGTTCCCTCCCTTTTAAGTTTAATGATTGAAACTTAATCCTAATCTCAGTGCTTCCACTAATAGGGGATACTGGACCTAATCTTCCCACATCTTCGGAAGGTTCCCAGCCAATGTAGAATGAGACGAGAGCAATAAAGTACTTGACTCCAGAAATCATTTCAAATGTCTACAGACATTCCAGTTTCTAGTAACACTGTTTTCCCAACTAGATTACTAGACTTTCCTTAAAAGCTAGTCTTCCTATTGTCTCGGCTCCAGACGGGCTCCCAAACACTCACCAATCCAGAATTCTCTGCTCCTCAAGGCTATACCCAGCAGGCAGCAGGTAATTACGGTAGTTTTGGAGCTGGTTGGCATGGCAACTGTCATGGACCCAGACATGAGACACACAAGGAATTCCACTGGCAAGGCACAGGAAGTACTTCCGGGTTCGGCAATGCTGATCCGCAATTAGGAGACACTGGTAGGCTGTGTTACACTGGAAGAAAAAGAGCCCAGCTGACAGGTCTGGTGGTGTCTAGGGAAACCTTTCCTGACTGCACCTGATATATACCCTCGAGAGCCAATATGAAGAATTCTAGTTGGTATCAAAAATACCATTTAATCTGTGTTCATACCTAAGGCTGTGTTGTTCACTGAGAAGCCCAAACTGCTTTCTGAAACATTTACCCTATCACACCTATGGCTTTTGGAAGACCTAAATCTCAAGGGTCAACCATACCAGGTACCCACCCAACCTTCCAGGCTAGAGAATCAGCAAAACAATAGCTCTATTGCTCTCTCAACACCACTACCACCTAACCCCGGGTTCTAGCTTCTCTTCCTGTACAATGAAAATGCTGGGCTGAGGTGGCAGAATGGCACAGCACTCTGAAATTCAGCCAACTTCCCAAACCCCTCTTGGCCCTTTTCTCAATACAGAAAGTGAGTAGCCAGAAAAAAAAAACTGCCTCACCTGGGCTTCATTGAAGTCTTCAAGGATATACCCAGCTCCTGCTCGAAGCTGGCATTCTGTATACTGCTTGTTGAAAGGAGGAATTTCTAAAAATTCTATATATACATAGAAAAAAATAACCAAATTATTTTTAATAATAATGGTTGGTTTCCTAGGTGCTACTTTAATGCCTATTTGTAACTGCTGCTTCCTTTTCTATTCTGCAGTTATCTATAAAGGCTTAGACAGACACATAAGATTTATTAATTTGAGGGACTCCCATTATTCAGTCAGCTTTCTGAGCTATACAGCACCAAGCAACACACGCTTATATGGAACTGCTGTGTGAAGTCTGGTTTCAAGGGCTAGGTTGTTATAGCAACACTGGAACAACAAGGCTGCAAACCATCTTTAACATAATGCCAGGCAGCTGCAGCGACTCCTAACACTGAGATCGGGCTAGGTCACTGAGTGCATACTTTTTCCTCCACAGTACCTATCTGAATTGTGTGACACAAACTACATCTGCTCTCATAGCCCAGCTGCCCATCACCAGAGTATCTCTACTCAGATTTTTCATATGCAGCTTCCAAACCATAGAAATCTTAAATGTAGCTCCACTGATCTCTTCCCATGCCCTGTGCCGTATGTTTCTGAGGCTAGAACTGGCGAGTAGTTAGGAAAAATTAAAGTCATAACACATCTTCAGTTGTACCATTTTATATCAATCATCTTCCTTCATTTTGATTCCTTTCTTGTAAGACTCGACATTAGTTGAAACTCTACCTGGTTTTTTATTTTATTTATTTATTTTCTTTTTTCAAGACAGGGTTTCTCTGTTGTAGCCTGGCTGTCCTGGAACTCACTGAAATCCGCCTGCCTCTGCCTCCCTGATTGCTGGGATTAAAGGCGTACACTACCACCGCTACTGGCTTAACTCTAACTTATAAACAACATTCTATCTAGTTCTTAGCTAGCTTGGACAGACATCTGGAGATTTCTGTCACTCACTATATTTGATCTACACATTGTCTCCTACACCACACACGTGCCAGACCTCTGAGATACATGGCAGTCCACTGGACTACAGATTCCACATAGACACAGAGTGAGAGATGCCACATAAATGACATAATTATTTTAAGGTTAATGAGAGGTCCAAGAATTGAAAGGGCCTAGAAGCTAATTTCCTAGGGCACTGGGGACACCACAGTCTCTTCTATTCAGAATAAAACTCATCCTCCACATGGGTTTTCTTAAGTAGGTGCTAGAGCGTAAATGGAAAAGGTGGCAAGTCATCAGAAACATGGTTGATTTGTATGGTTCTAGGAAGGTAAAGCCAGCACCGTGTTCTAATCCCATCTGCCATTATTGTTGAAAAAAAAAGCAATTTAACTTTGATGGATTTTTATCATTCATTTTCTATATGAAGAATGAGACTCCCTAGGCCAGGAAGATAACTCAGCAGGCAAAGGCACCACCAAGCCTGGAAACTTGAGTTTGACTCCCTGGGACCCATTAAGATAGAAGGAAAGAGAACTGATTCTTCCAAGTTGCCCTTGGGTAACAAATATACCCATGTATAAATCTATAAGTATATATCTGAGTGTGTACCTCTATCTATGTAGTATGTAAATTAACAAAAAAATCTTGTCTCCCAGCTGCTTACCAAGACTTATCTTGAGAACCACTCACTGAGAATTTTGTGAAAATCTACAGATCAGAAGTAGGGCACAAGTTAATTTTACTTAGTTGACCAGAATCACGGTAAACACTGACCCACTCCCCTGCCTTAACAAAAAGAACCACTGCCTCACAAAAGAAATGGAAAGGCAGTGCATGGATCAGAGCCCCTGGGAACTTACCCTCCTCTTCTTCGCTGCTTCCTGTAGGCCCATCTAGTAGTTTAGAGCGGCTGGTCAGCTTGTCACTAGTTGTGGCCATGGTGAGGAGAAAGGCATAGCCCAGAAACAAGGTCTTGTTGAGGGGCAGGGGCCCTCTTGGCTCTTCCAGGACAGAAGGTTCACCTGTGTTGTCTGCACTCTCACAGGGGCTCACAAATTCTCCTGCCCCCACTGTACCTAGGAAGGACAAGCACAGCTACTGAAATGATACACACAGACCACTGCCTGGACAAAGGCCATGTCCTAATGAGCTTGTCTATGCTATGACCCAAAGACCATTAATAAAACCAATCATTCTAAGTGGCCAACAACCTAGGACCAAATTTACAATGAAGACAAAACAGTTAAACCTAAAATGACCATTAGAGTGGGCAGTCGGCTGTTTTCATGTATGGAAATCAACTGGTACTATTTCTGTAACATCAAATACTTCTTTTTTTTTCCAATTCTTTCTTTTTTTCTTTCTTTATTTATTTATTAAGGATTTCTGCCTCCTCCCCGCAACCGCTTCCCATTTCCCTCCCCCTCCTTCTAAGGCCACTTGAACAGGAAAAAGTACAGTATTTGGAAGCCTTCAATCCACTTTTCACTGCCCATGTTTCTAATTTTCCCAGAATATATGATGTTTCGAAGCAACCTTTAAAGGACAAACAAAAACTTTTCATTACTGCCAAGAACTGTCCCATTCCATTGTGGACTCTCACCAGAATAGTGCAGCGAGTACTAAGTGCTAAAGTGTCTTTACATGGAGGTGAATCCACATCAAATACCCTTCGCCAACACCTAGGAAGGGAAGTGAGCCACCATTCTAGAACACCCATGCTAAGATGTGCCCCAGTAAGTCCTCCAGAAGGAAACGATACCTACTGAAGAAGCCGAATCAGGTTCACTAGGAGGCTAAGATGACAGCGGGTCATGCATGCCTCCCTGAAATAAAACCAACATCAAAAACAGTCTCAGAGAAGCCGGGCGGTGGTGGCGCACGCCTTTAATCCCAGCACTCGGGAGGCAGAGGCAGGCGGATCTCTGTGAGTTCGAGACCAGCCTGGTCTACAAGAGCTAGTGCCAGGAAAGGTTCCAAAGCTACAGAGAAACCCTGTCTCAAAAAACCAAAAAAAAAAAAAAAGTCTCAGAGGCAGGGATGCTATGTCTATGCACTGGACTTTAGAGTCAAACCTGCCTAGGTTTGAGATCTGGCTTATTCTACCACATTGAGAAAGTTACCTAAATTTTCTTACATTCCCAAAAATATGGAAAATGAATTCTAAGGGATTATATTGGAATATGAATGAAACACTTGGGCCCCATGCCTCACCCAGTAAATATTTAACAAAGGTTAGCTTTTACTGTCTTTAAATACCTGAACTATACAGCAATGGTACTGGGTGGGTAAGCAGATAACACAACTCACAGGGGTAAAAATATGGTGCTAGGGCAAGGGAACATGGAAATGAACGTGCCAGCCTGAGAAAGCCCTACCCAACAACGGCAGGACTTTACCTCTACCTACAGAAGCCACGTCAGCCAGGTCTAGGTCATGGCAGACAATGAACACATGGCATGAATTTTCTTCATACTGAAAGGGAGTGACTTAGAAGGGGTGGGTGGAGGAGAGTGGAGGTTCAGGCTGATGTACAACCTTTCAATAGGAAACTTTAGACAGCCTGAACACAAGATAGTGGAAGAGGGCACAGACAGAGCGCAAGATCTAAGGACGAGGAATTTCACCCATTTTGAGTCTGCTTAAACTACCATACTTGTATTCCCCGAAAGAGCCCACACAGGAATGTTTGTGATCGAGTTTTGTCCTCCTGTCTACACTGCTGGGCTCTGAACAGAGGTAAAGAATGTAGTATCACCCGTCGGCTTGTGGATGCCAGTCTGACCATCAGAGAACATCCATGCACTGTGCTCCCATCTTACCAGGTTTCACAGTGGCAGACTTGCGACCTCGCTTAGCAGGGGACCGTTCCT
The DNA here is from genome assembly GCF_018167655.1 of Microtus oregoni. Lineage (NCBI taxonomy): Eukaryota > Metazoa > Chordata > Mammalia > Rodentia > Cricetidae > Microtus > Microtus oregoni. Next base: position 22,632,130 of record NW_024543090.1, read on the forward strand.
CTTCCGAAGTGATGAGTTTCCTTTTGCCTGACTGAGCTCCCGTGGAAGCCCGGGGACTCTCTGTGGTTTTACGGGTGGGCATTGTGCTGCTGCTGCTGGAGGCAGTAGGGGTAGCTGGAGAGCTGATGTTACTGCGCCGTTTACGCTTTCCTTCCACCAAATTGTCTGATGAATAAGCCAAAGGCTGGTAAGAACCCATGGTCTCAACTCAAATCTGACATAGATATAGCACTGTGCTCTTTGCCTCCTCCCACAGTCAGGAAGCCTCTTTTATGTTCCAATCCCTGCCAAAAGTAAGATATGTCTGCTCCCCTGTAGAACTAGGAAGGCCAGAAAAGCCCTAGAGACTTCTCATCTGGCACTTGGAAGGAAACAAATGTAGCAATAGTTCTAGAAAACGACAACCATCATCATCCAATAAACCACAAGGATAAGCCAAGCAACCATTCCTGACTACTCTAGAAACTGTTCTCCCTTCTCTAAGCCAAGTATGGCCCAGCTGGCAGCTGCTCAGGAAGGTCTTACCTAAGCTGATATCTGCTGCCTTCGTGAGGGGTGTGACGGCTTCATATGGGCCAAGACCATATTGCTCTCTTAGTCTGTTTCCTTGCTCCAAGGACAGGATGACTGCCATTCGCTTATACCACTTCCTTTGGCCTTCTTTTTCAATGCTGTAGTACAGCTCCCCAGACTCCTTCCTGTGTCCTTTGACCACTCCTGGGGATGACATAAAAGATACCATAATTGTAGACTGCTTAGCACCCTCTCAAAAGGGCTCTACAAAAGCAGATCTGAAGTAGGGGATGCAGAGAGCCAACAACAGTGGACTGAACCAGGCTTTTACGGAGTCTTAGCTGTTCATCCCAAATGGTTTACGACCCTTGGTAGCTACTACACAGGATTAGACAAGGTTTTCTGAGAGAAAGCAGTCTTTAGTTACATATTAAAGATTCCCAGTGCTGGACTTAGGGTTGTTGGTGGCTCAAATGAAACCCCTGAAGTGAATGGCATGGTTTCTTAACAATCTTGTAGCAACTTCTAAGCTTTCCATTGTGAAAAATGACAGTTCTTTTTTTTTAAAGATTTATTTATTTATTATGTATACAACATTCTGCCTCAATGTATGCCCGCGCGCCTGAGCGCCTGAGGAGGGTGCCAGATCTCAGTACAGATGGTTGTGAGCCACCATGTGGTTGCTGGGAATTGAACTTAGGACCTCTGAAAGCGTAGCCAGTGCTCTTAACCTCTGAGCCATCTCTCCAGCCCCGAAAAATGACAGTTCTGAGAGACCGTATATACAGGCTTCTCTACTGTGCAAAAGAGCCAGGACAGAAAGAGAACAAAGAAAGGAGGAAATAAACTGTGCCCCGTCTGACCTCCCTGCACCTGCACTGATTCACAACTGTGCATGGCTGTTAGGAGCAGGGTGCAGGGCATACAAGGAAACGGAGTTAGAACTCAACCTGAGTTTAGGACTAGGTCTGTTATATGATAACTGGGTGAGAGCTATTTCCAATTCTATTAAAAAACAAACAAAACACCCCTTCCTCTCTATCAACTAATAAACAACATATATTATCTCACACACAACATAAAAACGGCGCATTACTCTTGATCCTTTTCATTCATGAACAGAAAGGTGCACCTTACTCTCCATTAGCTTGTCTTGCATAAAGGGCTAAGGAATCTAGCTTCCTACCAGGGAAAAGCAGGGAAGAGGAACAGGTCCTAGTTCTACTGTGCCACAGAATCACTTCCTATACTCGTCTCCTAGGTTAAATCTATCACCAAACTAAATCAGGAAGACCACCTAAAATTGGCAAAAGCCCAAGGCCAAAAAGCCTGAGGAAGAGCTCCTGTAACTGGGAGCTGTGTGGTGCAACACTGGGGACAGACAGAGAGACAGCCTCCGTGAGTGGGGTGCCGAATCCCCATTCCTAATGTACATTTACTACTGAGACAAAACTACCTTGAAAGGGCCACATGTGAGCCTCTACTACGATGGCTTTATACTCAAAGCCAGATGCAGTTGAACGTATGGATATAACTATGAGCCATCGGTCTGTGCGCTACTCCTAACTGCCATACAACTTGGTGTTATCTAGTGTTAAAGGGAAAGTGGTTCCACAAACACTGAAACAAGGGGGCCTGGAGATTCAAACAGAAAAGCATTCTATCCCAACTCATGGTCAACACAATATCCAGAAAGGATCTTTCTAAATAACAGTCAACACAATAGGAATCCTTTTTTAGTTAAGGATGGACTATATTTTCAGAATTAAAAGAAGCATACACAAACCCCTAACCATTACCAACAATGGCTACTAAAAAAGAAAGGCAGTGACGTGACAGAAGACCATCTTCTGGTAACAGACACACAGGATGCTGAGCTACATCTTCCTGCTGAACTATCTCAGTGGAGTGGCACAGTCTCCTGCTGAATTCTTTCCAATGCAGGCAGTGAACTGAAACGCTGGAAGTGAAAGGAGACAGAATACTGAAAGGGGAAACACTAATGTTGGTGTGGCGAGACCTGGGAAGCACCACCTTATCGCGTCACTAGTGATGGGAGGTGACGTCACATACCTCCCTCTGCCCCACAGAGAGCAGGGGCATTTCACCTCTGACATTCCTTACGGTAAAATAAAAACAAAATCGGAACTCCAGTCTAATGAGAAAACATCAGATCTGACTTGAGAGACACTCCATAAAATACCCATTATTCCTCAAAACTGTCAAGGTCATGGAAAAATAAGACAGAAATTGCCACAAACCAGGAGACCAAAGGAAACATAGTGACTAAATGTAATGTGGTGTCCTCGACTGGATCCTGAGACAGAAAAGGACATCATAGAGAAGATGGCGACACCTAAATAAAGTCTGGAGTTTAGTCAATGGTACGGAATCAAGACTGACTTCTTGGCTCTGACAAACAGACTAATTTTGAATACTTTGGAAAGGGAACACTGGGTGTGGAGGACACAGGAATCCTCCCTTACATCATTCTGTACTTGGGAAATTTTTCTTTCATTCTATAATTATTCAAAATATGTTTACTGAAAACCAAGCTATGAACAAAAAAGTCAATAGCAAAGGTAACCAATGTAACAGGGTGGAATCTCTGACTTAAGAGATCCAGAAAAACAGCAAGGCTGGGGAGGAATGTCTCGTTAACTGCTGACAGGATGGACAATAGTCAACAGGCACAGCACATCAATAGGGACTCTGCTTGCTTTATTACCTGCACTGAAATACTCATCTTCTGAGAGGGCTGTCACTTCAGTGTCCAGGGGTATGGGGTCACACAGGAGAATGTCTTTGCCCAACACATCACATTCATACCCATCATCAAAGAGCAGCTTGTACTTTCCAGCGCCAACATCTCGTGTGATTTTCCCAGAGTAAAAGTAGCCATTGGATGACCACTTGGCCACAACGCGGAGCCCTACAAAGCTGTTTCCTGGAGATGAGGCATCCAAGCCATCAGAAGAAGCAGTAGCAGCCTGAAAAGGAATCTCTGGAGAATCACTCCGGCGCGAAGCACCAGAACCTGTATCCATTCGTTTGGCAGAATCTGGCACACGGGGCATAATTCGGGTGAAGGACTTGTCATCTGGTGACATGTTAGGTGAAATGTCTTCTATGCCCAAAGGACCAGACACAACTGTTTCTCTAAAGACAGATAAGAGAAGTAAGTGAGACCAAGAAAGGACCTGTCTACCAAACCCACTTTTTCCCTATAGGTCTCTTCAACCCGTTTTTTATTAATCCTATCACAGGCACGAGCCCAATCTCAGGGACCTCACGTAGTCAGTGTGGGCCCTTCCTCTCCCTCTGGAACCCCATGTACTCTCTAGTCTCTTCTTCTCTCTACTCCCCCTTATTTTCAGCACTACCCAGGTACCTGGTTCCAGTGGTCCGAGAAGGTGGGCGGCCCCTTCGACCACGCCCACGAGGCGTGACTGGAGCCTTCCCTCCCTGTCTGATGCCAAGGCCTGCATCACCATCTTCCTCACACACTGGTGCCCCTGTCTGACTGATCCCTTTTCTAGGACTAGAGAATGAACACAGGTTAGTTCGACAGCAGCTGCTAAGGAATGCATCCCTTACCATCTCCCCAGGACCTTCCAACTATATGCCAGGCCACGTGTGCAACTCCTCCAGGGCAAAACCAATCAGCAAACCTTAGCCAGGGAGCAAGGGGGACGGGATAAAAGGACCCCTTCCTGTATAAAAGTCTATTCCCTCCTGACATAGTTTCCTGCTGCTGCTATTTAAGATGCCACACCCATTTCTGCCCTGCCTTCTCCTCTACTGCAGGCTCTGGATACCCATAGAGCAGACCAAAAACCAAGGAGATACAGCACAATGGGGGCCCGTTCCAAACATCCTATATTCCCAACCAAAATAGGGATAAGTTGCAGAATATAGGAATGGCAGGAACATGTATCCAGCATTCCCAACATCCCCTAAGGGGCTTCTCTGCTCACACGGCTCCTCTCCCAGCAGCCCCAGACAGGAAGGAAGAGGCATGGATTTATCCCATTTCTTCTTCTGCTGTGATATTCAAAGGTTAGTAACCCTGCCCCTGCGGGGTCTCTCTGCAGACCCTGTATGCACCTCAGTTTTCCTGGCCCTCCTCGGGAACTGGGTAAGGCAAAATCGGCAGCTTCTGTCCCGCTGTTCTTCCCTTTGAGCGGCCCGGCTCCTCGCCCTGAGCTGCCACTGCTGTGCATGGCTGAGAGGCTTGTCCCGCTTGATGTGTGGTGTGAACTGGAGGCCTTGGAGGAAAAGGAGCTGATGTCCCCCAAGTCCCCAGAGGAACCTCCCGTCTGGGAAGGGGAAACTTCTGTCTCACACTCCTGACATTCCACAATTGGTTCTTCAGTCTCCTGCAGGGAAGAAGCAGACAGGGAAGCTAGAAGAAGCCACACTAACACAAAGCTAAGTGATGGCTGAGAAATCCTAGAGAATGCAGGCAACCTCACTTCAGCCAGGTGTCTGTGTTGAGTCATGGCTACATAAAAATTTTCAAAGCATAGCCAGGGATGGCGCACACACCTTTAATCCTAGTACTTGAAAGGAGAGGCAGGGGGGCTGTGAGACTGAGACCAGCTGGTCTACAGAGTTAATTTCAGGCCAGCCAGGCCTACACAGTGAGACCCTGTCTCAAAATTAATTAAGTAGGGGCTGGAGAGATGGCTCAGAGGTTAAGAGCATTGCCTGCCCTTCCAAAGGTCCTGAGTTCAATTCCCAGCAACCACATGGTGGCTCACAACCATCTATAATGGGGTCTGGTGCCCTCTTCTGGCCTGCAGGCATACACACAGAATATTGTATACATAATAAATAAATAAATAAACAAATAAATATTTTTTAAAAATTAATTAAGTAAATAATTTTTAAAAAACTTGTCCAAAGCTACTGAACTAAACATTTAACATCCATTACACGTAGCAAAAAAAAAAAAAAAAAAAAGGTGAAAAAAGTCCCTCTTTTCATCGAGCAAGCTCACAAGTGTTGACTACTATAGCAAGGGTTTTAACCCAGGGACAGAAGCCATTTCCCTGTCAGAGAGCTAAGGAGGACAGTGAAAAGGAGTGGTCAGGAGCTGTTCTGGGGGCATCATTAACAACAGTTCTTTATAATAATAAATATAATATAATAAATATTATGTTCATTTATATAATAAATATAATAAAATAAATATAATTTATATTTATATATTTATATAAAATAAATATATTTATAATAAATAATAAAAATAAATATAATAATAAGTGACCAAGCAGCCAGGTGGTTCTGGCACACACCTTTAATCCCCACAATTGAGAGACAGAGACAAGAGGATCTCTGAGTTCAGTGCTAACCTGGTCTACAGAGTGAGTTCCAGGACATCCAAGGCTACACAGATAGATCCTGTATATCAAAAAACCGAACAAAGAAAAAAAAAGTGAACAGGGAAAAAAAATTATTTGCAAAAATAGACAAAAATTAGTATTAGTGTTTGGAAAAATGAAGACAGAAAACATTATTGGAGCTGTGGGTGCAGCTCAGTGGTAAAGTCAAATTTCCAAACTGAGGGACTCTTGGTAGCCCCAGCGTGGTAAACAGGCTCTGGCAGCCTTGCCCTTCCCCCCATCCCCTCTGCCTTGTTAAAAACAGATTACATTGTGAAAGCTAGCCACCAAGGCCGATTCCTTTTTGGCCACTTCTTTCTCCTGAGGCTGATGACCAAGGTCCAGCTATCAAAAGCCTCCTTTGGTTGTCCTAACTAACATGCCCAATCAAAATTAAACACCTCATCCTAATATGGGATTTCTCCTTTTTTTTTCTTTACCTTTAAAAACTGTCATGAAGCCGGGTGGTGGTGGCGCACACCTTTAATCCCAGCACTTGGGAGGCAGAGGCAGGCGGATCTCTGTGAGTTCGAGACCAGCCTGGTCTACAAGAGCTAGTTCCAGGACAGGCTCCAAAACCACAGAGAAACCCTGTCTCGAAAAACAAACAAACAAACAAATAAATAAATAAATAAATAGGCCGTCATGTGCCTATGGGTCTTGTCTTTCTCCTCTCTCTTCAGAGGAATCCTTTGTCCTGCAGGACAGTTATCCCTTCCCCCTTTCCCTTGGTCCTTTTCCTTCTATCTCCTCTCTTTGTCTCTTATTCCTTGGCTTTGTCCCTCTGGGCAAATCTCCTTTGTGCTAAGAACTTGGTCTTGGGGTACCTGAGCTGAAACTGGTCCCTTCACAGTCTGTGATCCATCCAACATGGGTAGAGGGGGCACACATTCTAATGGAAGTACATGCTGAGTGTGGTGGCACACACCTTTAATTCCAGCACCAAGAAGCAGAGGCAGATGGATCTTTGTGAGTTCAAAGCCAGCTTGGTCTACATGCTAAGTTCCAATACAGTCAAAGTTATATAATGAAAACCTGTTTCCAAAACATTAATAATAAAGAATTTTCAATACGTACAAACCACAAGAATGTGAAACCGGCTTCAATTTATACGTGCACTCGGGCGGCAACTAGTGAGACCCGGAGCGTGGGAAGGAAAGGGATCTGGGACCAAAACAACACCCTGACAGGCACAACATAGGGAAATGGGCATACATGATCCAGAAGTTTACACAGGTAAACATTCCAACTGTGCTAACTGTGCTAACTGACGCAGCATGGAGAAGGAAGGCTCCTCTCAGCCAAGTCCAGTCTCTCCACAATGACAGCCATCACACACAGTTATGTAAGGTAAGCAAATAGCACACTTCTATTTCTCCCTTCTGGAAAATTTCTCCTTTAAGAATCCATGGTTGGGGAGAGGGCAAGGAGAGATAGCAAGATGGCTCCTCAGATGCCTAACGACCAAGAACCACATGATGCAAGGAGAAAGCTGATAAAGCTGTCCTCTGATCCACACATGGGCGACTTTACACACACCCCCACAAATACACACACTACATACATGTTAAAATGAAAAGAATCCAAGGTGTAGCTCAGCTGGTAGCCTGCTCCCCTCACGCACAGGTGGTCCTACATTTGTCATTAACACAAACTAAGATGGAGACAGAAACATCCGAGTTCAAGACCAGCTACATAGGAAGTTAAGAGATTTGAGCTACACAAGCAAAACCTTTTCTAAAGAAAGAAACAAACCAGGTGGGCAGTGGTGGCGCACACCTTTAATCCCAGCACTCGGGCAGAAACAGGCAGATCTCCTGAGTCCAAGGCCAGCCTGGTCTACAGAGGAAGTTTCAGGATAGCAAGTCAGGGATATACATACAGAAGAACCCTGTCTCAAAAAACAACCCAAAAACAAAAACAAAAACAGAAACGGAGGGAGGGAGGGAGGGAGGGAGGGAGGGAGGGAGGGAAGAGAGTCTTGGGGAGGTAGTAGCTCATGCCTTTAAGAAGCAGGTGGATCTCTGTGAGTGTGAAGCCAGCCTGGCCTACATAGGGAGTTTCATGATGCCAGGATTATGTAAAAAGACCCCATCTCAAAAGGAAAAAATAAATAAAAAGAAAGAATTGAAGGAAAACAATGTCAGTGCCTAGCTGTAGCACAATTAATAAAAAACCCAGAGACAGAAATTGGGGTTCAACCCGAAGGTCAGAAAAGCAAAACAGCCAGTCACTGGTTCTCACCTCTCTATCTCAGTCTGAAATGGCAATCCTGCCTCCAGGAATCTCAGAATAAGACTGAGCTGAGACCTGTCTCCTCCCGTTTTATATTCCTTTCTAGTGCTGGCGTGTACCACTACTGCCCAGTTTCTATGGCAGTGTGGCTACTGGGACTAAAGGTGTGTGTCACCACTGCCTGTCTGTGAGGCTGGTCAGTGCAGCTGTTTAACTCTCTGAACTTCAGGAAAGCTTCATTTATTAAAATACAAATGAAATGTCACTACACCTGGCAGCACAGGAAAGGAGTGACAGCCTGAGAAAGGGAAAAGGGAGAGGAAAAGAAGAAGGGGAGAGAAGGGAAAGAAGGGTGGGCAAAGGGGACTGGAGGAGGAAGAAAAGGTAGACCCAGGTGTTACCTCGGTGACTTTCCTTTCCACTTCTGTCCCGTCCACGTAGTAGACATCTGTGATGACACGGGTGACAAGCGTGCGGACTTCACGGATCGTCCTCATGTGACGATGGAAGACATGGCCGTGTGGAGGCTGGGGCATTTCAAATTCTTCTTCTCCCTACAACAAAGGAGAGGGCACAGTAAGAAGAGAACTAACAGTCATAGCTCTTAAGCTAAACTGTCGGATGAACGCTGTTCAGAGAGCTCATGAACCAGACATACTACTTATTCCATTTATTTCAGTAAGACTGAGGCTGAAGAAGTCTGTGGCAGTCTTAGCTTGATCCATACAATAAAGCTCAGTCATAGTATTGAACACATTATTTTTAGATTGTAATCATTTAGATTTTCTGTTGTTTCTTTGTATAGTTCAGACTTACCTTCAACTATGTACCCCAAGCTGCTTTCTCCAACTCCTGATCCTCCTGCCTCAGCCTCTGATAAGTGTATTCCACCACACCCAGCTAATCCTTCTAATTCTCATGACAACAGTGCTTGACCTAAAAAGCAGGTGCTCTTTAATCTTTAGAGAAGACCAGAATCACCTATTAACCCATCAGTGAAAACCAGTTCATTAACAGAAAAATCACATTGCTTCTCCAGAGGTTAAATACAAAATGCTTTCTTGTTTTGTTTTTTTGAGACGGGTTTCTCTGTGTAATAGTCCTAGCTGTCCTAGAACTCTCTGGTCTTGAATTCAGAGATTCGCCTACCTCTGCCTCTCAAGTAAGTGCTGGGATTAAAGGCATGTGCCACCATTGCCCAGCGAAATCCTGGTCTACAGAGAGAGTTCCAGGACAGTGAAACCCTGTGTCAAAAAACAAAACAAAACAAAACAAAAAAAAAAAAAACAAACCAGAAACTCTTAATCTGTTCCCATGAATAGATTGGGGTTTTGTTACTTTGTTTAGACATGCGGTTTCCCTATGCAAACAGGCTGGGCTCACTCCCAGAGATCCACTTGCCTTTGCCTCCTCACCAATATGTACTGCCTGGTTTTAAATCCACTTAACACAAGCTAGAGTCATCTGGCAGAAAGGATCCTCAGTTAATAAAATGCCTCCATAGAGCTGGGCAGTGGTGGTGCATGCCTTTAATCCCAGCACTGAGGCAGAGGCAGGCGGATATCTGTGAGTTCAAGACCAGCCTGACCCACAAGAGCTAGTCCCAGGACAGCTAGAGCTGTTACACAAAGAAATGCTATCTTGGAGGGAGAGGGGAATTCTATAAATAAGATCTGGCTCTAGGACATTTTCTTAGTGATTGATAAGGAAAGGCTCAGCCCATTGCGGGTGGTGACACCCCCCGGCTGGTAGTTTGATTCTCTAAGAAAGGTTAAGCTAGCTGTCACGAGCAAGTCAGCATGGATGCTGAGACCTGAACCCAATCAGGTCCTCTGTAAGAGCAATATGCAGCTCTCAACATGCTGGGCCATCTCTCCAGCCCCTAACACCTTTCTTAGCAGGAGAAACTATTTCTTAAATGCATTTTTTCACTCTGTATTACACGACAGTAAGTTATCAAAGGTGGTTGCTGAAAACACCCAGAACAACCACTAGGTAGGAGCTAGAGAGATGGCTCAGCGGTGAAGAGTACATACTCTTGAAGAGAACCGGAGTTCAGTTCCCAACACCCACACTGGGAGACTCAGAAATGCCCTGTCACTCACACACACACACACACACACACTCTCTCTCTCTCTCTCTCTCTCTCTCTCTCTCTCTCTCTCATTCTCTTGCAGAGAAGGTAGGTTTGACTCCCAGCACTCACATGGTAGCTCCAGTTCCAGAGGATCCGACATCTTATTCTGTCCTCATGGGCACCTGCACTCACACGGCATACAACACAGTAACACACATGCTCACACGTACACACACCCACACCCATAAGATTGTTACGTGGAGTCTGCGGCTGGCTCCGGAGCCCCGCTGTGTGCACACCTGGCTGTGGAGGGACTCGGCATCGTCCACTGGAGCGCTGCTCTGTTTCTCACCACTGCCCTGCTCGGTCTGCACAGTGGCATCTTGTTTCCCAGAGTTCTGGTCCACGGTACTGGTGCCCTGCTCACATACACTCTTCACAGTCTGAGTTGCTGCTGAAACAGTTTCTGGGGCACACAGGGAATGGTCCATGGTCTGGATTCCTACATTACTCTGGGCAGGCCTTTCCAACAAGACCTTACACGGTGTTTCCTGGTGAGCACTCAGTCCTCCTAGCAGGTCTGTTTCCATAACTTCTCCTTGAGGGCTGAATGACCCCTGGGTGGCTCTCTGCTGGGAAACAGGCGACACAGAGTCCTCCGAAGCAGCAGCATCCTGGACTGGCCCAGTGGGCCTCACAGGCTGCTCACTCTGCCTGAGCTTAGAGGCACCATCCAGTTTTTCTTTGTCCTCTTCTTGAACACTTGGAAAAGGGAGCATTTCATTTGTCCTGAAAATGAAACAAGGACATTCTGTAGCATGGTCTGGATGCAGCTTATTCCTCTGAGCAGTACGGTGATACTACACCTCTATCATCCCAGCACCCAGCAGGCTGAGCATCATCGGACAACTAGGGAGGTCTACAATGCAATACTCTCTCAAACATAAAACGATAAAAATGAAGTAACTCCCATACATGAGATAAAAAATAAAAGCTAAGTTCAATTGTGTACAGTATTCTAGAGGTGGACCTCTGGGAGGGCATTGAGATCTGACAAGGTCAGCCTGGAGAGATGGCTCGGAGGCTAAGAGCACTGGCTGCGCTTCCAGATGTCCTGAGTTCAATTCCCAGCACCCACATGGTGGCTCACAACCACCTGTAATGAGATCTGGTGCCCTCTTCTGATGTGCCGGCACCTGCAGGCAGAACACTGAATACATAATAAATAAATAAAAACCTTTAAAAAAAAAATATCTGACAAGGTCACAGGGTAGGGCACTAATGAATGAACACTGGGGGCTTCGTAAAAAAGGCAGATCTGCGGGCGCGGTGGCGTGGCATGTGCCTTTAATTCCAGCAGTCAGGGGCAAAAGCAGGTGGAGCTCTAGGGTTTCAAGGCCACCCTGATTGACTAGAGAATCTCAGGCCAGTCAGGGCTGCATAGTAAGACCCTGTCTCAAAAGAAAGAGACACATGGCCTCCCTCTTACTCCGTATGTCCTGTAGTATCTTGGAAGTCCAGCACTGAGAAAGTCAATCACCGGATACAGTCTCTTAATTTATTTTTTTTTCTTTTTTTGAAACAGGGTTTCTCTGTGTAGCCCTGGCTGTCCTGAAATTCACTCTGTAGACCAGGCTGGCCACCTTTCTCTGCCTCCAGAGTGTTGAGATTAAAGGTGTGTGCCACCACCACCTGGCGCTTAATCTTTAAGCACAACTGTGGGTCAAAATGAACCTCCTTTCCTCATAGTTTCTTCCAGCTGTGGTCTCAACAACATGAAAACAAGTCAAGTAAACTCTAAAAAGCACACAAGAAAATAAGGCTGGTAACAAGATACAAAATTCTTACAAAGCCCCAGGAAGGACAATTAATCGCTCCACTCAGGATTCAGAGGCAGGCAGAGATCACTGTGAGTTGCAACCCAGCTGGTCTACATCACAAGTTCCAAGACAGCCAGGGATATATAATGAGACTGGGAAGGGAAGGGAAGGGGAAGGGGGAGGGGGAGGGGAGGGGGAGGGGAAAGGGAAAGGGAAAGGGAAAGGGAAGGAAAGGAAGCAATCATTTTGTCCTGAAGTCTTATTTGGATTGATGAATGGTTCTAACACTCTTTACTAACTCCTACGACGATGTATGTTTAGAAGAAATACAATCTTCATGACCATGTATGAGGTCTGCCCTCTGCTGAATTTAGAAGAAATACAATCTCCAAAGAAAGGTTGCAGGTAACAGTCTGGTCTTCCCAGGTCAAAGGTCATTTGGTGGTCACATGTTCAGTACTTCAGTGCTGGGCTCCCTATCAATATATCTATACCTGACCACTTCAGCATAACTGTAAGGGAGTGCTTAAGATATGGCCCAGCCCTTCATTATTAGTCTTTTCATTTGGGAGCCTGTGTGTCTTTTTTCTTTATTTTTTTAAGATTTATCTACTAGTTATGTATACAGTATTCTGCATGTATGGCCTACAGGCCAGAAGAGGGCACCAGATTTCATTACAGATGGCACCATGTGGTTGCTGCGAATTGAACTCAGGACCTCTGGAAGAACAGTCAGTGTTCTTAACCTCTCTGAGCCACCACTCCAGCCCCAGAACCAGTGTGTCTTAATTAGGCTTCTATTGTCGTGACAAAGACCATGACCAAAGCAACTGGGGGAGGAGAAAGTTTATGTGGCCTACAAGCTACCATCCATCTTCAAGGGAAGCCAGGACAGGAACGCAGAGCAGAAACCTGGGAAGAGGAACCAAAACCGAGATCAAAGAAGAAATGCTGCTTACGGGCTTGCTTCCTATGTCTGGTTTCTTGTAGACCCAAGACCTCCTGTTCAGGAGTGGCGGCACCGACCACAGAGAGTGAGCCTTCCACATAAATCACTAACCAAGAAAATGCTGCCACAGACATGCCCACGGGCTCTCTCAGTGAGAGTCCCTCTTCACAGACGTCTAGATTTCTGTGAAACTGACAAAACAATAGCCAGCACACTGACTGACTGACTTACGTATCCTTTCCGCATCACCCGCATGTTGCCTATAAGCCAAATACCACAGTACCCAAAGCGATTGGAGATCTTAAATGCTAACAGTTCTCTCGAGTAAGAAACCACACTAAAGCCGGTGGTGGTGCACATCTTTAATCCCAGCACTCAGAGAAGGCACGGGGATCTCTGAGTTTGAGGCCTGCCTGGTCTACAGAGTGAGTTCCAGGATAGCCAGGGCTACACAGAGAAACCTTTCAAAAAGAAAGAAATAAACAGACCCAGGCTAGCCCTAAGCAGGCTGCACATAACCTGTCGTATCTGGATATCTGAATGCTAACCCTCAAGCTCCACAGGATACAGGCTGTCTTAGCTCAGCCTCTGTGGCTGTGACAAAACAGACCAAAAGCAACTTGGGGGAAGGAAGGGATTTATCTGGCTTACAGATTCAGTCCGTCTCAAGGGAAGCCAGGCCAGGGACTCACGGCAGGACCTGGAGGCAGGAACTGAAGCAGAGACGGGGAGTGCTTTCTTCTTACTGGCTCGGCTTCCTCTGGAGTGCTCAGTCACCTTTCTTATACCACCCAGGCCCACCTGCCTAGAGATGTAAGCACCCAGTGAGCAGGACCATTTAAGCACAATTAAGAAAAGGCCTCACAGAAGTGGCCACAGGCCAGTTTAATCAGGAAAGTCCTTCAGCTGAGGCTTCCCCTTCCCAGGTGACACAGGTTTGTGTTAGGCTGACATCTGAAGCTAACTATGACAAAAGCTAACTTTGAACAAGAATGGATATTCTATAAATCAATAAACTACAAAAATCAGGAAGCTACTGCCATATTACGTAAACATAAATGGGGGTATTTTCAGGCTTCATCACATGTAAATAGTCAGAACAAAGGAGAAATAATCCACCAAGTGTGGCGGCCATGGCTGTAATTCCTGCTCTCAGGAAGCTTGAGGCAGGAGGATTGTTCCGACTTTAAGGCCTTCCTGGGCTACACGGCTGAGTTTTAGGTTGTCTTGAAACTTTCTAAAGTCTATTTTCTTTAAAAAATAAAAAATAAAAAAATCCACTCTGAACCAACAGTGCCCCAGTTCTTGAAGGTTACATCACAGGTATCAGAGACTTGGAAACCAGGCTGTATTCTTACCACGAGTTTCAGCCAGAGAAAAACAAAACTTGGCGCTCTCATTCATAGCAGCTGAGTCTGCCTAGGTGGCCATAAGCTTGCTGGGCAGCCCCTCCCGGGTCACGAGTAAAGAAGAACAGGATTTGACTTCCAAAGCAATATTTTGTTTGGAAATTGTTTTTTCTGCCTCTTGAGTGCTGGGATTAAATGCGTGCACCACTATGCCCAGACAGAACTGCTGATTTTGTTTTCTGTTTATCAAGACAGGATTTCTCTGAAACAATTCGGTTGTCCTGGAACTCACTCTATAGAACTCTATCAAACTCACAGAAATCCGCCTGCCTCTGCCTCCCGAGTGCTAGGATTAAAAGCGTGCGCCACCACCGCCAGGCTAGAACTGCTGATCCTTTAAAGACCAAAAGTGATGGGCCAGGCATGGTGGGGTATACCTTCAGTCCCGCAGGGACAGATGAATCTATGTGAGCTTGAGACCAACATGGTCTACGGAGTCTACATAGCGAGTTCCAGGCCAGCCAAGGCTACACAATGAGACACCCTGTCTCAAAAAAACAAGTCAAGCGGTAGGGGTGGGAGTGGAGGATAAGTCATTACAATAATAGCAGTATCAGATATTTGGTATTTCTCATTCTCCTATGAGCACAAGACAAATGAGTAATGCTAAAATTGTAGTCATAAACACTTCATTTTGGTTGACAAGCCTGTGTCACTAATCCCTGCACTTAGGGAAGGGAACTGATGGAAATATGAAGATCCCTGAGCTCAATGGTCAGCAAGTCTAGCCAATCTATGAGCTCCAGGTTCAGTGAGAGGCATGGTCTGGAAAGAACAGGCGGGGACTCGGAGATGACACACGGGTTAGGGGTGAGATGCCGCTCCTGGAGAGGATCCAAGTTTAGCACCCTCCTCCTCGTCAGCTCACAGCCACCTGAGCTCCAGCGACACTCAGTACCTTGGCCCTCCATGAGCACTGCACCCTCGGACACATGCATACATTAAAAATAAAAGAAAGAGGCCAGGCTTGGTGGTACACACCTTTATTCCAGCACTGAGGAGACAGAGGCAGAAGATCTCTATGAGTTCAATGACAGCCTGGTCTACATAGCAAGTTCCAGACCCGTGATGGCTACATATGAATAATTATTAAAATAATTAAAATTTTTTAAAATAATAAAAGAAAAAATAGGAAAGTGACTAAGACACGCATGCATGCACACACACGCATGTGTGTGCACAAACTCAAATAAACATACACGAATCAATATTTATCTTTAAAAAAATAAAAAGTTTGGTGTGAGGTGCAGTGTCATGCACCTGCGGGCCCTGCCTACTCAGGAAGCTGAGGCAAGAGCAATGCTTAAAGCCAGAAGCCTGAGACCAGCCTGGGCCAAACAACATAAAACAATACAATCTAGTCAGAAATAAACAAACAGCAAATAAAAATACAACAGTATAACCTGGCCATAAATAAATAAATAGCCAACTTCACAAAACAGTGGCAATTAATACCATGAAGTGGAATTAATTACATCAATCAATGCAGCTGAAACTAAGTCATGCGTGGTAGCACACTCCTTTAATCCCATCTATCAGGATGCAGAGGCAGGCGGATCTCTTCAAGATCAAATACAGCCAGGACTATGCAAAGAAACCTTGTCTCAGAAAAGGAGAAAGAAAATGTTTACCTGATGGGTGCAGAGGGAGGATCCTCACTCAGGGCCTCACTCTCTTGCCCAGCATCACAGATACAGCTAAACACAGGCATGGTCTTCTGGGGACTAAAATTACAAATTAAAGCAATACCGTTTGCTAGTTTCACAAGGAAAGTAGCTCTGGAGGTCACCCTCTTTAGACAGAGAGTTCCTCTACATCCCAACCTCCAATCCATTATTACCCCTCAAAACCAACTCTTGATATGCTTAAGTTAACACAGTAAGAAACTTTTAAGTGCAGGGACTAAAGAGATGTCTCTGCAGTTTGCTCCTCTAGAGGACCCCAGTGGAAGCTCACACTATCCCTAACTCCAGTTCCAGGGGCTCTGACGCCCTCTGCTGGCCTCCAGGGGGGACAGGTGCACATGTGGTGCACAGACAAAACACCAATACACATAAAAACCTTCAGCGAGGTCACTGGAGGAAGAGTAGAAAGAGACTTATTAAATACTAAAAGGATGTAAAGAGAAAAATCCAAATGTAGAAATCAATAGGACAAACTGGTTCCTTGAGGAGAGAATTTGGAAAAGGAACAAAAAAAGAACAGATGTTGTGATTTCAAAAACAAACAAAACTAAATGTATCGGGTGTGATTCATAGACTGGGATCCTGATTCTAACTAGAAAATATTACAAAGCAGGGGAACGGAAACACCAAATACTTTATGGCACTAAGGAATCACTACCAATCAAAAGTATGGTAACAGTATGGTTAATTGTAAAATAAGAATCCTAATCTTTTAGAGTTAGCATCGAAATAGTTATATAAAATGATATGAAGCTGGAATCATCTTCAAAATAACCCACTGGTAGAAGGCAGTAAGTACTCCAAGATTTTATAATCAATGAAGACTGGCCACTTAAGTACTGTTGTCCACATCACACTACTCTCTGCCCTGGTCTCCCCTCTAGTCTTCCTTCCCACAGCCAAACAATTAAAAACTAAGTACTCTGAATGGGGATGTAACAATCATTTACAAAACAAATCTTATTTTAACAACTTCTCTTTTTAACATTTGTTTTATTTAATTTTACCATTTAGTCTACGTGGGTGTTTTGCCTGAATGTGTGTCTGTGCACCATGCGCATGTCTGGTGGTCAGAGAGGCCAGAAGAGGACTAGAGTTACAGATATTTGTAAGCTGCCATGAGGGCTGGGAATCGAACCCAAGTTCTCTCAAAGAGTATACAATGCTCTTGACCATTGAGCTAAGTCACCATTGCCTATAATGACTTTTTAAAGAAAAGATTTATTTATTATGTATACAATGTTCTGTCTGCATGCATGCCTGCAGGCCAGAAGAGGGCACCACATCTCATTACAGATGGTTGTGAGCCACCATGTGTCGCTGGACCTCTGAGCCATCTCTCCAGCCCCCTTAAATGACTTTGTATGATGAACCCAAGGTGAAAAATTTTAACACGCAGATTTCTTCAGCACAGATATTTGCACAGAAATAGTGCTTCATGGCAACACCAACAACTTCCGTCTTTTCCATGACCCACCAACCTTTGCCATCATCCTCCCTCCCTATATCCCCCAAAGTTCAGAAACCCATAAAGGGTCAAATTTAGTCAGCAGGCACTTTACCTTTTTAAAAATTTAAAAATTCCCTTCAATTTATGAAAGATTTGGCAATACTCAGCTTGAATTCTTTTTTCATTTATCATAGTACAGGATTAAATAAAAGCCCCCACACTCAGACAAGCCCAGCAAGCTCACTCAAAAATGACAGCCACTGGCAAGGCAGAACCCACTTAAGTGGGACACACATCCAGCTGTCTCTGTCAGCCCTCAGCATCCTGGCACCCAGGCGGCTTACTCACAGAGCCTGCCTGAGCTGACTTGAGATCTTCACCTGTTCTCTCACCAGCTGCTCGCTAGGGCTTCATGCTGGGATGACTCACACCAGAGGCAAATCAAACAATCCTATTCTCACAGCCACCAGATGGCAAAGCTTCACAACAACACCTATGCATCCCAGCATACTCTACTGAGAGCATTGCAGCAACCGTGACAAAGCAAAAACAGCTAAACATAGTAGTTAATTTGGCAAGGAAAGGCACAATGTCCTGAGCTGTAGCCGAATACAGAACACAGAAGAACAATGTGTCTAGAGCCATCTCCTTTGTCCTCTGTCTTCTCACGTCTGCTATCCACAGAAAAATCAAAAGGCCACTCACATGAATGGTGGGAAAACTACCAGATAGTTTTAACATTAAGGATAGCAAGTTTTGTTAGACTTAAAATGACTATCAAAACCTACAATTCAATGCATTGCTGACTCCTTCATGCTGGGTTTTGAGTGTTTTCATGTGTTGCTAAATCATCTTCCTCTCTTTAAGCTGGACCTTTGTATTTAAACGCCTCTAAATAACAACGAGCCCTGGTTACCTGGCAACAGGCTCAGCAACAGCAGTAGATCCATTTTTTCTCTCAGCAGTAGCAGGCTCTGGACAAAAACAAAAGCAAGGAGGGAAAGGAAAGAGAAGCAGAATTCAGTTAGTGCCAAATCTAAAGCCTCTCTCACTGCATCAGCGACAAAGAGAAACAGGACAAAGGAAGCCTGCGATCAGCAGAGAGGACCTGCTTTCTCATCTCCACCATTTCATTTCCCTTCAGACTTCCTGTAGAAAACATGGCTGCTTGGCCAGAACTGCAATCTATAATGTCTTAAGTGCAAATTAAACCACCTGAATCACAACTCACCTCCCCATACAAGAAATTTAAAATTCACGTGAGAAAATACAAAAGAAAACCTAAGAACATTTTCTAAAAAAAGTTAGAAAAAAATTTTTTGAGACAAAGTCTCTCCTATGTAGACCAGGCTGGCCTCAAAGTTACCGAGAACCACCTGCCTCTGCCTCCCAAGAGGTGGGATTAAAGGTGTGTGCCACCAAGCAGTGCTAAAACTTTATTTCAAAAAGAAACAAAACAAAACAAAAAACCCTGAGTAAACTACGTGACAAGCCAAGTGTAGCTGACACATTCTTGTAATGTCAACATTGAGGAGGTTCAAGCAGAAAGATCTCAAGTTCAAGGCCAGCCTGGACTACACAGTAATTCCAGGCCAGCCTGGACTACATGGTAATTCTAGGACAGTAATTCTAGGACAGCCTGGGCTACACAGTAATTGCAGGCCAGCCTGGACTACATGGTAATTCTAGGACAGCCTGGACTATACAGTAATACTAGGCCAGCCTGTGCTACACAGTAATTCTAGGACAGCCTGGACTACACAGTAAAACTCTATCTCTCAATAAATAATAAATAACAAAATGTATAGAAAAATATTTAAGTTAATGTATAAATTCAACAGTTCATTTTAGAAACACTCACGTGTACCAAAGTGCCCAAGACCTTGCTGAAAGGCTTTAAGAACACTGGCTGTTCTTGCAGGACTGGGTTCAGTTCCCAGCACCCACATGGTAGCTCACAACCACCTATCACTCTGTCAGGAGCCATTTCCCCCAAAAAATATTGCAGGGACCATTGTCCTGGGGAGTTTGCAGAGAGCCCCACACCCCAATGGTATTTAGAGCTGTTTTGTTGGAAGAGCCTACCCCACACCCAACTATCTTGAGAGCTATCTGTTAGCAGAACCCGCCCCACATTCCAACTATCTAGAGAACTAGGTGTGTCAACTCGTGACTTCCTGACCGAGGAATCGTGACCCGACCAATCGTAACCTCCTGGCCATTCGTGACCTGCTCGAACCTCCCTGTCCATGCCCCTGCCCCCAATCCCAACCCAAATTCCTCATCCAGGGGCTATATAAGCTGCAACCATGACACTAATAAACGGAGGCTTTGACAAGAGAATTTTGCTTGGCCTCCTTCCTTTCTCCCACCCATGTCTTTTCAGATAGCGCCTCTCCAGGACCCTGGAATAACTGACCTGCCAGGCGGGTTACAACCCCTAGACTTACTGGCCTGCCAGGGCAGTCTACATCACTCCAGCCTCTGATGTCCTCTTCTGACCTTCACAGGCTCCAAGCAAAAACATGGCATGGTGCACTTGCATACAAAATATTCATGTACATAAAATAAGTTAAAAAATGTTTTTTCAGGACAGGACAAAAGAGCCAGCAGAGGACACAGTTTTCTCTTAAGGGGCCGCTGTCAAAGGGTTAAACTCAGGAGCATGGTATTCTCTTAGGGGTCACTGTCAAAGGACTGAAATATGCTCTCTTCATTTGCAACTTATTCCAGTCCCAGAAAAAAAATAACTTTTAAATGTTTTCAAATATTTGCAAATACTCGTTCAACAGTCTGTCAAGTTCAATAGTCAGAGCCTTCTTCAGGAAAAGAAAGGCAGTTAGAGCCAGGCTCCTAAGCCTGGGCAGCCGAGGAGTAAAATGGTTTGTCATTCTGAATCACAGTTTCCTCAGCTGTAGAAGAAAAAGCAAGACCAACTTGACAAGCTGCTGCAAGATGAAATGTCACTGACTGTGACCAGGGCCTGCCACCACCTTGCTGGTAGGCACAAAAGAAAAGGGAAGTGCTACTCACCGACCAGCTGATCAACCTTACTTTTAGCTCCATCTCGGTCCTCCCAGTTACAAATCAGGGCTAACATGTTCCCATGCATCCTCTCCTCCTCCCTCCCCCACCTTCTCAGCTCAATCTTCCTGTTCCAGTATCCCGAATGCCACTGTCAGCATCTCTCTTGATAAGTCCTTATTTAATCTCAGAGACAACAATGAGGGTGAAATCATGTAATACTTTAATTCCCATTGACAGTCTTAAGTTCAAATCCATAAGCCCTGTGTTCTGTCTGGTCTGGAGATAGTCTGGTCTATGAGTAAGTTTATTAAAGATACAGCAAGCAAAATAAAAACAGTGAACAGCAGCAGACAGAAAAACATCATCCAATCAAGTGCTGAAAGCATCCAGCAGAAATCGACCAGGGCAGTCCTGCTGGGCAGCTAGCTAGGGTCCCCACCGAGAGCGCTCTGGGCAGAGCACACATTCTCTCCATAAAGAGCTTGCCTCTTCTCCCCACTGGGGCACTTTTATACCCTGGGGTAAGCAATGGCATACTCGCCTTCCAGCTCTTCCTAGGCTACAATTTTTTCCATTCCCTGTTACAGACTTAGGGTGCCCGCCTGCCCCGGGACTGGGGTTGGATCTGCACTGGGGGAGGGGTGGCTCCAATTCCAGAAACAGCTTCCCAGTGAGCTCAAACAGCATCTGACAGTTTACTAATACAATGCGCATTACACCCTGAGCAACAAAACAGAATTACAGTTTTAGAACCAGAATGCCAGCATCTAGTTCCAGACTACCGTATTCGTGCGACTGGGAAACTGATAGTGCTCAATGCTAGTGTTTCCTCACCTGCAAAGTAAGACTGCACAGGTGTGCTTGTATAGATGAGCTCAGATTCACTAGCTAAAACTGGTCTCACGAAGGCCCCCTAACACAGCCCAAACCTATCAGGTCTTTAAACTGCCCTTCCCAACTCCTTTAGGACCTTCTTCTTCTTTACCCCATCCCTCTTTTTGCTGTTGTTGCTGCTGTTTTTTAGGATTTATCTGGGTAGCCCTTGGCTGTCCTGTTTCTTACTCTGTAGATGGAGCTGGCCTTGAACTCGGAAATGTGCCTGCCTCTGCCTGAGTGCTGGGAGTAAAGGTGTGTACCGCTACTACCCAGCTTCTATCCCTCACTTTTAAAAAGCAAATTAACTACATTTTTATGTCGTTATGTCACAGCATGAGTGTGGCAGTCAGAGGACAACTCTGGAGTCCGTTCTGTCCACATGGGTCCCAGGGACGGAACTCAGGTTGTCAGGGTTGGCGACAGCTGCCTTTATCTGCGGCCATCTCACTGGACCTCCCTGTTTTACAGCCTCCCTGTCAGTATATAACTTCCCCAGGCCTCTCCAGCCTAAAAATAACAAATCTTTCATCAGTCCTTCGTTTTCTCTGGCTTGTCGTAATTTCTTCTTCTTTCCTATACACTTTCCAACAGTCGAGTGTCTGCTGTCTCCACTTGGCCCCATTCCCCTCAGTTACCTCCAGTATAGTTCCCACTCCACCCACTCCATGGAAATGGGTCTTACTACACGGATCCGAATTTGTACAATCCCATTGATCTGTTTTGTTTTTCTCTCAGGATACTTTGTTACCTGTTAGCATCCCACAGACCAAACGTTAAGTCAGCACTACACTCTAGGAAGCAATGGTCGGACCATGGGGTGGGAGTGTTACTCATCTGTGTCATGGTTGTCTCCTTTCCCTAGGCCACATGACTTGTTTCTGCACAGGCTGGAACTCTAGCCTATGCTCATTAATCTCATCCTTGTGCCGCTTCACGGCTGCCAGTTGTCTTCACTCTTTCTCTGGTCCAATGTCTGCATGACTCCCACTCCCGGGCACCAACCCACAGCCCTCAAACCAACATTTTCTGACATATCCCTCTGGACCTCAGCTTCTGACACCCAACACTGTTATTTTCTTGTAACTTTTCTCCTCACAAGCTTCCACAGCTTAATCCTACTGTCAAAGCTTCCCTCCCTGTTTCTTTACGAACTCTTTTATAAGAATTCTATTGGGGTGGGGAGTGAGGATCTCAGATGTTAAGAGCACTTGTTCTTTCGGGACCCAAATTTGACTCCCAGCACCCACATGGCAGCTCACAATCATCTCTAATACAAACTCCAAAGATCCAATGCCATCTTTTTCCTCTAACCACACTGAACAACTTGCATGTGTAGGCTCATATTTCTGTATGGTGTAGCAGCCAGGCATAAAAGCCATAGGCCAGGTCTGAGCTGATCACGTCGCTCTGCAGACAAGCTGTCTCTGTTTAACAATAGCCAGGATGTGCTGCTCCTAGTTTCTTTTGTTATAAATGTAGATCACCTGAGAAGAGAAGTTGGCTGAAGCTGATGACTTAAGAGTTAGGAGGTTTGGTCCTTCCTCCCTTTGTAATTTGGAGGATGTCTTATAGAGATGCTAATTCATGGCCTACGTGACTGCTAGCATACAGGTAGATGCAGACTTGACAAAAGCCCATTCACCTGGTTGCCTAGGAGACAGCCTAATGTGTTTTCCCCCACTCAATTTATGTGATGATATATAAAGTGTTTGGAGAATAAACGAGATCTTCGAGAGAGATCTTGCCCTTGAAGGATGACCGTGTAAGCTGTGTCTGATTACTCCTCACGACTCCGTTCCAGTCCAGTTAGGGAATCTGTGTTGGACCCACATGGGCAACAGCATGTCATTTGGAAAAGTGTCAGCATTAATGTATAACGTAAATCCATGATCCTACACTTCTTACCTTCAACTTTTATTTAAATCACTTACATATATGGAGATGTGATGTGTACAGCTGTGAGCACAGGTGGAGCAGAGGCCAGAGGTGTCAGATCCTGGGGGTGTGGAATTGCAGGTGTTTCTGAGACCCTAAAGTGTCAGATCCTGGGGGTCTGGAATTGCAGGTGTTTCTGAGACCCTAAAGTGTCAGATCCTGGGGGTCTGGAATTGCAGGTGTTTCTGAGACCCTAAAGTGTCAGATCCTGGGGGTCTGGAATTGCAGGTGTTTCTGAGACCCTAAGGTGTCAGATCCTGGGGGTCTGGAATTGCAGGTGTTTCTGAGATCCTAAGGTGTCAGATCCTGGGGGTCTGGAATTGCAGGTGTTTCTGAGACTCTAAGGTGTCAGATCCTGGGGGTCTGGAATTGCAGGTGTTTCTGAGACCCTAAGGTGTCAGATCCTGGGGGTCTGGAATTGCAGGTGTTTCTGAAACCCTGAGGTGGGTGCCCTCTGGAAAAGTAATACATGCTCTTAACGCTCTTAATGACTGAGCCCTTTCTGAAGCCCTCCACTCTTCCTGAATGTGAGAAACAATGACTCAATATGAGAAAGTACGAGCAACAACCACCATAAAATAGAATACCTCATCTTCAGCAACATGACAGGGACTCACCAAAAGCAAAAAGTCAAAAATGAAATCTGAGAACAAGGCTTTACAAAGACAGAAGTATCCACCATTAGAAACAGAAGATAATTAGTACTTCCTAGATAAGTTGAAGAAACTAATTACCCAATAACACCACACAATAAAACTTACTTTCCAGGCTAAACTGCAGGGATTCTTCGCTGGCCTCTGTCTCCGGACTAACCAGTTTCATTTTCAGGTACAGTTTTCCGTCCATTTCTGGGGCAGACTCGGAATCTCCTTTTTCACTCCCAAGTAGAGGATCATTGATCTCCATCGTGCTTTCAGACATGACATCACTGGTTGCTATGGTGCTTTCTGGATAGCTGCAAATCCCTGAAAGAAGGGGGACAGGGAGGAAGAAAGAAAGAACACTAAAATACAAACACAAGAAACAGTCATTCGAAAAGATCAATTTGCCTGTTTGGCTCCACCACTCTGCAGGATCAGAGGGTCCCTAGGCTAGATCCTGTTACATTATCAACAACTACCAACTAGGATTGACACCTGGTCTTAAGAGGAGCAACAGGATTCAGTTCCACTTCTGCATCTGGACAAAGGATGCTGCATGAGCCCTCAGCCAACCCACATCTGCCAGCACCAGGCATAGGTAGCAGGAGACTCCAGGCGGCAAGACTGGAGAAAACAAACAGGTTAATGCAGAAATCTGCCCGCTGCTCCACAGTAGAGGATCTAAGTTTCTTGCCCTGTCGAGCGGCAGACTGATGAGCCAGTGCACTGAGCACTTCGCACTTCTGTCTCTTCCCTGCACAACAGTTCCATAGCCCAGCTAGCTCTGCAGTTCTATCAGCGATGTGACAAAGCTTTACTCTTCCCTCCTTCCCTCGACCCTCTCTGTCCTCTCATCTCCTGGCAGTAAAATCACACCCTGCTCCTCCAAACCAGATATCGGCCTTCGCATTCAGGCCAACTCCTCAGATCTAAAAGTATCACTTACATAAAGAAAAGGCCTTTAAAGTGGCTTTTATTTTAATGCCTTAAATATCTTTTTTTACAAATCACTCACCAATAGGAGTACTATGTCTGTTGCGATCCAATTTTAGGTGCCCAATATGAGGTGGGGTTGTGCCAGTCAAGGGTGGGATAATATCACCTTCTTTAGGCAAAGTGAAATGGAATGGGGTTTCTGAAATAAACAAAAATGAAAACACAATAATGGAGAAGAAAAAAAGCCACACTAAAGTATACAAAAATGAGAAACTACCCCCCAAAAATTTCAGTTGTTCTTTTCCCAAATTTTTATTCCTATCACCTTCAGCAGCCATCCAAACAAATTCCCTACTGCAAGAAAACAGCAGGCTCCAAAGACACCAACAGTCCTGATGACAAGACACCAGAGGACAAGCAAAGAAAAAGAAGCTAGCCTGAGCAACACTGGGTCATCATCTACTTCCAAACACTGTATCTAGACAACTTAGCAACACGGATCTGCATATTTTTGAACCTAGATGGTATAATTTAGTAAATGCAACCTAGGAGTTCCTTTCTTAGCTATGCATTCTACAGGACTTCCAAAGCAAAGTCTGATGTTACAGTCTGTAACACGAATTCTAATTGGTCTTAATAAAACCCAGAGTCAGATAATAGGGGGTGAAAGTTGAGAGATCAGAGAAGCAAAGGAGCCAGTCACTAGGTTGTCATTCACCTCTACCAATGCGCAGACCAAAGGGGCGATCCTGTCTCTACTGATTCTCAGACTGCATCTGCCTCCACCAAACCTCAGACTGCAGACTCCTGCCTCCTCCTGCCTCCTCCTGCCTTATATTCCTCTCTCTGCCCAGCGATATCACTACTGTCTCCACCTCCCTAGGGCTAGAATCACAGGTGTTTGGCTTCCAAGTACTAGGATTAAAGGTGTGAGCCACCACTGCCTGGCACTGTTTCTCTTTGAGACTGGATCAATTTATAGTAGCCCAGTGTGGCCTTGAACTCACAGAGATCCATCTGCCTCTGTCTCCCAAGTGCTGGGATTAAAGGTGTATGCCACTGCCTGGCCTCTATGGCTAACTAGTGGCTTCACTCTGCTCTCTGATCTTCAGGCAAGCTTTATTAGTTAGATTACAAACAAAATATCACTGCAACAGTCTGCTCTGGAAGGTGACAAAGGATCTCATGGAACAAAAAAAAGACTTCAGATTAGCCACTAGTTCTAACAATCAAATCTGAGGCTTTCCTTCAACTGTTCTCAACAGCACTCATTCTAGATGCTAAAAATAGAGAAATATCCAAAACTCAATTCCTGCATCAGGGTAAATCCCTAAGAAGCATCCCCGTGCATATTTAGTTGGTTGCTATGAAGTTATTACAAACATTAAAAACTTCTGAAGACATAAAAGTGCTTTTCGGCCAGGTGTGGCAGCACACACTTTCGCTCCCAGCACTCAAACAAAGGCAGGGGCAGGCAGGCACAAACACTCACTTAACAGAAAGTGCCTTACTGTGGAAACTGTGTCTTGGTATAAGATTCCTTTGCACAATTCTAGGTACAACTTACTAAAAATAATTTAAGACCATCTCATTTCATCAATATAACTGAGACTTGAAATGTTTTC
This sequence comes from Microtus oregoni, assembly GCF_018167655.1. Lineage (NCBI taxonomy): Eukaryota > Metazoa > Chordata > Mammalia > Rodentia > Cricetidae > Microtus > Microtus oregoni. Next base: position 22,658,695 of record NW_024543090.1, read on the forward strand.
AGGCCCTAGGGCAGCACTACCGCTACCTTCATCTGGATAGCACAGCCTACCAATCATTTTCTCTGCCTAGATCAGCCCTCTTTCCCCAACTCCAGTTCTTTCTACAGTGTAACCAGAGATAAGTTGGATATCATGGCTCTCAGCAAACTGGCTTCTGGCCAAAATCCTTTGAGGCTTTCAATACAAGGAAAATCCCTAACTCTCTGGGTTAGAGAGAGGCAGTTCAAGCAGTTAAGCGCACCTTGCAGAAGAACCAACATGGTAGCTAGCGCACAACCATCCACGGCTCCAGCTGCACGGATCTAATGCCCTCTGCGACTGCTGGATCAAGCATGCACATGTTGTACATGCAGACACACAGGCCCAACATTCAGACACATGAAATCAGTTGAAAAGTATTTTAAATCCTAACTTTCTAGTCAGCACGCAGTTAACTGGGGGCAGCCAAGTCTCCGGTCTTTCTTAATTATTCACGTTCGGTCCTCCAAACGCTCTTGTATTTCTCTGTACTTATCCAGCATCTGAAAATTGTCGTTAATAGTCAGATTACCACCAAATTCTACAAAATAACTTGTCTATTTCGTCCTTTTAGCTGGAATTTTCCACATTTCAGTTCTTTCCTGTTGAGCCCATTATTTAAACTATCAAATCTTTTCTTCCGTACCAGACTATCATAGGCTCTCCTACTGCCTGTCAGCGCATCAACAAATGAAGATACAACAAAGGCAAAGGAAACCATACCAACTGTCAAGTCACCTGTGTGGAGAGTTTGGTCTCATTTCTGAGAAATCCACAGAATTCATCACTTCAAAGCAATACTTAAACCTCTGTATAGTGGGGGGAAGGGCTGAGATAGGGTCTCAATGGTAGTCTAAACAACTGTTTCTATGCTATTGTTTGTTTTGCAATAAGGGGATCAAACCTAGGGCCTGAGAAAATCAAGGCAAGGTCTCTACCAATGAGCTACACCCCCAGCTCACCCACAAGCTAAATGTCAAACATACAACGGCTTTTCTATCTCTTCTGCATCAGAAGCTATTATTCCTTCATGCTCTAATTTCTAAATAAAACTTTTCCTTTCTTTTTTTAAATATTTATTTTTAACTCTTGTCCCCAGACACAGGTGTAGACTCCAGCTGTCCTGAGAATGGTGGTGTCATTGTTTCCTTAGAGCTGGGTACTGGGCAATCTTAGTCCCCAGAGGCTTTTTCATACATGATCTATGGCATAAACTAAATCAGGCCTATCGCTACCTAAAATTCCTAAGCTTTTTTTTAGTATTTATTTATTTATGTTTTGTGTATGGGTGTTATGCCTCATATATGTCTTTGCACCATGTATGGGGTCTGGTATCCGCAGAGGCCAGAAAGGGGTAGCAGATCCCCTGAAGCTAGAGTCATAGGGATTTGTAGATACGGGAAACCAAACTCTGGTCCTCTAGAAGAGCAGTAAGCATCCTCAACCAGTGGGCCATCTCTCCAGCTCCAACTTTTAAGTTCTTAACCTTCCATAAATAAAATTGTTATGGGATAATGCTCTTGTACAGTGTAAAGATTTGTCACTCATATTGGTTTAATAAAATGTTGATTGGCAGTAGCCAGGCAGGAAGTATAGGCAGGGTGACCAGACGAGGAGAATTCTGGGAAGAGGAAAGGCAGAAATGCAATTACCAGCCAGATGCAGAGGAAGTAAGATGAGAATGCCTAACTGAGAAAAGGTACCAAGCCACATGGCTAAACATAGATAAGAATTATGGGTTAATTTAAGTTATAAGAGCTAGTTAATAATAAGCCTGAGTTAATAAACCAAACAGTTTATAATTAATATAAGCCTCTGTGTGTTTCTTTGGGACTGAACAGATGTGGGACTGGGTAAGATAGAAATTTCCTCTACATACAATTAACTATTATTTTCATTACTTTTTCCTATTCAATAAATTGGTGCACGGATGTGGAACAAGTACATATATGCAGGCAAAACACCCATACACATACAGCTTTTTTGAACACAGCTAAATTGTTTTCCTTTCATTTTCCTTCCCTACCCTCCACTGCTGGACACTGATTTCAAGGTCTACCACCAAGCTACATTCCCCAACCCTCAAGGAGAACACTTAAGAAGAAGAGGGAGGCACCCACTTTCAGGGTTCTCTCTACATGGAGCAGTTACTGTACTTCTTAGCTAAATGGAAGAGGGAGAAAGGGAGGGGAAATGAAAGAGGAAGGGAAGAGAGGAGAAAGGAAGAAGGGACAGATGTGGGGAGGGAAAGAGGAAGTCAAAAGGAGGAGGAAGGGAGGAGGAGGAAAGAGAAAAGGGAGGGGGAGGAGTTAAGAGAAAGGGTAAGGAGGGAAGTGGAAGGGAGCAGGACGAGTTAGGAGAGGAAAAGGGGCAGAGGGGTGAAGGGAGAGGCAAGGAGGAGAGAAACAAATAATTTTCCACCATCTTCAATAATCCAAACTAATATTAGTAAAATATATATATATATATTTTAATATTTATTTATTATGTATATAATAGTCTGTCTGTGTGTATGCCTGAAGGCTAGAAGAGGACACCAGACCTCTTTAGAGATGGTTGTGAGCCACCATGTGGTTGCTGGGAATTGAACTCAGGACCTTTGGAAGAGCAGGCAATGCTCTTAACCACTGAGCCATCTCTCCAGCTCCCAGTAAAATATATTTTAATAAGGCAGTGTCTATGACAAAAAAATAATTCATCGTTCAGTATCTTAGAATATTCTAAAAGGTACTCTTGGCAGGCTAGAGAGATGGCTCAGAGGTTAAAAGCACTGTCTGCTCTTTCAGAGATCCCATGTTCAATTCCTAGCAACCACATGGTGGCTCACAACCATTTGTAGTGGGATCTGATGCCTTCTTCTGCCATAAAGGCATACATATAGATAGAGTACTCATATTCATAAATCTAAAAAAAAAGGTATTTCTGACAGGCAATGTGGCACACAGCTGTAACCCCAGCATCTGAGACATGGAAACAGGAAATAAAACATTTGAAGGCATGGTACTATAAACCTTGTCAAAAGCCCCTGACTAGGGAGAGCACAGGCCACAGCTGGGACACACTGTCATGTTAGACGTCAAGCTGTCAATCTGCCTTCTATATATTTATGCTTATACCTATAGGTGTACATTGCTCTCAACTGTGGTCAGAAAAGCTGCTTTTGTGCAGTGGGCAACAGCTACTGCAGAGACTCCTGTCTAGTCCAGGTTTCAGGCAGACCTGACCACAAGTGCTCAGCTGGAATGATCTCCATTAACCTCCCCATCCAAGACTTTGCAGAAGGACAGGGGAAAGAAGGTAAGAGCTGGTGGATGAGGAGAGAGCTGGGAAATGCTGACTTCTGGACATGACATGGCTGTTACACACATCAACTCTTGACAACCTACAGTTACCTGTACTGGGCCTGTGCAAGATCAAGCCAGTGGAAACTCCAGTGCGAAGGGGGAAGAGTCTACTGGCAGCTGATGGCTGCTGAGGGAGGGCTTGCCTTTACAGATACAGTCGCTGGTGGGGCACACATGCCCAGTGGATGGCCTCACAACCATGCACATACGGGTAATACTGACTGGACTCGGCAGGGCGGGAGGGGCTAATAATATACCAGTAAAAGAAAGACATGAAGTTGGGAGGGTAATGAGGTCAGGGGCACCAGGAGTTTGGAGGAAGGTAATGGTGGATGGATATAATCAAAATACATTGTACAAATCTATAAAATTTCCAAATAATAACTTTGTTTTAAAATAAAATTATTAAATATCAGGAAAAAAGAAAATGTGAAGCCAGTCTGGACTGTAAAAATAAAGCCTTGAATCAAAAAAGACAAAGACAGACAGACAGACAGACAGAGACAAACAGATAGAGACAGGATAAGATAGAAAAAGAAAGGACTCACTGCACCTGTGGAATCATAAAAATATGTTAGGGATGGAAGTATAGCTCACTGTGGCACCTGCGTAGCTCACATGAGGTTAACCATGAGGTGGCAGGGGAGCCTCAAAGGCAGGACCTAAGTAGACAAAAATAAACTGGTACGATTCCTAACTACACACATTAACTACTCCTGAATTATGGTGTTGATAAATCTCCAATGTTCTCTGGTCATAAAAATAATTACAACTATGAGAGAAAACTACAATCACTAATCTCAAAATTATTCTCTCACGCTAACGCTCACTTCTGACAATGTGTGAGCTCTCCTACTTCCTTTCCAAAGGAGACCTGGCCGGACAGCTCAAAATGAATCTGTCATCACTCACCGCTAGAACTTTCACAGAAACTCTGCGAGGCGCAGGCAGGGGCCTTCACAAGCTGCTGGGACGTTCCCTCTGCCCCCAGCTGCTTGGCTTCGGCCACCTTGGCATCTATGGTCACTGAGCTGTCTTTCTCTTGAAGCTGGGGCTGGGGCATCTCCTGGTCGGGTGTGGGAGGCTGCGGAGAGTCTTCCTCGACAGCGTCCTTTGCTGTGGTCTCTGCTTTCACATCTCCATCACACTCGGCACCCTTTTCCTCCAGAGTGTTCACTCTATTCTCAGCACACGGTTCCACCTCTGGAGCCATATCCTCCCAGGACTGTGAATCTGAGCACTTCTCCACTCCCTCAAAAGGTTCACTGGGAAAATCATCTCTTATTGAGGGCTCCTTCATTTCAACGATAACAACACTGGAGTCCTCAGACGTGGCTTCCTCCCAGGTTTCTGGCTCCTTATGCTCTAACTCCTGGTGGAGCATTGCTGGCAGCTTCTGGGGGGAGTCAACACTAATCATACTGGTTTCAACTTCCATAGCTTCTGGGCATTCTTCTTTGGGAGGTTCCTTCTGAAGACACAATGCCTGGGACTGAGTCTCAGTCAGAGACAGGTGCAGCGGGATACTCTCCATCGTTTCTTCCTTGGGCTCTTCTCTGTGACTTCCACAGGGAGTCTCAGGGACTTCTTCCACCTCAGATCCCGAAAACCCCTCCTCTGGATGCTGTTCTTTAATTTCCACAGCTTCCTCCTGATCTAAGACACTAGAAAGGGCCTCGGACCGAGTAGCAGGAGATGGAACAGCCTGGCTCCCGGAATCACAAGTGAGATCAATGCAAACATCTTCAGTGGCAGTCTCTTCTCCGTCTTTCCTACCAGCAGCTGAAACATCAGCGTCACCTCTGTTCTCTGCGTCACCCGCTTCTGTTTGGCCATCATTCTGACTCAGTTCTTCTAGCTGGCCATCTTGTGCTGGATTCATCAGGATATTATCCCCTTCGGCAGGAAGTTCAGAATTGGTAACTGGAGACAGTGGCTCGGTATCATCAATCTGTGTGTTCTCTCCATCTCCCTCGATCCTGGGAGAGCCCAAGCCCTCCATCCTTGAGGACTGGCTACACTCACTTGTAGAAAGTATCAGTTTGCAAGAGTCCCCCGTCAGGGAGAGCCCAAGGTCGGCAGTGAAATTCTTTGGTTCACTCTCTGAAGTCTTGGAACACTCAACAGTCAGAGATGAGCTGTGCAGATTGCCGTCCTTCTTCTCATCGCTTGACCGCTCTTCCAGACTTGGTGAGGGAATGAAAATGTCCTGAGGAAGGATCAAAACGTCAAGCCATCAGTGGTCCATATTGTGTTTCTTTTATATCTAACCTTTAGATTCACCTACATTTCTAAATCAATTATTCAGAAAGTAAAGACCTCTAGCTAGGGCTGTAATTCCAGAACTTCAAACCCTACAACCTGTCTTTCAACTACATGAGTCATTCTGTTCGGTGTCTTGTAAAATCTCTGGCAAAAATAAGCATAATCTAAACAAAAGCCGAAAAGTACTAGTTTATTAAGCACAAGAATATTCAAACTTAATTTCACCATCAAGCTGCCAAATTCATGTTATTCACATGGAATGGATCCCAGTATGTTTACAGAAACATCTTCAATCTCATGAAGTAGGACCTGATACTCATTCTGCTTCACGGGGCCACTATGGACAGTCATAAGGCAGGTGTTAAAGTATAAAGACACAAGAGCGTTGTAATCAGACACGGAGAAATAGAACTAAAACTACAATGAAATGCCACCAGAGCCACAAAAATGGCTAAGTTCTAAAACCTCACAAACCAAGTACCAACATCTCCATGGAACAACTGTAGATCCTCGCGCATGGCTGGCAAGAAAGCAAAACAGCACAGACACGGTAGCGCAGCCCTTCTAAAGTTAAACACACACTTACACACGACTCCAAATTCCTTGTGTGGGCTGTGATGTTGACTAGCTCAGTTGGCGGAGTGCTTGTCTAACATACTATACAAAGGCGGCCCATGCCTTTAATGCCAGCCCTCTCCAGGTAGAGGCAGGAGAATCTCTGTGAGTTTTGAGGTCTACATAGGAAGTTCCAGAACAGCCAGGACTAAATAGAGAAACCCTATCTCATTAAAAAATAAAACAAAACAACAAAAAAAACACCACCAACAACAACAAAAAAAGTAAAACCTAGACAAAGCCTAGGCACCATGAACATGTAGTAATCCCAGAGGTTGGGAGGCAGAGATGAGAACACTGCTGTAAATTCTAGGCCAGCTTATCTATGCAGTGAGTCCCTCGCCATCCAGGGCTACAAAGTGGCCCCAATCTTAATATGCACAGGCACACAGTAGTCTGAGGCATGCACCTTTAATCTCAGCACAGGAAAGGAAAAGACAACTGGATCTCAATGAGTTCAAGGCCAGCCTACTCTACATAGTAAGCTCCAGGCCAGTCAAGACCACATAGTAAGAACTTGTCTCAAAAAATAAAAAAAAAATTGTGTGTGTGTGTGTGTGTGTGTGTGTGTACACGCATGCACAGAACACTCTTCTAACATAAACACTATCTGGAGGCCAGAGGATGACTTTTGAGAATCAAGTCTCTTTCCACTGCTGTTCCTTAGTTCTGCTGATCAACTCAGGTTCTCAGGCTTTTGGAGCAAATACCCACCAACCCCCAAGCATCCTGCTGCCCCAATGCTGTTTTTCTTTTTCTTTCTTTAAGGGGTGGGGGTAGGGTGAGGGTTAAAACAGGAACTCATTATGGCCAGGCTGACCTTGAATGCCTGCTCTTCCTGCCTTTACCACCCATGTGCTGTAATTATGGGTATGTGCCTTCATGCTTGCTTTAAATTAACCCATTTCTTTCTCTTCTTTTCTTTCTTCCTTCCTTCCTCCTTCCTTTCATTTTTCCAGACAGAGTTTCTCTGTAACAGCCCTCGTTGTCCTGGAACTCACTCTATAGACCAGGCTGGCCTCAAACTTACAAAAACCCGCCTGCCTCTGCCTGAACACATAGTAATGAGCACGGGTACCACATCACAACTCTCATGAATCAACACTGTCTTTCTACCTTTAAGAATGGCATAGGAATTTGATACATAATAAAAAAAAAGGAGGTAACATTTAAATTAGAACGGTAAATTCAACATCCATTATAATTCTTTCTGAAACCCAGCTAAGCAATGGTAAAAGCATGTTTTTCCCTAATATCCACAATTCTCAAGGAAAAGAACTACACACACACACACGCACACACACACACGCACACACACACACGCACACACACACACGCACACACACACACGCACACGCACGCGTATATTCTGAAAGAATGGCATCCACTTGGTAGACAAGGAAAGGTAATTAATTACAAGGCCAAATAAAAGAAAGGCAAAAGGTTACCAAGGTAATACAACACACCACACCATCCCCCACCCTGAAAAGGACTTACTGGACTTGGCAGTAGCACCAGATAATCCTAAGAGTGATGGTAAGGGAGCTGCTAGATCAGGACAGCCGCCTGGAAGTCTGTGTAAGAAGCAGTTCAACTCCCATATCCTCTTCCCTGCCCCCTCAACCCTGAGAAAATGAACACAATGCCCGGGACTGGAGGACAGGAAGCCCAGGCGTGAGAGGCCCATCCTGAAGACAGAGGGGTTGCAGGACTCTGCAGACTAAGTGGAACCTCTCGCATCACCTTCACCCCAAACCGTCCTCCTCTAAAGACCCGCTATATGACAACAGACCCTGTACCCAGCAGGCAGCGGGTTAGACTTTTCTGGGGAATGGGATCACCCCACGATGGTCAGGATCCCTACACTGGGATACTCCTGACAGAGCATCCCAGCAGATTACACGCAGTGAGGACCAGAAGTCCCAGCTATCACCTCAGGACTACTAATCCCGAGTTCTGGCTTTTCACTCTTAAATAGCAGCAAATGAGGAAAAGCTCTTATTTAAAAGATAGCAAGGGTAGAGATGGAGAGATGGCTCAGCAGTGAAGAGCACTGCCTAAAACCAGGTAGTGCTGGTGCACACCTTTAATCCCAGCACTTGGGAGGCAGAGGCAGGCTGATCTCTGTGAGTTCGAGGCCAGCCTGGTCTACAGAGCTAGTTCCAGGACAGGCTCCAAAGCTACAAAGAAACCCTGTCTCAAAAAAAAAAAATCAGAAAACAAACAAACAAACAAAACCAAGTTATGGATATAGCTGAGTTGGAAGAGTTCGTGTCTAGCATGCACACCTGGGTGCCAACCCTATTATTAACAAAACTACTCAACAAGCTGGGTGTTCGTGGCAGATGCTTTTAATCCCAGCACCCAGGAGGCAGAGACAGGTTAAAGTGTGAGGCCAGCCTGGACTACATAGTGAGTTCCAGGACAGCCAGAGCTACATAGTGAGTTCCAGGACAGCCAGAGCTACATAGTGAGTTCCAGGACAGCCAGAGCTACATAGTGAGACCCTGTCTCAAAACAAACAAACAATGAAAAAAAACCACTCCACAAAACCCATGTGACAGGACACTGCCCGAAATCCCTCCACTCAGGTGGTGGAGGCAGGAAGGTCCGAGCTCCATGTTGTCCTCGTTACACAGTGAGTAGTTTGTGATACCACGTGACCCCACCTCAAAAAACATGTGATACCACGTGACCATACCTCAAAAACATGAAAAAAGGAAACAGAATTGGTCTTTGATATAACCTATTAGTAAACACACACATTTCATTGGGGCCTACAGTCTGGTTCCCCAATACTAAACAGGCATGGCATGGTGACACATTGTTCAAAGGCTAGGAGACCAAGGCTAGGAGACCAAGGCTAGGAGACCAAGGCTAGGAGACCAAGGGTAGGAGACCAAGGCTAGGAGACCAAGGCTAGGACGAGTACAAGGCTAGGAGACCAAGGCTAGGAGACCAAGGCTAGGAGACCAAGGCTAGGAGACCAAGGCTAGGACGAGTACAAGGCTAGCCTGGGTTACAAAGCAGACTCTGTCTCAAAACGAAATAACTAAGAACCCAAGAAATCGTTTGCACAGCGTGCTCGAGGCCGTGGGCTCAGCCCTAGGACCACGTAAATAAACACACTATCAAAGCCTACTTAGAACAGTGACACTTCTAGAGAAGAAAAACTTTCAAAACGATTATTATCATGAAAGAGAAATACATACATAAAACAAGACAAAAATTATTCAGAGGGAAAAAAGACTGCAAGAATTAAAAACAAAAGCATAGAAATTAGTAATCCAAAGATTAAAATAGATGACGCCAGCAACTACACCCACAGTTTACATAAGAGAAATAAAATATATCCTCACACAAGTGTGTACATCAGCCTTCATAGCAACATGATTCACAGAGATAAAAAGAGAAAAACCCCAATGTTTGTCAACTGAACTAAAAAGTAAATGTCATACACACACAACAGGACCAGTCCCAAGAGATGGACTGAAGGTCTGCTCCATGCAGGAACATCATGCTATCACAGTTAGCTTCAGCTAGATACAACCCAGAGACGTCTAGGGTGGGGAGTACAGACACAGGGACTGCAGGATCACAATTCAAAAAAAACGTCACAGGGTCCAAAGCAAAATCAATTTGCCTTACACTACTCAATAAAAGCACCAGAAACACAAAATCAGGAGTGCAATGCCTTAAAATCGTCAAGTATCAGCAATCATTTATAACTCCACAGCCTACAAACTATGAAATAAATAAGAGAGTAGATAAAAGGCTCTAAGAAAATGTCCCCAACCAGCATGAGGAACTAGACCAGTAGTTCTCAACCTGTGGGTCACGGCCCCTTTGGAGGGGTCACATAACCCTTTCACATGGCCCCATATCCGATACTCTGTACATCATATATTTACATTATGATTTATAACATAACAAAATTACAATTGTTTTTTTTTTTTTGTTTTGTTTTCCAAGATAGGACTTCTTTGTATAGCCTTGGCTGTCTTGGAAGTAACTCTGTAGATCTGGCTGGCCTCAAACTCAAGAGATCTGTCTGACTCTGCCTCCCGAATGCTGGATTAAAGGCGTGCACCACCACCCCAAGCACAAAATTACAATTACTAATCAGCAGCAAAAATAATTTTATAATTGGGGGTCAGCAAAACATGATGTTGTACTACAGTGTCACAGCACTAGGAAGGCTGAAAACCGCTGAACTTGACCAAAGAAGCCAGCAAGCAAAGATGGGGAGCAGATAAACTGTAAAAATGATGCCCGAAGTCACCCTCTGACCTCCACACACACATGCAATAACATGCATGCCACATATACATGCACACACAATAACGTACTATTTGTTTTTCAAAACATAGTTTCTCTGTAGCTCTGGCTGCCCTGGAACTCACTCTGTAGACCAGGCTGGTCTCGAACTCAAAGAGATACACTTGCCTCTGCTTCCTGAATGCTGGGATTAAAGGTACATGCCACCACTGGATGGCTCAGCCATTAAAGGATACTTTCTTTAAAGATTGGTTTAGATATGCTGCTCAGTGACAAAGCACTTGCCTGGAGTCTGAGTGTGGTGTTCTGACTAGGAAGGAATGGGCCCCACAGACTCTGTGTTTGAATGCTTGGACCATAGGGAGTTACAATATTAGAAGGTGTGGCCTTGTTAGCGGAAGTGTGTCACTGTGGAGACCGGCTTTGAGGTCTCCCATATCATGCCCAGTGTCAGTCTCCCTCTGCTGCAGATTTAAGACGTAGCACTCTCAGCTCCCTCGGCACCATGTCTGCCTGCACACCTCCATGTCCCAATGCGATGAACAAATCCTCTGAACTGTAAGCCAGCCCATTAAGTGTTTTCCATAGTCATGGTGTCTCTTCACAGCCATAGCAGCCCTAAGAACTGTGCACCCTTAGGTTCAAATCCCTGAACCACAAAGTAAGGAGGAGGGAAGCTCTGAGTTCGAGGCCCGTCTGGTCTACAAAGCAAGTTCCAGGAAGCCAGGGCTATCACACCGAAAAACCCTGCCTCGAAGAGAAAAAAAAAAGTAAGGAGGGAAGCAAAAGTGTGAGGAGAAGGAACCTCTGCCTACAACACTCACGTGAGAGAACTCCGGCTGTGACGGGATGGGCAGCGAGCCCGGAGTACAGACAGGCGTGCTCTGAGACACTGGGGTTGACACGTGGGGTGACGCAGCGGGCGGACATGGGAGAAGCGGGTTTTCTATCTCCAATGCTTCCTCATCCTGAAGCTTCTGCAAAGTCTCCCCTCCTTCTTCAGGCATCACTGATATATCCATGGGTTCATCTGATTCCACAGAGGAAAAATGATTAAGAAATTATCACTCACCAATACCAACAGCAATTATGCTATAGAAACTTCAATTCCTAAAGCACAGTGTCCTAATTTTCAAAAACTGACCTGACAGTGGGTTGTGTCCCATCAATCCTGCCCTGTGCACATGCATGTGCACACATATGGAGCTCAGCAGACAACTTTCAGGAGCTGGGTCTCTCCCACCACTATGGGCTCCAGGGACAACACTCAGACTGTTGGGCTTTCTGGTCAAGCATTTTTAATCACCTCACCAAGACACATCTATTTTCAAATACAGACTAAAATGGTGTTTCATCTGAGGGCACCCACCCCACTGTAGCACAAATTCTAATTGGTCTTAATAAATAAAACCTGGAATCAGAAGAGCTGAAAGATCAGGGAGGCAGAGCAGTTCTTACTAGAACTAGAGAGTTCTTACTTCTACCAATGCTCAAACCAAAGGGGTGATCCTGTGTCCACCAACCTTCAGACTGCTGCTGTCTCTACAAAACCCCAGACTGCATTTGCGCTCCTGTCTCCACCTCCCTAGTGTTGGGATTAAAGGCATGTGATTCCTAGTGCTGGGATCACCTTTGTGTGAGCTGTTTCTCTTTTAGACAGATTCACTCTCGTGTAGCACACGGTGGCTTTGAACTCAAGAGATCCATCTGCCTCTGTCTCCCGAATGCTGGAATTAAAGGTGTGTGCCACCACTGCCTGGTCTCTCTGGCTAACTAGTGGTTTAGCCCTGCAGGCTGATCTTCATGCAAACTTTGTTAGATTACAAACAAAGCATCACTACACCCGACCCATACGAAATGGAAATCACATCGTCTCCTCTAAACCTTCCCAGCATATTGTAGCTCATTCTCACTCCTGTAGGAATAGTCAGATTAATATTTTCATGTGTTTGTATATGTGGTGTGCATGTGTATGAATGTCTACATGTGTGTGGGTACAAGCACGTGTGCACAAGTTGGGGTGTCTGTAGAGGCCCAAGGTTGATGTCAAAATCTTACTTGACTTTGCCTAGTGTTGCTAACCAGCTTAGCTCCGTGAGTCCCATCTCCACCTTCTGAAGTTAGATTAACCAGCAGGCCACCATGCTCTCCCAAGGATCCCACCAACTCCAGCACTTTGACTGCTGAGCCACCTCCCCAGCACTTAAGGCCACCTAATTTAACTATTACACAGTCTGCCCCAGGCCCAGAAAGGCAATGAATTTGTTCATCACTCTGAGTCAGTTACCTAATGTATGAACTTGTAGCTGCAGTACGTACTAAGTGCAGAGACTGACACCAGAACAAATTCAGAGTTACCCACGCCAATCAACACTGATTTAGCTCAGAACCAAGACACTGATTCCAACACAAACTGCTCAGGGGAAACACACAGAGAACACAAAACACTGTTTCTGGGGCTGGGAAGATGATTCAAAGGTTAAGAGCACAGGTTACTGTTCTTCCAAAGGACCTAGGTTCGAGTCCCACCCAGCACTCACAGTCATCTGCAACTCCAATTCCAGGGGATCCAACACACTATCCTGGCCTTGGGGTGCCAGGCATACAAGTGATTCACAAACATACATGCAGGCAAAACACCCATATACATATAGAATCTAAAAAACACGATTTCTACATAATATTCTACCTACCTTAAGGCTACCCAGCCCATATTCAGAACCAGCCTGTTTAGTTCATCAGGCTTCTGACCCTGAACCAACACCTTGACCCCAACCACACCAGCCATAAGCTACTTTCTCCATTGAGTCTGCCCCAGTTTACAATCACATACACAATCCAAATTCAGTGCCACCTGGCTGCTTGCCCACCCTTACATGCCCGTCTCGTGAGATTGTAGGGTTCAGTGCTACAAACTTTGATTTAGATGACAAAACAAACAAATCCAAAGAGCATTGGAAACTTCACAAACATGTATGCACATATTAAGCAAATGTGTTCAATACAGCTGACACAATGTTACACGGAAAAGAAAAAAGAAAACTAAATCAGATATATAATGATGCCAACTGCATAAAAATACTTTTTCGTATGCACAGAAAATCTTTGAAAAACACATCCGAATACTAACTATAATTAAATCTGGACTGTGGACCCTCGGATGATTCTTTCATTTTCTTCACTTTAATATACTTTTCCAAATTTTCTACAGTGAGCACTGATTAAACATCTGGAGAAGATTTTTATACAATCCTTTTTCATATGTTCACATTACAGATAGAAGAAATTAAGACACTAACCTAATAATCTAAGTAGGGTTTTGTAGAAAGGAATCTCATCCCCACCAATGACACAAACAGTCAGAATGCTGTTGGTCTGACCGGGTTTCACCAATAACACAAACAGTCAGAATGCTGTTGGTCTGCCCGGGTTTCACCAATGACACAGTCAGAATGCTATTGGTCTGCCCGGGTTCCTACAACTGAGAAAACAGACAAGCAGAGAAGGAAGGAACAGAGGCTAAGCCACCCATGGAGTACTTCTCAGTACTCACGGGATCAGCAGCACGGAGAGCAGGCCGTCACAGGAGAACATATGTCAGGTAAAAACAAAAGTTTCAGAGGCAAGTGCCTGAGTTCAGACCCTAACTCCATCACTAGTTATGAAGTCTGTGACTCCATGTTCTCATGTAGAACATGGAGATAAAAGCAACTGCTACTTTGAATTTTTATGCAGATCCTTGGGGGAAGGCAGAAATATCTGGAGTAAATGATAGTATCTGGCATTAGCTAAGTGTTTAATTAATAATATGAGCCTCTACAGCCTTATCCGTGTGTGAATAAAAAAGAGCACCAAGTACGGTGTTACAAAGTTGAGTCTAGCACTCAGGAGGGGAAGGAGAGGATCTCTACCTGAAGGGCAGACTGGGCCACATAGCAAGACCTCTATCTCAAATGCAAAACAAAACAGAGGAAAAGATGAAACAGAATTAACAGACATTTAGCTAATAAGTAGGCTGGGGATCTAGGCTGAGGACAGAGTGCTTGCCTACCATGCTCGAAGCCCAAGATCAGATACCCAGCGCTACCCAAATCACAGCATGGCAGCACGCATCTACAATTCCAACACTCAGGAGGTGAAAGCAGGTGATTCAAAGTGCAAGGGCATGCTCAGCGACAGAGGAATTTGAGGAGAGCCTGGGATACATGAGACCATCTCTGGGGGTGGGGAATGCTAAGTCCGCAAAAGGAAAAGCAAGTCAAAACTGTCAGCACCTCCTTCAAGCCACCCTTTGATTATTTTAATCAAAGCAAAATTAAAAAGCCCAAGAAACAACTGTTGGTTTTTCTCTCACTAGGAACAGGTTAGCATGTTACTGGAAGGTACCAGATAATTAATTAATAACCAATCCAGTATTTCCCCACACTTTCTTATTGGGTTCAATTTTAAAAACATAAAAATTCTTACCAGAGCATTTTTGTCAAAATCAAAATAGTGGAAAAATCTTAGAAGAATCTATGCTTAAAAAGCAAAGAGCTAAAAGCGGTTTATCCTAGGCCATGTCCCAGCAAACTAGGGACAGAGTCTCAGGAACAGTGTGGCAAAGGACAAAGCAGCGTGCACTGGGGAGGCGGGACACTGCCCCTCTCCTGGGCTGAGATGAACACACACATCACAACAGCTCACCTTTTCTCCCTCCTTGTTCTGTGGGACTGCTAGGAACGATAAAAGGGGTAGGTCGGAAAGCATCAGGGGAAGGAGCAACAAGATCTGAGGAATTCCTTTATATAAAGAGAGAATCACAGGTTATTTGACTGCGACCAAGCATTTGACATTTGCTTCGACTTTTTAACAAAAATATCCAGCTCACATATTTAACAGCATATATACTTAATAGAATAGCATTTCTCCTGACCAGCAACCTAAGACTCAGACAGTTCTCAAACACTAAGTTCTTTCAAGAGTAAGAGCAAAATGGACATCTAGACACAAGGACATCATGATTTAAGAAACAGGACAACCAAAAGCTGAAACTAATTCACAGAACTGAGACATAAAAATCTCTACTTCATTTTTACACAATATGAAGAGTGTGCACATTTTTATTTAAAACCAAAAGCAAGCACAAAAAACAAAAAGCAAACCTCTTTTCCCTAGCTACTGCTGACTGTAACAACCTACTCTCTCTTCTCTACTGCTAAGTGACAGAAATACTAGCAATTGGAGGCACGAATGATTGCCCTGAATGACAAGGGATTTCATTGCCTAGCGAAACCTTCGCCATCCACAATACAGCCTCCAACAGCAGAACGTATGTACATACTTTAAGAGTTCACTAAGTTCTTGCCCCAAAACTCCTAAGGCCTGGATTCTAGCTTTTAGCTCTGAAAGGAATTCTGGTCTGAGAGGTACCCTGGCTCTCCAGGTCGTTTCAGAGTTACTTACGTGGAAAGACTGTCCTGAACAAGGGGCCTTTGACCAGACAGCTGCAGGAGCTGCAGGGTGGTGGCGGGTGTAGAAACCGGAGAACACCCACCTTCCTCCCTTGAAGGAGTAGAACAACCATCAGAAGCTAGTGGGGGAGAAAAGTTAGAGTTGTGTTTACTTCTCAGACTGACATCACTGAGTGGGGGACCTACTGAGTGCTACAAAAACAGCAATACCCAGTTTGTTACACTTCAGGGGACAGAAGTCCTTTCGGGTGGCAGCCCAACTCAATGGGACATCACCAGAACGCAAATCGGGAGTCAACAGACACCCCACCCCACACCCAATTTCAGATTTCCTTAATAAAGAATTGGTTAACAGAGCTCCTGGTCTTTTCTACCATAATCTAAGCTTAGAGACGGTGATGGTTAGAAACACACTTCTGCGCATGTCTGAGAATTATGTATCAGACATTCTATCATTATCAGGAGAAAAATAATCCTAAAAACTGGTACCAAGAATTGGGGCCTAGCCTGTCATGAACCTGGCTTGTGGATTCCAGGCCTTTGGAGGTGGTTTGTACGAGAAATGTGTAAGAGTTTGCAGATGTAGAGCCCTGGGAGCTGTGCTTAGCAGGCCATTCCTGGGGAGAGTCTAAGATGCAGAAAAAAGGTGAAGACAGGAGAAGCCTGGCCCTCAAAGTTAGGGGAACAAGGACTCTACTGGGAATGGAGTCACCAGTGATATTTTCTAGAACTCAACTATGAACCACTTGTGACATATTCCAGAGCTCAACTATAAGCCAGCAGTGATATATTTTGGCAAAGATCTGGCTGCACTGTACCAATATCCTAAGAACTTGAGGCTGAATTCATAAGTAATGGAATAGCTGGATGTCGTGGGCACATGCCTTTACTCTCAGCACTTGAGAGGCAGAGGCAGGTGGATCTCTGTAAATTCAAGGCCTGCCTGGTCTACAGTGTTAGTTCCAGGGCAGCCAGAGCTACAATGTTAAGAACCTGACTCTAGGAAAGTAAAAAAATGTAACGAATGGGCTAATTTGCCTGACAGAAGAAACTGCACTGCACTCAGGAAAGCTCTCTGCTCACGGTCCCCATTCAATAAGGGAACAAAGACGTGAAAAAGTGCAAGGATTCAAAGTTGGAGGCAGAGTACAGGGAAAGTATCTGTAACATTTAAATCGTGCCATTAAAGAGAAACCTCTTCGTGTTTTCAATGAGGACAACAGCAGGTAAAACCCCACCCACTCATTTGAAAGGAAAAGTCTGAACTGACAATGCCACCACTTGGGTTTTCTGCGGCAAAACAGCTGCCTAGGGAAATGTTTTTCCAAGGGCACCCTCAAAGACACAGGGTTGCTGCAACTGAGCTACATCTGAAGCTGGCAGAACTGGGAGTAGCATCCACATGGTACTGCTTTTGTAGGCATGAAAGACGGAGAAGCAAAAGAGTCACTGAATCTAGCACCAAAGTTTCAGAAAGCTGCTAAGTCCAGGCAATGTGTGGAGGGGTTAAGATTCCCTGCAACAAGGCTCTCCAAGACCATGCATGAAGCTGGGAAGGAGAAACCTAAGTTTCAATAGAGAACCCAGGAATGTTTGAGAAGCCAAAACAGAGGAAAAGCTATGCCAAGAAAAGCTACAGCGGAGCTAACCAAAGAGAGAGGTCACCTACACTGAAGGCATCAGAGCGGAAGGAGGGAGCATCCAAGACTGTTAGAGCCCAGATGACAACATCACAAACCCAATCACATGGAGCTACAGGTTTGGTGTTTGCCCTGCTTTGCCCCCACCCCTCTTTTTGGACTAAGACACTATAGCTTTCCTTTTTTTTTTTTTTGCTTTCTAAGGGTTGTGGTTAGGAGATATGGTCTCAGATGCATTAGACTTTCAAACAATACTGGGGTTGTTAAGGACTATGGGGACTTTTGAAAAACTAAACACAGTTGCAATATGAGATGAAAATGAGATTTTAGGGGCTAGGGCAAAATGTTATGATCTAAAGAGATGTGTTGATGTCAAGCTGAAAAGAGGGTGGAGCTGTCATGATTAATTTTGTCAACTTGGCTGCATTTAGAATCACCATGGAAACACACCTCTGAGTGTGTCTATGAGGGTATTTCCAGAAAGGCTTAGCTGAGGAGGAAGCACCCTCTCTGAATGTATATATGTATGCAGCCAACCCCACGGGAACCCAGCTCTACTTCCTGAGCATGTACACTGTGACCAGTTTCTCTGTGCCCTATAGCCATAATCCCCCTGACATGGGGACTAGAACTCTAAACCTGTAAGACCAAAAAAATAAAATAAACTCCTGTTTTTAAAAAGCTACTCATCTATCTATTAATTTCTGTGTATGTTTGTATACCTCTAGGAACCCATAAGGGCCAGAAGAAAGCAACAGATCCCTGG
Source organism: Microtus oregoni (assembly GCF_018167655.1). Taxonomy (NCBI): domain Eukaryota; kingdom Metazoa; phylum Chordata; class Mammalia; order Rodentia; family Cricetidae; genus Microtus; species Microtus oregoni. The sequence goes on from NW_024543090.1 coordinate 22,677,074, forward strand.
AACTGGGCTTACAACAGATGGGGAGGGGCTGTGTGGGTGCCGGGAACTGACCCTCTGCAAGAGCAGTCTTAACCACTGAGCCGTCTATCCAGCCCCAAACCTTCTTTCTTTCAGCTCTTTTTATCAGATTTTTTTGGTCACAGAATGATAAAAATAACTATTATAGATAGGAAAAGCCAGAATCCTTATACCTCTGCTTGGCTGCTCTTCTTTCTCGTGATGCTTCTACAATAAAACAGCAAGCGAGCCTTTTATTCCAAGGTCTACCTAAGGTGAAGGAAAGCTCATGCCATGATGCAGATGGGAGAAGTCAAAACAATGCGCATGACACCTGATGATATGAATGCAGCAATTTTCATGATTAGAACCTGAGCCTCCTCAAAGGAGACAGAAATTACTAAGTACTATTTCTAAAGTCTATGAGCAGCCATAGTGACTGACGATACTAAGTTCTCTACTGGCCCTTTGGCTTAGATGGAGACTATCAGCTTAAACTAATATCAACTGCACGATCCTTCACTGTAAAGAAATGCTTTAAATACACCCTGATGGCTTCAGTGGGTGCCTGCTGATGTCTTACACACCAAGCACAACACAAAATACAAGGGGACACAACCTTCTTCCCTCCTTGCTTCTCACTGAAGCATTCTTACTTCCTGAGACTATAGAATGGGAGAGAAGACTACAGGAGTGAGAAGCAAATTCCTGTCTACACTCTAAACTTTGGGGCCCTTCTTCTAGATCTTAATTTGTCTTTTGTGGCAAATAATAAATAGATAAGTAAACTGCTACCCAAATGAGTAAGAAAAACACAGCAAATGTGACAGAAGAAATGGCAACTCTATCCATAAAACCAAGTCTACTAGGTTCACTACTATTTTTAATACCTGTTTCTAAAAGGGTGAAATTTACATAAAAAAATTGACTAGTTAATGTTCTTTGAAAGTCTTCCTCACTAGCTAGGAATATATTTTTCTTCCATATTATACCTACGAAAGAGTACTTCTTAAAGAGCAGCCTAAGAACTGAAATAGAAACTTAGGACGGGAGGAAGACCAGCCAGCCTACCTGCTTTACTCTGCTCAAACAAGTCTTCCTGAGTTGATGAGACCTCAGGCTCCGAGGAGGTCTGGACCTGCAGCTCCCCTCCTAGCAGCTCGTGGGCAGGCACCAGCTCCTTTGTTTCTACAGCTGCAACAGGAGCTTGAGGACTGGAAGGCAGATCTTCCGACCTACGAGACCCACACCGCCAAGGATGAGGACTGCTAGTTCAAAGTTCCCTCTTCCAAAAGAAAAGTTTAAATCTAACAATTTTAAAGTTTCTAAGAGCTCTCATCTCCACGCCCTACTGAAAGTGAAGAAGAGTCCTCAGGCGTTCAAAGCCTGTCTCCAGCGCCCCCTTCCACCAGCCATACCTCTTTCCAGTTTTGTCTGCTCCAACACCAGTGACAAGTGATTGAGAATTGGTACAAACATCTTTATCCAGAACTGATATGGCTTTTCTCTTCACTGGCGCCACAAATATATTATCTATTGCCTGCTGACCGTTTCCAGGATTCCTTACACACTGCCCAACCAGGGAAGACTCACATTCTTGGCCCTTTCCCACAGACTTTTACTTTCTATACTATTACCAAGGAAAAATGGGAAAGCAAGACTAACAGAAAAGCCAGGTCTGTGGGTCATACCTGTAATCCTAAGTGTTTCAAAGGCTGAAATGGAAGGATTGTGAGTTCAAGGCCAACCTCAGCTACACAGTAAGTCTGAAGAAAGCCTGGACTACAGAGTAAGACCCGTTTAAATAATAATAATAATAATAATTTAACTAAAATAAAAGCTTTCTAAAGAAAAGTCTTATTTTAGCATAGTAGGACATACACCTACAATCCTAGCACCAAGAAAGTTGAGGCAGGGGAATTCTTTCAAACTCAGGGCCCTATATAGAAAAATACTGTTTCAATAGAAAACAAAAAAAACCTAAGAAGTCATGACAATCACCTTTGCTGAGGCCCCCACGCCCAACTTTCTATAGAAGGAAACAAGAAACGGACACTGTATGCTCCTCTCCCTTCAGGTTGAAAGCGTTCACCCCTGCCACCAGCCAGTCAGTATAGTTCTGGGTATAACAATGACCACAAACTGAGCACAGTGTATATCCCATTCCTACCGAGCTAAGAGCCAGGAACACTTGGATCTAGCTACGCCATAAATTAACAGAAAGATAATACTTAACAACCCAAACAACCTGGGAGCTCAAGAATACTAACAGGTTTCCAATATAATACTCATCTATGTCTTTTATTTATTTATTTTTCCATTGGTTTGCTTTTTTTGTCTTTTGGTTTTTGATTTTTTGAGACAGTATAGCCCCAACTGTCTTAGAACTAGCTCTGTAGACCAGGCTGGCCTCAAACTCAGAGATCTGCCTGCCTCTGCCTCCTGAGTGCTGAAATTAAAGGCGTGCGCCAGCACTGACTCATTTAAGTCTCTATTAGCCCCAGAAACGCAAAAAAGATCTACAAATAGATAGTGACCCTGACTACCCAGACAGAGTGTCAACCAGAGATTAAGGATTATAGTTACAGAAGAAATAATGTACCTTTATAATAGGCCTGAATTAGGATGAAGCACACACAGTAAGACTGCATAGCCAACCCATATTTATAAATAATCAATATTTCTTTTGGACAAAAACAAGATGACAAATACACAAACTATAAGTGGGAATCAGCAATTTCTAATACTATTTCTATACCTAAAGTAAAATTCCTATAGCCCCACAGTAAAATCGCAGAGATCTTTAGAGAGAGCATGGCTTACCTTGCAGGTGGTAGATTTTGCTCATCTACCACATGGATACCTTTATCAGGCTGTACTGTAACAAGGACGTCTTTGCTGAGTTCTAACATGGAGGTACCGTCAGTGGACTGGTCTTCACACTGAACTGCTTAATGGATAGGAAGAAAAAAAGATACAAAGCAGATATTTAACTTTTCAAAATATTTGAGGCAGCTCCAAATGATTCTCAAAAAGTAAAAATCTTAATAGAAATGAGTCTAACTTTAAAATACCAAGAGCTACATAAAGAGGGACAATACCCCAATTAGACACCATCCACTGCCAAATAAAACCCCAATGCCAGAAATGGTTCCAGAGACCTCCCAAACATCAGTCTACTGTCAATACTATCAGTTGTGCCCTGGAATCTAAGGGTAAGACCCTGTCACTGAAGATACCACACACTTGAGTCATAGAACGTGGAGAATTCATGCTAGTTCTCAACTAGGAGCTTCACACCTGCTGGCTGGTATTCATGGTGCTAGAAGGTGCTATGCAGGCTACTAAAGGAAGAAAGCAATCCTCAATCTCACCAAGCCATGACCCAGTTACAACAACCACCGGCCTAGGAAGTTATGCCTAATGGTGCAATAGTGGTACAAATGTTATGGAAGTAACCAACTAATTTTTAAAATTGGATTCAAAGCCCATTCATGAGCTAGAACCCATATTTGACACTGTCAATGAAACCAAGAACCTGAAGCTAGACAGGTCATAGGCCATAGAGTAAAAATCTATTTCTGTCACTCTGCTATGTGACCAAGCAATAAAATGACTCCTAATGACATCAGTGCATCACTCTGTCCTCATCAAAGAAGCCTCTTCTACTAGAATATGGCCATTAACAGAGTAATCCACAATTGGTCAATGTGCAGAGAATAAGAAGCTTTGGAATTCTAAGTCCTAAACGGGATGTCTATATCACACTTCTCCCCTCAAGGCTCAGGGATCTATATAGAAGAGGAGGTAAAAAAAAGTTCTAAGAGCCAGAGATGGTAGATGACTTCAAGGAAACCGTGTTTTACAAACACAACACTGAAAACATATATGAGCTCACAGGGGCTGCAAGAACATACATACACAAGATCTGTACAAACTCAAACCAGACAAAATCTTAGCATGGAAGAAGAAAGGTAATCATGAAGTTCCACCCCTAGGGAGTTATAGGCATCTGGTTGCTAATAGGAGAGCAAAAGTCAGCTTCCTTAATGGCATGACCCCTAGTATATAAACCAAACTCCAGGGCAGGCCAAGAAGAGCCAGATAACACAAAGGTAGACTGCACAGGTTTTTGGTTTTGTTCAAAGAGAGGGAAGAAAGGAGAAAACATGAAGTTGGGTGGATAGGGCAGGACCTGGGAGGAGCTGGGTAAATATAATCAAAGAATATTGTATGGAATTCTCAAAGAATAAAAATGTAACTTAAATATGTAAATGTACATACATATACAAAGATACAGATACAGACACACACACACACACACACACACACACACACACACCTGAAAAAATGGTTCAGTGTTTAAGAGTACTTGCTGCTTTTTCAGAGGATCAGAGTTCAATCCCCAGCACCCATGTTGAGTAGCTTACAACCACCTGTATGTCCAGCTCCAGGAGATCTGACACCCTCTTGTGGCCTCACAGACACCATACACATACACATAAATTTAATTTTTAAAATATATAGGTATTATCCCAAAAAAGAAAGTAACTAATGGCCTACTTAGAGAAAATGTCAGTCTGCAAGCCATCACTTGACAAGAATTACTGATTATAGCTGGGCGGTGGTGGCTCATGCTTTTAATCCCAGCACTCAGGAGGCAGAGACAGGTGGATCTCTGTGAGTTCGAGGCCAGCCTGGTCTACAAGAGCAGTTCAGGACAGGCTCCAAAGCCTGTCTCAAAAAAACAAAAAAAAATTACTACTTACTCTGCAAACTTATGATCTATGAATTTGGATAGCTTATTGAGAAGCCAGGCATGGTGGCACATGCCTTTAATCCCAGTACTCAGGAGGCAGGGGCAGGTGATTCTCTGGAGTGTGAGGCCAGTCTGGTCTAAAAAGTGAGTTCCAGAACAGGCAGGGCTATAAAGAAAAACCCTGTCTTGAAAAAGACAAAAACAAAAACAAACAAACAAAAAAAACCCAACAAACCACCATGTTGGGGGGGTGATACTGGAGACATAACTCAGCAATTAAAAGCACTTATTGCTCTCACAGAATACCCAAGTGTCATTTGGAGAACCCACACAGTGGTTCACAACCATCTCTACTACAGTTCCAGGGAATCTGATGCCCTCTTCTGACCTCTGTGGGCACCAAGCAAACATGCTATACACATACATACCTGAAAGCCAAACACTCACACACATAAAATAAAAAAAAACTAAAATTACTTCTATTTTTCCTAAACTCAAAAGTTTAGGAAAGCTGGAAAAGAGGAAGCTGGTGAATCTGAGTTCAGGACTACCCTGGCCTACACAGCAAGATGCAGACCAGTCAGAGTCACATGGCGAGACTCACACAAACCAAAAAAAAAAAAAAGAAAAAAACATCTTAAGGAAAAAAAACAAAGAAACTTGTTCTAGAGGGATAATCAACGCCACATGTGAGAAAACACATTTCGTACCAGTATTTGCATCCACATCAGACAGCTCGGTAGAGCCCAAGTTAGTGGTAACCAATTGCATATGTTCTTGGTTGACATCATAGGGCACTGTATGTTCTTCAACATCCTGGCTCTGGGACAGTTCCAAAGCCCCAAAGCCCAACTGTGATGAAGCAGAATCTAGGAACAAAACTCCAAGAAGTTAGAAACCACCCCACAACATTATCAACACGCAAGCTGCTGTCTTCTAGGGAGGACAGTGTTTAAAATATTTTTTTGCATTTAAATGTTCTGTGCACGACAGACACATCACAGCTGAAGTGTGGAGGTCAGGAGAAAACATGCAGGAGCCAAGTCTCTCCTTCCACAGTGTGGGTTCCAAAGACAGAACTCAGGCCATCAGACACTGCTGCCAAGTACCCTTTACTGAGGAAGACCTTAAATGTCTCACACCAAAGACTTGTCACACATAATTTTCACAAAACAATACAAATTAAGGGGCTGGGCATGGGCTCAATCCCAAGCGCCCCAAGAAAAGAAGGGGGAAAAAGTCAGGAATCAAATTATTAGCACACACTTCTAATAGCAGCACTGAGAAAGCACAAGCAGGGGAAACCAGAAGTTCAGGGCCATCCTTAGCCAAACAGTAGACTTAAGGCTATCCTGGACTATGTAAGACTGTACTTTAAAAATAATTAATAAGCAAGTTTAAAATAAGGGGAAGGGACCAGCTAAACGGCCCAGCAGGAATGACAACCTGCTCAAGCCTGGCATAACAACCTGAGTTTGATTCCCTGGCATCTACGTGGTGGAAGGAGAGAACCTACAAGTTGTTCTGACCTCCACAAGTGGAGCCATAGAGTGTGCATTGCATGCCCCCCCCCACATCATTAAATAATAAATAAAATGCAGTTTTTAAAGGGGGTATATAATAAAGCAAAAACATGGGTACCATAAAGCCTTATAAGCATTTAAAATGATAGACTATGTCAATAATCTGTAAACACACCAAAACCCCACCCAGAGGCACTTGAAAAATAAATGCAAAATGAGAAAGAAACAAAATGCAGAAAGGGAGCCCATCAATGAGGAATATTCATTTGTTTGTTTTTTTGTTTTGAGAGATCACGCTACAAAGTCACACCTGGCCTTGAACTTCTAATCCTTCTGCCTCAGGCTTCCAGAGCCTAGAATTCTAGGAGAGCGTTACCACGCCAGTTTACTGCTGTGTTTGGGGTCTTTATTTTTTCCAAGGGGCATGAATTAAGGGCTAGTCACTGTATGTGGTGCCGTTATAAAGTGGTGGAACCTTTTTTTTTTCTTGATTTTGAAGCAGGGTCTCATTCTGTGTAGGCCAGGCTGGCTTCAAAGGCAAGGCAATTCTTCTCAATTCCTTTTTTTTTGTTGTTTTTTTTGTTTATTTGTTTTTTTGGTTTTTTTTGAGACAGGGTTTCTTTGTGGTATTGGAGCCTATCCTGGAACTAGCTCTTGTAGACCAGGCTGGTCTCGAACTCACAGAGATCCGCCTGCCTCTGCCTCCCGAGTGCTAGGATTAAAGGCCTGCGTCACCACCGCCTGGCTTCTTCTCAATTCCTAACTGCTAAGATCACACCACACCAGGTACCTTGAAGAGGAGGCCTAGTGGGAGGAAATTAGGTTATTAGGGCTTGGGCAGCCCTGGCTCCCCTTCTCTCTCCCTTGTCTCCCAAATACTGTGAGGTAAAACAGTTTCTCTCCGTGTCCGCCCAACTATGATATTCTGTCCTGCCACAAAAGTAATGAGTGACATTTCCAAAACTGTTTCTTTTCGGGGGTATTCTATCATGGCTTTGGAAGGCTGTTTAACAGAGAAAATTCAGTCATCAAATTAAGTGAGACATCTTAAATTACTAGGCAAATTCCTTAGTGATTCTTAGCTTAATCATGAGAAATCTATTACACGGTAAAGAGAAATTTAGCTACCTGTGTGTTCACAGTAAAGGGACATGAGAAGAATCTACTATTCTGAAAGGGCACAGGCTACCTTCAGCACCAAGGGAGCACGCAGCAGCATCAGGAGCGCTTGCTCCCACCTCTTCCTTCTCCTCTTCCAACTCCTCCTCCTTCTCCTCCGGAAGAGAAGCAGCTTCTACCGTCACTCCCAGAACACTGCAGGGGAAGAACGCGATCAGGTGATACGTCCAGAGAGGCTCTGTGCAAAGAGCACTGGAGTTTGCTACGATCCTCACATCCCAATTATCTTTTATCCAGATTAGAAGAGTAAACAGACTCTGGCTTCAGTGCCTGTAGAAACTACCTAAAAGGTTATGACTCAAAACACTATGCCAAGTTAAGTAACACAACTAAGAGAAGAAAGGCAAAAATATATTTAATTTTTTTCTTATGATCAGAGATTGAAAAATCTTTCATTGAAAAGAATTAACAACAGGCAACAAAAAAAATGTGTGCTGGGTGGTCAGGGACACTCTAAATTAAAATTCACAAGTACTTTGGTAAGAAGCCTCATACCACACCAAAGAATCTCAAATAAAATTAAGGTTAAGAAGTCTATTAACCTCAGAAGAAATTAGGGCTGGAGAAGGGTGCGGCCTGACATTCTGGGCACAGCTTCAGCCAGCACTGAGAAGCAGAGGCAGGCGGATCTCTGTGAGTTCAAAGCCAGCATGGTCTACATAGCATGGTCCAGTAAAGCCAGGACAACATAAGAGATCTTGCCTACCCCTTAAAAAAAAGTTTGAAATAAAAAAAAAATTACCGGGCGGTGGCGGCGCACACATTTAATCCCAGCACTCAGGAGGCAGAGAGAGGCAGATTTCTGTGAGTTCGAGGCCAGCCTGGTCTACAGAGTGAGTTCCAAGACAGGCTCCAAAGCTACAGAGAAATTCTGTCTTGAAAAACAAAAACAAAACAAAACAACAACAACAAAAAATTTGAATCTGCATTGAAACTTAAATGCAAAAAATAAGTAAAGCATAAAAAACTTCTTTGACACAACTGGAAAAATACAAATCTAAATTATATTATTAGTATGGAATTATTTGTGTGTATGCTTATATTTTATGTATATATAAAATATACAAGTGTTTTCCCTACATGTACGTACGGTACCATGTGTATGAATGGTACCTGCAGACATTGGAAGAAGGTTGTCATATCCCCTGGAACTGGAGTTATGCATGTCTGTGAGCCATGTGGGTGCTGGAACCAAACCTGGGTCCTTTGCAAGACTAACAAGTGTTCTTACCTGCTGAGCCGCCTCTGCAGCCCTTGGAATTATTTATTTTGTAGGTGTGTAACAGTACTGTGATCACCTACAATGCTATCCTTACATTTTGGGGACAGTGCTGAAATGCTTAAATGGCAACTATGAGTGTGCCAGTCCCTCACAAAATACACACATCCACAGGATGAACCAAAATGTACTAATCTCTCTCGTTCTGGAGAGATGGTTCAGAGGTTAAGAGCACTGACTACTCTTCCAGAGGTCCTGAGATCAATTCCCAGCAACCATATGGTGGCTCACAACCATCTGTAATGAGATCTAATGCCCTCTTCTGGCCAGCAAGCATACATACAGACAGAACACTGTATATATAATAAATAAATATTTAAAAAAATAAAATAAGAACCTGGGCTAGGGAGGTGGCTCCGTGATTAACGGCAGACACTGCTCTTACTGAGGACCTAAGTTCAGTTCCCAACACCCATCTCAGGCAGCTCACAACTGACTGCCATTCCAGCTCCAGGGGACCCAATGCTCTCTGCTGACCTATACTAGCCCCAAATCCACCTGCACAAACCCACACAGATACATGCACTTAATTAAAAATAAAAATAAATTTTCAATAAAGAAAAATGGAGGGGGCTGGAGAGATGGCTCAGGGGTTAAGAGCATTGCTTGCTCTTCCAAAGGTCCTGAGTTCAATTCCCAGCAACCACATGGTGGCTCACAACTATCTGTAATGAGATCTGGCGCCCTCTTCTGGCGTGTGGGCATACATGCAGGCAGAATGTTGTATACATAATAAATAAATAAATAAATCTTTTAAAATTTTTTTTTAAAAAATGGAAAACTCTGGGCCAATAAGATGGCTGTTGGGGTAACGGTGCTTGCCACCAAATCTGATTGCTTGGATTCATTCTCTGAAATCACACAGTGAAAGTAACAACCTGAATTCAACCCATGGGATTCACATGGTGAGGAGAAAATCAACTTCTACAAGCTGCACTGACCTCCAAATACATGTCACAGCATACACATGTGCATGTGCGCGCACACACAAATAGAACAGAACATTTTTGAAAAACTTAGAGAGAGACCATCGACAACCACTGCCCTGGCCTTCTGCCTGTCAACAGTTCCTCCTTATGTCCACCACTGAGAGCGAAGTGGAGGAGCGCTCAATTAGCCCTTGGACCTCTTCTCAGCTATATTCGGCCTCTTAGTCAGACTCAGTTTGAAATTTTTTAAGAAAGTCTCAACCTAGCCGGGCGGTGGTGGCGCACGCCTTTAATCCCAGCACTCGGGAGGCAGAGGCAGGCGGATCTCTGTGAGTTCGAGACCAACCTGGTCTACAAGAGCTAGTTCCAGGACAGGCTCCAAAACCACAGAGAAACCCTGTCTCGAAAAACCAAAAAAAAAAAAAAAAAAAAAAAAAGAAAGTCTCAACCTGCATAGCCCAGGCTAGCCTAGAACACAATATGTGGTTCTCAGGCTAACTCTGAACGGGTGTGCACCGCCCCTGGCTCCCAGGTTTGAATACTGCACCATCTATACGACTCTACAGTATAGCTCTCCAGCCAGCACAAGAACTGCCTGTTCACCATCTCCACTCCTAATGGGTAGCTCAGTCTCAAGCCGTCTCCAGCTAAACTGCTTCTCCTCCAGCTTCTCCATGGCGACTTCCTCCTCCCTGCCAGTGCTTTACATGGGCTCCATCTTCAAACCCTACTTTCCAATCTCAGAATCTCGCCGGGCTCCCCATCTACTTCTACCCTCAACTTTTCTGGATTTTGTTTTTCGAGAGAGGATTTCTCTGTGTAGCCCTGGCTGTCCTGGAACTCACTCTGTAGACCAGGCTGGCCTCAAACACGGAGATCTGCCTGCCTCTGCTTCCCAAGTACCAGGATCAAAGGTGCGTGCCACCACCGCCCAGCTTATGCTGGGCTTTTAAAAATAAACCGGGCATTTTATCCTATTGAAAAATACTTAACAAATGTCATAAAAATTTTAAACTTGCTCTGTGAAAAGTCTTATGGAGAGATGGCAAGACAAGCTACACAGCAAAAATATTTACAGACCAAACCACGTCACTACAAAGGACCACACCAGAATTTACAAAGCACCCTCAAGACACACTAGGGCTAGGACACAGCTCAGCAGTAGAGAACGTGATTCGCATGCACAGGCCCCAAATTCAATTCCTGGGACAGGAAAGAAAGAAAAAAAAAAAGCAAGCAAGTAAAAAAATAAAATAATTCAATTTAAAAATGGGCAAGAGACATAAACAGATATTTCCCTGAAGAGGAGGGCAGATGACAAACAAGCACATAAGAGGTTCAACCACATTTGCCATTAAGAAAATGAAAATTCAAACTACAAGGAGGTATTTCTATATACTTATCAAATGACTCAAACACAGTGACGAGGGCTCACTCAGTTAGGAAAGCGCTTGCCTAGAGAGCCTGAGGCTATGGATTCCATCCTCAGAACCACGTAACTGGAGCAGGGGTAGGAGCATCAAAAGTTCAGGGTGATGGCACATGCCTTTTAATCCCAGCACTCAGGAGGCAAAGGCAGGAAGATCTCTCTGAGTTCGAGGCCAGCATGGTTACAAGAGCTAGCTCCAGGACAGGCTCCAAAGCTACAGAGAAACCCTGTCTCGAAAAAACAACAACAAAAAAAGTTCAAGGCCATCCTCAGTTAGACAGTGAGCTTGAGTCTTGAGGTTTGAGGGCTAGCCTGGGATACATACAACACTTTCAAAACTATTTTTTAATTTGTATATATTATGATGTAAAAATAGTGAAGGAGCTGGCTGTTAGTATAAGCTGGCCACAAAACACAGCTTAGCTTGACTGAGGTCTCAAGTTCAACCCTGAGCATCCCGAAAGACAAAAACAGTGACATGTGAGCAGCTGGGGAGAACAGAAGGTGGAACACGCCCACACTGCTGGGTAACAGAGACAGTCCAGAACAGTCCTGCAGTCTCTTTAAAAAAGCTAAACACGGGCTGGGCGGTGGTGGCGCACGCCTTTAATCCCAGCACTTGGGAGGCAGAGGCAGGCGGATCTCTGTGAGTTCGAGACCACCTGGTCTACAAGAGCTAGTTCCAGGACAGGCTCCAAAACCACAGAGACACCGTCTCGAAAAACCAAAAAAAAAAAAAAAAAAACTAAACACGCAACTACCACACAGCCAAGCAATTAAGGCTGGGCATTATTGAAGAAAAGAAACTTTATATGCCCATAAACAATTTACATGAGTGAGGGGCCAGGCAGCAGTCGTACCTTAAGGCCAGTACTCAGGAGGCATAAAAGGCAGATCTGTGAGTTCCAGGCCAGTCAGAGCTACATAGTGAGCTCAAAAAATAAAAAATAAAAAAAAATTTAAAATTTAAAAAGAAAAAATTGTAGGAGCCTTTGCCTGTTAGGCAATGCCCCTGGTCTTTGTGTAAATATACATATACATTTATACACACACACTGAGCCTGACAGCCTGTGTTCAATCCCCAGGACCCACTTCATGTAGAAGAAAATCAAGCTGTGCTCTGACCAGCACATGTACACCCAGACACATATGCACAAAGACATAAATAAACAAAAAATTTTAATTTGCACAAATATTTGTAACAGTTTTATTCACAATAGTTAAAAACTTAAAAAAATATGCTTTAACCTATAATGGCATATCTGACATTCTCTAAACGCCTACTCAGATTGGAAGGAAGGAATAACGGATACATGGTAGGTAACACTTTGACGGATCTCCCAGGAGTTATGCTGACAGAAAAAAGCCAATCCCATACACTTGCATATTTATATAATATTTGGAAGTCAATTTTACAAATAGAACATAGGTAAATTATTGCTAAAAGTTCAGGTACAGCAGAAGGAGGTATGACCACAGAAAGAGCAGCAGGCATCTGCACACCACTGTGCAGCCCCTTGATTGTAGTGGCAGCTACACATATGATCTACACATATGATCCACACATATGATCTACACATATGATCCACACATATGATCCACACATATGATCACTGGAAACACAACACAGCAGGAAATCTAGGTGAGTGCTGGGGCCTTCACAGTAGCCTGGCTGCAATATTACAGTATTGTACTGGGAAAAGCATACTGGGGGGTGGGGGAGGGGCTGGAGAGATGGCTCAGAGGTTAAGAGAACTGCCTGCTCTTCCAAAGGTCCTGATCAATTCCCAGCAACCACATGGTGGCTCACAACCATCTGTAATGAGGTCTGGTGCCCTCTTCTGACCTGCAGACATACACACAGACAGAATATTGTATACATAATAAATATTTAAAAAAAAAAAGAAAGGAAAAGCATACTCAGGCTCTCCTGTATTCTCTGCTTGTTGTTAATTTTCTTTCTTTGACTATGTATCCTAAATTATTCTTGAACTTACTATGTAGTCCAAATTGGCCTCAAACTCCAAAGTTGGCTGAGATGCCCCTGCCTCAGCCTCCCAAATACTAAAATTACAGGCATGTACCACCATAATAAGCTCTGTGTTGTTTCTTTTTTTTTTTTTTTTTTTTTTTTTTGGTTTTTCGAGACAGGGTTTCTCTGTGGTTTTGGAGCCTGTCCTGGAACTAGCTCTTGTAGACCAGGCTGGTCTGGAACTCACAGAGATCCGCCTGCCTCTGCCTCCCCGAGTGCTGGGATTAAAGGCGTGCGCCACCACCGCCCGGCCTTCTGTGTTGTTTCTTACAATAGCATGTGGGTGTACAATTATCTCAGTTTAAGTATGCTTCATGGGGGCTTTAGATATAGCTCAGTGGTGGACAGCTGCCTAAAATACACAAAGTTCTAAATGAAATATGAAAATAAATATGTAAGACCGGAGAGATGGCCCCACACTTAAAAGCTCTTCCAAAGGACTGGGGTCAGTTCCTAGCACCCATGTGACAGCCAACAACCATCTGTTCCAGGGACTCCAACACCCGTTCCTGGCCTCATTACACTCACTACATGCATATGGTACACAGACATACATACACATATATAAAACATATTTTACATGTAAAATAAAAATAAAATCTCCAGAAAAATTTTATTTATTTTTTTTAAATATTTATTTATTATGTATACCATATTCTGTCTATGTGTATGCCTGCAGGCCAGAAGAGGGCACCAGATATCATTACAGATGGTTGTGAGCCACCATGTGGTTGCTGGGAATTGAACTCAGGACCTTTGGAAGAGCAGGCAGTGCTCTTAACCTCTGAGCCATCTCTCCAGCCCTCCAAAAAATTTTTAAATAAAACATAAAAAGTCTTTTTTGTTTTGGTTTGGTTCTTTCTTGTTGCTGTTTTTTAAGATAGAATTTCATTGTAGAGCCCTGACTGCCCTGGAACTAGCTCTGTAGACCAGGACGGCCTTAAATTCACAGATATCTGTCAGCCTCTGCCTCCTAAGTGCTGCAATTAAAGGCCTAAGCTACCACCACCTGTCATAAGAATGAATCTCTAAAATGATAATATTTGGGGCCAGTAAGATGATTCAGTGGGTAAAGGCACTTGCCACCAAGCCTGTAGACCTGAGTTTGAGTCCCAAAATCCACATGGGAGAAAAGAATTGATTCCCCCCCGAAAGCTGCCCTCTGACCGCCACACTACATGTGTGCATCTGCTCCACTCACGCACAAAATATAGAAAAATAATTTTTAAATATTTGGTGGAAAAATGAAAATATGTATTTTCTTTCCATATTATATTGTAGGACAGCCCCTATGTAGAAACATCAGTTTATATCATCAGAACACTAGGGAAAACATGAACAGCTTTTTTTGGAATTATTTCTTTTAAAGATTTCTTTATTTTACATAATGAGCACTGAATCTGCATGGAAGACTTCATGCCAGAAGAGGGCATCAGATCCCACTACAGATGGTTGCGAGCCACCATGTGGGTGCTGGGAATTGAATTCAGGTCCTCTGGAAGAGCAGCCAGTGCTCTTAACCTCTGAGCCACCTCTTCAGTCTGTGGGAATTTTAAAATAAGCAGATTTTTGTTTCAAAGTATCTGCTTATCAAAAATTCTATGTGGCTGTGTACTTGTTTGTGATGGGGGGGCGACAGTGCGTGTGTGGTGGTGTGCGTGTGTGGTGTGTATTAAAGAACTTCCATTCTTTTGGGTCACCTCAAATTCTTCCCACCATTGTGGCCTCTGCACATGAAATTTACTCTCTGGAAAGAGCTTCCTCTTACCTACAGCCTCTCCTCGGCCTCTTTTTTTTTTTTTTTTGATTTTCCGAGACAGGGTTTCTCCGTAGCTTTTGGCTCCTGTCCTGGAACTAGCTCTTGTAGACCAGGCTGGCCTCGAACTCCCAGAGATCCGCCTGCCTCTGCCTCCCGAGTGCTGGGATTAAAGGCGTGCGCCACCACCGCCCGGCTCTCCTCGGCCTCTTAACTGTGACTAACGTATTTGCATTTATTATTTAGACTGCATTCCTCAAAGAGGTATTCCTTTACTTCCGCCTGGATTATTTGTATTTTGTTCTCTTTGCAACAACCATAATTGTAACTTAGAACTGAGAAAAAGACTAGGCGTCCCCCTATTAAGTTTCAAACCTCATGAAAACACAGTCCTTTAAAGTACATGCCACAGTGACTGCACATTTAATGAACATGACCATAAAATCTGTATTTACAGAAAGAACAAGAGCAACGTGACGATTCAACAAGGAAAAGCAGCACAGACCACCCCAGACACTACTGCTGTTTATGATGGGATATGCTCACTTCTACTCCCCACCACGCATCCCAGGTTACAAGCCACAAAAGCACACCTGAGCCAAGCATGTATTCCTCAAAGACACTATCAACCAAAGCAAAGAAAAATGACAGATGAGTGGCATAAGGTATGGAGGCTCACCCCTGTAGTCTCAGCAGAGAAGCTGAGACAGGAGGATCACTGTCAAATTGAAGTGATTAGAAGTCAAATTAAACTACATGGTGAGTTCCAGAACAGTCTTTGCTACAGAATGAGACTCTTGTCATAGCTAAGGCAGCTGGATATAGGAACAAGCACTGTGACAAAGAACGCTCAGCTGAGGCGTCGCCCTGTAACAGTGAGCTCCCAGGACTAGCACAAACTGCAGCCATTAATGACTATCAATCCCAAAACCCAGAAATGTAAGTTTTATGAGAAATTACCTCCTTCTTTTTCATTAACTTCTTGGTTTTGGTAGGAGGAGGGATGGGGGACAGGGTACCACTCTACAGCCCTGGCTGAGCTAGCATTCTCCTGGTAGACCAGGCTCTTTAATACACACAGATTTACCTGTTCCCACCCAGTGGCACTGGAGTTAAAGTTGTACAAGACCACACCAGGATCCCATTCTTAAATCAAACCCCTTCAAATCTATTTAACCATTATGAGTCTAATAAAACTTATGCACCAGTCAAGACGAACCCACTAGCTGGCAGACTGTCTCCAAACACCCATTTCCACTGGAGGGGAAACGCAAGTGCAAATACCATAGAAAACACACCAGAAAAAACTCCTTGTTTTCAGAGACAGCAACAGCTGAAACCATGACAAGCTAACATGCCTGTCTCTCAGCTTTTCCCTCAGCCTAACCCTCAAGTCATCTAAAGTTGCTTGTGTTCTTTGACCTTAGAAGAACTGGGACAGAGCCTGAGAAACACTGAACAGTAAGAAAAAGAAGAACTGGAGTCAAAAGGACCGGCGCTCCCCTTAACACAGTCAAGCAAGTCGTTTAACTCTCTGCCCATCAGTTTTCCCAGGAATGGAGATACTGTCTTTACTGCACAGTTGCTCAAGGAGACAATTACTGAGATTATGTCAGAAATCGGTATCGGACCTAACGCAGAGGACACCATCATGATATTCGTAAGACAACAGAAACTGAATACTCTTTAGGGTATGCGTTACAATTTGAATATTGTACTTACACAAAGTATTACCTCCCAAAGGAGATCCCAGATCTCAATTCTAAGACACAATCCTATGTGATCCCCAAATGGCAATCCCTAATTCACTGAAACAAGATGAATCTCTTTATCTTTGGAAAGAGTCTGCAGGTACAGATAAGAGTTGACTGGACAATAAACTGTAATCAATGCCTTCACACAGTGGTATACCTGCTTGTCCTGTCTGGCTGAGGCAACTGTTCTATGACCTGACTGATGGAACCGCATGTGCCCGAGTGAGAAGAATCCACAGGGTCTGAAAAAAGAAAGAAAGAAAGTAATTGGATAGTGTAGCACGATTAATAAAAACCCAGAGATAAAAACTGGAGTTCAACCTGAAAGTCAGAAAAGCAAAACAGCAGGCCACGGGCTCTTACCTCTACCTCAGTTTGAAACGGCGATCCTGCCTCCAGGAATCTCAGGATGAGACTGTGTGTGAGCTGTCCCCTCCCATCCTATCCTCCTCTCTAGGGCTGGGATTAAAGGCGTGCACCACTACTGCCTGGTTTCTATGGCAAACTAGTGTGGCTACTGGGATCAAAGGTGTATGTCACCACTGCTTGGTCTGTAAGGCTGGTCAGTGTAGCTGTTTAACTCTCTGAACTTCAGGCAAGCTTTATTTATTAAAATACAAATGAAATATCACTACAGGATAGTACACAAAAGACATCTGCCACCAAACTTTAAATCAGGAATTTAGGCAACACCAATCTAATCTGGCACATCAAGACATTAGGAGTTGCTGAAGGCTTACTGTACACTAGGTAACACACGAGGCTCCCTGACACACATCATGCCAACCAACTGTATGTTTAAATCATTCTGCTCCAACCTTAAACACTGCAGAAGAGATCTGAGTTTCAAACTGCTCACCTGAAGCTGTGTTTTCTTTCAGATGTTCATTGAACGAGCTATGACTGTCTCCCTGCTCTTCGGCAGCTGGTTCTTCTGGATTCGACACAATATCCTAGAGAATACACACATGTAAGATCCTCACAGAATACGAAATAGTGCAAAATGGACAAAATGTGTGTGTGCGAACATGCTGGTTTTATTTTTTTCCCACCAAACCTTACTTAAAAGATAGTGATCTCCGGAAACGCGAGGATTTGGGGTTAGTTTGGATTAGGAGGTGAAAAATAAGAACTCAACTTCGGGTCAATCATTCAAATACAGCATCACTCACCAACACGGGGTTCTCTTTGTGTATTTGCAGATTGGGGAGGTGTCGAGACAGCATACTAAAGTGAGAGTCCGCATTGTCTTCCAGAACCTGGCTCTCAGGCTGAGAATCTTCAATTATCAGGCAAGGAGTATCTTGCTGAGAGAAATCTGAATCCAACTGACTTCCAGTAGGGTCCATCTGCTCCCCTGGAGTGGAATAACAAAAGATCAGTACTGGAGAGTAACCCTACAAGCCTTCCTCACACCATCTAAGACTAAATAATAGGGCGGAAGTGGAGAGCTAGGAAGGGGCCAGTCTAGGGCTCCTCTAAGTAGCACGCATTTGCAATCGCTCCAAGTACTTTCCCAGCTACCTCCTCACCCCACGGTTCTCCATTATTTACGACGACTCTCTGAATCCTTCGGTCCCTCCCTCCTTCCCTCCCTCCTTTCTCTTCACCTTCCCGCAGATACCCTACCCTCCTTCCTCACCTCTTCTCCCCGCCCCTTTCCATCCCCCCACAACTCCCCCCGCGTCTTGCCTCCTCTGAGCCCCAGGAAGACCTCTTCGCAACCTCGGCTAGGCGGGAAGCCCGCAGCCCTGACAAGGCCTCAGGATCACCGCGGCGACCGCCTCCCCACCCCCTCCCCGGGTCCTCCAACCCCGTCCCCGTCACGGCCGCCATGCTTGCCACCCCGCCCCCTCCGGGCATGCAGCCCTTCAAGCCTGCCACTTGGACCTCCGCGGCCAGTTCGCCCCGCTTTGCTCGCAGCAGTACCTGGCATCCCGGCGGGAGGTCCCTCGCGCTGGATCTAGAGGTCTCTGCACGCTTCCCAGGCCCCTCCAGATCTGTCCCCAGGTCGCCACTGTCGCCACCGCCGCCACCGGCCGCGAGCTCCCCCTTTTCCCGGCACGTCACTCAGTATCGGATCTCCCATTCGCTGCTACGGCCCGCCACTCAAGAAAGCCTGTAGACGATAGGTGATTGGGGACGGAATGCCCGCCCCCCGCGTAAGAAAAGGAACACGGCGGTGCGTTTCCATGGCAGCATGGACGTCGCAGGCCCTCCCCCTAATACAGCCAGAATGACAGTACCCTTGAAGAACCAAAGGGACATTGAGAGAGCATGAAACAGATAACCCTGCCTGCAGGACAGGGGTACTCACGACTCACATTTGAGAGTATTAACCCCTTTGCTGACTTCCATGGAAAAGGACAGCCTCCGGGCTTTTCAAAGAAAGGGCAAAGAGAAGGAGGATTGAGCATAGCTAGTACTCCAGAGATGATGAAATAGAAGAGACAAGACTCCATGGGGTTTGCCGGTGTCAATCAAAATCCCCTCCGTAGACCTCTGCCTGGATTCAAAGGGCCTCAGTTTTCCCACTCTATGTCTCTGCCAGTTTGGGTTTTGTTATTTTACATTGTCCGAAGGCCCCAGTAACTCTTCATGTTCCCATTCCCTTTCAAGCTTCCTATTTGAGTCTCCCTGCCCTTTCTTTTACGGGATTACTGCAGCCTCCGACACTTGTGCCTCTCGTTGAAAGAGCTGAGCATTGTGATTCTCAAACTAGTGGCAAAGAGAACAGCTGTAGCCCATGCTAACTCAGTGACCTAAAAGATCCAGGCCCAGGGATTTAATTATCCTAATTATGGTGTCAGGGTCGTATAAAGGGTGTGGCAGCTGTGACAACTATTAATGAACTGAGCCCAAGAGACATACGTGTTTCGTTGTCATTTTAATTTTTAACTGCCGTTTGGATCTGAGCTAGAATTCTAACCAAGCAGCTGGCAGTAGGAGAAGCATCAAGCACAAAGCCAAGTATATACATAGTAGGCATTAAACAGGAGGTAGTTTCTCTACTCCAGACTCAGAATTATTTAGGCACAGCCCATACATGAGTCTCAACTTCTATAAATGCCCAGCTCAGCTCTTGAAATAAGCTACGCTTAGAGACGCACTTCCTACCAGCCAATCCTCTCTCTGTCGTTATAAATAACAGTGTTCATATTTTCATAACCCAAAAACAAAGCATGTTGTCTTCATATACAAGCTTGTGGGAACAAAAGGATTGGCTTAAATGAAGTTGTTCTGAAAAAAAAAATCTAGAACCTATTATTGTTCTAGCTAGAATTCCTGCCCTAGAATGTTTTACAACAAGAGCAAAAATGACCCAAATTGCAGACACATCTCACTTCTTAATCCTAAAACCATTCATAACTGACTACTGTTGTGTTTCTCTGCTTCTGATGACACTGAATACTAGAGACCAAATCAATGCAATAAAAAAAAAAGTATACTTATCCACTGGGTTGGAGAAATGGCTCAGTGATCAAGAACACTCACTGCTCTTTCGAATGTCCTAAGTTCAATTCCCAGCACCCGCATGGCAGTTTACAATCATCTGATGCCTTCTTCTGGTGTGCAGATATACATGCAGACAAAGTACCAATATACATAAAATACATGAATAAATAAAAATTTAAAAATGATTTTTTTTAAAAAAAAAAAATCTACATGAAGTCAACATCAACTATGCCAGAGCACTAAGAAAATCCATCTGCTCAGCTTGAGAGGAAAGAAACCGACTAGGTCCAGGAATAGGGAAACTGATGTTGATTCCCACAGAGCACTCCCCAGTGGCTCACAACTCTAGGTCCAGGGAACCCCACGCCCTCTTCTGGCCTCTATGGACACAGTGTACATACATGGAAGCAAAGGTCCTCATAGATAAAAATAGGTCTAACAAAATTCAACTCATAGAACTAAGAAGAGCACATTAAAATTCAATGTTTAATTAATTAAGATTAAGTAAATGAATCCGAGCCATTCCTACTAGTAAATAAATTAGGAGGTTTAAAAAAAAAATAAAAACACTGGGAAGAAAAACTGTGAATTCCTTGTTAAGCAGTGTGGCAATTAAATTAATCACTAAGTTAACCCAGAAGGTCAGAACATACAGGCAGAATGGTTACCCAGTGGGGCTATAACTCATTATACCTAGGTGAGCCCGAGCGTTGATGGCCCCCTGTGAAGAAGCAGCAGCACCTCAATTTGCAGGTACTTAGGCCACCTCACACATGGAAAGCTGAGCTCTCTCCAAAGCCTTCCCTGAGAAGAAAATTTCACAAGGCTGTGTTAACTTGCGTTAACGTTTCAGATGCCTCATTGCCAGGAAACATTTCTTCTAATTAGCTCAACTAAGTCCTGTCTTCTGAAGTTAAAGCCATTTCCTCTCAGGTTGCCTTGAAAAACCTTTAGGCTGCTGGTGGTGGTATATGCCTTTAATTCCAGCACTGGGAAGGCAAGAAGCAGGTAGATTCTCTGTGAGTTCAAGGCTACAAATGAAAGAGAGAGAGGGAAAGGGAGAGGGAGAGGGAGAGGGAAAAGGAAAGAGAGAGAAACAAAGAAAGGAAGGGGAGGAAGGGGGGCTGGAGAGATGGCTCAGAGGTTAAGAGCACTGCCTGCTCTACGAAAGGTCCTGAGTTCAATTCCCAGAAACCACATGGTGGCTCACAACCATCTGTAATGGGGTCTGGTGCCCTCTTCTAGCCTGCAGACATACACACGGACAGAATATTGTATACATAATAAATAAATAAATAAATAAATAAATAAATAAATAAATATTATAAAAAAATATTTGGAAGGAAGGAAAGAAGGAAGGAAGGAATGGAAAAGTCTACAGAGCCTCTCATCAAGTTGGGATCATCCCATTGAGTTCAATTTCTTAATACATTTCAGCCAATCAAGCAGCAAAAATAAAGTGGCCTGACTCAGTTTGTCAAGTCTTTTTCTCATGTCTCCTCACAGACTTCTCACCGACCAGCCTTTAAATGTGCTTTATGATTGCCAATGGAGAAGATAGCTTTGGCACGCAGTGTCAGAGAAGGCCATTGAGGACTGAAAGGACTTAATTTAACAACAGGGACACAATCGGACACTCCCTTTATGCTACAAGAGTAAAGTATTCCAAGCTGACTGATTCTAACCCTTAGGCTGCCTTCTGTTGTGTTTGAGCCTATAAAATCATGGCCAGTCACCTCCGAATGTGATGGAGGAAGGTCATTGGTTAAATAAAAAGAAACTCCTTAGCCCTCATTGGTTAGAAGATAGGTGGGAGGAGTAAACAGAACAGAACGCTGGGAGGAAGAGGAAGTGAGCTCAGACTCCACAGCTCTCCTCTCGGGAGCAGACAACGCCTCAGAGAGACGCCATGCTCCCAGCTCCCAGGCAGACGCACGTGATCCGACCCAGGATGGACATAGGCTAGAATCTTCCCAGTAAGACCGGTGCTACAGTTTATTAGAAATGGGTTGATCGGGATATCAGAATTAGCCAGTAAGGGCTAGAGCTAAAGGGCCAAGCAGTGCTTAAAAGAATACAGTTTCCGTGTAATTATTTTGAGTAAAGCTAGCCGTGGGGGCGGCCGGGTGCCGGGGACGCAGCCCCGCCGCTCTTATTACTACACGAATGTTATACTTAATAGCATGGATTATTATATTTTTGCCATGTAGCAGGTCCTGGGATGCTTAACATAATCTTACCTAATAGCAACATACTCTTTGAGAGTATAGATGAACAGAGCAAGCCTTAAAGAGATGGGGAAAAAAAGATGGTACAAGATCTCTAAGTTAATAAGAGCTACCATTTGAAGCCATTCGGTGCAGTTACAAGGGTTAACAGTGACAAGCTTCTGAACGGTTTACACAGTCTTTGTTTTGTTTCAGAACATATTTTAGGTATCCCCAATACTTTGGAGACTCATAATTAACTAAAGTGAAGAAAGCAGAAGAAACCAAGACATTTTTAACACTGCATCTCAGGGAAAAGTTAAGACAACAAAAAGGTGATGGACAATAAGAGCAAGATATGAGAGCAAACCAAACTGAGGTCATTTATGATCTTGGCTAATCTATCTCTAGGACAATTTCCTACCAATACCTGAGACACCTGCAACAGAACAATCCTAGACAGCAAGCCTTATCCCTACTAAATTCCTCTGTCAATCTTTTCTTTAAATTATTTATTTATTTTTACTTCATGTACATAGGTGTTTTGCCTGCAGGTATATCTGTATGAGAGCATCGGAATCCCTGGAATAGGAGTTACAGACAGTTGTGAGTTGCCATGTGGGTGCTGGGAATTGAACCTGGGTATTCTGGAAGAGCAGCCAGTACTACCGAGTCATCTCTCTAGCACAATCTCTGTCAATCTTTTTAATTAAAGAATTATTGGCCAAGTGTAGTGGCATACACCTTTAACCCTAGCACTTGGAAAGCAGAGGCAAGAAGATCTCCCTGAGTTTGGGACCAGTCTGGTCCACAGAGAGAGTTTCAGGCCAGTCAGGGATATGGAGAATCCTTGTCTTAAAAAAATAAACAAACAAAAAATTAATTTTTAAAATTACAAAATGACTAGAAACAATATAGCAAAATGCTAATGTGTTGATCTAGGCAGAGTGTTCATGGTTACATGCAACATTTTTCTTTATTATCTAGTTTAAGTTTGTTTTTAGATAAGTTGTCAGTAGTTGAAGCCACTGTATCCACTGTCTGATTATTTTTGCTTGTTTCTTTCTTTCTTTCTTTCTTTCTTTTTTTTTTTTTTAGTTTTTCAAGACAGGGTTTCTCTGTAGCTTTGGTTCCTGTCCTGGCACTAGCTCTTGTAGACCAGGCTGGCCTCGAACTCACAGAGATCCGCCTGCCTCTGCCTCCCGAGTGCTGGGATTAAAGGCGTGCGCCACCACTTCATGGCCTAATTATTTTTTGATCATGGGAAATAAAGCCAAGTATGGTGGCTCATACTTTTTATCTCAGATTTGGAGGACAACAGCAGGAGGAGTTCTTAGTTCCAGGCAAGCCTAGGAAGCTACAGAGTAAGACCTTGCACACAAGCCCAAAAAGAGAAACATGAAAATTTATTATTTTAACCATTTTTGGTTTGGTTTGGGATTTTGCTCATTCATTTGGTTGGATTTCTTCTTTCTTTCAAGATAGAATATATCGTACTTTTGTCTAGGCTGGCCTGGGACTCTCTTTGTAAACCAGGTTAACCTCAAAACTGTGGCAATCTTAGGAGTTCTGGGATTAAAGGTCATGGACATTTTAACCTTCTTTAAGTACATAACTTGTTAGCACTGGCACTGAATGGTACAAGCATTGCCTTCATCTGTATATTTTCCATCTTTATAACTGTCCCCATGAAATGCTCACTCCTCCTCCTCCTCTCCTGAAATCCAAGGCAATCAGTAATCCACTCTCTGTCACTAAGAATTTTCCTAACTTATAAGTCTGGTTAGACATCTGTCCTTAGTTTCTCATCTGGTTTCTTTTTTTATATTATTCATTTTTTTATTGATATTTATTGAGCTCTACATTTTTCTCTGCTCCCCCTCCCAGCCTCTCCCCTCTCCCCTTCAATCCTCCCCCAAGGTCCCCATGCTCCCAATTTACTAAGAAGATCTTGTCTTTTTCTACTTCCCATGTAGATTATATCTATGTAAGTCTCTCTTAGTGTCCGCATTGTTGTCTAGGTTCTCTGGGATTATGGTTTGTAGGCTGGCTTTTTTTGCTTTATGTTTAAAAACCACCTATGAGTAAGTACATGTGATAATTGTCTTTCTGGGTCTGGGTTACCTCACTCAAAATAATGTTTGCTAGCTCCATTTTCCTGCAAAATTCAAGCTGTCATTATTTTTTTCTTCTGTGTAGTACTCCATTGTGTAAATTATCACATTTTTCTTATTCATTCTTCGATCGAGGGTCATTTAGGTTGTTTCCAGGTTCTGGCTATGACAAACAATGCTGCTATGAACATAGTTGAGCACATGTCCTTGTGGCACAACTGAGCATCCTTTGGATATATACCCAAAAGTGGTATTGCTGGATCTTGAGGAAGGCATAAGTTGTCATCAGTGTTTTTGATTTTAGCCTGGTCAGACCAGGAGATCAGACATGGTACTGGCATAAGAACAGACAGGAGGACCAATGAAACCGAATAGAAGACCCAGATATCAATCCACAAATCTTTGAACACCTGATATTTGATAAAGAAGCAAAAAATAGGGCTGGAGAGATGGCTCAGCAGTTAAGAGCACTGACTGCTCTTCCAGAGGTCCTGAATTCAATTCCCAGCAACCACGTGGTGGCTCACAATCACCTGTAATGATATCTGGTGCCCTCTTCTGGCCTACAGGCAGGATACTGTATAAATAAATAAATAAATAAATAAATAAATAAATAAAATCTTTAAAAAAAAAGAAGCAAAAAATATCAAATGGAAAAAAGAAAGCATATTTAACAAGTGGTGCTGGCATAACTGGATATCAACATGTAGAAAAATGAAAATAGACCCATATCTATCACCATGCACAAAACTCAAGTCCAAATGGATCAAAGACCTCAAGATAAAGCCAGCCTCACTTAACCTATAGAAGAGAAAGTGGGAAGTACACTTGAATGCATTGGCACAGGGAACCACTTCCTAAATAGAACCCCAGCAGCACAGATACTGAGAGAAACAATTAATAAATGACAGCCTACAGAATGGGAAAAGATCTTCACTAACCCCACATCAGACAGAGGTCTGATCTCCAAAATATACAAAGAACTCAAGAAATTGGACACCAAAAGATCACATAATCCAATAAAAAAAAAATAGAGTACAGACCTAAACAGAGAAATCTCAACAGAGGAATCTAAAATGGATGAAAGACACTTAAGGAAATGTTCAACATCCTTAGTCATCAGAGAAATGCAAATCAAAACAACTCTGAGATTCCATCTTACACCTAAAGAATGGCCAAGATCAAAAACACTGATGACAACTTATGCTGGAAAGGTTGTGGGGAAAAGGGAATATTTCTGCATTGCTGATGGGAGTGCAAGCTGGTACAACCCCTTTGGATGTCAGTGTGGCGATTTCTCAGAAAATTAGGAAACAATCTTCCTCAAGACCCAGTCATATCACTTTTGGATATATATCCAAAGAATGCTCAATTGTGCCACAAGGACATGTGCTCAACTATGTTCATAGCAGCTTTGTTTGTCATAGCCAGAACCTGGAAACAACCTAAATGACCCTCGATCGAAGAATGAATAAGAAAAATGTGATAATTTACACAATGGAGTACTACATAGAAGAAAGAAATAATGACAGCTTGAATTTTGCAGGAAAATGGAGCTAGCAAACATTATTTTGAGTGAGGTAACCCAGACCCAGAAAGACAATTATCACATGTACTCACTCATAGGTGGTTTTTAAACATAAAGCAAAAAAAGCCAACCTACAAACCACAATCCCAGAGAATTTAGACAACAATGTGGACACTAAGAGAGATTTACATAGATATAGTCTACATGGGAAGTAGAAAGTATAGAAAAACAAGATCTCCTGAGTAAATTGAGAGCATGGGGACCTTGGGGGAGGATTGAAGGGGAGAGGGGAGAGGCTGGGAGGGGAGAGAAAAATGTAGAGCTCAATAAATATCGTGGGGAAAAACATAATTAAAAGAAAAAATCCTATACTGTGTTTATTTCTTAAGTAAATCATGTTATTATTCTGTAAAATTTGCCACATAATTGCCACAAAATAAAATTTTCTGATTAGATCTTTTTTGTTCATTTGAGACAGGGTCTCAATGTATGTATCCCTGGTTGGCCTGGAACTTGCTACTAGGACAAGCTGGCCTTGAACTCACAGAGATCCTCCTGCCCCTGCCCCTGCCCCTGCCCCTGCCCCTGCCCCTGCCTCTACCAAGCCTGGCACTCATTTAACTTTTCTTTTCTTTGACATACCGATCCCTTTGACATATTTTATAACTGACTCACGGTCGTTGTTATCTTATGCCCCTTCCCAGAATGCAAGCTCCGCAAAAACAGGGATCTTTGCGCGTTTCATTTGCTCTTCACTATGGAATGAAGGAATGGGTGCCAAATGTTGTGCTAAGCATGTCTCCATGTAGAATACTATTGTTATAATTTTAAAAATTAGCTAGGAGGTGGTGGCACACACCTTTAATCCCAGCACTTGGGAGGCAGAGTCAGGCTGATCTCTGTGAGTTTGAGTCCAGCCTGGTCTACAAGAGCTAGTTCCAGGACAGGCTCCAAAGCTACAGAGAAACCCTGTCTCGAAAAAACAAAAAGAAAAAAGAAAAGAAAAATTAGTTATTTTTTATGTGCATGGGGGGGTTTCTGCATGTATGTATATGAACCATGTGTGTGCCTGGCGCCCACATAGGCCAGAAGAAGTCATTGGATCCCCTGGGACCAGAGTTACAGACAGTTATCAGTTACAGGCAGATCTCTGTAAGTTTAAGGCGAGCCTGGTCTATACAGTGAATTTGAGGCCAGTCAGAGTTACATAGTGACAACCTTTAAAAAAATTTTTAGGGCTGGAGAGATGGCTTAGGGGTTGAGAGCACAGGCTGCTCTTCCAGAGGTCCTGAGTTCAATTCCCAGCAACCACACAGTGGCTCACAACCATCTGTAATGAGATTTGGTGCCCTCTTCTGGCCTGCAGGCATACATGCAGACAAAACACTATATACATAATAAAAAATTTTTTCAAAAAAATTTTTAATTAATGTGCATATGTGTGTGTATCTGTGTGAATGTATGCCATATTTGTGTGTGTGTGCTCTCAGAGGTCAGAAGAGAGCATTGGCAATCCTGAAGCTAGAGTTACAGGCAGTTATGGGTTATCCAATGTATTTCCTGGGAACCGAACTTGAGTCTTCTGCCAGAGCATCAAGTGCTCGTAATGGTTGAGTCATCTCTCTAGTCTCTGTTATTATAATTTTAACAACTTATTTATTGATTAATTTTATTTTGGTTTTCCAAGACAGGGTTTCTCTGTAGTTTTGAAGCCTGTCCTGGAACTAGCTCTTATAGACCAGGTTGGCCTCGAACTCACAGAGATTCGTCTTCCTCTGCCTCTTGAGTGCTGGGATTAAAAGCGTGCGCCACCACTGCCTGGCTTAAATGACTAATTTAAAAATTTAAAAATGCTACTAGCAGTGTGCATGTGGGCAGATATATGCCATGCATGCATATAGATGTCATAAATTGGTTCTCTTCTTTGACCATGAGTTCCGGGGATCCAACTCAGGTTGCCAGGCTTACAGCTAGCACTTTAACCACTGAGCCATTTCACCGGGCCTTCTGAGTCTGACTGTATAGATGCGGAAGCTGGCACACAGAGAAGGTGAGCAGCTGGCCCAAGGTCACGCAATTCACAAACAGGGAAATTGCCTTCAGAGGAGCCGTGTTTAAATTACATCTCTGGAGTCCTTTGTGGAATGAGACAAAACCTTATTCCACAAATAAAGGGAGACATAAAGGTAAGCACAACGAGATAAGCCCTTGGATGAGAATAAGGAGAAAGTATTCGAGGAAAAAGGGACCCGCTGAGCGGAGGTGGTGGGATGACTGAGGGACAGGCAAGCGGCAAAGCTGGATGAAAGGTGCCCTAGTGATGGAGGAAGGTCATTGGTTAAATAAAAAGAAACTCCTTGGCCCTCATTGGTTAGAAGATAGGTGGGAGGAGTAAACAGAACAGAACACTGGGAGGAAGAGGAAGTGAGCTCAGACTCCACAGCTCTCCTCTCTGGAGCAGACGCCTCATAGAGACGCCATGCTCCCGGCTCCTGGGCAGACACATGCAATGAAGCTCCGACCCAGAATGGACTAGAATCTTCCCGGTAAGCGCACCTAGGGGCGCTACACAGATGATTAGAAATGGGCTAAATTAATATGTGAGAATTAGCCTAGAAGGGGCTAGGTAGAAATGGGCCAAGCAGTGATTAAAAGAATACAGTGTCTGTGTAATTATTTCGGGACATAAGCTAGCCGAGCAGGCAGCCAGGGTGCTGGGGATGCAGCCCCGCTGCTCATATTACTACGGCGGCAGGGCTGCATCCCCAGCACCCCGGCTGCCCACATGGCTAGCTTATGCTCCGAAATAACAACACACAAACTGTATTCATTTAAACACTGCTTGGCCCTTTAGCTCTAGCCCTTACAGGCTAATTCTCACATCCCAATCAACCCATCTCTAATAATCTGTGAGCACCGGTCTTACCGGGAAAGGTTTAGCATGTCTAACCTGGCGGCTTGCTTTATCGCGTGCGTCTGCCCCGGAGCATGGCATCTCTCTCAGGCGTCTGCTCCCGAGAGGAGAGCTGTGGAGTCTGAGCTCACTTCCTCTTCCTCCCAGCGTTCTGTTCTGTTTACTCCTCCCACCTATCTTCTAACCAATGAGGGCCAAGCAGTTTCTTTTTATTTAACCAATGACCTTCCTCCATCACCCTAGGACAGGCACTGAAGGTGACAGTGCTGCCCACTCCCTGTGGACATGTCGGTAATACGATCTTCCTGATCTGTAAGGACTCCCAGCCTTCATTTTAATTTATCACTCTACTTTGGAAAAAAAGGTGGTGGGGGGAATCACCACTAAAATAGATTATGAAAAGCTAGCACATGTTTGAATAGACATAAGTCTAAGTTTCAAGTTTTCATTAGACTTTCAAGTTTCAGAGTTCATAGTATCTTATTCTGCAGGCAGATAACTCCTTAATAGAGGCAAGGCTCCTAATTGCTTTGGGGAAGGATCTTCAAATAATAACCGATGAGAAAAAGTACTTGTGATTTTGTGATAGCCAAGCATTCCCTGAAAAAACAGAAACACACTTCATGAATATTCCCAGGAGAGAGGGAAATGTGCAGAATTTGACTCACGTAGTCAGGGCCTCCAAACTAAGCTGCACCAGACACACTATTTCCAAAACCACAAAGATAGCCCACAAAGAGTGCCCTGTGGGCGGGCGGCAGTGGCACACACCTTTAATCTCAGCATTCAGGAGGCAGAGGCAGGTGGATCTCTGTGCATTCAGGCCAGCCTGGTCTAAAGAGCTAGTTCCAGGACAGGCTCCAAAGCTACAGAGAAACCCTGTATCAAAAAAAAAAAAAAAAAAAAAAAAAAAAAACAGAAAGAAAGAAAAGAAAAAGAAAAAAGAGTGTCCTGTTTAAGAAACAGCTTTCCTCAGACTGAAGGCATTTTGGCTCAAGCCTGCAATTTTATTTTATTTATTTTTGGTTTTTTGAGACTGGGGTTCTCTGTGTAGCCCTGGCTGCCCTGGAACTCGTTCTGTAGACCAGGCTGGCCTCAAATTCACTGAGCTCTGCCTGCTTCTACTGGGATTAAAGGCTAGCCTGCAATTTTAACTTTAGAAAGGAGGAGAGGCTGAGGGCTCATGAATTCAAGTCTAGACAGGGCTACATGCCAAAACCCTCTCAAAAACAAGACAAAAACAAAACAAAACAAAAACCCCCACAAACAAACCAAAGTTGGTGTGGGGTGGGGAGATGTTGTAGAGGGTAAATTGCTCACCATGCAAGCATGAGGGCCTGAGTTTAGACACCCACAACTCACACAAATCCAGACAGGGTAGAATGTACCTTTAATTCCACAACACCTAGGGAAGGAAGCAACAGGGCAGTCCCCAGGAACTCACAGGCTAGCTAGCCTGGCATATGCAACAGTAGCAAGAACCTCTGTTTCAAACAAGATGGAAGGTAAGAACACACACACACACACACACACACACACACACAGACACACACAGAGTTATCCTACCTGGTCAGAAGGCTATTGTGTTAGTGTCTGAGTTTAGAAGGGCTTATACACTGTTGGTGGGAATGTAAATTACCTAGCAACTATGAAAATCAGTATGTAGATCCCCCCACGTAAGACTATATGATCTATACCACTCCAGTAGGGAAAGGGAAATGTCTTCATCTTTTTTTCTTCACAATGCTCTGGAAGAGAAAGAGACTTAGTGTTCTACCCATACCCTTATGTGAGCAAGTCAAAATCAGGAAAATCATTCAGTAAATATTTATTGTGGGTCTACTCTGGTGGCCAGATATAGGAATAAATGCAAAGCTTCTCTTTAGTCCCAGCACTAAGGAGGCAGAGGCAGGCGGATCTCTGTGAGTTTGAGGCCAGCCTGGTCTACAGAGCGAGTTCTGGGACAGCCAGGGCTACACCGAGAGACGCTGTCTTGAAAAAGCAAAACAAACAAACAAACAAAAAATAACAAATAAAGCAACGTTCCTTCTCTCCTCAATCTGTCCGAGATTAACTCGTGCCTTCTCAGGGTCTGAATCCAGGTCTTTACGGGTGAGCCAACTGCTCATGCTAGAAGGTGACCCTGTAACTGCTGGGATGCATTAAGGTCGTGGTATTTTTCCCCCAAAGCCAAGGATAAACCTCTGACTCAGCAATCCTGTAATCCGACACTCTTCTCTCTGTATAAAGAATGCTTTCCAGGCAGAACCAAACCCAGTACAGGGTGGGAATCTGAGCTCCCTTTGAATATTTTGGTTGATAAGACCGTGCCACCTAGCACAGCAGGCTGAAGTTCTGCCTCATTAACTCAATTAAGACAACACGCCACAGACTTGCCTATAGGGAGATCTTAATTTTCTTAATTGAAATCCTTCCCAAACCACTCTAGCTCATGTCAAATTGACATAAAACTACTCAGGACAGGGCTCTTGTCTACCTTGTTTGTTTTTAATTTGTTTATCATTCTAGTGTGTGTGTGTGTGTGTATGTCTACACAGTATGTGCAAGTCTGGAACCCATAGAGGCTAGAAAAGGCCCTGAAGTTACAGATAGTTGTGAGCCACTATGGAGAGGCTTAGAATTGAGCTCTGGTTCTGTGGAAGATTATTCAGTCTCCTGACCCCTGGGCCATCTCTACAGCACCCCCACCCCAGTCTCCTGACCCCCAGGCCATCTCTACAGCACCCTCCCAGTCCCCAAACACCTTTTTAAATTGTTTTGGTTTTTAAGACAGTGTCTCTCACTGAGACATGGAGCTCACTAATTAAGTTAAGCTAGTTGGCCAGCAAAAGCCAAGGATCCTTCAGTCTCTGCCTCTTTAAGTGCTGGGATTACCAGCATATACCACTATGCTGGGCTTTTTATGTGGGTTGTAGAGAGGAAACTGATTCTCACGCTTACACGGCAAACACTTCCTGGACTGAGCTATCTCCCTAGTTCTCCAGTCTTTGCTTTGGGTACAGGCCAGCGCAAGCCTACGGAAGAGTCTATGCTAACATCTTCTTCCTCTTGCACTAGAGGACTTCTCTTTCAGCACCGTTAGAGATGCTTTCTGTGAGGCAATGGACCTTCCATACACATAACTCCAAGGCATTAGTTGTACCTTACATCTGTCATAGGGAACCCTGTAGGATCATCTGCTATGGGCAAAGGGGTCCACAGTTACATAACACTAAAGGGGGCTCCACAGCCACCCAGAACAACCCCGTAAGTACCTCCCACTTACAAACACCACAGGTTTCCAACAATCCTTTGGGTGGATTTTCGATTTGTTCTTTGTTTTTGTTTTGAGATGGAGTGTAACTATGTAGTCTTGACTGGCCTGGAACTCACCATGTAGTCCAAGCTGGCTTTGAATTCAGAGGTCCACCTACTTTACTAGGACTAAAGGGCCTGCACCACCACACACCAATAGACGGGCCTTTGAGTAACATTCTTTTTCTATATGGCTTCTGCCAAAGCAGAAGTTTAAACTTAGACACAAAATAGGTAAAGACCTATTTATTCGTGTTTGTGAGACAGGGTCTATTATGCAGCAGCACAGAGTAGTCTTCCACCTGCTGTGTAACCAGGATGACTTGAACTCCTGATCTCTCTACTTCCAACTCCCAAGCGTTGGGATGCTCATGTGTGGCAGCATTCCCTACTCTTCTTCACTCAGCTGCCTAAGTCTTTTCATATATGTTTTCTCCCACCTTTAATCCCAACACTCAGGAGGCAGAGACGGATCTCTGTGAGTTCGAGGCCAGTCTGGTCTACAAAGCAAGTTCCAGGATAGCCAGAACTGTTACACAGGGAAACTCTGTCTCGAAAAAAAACCAATCAATCAATCAATCAATCAATTCTGGGGCTTAGGGGTTGGAGAGATGACTCAGTGGTTAAGAATGATTGTTGCTCTTGCAGGGGATCAGAGTTTGTTCTCAGCATCCACACTGGGCCGCTCACAATCACTTTTTTTTTTTTTTTTTTTTTTTGGTTTTTCGAGACAGGGTTTCTCTGTGGCTTTGGAGCCACAACTAGCTCTTGTAAACCAGGATGGTCTTGAACTCACAGAGATTCGCCTGCCTCTGCCTCCCGAGTGCTGGGATTAAAGGCGTGCGCCACCACCGCCCGGCTCACAATCACTTTTGATACCAGGATTTTTTAGTTTTTTTTGGGGGGGCCTACAAGGGTACCCAAACCCATGTGTTCAGACATACACACACACACACACACACACACACACACACACACAAAAATCTTCCAAGGCATGTTTGGGTACACCTTTAATCCCAGCACTCAGGTAAATCTCCAAGTTTGAGGCAGCCTAGTCTACATAGTGGGTTCATTTAAGCCAGGGCTGTATAGGGAGACCATTTAAAAAAAAAATCTGGAGTACACACATGCACACACTCTGGCTTTCTTTACAGAGCACATTGTACAACTGTTAGATGTATAATTTAACACCTAAGAATATACTTTTGTTGGTGGAGCTTTGCTTGTTTGAGGCAGGGCCTCACCCTGTAGCCCACTCTGGCCTTGACTATAACAATCCTCCTGCTTTGTCCTCCTGTGTGTTGGAATCAGCAGACACGAGCCACCACTACACCCAGCTTGGAAAATATTTTCTGGGGGCTGGAGAGAAGGCTCAGTGGTTAAAAGCACTGACTGCTCTTCCAGAGAACCCAGGTTCAATTCCCAGCACCCACATGGAGTTCACAACTGTCTGGAACTCCAGTTCCAGGGGATCTGGCACCCTCACACACATACATGCAGGCAAAACACCAATGCACATAAATCAAACAAACAAAACATTTTCTGGTACTATAATGATGGTAATGGAAAAATCACCCAGAAGAGAATGATGAGGAGATACCTGGAGCCAATCTTTCTATGACATTGTCTGCCTTTGCCAAAGGGACCCACTGAGTACTTACTCATCCAGAACACACATGATTTTAGCACCATCACAGTCTGCATCTGCAGCCATAATTACTAAGATTGATTCTAGCAGGGTCTGAAACCAGAGTCCTACATTTCTGCGCCTACCATCTGATCTACGTGTGGTTCCTCCTGCGCCATTTGCATCTACTGTCTAACCTCTGTACTTAACTGCTGCTGTCCCTTATACAGAGACCCTCTGCTCCTTGAAAGCCTCGGCTCTCCTGTTGCTATGGAAACGGTCCCCTTCCTCTCCCCACAGTCCATTCTGGTTCCATGCGCTCCTCTTTCTGGCTGTAGTAGAAAAAGGACTGAGCATTTTTCCACGCTGGTTTCCAGATTCAGGTCTGTAAGTGGCGTGTGTGTGAAGAGGCACCCTGCCTACCACCCGATAGCCTGCCAGTATGGCTTTCCTGACTCTGCTGTGAAAAGGATCTCCACAGCCATGTCTCACGCATTTACAGAATACAGGGACTGGCTGGTGACAGGGCCAGGGTTTAACAACCAGAGCATGGCTCACTGACAGCTTTGTTGTATCAGACATTATCACTCTTTTCTATCTTTGTGGGGAGTGGGATTTCATGTGTGTGCACGCTTGTTAGGGAGAGAAGACAACGTGGAGGGTTGTTCCTCAGACACCCTCTACTTCTTTGTTTAAAACAGCAGGGTCTCTCATTGGTCTGGAACTTCACCAAGAAGGCTAGGCTAACTGGCCAGCAAGCTTCCTGGGACCCACCTGTCTCTACCCCCTCCTTCCACCTCACCACTGTGCCTGCCTGGCTCTTTAGGGTTCTGAGAATCAGAACTCGGGTCCTCAAGCTTGCAAGGGGAATACTTCACCACCTGCACCATCTCCCTAGCCCCTCTTTTCTTTGCCATCTCCAAAGTACAAGGTAAATGGAAGAAAAAGCATGTATTACTGGGCCTAGGGATGGGCCTTCTGTCTGATACATATGATATGATACATACAACAGAATGAATCGGGGTGTTGTAGTGGCAGAGACACTTTGAGGAATGGGGCAGGGAGGGGGAGGGAAAGATGGAGAGAGGGAGAAGAAAAGAGAGAACATTAATTCAGTTCTATACAGGAATTGCATGGCCTCCTACGGTTGGCCACTGTGTTGGGAAGTTCTTTCCTGGGTTTTACTCAAATCCTCCTTGCTGCAGTCTGAGCTCATTGCACTCAACAGAGATGGAGACTAGCCAACCACTATCCATGGAATAACAACTCACTAGGGACTCAGGGCAGGAAGGTCATCCTGTCCCCTCAAATACTGCACAGCCTGCCTGACCACGCCCAGAGCTTGGGGCAAGGACAGGGAAATCCAGGCTGACCACCTAGACCCTGGAAGGCAACGAAAGAGGTCGGAGGCAGAAAAACGAAATCCAGACAACGATAATACCCAGACAGAGACCACAATAGAAGCTCCGAGACAGCGAGGGGCAAGATGGCTCCCCACAGTTCGGCGAGGCTGCGTAACTGCCCACACAGTGTTCAGCGCAGACACAGCCTAACTAGATGCTGTTCTGGAGCGGAGGCCGTGGACTCCGCCCTCTGCTGGATCCTGCAGAGCCGCTACCCCAGCTCAAATCGGAGGGGAAAACGGTCAGGAAAACTGCAGGTGGATGACAGCATCCCGTCGTGGAGCGCAGAGCCACAGCGACTGAATCCCGGCCCCGCCCTTGCGGCTCATTGGCTCCGCCCCCCAGACAGGCAGCAACCAATGAGTTGCTCCTGCCGCCGGCCTTTAAGAACTGCGCGCACTCTCCCCGCCGCGGACGCAGCCAGCCTAGCACTCCGCGGGAGTTTCCATGGCGACCGAGGCCGGGACCGCGCGGCCTGGCAGCGTTGCCATGGAGACAACTCGGGAGCTGGGGCTCCGGAGCTCCGGCACATCGCCGGCTCAGAACCCGGCGGAGCCTCTGTGTGAGGCCCGTGCCGCGGTGAGTGCGGCGCGCTGGGATCTGCAAAAATACTCCTTGCTCATCGTGATCGGCGATATCGGTACCGAGAGTCAGCTGAGGGCCGTACGGGCCCACCTTGAACAAGGTGAGCCGCTGTCCTGGCTGTCCCGCAACACTCCATCCGTGCCTTTCCGCCATCTGATCTTCATTCACCTCTTAGTGCACACTTTTAAAGCCTCCATTTCTATGTGCACTTCCCGAGACCTGTGCCCTGTCACCTGCATGTCTTGCAATATCTCGCTTATCCATCCTTCCCACATACCCCATGCTGTTCCGCAGTCTCCTAGAGCAGGAGGAGCTCCGGGCAGACCCTGGAGTCCCTCGGGTCACACCCCTTTCCTTTCCCGCAGTGTCTCCATCAGATGTCGGGAAGTCCTCACCAGACCCTGAAAAGTCCATGTCCCTACCTTACAGTCTCTTCTTTAGGGGAGCTTTCTGAACGCAGGGTACACATCACAAACCTGTGAATGCTGGCAGTCAAGTTGAGAGAGTGACCTTCGTGGCTCCTCAGCTCACCTCCCTCAGCTGTGCCTGTGACGCAGTGCTGCGGAGCCACCTGCGGGAGGAAGTCAGCCTCCTCGGAGGGGTGAGAGTAAGGGAGGGGGGAATAGAAAGGGAACCTAGAATCTCATTTAGCTAGAGGAAACATGAAAACCAGCAGTATATAGGAATGGCCCCTGAGTGCCACGTCTACCATAACTAGACAGCCTTGCAAAACATTCAAAAACTGCAGGCTCATTTATTGCCAAAATTCAGTCTCAACTCTGCTCTTTGCCCTCTGGCTCTCACAAAGGGGAAAAACAATTGAGAGGGACACACACAGGTACTAGCTATCCTCCTTGAGGTGTTACCTTCCCCGCCTTTCCTCTTCCAGGAGCTCAGCCATGCTCACTGCAGTCCTGCCAGGTGACTTTGCCTAGAACCCTCTCTTTTTCTTCTTTCACAGGGATTCTCTCCTGGAACATTGACTTATCGTCCTTTGACCTGAACCAACAGTTGAGACTCTTCATTACCCGGCACCTAGCTCACTTCTCCTCAGAGGTCAAAGGTTAGGACTAGGGTCATTTGTCTCAGTCCTTTGGGTGTGGGCTGGAAGAGGAGAGGACCAATATCCAGGGCAGAACTGGCCTTGTGGGAGGTTCGGACAGGGGAGGAGGGAGGGATATTTTATGGCTCGACAGCTATCCACACATACCCAGTCGGCTCTTCAAACACACGATATAATGTCAGAGCATAATTGGTCCAGAAAGAGCGGTGTTCGTGCCCAGCAGTTGATGAGCACAGCTAGGAAAGTGATCAGATCCCTTGCAGGCAGAGACCCAGGCCTCCCTGCTCCCCCTAATAAACATCCCAGGATGCCTCACTCACCTTCCCAGACCCTTGTTTCTCACAGCCCACCCTCCGGGAGGGATTCATTTCTGTTTCCTCTGCTTAGGCAGCAGATCTTCAGAGCAGAGCAGAAGGCTGGTAGGAGAGGCTGAGCAGACTGGCACCGGTAGATCAAGGCTGGGACAAAGGTCTCCTGGGTTTCCTAAGCCTTGGTTCTTAGATCAGTTCTGCTGGGTGGCAACAATAGTGCAGAAGTGTGAGATAGGATTTTAGAAATTAGCATCCTATGATAGATGTCTGCTGAGTGCAAGAAGTCCTACATCCCCTGATGAAGGTGTTGGACATCTGCTCATATTATTGTAAATGTAGACACACCAATCCATGCAACTTTTTTTTTAAAAAAAAAAGTGTTTCATTATATAGTCCAAGATGACCTTGAGCTTGGATATAGAGTCTAGGATGGCATGAAACTTGTTACCCTCCTGTTTCCACCTCCCGAGTGCTAGAACTGTAGGCCTCCACCACCGCACCTGCTTCCAGGTGGTTTTATAGAATGTGAGTTCCAGTTAGCTCAAAATCATTGCCATCAAATCACAGAATTGATATGTCAACAATTCTCAACAGTCTAGTACAGTAGACAGGCACCTCTTTCTGCTCCTCCAGTGTAGCAGGCAGATCTTTGGTCATTTCCTCGTTGATAATTTCTCATGAGCTGCTGAGAAGTGGGAGAAAACTAGAAAGCATGAAGCCAGATCTTCCCGATGGGACTGGCTTCCTGTTGAACTAGCGACGCACTCTTTTGAGATTCCCTTCTGTTGAAAATTCCCTATGTCATGGCATTCTCCACTATTCCCAGTGAACAAAGGCAATATTAGCACTTAACACTTCTAGAGGCTAGACTGCATAAAGATTACGCAAGACTGCAGTGGATTAAACTAGTTACCGATGTTTGGGGTTATTTCCTATGAAGAATTCACACCAAATTCTCTAGCCTTGTCCTGTTGGCCACAGAGACTTTGAGTAATGTAAGAAATGATTGGAATTTAAGGCAAAATCCTTAGCTGTTCTACAGATTAAGATGCAGGGAATGCTTGGGAAGCGGTGTGCAGGGAGATGCATTCTCAGGCACGTCTCGGAAACAAGCATTGGTATAGAAACACCTGCCGAACTGTACAGAGTTTTGCTATGATGTCCTCAGGAGGCTTGGGGCCATCCACCCAAGAGTAGGGCTTACTTTTTGTTTTCGGTTTAGACATTTTCATGGTGGCCACTGTCCCTGGAAAACAGTGGAGAATTTCCTGGAAAAGAGAAAGAAAGAAAGAAAGAAAGAAAGAAAGGAAGGAAGGAAGGAAGACAGGAAGGAACCCACAGAGCTTAAGGCAGCCACAGCCCCACCCCACTGGCTTCTGTTTCAGCTGTCCCAGCACACTGCCCAAAGCAGCTGCAGACACTGCCTCCTCCTTCAGCCTTCTTTGGTTGACTGGGCTAAGATAATCAGGAACTGGGGTGAGCTCAAGGAGATACACTAAATGTCACGACTTGACTGTTTTGGCCAACACCATAGGGGAGACCACCGTTTCTTCACAGTCTAGGCCAAAATAATAAAAGAACAAAATATATCTTCCGTGACAGGAATAGTATAATTATTACTAGTGCTCACCCTCTCTACCCACCCCCACGCACATACAGAAAAAAAAAAAGGGGACCCTCAGATGTCAGTGGCCCAGCTCCGTCTAGTGGTCAAGTTTGGTAAGAAGCTTTAAAGGGTAGTTTTCATACCATGTGGTCTTCAGCAGAGATTGGGGGGTCTTCCTTGATAGCTCCTTCCCCTAAAAATCCCTGAAGCTTTAAGCATTTTTTTTTTAGTCTTTCAAAACAGGATTTCTCTGTGAATCTTTGGAGCCTGTCCTGGAACTCACTCTGTAGACCAGGCTGGCCTTGAACTCACCGAGATCCACCTGCCTCTGCCTCCCAAGTGCTGGCATTAAAGGCGTGTGCCACCGCTGCCCAGCTGCTTCTAAGCTTTTTTATCACTTAGGAAAACTTAGGATAATCGGAAACTTAGCTTAAGGCCAGGGGTGCCTTGGTGGTAGAGTGCCCACCTAACACTTAACTTGGTGGCAGAGTGCCTACCTACCATGCAGATTGGTGGTAGAGTGACCATCTGACATTCAGAAGGCCCTGAACCCCCAAGAGATGGGGATAAGGAATGGTGGGCGGCCACACTGACACATCACTACTGAGTTTCAGTAAAACTCCGATACATCTATGGTTGAACTATAAGAAAGAGAAAATTAATAGTCTAAGACTTGAAGTCGTACAGGTTAGCCTGGTGTAGTGGTGCAGTCCTATAACGGGAAGTAGAGGTGGAGGACCATTCTTGGCTACATAGCAAGCCCATGACCAGTCTGGGTCACCCGAGACCTCGGAGAGCTGGGAAGAGGTGAGGGGATGGAGAGGGGAAGGCTGAGGAACCCCTTTGAGTCCTTCGGTCTGACTGTTTCTATCCATGAGCTCAGAGGATCCTAAATTAGAGGTTTACGTTGTTATCTGAGATGGGAAGGGAGGCAGAGGGATAGGCATGGAGCCTCATTCTGTAAGCATCTCCAGTTGGGGTTTGACTGAGATTTACCCCATTTTACTGAGTTTACCCTGATACTAGTCTGGTTTGGGATTCTGGTTTAGGGTATTCATTCTGAAATCTTCCCCAAAGAGAGAAATATCCAGTCATGTTTGTGCATCGCAAGGTTAGGATTGTAGGGAGGAAGAGGGACTTTTTCGGGTGAAGTCAGTCCTCAAAGCGTGGCTGAAGGATGGTGCTAATATACTCATTTGCTAGTCCAGAAAGCAAACTCTGGGACTGTTTATCTGACTCGTTTAGTGGAGTGGTTCAGAAAGTGGCATCAGGGGTGAAATCGGGGTCTGTTCACGCCTCCCTCTCCCAACTTCGCTGCAGGAGAGAGGGATTATGGTTTCAGGGTTAACTGACTGCTTGGAGATGGGGAGAGAAGAAAAACCTACTGTGACTTGGAACCATGTCCAAGGTGCAATGTGGCGGGGTAGGGGGTGGTGGTATGTGGCTTAGAACAAGGGTGGACTCTGCTTCCAGACAGGAAATGTAAATTTGTTCTCAAGCCCAGTGTCTACTCAAGTGCCCCCCACAACACTGAGAGAGCCCTAAAAAGCAGAGAGGAGACAGGAGGTTGGAGGCAGGATGAAAGAGTGCAATGATGTTGCAGAAGGGGGTGGGCACTACTCCAGGATGCTCAGGACTGAGCCTGGCATACACAGCATGTGTCCGTACAGATGGCCTCTCCTATCCAATGGGGATATGGCCATGTTGCTGCTTTGCATCCCGGATCTGAGCAAGGGCTCTTCTCCCTCTGTTCCCCCTGGTCCCCAGAGTCCTGGTGACTCAGCTACTCTCCCCTCTGACTGAAGCTAAAGGTGGGTGAGGGGTGCTGAGAGCAGAGACTATTTTGGCTTCTCTGACCTTCAAAAGCAGTCCTTGGCAGCCTGGAGCATGGGTGGGGCTGGGGCTGAGGCTGGCCAGGGAGTGGGCGGAAGGAGCTGACCACACCCAGGGAGGGTTATTGAGGGCAGGGATGCAAGCATAAGAACATCACAGGCAAATGGGTGTTTGCACTAGTTCTCCAGAGCTTTCCTGTGAATCCTGGAGCACTTAGTGTAGTCTGAGGCAGAGGCTGAGACTAAGGAAGGGCACAAGGTCAACATAAGAAGGTTCTAGATCAAGTAAGATAGACGCGGCAAAGTGACACAGAGGGAGGGACAGAGACTAGAAGAAGCGGGACTCAAACACCCTACAGATCATTTCTAACCCAAAGAGGAGTTTATATTAGACTGGACTGTATAGCAAGAAGGCTTTGCCTGAGCCTGGGCTCTGGGCAGTGATCCTTGGTCCTTCGCCGAAAGGCAGAAGCCCCTCTTACCCTGCAGAGACTTCTTCCCAACAGCACTACTCAGAAACCGCTGTTTGTGTGGGCGCTCTCACAGCCATGCTGCGTTAGCACGGACCTGCATGCAGCTCCCAGGGTCCCTGTGCCCCACCCCAGTGGGCTGGGGACTGTGTCTCTTCCAGAATTTCACACTACCCTCCAATCTAAAACAAGATGCATTTTTGCATCTCCCCAGTTTTCTGTTGATGTGGCAGAGCAGGGTCCAGCTTACCACGTCACTCACCACCCCCACACTGCTCCCCTCCACTTATGGCTGGCCCCCCAGCTTCTCTGTCTCCTGCTCTTGCACTGACTGAAGGTCACTCTCTGGGTCCATCTGAGGGGGAGAGGCAGCAGATGGTCTCTGAGAGGAACGGGGAGGACCCATGCGGCTCTGTGCCCCAGTGCATGAGACTTTGGTCCTTTGGTTGATGCTGAGAGAATATTTCTTAACCAAACAGGATTTGGGGAGAAGGTACTCAGAGCTGCAGAAGAGATTCATCTGGCTCCTTGAACTGTTAGACAATCCCCTTAGATCCATCCCCTTCCCCCATAGCCAAACAGAAGCACCAGGACGCTGACACTGGGAAGGCCAAGAAACAGTTAAGTCTCCCGTGCCTCGTCACAGACCAGCCCCTCTTCCCCGCCCTGTCACCGCCCTCCCCAGCAAGCAGCCCCCCCTCACTCCCACCCCAAGTGCCGCAGACTCTTCCCTGAAGCCGCCCGGCTAAGGCCGGAGCCGATGCCTCCATGAGGGGCTCCCTCCCACACCCCAGGGTAAGAGCCAAACAGGAGGGCACTGCATGGCGGAGGGATGGGGGTGCTGTGATAGGGAGCCGGGATGGGGAGCAGTTGACACCTTGTAAATCGGATGCATCTGGACCTAGGCTAGCCTGGTGGGAAGGCTGCCTGCGATGGCGAGAGGAGGTGAACGTTACTGACTGGGGTTCAGCCTGGATCCAGAACCAGTGGAACCAACCGGGGCTGTGACAGTCCACCTCTCTCTGTACTAGGTGGGGGTGGGGACCATCAGCTGAGAGGCAGCAAAAGAGGGTGTTGTCACAGCCTTTGCCTGGCAGCCTGGGCACAGGAGGAATTTGGGGGGCTACATCTAGAAGAATCTGAGAGGAAGGGGGCTGTTATGGAATGTAGCTACTGAGAGGGTCCTTGTGTTATCAGCTGCTTCTATTCTGGGGTGAGTGGGGCCGCCGAGTTTTTTGCCAAGTAAGGGAAGGTGGGTAACACTCTG
This sequence comes from Microtus oregoni, assembly GCF_018167655.1. Lineage (NCBI taxonomy): Eukaryota > Metazoa > Chordata > Mammalia > Rodentia > Cricetidae > Microtus > Microtus oregoni. Next base: position 22,719,409 of record NW_024543090.1, read on the forward strand.
GAAGAGAAAGGAGGAATGGGTCCCTAGGACGTGGCATGTGCCTCCTCACAGGCTAACTGGTTTGTCTTTGGCTCCCCTCACCCCCATTCCCTGTGGCCAGTTTGAGCCTGGGGCTTTAAGCCCCCCTTTGTGGCCTCTCTGAGGCCACTCAGGAGCTTGAGAGCACCGGCTCTTCAGCAGCTGCCCTGCATTCCGGGTCCCTGTCAACCCCACGGGTTCCCTGTCTTGGCCCCACCCTCACCTCATCCGCGCTTTTCTTCCCAAGATGGGGGCTCTTCAACAGAGAAGCCAGTCTCTTCTCCCTCTCTGTATGCACCCCCATCCCCCCCCACCCCACCCCTCCACAGCATGCAGAGGCAGCCAAGAAAATGACTTGTCATGCTGGGGTGGGGGGTGGGGGCGGAGCTGGAGGCTGAGCTCAGCGCGCACACTCACACACACTCACACACTGCGGCAAACTGCAGCTGCCTGAGCACCCCCCCTTCCGCCTCACTGCAGAGACACCTGCCCTCCTGCCCACTCAGCTTCACACCCGAAGCCCCCCCCCCCCCCCAGCACTGCTCACGGGAAGCGCCCCAGCCTCTTAAGATAGTCCTCTATAAAGATAAAGGGAAAACAAGGCAGTGCCCTTCATCTGAAGAGCTGGGGAGCAGAAAAGAGAAACAGGGCTGTCCCTTAGACCTGAGGGGGGATTCGGGACTTAATGGACTTGCTCCCCCGGGACTAGGGCTGGGGTCTTGTGTCAGGAAGTGGTCTTAAGAGGATATATTGGGGACCATGAAGCTGCTGGAGAGGAGCTGTAGCTGGAGGGGAAATCTCTTTCAGTTCCACCTAGATTGAAAAGTGTGACCTTGTTTGTGCTGGGGTAGTCCTGACTTTCCTAAATCTGAACTACTTAAGACTGGCAAAGGATGCTGACATCCCCAGCTGCTTAAGTCCTACTCCTGCCTGCCTCTGAGGTGGTGCTCAACCTCAGAGTTGACCTCCAGGTATTCCTCAGTTCCCAAATTCATAGAAGAGGACACTGGAGCTCCTCCTGGGTCCACCATCCCTGGTATAGGATTTGAATCTCCATCCTTGTTTTCCCCACTCTATTTGCAGCTCTCTGCTGCCAAGGTCTGCCTGATCCAAGCACTGGCCTTTGATCCCAGCCACCCTTGTCCCAACCTCAGTCACAGAAGAGGGCTCAGACTATGAACCTCCCCTCCCCAGTATCCCCCAAGGTTAACCCCATAACTGGAGGGGAGGGGAAGAGGGTCAGCTCCTTTAATCCATCTTAACCCACCACTTCCTTCACTTGGACTGCATGGTGTTCTGTGTGAGTCTGGAGGAACAGTACTGGGGAAAGGATCTGGAGATGGTTTCGTTCTCCTATCCTGAGCAGTACCTTGACTCTCTCGTTTCTTTATTGGTGGTAGTGGTTGTATTTTTTGTTTGGTTTGGTTTTTTGGAACAGAATTCTCTGTGTAGCTCTGGATGGCTTGAAATTTAGCTGGCCTTGAATTCACAGAAATCCACCTGCCTTTGCCTTCTTATTAAAGGTGTACAGCACCATGCCCAGATTGCTGTTGTTCTTATGTGGGGGTGTATATGTGTGTGCATGCATGCTAGGTAGATCAAAGGACAGTGTGCAGGAGCTGGTTCTCTCCCCATCTCTAGTCCTGGGGCTCAAACTCAGGCGGCACACTGGCAGAAGGCATCACTGGCCAGTGTCTTGGTTTTGAACCGACCCCACCGCTTACTTCCAGTATCCACAGATGAGACGAGAAGCTTTCACAAGGGTAAGCTGGGCAGTGAGCTAGGTGCCTCTGAAGCATGGCAGTAAGCTAGAAGAGGGAGCTGGGAAACATTTGGGAACGGCATGCAGCGGTCTGTCGGAAGGTTTGGCCCAGCCGGAAAACAGCATTGCGAGTTAGAATTTTCTGTCCACTCCTTGAATGATAAAACTCCAAGAACCAAGTTGACACATGTCTCCTGCATCTTCTGGAACAGCATCTTCTGGAATACTGTCTCCGCACTACTGGCCAAGAGCAATGGCAGAGAATGAAAGCCCAGGAGCCTTCCCTCGAGCTGAACTCCACCCCCTCCCCCATTCCCCAGGCAGCACCAGGAACTTAGTGCTCCAGAGGGACAAAGGCTTCTTGTCAACAGGGCAGTTTGGGACTGAAGTTCTAGGCAAAGGGGCAGAGCCTGTGCAGCAGAGGGTGTGGCAGATGGACGGGTGGGAGAAGTCAGCTAGTGTGGGGGAGCGGAAGGGGAATCCTGGAAGGAGGAGGAGGAGGAGGCAGTTCCTAGACCTTACTCAATGGTATGCTAGACAGCAGGGTCTAAGGCTAACCAGAACCCAGTTTCTCCTTACCCCAGTTTCTGATCATCTGTTTCCCCTCTGCTGCCCCTCACAGTACTTCTCATTTTAAGTTAATGTCTACTAATTTTAGTACACATGTCTACCTCTCTCCCTCAGGCCAGAGGACACTCTGCCACCAGAGTGAGAGCCTAGAGACCATCGTCCTTGTCAACCCCAGTGCAGACAGCATTGGCTTAGAGGTGAGGCCACTCTGACGCCCTGCCCTAACCTACCCTCATCTTTCTGCTTTCCCAATGTGCAGCCGGGATTTTCAGTGCCTTCCCCTGGGTCCCGCGTATCTGTGACCACTCTGCCCTCCTCCCGTTTCAGGTTCACCATCTTCTTAGTAACCCATCGGCTCACAAGCTACTCATCTTGAGCGGACAAACTTTAGAGCCAGAGGGAGACCTTATCCTGCAGAGTGGTACCTACTCCTACCAAAACTTTGCCCGGGTCCTTCACAGTCCTGAGGTAAGCTCCCTGCTGAGTGTCTGGGAAGAAGGGGACAAGGGGGCAGTATTTGAATTGTGGCGAGAAAGGCAAGGAAGGGAAAGTCTTGCATTGTTTGACCAACCCTGACAGGAGGTAGGCATTTATCCAGAAACAGGCAAAGGTTAGGGGGCTGACTCCGAGTCAGATTAAGACAACCCCAATGACCTGATCGGCTTCTATCTCCCATTCCTCTAGATTGCCCAGTTGCTCAGCAATAGAGACCCTGGGATCCAGGCCTTCCTCACTGTTTCCTGCTTAGGGGAGGGTGACTGGAGCCACCTAGGACTGTCCAGTTCCCAAGAGACCTTGCGCCTCCAGCTAAATCCTGAGCCTGTGTTACCCACCATGGATGGTGTGGCTGAGTTCTCCGAATATGTCTCTGAGACTGTGGATGTGCCATCCCCCTTTGACCTGCTTGAACCCCCCACCTCAGGAGGCTTCCTCAAGCTCTCGAAGCCTTGCTGCTACATCTTTCCCGGTGGTCGTGGGGACTCTGCCCTCTTTGCTGTCAATGGTTTTAACATCCTGGTGGACGGTGGTTCCGATCGCAAGTCCTGCTTCTGGAAGCTGGTGCGGCATCTGGACCGCATTGACTCCGTGCTGCTCACACACATCGGGGCTGACAATCTGCCAGGCATCAATGGACTCCTGCAGCGCAAAGTGGCAGAGCTGGAGGAGGAGCAGTCCCAGGGCTCCAGCAGCTACAGTGACTGGGTGAAGAACCTCATCTCCCCTGAGCTTGGAGTCGTGTTCTTCAATGTGCCTGATAAGCTCCGGCTGCCGGATGCCTCCCGGAAGGCCAAGCGCAGCATCGAGGAGGCCTGTCTCACTCTTCAGCACCTAAACCGCCTAGGCATCCAAGCTGAGCCTCTGTATCGTGTGGTCAGCAACACTATTGAGCCACTGACCCTCTTCCACAAAATGGGTGTGGGCCGGCTGGACATGTATGTCCTCAACCCTGTCAAGGACAGTAAGGAGATGCAGTTCCTCATGCAGAAGTGGGCAGGCAATAGTAAAGCCAAGACGGGCATTGTGCTGGCCAATGGGAAGGAGGCAGAGATCTCTGTCCCCTACCTGACCTCCATCACTGCTCTGGTGGTCTGGCTCCCAGCCAACCCTACTGAGAAGATTGTGCGTGTGCTTTTTCCGGGAAATGCTCCTCAGAACAAAATCTTGGAAGGCTTGGAAAAGCTTCGGCACCTGGACTTCCTGCGTTACCCGGTGGCGACACAGAAGGACCTGGCTGCTGGGGCTGTGCCTGCCAACTTGAAACCCAGCAAAATCAAACACCGGGCAGACAGCAAGGAGAGCCTCAAAGCTGCTCCCAAGACAGCAGTGAGCAAGCTGGCCAAGCGCGAGGAAGTGTTAGAAGAGGGAGCCAAGGAGGCCCGCTCAGAGCTGACCAAGGAGTTAGCTAAGACAGAAAAGAAAGCAAAAGAAGCATCCGAGAAGCCCCCAGAAAAGCCCTCCAAGCCTGAGAGGGTGAGGACCGAGTCGAGTGAAGCGCTCAAGGCTGAGAAGCGAAAGCTGATCAAGGACAAAGTGGGGAAGAAGCACCTAAAAGAAAAGATATCAAAGCTGGAGGAGAAAAGGGACAAGGAAAAAAAGGAGATCAAGAAGGAAAGGAAGGAACTCAAGAAGGAGGAAGGAAGGAAGGAAGAGAAAAAGGATGCCAAGAAGGACGAGAAGAGGAAAGACACAAAATTGGAAGTAAAGAAATTCTCCAAACCAGACCTGAAGCCTTTCACACCCGAGGTCCGCAAGACCCTCTATAAAGCCAAGGCCCCTGGAAGAATCAAGACGGACAAAGGCCGAGCTGCCCGTGGGGAGAAAGAGTTGTCTGCTGAGCCCCGGACACCCCCAGCCCAGAAGGGGCCTGCACCACTCCCAACTGTCAGTGGGCACAGAGAGCTGACCTTGTCCTCACCAGAGGACCTCACACAGGACTTTGAGGAGCTGAAGCGCGAGGAGAGAGGTTTGCTGGCCGAACAAAGGGACACGGGACTAGGCGAGAAACCACTCCCTGTAGATGCTACAGAGCAGGGACACCCAAGCACAGCCATCCAGGAAAGACGTCCCTCTGTCCCAGGGCTGGACCAAGAAGAACCTGTGACAAGGGAGAAGGAGGTCATCCCAGACTTTCTTGAGGACAAAGGGAGTAAGAACAGAGGCCCAGACTTAGGGGCTGAGACAGAGAAAGAGAAAGAAACCTGGGTGGAAAAGAAGCAGAGAGAAGCCGAGAAGCTCCCGGAGAGCGCTGAGGAGAGTGAGCCCGAGGGAAAGGAGGATGTGATAGAAAAGGCAGAGCTAGAAGAAATGGAGGAGGTTCACCCCTCAGACGAGGATGAGGAAGAGACAAAAGCAGAGAGCTTTTATCAAAAACACATGCAGGAAGCCTTAAAGGTAATTCCAAAGAGCAGAGAGGTTCCTGGGGCCCGGGAACTGGGATTCCAGGGCAAGGTACCTGAGAAGGAGGCTTCATCCTTCCTCAGCAGCTTGGTCACGCCTGCAGGAGCCACTGAGCATGTCTCTTACATTCAGGACGAGACAATCCCTGGCTACTCAGAGACAGAGCAGACTATCTCAGATGAGGAGATCCACGACGAACCAGAGGAACGCCCAGCCCCACCCAGATTTCCTACAGGTACCTATGACCTCTCTGGGCCTGAAGGTCCTGGCCTCTTTGAAGTCAGTCAGCCCGCAGATAGCACTGTCCCTACCACCTCAAGCAAAACTTATGGGGCACCCGAACCCGAACTCACCTACCCTCCCAACATGGTGGCTGCCCCTTTGGCTGAGGAGGAACATGTATCTTCAGCTACATCAATCACCGAGTGTGACAAACTCTCTTCCTTTGCCACATCGGTGGCTGAAGACCAATCTGTGGCTTCACTCACAGCTCCCCAGACGGAGGAGACAGGCAAGAGCTCTTTGTTGCTTGACACGGTCACAAGTATCCCCTCCTCCCGCACAGAAGCCACTCAGGGCTTGGACTATGTGCCATCAGCTGGTACCATCTCACCCACCTCTTCACTGGAAGAAGATAAGGGCTTTAAGTCCCCACCCTGTGAGGATTTCTCTGTGACTGGAGAGTTGGAGAAGAAAGGAGAGGCTGCAGGGAGAGGTTTGGCTGGGGAGAAAGCTGTGGAAAAGGAAGCAGAAAGAAATGTAACAGTATCTGAGAGACTGCCCAGTCAGTATACTGCTGTGTTTGGTGCCCCTGGACATGCCCTACATCCAGCAGAAGCTGCGCTTGGAGAAGCGGAGGAACGGTGCCTCAGCCCAGATGATAGCACAGTGAAGATGGCATCTCCTCCACCATCTGGCCCACCCAGTGCCTCCCACACACCCTTCCATCAGTCCCCAGTGGAGGAAAAGTCTGAACCTCAAGACTTTCAAGAAGACTCCTGGGGAGACACAGCATATGCTCCAACTGTGGGCAAGCAAGATGCTGAAGAGAAGACAGCCAAGCCAGGGCCTGAAGAGGGCTTACTAGGAGAGGAGAAAGCACCTCTTCCAAGGAGCCCCCAAGCCCAGGATGCTCCTGTCAGCATTGCTGAGGGTCAGACTGGTTGCACCATTCAGCTGTTGCCAGAACAAGACAAAGCAATCGTGTTTGAGCCTGGAGGTGCAGGTTCAGCGCTAGGAGTAGAAACCCTTCCTCGAGAGGTGAGGGTATCGCTTGAAGAACACCGTGAACCTCAGGGAGATGAGGTTCTTCGGCTTACTGATCACAGCCTTTCCCCCGAAGATGCAGAGTCTCTGTCTGTCCTCAGTGTGGTCTCCCCAGACACTGCCAAGCAAGAGACCACCCCCAGGTCTCCCTGCAGCCTGAAAGAGCAGCCCCTACACAAAGACCTTTGGCCAATGGTGTCTCCAGAGGACACCCAGTCACTGTCTTTCTCAGAAGAGAGCCCTAGCAAGGAGACTTCTCTGGATATCTCATCCAAGCAGCTCTCTCCAGTAAACCTCGGCACCCTCCAGTTTGGAGAACTAAGCCTAGAAAAGGAAGAAAGGGGGCCTCTGATGAAGGCTGAAGAGCCCTCTTGCCACCTCGCTCCTGTGTCTATTCCAGAGACCCACATGGCCACAGTGTCACCTCCCACAGGTGAGACTGCTGCAGAGGCAAGTGTCACAGACGAGAGCCCTGCTGGAAAATCACCCGGCCGTTCTTTCTCTCCCTCTGCACTGTCAGGCGACAGGAAACACTCACCTGGGGAGGTCACAGGCCCTGGCGCACATGTTATGACATCTGACAGCTCCCTCACCCAGAGTCCTGAGTCTTTGTCAAGCCCTGCCATGGAGTGGGAAGGCAAAGCTCCAGGGTTGAAAGGCAGAACTGCTGAGCAGAAGGAAGAGGACCTCAGGCTCACGGATGAAACCCTACAGCAGAAGGACAAAGCTGTGCAGGAGAAGGTGGCCACCGTTGAGCAGGACTCAATCATGCATCAGACAGAGGAGGCTCTAGATGAGAAGAACAAGCCTGGAGGACAGCTGGATAAGACTTCAGAGCAGAAGGGCAGAGACTTGGACCAAAAGGATTCAGCCGTAGGACTGGCCAAGGCTCCAGAATCCAAAGACAAAGACTTAGAACAGAAGGACCAGGTCCCAGCAGAGAAGGACAAGGCCTCAGAACAAAAGGGCGCAGCCCTGCAACAGACCCAGGCCACTGAACCAAAAGACAGAGAACAAGAGCACAGAGAGTTAGAACACAAAGACAAGGTCTTAGAGCTGAAAGACAAGACCCCAGAAGAGAAAGACAGAACCTCAGGACAGAAAGACGGGGCTTCAGAGGGCAGCGTCCCTGAACCGACACAGACAGACAGAACCCCTGAACAGAAGAACAAAGATAATAAAGAACAGAAGGATGAGGCCTCAGAAGAGAAGGACCTGGCCTTAGAACTAAAAGACTGGGCCCCAGGAAAGAAAGGCGGTACCCTGGACCAAGACATCGGGGCTGCCGTACAGAAAGATGGGATTCGGAAAGAGGAGGACAAAGCTCAGGGGCAAAGGAGCTGTTTCCTGGGAGATACAACCACAACACCGGAAGAGACGATCCTTGGCCAAAAGTCTCCAGAAAAAACCAAGGCTGTGGACCAGAAGGATGAAGCTGCTGTGGAGAAGACCAGCGCGCTGGAGCTGGAAGAGAGCCCAGTGCAGGAGAGCAAGGCCCGAGAGCAGGCAGAGAAATACTGGAAGGAGCAGGATGTGGTCCAGGGATGGCGAGAAACATCTCCAGCCAGAGGAGAGCCAGTGGGAGAACAGAAAGAGCCTGTTCCAGCCTGGGAGGGCAAGTCTCCTGAACAGGAAGTCAGGCACTGGCGGGACAGGGACATGGCCCTGCAGCAGGATGATGCATACTGGACCCAGCTGAGCTCTGAGAGGAAGGTCTGGTTCCCTCATGAGCTGGATGGCCAAGGTGCCCGGTCACGCTACTGTGAGGAACGCGAAAGTACTTTTCTTGATGAGGGAGCAGATGAACAAGAGGTGACCCCTCTGCAGCACACTCCCAGTAGTCCCTGGGCCTCAGACTTCAAGGATTTCCAGGAGCCGCTGCCACAGAAGGGGCTGGAGGTGGAGCGCTGGCTTGCAGAGTCTCCGGTTGGCCTGCCACCAGAGGAAGAGGACAAGCTGACTCGCTCTCCCTTTGAGATCATTTCTCCTCCAGCCTCCCCACCTGAGATGACTGGACAGAGGGTTTCTCCTGCCCCAGGACAAGAAAGTCCTGTCCCAGACACTACGCCAACACCACTCACGAGGAATGAACCCACCACCCCTTCATGGCTAGCTGAGATCCCACCATGGGTACCTAAGGATAGATCCCTGCCCCCTGCACCCCTCTCTCCAGCTCCAGCTCCCCCGACACCTGCCCCAGAACCACATACCCCCGTGCCCTTCTCCTGGGGCATGGCTGAGTACGACAGTGTGGTAGCCGCAGTACAAGAGGGGGCAGCTGAGTTGGAAGGTGGACCGTACTCCCCCCTGGGGAAGGACTATCGAAAAGCTGAAGGGGAAAGGGAAGGAGAGGGTGGGGCTGGGGCTCCTGACTGCAGCCCCTGCAGTTCAAAGGTCCCAGAGGCTGGCCAGAGCCACACCACCAGGGATGCTGAACAGACTGAGCCAGAGCAGAGAGAGCCCACACCCTATCCTGACGAGAAGAGCTTTCAGTATGCAGACATCTACGAGCAGATGATGCTCACCGGGCTGGGCCCTGCTTGCCCGACTCGGGAGCCTCCGCTGGGGGCATCTGGAGATTGGCCCCCAAGCCTTTCAAGCAAGGAGGAAGCTGCTGGCCGTGATACATCTGCAGAGAAGGAGACTTCTTCTCCTGTCTCGCCCCAAAACCTTCAACCTGATACTTCAACTTTCAGCTATGCAGCCCTGGCAGGACCCACTGTACCTCCCAGGCAAGAACCAGAGCCAGGGCCCAACGTGGAGGCCAGTCTCACACCGCCGGCAGTGCCGCCCCGGGCTCCTATCTCCCTGAACAAAGACCCAAGCTCCCCTCTTAATGGAAGCACAGTGAGCTGTAGCCCAAACAGGAGGACCCCATCCCCAAAAGAATCGTGCCAAGGTCACTGGGATGACAGCACTAGTGACTCAGACTTGGAGAAGGGGGCTCGGGAACAGTCAGAGAAAGAGGCACAGTCCCCAAGTCCCCGGCACCCCATGCCTGTGGGCCACCCCTCAATGTGGCCCAAAACGGAGGCACATACCAGCCTTTCCTCAGACTCACATCTAGGACCTGCCCGACCAAGTCTGGACTTCCCTGCTTCGGCCTTCGGCTTCTCCTCCTTGCAGCCTGCTCCCCCTCAGCTGCCCTCTCCAGCTGAACCCCGGTCTGCACCCTGTGGCTCCCTTGCCTTCTCTGGGGACCGAGCACTGGCCCTGGTTCCAGGAACTCCAACCAGAACCCGACATGATGAGTACCTGGAAGTAACCAAGGCGCCCAGCCTGGATTCCTCACTACCCCAACTCCCCTCACCCAGCTCTCCTGAAGCCCCTCTCCTTTCCAATCTGCCGCGACCAGCCTCTCCAGCCCTGTCTGAAGGGTCCTCTTCTGAGGCTACCACACCTGTAATTTCAAGTGTGGCTGAACGCTTCCCTCCTGGCTTAGAGACTGCTGAACTGGGCCCAGGAACGGAGCCAGCTGCCCACAGCCTCTGGGACCTTGCCCCCCTGAGCTCAGCCCCCTTACCCTCACTGGGCTTGGCTCCAGCTCCAGCTCCAGCTCCAGCTCCAGCTCCAAGCCTGCCTGGAGACATGGATGATGGTACGCTGGAGTGCTCAGGGGAACTCACCAAGAAGCCAAGCCTCTCTGGAGTTCACGCAGCCAATGGCCTAGCAGAAACCAGCCCCAATCCCCCAGGGCTTGCCACAGCCAAGGGAGAAAAAGAAGATGCTGCAGAGGCCTGCCCTGCTTGGGAACGGGGGTCTTGGCCTGAGGGAGCTGAGCGGCGCTCCCGGCCGGACACACTGCTCTCATCTGAGCATCCTGGGAAGAGCCCCGGTGGCCCACACTGTAGTCTTTCTCCTGAAGTTGAGGCTGGACCTCAGGAATGTGCTACAGAGCCCCGCCCCCACTGCGGGGAGCTTTCTCCTTCATTCCTGAACCCACCTCTGCCCCCATCCACAGATGACAGTGACCTTTCAACTGAAGAAGCTCGGCTGGTAGGAAAAGGAGGGCGGCGCCGGGCAGCGAGGCCAGGGCCCACAGGGGGCCCATGCCCTATGACTGATGAGACACCCCCCACATCAGCCAGTGACTCAGGCTCCTCACAGTCAGATTCTGATGTCCCACCAGAAACTGAAGAGTGTCCATCCATCACAGCTGAGGCAGCCCTTGACTCAGATGAAGATGGGGACTTCCTGCCTGTGGACAAGGCAGGGGGAATTAGTGGAACTCATCACCCCAGGCCTGGTCATGACCCACCCCCGGCTCCCCAGCCAGACCCCCGCCCCTCCCCTCCCCGACCAGATGTCTGCATGGCTGACCCTGAGGGGCTCAGCTCAGAGTCTGGGAGAGTTGAGAGACTACGAGAAAAGGAGAAGGTGCAGGGGCGACTGGGGCGCAGGGCCCCCAGCCGAGCCAAGCCAGCGTCTCCTGCACGGCGTCTGGATATTCGGGGAAAGAGGTCACCTACTCCTGGTAAAGGGCCTACAGATCGAACATCTAAGGTCCTACCCCGCAGAACTCCAAGCCAGGTCACCCCAGCAGAAGAAAAGGATGGACACAGTCCCATGTCCAAAGGCTTAGTCAATGGACTCAAGGCAGGACCCAGTGAGTATGTCAGAAAAGTGGGGAGGGGAATACTGTGGGTTGGAGTAGGTATGGGCTAGCTAAAGGCTCCAGCTGTTCAAACAAGCGTGGAAGCAACCAAATAATCCTTTTGTTTCTCAAGACAAGGTTTCTCTGTGTAGTCCTTGCTGTCCTGGAGCTCACTTTGTAGATCAGGCAGGCCTCTGACACACAGAGATCCACCTGCCTCTGCCTCCCTAGTGGTATGCACACTACTGTCCCCCCTTTTTTCTTTACAATGCGTTCTGCTTGTCTCCACAGCAGCCTTGGGCTCCAAGGGTGGTTCAGGCCCCCCTGTGTATGTGGATCTTGCCTACATCCCAAATCACTGCAGTGGCAAGACTGCGGATCTGGACTTCTTCCGCCGAGTGCGCGCATCCTACTATGTGGTCAGTGGGAATGACCCGGCCAATGGCGAGCCAAGCCGGGCTGTGCTGGATGCTCTGCTGGAAGGCAAGGCCCAGTGGGGAGAGAACCTTCAGGTGAGTAGCAAGGGACGCACAAGGGAAGGATTCTGGTCGAAGCTCTGTCAGAGGCAACAGCAGAACAGCCCCTGTTCACAAGAGGGCACAGTCCTTCCCGCCAGCAGCAGGTTCATTTATGACTGCCAGGTGTTCCTTCCCCTTCATCTGTCCTTCCTTCACATGCTCACCTCAGGCATGTTTTCTTCCGCTTAGGTGACTCTGATCCCTACTCACGACACAGAGGTGACTCGGGAGTGGTACCAGCAGACGCATGAGCAACAGCAGCAACTGAACGTCCTGGTCCTGGCTAGCAGCAGCACCGTGGTGATGCAGGACGAGTCCTTTCCAGCCTGCAAGATTGAATTCTGAACAGACCTGCCCTCCCTTCCCCAAGGCTCCACCCCTACAGCGCATATAGAGAATGACTACTGCTGAGTCCTTTGGGGTTGAGGGAAATGGAGCTGGGCAGCAGGGCGAGGTCATGTGTGAGGACCTGGGCTAAGTGGGAGGTAGTGGCCTTCCCCTCATCTGCTCCTGGGGTCTCAAAACCAAAGGTAATGGGGGGATACAAAGCTACACAAGATCACCTGACGCCTGGAACCCTCTCCTAGCACTGCCAAATGTTGGTCTTAGATGAGGAGGAAGGGTTTCAGAGAGCACAGTCCTCCCCATGGAGGGAGATGAACATCCCCCTGCAACCTCGTTATTTATTTGGCATGCCAGAAAGAATTGCCAGTAACTTATATGATGTAGGGAAGGCCACGGTTGGTAAGGTGCCAGTAACTTATATGATGTAGGGAAGGCCACGGTTGGTAAGGTACCCGGAGCTGTACTCTTTCCTCCATCTCCCATGCCCTAGCCACCAGGGTATGGCTTCTAGCAGGGACCCGGGGGTAGATGGCTGCTATATTGTCTTATTGCTTCCCTCAGTATCTGAATGTCTCAATCCAAAACTTGAAGCTCTTTAGACCAAGAACTAGGGAGAGGAAAAAGGATCTCATCTCCCAGCCCCAGCTTCATACTATTTACGACATAGGGCTGTGCCCAGCCCAGGCCACCTGGGCAGCACAAAGGGCAAGGAGAGCCCCAACCCCAATCCTCCAGGCTCCCTGATCATTTAGTCTTCACTTATCCCATCCCAACAGTCCTGATCCCTTCTCATCCCCTGCTTGGCTTCTCTGCATGTGGTCATCTGCTATGGCCTGGTGTGTAATGGGTTAAAAATAAGCCATTGCCTGACACTCCTGACACCCCTACATCTGACATCTTAGCCATGTGTGACTCCCCCAACATTCCAAATCCTCTACCATCCTGCAGCTGAAATGGGAATATTGGCTGCCTCTCTAAACCCAAACTCTTGGACAGAGGTTCTGGGAGGTGGAGGCTGGTCTAGAGAATTTGGGGAAAACGGGAGGGGAGGGGAAAAGAAGAAAGAAAGCAGAGCTATAGCTTATCTCCTCCAGAGTGAAGCAGATAGGCTGAGCATTCTACTACAGGAAAGAACCTCACCACAGGCAAGCCAGGGAGCAGCCCTGCTGAACCCTGCTGGATTGAGAGACCCAGATGCAGGTGGTCCCTGAGGCTTGCTTTCTCTGTCAAGCCAATGGGAAATCAGGAGCCCATCCCATGTTCTTCCCAGCTCCCTTCTCCCCACTGCTGTGCTCTGCTCCTCCCCACACTTCCCGCTACAGTTCCCAGCTGCTGTAACAGAGCCACCTTCAAGTCTAACAATAAACCAAGTTCATTGCAGATGGTGTAGTGCTGCTTAGGCTTCTTGAGACTCCATCCGTGACTCAGTTGTCCTGGTTTCCACCTCTCTGCTTCAGTCAGCAGCAGCATTTATCTCGGAAGACTCTTGACTATTCAAATCCATGTCAGGACCCAGGGGAGCCAGAAATAGCATGGGTGAGAGGAGGAAGAGATGTGGGAACCAGCATCATGTCTGCGAAGATGCAGGGGGTGATGGATATGCCTGTGATCTTAACACTCAGGGCAGAAGTAGGAGAATCAGGAGTTTGAGAGCAGCCTGAGCTACATAGCTAGTTCTGGGCTAGGCAGAGCAACATAGTGAGTCAGCCCTTGTCTCAAAAAACAAACAAACAAACAAACGGAAAACCCCAAGGGGCTGGAGAGGTGGTTAAGAACACTGGCTGCTCTTCCAGAGGACTGAAGCAAATCCCCAACACCCAGGTGGCAGCTTACAATTCTCTATAACACCAGTTCCAGGACTCGAATACCCTTTTCTGGCCTCTGTGGGCACCAGGTATGCATGCAAGCAACCCCCCCCCCCAAAAAAAAACAAAAATAAAAATTAAGAAAACAAACAAACACACCAAACAATCTGAAAATGGCTTAAAAATGTGGGCATATACATTTGGTTTAGGGAATGGGATCTGCATTCTATGGAGTCAAAAACAATCACTGTATTTCCCCAGAAAACTCTGAGCCTTTTATGTCTACCCCCACCCCTCTCTATAGTCTTGGGTATGTCATGAGTGGTCAGGTTATAAATGTATATATGGAAAAGGGACATTCTAGTCCTCCCAGTGTCCTGAGCTTTCCCAATGTAAAGATGCCAATGGAGCAGAGACCAGACATCACCTCTTCATGTCAGTTCCCCTCCAAGGCACTGGAGGGGACATTAGGGCATGTTTCTCGGGAGCTGGTGAGAAGGCAGTGGCCTTTGCCACTTCATAGAGCTCAAATCTTGTTCCAGTCACACTTCTCAGCACTCTGCTCATTAAAAACATTTGGGGAGGAAGACTGACCCTATAGCGACTCAGATGCCAGACTTCTCTATTTTTAAGGCCAATCCCTGCTCTACTACAATAGTTTTTGATTGATTCAGTCACAGACACAACTGGCTTACCTACTGATTATCGAGTTAACAAAGGCGTCACCACCCGTGTTCTCATTACCTCATATTTATTGAGCACTCGTTATGTCCCGGCCCCTGACTCCAATGACTGCATTATCCACGCCCACTCCCACCCCTAAATCTTTGGGAAAAGCTTCATAATCATATATGGTCCTAAGACACATGATATAAGGACAAACGTCTTGGGGACCCTGGAGTGTTTGATCTTTGGCCAGTCTGTCCCTGGCAAACTACAGAAATATATATGTTTATATATATATATATTAAATCTTTGCTCATGTCTGTACATCATTGATCTCTGCTAACTGCTTAAAATAGAACTTATTCTCTCTACTATAGCATCTTCTAAACCCAACAGCCTCACAACAAAAGGAGGCCTAGCTTCATAGATTGATCCAAATCTCCCAGAGCATGGCAATCTAGTATCTACTTTTCTCTGGAGTCACTGTCCAGAGAAGCAGGACTAGGGCAGAGGGAGCACTTGGCAATTATACAGAAACACCCATGAGCCCATTCTAAGCCATGAGTGGCCATGACAGATGTTTGCGAGAAGGCAACTCTATTCAGCAGACATTTCGGGCAGCTGCCCTGGGCCTGCCTGTGACAGTGAAGACAAGAGCTTCCTTGAATGCACATATGGTCTGAGGGTACCTTAAGAAGTTGTGAATACTTCCTTCAACAAATAGAAAGCCTTTTGCCTTCTATTGTACATTTGCTGTCCCCTCAACAGTATCAACAGTTAAGTGGCATTTCCTTGAACAATCTACAATTTCCTACCCCACAGATAGTGAAGAGCTAATAGCTGCTCTGAACATAGATTAGCTCCCATTAGGCATAGGTTTTATGCCAGAAGACCTGCTTCCTCAGACATCCCTGATGTGAGCCCAGGCTTGCTCTGGCTGGTGTGTCAGCCAACAGAAAGGCTACTGGCTCAGATGGCTGGTGGAGGACGACACCAGTGGGAAAGCCACTAATTACACGTTGCTGGAGGAAGGGATGAGTGCTGGTCATGGGCCCGAGACTGACTTTCAGTGTTTACATCACTAAATGGACCCTGGCCTTGGGGGAGATCCTCCCTGGAGTCCTGATCAGTCTCCTCAGAGACCTCCTGAGCCTGCAGACCAGCCTCCTCAGTGAGCTCTTGGGATGGTCTGTCAGCCTCAGGAATGTCTTGAGACAACTTGATGATGGCAGGGACTTCCTGAGCCAGTATGCCAACCTCCACAGAGAATTCCTGGCATGGCGGGCCGATCTCTTCAGGGATCTCTTGGGTTGGCCTGCCAATATCCATAACTGTTTCCTGGACCATGCTACCAATGCTTACAGGGCCTCCATGGGCCATCCTGCCCAGCTCCACAGGGACCTCCTGGCACAGCTGGTTACACTCCTCAGGGTTGTCTTGACAAAGCTGGCTGACTTCCTCATAAGCCTTGTGAGACAGTTGGCTGGCCTGCCATGGCTGACATGTGCTGGTGGCAGTGTCATGGTTCTTTAGCAACAGCTGGCTGATGTCAGGGACTTCTTCAAGGATGTTAGAGCGTGTCTGGGTGGCATCTGGGACCTCCTGGCATACCTGGCTGACCTCAGCAACATCCTGGCCTCCTAGAGGGCTGGTTTCCACAGGTGACTCCTGAGGAGGCTGATTGGGCTCCACAAGCTCTTGGGGTCTTTCTACGGGGAATTCTTGTGTTCTGTCTCCAGGAGACTCCTGGAGCAGCCCAAGGCCTTGGCTTTCTTCAGTCATATGTGTATTTACAGAGGACTGATCACTGAAGCCAAAATGTGAGTTTCCATCCGCTGCAGTAGGAGAGGAAGGGCCAGCACTGGACACGGTGCTGGAAGGACCACTGCTGTCTATAAAGCAAAGTTAAGAGGTCAAGTCAAACGAGCTGGAAGAGGAGGCTCTGCTGACGCGAGCACATTAAATACTAGAACACATCTGCTTTGCTGCTCATGTTTTGGAGAAGGGGGTCTGAATTCTTCCTAAATGTGCAGACACGAGCTAGCTCTGCGCAGGAACTGCCACACAAACTTCATGGAGACTACAGGAATAACGCTAAGGCTCCTCTATGAGTCAGGAGAATAAGGCCTGCTTCCTCTGGCTTCTCACAAACACTCTCTGATCCCAACTCCATATGTCTATGGTTCCTCCTTCATACTTTGGATGTATGTGAACATTTTGTCCCAATGGTCCCCAATATCTGCTACACATCAGAAGTGTGGGGAATACGTAAATACTGATTATCAGGTTCCACCTCCTCAGTTTCTATTCTATAGGGTTAGTGTACAGATATGGGTAGGAAGAAGGGGAGAAGATGAGGACAATATTATTCTGTTGAAAGACTCCCAGTTGAGTGAACTATGGGTGTGGCTCAGTGGTAGTGCCCTGGGTTCAGTGTGCAACACTGCACAACTCAGGAATGGTGGTGCCCACCTATAATCTCAGCACCTGGTAGGTAGGAGGGTCAGAAGTTCAAGGTCATCCTCAGCTATACAAATCAAAGGGCAGCCTGGGCTACGTGAGAACAGCTATCAAAAAAAAAAAAAGGAATACATTCCTTGGCCTTTCAATTAAGATCAAAAGAAGAAGCATTCTTTAAAGCAACCAATGTATTTCTGGAACAAGAGCTATCCCAAGAAATAAATAAGTAAGCAAGAGAATGTAGAAAAACGTTTTTTTTTTTTTTTTTTGGTTTTTCGAGACAGGGTTTCTCTGTAGCTTTGGTGCCTATCCTGGAACTAGCTCTTGTAGACCAGGCTGGCCTCAAACTCACAGAGATCCGCCTGCCTCTGCCTCCCACGTGCTGGGATTAAAGGCGTGCGACACCACCTTAGAAAGAAAAACTTTCTAAAGCAGGAGAGAGAAGCTCACACCTGTGATTGTAGTTCAAGGTCAGCCTGGTCTACCTGGCAAGTTCTGGTAAAGCTAGAAAACAATAAAGGCAACCTATAAATGAGGATGCCAGGAAAGAGAGCAGCGAGAGCCTGCTGCTCCTGGGTCCTGCTCTCACTCGTCCCCTGATGGGAGGGAGGGCCTTCTCTGTCTTTGCTGTCTTTAGCCTGTCACTGTTCTTGGGGACAATATGAGCAGTGGACTCGAGGGAGACACCAGTGGGAGACAGGCCCCAGGGAGGAACAGACCCTTCCCCTATCACCCTGCCTGCAGGAGTGACCGAGCCCACACCAGCCCTTCATGGACAGAGTAGAGTGGAGCTTTGCATGTCGGCACTGCGGCCAACAGTTACGGGAACTGCTGCCTTCTGTTCTGGGACCGTATGTGAGGAAAAACTCTGATTTGTTGTTGTTGTTGCTGGCCTAAAGATGGAAGACTTGGAAGACGACAACAGAGTTCTCAAATGACAATTCTTGTCTTTTTTTTTTTCTTTCCTTTTTGGGTAGGGCCGTCAGAATCATTAAGGCTCTTGTAGAAATCATGGATTATCTTCCAGGAAAAAGGTATATATACCACTGTTCACGCTGATCTTTCCGTATGATCCAATGCATTCACAGAAACCACCCATGGACCCAAGGTTAAGACCCTCTAGGTCTTGTTCCCCAGCTTCTCTGGGATCGTGGACTATAGGCTGCTTATTCTTTGCTTTATGTCTAATATCCACTTATGAATGAGTTCACACCATGTTTGTCTTTCTGGGTCTGGGTTACCTCACTCAGGATGTTTTTTTTTAGATCCATCCAAGATCCATCCATTTGAATGAAAATTTCATGATGTCATTGTTTTGTACCACTGAGTAGCTCTCCTTTGGGCAAATGTATCACATTTTCCTATTCATTCTTCAGTTGAGGGGCACCTAGGTTGTTTCCAGGTTCTGGCTGTTATAAACAATGCTGCTATGAACACAGTAGAGCATAAATATTTGTGGTATGAGTGTGCATTCTTTGGGTATATGCCCAAGAGTGGTACTGCTGGGTCTTGAGGTAAATTGATTCCCAATTTTTTGAGAAACCACCACACTGGGTGCATTCTCTTTGGAGGGATACCTTGTCCAGCCTAGATATAGGGGGAGGGCCTTGGTCTTGCCTCAAAGTGAAGAGGAGACTCTGCTGACTCCCCATGGGAAGCCTTACCCTTGCTGAGGAGTTGATGAAAGGTGGGGGTAGGGTAGGGTGACAGGAGCAGAGGGAGTGGGAATGGGGATAGCTATGTAAAATGAGAAAAGATTTTATTAAAAAATTCTTCATTAGCCGGGCGGTGGTGGCGCATGCCTTTAATCCCAGCACTCGGGAGGCAGAAGCAGGCGGATCTCTGTGAGTTCGAGGCCAGCCTGGTCTACAAGAGCTAGTTCCAGGACAGGAACCAAAAAAAGCTATGGAGAAACCCTGTCTCGAAAAATCAAAAAAAAAAAAAAATTCTTCATTAAAAAAAGGAAAAAAATAAAACCCAAAAATAAATTAAAAATAAAAAAAATAAATTAAAAAAAAAAAAACCTTCTAGGTCAGGTGTGGTAATCCTAGCGCAAGGGAGGCAGCGGCAGGCTGAGATCTGAGTTCAAGGCCAGCCTGGTTTACAGTTCCAGAACAGGCAGAACTATTACACAGAGAAACCCTATCTTGAAAACCCAAAAAACGAACAAACAAAGACTGTCTAGGTCTTCAGACATACAATGCTGTAAGATTTCATCTTTTACACAAAGAAAACATCAAAGCTCATTTCCTCAGTCCTCTTGAGAACCCCAAATGAAGTGGATGCACATGCACTGATAAAGACAGGGAAGGTCCTGCCAGACGCGGAGATGCATGCCTGTCCCTCTACCTCCTGGGAGCTGAGGCAGGAAGACAGCTGCAAGACCAAGGCCAGCCTGGCCAACATGCTGAGTTCCAGGCCAGACAGAGGTATATAGTAAGATCCTGTCTTTAAAAATAATAATAATAAAATAACAGACTGGAAAGATGGCTCAGTGGTTATTCTTCCAGAAGACCTAAGTTCAATTCCTAGCACCCATGTGTTTGCTCACAACTGTTCGTAACTCCATTTCCTGGGGATTCAATGCCCTCTGCTGACCTCCCCAGGCATACATGTAAGCAAAATACTCATACACATTTTTTTTTTTAATCTAGAAAAGCTAGGAAGTGTTGGTGCATGCCTCTAATCCCAGCACTCTGGAGACAGAGGCAGGCAGACCTCTGAGTTTGAGGCCAGCCTAGTCTACAGAGTGTTTCAAAACAAAATCTAGAAAAATGAGAACTAGTAAAAATAATGAGAACCTTAAAGTCTTCAATTCATTTACAGGAAGGTGTGACCTCAAGCAAGAAAAGTTTCTCTTTTGTAAGTGTCATATTTATCAATGGAATTTCAACTATATACTAAATCACATAGTATCAACAATGACTGAGTCTGGAAACTGGGGGAATGGGGGAGGGTAGACAGGAGGAAGGACATGGTTTGGGCCCAACAAGGTGTTTTTTTTTTTTTTTTTTGGTTTTTCGAGACAGGGTTTCTCTGTGGTTTTGGAGCCTGTCCTGGAACTAGCTCTTGTAGACCAGGCTGGTCTCAAACTCACAGAGATCCGCCTGCCTCTGCCTCCCGAGTGCTGGGATTAAAGGTGTGTGCCCGGCTCCAACAAGGTTTTAAAGATACCTCAGGGATAATGTTTACCAGTGAAGGTCTGCTACTAGATGGAGACAAGACAGCTAAATACATTGTACCAAAGAGAATTGGTAAAGTTGACAAGGCTGACCCGGAACAGGCTCAGCCACTGAGTTTAAGTACCTCCTCCTATTCCATATAAGCTATAAAGAAACAGAAAAGACATGCTTAGAATGGGAGAATGGGGGAGGGTGGACAGGAGGAAGGACATGGTTTGGGCCCAACAAGGTTTTAAAGACACCTCAGGGACAATGTTTACCAGTGAAGGTCTGCTACTAGATGGAGACAAGAAGGAAAAGAAGAGAAGCAAGCCGCGCTTTCCTCAGTTACAGAGGAAGCCTTAATGTCCAGCCTGTGGTCTGACCACTAGTAGACAGAGAAGAGGCTCAGTGAGGGTAAAGTGATTTAAATCTGAGGACATACTCTTGGCATCAGGGCACAAAGGTTTTTCCTCACACAAGATGCCAGAACAGAAGGCAGCAGTTCCGTAACTGTTGGCCGCAGTGCCGACATGCAAAGCTCCACTCCACTCTGTCCATGAAGGGCTGGTGTGGGCTCGGTCACTCCTGCAGGCAGGGTGATAGGGAAAGGGTCTGTTCCTCCCTGGGGCCTGTCTCCCTCTGGTGTCTCCCTCTGGTGTCTCCCTCTGGTGTCTCCCACTGGTGTCTACCTCTGGTGTCTCCCACTGGTGTCTCCCTCTGATGTCTCCCTCTGGTGTCTCCCTCTGGTGTCTCCCTCTGGTGTCTCCCTCTGATGTCTCCCTCTGGTGTCTCCCACTGGTGTCTCCCTCTGGTGTCTCCCACTGGTGTCTCCCTCTGGTGTCTCCCTCTGGTGTCTCCCTCTGGTGTCTCCCTCTGGTGTCTCCCACTGGTGTCTCCCTCTGGTGTCTCCCTCTGGTGTCTCCCTCTGGTGTCTCCCTCTGGTGTCTCCCTCTGGTGTCTCCCACTGGTGTCTCCCTCTGGTGTCTCCCTCTGGTGTCTCCCTCTGGTATCTCCCTCTGGTGTCTCCCTCGAGTCCACTGCTCATATTGTCCCCAAGAACAAACAGTGACAGGCTAAAGACAGCAAAGACAGAGGAGAAGACCCTCCCTCCCAACAGGGGACGTGTGAGAGCAGGACCCAGGAGGGTCACTGGAGCAGCAGGCTCTTGTTGGTTTCTTCTGCTTGTTTTTTGGTTTTGTGCTTTGGGACAATCTTGCTCCATGTAGTCCTTTTCTGGCCTCAGATCTTCAGTCTCTGCCTCCATGTACTGGGCTTAGAGCATGTGCCAAGTCTACGTGAGACTCGTGTTTCTGGCTTTTAGCTTTTCTATCTATTTCTATCTATTTAAGTTGTCTCCTAGTCAGTATCAGTAAGGAATGCTGTGAGGAGACCAGAGTAGTCAGGTGGAGAGTCTCTACCCTTTAGTGTAAAAGGTCCTTTGGCTCACTGTTCAGTGGGGCTGGAGGACAGAGGTGAACAGGGAAATAGCACAGGCAACTGCTTCCCAGAATGGTCTTTCCTATATTTGTATTGTTTTGTTTTTTAGAGACAGCATTTCACTGTGTAGCTTTGGCTATCCTGGAACTCGATCTGTAGACCAGGCTAACCTTGAACTCACAGAGATCCACCTGCCTCTGACTCCCAAGTGCTGGGATTAATGGCAATTGCTACTACTGCCCAGCTAGTTTTTTTTTTTTCTTGCTATGCAGCCCAGGCTGGTCTTGAGCTTAATATATAGCTCAAGCTGGCCTAAAACTCATAATCCTACCTCTGCCTCCTCAGTGAACCACAGTAACAAGTCCCAGCCATTCA
Organism: Microtus oregoni; assembly: GCF_018167655.1. NCBI lineage: Eukaryota > Metazoa > Chordata > Mammalia > Rodentia > Cricetidae > Microtus > Microtus oregoni. Next base: position 22,741,287 of record NW_024543090.1, read on the forward strand.
TGGTCTCTTTTTTAAAGATCTAGTTTTGGTATTTTTAAGTGTGTGTGTGTGTGTGTGTGTGTGTGTGTGTGTGTGTACGCGCACGTGAATGTACAGGTGTCTGCAAAAGCCAGAGGTGTCAGGTTCCCTCGGGGCTGAAGTTACAGGCAGTTGTGAGTCACCTGATGGGAGTGCTGGGTCCTTTGGAAGCATCACATGCTCCTGACTGCTACAACCACTGAGACACCTCTTCACCCCATTCCTAGGCTTCCAACCCTCACCTTCCTAACTCTAATGGGATAGGTCTCTTATCTACCCATCCCTCCATCCCTCTGGGTTTTAAATTAGGCAACTAGAAAGGTTTACTTACACCAAGGTGGCTTTTCAGAGCGATGCCGGAGTTGCAGTGGTGGCGAGTGAAGAGTCCGGGGTGGGGAAAACGGGCTATCTGAGGCCGGGTTGTGCAAAGAGTCAAAGAGGGCTGTATAGGTGGAGGGGAGAGACGCATGAAGAAAGGCACAGGGCAAAGCATCCAGGCATCAAGGGCTCTCACCTGGGTCGGGGTCACTTCACCTCCCTCTGGCTGAGAAGAGACATACCCTAGAAATCTTGACCCAAACCAGTGTCATTTTTAAACTTTACATTATGATTCTTTCAAATGTACAACTATTCATTTGTTTGTATACAGAATAATGGGCTTAATTGTGACATTTTCATGTGCATTATCAAACTTTGCTCACATTTATCCGCACCCCATTACTTCTATCCTGTTCCTCAACCTCAACCTTCTACTTTCCAACAAAAAAAAAAAAAAAAACAAAACACCCCTCTGCATTCATGTCACAACCACATACACAGTTTTCTATTCTACATGAAAGAAAATATGAGCCGGGCGGTGGTGGCGCACGCCTTTAATCCCAGCACTCGGGAGGCAGAGGCAGGCGGATCTCTGTGAGTTCGAGGCCAGCCTGGTCTACAAGAGCTAGTTCCAGGACAGACTCCAAAAAAAACCACAGAGAAACCCTGTCTCGAAAAACCAAAAAAAAAAAAAAAAAAAAAAGAAAAAGAAAAAAGAAAAAAAGAAAGAAAATATGGTATCAAATGTATTTTCTACAAAGCAGATGATAACTCCGAGGGTTCAGGTGCCTGCTGCCAGGCCTGATGACCTGGGTTGGATCCCCAGGAACCACATGGTGAAGGGAAAGAACTGACTCCTGCAAGCTGTCCTCTGCCTTCTGCATGCATGTGCCTCATGCCCCAAATAGATAAATATAACTTGATTCTTTCTTGCTGCTTCCAAAATGTTCTGTCTTCTGCTAGGTGTGGTGGCACATGTCATTTTTTTTTTTTTATATAACATTCCTTCCATGTATGCTTGCAGGCCAGAAGAGGGCACCAGATCTCATTACAGATGGTTGTGAGCCACCATGTAGTTGCTGGGAATTGAACTCAGGACCTCTGGAAGAGCAGCCAGTGCTCTTAACCTCTGAGCCATCGCTCCAGCCCCATGACACATGTCTTTATAGGAGACAGAGACAGGAGGATTTCTGTGAATTCCAGGAGAGCTAGGACCACAGAGTGCCTATCTTAAAACAAACATTTTCTGTGTCTCTGTCTTCTGACAGTCTGAATATTATTGCCTCAGTGTGGGTCACTTTGCACATAACCTGTAGGAACTGGCTGGACTATTTGAAAATAAAAATACAAGTCTTTTATTAAATTTGAAAAGGTTTTGTTTATTACTTTTCTAAGTATGTTTTATTCCCTTCTTTGTCTTTTCCTTTGAGACTAAGATCTGCTTTCTGTGTCTCTTTGGAATCAGAAACAATGGTCCCACATGGACAGCACGCATGGGCTGTCTTCTTTAACATTACCGCCAGGGGCTGAAGAGATGGCCTGGCAACTAAGAGCTCTCGCTGCTCTCCCAGATGACCCAAGGTCTATTCTTAGTACCGACATCAGGTGGCTCACAACCAGCTGCAGCGCCAACTTCAGGGGATCTGACACGTAGAACACCCCAACCCACACATAACTAAAACAACAAGAAACAAACTACAACCAAACTACGGGGTGGAGGGTGAGCAAAAACAACGAAAGAGCTGTAGCCCTTTTCATCCATTCTAGGTTATCATTTAATTTTTTAATTAACAATTAGTTCTGTGTGTGCTGTTAGGAACCCACATGTTAAACGTGTGCTTTATAATTTAGCTATAGCCCAGTCTCCAGGTTACCTCTAACTTAATGCAGCCCTTCCCTGTTGCCCATGAGCCTTTGACTATTTTATGGAGTACTGAAAAAAATTATTCCAACAGTTTTTGCTGTGCATGTGTGTGTGTGGGCGTGTGGGCGTGTGTGTGTGTGTGTGTGTGTGTGTGTGTAGATAAACCTACAGATGTTTCTGAGGAACAACCTTTAATTTTTGCACTTAGAAAATTAAAAGAAAGAAAAAAAGAAAGAAAGAAAGAAAGAAAGATGAAAGAAAGAAAATAAGCTTGGGGTGGTGGTGCACAACTTTAATCTCAGCACTCGGGAGGCAGAGGCAGGCAGATCTCTGTGAGTTTGAAGCCAGCCTGGTCTACAGAGCGAGTTCCAGAACAGCCAGGGCTGTTACACAGAGAAACCCTGTCTTGAAAAACTAACTAACTAAATAAATAAATAATTTTTTTTGTGGGGGGAGCTTAAGTATTTCATCCATATGGAGTTTATCCTGGCAGATGTGAAGTCTGGAATTGATTCTAATTTCTGTCACTTTGACCTATTTTATTTTTTTTAAATATTTATTTATTTATTTATTTATTATATATACAATATTCTGTCTTGTGTATGTCTGCAGGCCAGAAGAGGGCACCAGACCTCATTACAGATGGTTGTGAGCCATCATGTGGTTGCCGGGAATTGAACTCAGGACCTTTGGAAGAGCAGGCAATGCTCTTAACCACTGAGCCATCTCTCCAGCCCTGACCTATTTTATTTATTAAAAGATATTATCTTTTACTCAGTATTTTGAAATGTCAATTTCATTAATTTATAGATTTTCAGTTTTGTTTCTTTTTTTCAAAGGCTTAATTATTTATTACACATACAATGTTCTGCCTGCATGTATTCCTCCAGGCCATAAGAGGCCACCAGATCCCATTATAGATGGTTATGAGACACCATGTTGTTGCTGGGAATTGAACTCAGGACCTTTGGAAGGGCAGCCAGTGCTCTTCTGAGCCATCTCTCCGGCCCCTCAATTTTGTTTCTTTAGCCTACTAATTCATGTACCAATACTACATTCTTTTTGTTTGTTCATCTGTGGTAGTGTTTCACTCATTCTGTGGTCCCGTGTGGCCCTGAACTGTGTAGTCCAAGCTGGCTCTGAACTTGTAGTAATCCTCCTGTTTCAATTGCCCAAGAACTAAGATTACAAGAGTGTATCATTGTGCTGGCTAGTTTTATGTCAACTTGACATAGGCTAAAGTCATCTGAGACATGGGAACTCCAGTTGAGAAAAATGCCTCCATAAGACTGGGTTGCAGGCAAGCCTGTAGGGCATTTTCTTAATTAGTGATTGGGGGAGTGACCAGTCCATTGTGGGTGGAGCCTCCCCTGGCCTCATGGTACTGGGTTCTATAAAAAAGAAGGCTGAACAAATGAGGAACGAACCAGTAAGCAGCACCTCTCCATGGCCTGTGCATCAGCTCCTGCCTCCAGTTTCATTTTGAGTTCCTGCCCTGACTTCAAGCCAAAATAGACCCTTTCCCCCCAGTTTACCTGGTCGTGGTGCTTCATCCCAGCAATGGTAACCCTAACTAGGGCAATCACCATGCTAAGTTTTATGCAGCCCTAGAGATCAAACCTAGGACTTCATGCCTGCCAGGAAAGCACTGTACTAAGGGACTACATCTCTAGTCTCTGGCTTTGTTTTGCTTTTCCTTTACAACTTAGTTTCTTCCTAATTTTTCAATAAAAACTATAGAATTGATTTATAATTTTATTGGATCATATTAAACTTATAAATCACCTTGGGAAGAAGTGATATTCTTTTTTTTTCCTCAGGATTTTGTATGTGTGTGTACACAGTAAGTATAAACGTATATTTGTGTATGTGCACTCGTGTGGAGGTCAGAGGCTGATATCAAATTAAATTTTTAAATTTATTGTATGTGTACTGGCATTTTGCCCACATGTATTCTGTGCACCAGGCACATGCCTAGTGTCCAAAGAGACTTTTAAAGGACTTCAGACCCCCGGAACTGGAGTTACAGATGGTTGTGAGTGGCCATGTGGGTGCTGGTCACTCAAACCCAGGTCCTCTGAAAGAGCAGCCAGCATTTTTAGCTGCTGAGGTATTAGTGTGTGTGTGTACATGTATGCATACACAATCCAGAGCATGTGGGTGAAGGTCAGGAACAACGTAGGGGAGCTGGTTCTCTCATACCAAGTAGGTCCCGAGATCAAACTCACATCATCAGGCCTGACAGCAAGAACCTGCTAAGCCATCTTGCCAGCCCCAGCTGTATGTTGCTAAAAGTCATTTCTATGTCTTTGTGGTTACCCAACCATGGTTTTTCTTTTTCTCACAAAGTATTCTTTTATTTACTTTCCTACACTTAAGTTTCATGGAAGAATAACAGCTAAGCAGTTCTGCCTCTTCAGAAAAACATCTCCCATCAACATCAATCTGCGGCTGACACAAACTAGGGAGAGTGACATCTTAGGGCCGAGACCCAGGCTGTGGTCCATCTCTGGCCAGCCCCAGCCTGCTATCATGGAGCCTTGACACCCGGGTGGGCTCAGGCTTTCTCCCTGACGCTAGCAAATAAAGGAAATCGGTTGCTGAGTTTGTTTTTTGTTTCCATTGTTTTGTTTTTTGGTTTGTTGCTTTTTTTAAGCATTTAAAATGAAGCCCAAATGAGTTTAAAAATCATCCTCTTGACCTGTTCTCCATTAAAAAGTTATATGAAACACATTCTTCCTCTGCAGTGGCTGCAACTCTCCCCTCATACAGCTCACCATGTAGCTGCAGGAGCTCTTCTGCCTCCAGATGTAAACAAAGGGGAAAACTTGGTGCCATCTGCATACTGTTCTCTCTACAAACGCTGCTGGATGCCGTCTGCATACTGTTCTCTCTAGAAATGCTGCTGGATGGCAGACACACACTTTAAAAAGGAAGGGGGGAAAGAAGGATGATTCAACTCCAACACTAAGCTTTATAAGCAGATTTTTTGTTTTCAGTGAAGAGCTGGGAAATGATGAATTTGGCTTTTATATTTCAAGAAGTATCAAGCGGGGGTGGGCGAGAAGGTTCAGTGGGTAGATACACTTGCTGCCAAACCTGACAATCAGGGTTTGATCTCTATGAGATCAAATGAAAGAACCAACTCCTGCAGGTTATCCTTTGACCTTGACATGCCTGCCATGGCACACACAGACCTTCCCCTAACTCATAAGATAAAAATAAAAAGAGTTACCAGATGGTAAGTGCTCTCAAAGCTCTCTCTCTCCAGGATCACAGGGTCTTTCTTAAAATGCAGACTGTTTTCAATGGCAAACTTATAGACTCAAACAGAACCTCATGGCAGCCATGAGCCCACCTGGATCTTGAGCTTCAGTACACTGCAAGTTAACTGCCTTATTAAGAAGAAAGGCCTCATGAGTGGCTCTGGGGCTGTTTGGTTGTTTTTGTTGATATGACAGAGCTGGGCCATTTGGGAAGAGGGACCCTCAACTGAGAAAATGTTTCCATTAGATTGGCCTGAAGGAAGACTGTGGGGCATTTTCTTTTCTTTTTCTTTTTTTTGGTTTTTCGAGACAGGGTTTCTCTGTGGCTTTGGAGCCTGTCCTGGAACTAGCTCTTGTAGACCAGGCTGGTCTCAAACTCACAGAGATCCGCCTGCCTCTACCTCCCAAGTGCTGGGATTAAAGGTGTGCGCCACCATCGCCCAGCTATGGGGCATTTTCTTGATTAATGATTGATGTGGGAGGGCCCAGCTCACATGGGCAGTATCACCTCCAGGCAGGTAGCCCTAGGAGGGATAAGAAGGATATCTAAGGGAAGGAAAGAGACTCAGTGTTAAAACACACTTGGTGCTCTTGCAGAGGACTTGGGTTCTGTTCTCCGCATCCATACTCACAACCATCTGTGACTCCAGTTCCAAAGGTTTGACATGCAGGCAAATAATCATAATATAAATAAATCTAAATAAATAAATGTGAACCCAGAGAACAAACCAATAATCCATGGTCTCTGCTTCCGTTCCTGCCTCCGGGTTCCAGCCTTGAGGTCCCACCCTGACCCCTTTCATGATGTAACATGAAATAAACCCTTTCTCCACCAGTTCCTGTAGCCATGGTGTTTATGGAAACAGAAAGCAATCGATGGCAAGATAATGCCACAGCTTACACAAGAAAACAGACGATGAAATTTCTGCCCATTTTGCTAGCTGAAGTTTTTTTTTTTTTTAATATTTATTTATTTAGTATACAATATTCTGCCTGCATATATGCCTGCAGGCCAGAAGAGGGCACCAGATCTCATTACAGATGGTTGTGAGCCACCATGTGGTTGCTGGGAATTGAACTCAGGACCTTTGGAAGAGCAGACAATGCTCTTAACCGCTGAGCCATCTCGCCAGCCCTGAAGTTTTTTTTTAAGATTTTATTTAATTTTATTTTATGTGCATTGGTGTTTTGTCTGCATTCATGTTTGTGTCAGAATGTTGGATTCCCTGGAACTGTAGTTACAGGCATTTATGAGCTGCCATGTAGATCCTGGGAATTGAACCCAAGTCCTCTATAAGAGGAGCCAGTGCTCTTAAACCCTCCTCCCCTCAAGCCATCTCTCCAGCCCCAATAGCTGAAGTTCTAAAAGCCAAGTGGCTATGCAACCCCTACGGCTGAGAGCCCTGTGTTCTTCAACTTGAGTCAATGTCCCTTGGCTTCCTAACAATCCATGTGTGTGAGTGTGAATGTGTATACATACATGTCTTTATGTAGGTGTGAATGCATGTGTATGTGTGCGCGCGTACTGAAGTCAGAAGACAACCTTGAGTGTCCTTCTGTAGGCACCATCAGCACCTCCGCTGTTTTTCTTTGAGACAGTTTCCTTCACTGGCTTGGAACCAGCTAAGTAGGCTGGTTGGCTGGCTCAGAGCCTCTAGGATACGTGTGTATCTGCCTACCTTATGCTGGGTCTGTAAGTATGACACCAGCACCCAGCATATTCTTAAGATTTATTATTATTTTTTTTTTTGCAGGCAGTGGTTGTGCACACTTTTAATCCCAGTACTTGGGAGGCAGAAGCAGGCAGATCTCTGTGAGTTTGAGGCCAGCCTGGTCTACAGAATGAGTTCCAAGACAGGTTCCAAAGCTACAAAGAAACTCTGTCTCAAAAAACCAAAACAAACAAAAGAGATTTATTATTATTTTTTTCATTAAAAATATGTCACCAGGGGACTGGAGAGATGGCTCAGTGGTTAAGAGCATTGCCTGCTCTTCCAAAGGTCCTGAGCTCAATTCCCAGCAACCACAACCATGGCTCACAACCATCTGTAAAGAGGTCTGGCGCCCTCTTCTGGCCTTTAGGCATACAGACAGAATATTGTATACATAATAAATAAATAAATATTAAAAAAATATGTCACCAGGAAGTAGTGGCACACACCTTTAATCTCAGCACACGGGGGGCAAAGGCAGAGGATCTCTGAGTTTGAGGCAAGCCTGGTCTACAGAATGAGTTTCAGGACAGACAGATCTACTCAGAGAAATGTGTACCTGCTTATCTCTAAGTCCACCACGTGCATGAGATAGCTTGGGGAGGCCACAGGGGAGCCCATGGCGCTGGATTAAAGGAAGCTGTGAGATGTCTGATGTAGGTGCTGGGAACCTGGGTCTCATGCAAGAGCAGCAACTGTCTTAACCACTAAGCCATTTCTCCAGGCCCTCATTTTATTTTTAAATTGTCTCTGTGTGTGTGTGTGTGTGTGTGTGTGTGTGTGTGTGTGTGTGACTGCGGACTGGTCATATGCAGGAGTGCTGGTGCTCACAGAGGAAAAAGAGGGTGTTAGATTCCAAGCAGCTGGAGTTACAGGTAGTTGTGAGTCATTACACATGGATGTTGGCATTGACTTTGCTCCTCCGTAAAAGCAGTTGATTTTTTTTTAATTATTTATTATATATACAGTATTCTGCCTGTATGTCTGCCTACATGCCAGAAGAGGGCACCAGATCTCACCATGGTTGGTGTGAGCCACCATATCATTACTGGGAATTGAATTTAGGACCTCCGGAAGAGCAGCCGCTACTCTTAACTGCTGAGCCATCTCTCCAGCCTAGCAGTTGGCTTTTTGAGACAGGGTTTTTCTGTGTAGCTCTAGCTGTCCTGAAACTTGCTCTGTAGATCAGGCTGGCCTCGAACTCAGAGATCTGCCTGCCTCTGCCTCCTGTGTGCTGGGATTAAAGGAGTGCACCACCAGGTTGGCTCAGTGTTTTAAAATATGGGTTGTTCTGGGGATCAAACACAGGACCTTATACTTACTACACAAGTACTTTACTCATTGGCATGTCTTTCCAACTCTTTCTCATTTCTGGTGCTGAGGCAAGATCACGGGGCTTCGGGTTTGCTAGGCAAGTGCTCTATCACTGGTTTAAATCCCCAACTTCCTAACTTTTAAATTGATTTTACTTTGTCTTTATTTATGTGCATTTATGTGCAGATGTGTTTCAGTGCCCATGGAGACCAGAAGTGCATGTCAGATTCCCTGGAGCGGGAGTTACTGTGACTGTGAACCACTTGATGTGGTTACTGCAAAAAGAGCTCTCTAGTCATCTTAACTGCTCAACCATTCTCCCTCCATTTTAAATTCAGTATTTTCTCCTATTCTACAGACTATAGGTGTGGTAAAGCTAGAGACTCAAACAGTACTTCCCATACCTGCAGATGCCTGTGCATGGGCATCAGTGTGGTGCTGGCAGACTTTAGTCAAGAACTCACTCACTTGACGCAGGGAAAGGGCATTGTGTAGTGTTTCCAGGGGGTAGATGGTAGGGACCATGGAGCACCCTTCAAATCCTGTTGGAGAAGAGATGAACAAAGCCAGTGTTATTCTCAGCAGATATACTCCAAGTGGCCAAGGAAGGGTGGAGAGTCCCTGAGAGCCATCAGGAGCGTCTGTGGCTTTTGGAGTATGGGGCATCCAAGATTCCCAGGAGAAGGAACTCTTTAGAGCCCTTCAGGAAGTCTATTTATCTCATCTCCAATTTTCCCTAAAATGTCTACCTGTTAAGCCTCCAAGTGATCAAATCACCTTCACCTATGAAGAGCACACAGCGTCCATGGACTAATGAGAGCACTAACGCTGCTCTTGCACTTTCTGGGGGAAATAAAATGGGGATCAAGGGGCAAGGGGTTGAAATCGCATGTCTAACATGAGGCAGCGGGTCATGGAGCTTGGAAGGAACAGCAGATTTCAGGTATCATGAAGAAAAAAAAACAGATTAAGGAGAAGGGCATGGAATTGGAGGAGGGGTTCATGCAAATTTAGGATGTGGGTAGAAGGGCTAGAATACTGGGATGCAAACTGGAGAGCATGCAGTACATGAAGCTCAGCTGAGGGAAACCACATGCATGAACAGGGTGGGGAATGGAAGTTCTTTCTTGGTCATTTCCATCACATCAAAGCTTTTTCCTTGTGCTCTAGCAGTAACATCCTGGGCTTGCTAGGTTTTCTCTATTCCACCAGGAAAATGAGACAAGCCCCACCCCTGAGAAAAATACCATGTAATACAGGTCTATAATCTTAGTAGGGCCAAAGGTAAACATCAGTGAATAACCCTACTCCTAGGACTATTAACGGGGAACATGCTCCCGCTGAAGAATCAAGAACATGTCCTAAACACTCTCAGTCCCCACTTGTTCCAATGCTGCTTCTCCTGAAAGGAACTAAGAACAGGGAGGGAGAACCATCTACAAAAGACTGAGCCTCCTCTTCACCAGCTCAAACTGACCATACCTGACCATCTTCTAACCTCCAGCTTTGTTTGTCTTGATATTTAGTTGATGACCCTGTGCCTTGGCTTCCTCTTACAATCTAGTGGCAGGAGGGCAGAGGAGTCTCTAGCTCATCAGAGTGGTTAGAAAAACATTTGAATTTGAAAAGGATAGTAGTAGAAGATTAGAGCAATAAGAAAACATTAAAAACAAACAAAAACCACCAGATTCCACTGCAAGAGATTATGCCTACGCTGAACAGAAGGGGTAACGTTAGGGGGAAGTAAGAAAGGAGACTAGAAGGGGGATGAGCAGCCAACGCTACAGCTACCAGGCAGCCTGGCCCCAATCCCAATCAAGCAACTAATGCAAGTCACATAACCTCAGAGACTAGATAGGCTCTCCAGCCGGAAATGCAGTAAGCAAAGCAATGAGTCCCAGCCAGGGGAGTGGCAGCAGCCAGCCTGCGGCAGGGGTACCGTAGAGGCACTCGGGGTCATCCTGGCCTGAGCGCAGCCAGTTCCGGAAGAGGCGCAGGTGGTAGGAGCACTGGCGCAGGTGATGCGCCAGCGTGGCGTCCAAGGAAACTGGGCAGCCCCTTGGGCAGTCAGAGGACAAAGTGCGCAGCAGCCGGACCACAGGGTGCTGGTCATCCAGCAGCTCTGGAGGGGACAGAGGGACCACCATAGGAAGCACAAAGATAAAGAAAGAAAAGAAGGAGAGACAATGAGGGGGCGCTGACTGGCACAGCGTTCCTGGGGGTGGGGGCCACTTAGACCTGAGGTAAGCTAAGGAAGAAGGAGAGATGGTCAGAGAGACTGGCCATCCCTTACTTGGAAGAAGAGTACTGACACTACACAGTGAGACTCAAAGAAGCCATGAATGAGAGCCTAGGCCCTCCCCTTCTCCCTTGACCAGTACGGCATTCTGGATACTAGTGAGCTGCTAACTCTGCAGCCTTGACTAGAGCTCAGCGTCTGTGATCTGGCTTAGACAAACCCTAGGGCCTACTTCTCAGACAAATGGATTTATGACATTGGGACAGAGATGAAGAGATTCAATGTCACTTAGAGAAGAAAGTCAAAATATTAGATGTCAAGATAACTTCAAAACTGAAGCATTCCAGAAGGCTAAGGCCTGCTGTTATGCAGATTCTAAGATAGCCACAGACAGGACTGGTGCCAGGTGGCTGGCACAAAACGCTGGCAGGAAACCAGGAGAAGGACTCCTTTGAAACAGTGCAGGTAGAACCAGAGTTTGCTCTTTATAGTAAAAATATGACTAACTGCCCTTTACCTTCCTCTTGTACAAATAAACACTTTAGTCTCCGAATATGGGTGGTGGTGATGTGCCCGTCACTGGGACCAGAAGTTAGATAATCTTACGCTGTCTCTCCATGGATGATGGTCTAACCACTCTCTGTGCAGCTGGTGTGTGGAGGAACGCTAATTCGGAAACCCTCATTGTTTCAGTCACTTGGCACATTCTATGGATGCCTGGGGTTCAGCAGCAAAATGGCTGAAGGCATGGAAAGCCATGTGATGAGGGGTACAAGAGGAACAGCCGTGTAAGATCTTGGAGGAAATATATGGAGATGAAGGCTGACGTGAGGATGAATAAGGGCTTGATCCAGGAAAGGCAGGAGGATCAAAGTGGGTAAAGATGATGGCTCAGAACTCCCGGATCAGACCTGTTTCACCTGCTGGTCCCATGAGACCACAGCTTCCAAAGAGCTTGGTTTTTAGTTCTTCCTGGACTAGTACAGTGAGGCCTGACTGTACTAATGGTCACACCGCTGTGTGGGGTGATGTAATATAGAGAGCCTGACAAAGCCACTGGGGGCTCTGACACTTTGGATGAGTATGAACTACTGTCTCTTTCCCACTGGATGAACTTGCTTTGGTGAGCTCAGCCAACAGTTTAATGATGTACCATACCCGTGTGCTTGCTGTAACCACAGGCTATAAAAGCTCCTCAGGAAGAGAAGCAGGGATGCACTAGGACTGCTCTCCCATCAGAATATGGAGACAGCATTGCCTTGTCTCTTTTCCAAAGCCAGGTCCAATTTTTGGGGGCTTTGTTTTTTTAACTGCTGTGTCAAAGCCACACATCATACAAGGAGATGGTGACACTGGGCAGTGGGGCTGGCACATGGTTATAAAGAATCTGCCATAGGCAACAGTAGACAGAACAACTGCTCTGTAATTGCTGAGTCAGTAAAGCAAGACGTTGGCCATGTGTAGAGCTCTTGTGTTGTCTTCAGGGCTAAATTCTATCAAGATGATCTTCTTTGTCAAACACAACAGTTCAAATTTCTCAATACAACAGGCAGATCCCAGGTCCTGGCTTTGCAAGCATATTAACTTCCTAGCTCAAACACAAGAGAGATAAGGAGGCTAGAAGAACCCTGGGGAAGTGTGCAAGGTGTCGGAGACCTTGGGTTGTTCTCCTGCACTATAACTGAACTGTCCAGGTCTTTCTTCCTTTCCTCCTTATGGCAGAATTAATTCTTGCTTCTTCAGCTGCTGAGTCTGCTAACCAAGCCTCAGAGAACTAGAGATATAGGCTTGAGGATTTGTTTTATGAACTCAGGTTTTTTTTTCTCTTATGGCACCCAAGAAACTGGGAGGTGGTAAGAGAGGAAGGAGAAGGAAGGGGTAGAGAGACTGAACTTGTACAACAAGTAACGATGCTAGTCTCACGATGGCAACACTAATGCATTCATCACCTCTCCAGAGACCCAGCTCTCAGCACCCTAGTAGTGGAAGGTCTCCCTTTCTGGCTTTGGCAGCCTATTTTAAGCTTTAGAAAAGCATATTTATTTTAATTTTATATTGAGCTCTTATTTCAGAGGCCCAGGCTCCTGGTACTATATTTTCAACTAAGTCCAAGTCTCGGGCTTTTGGGCATCAAGTTCTCCTCTGTGACAACTGTGGTATGCAAGACTCTATGAGTTAGCACAGACAAGTTACTACGGACGGGGATTTTGGCCACAGGCAGTGAAAAGAGACTGGTGGTGGAAATGAACTGAAGGAATACAGGGTGGTCAACCAGAGAGAAACTTCAGTAGTGTCTAGAAGATATACATGACATGGTCAGGCCAAAATCTAACACCTACTATTGGTGGGGCAGCTGGTGGGACAGGGGCAGGAAATCAGGGTAATTTTACCTTCCTCTGACAATCTCAGCTCTTGAATACAAGAAAACTGTATCTAACAAAACTGGATTTACTCGGGGGACAAGATACAACAGCTGAGAGTAGGTCTTAGGTTTCCTTGCCACACCCCACAAAGAGACCACAACCTTTCAGGGTACAATTTACACAGACTTAGCTCTCTATATTCTTAAAATATTGCTAATTCCTAAGTTCTCCAAGGATTCCTATCTCATCCCTTTATTTCCACCTTCTCTGAGACAGTGTTTCTATAGATATACCTGGCCTCATGGAAAATAAAGACTCAAGGTGTAGAGGCTGGGGCCTAGCTCTGGGGCAGAGCATATGGCTAGTACACACAGATACCAGGGTTCAATTTCCAGCACTGACCACTCAGCCAAAGGGGAAAAAGGGAAAAAGAAAGAAACCACAAGGTACAGTCCTTTCTTCTTACCTAATATCTCCCATTCCTATTTTTTTTTCTTTTATCCCAAAGCAACCTGGGCTCCAGTTTTCTAGGCTCAGGCACTAGGTTAGTAAAACACAAAGCAGATGTCAGGAACACAAGAGCCACACAAAGTGCACACAATGGCAGGAGACAGGAATATGCAGATGGGAAGTCATGTGTCCAAACCAAAGCCCTAATAAGTAACTGTAGCATTGGTCCAAAAGAAGAACACATGCTGCCTCCACCCCATCAAGGAGATCAAAATTACATAAACGAAGACAGCAGGGAGAGAGGGAGCCCTATCTAGGTGATGCTATTCTCAGCTAAGGACAACCTCAGTATGTCTGTACACGGCTTGGCAGCTATGTGATAGGAAAGGGAGCGTCGTGACTGATGTTTCGGTGGTGATGCTCACAAAGGTTATGGGATGGTGATGACGGTGACTATGGAAATCAGACCCTGAGTTGCCACAGGGACAGGTCAGCCTATCCAGGCTACAGCCACGGCTACAGCTGTCACAAGGGAAATGTCCCCAACAGGGACACTTAGTGAGGGGCTCATTCAGAGAAAGCAAGGTGTCAATATAGTGGAAGGAGAGGCCAAGTCAGCGTCAGAACTCGGGGTTAAGTGTCTGGAGGTGACATGAGGGAGGAATGAGGCTGAGTCAGCAGCAAACGTACCGTTAGTCGGATGCTTTGCAAACGACACAGAAAATCGTTTTACGGCCGGGACAAACAAGAGCTCTGGGGAGAAAAGACATCACGGGGATTATACCCACCCCTGTGCCCACCCTCGGCTTTGGAACCTGCCCACTGTGCACCTGGTGCTTTACCTCGCTGTGAAATTTGGTCCCATCCCCAACCCTGGGACCCTGACTACAACACTACACTTATTTCCTCTGCTGTACTCTCCAGGAGCTGATGTCACCTCCACCACAGCATGGTCCCACAAAACAACCCTGATTTCACCACCACGCTCTCTTCCTAGCCACTTGGAAATGAAATCTGTATAGAAACATCCTTCCCTTCCCCCAGTATCTTTCCACATCATCTTTTCACCTTCGCTGAGCAACCTCACATGCCTAGCCCTGACTTCCTGGAACTTCAGCAAGACCCCACTGCATTCCTCCTGACCATGGATCATCCTCTCGGTCCTCATCCTACAGGCCAGAATCCAGGAAAGAGTACAAATTGATGCAGCCAGGCTGTGTGTGGGAGCTTATGAAGGGATAAGCATAAATCAGTAGTATCTGTATGGTGAGAGGGAATGCGAATGGAGGAGTGGAAGGGGTCCCGGCTCCTTCTCCCATCTATTATCCATGAGGAAGCTTAGTACAAGGCCAATGCCAGTGCCATCTTAAGCATGGGTAGTTCTGAAGCTGTATGCTTGCTGGGAGACAAGTTTTTTTTTTTTTTTTTAAAGAGAGACAGAGAGAGAGTTGCCCCCCAAAACCCACCCACATACCATCTCGGTGCTTTAGACTGGCAGGCGGGAGTTTTTTGCCATGGCTGCGGGCGTAGTCCTGAAGATTCGGAGCGCTGGAGGAGCCGCCCAGCACTGTGGTGCTGAACAGCCCTGTGCACTGTGAGCCTGCAGGGCCAGGAGCACATTAGTAGCCACACAAAGCTGCATATAGAACACCCAACTTCACAGTACAACATTAAGACACACATAGCCATTCAGCGCCACCATAACGCAGCTACTCCAGGTAACCAGTGTCCTCTACTGTCCATAGCCACACCAGGCAAGCAGAGTAGCAACTCTCCAGAATATCTACATGGCAGAGACAAAAGGCCACTACAGAAACGGTGTTAGTCTTATTAGGCATTCGGTCTACTGAGGTGGATGGTGCTTTCCAGGTAGCTCTCAGAAGTACTAAAAGAACAGTCTCCCTAAACTTCTAAAAGCTATGTTACTTTGTGTAGGAGGTGAGAATGCAGGCCATGTCGTGCACGTGGAGGCCAGGGGACAACTTGCAGTACTCAGTCCTCTCCTTCGATCGTGAAGGTCCCAGGGATTAAACTCAAGTCATCAGGTTTGGCAGCAAGTGAGAGCCTTCACTGCTGAACCACCTTGCCAGTGCACGTTCCCCTATGCCTAACCAGGGGTCCTTTACTCTGGATAGAGGATTTTAGAGACCCAGAAATCTAGCCCCTTGGAGGCTTGAAAGGAAAAAGCTTTCACTGGAATTAGAGACTGGGTTTGGATACTTGGCTGGCACACAATTCCATGTTCTTCATCTAACAATCTATCATTCAGAGCTTTTCTCACAAGTATGAGCCTTCTAAAGCCGAAAGGGACTCAGAGACCATCTACTTTAACTTTCTCATTTTACATAATTGATGAAGAAACAGACCCAAAAGGAGTCTCCTTTGCTCAAGGTCACAGTACAGGAGGTAAGGAGGACCAGAATCCAGGTCTCCTTCCTCCGGATACTATGTTTGGTTAGAAGAGAAGGATTTTCTTCACAAGGAAACAGCATAGATTCTGAAGTCAAGATGGACACAAATCAGAAGACATCTGAAAAGTCATCTGCTTATAAAGTAGGGCATACCAGTTATGTGCTAAGCACCCTACTAAGACAGAAATCAAGAAACAATGGGAAAACCATCTTTCTTTTCCTGCTCTGAAAAGTATATTGTCTTGCAAGCCCTGTGATCAAAACCAGCTGCTCACATATGTAAGTTCAAAGAGAGCAAAAAGAAGTGCCAGTCTGAGGAGTAAATGAAACACGAAGAACCCCTGAAAAGGACAAGTCAGGTCAGAAACCGTCCCCAGGGTGACCTAGAGAGAGTAGGGCCGGACTCCCCAGTCCTCCATCTACAGCCTCAGGGACAGAGAAACCTGGAAGTCATAGGACCGACATTCTTAAGTGTGGTGGCACACACCTTTAATTCCAGCACTAGGGAGGCAGAGGCAGGAGGATCTCTGTGAGTTTGAAGCCGGCCTGGTCTACATAGGGAGTTCCAGGACAGCCAGGGTTATACAAAAAGACCTTGACTCAAAAAGCAAAAGTAAGGCATTCAGATTCTTGGAATTTGCCCTTCTACTTCCAAATTCATCATAGTCAAGACCCTGAGTTTGGCTGGGGAGGTCATATCCATATTCAGACTGGAAGAGAGGATCCTTTGAGCCTACAGAGAAGACCAGGGTCCCAGTATTTCAGGGCTACCAGAAAAATCAGAAAGCTCAGTTAGGCAACGGTTTCGACCCTGGCATCAGGACCTCTTTATGCAGCAACTTCTCCCAAATTCCATGCTCAGTCAGGCTTTAGAATAAAATGTCACCCTACAAAAGATGTCTGCTTTTCTTCAGAGAAGGCTGAAGGGAACTGGCTCTACCCTAGACCACAGCAAGCTCCGTCCTACATTGACTTCCTCTGCTGAATACTTTTCTGGTACAACCCTGCCAGCCCCACTCTGCCTGGTCCTCAGGCGTCTCAGAGAGCAGTCTCTATCTTACCATCTGTCACTAGGTCTGTGTATCCCTCACTCTGCCACATTCTGTTTGCTTCATTTTGAGATTAAGTTTCCCTGTGTTGTCCATTCTGGCTAGCCCAAACCCCTGGGTTTTAGGGGTCCTCCCATCTCATTCCCCACAAGTGTTTTGGTCTATAGGCACATGCCACTGCACTATATATACCCAGTCTCCTATGCCTTATTCTTTTTCCTTTTCTCTTCTTTCTTCTTTTTTGTTTTACGTTGGTTTTGGTTTTGGTTTTTGAGACAAGGTTCCTCTGTTGTAGCTCTGGCTACCCTGGAACTCACTCTGTAGACCAGGCTGGCCTCCCTTGATGCTGGGACTAAAGGTGTGCACCACCACCGCTTGGCTGTTTTGTTTTTATGAGACGGAGTCTCACTGTGTAGGCTTGGATGGCTTGGAACTCACAGAAATATATCTGCTTCTTCCCCCAACCCTGACCTCCTGAGTGCTAGGATTAAAAGTGTATTACCATGCTGGATCCTATGCCTTATTCTTTTTCTTTTCTTCTTCCTTTTCCCCCCATTTTTCTCTCTGCTTATGAAGACTCCCACTTACACACCTATCTACTTTCTAACCTATCTAAAATCTATTCCTTTATCTTCTTTATTTTTCTTTTTTCGTTCATTATTTATTTATTTATTTTGGGACAGGGTTTCTCTGTATAGCATTGAAGCCTGTCCTGGAACACTCTCTGTAGACAAGGCTGGCCTCGAACTCACAGAGATGTGTCTGACTCTGCCTCCTGAGTGCTGGGATTAAAGGTGTGTGCCACCATCGGCCAGCTCTGAAATCTACTCTTTACTGGATTTTGCTGTTTCTTGACCTTTGGAATTTCTGGGGCAAGAAGTCCACTTTGTTGACCTATAGTTGTCATTTAATCCTCAGAGTTGGTTTAATCCCCAAACCAACCAACTGATTTCAGGGTTCTAGAAGCCAGTCTACTTCCATAAAATTAGCTTGGAAAGTTACAAAAAACATTTTTCCTCTTTACTAGTTCAAATATTAACATTTTGGGACCAAAAAATTAAGCAGCAAGGACAAAAATAACAAAAAATTTAGAAGGTTTAAATATAGAGAATAGGACAAGATTTTTAAAAAAATGAGCCAGGAGAACCAGTTCAGACCCCGCAAATCATCTCTGACCTGCAGTTAGTTACTTGGTTTACACGGCATTGTGTTCAGAGGCAGTCCATCTCAAGGACTGCCCCATAGAATACCATACCCTCTGAGGCTTGGTGCTTCCTCAAGTCTGTGTCCTTAGAAAAGGTTGAATGACGTTCTCCACCCCTTTCCAGGGCTCAAAAAAAATCAAGAGACATTCCCTCAGTGTCCTGAGGGAAGCCTCTGCCACCTCACCCGACTCAGATTTGTGTCCCTCAAGCTTCCAGAAAGAAAGGAAAAAGTTACAGGATTAGGAAAGCAGGTGCGAACACCAGGCTTCAGAGGAAGATGTGGCCCAAGGTCTCATATGAAAACACGACAACCGGGATCACAAGTACCTCTAGTTTTACCTGCATAACCCAAGCACCTGTCACTGATAACTCTGAAGGGTCAAAGCCTCCATGGTCCCTTAAAGTCTGGGTTGGACTGGAGGGACAGATAAGGAATGAGAAGGAAAGCCATAAAAATACCCTGCAGCTAGGGAAATGGGGATTGGTGGGGAAATCAAAAGGTAAACACTCTTCTGGGGTGAAAACAATCACCTAGACCTATCCAAAGGTAATTCCTCCACTCCATCCCTTCCTACATCTGACAGTTCCTGTGATGAAGATTTCCCACAATAAAACTCTGGATAACAGACAGACAAGCCTTTCCAACAACAGGTAAGAGATGCGGGAAGCCTACCTAGGCCACTCTGCTTCATCTCTGTTGGGGGACGCGAAGATGAAAACAGCCGGTAGCCACCGGGCCTTGAAGATGAAGTTTCAGACAGCACCTGTAGAAAAAGGACTTTATATCAATCCCCTTGTCACCTCAAAGTAGAAAACCCAGGTTCTGAATCTTGCCCCTACAAAGCCAAGCAGTATCAAAAAGATTAGATGAGCCAAAAGATTTTTATGGTGGAAGAGGAAAAGGGAACAGAGTGCACGCTGCAGAGTGAACTGTCCAGGGAGTTCATCTATGTTAGAAGGCATGTCTACTGTCCAAACACTGGTCCTTGCAACCTCCCCGCCCCCACCCCCCAGATCTGGCGAACCATGATCCAACCATTTGTCTTCCTCAGCCAAGTCGGCACTTCAGTCTTACCTGCTCCTTCCTAGAACTCAAAAATCAATGACTCAGCCACAAATAAAGTATGGCCTGCCCTCTCTTTTTTCCAGAGACAGTTGGGGTGAATGGAGCCATCCTCAGTTTCTTGTATAAGCCAAGAAACCCTCCCCTCCAATTATTTTATTCCTGGATACATGAAACTGATTTTTTTCCCCCAAAATTTCCATGAGGGCCAACCAGACAGCTCCCAACATCCACACATCCCACCTAAACAAGGAGCAGTTTCCCTAGATCCCAAAAGCAAAGACAGAAGGCAGGAAAGGAAGGCAAGGTGGGAAGAGACACCTGTGTGCAGGAAGCCAGGTGAGTGGTGGACACAGCCCGGGGCTGTAGGCCGATGGCTGGGGAAAGCCGGGGGAGGTCTCCTGACCTCCTGCGGCGCCGTCCCCTCAAGGGGATCAGGTCCAGGTTCCCCGTGCACTGCATGTTCATGACCTGCAATCAGACCGGGTGGAAAGCCGGTCAAGGCTCCTTTAGCCCCCAAGTTCCCAAAGTCCCAGTGCCCAAAGGGCAGAGTCAGAGAGCTGGAGAGGATGGTCAGCTAGGGCACAGCTGCTATTAAGGTCACAAATTTTATAATCTAAAACAGTTCAAAAATATCAGATGACAAGAGAAGAAGGAGGGATGAGATGTCATTGATGAGGATAAGATGTCCAATATTGGCCTACAGAGCAAGGAAAGAAAATATTAATAATATAAGGCTGTGTGACTACGGACTGGCTGAGGAGCACATTCTGAATAGTCATCACCCTGAATGAGCCAGGATCTAAATACCAGAGACCCAAAAGAAGGAATGTGGTTACAACAGGAATCGCAGAGAGTTCTGGAGGCTCAAGCCTGTGAGTCCAGCTCAGGAGGATAAGGCAAGAAGATCACCAGTTCAAAGTCTGCATGAGCTACAGGGTGAGTTCAACATCAGCCTCGGAAATTCAGCAAAACCCAGTCTCAAAATGAAAGACAACAGAAAGGGCTGCGAATGCCACTTGGTGCTTAGAACACTTGCCTGGCATATGTGAGGCCACAAAGAAAAGGAATCACACTCAAGGAAACTTCCAGAAAGAAGACAATCCCAGTAAGCCTGAGAGAGGATGTGCAGAGTGATGTCCCCTGTGCTGACATAAGATGGCAAAGGGACAGCCCGGGAAGACAAGCACATACTGTCCTGTCGTTGGGTCAGTGTGTGCAGAGTGCTGGGCACCCGGTTCCACCCGCGCCTCAAGGGAAACTAAGGCACATCTCTGCTAAAGAAACCACATGTTCCAATCAGCGATCCCCTAAAACAGCTGGGAAGCAAAGGGTAAGTCTGAACAGAGACTGCAGTTTATTTTCTTGGCCTTCTCTAAAATCTGAAATGTAAATCTCTGCATTAACCATGAAAGCTTATTACAGATTTTTCTGAGATATCCTAAAGCGGAAAAAACAAGTCCCATAAGACAGAGGCCCGCAGAGAGCAGTTGAATAGATCCATGGTTCCGAGCAGCAGCCAGACCAGGCATAAGTCATGACATCCAAAGGAAAGTCATGGAGGAAATTAAAGAAAGTATCACTGGGCCAAAGAAGAAAATCACATTACCAAGAAAGACAAATCCAAACCTGAGGAAAGTAAGGAGATGCAGTGATAAATCTGTACAAGTTCTGTCCTCTAGATTAGAAAACCAGAAGTGGGATTTGAGAAAAAGTCTAAAAATATCACAACACAGACCCAGGCAGATAAACCTCCTCATCAGGAGAGACACAGACTCTGGATGATCAATCATCCTTCTGGCATGACATTATAGATAACCCTAATGGCATTCAAGTGCCAAGAACTGCTCAAGCCTGAACAAAGAGAAGGACAGGGCCTGGCCTCCACCACACTGCACGGCTACTGCAGTGACTGTTAGTACATCTATAAGATAAGGTAGATATTGCTGACATCGTATAGAGGGAAAAAGATGAAAGTTTGAGAAGCTACCTGGACAAGGTCACACAGCTTCTGAGAGTCAAATGGTGATGTCAGCCCAGAAGTCATACTGTTTCTACTTTATCCTAAAATTTTTCCCCTTAGGTATTGCTCATTGGCAAGTCTTTAACATCACAAGTAACAACCAGCTTAAAGAAGTCCTACTGGGGACCAGCTGTGAAAGAAACATTAGGTAAAAATAATAAATACCACTGCAAGGGGCTCAAGCTTTAAGTCTCAAGAAGATTCAGAGGAACGAGGATATTTTCCTACAAGTACTGGTACCCCATCATCATCTTGTCCATCTCATTACCTCCATGGAGCCAGCTTTTCGATTCCGAATGAGGGGTGACCTCCTTGGGAGGCCAGTGCCCTCGACAGGTAGGGGAGAGGTCTGCAATGCTCGGTCTGGTTCGTCTGAGGCCTTCCCTGGGCACAGGTTCTCTATGCTGCCTTGATCTGCTTTCATCTCCTCATTCTGTTTCATAATAGACAAATGGAGAGACATTAATGGTTTTCATCTTCCTGATATCAAACTCCTCAACCTTTTTAACCACCCTTGATCACTTCCCAGTTTCCTGTCACCTGGTTCCCTGGGCCCTAAGTCCTAGAGCCCCAAATCCCAGCTCTCTGACCCACCTCTGAAGAAGCTGGGCGGAATCCACAGCCAGCTGGGGCACTGCCTTCTTCAATACCCTTCACCCCAGGGCTGAAGTGGAGCTCCACATGGAACCGCTCCTCCGACAATGGGTCCTATGGGGCATCACCATATGAAGGGTAATTGGGAGAATCTGGATGTGGTGACAGGACACGTGGGAGCAACAGAGAGGAACTCACAAGGATACAACCACCCAGGAAAGCCAAGACTGAGGTTTCAGGGTCTTGCCCTCAGTCTGGGACTCATCTATTATAGGAGCTCACGCCTCACCTCCCGTTCTACAATCCTTCCTTTCCATCTCTCCTAGTAACAGCTTGGCTATGGTATATACAGCAGAACTTTAAAGCTGTCTTTGCTAAGACTGATGCAGAAGGCATGTGTGTATACGCATATGTACACACACACACACAGAGCAATATCAGCAGAAACAAGACTCATAAAACATTGTCCCAAATTCCACAGTTGTTCTAGGTTATTTCTCTGGTTCAACATTGCCCCAGAACAGAGTTCTGTTCCAGTGGACTCCTTCTAGGTGCTCTGTGCCGTGCCGCACCTACACACTGCATCTAGCTGGATTCTAGAAATTCTTTTTCTTTAAGATGAAAACAAACTTATTAAGTATACTGTAAAGAGAGCAACAGATATGGCAGTTGAAGAAAGACTACTGACCAAAGTCTATAAAAATCTAAACTAGGAAAGATTTTGTGAACCTATGGGCCAGCTCAGCAGGTAAGGGTTTACCACTAACCCCAGTGATCTGAGCTTGATTCCACCGCGGTGAAGAGGAGAGTCAACTCCTGCAAGCTGTTCTCTGATCTCTATACATGTACAGAGCATGCCTGCACACACACTGATCTTTATACATATACAGTGTGTGCTTGCAAACACCTATGCGCACACATGCACACACTGATCTCTATACATGTACAGTGCATGCCTGCACACACTGATCTTTATACATATACAGTGTGTGCTTGCAAACACCTATGCGCACACATGCACACACTGATCTCTATACATGTACAGTGCATGCCTGCACACACACTGATCTTTATACATATACAGTGTGTGCTTGCAAACACCTATGCGCACACATGCACGCACTGATCTCTATACATGTACATACAATGCATGTCTGCATACACCTTTACAAGTGCATGCACACACTGATTGCTATACATGTACGGTGCGTGCCTGCACATACCTACATGTGCACACGTGCGCATGCATGCATACACACACACATACACACGCATGAGCACACTAAGTGTTTAAAAATAAAAGGTAAGTTGCTTTTTAATGGGAGTAGGAAGAAGGGCCCTCTCCTCATCCCACCCACTGGCTCCTCACCCGTGTGTTGTCCTCATAAAGCATGATAACAATCTGGGTCATGTAGTTGAGCTCTGAGATGGCACTAAGATAAGCCAAAGCTCGCTGCCATTGTGCATCCTGGGTCTCCTACCAAACACAAACAAAGGTAAGCCAGTGCCCAAGGACAAGTAAGAGGAGTGGGCAGGGGACCGAGGAGAATGGCAAACGTCCACAGGAAAAACAGACGCAAGGACAGCTGATGACTGCTAGAAAAGATGCTCAGAGGTCAAAGGAGGGAGGAGGATGCTTACGTCAAGAAGTCCCCCATAACGGAAGACACTGAGTAGGGAGTGAACGTGACTTTCACTGGTGAAATACAGACGTGTTCGAACATGGCGCCCTGGAGAGAGCACTCCACGGGAGTACCTGACATGGAAGTCAAATCAGATACTCAGTCAGATAATTCTTTCCTGTGACAACTCCTCCTCCCACCTAAAGACTTCTCTCCTCACCATCCCGGACCCTATCTCTTCTTGGCCCCCCAGGGCTCCCAGCATGCCCTCCCTCCCTCCATCCAGTTCCCCTCCCAGCCCTCCCTCACAGGGGATGCAGCTTGTTGACAGACTCATCCTCGTGGGTTCTCTGCAGGTCAAGCAGGATTTTGCGCAGAAGGGGAAGACAGAAGCCCACAGCAATTTCCATTTTCTCCTCCCGACTGATTCCATACTCCTGAGGGTCACAGGCCAGGAAAAAGAAGCAACTCAGTTATTCTTGCCACACATGTTTCCCTCAGGCCTGGCGTTTCCTTCCTGTCCATCACAGCCCCTCCAAAAGTCTCTTCAGTCAGTCCTGGTGCCCAGACTAGTCCTGGGAACTGCAGCAACTTCATTCCTTCTCCAAGTTTCCTTTCTAGGTCTCTTTCTTTCCTCCCCTCCCATTCTTCCCACCTTACTGGATCCATTATATGAGACACACCTGGGGAATGACTACATCGGCCAGAGCTTTTGAAAGATGCAGCAACTCGGCTGTGCCCTGGAGGCCCAGACTCCCATTATGTTGTACATCGTACTTGACGCAGTCGTAGATATCAGGGATCTTGCTGATGTCATAGCGCCCGCTCTTGTGCCGGAAGTCGCGCTCTAGTTTGCTCCAACGCTGCAGCATTAGCTCTAGTGTCTCACTGTGGTAGAGCTGCAGGTCTGAGAAGAAGGCAGACAGTCAAAGGGGGCCAGACTTGACTTCCAGTGTAGAACCGGAGGGATCGGGAGTTCCTGAGGAATGCATCCATGCCCGAGACTTTAGAGGGCAGACAGTAGTAATCACACCCACCTACAGAGCTGGGGTCCTGCATCCGTTCCCGAATCTGGTGGGTTAGGTTTTCAATCAGGGAAAACACCTGATTACAGACTTTGACAGGATTCTGGATGATAGACATGGAGTTGAGGAGAGAAGTGCTTCCGGTAGGAGCCAGCTGTGAGGAAGAGAGCACAGGCTCAGGCCGATCCCCAGACTGTGGTTTACTACAGAGAAACTGGCTGTGATACAGAGCTGCCTGCTGGCTCATTTCAGGAGGGATCTTTTGTTCCTGGGCATCCTGGCAGTTCCGGGCTTTTAAATGAAGACATTGCTCCAACACACAAGCATCCATGAGGGGACCGTCTTAAAAGTTTCAGATCCAGAGAAATTAAAGTATACTCACAAGTAAAGTACACTTCACTTGGGTACTGTAAAATACACGTGAGAAGTGCTGGAGAATAAAGAATAAATTCCTTACAGTCTCTGGAATGTCCTGATGAGAATCAGAGAGGACTGTCTCACACTGACTTACAGTACCAGTGTTCATCTAACCCAGCTTCAGCTTAGGGTTTTAGGGGGTTTTTTTTGTCTTTTTTTTTTTTGTTGTTAGGCTTGTTTTTGAGATAAGGTCTTGCTATGTAGCCTTGGCTGGCCTAGAATTCACTCTGTAGACCAGGCTGCCCTCAGACTTACAGAGATCCACCTTACTTCTGCTTCCTGAGGACTGGGATTAAAGGTGTGCACCACCATGACCAGCTTCAATTTAAGACAGTTACCATCAATACAAAATGAGGAGGGCTGGAGAGATGGCTCAGTAGTTAAGAGCATTTACTGTTGATACACGGGGACAGGGAGGGTCTGGTTCCCAGCACACATGTGGGTAGCTCATGGCTACTTAGAACTCTAGTTCCAGGAGATTCAACACCTCTTCTGGACACCATAGGCACCTAGGCACAAGTGCACAAACCCACACACAGATATACATGCACATATACACTTAAAATAAACATAAACTGGGCAGTGGTAGCACACACCTTTAGTCCCAGCACTTGGGAGGTAGAGACAGGCGGATCTCTGTGAGTTTGAGCCAGCCTGGTCTACGGAGTGAGTTCCAGGACAACCTGGGCTACACAGAAAATACCCTGTCCCTGTCTTGAAAAACAACAAATAAGTAAATAAGCAAACAAACAACTAAAATACTAAAAGAAAAGAGATGGGAAGGAATAAGTGTAGATGGAATAAAGAGTTCTGGCTAAGGTCTCAGAAGCTTCATTCTCACTAACAAAAGGAAGCATAAAGATAGGGAGAAACCCTAGATTTTCTGTTTGACAGTGAACAACACTAGACTAGCTGGGAAAATAAGGAAACAAGTCTGCCCCTTAGGAAGTCATTCAAGAAGCTACCAGAGGGACCAGAGAAATGGCTCCGCTGTTAAGAGTGAGTCTGCTCTTCCAGGGGACCTGAGTTTGGTTTCCAGCACCCACATGGCAGCTCACAATCGTCAGTAACTCCAGGGATCTGAAGCCCTCTTTTGACCTCTATGGGCATTGTACAAACATGGAGTGTATATATATATATATATATATATATATATATATATATATGTGTGTGTGTGTGTGTGTGTGTGTGTGTGTGTGTGTATGTATATGTATATGTATGTATGTATGTATGTATGTATAGGCAAAACACTCATTCACATAAAAAAATTAAATATACACTAAAATAAAGAACTTATCAAAATTAAGTGTGGGACAGTAAACAAACAAACCCAACCCATTACCCGGCCAACTGTGGCCTAGATACTCAGGAAAAAGAAGATTGAGTTGGGAACGGCAACTGCCATCAACGCCGATGGGCAGAGGGACTGAAGTACTAAGCAGCCAGGCCTTCAGAGAAGACTCCTGGGGTCTAGACCACCTCTGCCACCTTGAAAGGGTTGTTTAAGTTACTTAGAACTTAGGTCCCTCCTCTGTAAGATGAAAGAGGGGTAGGCCAGTTCTAAGAGTTCCCAGGCAGATTAAAGGTGACCATTAATTCTTTGTCCTTTGTCTCTCTCTCTCTTTCTGTGAACCAGGCCTCGCTTTGTGACTGCTTCACCAAGATAAAATGACAACCATTCATTGTATTACTTCTGGACCCCCTGCTTTAGAAAGCTTGGAAGCTTTGTAGACGGAGGCAGAGGCAGGAGGGTCACTGCAAGTTCAAGACCAATCCGGGCTCCATGGCAACACCCTGCCTCAAAAAAAAAAAAAAAAAGGAAGGAAACTTGGGATGCTTCTAACTTCACCTGGGAAAACTAAGATACTAGACCAATCACATGACAAATTCTTGTGAAGGGGACAGGTCCTGCAGTTACAGGGAGAGGATGAAGTCAAGAGCCAGCTATCCCAGAATTCTAGTGAAGTCTCCAGATATAACAGATTCCCACCCCAATCAGCACTGCACTACCACTTCAGGAAAGCACAAGTGAGGCCAGACAAGCCCAAGACTGCGAGGAGTGAACTGGTAAGCACTCTGAGTTATAGTCCCGGAAGACTGTGAGGAGTGAACTGGTAAGCACTCTAAGTTATAGTCCCGGAAGACTGTGAGGAGTGAACTGGTAAGCACTCTAAGTTATAGTCCTGGAAGACTGTGAGGAGTGAACTGGTAAGCACTCTAAGTTATAGTCCCGGAAGACTGTGAGGAGTGAACTGGTAAGCACTCTAAATTATAGTCCCGGAAGACTGTGAGGAGTGAACTGGTAAGCACTCCAAGTTATAGTCCCGGAAGACTGTGAGGAGTGAACTGGTAAGCACTCTAAGTTATAGTCCCGGAAGACTGTGAGGAGTGAACTGGTAAGCACTCCAAGTTATAGTCCTGGAAGACTGCGAGGAGTGAACTAGTAAGCACTCTAAGTTATAATCCTGGAAGACTGTGAGAAGTGAACTGGTAAGCACTCTAAGTTATAATCCCGGAAGACTATGAGGAGTGAACTGGTAAGCACTCTAAGTTATAATCCCGGAAGACTGTGAGGAGTGAACTGGTAAGCACTCTAAGTTATAATCCCGGAAGACTGTGAGGAGTGAACTGGTAAGCACTCTAAGTTATAATCCCGGAAGACTGTGAGGAGTGAACTGGTAAGCACTCTAAGTTATAATCCCGGAAGACTGTGAGGAGTGAACTGGTAAGCACTCTAAGTTATAATCCCGGAAGACTGTGAGGAGTGAACTGGTAAGCACTCTAAGTTATAGTCCCGGAAGACTGTGAGGAGTGAACTGGTAAGCACTCCAAGTTATAGTCCCGGAAGACTGCGAGGAGTGAACTGGTAAGCACTCTAAGTTATAATCCCGGAAGACTGCGAGGAGTGAACTGGTAAGCACTCCAAGTTATAGTCCCGGAAGACTGTGAGGAGTGAACTGGTAAGCACTCCAAATTATAGTCCCGGAAGACTGTGAGGAGTGAACTGGTAAGCACTCCAAATTATAGTCCCGGAAGCCGTTTTTACATAGATCACTGAAACAGTCCTCCAACTTCAAGACCCAAAGTCAGCGGTTTAAGGACTAAGCTTTCCTTTAGATTACAGGATTTAAAACATAAACCACAGGGCATATAATATCTCTAGCAGAGCTCAAGACACAATCAAACACATTGATATTAATGCAGCAAAATGTATGACATTTACATTAAGTGAAATAAATAAGGATTCTAAATAGTCTTATGATAGGTCTGCCAAATTAACCAAATTTATATCAACATATTTTTATAAATAAATAAATTTTTAAAAATTTGTTTATTCATTATGTATAGTATTCAGCCTGCATGTATGTATGCAAGCCAGAAGAGGGCACCAGATCTCATTATAGATGCTTCTGAGTCACCACGCGATTGCTGGAAATTGAACTCAGGACCTCTGGAAGAGTAGCTAGTATTCTTAACGTCTGAGCCATCTCTCCAGCCCTTACATAAATAGTTTTAATCTTTGAATTTGTGGATAATGAAAACTGTGGACATGAATTTACCCCAAAGGGTGGTTGGGAGGATTAAACAAAATACTGTAGATTAATATCCTAAAACAGTGCCTAGTATATAACAGGTAGTAGTATTCAGAATGTTAGGAATTAGGTTGTAGGGTAGCCGGGGTACAGAGGAGGAGCATGTTACCTGGTCATAGTCCTCAGGGCCAAAGGGTGCATCCTGCTGCAAAATGTGGTGCAGCCTTGCCTTGACGCGGTGCTGGCAGCTGCTCAGGGAGTCACTGTCGCTGTCCAGCAGCCCGTTCATGTTGGCGCTCTTCACCATTTGCACCAGAATGGGTGTCAGCTCCCCTTCTAGAGCCAGGAGGCCCTGGAAGGAAAGCACAGGTCTACTAGCTTCTCTTCCTGGTCGACATCCCAGACATGGGATGGGGAGAGAGCCTGAAGAGGCCGACTCCAACCGTTCCCAGCCCCTTTGGACACAGACGTCTCTGAATTAGCACAGTAGCTCTCGAACCCTTTCCATCGAGTCCTCCAAACTGTTTCTCTACCTAATGGAAGCGGAGGCAGTGGAAGAACGAGAGGGCTTACCTTCGCAAAGGCAGCAGCAGTCATCTGCACGCGACCCTCATCAGATGCGTAGATCTTGAGGTCATGACGGAAAGTGCTATGGAGACGAAGCAGCCCACAGCCAGGGAAGCCAGCATAGTCACCTGGAGCAAAGGGGAATGCCAGCACAGACTGTCACCCAGTCATGTGGGGGAACAATATTATCTGTCCCTTTAGTATCCTCACAGCATCTGCTCCTTCCTTCCCCTCTCCTCCCCTCCCCTCACTCTAATTATCTTATCCCAGCCATGCTGGGCACTCACTTTCTAACACTTACCCTGGCCTCCAGGGTACATGCAGCGAAAAGCTCGCCCCAGCTCCTCGGCCTGCACACGGCCATCAGGAGTCAGCTCTCCACCCCACTTCAGTACCAGCAGGAGAGAGGGAGCCAGGGCTTCTCTCTGTGTATCTGAGGGAAGAAGGTGTGTGGATGGGCATTTCCCAGGGACTATGATGGGAACACACAGACATTAGGCTTCCGACAAGAACAGAGGTAATAGAGGCAGGCGGATCTCTGTGAGTTCGAGGCCAGCTTGGTCTACAAGAGCTAGTTTCAGGACAGGTTCTAAAACTACAGTGAAACCCTGTCTTGAAAAACCAAAAAAAAAAAAAAAAAAAAAAAAAGAACAGAGGTAATTACAGGTAGAAACCATCTACAAGGTCGAGAATAAGAGATCTGAGAGCCGAGTATGGTGTCACATGCCTGGAAAACTAGCTCTTGGAAAATGGAGGCATGAGGATTGCTGGGAATTTGAAGTCAGCCTGGGTTACACAGCAAGACTGGGTCTTACAAAAGAGGCCAGTGAGATGGCTCAGCTGGTAAAGGCATCTGCCACCAAACCTAAGCACCCAAGGTCTACCCCCAGGACCAACATGATAGAAAGAGGGACCCAACCCCGACAGTTGTCCTCTGAGCTCCACAGTTGCTCTCTGGCACGTGTGCCCCACCCCCACTAAATAAGTAAATATAATTTTAAAAATTTGAAAGAAGAAAAGGAGGATGAGATACGGGAGAGGGCTGCTCACCTTGGCCCTCATTTGAAGCTTTCACTCCGTGGGGGTAGTAAGTCAGCTGCACCTTCCGATTAATACCCGAGAAGTGGCCATACCTGCAGGGAACAGCCATGCATCACGTTCTGCCCTGCACCTCAGTTCCTGTGAGGAGCTCCCTGCTGCTGTCCCCTTTCTCACATCTCCAGCACGGACTTCAGCTGCTCCAGCTTCCCGGTCTTCTCCTCGATCTCAATGCCTGGTTCTTTCTCCAGTTCGGCTAACAGGAGCCTCGTAATGTCCAGTACCTCCTAGAGAGACCACCGGGAACCATGTAGGCCTTCCTCCTGTCCATTTCACCTTCCTGTCCATCCCTTCTCAACCCCACACTCTTTCTTGTCAGACTAGGGCTCCTGCCCAGACCCACCACCTTACCTGGAGCTGCTCAGGTCGCTTAAGTTTTAACTTTCCTGTCTTGTATCCACCATGTTTTTCAAAGAGAGCAAAAAACCTTTAAAGAAGTAAAAAGTAAGAAAAGAAATCAGACCTCCTGGGAACTGTGCTCTGTCCCTCTCCCTACAAAGAACTATCCATCTAAATTAGGCCGTTCTTCCTACCTCGGGTGGGTCACTTCCATCTTCATCTTCTGCTTTGGAGTTCGATCTCCATGACGGATAATTGCGATGACACAGCGGAGCTCCATCCTAAGATGGGGAGTGTTCTCAGAGCCATTCTCCCACCCCAAACCTTCACCCCCCACCATCACACTCTACTGGAGAATCAGAAAACAAAGGGCGCTGAGATTAGACACGGTGCTGGAGTTACATATTTTCTTTTCAAGACAGGGTTTCTCTGTGTAGCTTTTGAAGCCTGTCCTAGAACTCACTCTACAGACCAGGCTGGCCTTGAACTCACAGAGATCCACCTGCCTCTGCCTCCCGAGTGCTAGGATTAAAGGCACGTGCTACCGCTGCCTAGCCCAGATTTTTAACATTTCCTTACATAGTGCCAGATGTGGTAGGGACGATGGGAATGTCCTCGGCTTCTGTGGGGATGGACCATGGGATCTGGAACTGTGGGGCAAGCTCCCGCATAATGGTGTTCCTGGGAGGCAAAACATAACAAAGTTGAAGGAAAAATAAACGAACAATTGTATGACAGAAGGTCATACACATATATGCAGTCATGCAGCAAAAGAAAGCATTAATATAAAGTTTGAAACGTCCAAACAAAACCCCATTAAAAAAAAAAAGTCCAGGGACGTGGCTCATTGCTAAAGGCCACAGAGCCTAACCATTTGGCAGAAACAAAAGCACGGCAGTGATAAACCAGTTAAAGTTAATGTTCCAGCCGGGCGGTGGTGGCGCACGCCTTTAATCCCAGCACTCGGGAGGCAGAGGCAGGCGGATCTCTGTGAGTTCGAGACCAGCCTGGTCTACAAGAGCTAGTTCCAGGACAGGCTCCAAAACCACAGAGAAACCCTGTCTCGAAAAACCAAAAAAAAATAAATAAATAAAGTTAATGTTCCCTTTGGGTGTGGGGAAAGAATTTAACCTCAGCACTATACGGGCATTTCAACTATATTCTTTTTCTTTTCTTTATTTTTGTTTTCAAACAGGACCTCACGTAGCCCAAGCTGGCCTCCTGCCACTAGGCTAGCCTTGAACTCTTGAGTCCCACCTCTCACAATCCCAGTGTTGAGATTACAGACATATACCACCAGGTTTAACTCATACATTCTTTTCCTTTTTTTAAATTTTATTTTGCTTTATGAGTGTTTAGGCTGCATGTATGTGCTCATGTTGTGTTCCTGGTGACCACAGAGGTCTGAAGAAGGTAATGATCCCCTAGAACTGGAATTACGGATGGTTGTGAACCCCATGTGGGTGCTAGGAACCTAAGTCAGGTCCTCTCCAAGAGCAACAGTGCTCTCAACTGCAGAGTCTTTTCTCTAGCCCTGCTTTAATTTTTCTAATACATGTGTGAAAAAAATTTTTTTTTCCCTGAGACAGAGTCTCACTATGTGGTGAGTACTAGGCTGGTACTCATTACATAGAGCAGACTGGCCTTGAATTCCAAGATTCTCGCGCTTCTGCCTCTCAAGTGCTAGTATTATAGATATGTGCTACCATGTCCATCTTGAATTTTCTTAATTAATTTACTAATTGATTAGTTTTGTGTATGTGATGTATATGTATAGGCATGTGTGTGTGATGTATATGTATGGGCATGGGTGTGTGTGTGTGTGTGTGATGTATATGTGTGGGCATGTGTGTGTGTGTGTTTGTGTGTGTGATGTATATGTATGGGCATGGGTGTCTGTGTTTGTGAGATGTGTGTGTGTGTGTGTGTGTGTGATGTATATGTGTGGGCATGTGTGTGTGTGTGTGTTTGTGTGTGTGATGTATATGTGTGGGCATGGGTGTCTGTGTTTGTGAGATGTGTGTGTGTGTGATGTATATGTATGGGCATGGTGTCTGTGTTTGTGAGATTTATGTGTGTGTGATGTATATGTGTGGATATGGTTGTGTGTGTGTGTTTGTGTGTGTGATGTATATGTGTCGGCGTGTGTGTGTGATGTATATGTGTCAGCATGTGTGTGTGTGTGTGATGTATATGTGTGGGCATGTGTGTGTGTATGTTTGTGTGTGTGATGTATATGTGTCGGCATGGGCATGTGGCAGTCAGAGGACAACTCTCAGTAGTCAGTTGTCTCCTTCAACTTTTACACGGGTTCCAGGGACTGTACTCAGGTCACCAGGTTTGCATAGCAAGCTCTTATACCATCTGAACCTTATATCCAGACAGAGTCTCACTCCTATAGCCCTGGCTGGTCTTAAACTCACAGAGACCTCATACCTCTCTCAAGCACCAGAATTAAAAGCATGGGCCATCACACCCAGTCTTCACATATTCTTAATAGCGTATTTTTTCTCATGTATCCCAGGCTGGCCTCAAACTCACTACATAGCAGATGGTCATTAGGTTCTATTTTGTATGTGTATGTGTGTAGGTAGATGGGGTTATATTCCTGCATACAGATGCATACACCAGCCTATGTGTGCCTGTGGAGGTCAGAGGTCACAGTCAGGCATCTTCCTTGACCACTCTCCACTGGTTGGTTGACCTGGAGCTCACCAGTCATTTAGACTGGCTGGACAGTGAGCCCTGAGGATTGCCTTGTTTCTGCCTCCTCATGCTGCGATTACAGGCTACTCGCGACTTGTGACCTGGGTGCTGGGATTCAGATCTGGGTCTTCACGCTTGTACAGTAAGCACTTCACTGACTAAGCCTGATTCCTTCTCAGCCCCCACACTGCCTTCGCCTCCCAAACGCTGGGTCTCCAGTCTGAGTCAACACTGCCATTATGAGGGGCTGGGGATTGAGCCCAGGGCTTCAGGCAAGCAATTCTACTACATCTCCAGCTTTCTTCAGACAGGGTCTTGTTTGTAGCAAAGACTTGCCTCAGACTTGAAACTCTCTTGCCTCCGTCTGTTGAACGTGGAATTATATGTGTATACCTTCATGCCTAGCCTTAATAATAGAATATTTTTGATTTTAATTTTTTGCTTTTGTTTGTTTTTTTTCAAGACAGGGTTTCTCTGTGTAGCTTTGGCTTTCCTGTAACTCACATATAGTGGCCTCAAATTCAGAGATCTACCTGCTTCTGCCTCCCAAGTCCTGGGATTAAAGGTGTGTGCCCCCAGCACTCTGTAGCTTAAAGTAGCCTCAAACTTGTGACAACCTTCCTACTGTGATTACAGATGTGAACTATCATAGCTAACATTTTGTTTGTTTGTTTGAGAAAGGGTCTCGCTACATAGCTCTGGCTGTCCTGGAAATCACTATGTAGTCCAGGTTGGCCTCAAACTCATGGAGATCCATCTGCCTCTGCCTCCTAAGTGCTTAAAAGTGTGTGCACCACCACACCCAGCCCAACACTTAATAATGTGGGTTTTTTTCGTTAATTATTGTGTGCATAAGTGTGCATGATGTGTTTGTGGGTACGTATGTTATGGCATGGGTGTGGAGGTTAGAAGACAAATCTGTGGAGCTGCTTCCCTCTTCCCACCTTTATGCAGGCTCCAGGGATCAAATTCCCATAGCTAGGCTTGTGCACACACATGCGCTCTACCCTCTGAGCCACCATGCCACTCTCAACAATGTACTTGTTTGAGATAGGCCTCTCACTGTGTAGCTCTGACTGGCCTGGAATTCACAGAGATCCGTTTGCCTCTGGCTCCTGAGTGCTGGGATTGAGGGTGTGGACCACCATATCTGGCCTGATGGTGTACTTCTTCAGACAGTGCTTGGCTAGAACTGCCATACTGTGGATGCTCACTATACCGTCATCCCTTATGTTTTTTTGAATGGCTTAGGTATTACACGCTATTTTGAACGCAAAATCCCAGTATTATCACAGTCAGTAAACTAAATATAGCTATTTACACATGGGAGAGAAAGGCAATCTGTCACAGCTAACACTGTTAATAGCAGTCATCTCTGAGGAATGCATTACGGAGACAGCAGGGGCCGAGTAGCTCCTTCTCCTTTTTCATTTTTGACTTTTGAATCGTTTTTAAAATAGTTAAAATAAAGCAAAAGCTTTATTGTTTGTTTGTTTATTTATCCATACAGCCTCATGTATCCCAGGATAGCATGAAACTGCTTCCACCTCCCAAGTGCCGGGTAAACAGGCACAGACATCACACCCGCTTTATAAAGAGAAAGCTCCTGAGCCCTCTTCCCCGTACCCTTGCCCACTATGTCTCTTACCCCAGAATCTTGGCACAATCATCATAATATTTCATCGAGTTCTTGACAAAGCTAAAGCCATTGACGTCACACACGAACGAGTGACCGTTGGCACGAAGAAGGTCAAATCCACAGACTGTTTGCTGCAAAAGCGAAAAGGCAGAGCGAATCAGCTCCCAAGCCCTGCCCATTTCTTCCCTTCACCCCACAGCCCCATGAGCCCTCTCTACCTTAAAAGCTACGCAGACTTTCCTGGCTACCAGCTTTTCCATGGCGGTCAGCATGACTGGATAGCGCACCTCTTTCCCCTCACTGTCCCGTTCAACCTTCCCATCCAAAGCTGGAGACTTTCTAGCTTCAGCATGAGCATAGTCGGGCCCCACTGTATACACCTGCGGGTACAGAGCACCACTGAGTATGCCCACAGCTCACCCTGTGTGTGAGAAGACAATATGAGCACTAGGTCTATAGACTCTTCCACAATAAAAACCAAACTCTGCCCAGTCAAGAGTGGTGGCACCCGCCTTCAGTCCCAGCACTCAGGAGGCAGAGGCAGGACTTCATCAGTTCAATGACAACCTGGTCTACACAGCAAGTCTTAAGTCAGCCAGAGCTACACAGTAAGAACCTGTCTTAAAACAAAGACAAGACCAAAAACTCCTCCAAACGTAAAGAATACAAAGACTGGGTCAGGAAACAGTTCGGCAGGTAAAGATGCTGGCTGACAAGTCTGGTCTCCAGGATTCATATGGATGAAGGAGAGAAGTGACTCCCCCAAGTTGACCTCTGACTCCACATGCATGCGATGGTGCACACACACACACACAAATGTAATAAGACGATTTTTAAAAAAAGAATACAGAGACTGAGACTGATATTTTTGAGCCTTATTCCAATGATCTTCCAAAGGTTTCTCCATAGGACTCTAGCACTACTTTCTAGTCCTTATTAAACAATAATTTACCAATGTCTCACAATTCACTATGGCACCTTGCTCTCGCTCTGATAGGGAAATGAGAATGTCTGCATCTCACTTGCTATAGCCACTTGAATGTGAAGCCAGCTGAAATCGCATTTTGTTTTCTAAGATCCATACACACTGCCACTTGCCTCCCAAGCACCTCATCCCCACCCGGATGTTTGTAACATTTTAAATCTCTGTATCCACCATAACCTTAACATCTGTGCCATCTGTTGGCATAAACTCCTCATAGATGTATGATCCTGTCTTCCGGACACTGCTCTCAGGAGAGTAAACACTGCTCCGACTGCCGATCTTGAGGAGGAAAGAAAAGGAAAACAACATTGCCTCCATCTCCATGCTTTACCCTCAGATCCCTTCTCTCTTCCCAACAGCCTCACTCCGTCCTTTACTCCCTGACTTCCCAGATGCTCAGATGTCTCCCATACCTTACGAAAGAGGCGCTGGCTTCCTCCTCCAGCAGAGCTGGGGTAGTAGATATAGACATTATGGTCCTCTGCACTCACTGGCTTCTCCACAAAGGGCTTGGGAAAGACAGCTCCATTGACCTCCACCTGGTCTTCACCTTCTATCAGGCTGCACTCTGAAAGATGGGCGTGGGATCGTTCTTAGGAACTAAGGTTGGAGAGTATCTCCAACTCCTGTTTCCCTGAGGTTTTAATCTATACAACCTTTCACATTTTATGACCACGTCCTATAACAGATACGGCAATGCTTATATATGGCATTTAGATATGATAATATCTATATAAAAGTTCAACGGCTCTGTCTAAAGACCCACAACTCTACCTATAATCCAACTGTCAAAGGCCCATACAGATATATCTAGAACAGAAGTTTAAGGAACAAATACCGGGCTAAAATCATGGAAATCAAGGCAGTTACTCACCCTCAGGACAGGCGGGATCACGGTTGAGCACGGCATATCTTGGCAGATCAATACCCTCCTCCTGCAGGATCCGGTACACCTCCCTCCTGTCACCCCCCCCCCAAATAAATTAGCCAGGTAGGAAAGGTGGGGATGACAAAGGGAAAAGGCTAGACATTTTATTTGCACAGGGAACTATAACTCAATATGAAATGGGACAAAAAATGAAGCATGTTTGCTTCACTGTGCCACCCCAGAGTAGGCTTCCTAAAGTGGGCATTTCAGGGCCACCCACCCCTCTGGTCCACAGGAAGCTATACCTATCTTGGATGTAATACTGCATGGCCAGATCATTGATAAGGAAGGGGTTTCGAAGCTTGGAGTAAGCAACAGCTTTGTCCAGAGGAAAGCCTGCGAGGGAGAAAGAAATGGAGAGACCAAAGAAAGTCAAAGAGGCAGAGTGAGAAGCAGCAGGACAGGCTGTGACCTGCTAGAGACAGCGGCTGCCACTGAGCTCCTCGGACACATCTAACCAAGCACTTATCTGCCCAGTTCCTCAAGTCCGGGATAGTCATCAGGAAAATAAACACAATTACATGTAGGATCCTCCCAGAGATCCAAGTCTATAAGAGAAAGTAAGTGCCTTCACATCATCTTGTGTGGCTGGGATATAGGCTTTAACCTCCGCCTAGCAAATCCTGAAACAGAAGGTAAACTCCCCTTCAATGTTCCCTTGTGTGTGGAGACGCTGACAGCCTCTTACTAAAGGGATAAGAATTCCATCCCCAAACCAGCACCCCACGGCCGGCCTTCCCTCCCAGACCCTAACCTTTGGAGTGGAAAGAAATGAGACAGTGGCAGGACGGCCAGTTCTCCACGGGCTCGTTGAGGATGACATCTTCTCCCAGGATGACGACAGTCAGGTAGTCAAACCTGCAGAGTCGTTCTAGGATTTGAGTCATCGGCTTGGACTTGGATTTCTTGGTCATGGCACAGATGCCAACAATAATCTGAGGTTCTGGAGGCTACAGAAAAGAAGTGCTCTCAGGAACTCCAGGTTCCCACATCTGTCACCTCCAACACTGCCACATCTTTCTCAAGCCTGAGGGATAAAGGACGCCCACTAGAGAAGAAGCCCATAGGAAATGTGCTTCTTCAAAAGCAGCAGCGGTGACCAGAAGACAACAGGAGGAGGACGTTTGAGCAGGGGTTTCAGAGAGAGGCAACTGACCAATCTCTATGGCCCCTCCCCTAGTCAGGATAGAGCCTGTTTACAACAGGGAGTCTGTGCCTGCAAAGAACCGTTGTGTCCAAGCAGTGCAGTATCAGTTCTCTAGGGCAGGGGCCCACTAAGCTACATCGCTTTCCCTAGACTTACCACTTCATCCTCCTCGTCCTCAAGGAGCTCACTGTCACACTCTTCCATCCTCATGCCTATTCCACAGGTGCCCAAGCCCTCATCTCCAGCTCCGAGGAAGAAGTGGGCCGCACTGCTCTCGTCCTCATTGGCCGTCAATGACCACATCCCCGCCGGAACACCCACTCATCCCGCTCTGCAGAAGTGAGTACCCCATCAGCTTAGAATCCGCCCTTACAGTGGGAAGGGATGGGGTACAGGGAACTAGACAATGAGAGGGAGCAATGATGGGGTACAAGAGGAACAGGAAAGAAAGCGATGGAAAGGACCCAGAAGAAAGGAAACTGCACTACGATTTGACATGACTAAAGAGTAGTAAGAGCAAAGCAAGGACTCCTTTTCTTCCCTGTTTACCCCACCCCAGCCAAGAACTGGGAAGAGGATCAGGAGATGAAGCCTTACAGTGCTGGCATGTCCCTGATTCTGCCAGCAGGAAACAATGTTAACTCCAGGCAGCAAATAGAAGAAGCAGTTCTCCAAGGAAGGCTACTGTTGATTCCTACCAAGAGAAGGTTAGAGTGACATTTATTTCAAACACTGGATTCATTCCACAATGTTCCCAGTTCTCTCCACCTCCCTACAGTACCTCCCCAAGCACAGTCAAGGATTCGACTCAAGGGCAAAGGGATGCTCTGACCCCAAAGATCTGCCTTTAAACTCCACCCTCATTACTACCTGCTATTAGCTCAAGAAACATTTCTCCAGGACACCCTCCACGCTAAGCACTGTCTCGGGACACTAACATCTCCTGTGCTTGCCCTTTCTCCTTCACCCACATCATCTGAAAAAACCAGAGAATCAGTCCAAGCAGGGAAGTCTGGTGCTGACTGAGAGGCTGAGAGTAAACACTCACACAGCAGTTCTCAATCCGTTCAAACTACAATCTCCGTGGTCCATCCAGTCCTTTAGTACTCCAAGACCAACGCTGGCCTAAGACAAGGTCTGTTAGAGTAGCAGCTACATTGGAAAAAACGTCCTAAGGCCACACTGATAAGAACATCTTATGAACTTGGATCAGAACAAGCTGGCAGTTCCACTCTACGTGCATATGCCTCGAGTGTTAATGGAAACTCCAGAGAGAATCCGTCAGGCAACATTCCTGGTTACTAGAACCGCAAAGTGCCACACTGGTTTCTAGTAAGCAGACGGCAGGAATGCCACAAGAAATTCTAAAATGTATATGCTAGCTCAACATCTACCCAGCCCAAACTGTTAGCAGCACAGAGGTGGTTAGGCTGTGGTAAGACTCCCCTACCCACGTGGACACACCCAAGGACATTCTTCCCTTCTCTACCTCATTGTTGCCTAGGGGGAAAACTAAGAACAATCCAGATGCCATAAGGAGAAGAATGGTAGACTCTGATGCAGTATACAGAAAAAAAAAACAACCCAGATTTTAAAAATGAATGAGGGCCAGCAAGACGGATCAGATGGTGGTACTTGCTGCCAAGCCTAACAATCTTAGTTTGAACCCTAGGAGCTACCTGATGGGAATGGGGGTTGGTGGGGGGAGACACTGACTTCCACAGGTTGTCCTCTGACCTCCACATGTGTGCTATGGATCCACAAACATACACACTATACATGTAAGCTATATGCAACAGTTTCCTAGTACAAATGCCCAAGATAAACATGGAGCACAACCATTTGCGTAAATAAACACATCCTGCTATTCACGACTGCAGATGCAGTTAGTACAGGCTCGTGGTTGGTTTGTTATTGTTGCTGATTGCCAGCATTTCTTTGATATGTATGGGTGTTCTACCTGCAGGTGTCTCTGTACACATTCGTGCTGGGAATGGAACCCGGGTCCCCTGAAAGAACAACCAGGGATCTTAATCACTAAGCCATCTTTCCAGCCCCCACTTAGTAGCCATTTAAAAGATTGAATCTGGGTGTGGTGGTGCAAGACTTCAGGACCTGAACTTGGGAGGCAGAAGCAGGGAGATCTCTGTGAGTTCAGGGCTGTCCTGGTCTACATTGTGAGTTCCAGGCCAGCCAGAACCACAGTGAGACCTGCCCCCAAAACGAAACAAAATATGTAATTTTTAAAATGGCATAATTTTAAAAATGGACTGAAAAGACATCAAATCTGTAACAGTAGTTACATTTGAAGAGAAGCGACAATGGCGGTGAGTTTCCCGCGATACCTATACAATCTTGCCTATAAATAAATGTCTATTTTCAAAACTCCAAAAGATCGGAAGCTTATACACACAAGGCTAGCATTTGCTAATAATGAATTGTAAGGGTATGAGCAACTATTATTATTTTCCAAAAATAAAATGGAGTCACTCAACAGAAATTTTCCATGTTCCATAGAAGTTCTCAGAAACACTGCCAGCCCCAATGAAGCCAAGAACTCCTTTTGCGAATTAGTTAACGTACAGCTTTTTAAAGGCTTCCATAATTCCTCTCTCCATTTTAATTTTAAAATCTGCCATTACAACGAGGGTTGCAGCTTTGATTAGAAAATTATAGATTTCTATAAACCTTGGCCATCTCGGCCTCCCCATCTCATGCTTCTATTGCTCAACCACAGACAGAACAGGCCGTCTGCAGACACCACCCTCCTGACTGACAGACCGTCTCTCTGAATTCCCTGTAAGTGACCTAACCGTGGCATTCCCAAAGATACCTCACAACTTCCCCAATTAGAATTTCATCATTTCTTTGTGCCTTTTCTGAACCGGGAGCTCTCCCTACGTCTAAGATTCCTTCTCTACTTGCCCTTTAAGTCTTCCCTGTTTGTTTGGGTTTTTTATTTGTTTGTTTGTATGTTTGTTTTTAAACAATATCCAGCCACGCTCGTGGAATTCTACTAGAACCCTGTGATGGGAGACAATAGGATGGAGAAGTCTGTTCACAAACACAGACTGAAAGAAGATGAAGGTCCAAATTCATAGTTAACAAAGCAAACATAGAAGCCTGGCAGGAATAGCTATGACAAAGCCAGGCTTTATTTGGATGTACTTCTGGGAGAGGCTGGGGTTTTAATGTGGTGTTCCCAAAAAAACACTTTCCTGTTTGATGTGCTCTTTCCCCCTTCATGTTCTCCCCAAACTTCGTTGCATAAGAAAGCGACAGAGTCTACACCAGGCTAAAGGGCAGTCTTGCTTTGGAAGGGAGGGAAGGGGTTGGAGGAAACAAGAAGGCAATCTAAGGAGCACCAACGCTAAATTAGATCTGGAGAGGGCTAGGGCGACAGCGAACCGTAACTTCTTCAGCTCCTAGAGTGGAGGGCAGTCTGCGTGAATCTCTAATTTCTTGGCATCACCTTGCATTTGATAGAGGCTCCAACAATAGTACAAGGAAACCAACACAGAAACTACTCACTCCACCACCAATACGGAATTTTCTCACCTTCAAAAGTGAAGTTCCGTCCCACGCCTCCCTGCCTACTCTTCCCCCGTTGTTTGGAGGCAGTGTCTCACTCTGTAGCTCAGGCTGGCCTCAAACTCAGGGCGATCGTCCTCCCTCAGTCTCCCAAATGTTGGGATCACTAGCGTGGGCCTCTCTGCCTGCTTCCCACTTCCTTCCGCAGGCGAGTTGAATGTTTCTGACATATTCCTTATTCTGACACCAGTCTTCCATCTGCTGCCGGAGGCCGTTCTCAGTGTAGCTCACTCATCCCGCCTTCTCTCCCCCAATCTGTGATAATGGCTCTTCACTGACTCCCCTAACCTTACTCTCCACACTGACTGCTACACCCCAATCACTGTTCAATTAATGCAATGAATCCAGCCAATTCTCCCACTCAGGGACTCCCAGAAGTAAACAACACTTCAAACCTGCACATGAGTCATCACACTGGCTAACACTTTTTTTTTTTTGAGACAGGCTCTACGTAGCACAGGATAGCCTTGAACTTAGAATCCTCCTGCCTCAGCCTCCAGGGTACACTGGGTAGCATCATTCTCTTAACGATGAACACTTAATGGCCCCCTACAGCGAGGATCCCCTATAACGAGAGCTCCCTTCCTCCGACTAGCCCTTCTGGAGGCTCACCTCTCCACAGTAATCCATTCCTCAGCAGACCTTCTCCCCTGGCCAGCCAGTCCCTTCCCTCACTCCGCCAGCTTCCAGCGCCCGCTGGTCCTCCCTTCCCTCGGCTTCTCGCGCACGACCCTTTACCTCGGTCCCCTCCCCTGCGATCCAGCCCTGCCCCTCCTCCCAGACTCCCCCAGCCCTGTCCCTGAAAGCCTTCCATCTTCCCGAGGGTCCCCTTATGCCTCCTGCAGACCCCTCCACACCAGTCTCTTCTCCCACTGACCCGCTCGGTCGTCCTCTCTCTCTCAAGGCGTCGGGTCACGAATCCCGCCCTCCCATCCTGACCGCACTCGCCTCTGCCCGCCCCCGCCGTCCCCGCCTCGCTCTCCCTAGGCTGACATTGAGGCCTCCCGGCTGCGCCTCCCTCCGAAGCTGTCCCCACCCGGGACAACCCACGGCCTCGGGCGCAGGCCGAGCCCCTCGCCGAGCCCACCCTCCCCGATACCGCCCCCAGCCCCAGCCACTCCCCCACCGCCCCCGGCCCGCACTCACCCGCCTCCCTCCGCTCGCGCAGCCGAACCTGCAGGCAGCGACACCTGACAGCGGCCCAATCAAAGCGCGACTTCTTTGCGGTCCCGCCAATCCGCGGAGGGCGCGCACCGGCAACAGTCAGGCTGCGTTGGCCGGAGCTTCAGAGTGGAGGAGGGTGGCTCCTCGTGGCTGCCTGGGGAAATGCAGCCTTATGCTCCTCTGCCTCTTTATTTCCTACTGCGTCGCCAGTCCACAACCTAGACAGAGAGATTAACCATTGACACCAATGGGAGGAAAAAAGACTGAGATGAATGAAGAAGAGGCAAAGTTTGTGACATTGCACCTCCATGAGGGCAAAAACCGAGTCTTTTTTTTCTGTAAAGCAAATCCAGGTGTACTATAGGTAGACATAAGGCGAGAAGGTGAAAAGAGAAAAGGTAGGGACACTGGAGACAAACAGAAACAGATGGGAAAAGTTAAGGGGAGGAACAAAGAGACTGATCTGTGAAAGATGTAAGTAAATGGTAGACATGAGAAACCGAGTAAACCGCTTTCTGTCTCTACACTCTGCTTCTTCTCTATTCTCCAGCCTTGGAATCTGAACAGCTGGGTTTGAATCCTACTCTTAACTGTGTAGCTTTGGCGCATGCCTTTAATTCCAGCACTAGGGAGGCAGAGGCAGGCGGATCTCTGTGAGTTTGAGGCCTGCATGGTCTACAGAGCTAGTTCAGGACAGTCAGGGCAGTTTCACAGAGAAACCCTGTCTCGAAAAACAAAAACAGGGGCTGAGAGGCTGCCTGCTCTTCCAGAAGACCCGGGTTCAATTCCCAGCACCCACATGGCAGCTCACAACTGTCTGAAGATCTAGTTGCAGGGGATCTGACATCTTCACACCAATGCATATAAAATAAAGTTACATAGGAAAAAAAAAAACAAACACAGACAAAAATAACTAGCTTTGGGAAATTCGCTTTTCTTCCTGGAGCCTCCACCGTGTTTATTTGTTTTTGTTTTTGTTTTTTTGGTTTTTCAAGACAGGGTTTCTCTGTGGCTTTGGAGCCTGTCCTGGAACTAGCTCTGTAGACCAGGCTGGTCTCGAACTCACAGGGATCCACCTGCCTCTGCCTCCCAGGTGCTGGGATTAAAGGCGTGTGCCACCATCGCCTGGCCACCGTGCTTATTTGTAAGGGTGGAACTAAACACCTACAAGTACTGCTCCTTGTGACAGTCCGTGGGGAAAGAGATTTGTTTTGACTCAGGGTTTCAGAAATTTTGATCCTTAGCACCATTGCTTTGGCCATGAGAGAGGCAGAACTTAAGGGTGGTTTGGTAAAAGGCATTTGCTTGTTAGCTAATAGAAAGCAGAGAGGGAGGAAGG
Source organism: Microtus oregoni (assembly GCF_018167655.1). Lineage (NCBI taxonomy): Eukaryota > Metazoa > Chordata > Mammalia > Rodentia > Cricetidae > Microtus > Microtus oregoni. The sequence continues at coordinate 22,785,276 of NW_024543090.1, forward strand.
GGCAGAGGACAAGATGTGTTGTCCGAGGCATGCCACAGGGACAAACTCTCTCCAACTAGGCCCTACATCCTCCCTTTTACCATGTTCCAATAATGTCATCACATTATGAATCTATCAAGGGATAAATGTATTGATTAGACCAGAGCCCTCAGAATACAATCACTTCCCAAATGTCCATCAGCTGAAAAACAAGTTCCAACACATGCGCCCATAAAGGACATTTCTTGTCTGAACGGGACAGATACGATCATAGGAAAGCATGTTCTTCTATGTATATTGTTGTTCTTAAATCTTCATTTAGGCTTCCCTGGTCAGGAGTTTGAAATTCTCCATTTGTTCTCTGTAACCTTAGGGACCTCACAACTTTCCTAGTTATATGCCTTAACTTACTGACCCCCACCCCCAAGGCCTGCTGAGTGGCTAGAGATGATTCTAAGGACAGTGATAGTTAATGTTCAGACTCATACCTCTTCTGCAACTCCAACCATTGGAGCAAGTAATTACAGCATCTCCCAAGTGTAAAAATTCACCGATTCCCCAGAAAATACTCGTATGTTAGAATGATCTAATTCTCAATGAAATAACTTACACTTATAAAGGTTCTTTGTAAGTGTAGGGTTTTGTGGGGTTGTTTTTTGTTTTGTTTTGTTTTTGTTTGCTTGTTTGAGATATAATTTTATTGTGTAGCCTTGGATGTCCTGGAACTCATTCTGTAGACCAAGTTAGCTTTGAACTCACAGAGATCTGCCTGGCTCTGCCTTCTGAGTGCTGGAATTAAAGGCGTGTGCCACTGCCACCTCTCAGTTTCCTTGTAATTGTATAGTGCTTTAAAGCAATAAATATTAGTAATGATAATTTTTTTTAGTAATGATAACTATTAACAAATAAATAAACTACTATATATATAGAGAGAGATAACTACTTCCCATATGCAAGAGAACTTTTTTTGCATGTGTGTGGGTGTTTTTTGGGTTTTGTTTTGTTTTTTAGTTTCTTTGGTTTTTCAAGGCAGAATTTCTCTGTGTAGCTTTGGAGCCTGTCCTGGAATTCACTCTGTAGACCAGGTTGGCCTCAAACTCACAGAGATCTGCCTGCCTCTGCCTCCTGAGTGCTGGGATTAAAGGTGTATGCCCCCACCACCTGTCTTGTGTAGGTGATGTTCTCTTCTGTTCTCTGGGCACCAGGTACACAAACATGCAGGCAAAACGGATCCCTTGGAACTGAAGTTATAGACAGTTGCCCGTCACCATGTGGTTGCCCGGAACTGAACTCAAGTCCTCTGAAAGTGCCGCCACTGAGCCATCTCTCCAGTTCCAGGAGGTAATTTTTTTTAAATGATTGACATTAGATACCTGACAGGGTCTCACAAAGAATAAGGAAAGTACACAATATATGACTTCTCAGCGTAGCTATTATTTCATGAAGGAAGGCATTTTCCGAACTTGAATAACTTGCTGTCTACTCTAGCTGTCTTTGTTCCACTTCTGCTAGTCTCTCTTCCCACCCCTGACAACGTATTCTCCCCCACTTCCAACACTTTCTCAGCCAAATAACAGCCCCATCGCTCTGGAAGATTACCTCCTTCTTTTATCTGGGTAAATACACACCGTCCAAGTAATTATATTTACTTACTCATACCTGCCCCTCTACCTAGATAATGAGCACCCACGGCAGAGGTAACATTTTTTGACTCTCCAAAAGTGAGCAAGCCCCAACACTAGATTCCAAACTATTCTCTGAAAATTGTATTTTATCAAGAGAAGTGGTTCAAGGAATGGAGCCCCCAAAAAGAAGTGTTTCGCTTCTAAGGATACCCATAAATAATCAAAGTCAAAAGGAGACATGGTGGGGGGGGACCTTGAGGGTAATAAGGAAATGTGTATTTGTGGGGCCAGTGGGGACTGTGAAGGGTAATTCTGAAAGACCCCCGGTGTGGGGAGACTCTCACTCAAGTCTCGGGATAACACGCCCCCCCTCCGCCCCCCCCCCGTAACTCACTAGAGACCGTCCTTGATGCAATCATACGAGGTTTAATCGACAAGATGGGAACCAGGGCACTGGGGCTGAGACTCATAAACCCATGCAGGGGAGGAGTTCGACCCCAAGTAACTGGGAGTGGGGGTTTTTTAAGGAAGAAACCACAGCCCAGTAATCTGAAAGGGGTAGGGAGGGTATCACAGAAAATTCTGAGTGCCAGTGATGATCACAAGGGGGCAACTCCCTGTTTCTCAAGATTATACTCAAGATTACAATCTAACTTTATCTTCAGCTAGTTCCTGAAACTGAAGCAGCTAATCCTAGATTTCTGATTCTTTTCTCCCAGCTTAGATTTTTGACTCTATTTTTTCTTGCTAGGAGGGTCTGGATTTATCCAGGTCTTTCAATTCTTTTTTCCAAAGATTTATAAGATTTCCAAATATCAAGCAGGGCGGTGGTGGCGCACAACTTTAATCCCAGCACTTGGGAGGCAGAGGCAGGAGGATCTCTGTGAGTTAGAGGCCAGTCTGCTCTACAGAGCTAGGTCAAGGACAGGCTTGATAGCTACAGCGAAACCCTATCTCAGAAAAAAACAAAAGAAAAAGAAAAGAAAAAGAAAAAAAGATTCCCAAATATCTTACTGTCTTTTGGAACATCAGAAAGCTTAAGGAAGATATACTAATGCCAATATGTCTGCTCTGCCTTGGCTGGCCCTCCACACCAAGGCTTGGGTCCCTATCTCAGCTCCGGATTTTATTCCCCTTCCTGATATAATAAAAGTCAAGTTGCACCTAGTCCCACGTCTAGTGTGGAAACAATCCTTTTGAGTCTGAACATGCACTTCACAGGAGAGGGGACCAGGAAAAAGGCACAGATTTCTTGATGACCTTCTGCCCTTGGATGCCACCAACCTTTTCTCTCCAGATTAAACTGTGTTGAAAGCCAAGAGAGGAAATCCTAGTGGTTCAGGAGACCTGTGCCTGCCTGTTCCATTCCACACCCAATCATCTCACCACACCCTCCTCCTTCTCTCTTTATATTCCCCTCCAGTTCAGGATCTGCCAGCTGCAGAGGAGGGAGAGAAGGAAGAAGAAACTCACCATTCCCTGCCCAGCCCCAGCCCCACGCCCAGAGCAATCAACAGGTAGGCAAGCTTCAGACAGGACTCCAGAGTCCTGTGAACAGCAGACAGGTTTGAGCCTAGAATCAAGGAAGAAAAAAAGATCAAAGGTGAAGTAGGGGAGAGTAGGGGAGGACATAAAAAAAAAAAAGGTAGGGCCCCATGAGAAATGGAGGCAGGAGATAGCCAAGCTGAAGATTTGGGGGCAGTGTGGATGAGGGGAGACATCACAGATGGAATAAAGCTAATAGGTTCCTGATTCTACTCAAGTAAGCCTTTCTCTGCTTGTTAGGAAAGTACGGTAAGGGTGTAGCAGGGAGTTCCCCTTCCTCTTCCTGGTTCCTAGGAAAAGGTGACCTTGAGGCAGGCTCCGCTCTCTCAGTCTTCCTCTTCTATCTGTTTATTTTGTGGTTTTCCTGTGGCTGCCTCTCCTGGGAAAAATGGAGAGATTGCGTACAGATCGAATTCAGAGAAGAGACTGGTCAATGTCATCCCCCTCCCCCCCCCCCCAATACCCACAAAATAGGCAAGATTGGGTTTCGGATTACACAGAGGGTGCACGGGAGAAGGGGGTTTCAAATTCGGCAACCCCGTGGTGCTGTCCTCCACTTGGTGCTGAAATCTGACTGCCCTCATTCTTGGTGGGCCCTACGTCCCCAACCTCACCGAGTGAGTCTCCGGCCTCCCTAATTACCTGGCTGGTGCTACCCGACCCCACCCCCGCACACCTAGCGCAGTGGCAGGCGGGAAGGCGGAGCCTGAGTGAGCCCCACCCCTGGAGACTGCGGCTGGGGCCTCCCTCTGCTCTGGCTGGTCGCTTTCTCTCTGCGCTTCTCCTGCAGCCTGGTTGGCACCGGCTGCCACTTTAGCTTCAGCCTTCATCGTGACCCCTATTTTGGCTTCAGCCTCGGACCCAGCTCAGGCTCTCTCTCTACTCGGTTGCATCCTCCCTCCTAGTTCCAAACTTGCTCCAGATCCTGCTCCGAATCCAGTAGCCGCATCCCTAAACCATGGCTGGTCCCTTCTCCCGTCTGCTGTCTGCCCGCCCCGGACTTAGACTTCTGGCTTTGGCTGGAGCTGGGTCTCTCGCCGCTGGGATTCTGCTCCGCCCGGAATCTGTACGAGCCGCCAGTGAACGGAGACTGTATCCCCCAAGGTATCAGTGCCTGAGACGCACGAGGTGGGGGCTGGGGGTGGTGGTGGTGATGGGAACCGAAGGGCTAGAAAGGATGTCTTGAGCAATAGACAAGGCCCCTGAAGATGGATTTCTGTACAGTTTGGAGACCCCAGCCGTATAGGAGGAGTAGGGCCAAATTCGTAAGGCAAGAACATGTGTAAGAACCTGTCACCCGATGTCCCTGCCTCCAAGCCAGCTTTGGCCTGCAAAGTCTAGGTTCACCCACTAACCAAATCCCTTATTGCATGACTAAAAACTACCTTTTCCCCATCTCGACCTATTCTCCTTGTTCTCCTTAATTCTCCCGAGTCTTTCCCCTCCCCCACCCCTAATGCTGTGCTCACTAGAAAACTGTGTAGGTCTGGGGGAATTGAGGCAGCCACAGACATCTAGAACTATTAGGGAGGGAAAAAAAGACCCTGGAAATCCCCAAAAACGATTGTCAATATTTAGCCTACCTCTAATTCCCCCTCCTTCCAAGGAGCAAAGCCAGACAGGGCTCACTGGACAGCTCCCAGCTGACACCAGTAGGTCTAGTCTCCTGTGCCCTCCCTCCATGGTTACTGGGTACCCCCTTCCCAGCGCTGAGTACCCAGACCTCCGAAAGCACAACAACTGCATGGCCAGTCACCTGACCCCAGCAGTCTATGCACGGCTCTGCGACAAGACCACACCCACTGGTTGGACTCTAGATCAGTGCATCCAGACTGGCGTGGACAACCCTGGCCACCCCTTCATCAAGACTGTGGGCATGGTGGCTGGAGATGAGGAGTCCTACGAGGTAGGGGGCCCCCAGAATCTCCCTGGTGACCCAAGCCACCTTCCCGGAAATCCCAGTTCCTTCCCCCTGGAGATCCCTCGTGTCTGTTCCCTGAAGACTCTGGACTGTCTGTACTCACATTTCTGACCCAGTGAAATCGATCTACAGTTGAATCCCAGGAAGGAGTTCCTCTTTATAACCACCTCTCCCTCTTCACTCCCTACCAGGTATTTGCTGAACTCTTTGACCCTGTGATCCAGGAGAGACACAACGGATATGACCCCCGAACAATGAAGCACACCACTGACCTTGATGCCAGTAAAGTGAGCCAACTCTGACACCTGCGATTTGTGTGGCCTGTGCACAGTGTTCTGTATCGCTAATCGTTACACCATGCTTCCTGACTCACGGTTATACTGCTAAGCTTTCAATAGTGATAAGAGAAAGAAGTAGCTATCTTGGAGACTAGCAGATATGAAGACAGCGGATAAGAGGGACTGTGTCAGGATAATGGGGTTGGGGAGAATATGATCAAAGTACACTTCGTGTATGAAATTGTGAAAGAATATTCTTTAAAAAGTGACGATGCCTTGGCTGGGTGTGGTGGCTCACACCTGTAATCTCAGTCCTCGGGAGGCTCAGGAGAGACCCCCCCCCCAAAAAAGGCTGTAACCAAAGTGGGAAGTTTGGAGAAATGGTCACAATGTCCTCTTCAGTTGCCTGTCCAGTGTGTCCTCCCTTTCAGTGCATGCATTATAGTCCCTAAGAGCTTCCACCTGTTGTGTGACTGTGACTTCTCTGTTTCTCTGACTCCTCAGATCCGTTCCGGCTACTTTGACGAGAGGTATGTATTGTCCTCAAGAGTCAGAACTGGCCGAAGCATCAGGGGACTCAGTCTGCCTCCAGCCTGCACGCGGGCAGAGCGACGAGAGGTAGAACGTGTGGTGGTGGACGCACTGAGCGGCCTGAAGGGTGACCTGGCTGGACGATACTATCGGCTCAGTGAGATGACGGAGGCTGAGCAGCAACAGCTTATAGACGTGAGGGGCCCTGAGAGGGAACTGGGTTATGGGAGCAGTTGCTGGGAAAGGGTCAGAGGGGAGGCTGGGCCAGATAAAATAGACGGATTTTGAGAGGCCCAGACAATACTGTGATAATTCTTAAGTCTAATCCCTTTATTCTCCTCAGGACCATTTTCTGTTTGATAAGCCTGTGTCCCCATTGTTGACCGCAGCAGGAATGGCTCGAGACTGGCCAGATGCCCGGGGAATCTGGTATGAGGCAGATCCACCTTTTTTGTTTCTCTTGTGTATGTGAGATACACACACATGTGTGCACACGCGTGTGTGCGCAAACACACACACACATACTTGTCCCCCAGTTCTTGTCTTGATCCCTTTACCTCCTGCCCCCAGGCACAACAATGAGAAGAGTTTCTTGATCTGGGTGAACGAGGAGGACCACACACGGGTCATCTCTATGGAGAAAGGAGGCAACATGAAGAGAGTGTTTGAAAGATTCTGCCGGGGCCTCAAAGAGGTTGGAGAAGGGTGTGCAAGGGAGCTAAGTGGGAGGAAATGAGAAAAACCCAACAGCAGCATAGGCAGATTAGCTATATCATTTGTCAACCAACCCAGGATATTTCTGATAGTAGAAAAGGTTGATCATTAACCACGGGAGGACAATAGTTACAAATAGGGCCATCCTTGAAAACCAGGGCGGATAATACTCTTGAAATAGGAAGAATGTCAGTCACCTAAGGAAGGAAATAAAGCATAATCTTTGCCAAGTCATGCAAAGAAGGAACCAATGATATGACAAACCGGTGCTGGGGCGGGTGGTGTGAGGTAGGATGTGCAGCTAAGGAGAACATTTGAGCCTGGGTTGATGTAGCGGGTGAGAGATTGGTATGTTTATGACACATCACGCAGTTCTGAGCCAAGGTGGGCCTCGACTCTGGATTCTGTCTATCATTGTAGCTCGGCTTTGAGCTGAGAAGGGGAGAGAGACTAGGGAAAGTGGAGGCTGAAATGGCTTCTGTTCTACAATGTATGGTTCTAGATGAGAGGTGAGTTTATGTCTTATATGGGTTGGGTCTCTATATTTCTGTGTTAGAAGCTGCCATAGATCTAATCCTCATATATTCTTGTATCTACAGTTCTATTTTTGGACTTGTAAAGAAAGAGAGCTTCCCTTTTAGATTCTAGCTGGGAAGCTTATACTATTTTTGGCAAGGGATGGATAATGTTTTATGAGTGGGTAGAGAAATACTCTTTAATTATATGACTCAGTTTCCTCATCTATAAAGTTGAGATAATAAGATTGCTTATATTTTAGGTTGTGAGAATGAAATGACATAATGCAGGCAAAATAATTGTCCTGCAATAAGTGTTAGCTTCAGCATGTTTAGCTTCAGGCTTATGATTCCTTCTGAGCTATAGGGTGTCATCTTTACTTATCCCTGGGTAGTGGTCTTTGTATCTATCCCGGAAGACCCCAGTCCCTTCAATTCTAATGGTGGTTAGGCTGGTCAAGAAAAACAGGGACCCCTCTTGTACCCCGTCATTTTCACACATGTACCTCTGGATCTGGCTTCTTTGTTCTACTTTTTTTTCTTTTTTCTTTTCTTTTTTTCTTTTTTTTTTCTTTTTTTTTTTTGGTTTTTCTAGACAGGGTTTCTCTGTGGTTTTGGAGCCTGTCCTAGAACTAGCTCTTGTAGACCAGGCTGGTCTCGAACTCACAGAGATCCGCCTGCCTCTGCCTCCCAAGTGCTGGGATTAAAGGCGTTTGTTCTACTTTCTTGTTTCTCTATTATACGTGCTCCTTCTCCAGCTAAGAGTAGGCTCTCCTGCCTCTCTTATCATCCCCTTTCTGTCCGAAGGGACCCTCTGCTCTTTGTTAAAGAGATAATTGATGTAAGAAGAACTCGTGAAACAATCAGCCATTTCTGTTCTGTCTACCACTTTCGTTCATTTCATAGGTCACCCTTAATGTATTCATTGTTCCCTCAAGTTTCTTCCACAATCTATTCATCCACAATCTTACCAGTATGCATATAATGCAATATCAAAGTTACCTTTCATGTGTGATGACAATGATTTTTAACAACAAAGAGCATGTCATTCATCCATCCTCGAGCTTCTTGTTGGAGACATATTTCTAGAGTGTTTGTAGGGCTAACTAAGAGGGGTATGTCTGTCCCTGATTTTCTCACAACAGAACCTCTGTTGGCACAGGTGGAGAGGCTGATCCAGGAACGAGGCTGGGAGTTCATGTGGAATGAACGTTTGGGATACATCCTGACCTGTCCATCTAACCTGGGCACTGGACTTCGGGCAGGAGTGCACATCAAACTGCCCCTGCTAAGCAAAGTAAAGGAAATGTGGGGTTAGAGAGGGGTGTAGGTGAGAAGTGGGGTTTGATGAGGAGGGAGGAGGCACTCTGGAAGGAGCCAGTTATATCATATCATATCATGGCTAAAGGACAAGGGCAAGGTAGGAACAGCCCCTGCCTCTATTGACCTGCCCGTGATTTCTATCTTGCCTATAGGATAACCGTTTCCCAAAGATCTTGGAGAACTTAAGACTCCAAAAGCGCGGAACAGGAGGCGTGGATACTGCTGCCACAGGCAGTGTCTTTGACATCTCTAATCTGGACCGACTTGGCAAGTCAGAGGTGAGGTCTTATGAATTAGGTTGAGGAATTGCGATGAGACAGTGAGTGAGCCTTAGGAATGTAATAAAATCTGAAATAAAGTCCAGGTTGAGTGGGGGAGGGGAGAGAAAAAAATGCGTTTTCAGAGATACAAGATCAGAAAGAGAAAGAAAGAAACTAAGAAAGAAACTCAGGCCAGGCAAGGTGGCTCAGGCTTTTAAGACCAGCAGAGGCAGGGAGATCGCCTGAGAATCCCAGGCCAGCCTGGTCTCCACAGCAAGTTCCAGGCCAGCCAGGGTTACATAGCGAGATCCTGTCTGTAAATAAATAAAAAGAAGAGACAAAGAAGCTCACATAGATTACGGGACATAGAGATCAAGGAAGAGTGTCCTGCAGGTGGAGCTGGTGCAGCTGGTCATCGACGGAGTGAACTATTTGATTGACTGTGAACGGCGTCTGGAGAGAGGACAGGATATTCGGATCCCCGCACCTCTTGTCCATGGCAAACATTAACTCCCCATCCCCAGCAAACAAAATAAGCATATTTAATGGTGGCCTGTTCTACTTGCCCCTCACTCCCTGTCCTAGTAAAGATTCCATATTATGTCCCAGCTGTCTGTGTTCTTTCTGTTGGGGTGGTGAGGAGGAAGCAGGAAGTGAAAACAAAGAGTGGGGCCATTCATGTTGGCAGGAGCCACATATGCCGGAGCACTGCTTCTCAGTTGGGCAGTGGAGCGCATCACCCACGTCCCTCCTGAGAAGAATTAGAACACACTGCCATTCACAATATGTTCAGTATGGTGCAAGCTTTCTCCCTCAACTGAAGGAACAGTATCATAACAGGAAGCCAACAAAGCTGAGGGTCAGTGCCAGGGCCCAGGAGGATTGGAACCAGTCATAGAGGCCCCAGGCTGAGCTTCGACCTGTAACGAGACAAGGAATGGGAAGAATATCACGGTCTGTTCCCCAGGAGCCTTTGATGCTGCAGAACGAGCTCTCTGTGTATAGAGCCCTCTACTCCAGAGACTGTCTTATGTGGGCAGAGGGCCAGACAAGTTAGGACTTGGACTTTGGGTCAGATGACAGCTTCTCACACTGGGCAGTCGGTCACTTACCCCATTGTTCCAGGATCTCCTTCCCTTCGTGCTGGGCCCATGCAATTGCTTGTCGCTGTTCAGGACTCAGATAGGCCATTTGCTCAGGTGTGACAGCTACAGCCTGGACACTAGTGAGACTAGACAGCTGGGTGGGGTTGAATACCACCTAGACAGAGGCAAGGACAGGAGTCAGTACATCCATGGAACCCCGTTGGGACCCAACTCTCCCTCTGAGAACTCTAGGTCCCAGTCCACCAAAACTTACTGCAAACTTGGGAGCAGGGATGACAGAAATGGCAAGAGGAGTCAGGCCCTGGATCTGGTCCCGCAGTAATGCTGAAAGAGCCAGGTCCGGGATGCCAGCTGGTGAAGGAAGCAGAACACATCTCACTATCACAATCCACCCACGATGTAGTAACGAAACCCTGGCCACTCGTGACAATCAGTGGCCCAGCTTCCCCACCTGCTATTGTGCCAATTTCAGTGAAGATCTCAGGTCCCCAGTTACTGACTGGGCCAAAGCCGCCAGGCAGCACAAGGAGATAGGCAAGAACTTCTAGCTGTTCCTCAGAGCATGGGAGATGCAGGTTGCCCAGGAAGAGAGCTGCTTGGCTGTGGAACAGTCAGAAGAAAGGGAGGAGAATTCAGCTTCGATGATGGAGGAAGAGATGAATTCAAAGGGACTTCCTTCCTTCACGGGCCCACCCATTTGTGAGCCCATCTCCACCACAGCACGGCCACCCCAGACCTTCCATAGGTAACCTAAACTCCCAGCTGCTGATGTGCTGTAACTCCTCTGGCCGCAGGCCGCAGAGTGTGTGGCCCAGCGCTGTCAGATAAATGAAGTCCAGGTGGCTCACACGCCGACCACTCTGCCGCAGGAAACTGGAGACCACGGCACGGAGCTGGTAGGGCACAAGATAAAGAGATAAATCATGGGGAATTAATGGATGGGAAAATGACGAAGGGAGTGGAAGGGCTCCTGGACTATATTGACTTGTTCTAACCATCAGAAGATCCTATAGCAGTGAAGGAAAATCAAGGTAACATTCTTGCCCTCCCTCACAAAGATACTAAGAGGAGAAAGGGGCTAACGGATACAATGTATCCAGGACCTCAGAGAACAAATCACAGAGCTCCTAAAGTCACTAATATAGAGCATTAAGAAAGAGAAAGCTGAATGTGGTGACACACTTGCAATCCCAGAATCTGGGAGACAGAGGCAGGAGGATCAGAAGCTCAAGGCTATCCTCAGCTCTGGAAGAGGGTCAAGACCAGGGTGGGCTACATAAGAAGACCCTGTCTACAAAAAACAAAACAACCGAAATCAAGAAAAGATAGAAAGAATGGTCTGAAAGTATCTCAGGAGAAAATCCCTTGGGCTTTTGCTAACTTAGAGGACTAGGTCTACAGGATGGATGTCTGGGGCAAGGCGAAGAAGGTGTTACCTGGACAGAGCTCCAGCCATCTATTTGCCCCAGACTGCTGAGCACACCCCAGTCCACCAGCGTAAGCTCTTGCAGTTCCCGCTCTCCCAGACCTCTCAGGAGCTGGCCCAGCTGCAAGATCTGCTCAGGACGGAATCCCCGAGGAGTGCCCCACAACTAGGAGGAAGACAGGGGCGATGTGAGTAGAAAAAGCACCGGACTGGGAGTCAAACACAGGATCTTGGACTTTAGCTGCGGGACACCGGTCCGATCACACTCATCTTGTTCTCAGTTTCCACAACAGAGAAATGAGAGTTTCTCTAGTTTAGGGGTTACTGAAAGGCTGGATTCTCCATTCTAGTTGAGAACAAGCTCTAGGCCACGAATTCTAAACTCTATACGTACAAGACCCCTTGAGGTACCTGCTAAAGTGCAGATCCCAGATCCAAACTCCTGAGATTCTTAGTCCAGCATGGGACCCAGCAATTGCCTTTTAAGAACCTGCTCCTTGGGCACTTTTGATAGACATTCAGTTAGGCCCTCTATCTATATTGTACTACTCTTTCTTCAGTATTGACCCCCTGACCTTCCACTTAGAATCCAAACCTCTCGCTTTCACCTACTGCTTCCCCACCTCTTACCCGAGTCTTCACCCCCTTTTGTCTCATATCACACTCAACTTCCTCATGTTTTTAATCCCTCTGGCCCTATTAGCCTCTCCTTCCCTAACCTGCTTGGCCTTGCCCATGGCTGCCTGCAGTTCCTCGGGACCAAGTCCTGGATCTCCAGCAAACAGTGACAGACAGTCCTCAAAGTCTGCGAGTTCCATCTCTGCGATCTGTGTGGCAGACCAGGCTGCTGGGAAGGTGCCCCGTATGTCTGCACAGCTTGGTACGGGTTCTGAAGGCAGAAGGCAGAGACCAAGGGTCAGTCTAATACTAAATGATGCCTCCAGTGATACCTGCAGATTGTTTAGCCTTTGGAGGACAGAGCAGTGTGGGCAGCGTGGGTTAGGGAACGATGACAGTGAGAAATACAGGGCTCAAGGGGCATTTGAACAGAAGCGACTGGCTATCACGAGGCCATCCTTTGTTAAGTGGAAGACAGGGGAGATTGCTCAGGTGTTTAATGAGAGCTGAATTAGAACCCAGGTCTCTAGCCTCATGATGTCTCCTTCTGTCTAGGGATTTCCCAACAGACAGCGCCACACTTTGCCGGTCAGAGGGAACAAGAAAAATTGTTTTGTTTTGAGACAGTGTCTCCTGTAGCCCAGGTTGGTCTTAAAATCTGCTACGTAGTTAAGGCTGACCTTGAATTCCTGATCATCCTGACTCCACTCCCAAGGGTTTGGGTAACAGGTGTGTATACCACCACACCCGACTTTAAACATTTAATGGGTTATAAACTCCCAGGATTATAGACCCTGACAACTAGAAGAGACCTTGAATATCATCTTCTAACCCTTGTGCTTTACTGATGATCAAAACTCAGGGAGCAGGAAAACAGCTCGGAAGGTCCAGCACACCTAGAACCCAGCCTCCCACCCCACTGCGGTGTCCGTGAGGGAACCCAGGGCCTTGTACATGGCAGCCGAAGCTCAGCCACCCACAGTCACCCATCCAGGCTTCCAGTTGCATTGTTTGCCTTGCCGCCTTCTCCCACACGCCCTGCTGGAGGACTTGGGAGCTTCACCTTGGAGACCCTCGGCAGCCGGCTGCACAAGTCCAGCTACTAGAGCTGCTTTCTTGTGGGTAAGCTGGGGTCCCCCACACAGATGACCCACTCTGCTCTGCTCCCAGCTCTGCTGCTTTTCCAGAAGCCGCTCCAGGGTCTCTGGGCCCAAAGCCTCCTGCAAGAGAGAGTAGGGGGAAGGAAAGGCAATCTGGCAGTCAGGGCCAGGAGCTATAGTTTCAAGATCTTGCAGCAGGGCTTGGGGCTCAGGACTGGAGGTGCTGAAGCAGGTATGCCAGGAATTTTAAGCCCACCTGGGCTACAGACTGAGTTCAGGCCTGCCTGACTGTCTCAGAAAACCAAACAAACAAGCAAAAAAACCCAAACAAACAAAATGGAAAACAAAAGCTATAAACAAGTCCTGCCTTTGTTCAGCAGCCTCCCTCCCCAGGCACAGACTGCCCTTCCTTTGTCCTCTATGACCTAGGTCTCGAGAGCCACCCCTCAGTCTCCTTGTTCCTTCACCTCACCCTGGGGATCAAAGAAATAGCCTCAGGAGACAGGGTGAATACGAGGCGTCCAGCTTGCTCTACTTCGTCCCGGCTCCACAACTCTGGCTTTCTGGGGGGACAGATGGGACAACATGGAGCTGAGTGAACTGGGAGAAAAGATTGGGGACTCAGGGTACCTTCAAGCATATGGGATGGGATGCCACCCTGGCTGATGGTCAAGGGCCTGGGTATAGGATGCTACCAAAGGGCCATACCCAAGAACAGGCTCCTGCAACAGCAACCTTCCCAGTTCTGTGGTAAATGTCTCTCCTAGGCAGAAGCCCTGCAGCTGACTGAGCTGGGACAGTAGAATTGGTAAAGGGATCCGTCGTGTGCTCTCTATTCCCAGGAATCCAACCAAGGGGCCCAGTGTATCCAGCACTTCTTCTGAGATCGGGGTCTCCTTTGGAGCCTGGAGAGAGGCATCACGCCTTGGACAATGCACCGGACCCACAGCATCAGACACTTTGAACAGGGCACCAAATCCCTTGACGCCCCCCCTCCCCTCCTATGTGCAACTCAGCAGCCATGAAGGCTCTTATTCACTGCTTTACAAACCCGAGTGAGCTCAGCCAGAAGCAGAGAGAAAGACCAAGAGGCAGAATTCAAAGGATTTCTTAGACTCCAAGGAACACGAGCACGAAACATGAAGGAAGTTGATCAAAAACTCAAGAGGCAGATCTAGAAGCCAAGGCCAGTGGGTAGGTTAGCAGTCTAGGGCTTGGGCCTAGGAGTGAAAGAGCTCTGAAGAGGGGCACAGCAGATCTGAGTCTGAAGGGGTGAGCTCTTACCAGGACATTTAGGGCCCGCTCTGCCAAGGCTGCCCTGTGGAGTGGGGTCAGGGCCAGCAGCTGCTCCGGGGCACCTTGGACCAACTCGACCACCAACATAATGGAATCACCGGACAATCTGTCCATCAGCTGGATCCTATTATTGAAATTCGACAGTGATGACACTCAAGTGGAAGGGAGCTGAGCTGAGGAGGGATCGACAAGCCCCAAGTTCCTAAAATCAGATCTCAACTGTGACTCTACGCTGACGTTCAGCAGTCCTGAGCGGGTTCCCACCAGGCTCGGGAAGGAAGAGCTCAAGGGTGGTGGTTATCTCTAACTAGCTGTTGAAACAATCCCACCTGATCTGACGAACTCAAAAGCCCCAGGTATTAAACACTGTTCAAATCTCTTAGCATTCCAGGAACTCCGGTTTTCTGACTCATGGTCCAAGATCTTCTACCTGTACATAGTTACATACATTTAAATGGCCTTTAAAAGGAATAAAACAGAAATCAGAAGTGGTACCTGTGCTCTCTATATAGAAAAAGGCCAAGTGTATGAGAACCAAAATCTACAAGAAATCTTGCAAACATGTATGGGCAATTAGCTACTTTCGCCATCCTCACATCTTCAGGAAGTCTTTAACTCCAGCCTTTCCCGCCTCTTACTTGCAGCTCAGATGGCAAGGGGCTGGGAAAATGAGAAAGGTACTCATGAACTAGAGACCGGAGAGATGGCTCAGTGGCTAAGAACACTGACTGCTCTTCCAGAGGATCAGGGTTTGATTCCCAGCTCAGAATCATCTAGAACTCCTATTCCAGGAGACCCGACACTGTCTTCTGGTCTCTGTAGGTAGCAGGATGTACTTGGTGTGTAGAAATATATGCAGCAAAATAACCATACACATAAAATAAAATAATAAATTATTAAAGATCTAAAAAAAAAAGGTTGAGTCTGGTGCCACATGCCTTTAAGCCAGAGGCAAGTGGATCTCTAGGAGTTCCAGGCCAGCCTGGTCTACACAATGAGTTCCAGGCCAGTGAGACCCTTTTAAAAAGATACTCATAAACCAGAATCTCAGGGATGGGGGAGCCTCTCACTAGCCTTCTCTCCCCCAGTTCATACTCGAATCCCCTTTCTAACATTCCGACCATAAGCTTAGGTTTGGATAGCACAAACTGATCAGGAGCTCACTACTTCAATTGTATTACATTGTGCAAAAAACTCTAAACTTTTATCTTGTTAATCCTAGTCTTGCCCCCGTGGAACCACTCACAAATAAACCTATACATCTCTATTTGATAGCTTCTCAGGATCTTGGAGGCTTTTTAAGACCCTTCATCCCCTGCCCCCATTCACTCCTCTGAACACACTGAAAACACAGTGTGCTAATCAGATTACAATCCTCTAGGGCATAAATAGACCATTTCCAGGCAGTGGTGGGGCACACCCTTAATCCCAGCACGTGGGAGGCAGAGACAGGCAGATCTTTGTGAGTTCAAGGCCAGCCTGGTCTACAGAGCGAGTTCCAAGAAAGCCAGAGCTACACAGAGAAACTCTGTCTTGAAAAACAAAAAACAAACAAACTAAAAAGATCATTTCCTCCTTCATTTCAGTTACTGCACATCTACACATCCATTAATGTAGCCTAGATTTTTCCTAAGTTCACCTGATGACCACAACACGTAATTGCCAGCCTGTGTCAGGGCCGTTCTTGGGAGTGGATGGATATGTAAAAGATCTTTGAGAGATTCCTGTTTGGGACTGTAGGGCTACCTCTTCTGGGTATTTCCCAAGAAGGAGCGTCTACTCAAAGGTGAGCATCCTGCGGCCCCCATATCTCCAGGCAGCCACTTACGGTAAGTCCAGGAGTAGCTTTGTGTCGAGCTCATTCAGTTCTGGCCCCAGGGGAGTCAGCTCTGGCTCTGGCATTGTCATCCTCCGCTGTAGCTCTGCCCAGATACAGGCCCGCTGGGAGGTATTGAGCAGAGAAGGCAGGGTGAAGACAGAGCTGGGCATGGAGCCTGGGATTCTGAGCCCAGGGTCCACGCTTCCCACTAAAGCCTCCCTCTCACCAGGCTCCCTCGAACACCGGTGGGCAGTTGGTAGAGCATGTGCACCACGGCGAGGAAATCAACCAGTGAGCTGATCTGCTGCAGAAAGTCACAGGACATGCCCCCTGCCAGGTTGCCCAGAGCCCTGCAGGCATTGAGTGGGAAGATGCTCTTTAACACTTGTAATAGCCTGCCTGATCCTTAATATCAGCACTCTCCACACAGAGACTGTTCTCATTGATAGTCATCTACAGCTTGTGAAATGTTTGTACATAGATAACATCGTTGGCTTCCCATAACATCATCGCTGTTTAGCAGCGAGAAAACAAAGATCTACAAAGGTCAAGGGATATTCTTAACATCGGTCTGCTGGAAGTTGAGACTAGAGCTGTCTTCGGATTCCAAAGCCCCTGCTTCTCTTACTGTAGGTGTAAGTAAAGTGATACTACTTCTTTCTCTAGTGGCTCTAAAGTCACCTTGAATTAAATTAGGAACAGCAAATGTCTATTAGGAGTTTCTACTGAGCCAGGTACCATGTGAAGGATAGTATGTGCCTTGATTTCATCCAGTTTTCACAATAACTTTATTTTAATTCTCATTATATAAGAGGAAAAAATCTGAAGCTTAGATTTAGAGATTTGACTCTTGGTAGCAAGGATGTGATACAAGCCCAAGTTTTCTGAGTCCCACAGCAATAACTGGATATCTGTGGCACCGGGGAAGGGAAGGAGGAAAGCAAGGGGAGGGAAGAAAACCCAAATGCTGGCTAGGCTGGAATAATAGCCCATTTAGTGAGCACTTAATAACAACAACAATAATAAAACCAACTGAATTGAACTGACTAAGCCCAAGCTACTCACTGCAGATTCCTGAGGGTCAGGTTGGTAGGCACCTGCATCTTCTTCCAGAGAAACTGTGCCTATAGACAGACAAAGAGGGAACAGTTCCCAACAGAGGTACAGTCCTAAGGACCTCAGAGGTGAGCATGAGGCCTTATTTCTTCACTTTGTGATTCCTACCAGTCCCCTTTCCCCAGAGTCCTACTGGGGGAGGGGGGGAAGGGGGAGGGAGAGAGCGCAGTGATACGGGATAAGTTATCAGAGCAAGGGCTGAGTAAACGAAGTAGAAAAAGCATAGAGGGTGTTCCCATGGCAGAAGAAAGAGTTACCTGCTGCTCAGACCAAGGCAGCTGCCGATAGCGCCTTCGGTTCGCCAGAAGAGCCGCAGTGTCCAGCTGTAGAAGCTTTAGTGGGAGCAGGGGAAGCAGGCAGTCTGGCCAAGTGGTGGGGCTGGGCTGCTGGCAGTGATGGGTACAGCAGTGCAGTGATAGGTGGGAGGTTCTGCACTGGCCCTCAGAGAAGGGCAGAAAGGGATCAAAGCCAGGATGGGGAGGATGGCATTTGCCCTTGCAGCAGTGAGCACTTAGGAGCCCTCACGCCTCAGGCTGTTGGGGTTGTGTTGAGCTAGTTAAACACCTGATGAATGGAAGTACCCGAGCTTTTCTCAGCCTCATTCTTTTTGTCTGAAAGCAGGAGGCTGGCCTGGAGGATCTCGGGCCTTCTGGCTTTGACAGTGTGGGATAATGGGAGCAATAATGTTCTGCATCTAGACTGGGATGCTGTTCAGATCTAGGTGGGCACAGAGGTCACTGAACTCTCAGAGCTTCTGTAGGGGGAGTTTGTGAGGCAACACCAGCCCGATGAAGCCACCCACAAGATGGAGAGGTGCTCAGTCTGGGGGTCCCGCACGTACCTGACCAGGAATGCACACGGTTGCGCCAGCACCTGTTGCACCCATATTTTTAACACCATCTTTTACCTGCATGAGAATGAGTGGTACCTGTGTGCATGTGTGCATGAAAGCGTGCATGATTGTGTGGGGTCTCTGACCACAAGGAAGGTGCCCACCCGCTGTGTCCCACCCATCTTTGCTTATCTCATTCTCCTGTTCTCATACCCGAAAGGTCTGCAGCAGTGCAGCGGTCTGGCAGGCTGAAAGCCTTGACAGCTCAGGGCCCAGGCAAGAACAAGCCCCAACCAGAACTCGTTTAGGGATGGCCTGGAGTGTCTGGGGACTGAGACCTGGCAGCAGAGGGTGCAAGGAGCAGAGTTCCTCCAGGGATAGCTAAGGGACAAGAGACAAGTGGTCTGAAGAAGGGAGGGGCAGGATGTTGGAGACAATAACCCTGTACAGTAAGAGCAACAGGTATGAGAGGAACTGACAGGGAGGGCAGAGCCGAGGCAAGAGTCATGGGAACAGGGCCCAGAGCCTCTAGGGGATACGGAGAACTTGATGCTACTCACATCGTGCCTAGGGAGGAGCCTTCCAAATAACAAAACAGCCTGTAATGGGATAGAAAATGAATTGGTAGCTCTCAGTTCCCATCAGCCAGGTCCCAAACAGGTCCCTGGACCTGCCCTCTCAACCATCCCATGGACCAACCTCTCTGAGGGGTCTTCTTGAGCTGAGAAAGGGGAAAGAGGCTTACCCAGGAAAAGGAAGGGTTGATGATATCTCTACATGTGATTCTCATGACTGGGGCGTCAGGGAGTAAGACAAGCCCACCTGGGCAGGTGTGACGCTGGCTCCCTGTAGGGCAGGAAGCATGGCTCTAAGCTGGGGCTCTGAGAGCTCCTGCAGGAAGCGGAGGCCCAGCTGGGGAAAGAGAGGTGCCCAGACCCGCAGCTCTCGGGGGCTTAAGACAGCTCCTCCGGATGAACGCAATACTCCCAGAAGTTCATATGCCACCTGGAAGAGAGGAGGGCTTGGGACTGGGGAGAAAATACAACTGTATCCAGGACTGCCCTTCCAAACTCACATCTGGATTTACCAGGGCTTGGGCAAGTACTTGAAACCAGGGATGAGACCAGAGTGGACCTGGTTCAAGATCACAAAAGGAGTCATTGGGAAGGACTAGGAAGAGGTGAAAAGAGGCAAGAATGAGTCGGCGCTAAGCAACAGAGATGGCAGGGAGTGGGATTAGGAACCCACATCACTGTGCTTAACCTCGGTTGGTGCAACTGGGCAAGTCACTCATACAGTCCCTGGGGCAATCTGGAGTCTTTCCGATTTGTACCAAGGGGCTCACCCGTCCTTCTGGGCGGAGGGTCCCATTGGCAGCGCACTCCAGCAGGCCTTGCTCTACTGGCCCCATTGGATCACTCAAGGGCACCAGACTCTGCAGCTCTTCAGGACTCAGGAAACAGGCTAGGGACCCAAGCCTGAAGGGGGCATGCAGTTGACCTTCATGTGGTCACTGATACTATACCCAGGGGTGAACTATTTGGTACACAGAGTAGGCACGTAAGCTAAACTAGGAAATGTGAGCACAATATATCAGTTTCCCTCTGAGCCCCTAGATCGCCAGGGCCATGTCCTCCTCTCTCGCCCCTTCCTTCCTAGGGGACTTTCCCTGCTTCTCTACCACTTCCACGCTGGCTATGGTCGATTCCACCACGCACCTGCGTACTTGCTCCTCCCCATCCTCCATGCTCTGGTTTACTAGGCTACGGAGCACATGTCGGGCATGCCCTGGCCCAAGACCTGCCACTGGCCAGCTGTCCTCCAGGGCCTGGATCTGAGATGGGGAAGGAGACATGGGGTAATGGTGAGACAGGGACCCCACTAGGAGAGATACTACTGACTCCCATTCCATCTTGAGG
The DNA here is from genome assembly GCF_018167655.1 of Microtus oregoni. Taxonomy (NCBI): domain Eukaryota; kingdom Metazoa; phylum Chordata; class Mammalia; order Rodentia; family Cricetidae; genus Microtus; species Microtus oregoni. The sequence continues at coordinate 22,805,199 of NW_024543090.1, forward strand.
AGGATGGTGTGATGGAATAAAGATGATTCTCCTACCTGATGAGGGCTGAGCTGTAGAAAGTTCTCCAGTGGAAGATAGGGAAGCAAAGGCAGCACTGCCCACAGCAGCTCCTGGGGCCAATCAGGTACTTCTCCAAACAGCTCAGGGGCCAGCAGGCGCTTGGCCAGGGCCTCCTTCTGTTCGGGCTTCATTCCTGAACTGTGATCCCGGATGGCAGCCAGGCTAAGGAGAGTAACAGGTGCTAGCGTTTTTCTTATATCCTCTCCGCTGCAGCCTTGTCACTGTGGACAGGACGGGGAGCTCTGCAGGTGAACTCTGACCTGACTCTGACAGAGGCGGGGGGGTGGTGCTTACACACTGTCATTGGCCAAGAGCGATGGTGGGAAGCGCATCAGGTCAGGGACGGCCAAGAAAGGGATGAGCGGCGACAAGTCGATGAAGAGCTGGGAGGTGAGGCGTGGGTACCGCTGAAGCAGCAAGGCTGTCAGGCGACCCATGGCCTGCTCCTCAGATGGCGGCACCTGGGAAAACACAGAAACGGATGCTGCCTCTGCGGGCATCCGCTATCTTCGCCACCTCCTCTTTAGGGTTCCCCTTGTCACTGAAGCAATCCCCCAGAACACTAGGGTCTGGGGGCCTTTGATCTCTTTATTCCTTTTCTCCCTGCTCCCCTTCCCTCTGCCCACCTTCAGCTGAGCCCAGGAACGACGCATGAGTGTCAGGAAGCCCTGGGCAGCCTCCATCTCCGCTGAGAGCACCAGGTGCTGAAGATCTTCTGGAGGCATGCGCAGGTAGGCCTGGGAACAGGAGGCTAGGGTGGGTCTGACCTCAGTGAGCAGACGTCTCAAGCCACAGCTGTCCCTCAGCCACCCAGGCGTCCCTCCACCTACCTGCACTAGAATTTTCAGGACCCAAACACTCTTCTCCCTCTGGAGTAGATCCCACAGTACAGGCTAGTGAGAAGGAAATGCAGGAAGAGCACTGTCTTTTTGCTCCTCCTCAAGCTTCCCCAGGGACTTTAGCTCAAGTTGTGGGGATGCTTGTACGCCCTTCCTCTGAAGTTCGTATGCACCTCTCTTCAGACGGTAGGCCCCATTCAGTCTGGGGCCATGTCCTATCTTCTCTCGTACGGTCTCCTACGCCAGGCTTATAGTTGGCTCCACAAATACATGTAAGCCTGAACCAGACTACAATCACTGTAAATAATTCCATTTTGTTCAGTCTAAGGCTTGAAAAAGTGGCCCTGACATGAACTAACAAAATTTCACAAAGTGCCTTTACATAACAGATAATCAACAAACTAATGATGAAATTTAACACACTGATAGCTCCTTTCGTCATATGGAAAGAAGCGGCAACAGGAAAACATCGCTTGCCTGAGGTCACAGTAATTTATGTGGCAGATGAACCTGACCTGTTTTCTAACTTGTGGTCCCTTAAGTCTTTCTTTTTCACTCTTACGTTCCAGCCCATGGCTCTCACTTGTTAGGGAGAGGATTAAAACCCTGTACTTCCTGTAGCAGGCCACGGGAGAATCACGAGTGTGACAGAATAATGGAGTTTATCGCATGTTTCTGAATCATGCACTAGGCTAAGCCCGCAGCATGTTGCATTCCACGGAGCCTTCACAACTACCCTAAAAGTTAATATCTTTTTCACTCAGATTATAGATGAGAAGACAGAATGACCAGCCGAGGTTAGCGGCCCAAGCCAGCCGGGCTCTACAGCAGTGTGCTCTCATCACTGGAGTACGACACTACTCCTTCCTTCTCTATTCGAGAAACTTCCTGAGGCCCCTTCCCTTGCTCCAGGACATTTATACTCACGCTGAAGCAGGAGAGGAGCTCCACCTTGCTCAGACCAGAGCCAAGGCCGACAGTGGGCTCTAAGCCTGGTGGGGTGGGTTCTTCTTGCTGCAGGTACTCCCCGACTGTCCTCAGCACACTTCTCCGGCCCTCTGGGCGGAAGGCATCCCAGAAGGAACAGTTGTCTGGGAGACTAGAGAGCAGCAGAGCTTGACCCAACATCCCCTGAGTCTCAGCACCCCCAGCCCCTGGTCCCAAAAGGAAGGTCAGTAGGCGCAAGAGATAATGCAGGCGTGTGGGGTGGGTGAGGGCTGGCACAGAGGCCTGGCAGCGTGGCAACTGGGATAACATGCCAAGCAGAAAGGGACCAGGAGCCAGACAGAGTGGGGATGGCCCCAGAGGTGGCAGGGAAGGCAGCAAGGGGCCCAGCATGCCTTCTAGAAAGCAAGTGTCATTGCCTCCACGACTTATTCTGCACTGGCCTGCTAGCCAAGCCCAGAAGGGAACCAAGGCCTCATACATGGTGTCATTGGCACAGACCATGAGCAGGAAGCTGCCTCCATCCGGGCAGCGTTCTCCACAGGGTCCGACGTGGCAAGGTGGGAAGTCAGTAGGATCCAAAGTGGGACCTTGACATACATGCTGCACCCATGCCTGGTTCCGGGGGGGCACAGCCTGCAGACTCTCCTCCACACACAACCGTTCAGCCCACAGTGTCTCATTCTCCAGGAAGCAACCCCAGAAGATGTCCGGGGTAAGGGGCACAGGGACCAAGCCTTCTGGGCAGCTGGTGGGGGGTGGGAGCAGACCAGCACAGAGTTGCTTTACCAAGCGACGGTTGGGGCCAGACAGGGAAGAAAACGAGAGGTTACCGCAGATCATATCCAGAAATTGATCAGGAAACTGATCATGGCAGGCCTGGAGCCAACCTTGGGCACGTGGTGCCCATGAGACTGCATACCATATAGCTGTCTGGCAGATGACAGCCGTGCTAGGACGGGGCTGCGGGGTGGCAGAAGGGGGCGGTGGGGTGACAGGAGGGGGCGGTGAAGTGGCAGGAGGGCGCGGTGGGGTAGCAGGAGGGGGTGGTGAGGTGGCAGGAGGGGGCGGTGAGGTGGCAGGAGGGGGCGGTGAGGTGGCAGGAGGGGGCGGTGGGGTGGGAGGCTTGATGTGCTGGCAGAGCAAGTAGATAGAGAAGTTGGAAATGCTGTAGGGTGGCTCTGGGCCCGAGTGGTTCTCGCAGAGGGCCTCTATAGAGATGGCTCGCCGCTGCCGGGGGCTGATGTGAGCTGCAGGCTGGGAAGCCCTGGGCAGAGGCACACCTCTGCTCAGGCAGTGCAGAAGGGCAGGGGGTGGTGGTGGTGCTGCAGAGAGAAAGCCCAGCGCTTGGGCATCCCAGGAAAGGTTGTTCCGCATGCCCCTGGGTGCACAGGGAGGAGCAAGCAGGATGGGATCAGGCCACATTTCCTCCAGTTGAAGATTCTGAACCTAGCTCAGAGCTCTCTAGGGGGTGTGGCCAGCATAGGCTTTTCCTGGCTTGAATACTGGGATAGAGGAAAGGACACAAAACTGCCTGGGACAGCCTACCTCTATCCACTTGGTCCTATCCTACTTGCTTTCTTTATCTGGTTTTAGGAAGCTTAAACACAACACTTGTTTGGCCTCATATCAGGAAATCATCCTGACGACTGAGTATGTCCAATTGTGCTCTGGCATTGTCACACTGAAATAGAGGTGCCCAGGCGTCTGCGTGCCCCACTCCAGTCCCATCTTTACTAACCTCATCAACTCTCTCTCTCTCTCTCTCTCATTTTGTTTTTAGTTTTCTGAGACAGGGTTCTCTGTGTAACAGCCCTGGCTATCCTGGAACTCGCTCTGTAGACCAGGCTGGCTTCGAACTGAGACCCGCCTGCCTCTGCCTCCGAGTGCCGGGATTAAAGGCGTGCGCCTCCACTGCGGGCTTATTTTATTCCTCACAATAACTCTGCAGTAGTGATTACTTTGTTTCCCAAAGGGGCAAGTGAGGCACAGCAAAAGTGATGTGTCTTCTAAGATCACTTGACAACGAAGAAGGTGAGTTAGAAACCAATCCAGGCATCACACTCCAAAACCACTAATCCACACTCCTCCTGGTAGCTGTCTGACTTCTGGGGGCTAAAGCCTTCAGCATGCCCCCTACAGACTGCTCAGACCCAGCTCCCCAGAAGTGGAGGTCTCCTGTTACTTACCATAAGAGCAGCTGTTGAAGGTTCCCTAGGAGGGAAAGAGCAAGGAAGAAAACGAGCCTAGTCATAGCTTCTTTCCCTGCTACAACCCAGCCCTCACCCTGGCAGCACTTACCTCCCTGACACTGCCCATTGGCATCGGGCTCTGGCTGTCCCATAATAGAAAAGACCTCATCTTGCAAAGAGTGAGTGACGCGGAGCAGCCCCTCCTGGAAGGCAGCATAGAGGGGGGCCCCCACTGTGCGTAGCAGACCACCCCAAAGAGCCTCCTCAGAGCCCAGATCTCCTGTTGGGGTAAGCAAGCCCAACAGACCCTGTAGAAGGTGAGGCGCTGGTTCTCTCCCATCCAGACCCGTGGCATTGGTTGGGTCCACACTGGGCTGCAGTTGCACCAGGGCCTGCCAGCGTGTACCCTCTAACAACAACATCAGAGAAGGCAGCCAATCAGCAGCCAGGACACAGTCGGACGGCCCATCACGGGTGCATGGAGGCCTCGTCGGAGCAGGGGCGCCTCCAGGAACTAAAGCTCCCAATAGTACCTCTACAAGTCCACCCAGGACACCTGACTGGTGCCCCAAAAAGTCCCGTGGAGTCTGTTCCTGTCCCAGGAGCGCCAGCACATCTCCCAGAAGCCCTAGCATGGGCTCCCAGTCTGGGCTACCTCTCAGTGTCACGAGGAAGTCATGGAGTCGAAGTGCAGGGGGCTGGAGAGGTGGGGGCTCTCCCACTGGTCCCTCCCCCATCCTCCCGAGCTCAAAAGAAGAAGAAACGTTGGCCAGGAATGCAGAGAACCGTTCCTGGCTGAGGGAACGCTGAGGAGCTTGGTCCAGACTGGAGAGGAATGACTTCAGAAGGGAGAGAGCAGGATCCAAAGACTGAGGCCCAGCAAGGGCCAAAGTCACTATAAGAAGAGAGATGAGAAGTCACCAAACGAGAAAGCCTAAAGCCCAAAGAAGCCTTTCCCCTCTGCACTGCTGAAGATAAGTGAAATGAGCTGACTAGCCTACAGCAGTGTTCCTCACCCTGTGGGTCATGACCCCGCTGGGATTAGGAGGACACTTTCACAGGGGTGGCCTAAGACCATCACAAACACAGATATTTATAATATGCAGTAGCAAATTTACAGTTATGAAATCACAATGAAAATAATTTTACGGTTGGGGGTCACCACAGCAGGAGGAACCGTGTTAAAGGATCGGTGGGTTAGGAGGGTTGAGAACCGCTGCTCTAAGGGGAGTCTTGGTCTGCTTTCGGAACCTTAGTGCCACCTGCAGCACCAATCTCTGCCCTCTTCCTTGTCTGTTAGCTGTTATCTAACTGGTAACCTCCACACTGTTACTTACAGACTTTTTTGTTTTTGTTTGTGTTTTTCTTTTGTTTTTCGAGACAGAGTTTCTCTGTAGCTTTGGAGCCTGTCCTGGAACTAGCTCTTGTAGACCAGGCTGGCCTCCAACTCACAGAGATCCGCCTGCCTCTGCCTTCCGCGTACTAGGATAAAAGGCGCGCGCCACCACTACTAGGCTTATTTATAGACTTTTTAAAACAACGATTCTCTATATAATCCAGGCTGGACTCAATTCTCAATCCTTTGCCTCAGAGTGCTGGGCTCACAGGCACAAGCTACCATATTCAGCTAGCCTGCACACTCTTGCCTTATTAAAGGGAACGGTGAGGCCAGTGAGATGGTTCGGTAGGTAAAGGCATCTCTTGCCAAGCTTGGCAATCTGAGTTCAAAACCCAGTAGTTGTTCCTACCTCTACCTGTGTGTCATGGTTCCTCGTGTGTGTGTGCATGCAGAGTTTTAAAAAGAAGGGAAAGCTCATTCTCTCTCTCTCTCTCTCTCTCTCTCTCTCTCTCTCACACACACACACACACAGTTTTTAAAAGATGGGAAAGAGTATTCTCCTTCATGCCCAGCCTACTTCATGTCTCACCTTTGTGTGAGAGCAGCAGAGGCAGCAGCAGCAGTGCAGGCAGCAGGGGCCAGCAGCTCGGAGCCATGTTTACAGGCACACACTTGTCCTAGAGGTGAGTGCTGGTTATTCTCACCTTGAAGGAATAGCCAGGTGAGGACAGGGCATTATAGGCAGCCTGTGGTTTCTCTGACACGGTAGTATGGCTTCTCAGGAAACAATATCTGTAACCTGACATCAGGTTTGTCACCGGAGCCACTGAATACCTGATCCTTTGGCTGTGGGAGGAGGGTGTACTTCTGTTAGAGGGACCAATGACAGGGGATTGCAGAGCCCTCGAAGTATTAGCCAAGGAGAGAGCTTGAGTTGGGAACCAGAGAGAAGTAGGTATACATGGGAACAGGAGACTAGAAATGCAATCTGGGGATCTGCAGAAAAAAAAAATGTAAAATGCAGAAAAATGCAAATAAAGAGGGTTCAAAAGGGGCCTGAGAGGCAAAGGAGATTTGAAGAATTTGAGAAAGGAACTGGGCAGTCAGCAGAGGAAAGATATTGGTTAAGATAGATCCATTTCAAAGGTGGAACTCTGAAAGAAGAGAGCTATTACTTTAAATTTGCTACCTAGACTCACACAGTATTGGTGCTGAAGAGATGGCTCAGCAATTAAGGGTGTACGCTGCTTTTGCGGAGGAACTGAGCTTCACTCCTAGCACCCATATTAGGTGGCTCACAACTGCTTATAACTGCAGTCCAGGGGAATCTGACGTCTCTGGCCTCTAGGGACAACTACACTCATGTGCCCATACCTACACAGAGACAACACACACATACACTTAAAAATAAATCCTTAGAATCCTGCAATATTAAGAGATAGGCAGGACTTCAGGAACCAAATAGGTAATTAATAGGTAAGGAAAGAGACCCAGAGAGCTGTGACCTGCTGATTAAGCCATTCGAATACTGCAGCTTCTCTTTCTCTCTCAAATTAAACTCCCTACACAAGGAATCCTGTTGACGGATTAGAAAGACTTCATTCGAAATGAACTGATCTGGTCACTTTTCCTTGTATAAAAATCCTATGTTGTGGGGCTGGGGAGATGGCTCAGCAGTTAAGGGCACTAACTATTCTACCAGAGGACTCAAGTTTGATTCCCAGTACCACACAGCAGCTCACACCATCTCTGATTGTAGTTCCAGGGGATCTGACCTCTTCTTCTGGCCTCTGAGAGCACCAGGTATGCACAGGGTGCATTGACATACATGCAGACAAATCACCCATACTTATTAGTATTATTATTATCATCACATCGTCATCATTATCTTATTTTTTTTGAGACAGAGTCTATAAAAAAATTTGTTTTGTTTTTAATTTTCGAGACAGGGTTTCTCTGTGTAACAGTCCTGGCTGCCCTGGAACTCTCTATGTAGATTAGGCTGGCCTAGAACTCAGGGATCTGCCTGCCTCTGCCTCTTGAATGCTTGGATTAAATGGACATGCCACTGTTCTTGGCTATAAACTTGTTTTCAATTTAAAAAACAAAACAAAATCAGGCCAAGGTGCTATGGTGCACACTTTTAATCCCAGCACTGTGTAACAGCCAGGACTGTTACACAGAGAAACAAAAACAAAATTTATTTTTATTTTAGGTGCATTTGTGTTTTGTCTGCATATATATGTCTGTGTGAGGCTGCCAGGTCTTGGATTACAGCCAGTTGCAAGCTGCCGTGCGGGTGCTAGGAATTGAAACCAGGTTCCCTGGAAGAGTAGAGTAGTCAGTGCTCTTAACCACTGAGCCATGTCTCCAGTCCCCACATGCCCTGTATTGTATCCACAGCTGGGCCTGGGTTCTCTGCCTAGAAACTTTGGTGATTGGTAAGTTCCTAATATGTAAACTTTGTGAACACAGTTTATTTTCAGAAGTTGAAGATCAAGTGGCTATGTGTCCTGGCAATAGCGCAGAGGGGACTTGGTTTCCCAGGGGGCAGTGCAGACCCTGGCCAAACATTAGATAATATTTGATAATATTTGACAACAGTAGTTTCTTAGTCACGGGAGCTGAGACACCATTGTCTCTGGGGCAAGGTTAAGGTTGCCATAGCTACGTTTCTGGGTTGTGGCCTAAACCTCAGCAAGGATGAGCTAAGCTAGATTTTTTATTTTTATTTTTCAATTTGTAGACATACTTGGGAAGAAGGAATCTCAATTGAGGAACTGCCTCCATCACATGGTCTGGTGGGCAAATCTGTGGGGCATCTTCTTATTTAATGATTTATATGGGAGGGCCCAGCCCATTGTGGGTGGTGCTACTCCTGGACTGGTGGTCCTGGGTAGTTTCTTTTTTTCTTTTTTTTCTTTTTTTTTTGGTTTTTTCGAGACAGGGTTTCTCTGTGGCTTTGGAGCCTGTCCTGGAACTAGCTCTGTAGACCAGGCTGGTCTCGAACTCACAGAGATCCGCCTGCCTCTGCCTCCCAAGTGCTGGGATTAAAGGCGTGCACCACCATCGCCCGGCGTCTGCGTCTGCTTCAGTTCCTACCACCAGGTTCCTGCATTGAGTACCTGCCCTGACTTCCCCCCTCAGTAAGGACTGTAAGTTGCAAGATGAAATAAACCCTTCTCTCCTTAAGTTGATTTTGGTCAGCAATAGAAAATCAAATTAGGCCACCAGCATAGAACAATAGCACCCTGTCACCTTGCTAACCGTGCTTGCTTAGTGGCCTCTTCACACAGAGAAAATGGAGAGCTTGGTCAAGGAGAAGGCCCTTTAGGTGGCAGGGACTGTTTCTCTGAAACAGAAAGCAGACTGACAAAAAGACTGGTATAATGTCGCAGAGCCCGATGGTCACGAATGTCTTGAACCAGGTCTGCCAGCTGGTGTGAGTTGGTTCTGCTCCAGCAGGACCCTCAAGCTTCACCCTTGAGGGGTTCCCACCGGAAAGTCAATCATCCCAGACTCCTTGGCAGGTTGGAGAAAGACAAACCTTCTCCAGGAACCTGGAGTTGATCTTCTCATAGCTGACAGGCCAGCTTAGTTAGAGAATCACCTCTTGTCTTCTGCTCTGCCTTGTGAGCTCGGGAGCATTGGAGCCAGCCCTGACTTCGACACTGTTTCTAGGCTACTAAGCCTCAGCAGACGCCACGGTGGCATCCATGAGTGAACCCCTGGGGCCATCAGGTCTTTCTGCTGCCTAGTGTAACCTGCCCTTTGGTGTTTTACCAGAGAAGTGGCTCCAACTTTCTTTTATATGTCCCCGTGGGGTTTTTACTTGACTCTAGTTCTAAACAGCAATTTATAGTGAGGTTCCTCCCCAAACTTTCCCCTGTTCTTTCTTTAAAATCCTTTCCCATTCTCTTCCTCAACCCATGGGTTGGCAAGATGGTTTGATGGGTAAAATGTCTGCTGCCAGGACTGATGACCTAAGTTCAATTTCCAGAATCTACATGATGGGAGGAGAGAACTAACTTCCACAAGTGTCCTCTACCTCCATGTGCACGTGCACGCACACACACACATACACACACACATACACACACATACATACACATACACACACACACACACACACACACACACACACACACACACACAGAGCAAAATAAAACAAGGGGTTTGGTTTTGTTTTAAGTCCCACAGTTACTGCACAAGATTGGACCTCCCAACACTCTGTCATGGAAAAGGAAGGATTCCACCCCTCCTGAAGATTTCTATACAGTTGATGTTAATGAGGGAGGAAGACATATTTCCTACTGTGCATAGGGTCCTGTAAACATACCTTGGCCTATGATCTGATAAATGACACTGATGAATCTCAACAACTACAAAACGTAACAACAACCACAAAAGACAGGAAGTAGGGGCCTAGTTAGGAAGAAGAAAGTGTGTGTGTGTATGTGTGTGTGTGTGCAGATCGGTGATGGTAACAGAGGGTATGACTTAAACACATTATGTACATATATGAAAGTGAAATAATGAAGCCCATTATCACACATAATTAATATGGTAATAAAAACAACTTGTATAGAATGATTTATAGACAAGGAAATTGAGACCCAGGGAAATTAAAGGAGCTAGCTCATGTCACTGAGGAGTTGCATATTTCCAAAGCCTGTTAAAGTTGGGAAGTTAAACACATCATTCACCAGTATTTCTCCCTCTACCCAGCAAGGGTTCCTCATCCAGTCTGAAGACCAGAGGATAGTCACAAGATGGTCTTGGTTACCCAAAGTAATTGCTGGGTTCAGCCCACCCTGCACTGCTCCTGGATTTCCTTTGATTCTGTAACCAATTATAATACAGTCTCCCCCTTTTCTGTGTTCAGGATAGCAAACACTAAGATGGTTTAGGTTTAAATCATGGCTGCATATTACTAGCCATGTGTTCTGGGAAGTTCCTAACCTGTGTCTACAATCACTCATAGATGAGTACTCTGCCAGGCATTGCGTGTCTGTAATCCCAGACCTGCAGGCTAAAGCAGGGCCTGAAGCAGTGTCTCGACAGTCACCTCATAGTATTCTAGCATCTCTCTGTGCTAAAGACCCTAATATAAAGTGTAGTAGTATTTCCTTTGTATATCTCTATATACTTTAAATCACGTCTAGATCATCTATAATATCCAAAACAAAGTAAAGGCTATACAAATAGTTCTTATATTGTCTGTTGTGGAATAATTACCCAAAAAAGTCTATGTCTCTTCAGTACAGAAGCAATTAAAAGATTTTGGGAGAGGCTGGAGAGATAACTCAGAGGTTAAGATAACATACTGCTGGGGCTGGTGAGATGGCTCAGAGGTTAAGAGAACTGACTGCTCTTCAGGAGTTCCTGAGTTCAATTCCCAGTAACCACATGGTGGCTCACAGCCATCTGTAATGAGATCCGGTGCCCCCTTCTGGTGTGCAGGTGTACATGGAAGGAATGTTGTATACATAATAAATAAATAAATAAATCTTTTTTTTTTTTTTTTTTTTTTTTGGTTTTTCGAGTCAGGGTTTCTCTGTGGTTTTGGAGCCTGTCCTGGAACTAGCTCTTGTAGACCAGGCTGGTCTCGAACTAAATAAATAAATCTTAAAAAAATACATAAACAGATAAAGTTAATTTAAAAACACACACACACACTGTCCTTCCAGAGGCCCCAAGTTTGCTTCCCATCATCCAGCCAGGTAGCTTACAATTACCAGTAGTAACTCCAACTCTGGGGACACAGCCATCTTCTGACCTCTGAATGCCAGATACATATGTATAAACACATATACATACAAACATACATACATACATAATTTTAAAACTTTTTCAACTCATAGTAGGTTGATATGCAGTTATGAAATTCATACAATGAGCTGGCTGCGCAGAGTATGCTGTACAGTCAGGGATGGGAATGAGGCCTCACCTACTATGTGACAAAACTTTTCCTATACACACATCTGTGGGTTACCCCAGACTGGTAACCCACAAAAAAAAAACAAAGAACAGGCACTGGGTAAAAGGTTTGAGCCCACTTGCAGGTGAAAAAACTTAGCAAAACTCACTAAACCCACAAAATCCCACCAATCCCTGGCTCACCCCAAACTCAGGACTTGAAATCTCACCACCCTGAAAAGCTTCCTCACTCCCAAATAAGCCAGTCTCCTGTTCACTTCCCCCCTGCTTCTCACCCAGGTAGAGGCAACCATCCTCTTGTGTTTCCCAGTAAATCTCCTGTGAGGTTTGTTGTGTGGTGTGACTGTTCCTTGGCTCCCAGTTGTCAGGACACCTTTTCCTTCAGAGCTGTAACACCTGCAATAGGAAAAGCTTCCCCCTCAGACCTCTAACACTTCCATTGGAGAATCCCTTCCCCTCTGAGCTGTGGTGCCTCCACTGGGAAACCTTCCCCCTCAGGGCTGTAACACTGACAGATACCACCAAAGTCCGACTTGGTGAACCATTGAGTTTTATTGGGGATACTTACAGGAATATGAGTGAGGGGTTACTTACAGGAGCAGAAATGGCTCAAAGAGAGTTAGATCGCCAAAGCCCACCCCAGCACGGGTGACGTTTCACACTGCACAGCTTGAAGGCAGCTCAACAAGCGGAGTATCCTTTCCAGGTGCCTCAGTTGGTGTGAACATTTTCCATGCAGTTGGTCTGCTCTGAGGGCCTTCTTTACAGGTCAGCTTCCTGAATCTGGAAGGTTCTCTCATCTTTTATGGCTTACTCTGGGCAGGAGAGGCCTGGTAAATCTGGTCAGTTTAAGGGACTTCCTGAAGCTATGTTGAGCCTTCCTGCTTAAGGAGCATCCTGCGGGATGAAATGTTCCACACCTCAGAGGAAACTGCTAGACTAGACAACAACATCACCTAACTAACTAATCAGGTATCATCAGACAACCAGACGATCTGAATGGGACACTGCTTGGCAGTCCAGATGATGCAGTGAATGGCAGGTAACCCTGCTAAGGAGTCAGGCTGAACTAAGGGTTGGTGAAGTGTATGAGGTTGGGTGTGTTGATTATTGCTTACAGGTTAGCAAGATCCAACAACAAGACAAACCTCAACCTACAAGTAATCAAAATAAAGAACAAAACAAGCAAACTAAAATTATAAAAACCATGTGTCCTGTTAAAAAAATGAGTCTGGGTGTGGGAGGACTGGAATATTGTGATGTAGTGGTTAGGATGGATAGGTGGACAAAGGAGTTGAGAACTCTGAAACCTCACAGGACAACAACTCCCACAAGGTGACCCCTGCCGAGAAGGTCTAATGCCAAATTCGTAAGCTGCAATTATTTCTCTCCCTCTTGCTTGTCTTTTGCAACCCAACTGTTTATTGCTTACCAGGCAGCCACACATTCCTCACATATTCTGCATCCTTTGCAGTCAGACATGCTCAGGTGATTCATTCTGCCCAGGGGATTGTGCCTAACCAATGCATGGAAGTCTCCACACTGCTGAAGCAAACAGAATATGTGTCAGGAGACCAGAGCAACTTGAGGCTCAAATTACCCCCAGCCCTATGGCTGACCTCATTAAGTGCAAGTCCTGTATTGGTACATTCATCTAGTCCTCTATTTTTTTTATTTTAATTTTAATTTTTTTGTTTTTTGTTTCTTAAGACAGGGTTTCTCTATGTAGCTTTGGAGCCTGTCCTGGAACTTGCTCTGTAGATCAGGCTGCCCTCAAACTCTCAGAGATCTGCCTGCTTGTGCCTTCTGAGTGCTGGGATTACAGGCATTTGCCACCACCGCTGGCTATTTTTTTTAACTTAAAATATTACACTTTCATTCAATTTGTGGGAGTGGGGCACTTGAGCCATGGTGCACACGTGGAGGTCAGAAGATTGTTGGGAGTCAGTCTCCTTCTACCCTATGGATCCCTGGGATCAAACTCAGGTTTTTCTGAATTTAGCAGCAGGTGTGTTTACCCACTGGCCCCAGTACATTTATTTGAACCTTGTGATGGTTAATTTGGTTGTTAACTTGACGGGATCACTGAAGATACAAGTCTCTGGGCATGTTATGCTGTGGGGTTATCTAGATCAGATAACTGAGTTGGGAAGAGTCCCTGTAAATGTGAGGGACACTTCCATGGACTAGGTTCCTGGATGCATAAAAGGAAACAGCAACTGAGTCTCAGCATGCATTACTCTCTGCTTCCTGGATCACAGCAATCAGAAAGGTAACACAAACCTTCAAATCAACATCGTCAGCACTTTTATGGATTGATTCTCTCCCTCTCCCTTTATGTGTGCGACAATTGGTTTTTTTGTGTTTTTTTTTTGTTTTTTGTTTTTTTTTTGGTTTTTCGAGACAGGGTTTCTCTGTGGTTTTGGAGCCTGTCCTGGAACTAGCTCTTGTAGACCAGGCTGGTCTCGAACTCACAGAGATCCGCCTGCCTCTGCCTCCCGAGTGCTGGGATTAAAGGCGTGCGCCACCACCGCCCGGCCACACAATTGGTTTTAATATCAAGTTGCCACACGTTAGAATGACCTGAGTAGGAAGCTGTACCTGGAGAATTGTCCTGATGGCCTTAAGAGATGTGAGAAGACCCACCCCAAATGTGGAGGGCACACGGATCAAAAAGGGCATGGTGGTAGCATGATCATTCACCTTCTGCTCACCTGGCCTTCACTCTCGCTGCTGAGTTGATTTACCCTGTTTCTACTGCCGCCCATTCCTTTGGTCCTAGCAGAACCAGCTACTTCAAGTTTCCATCGTTGACTGAGGACCAGCAGCTCTCCAGGAACTTCCCAGGTTTTCAGCTCCAGACTGGAAGAGCTTAGGTACCTAATCTTGTGGACTGAGCCACTTCTGGTTCTGGGTCTCTAAGTGACGGACACCCACTGTGGGACTTCTGCAACTGTACCAGGCAGCCTGCCTCAAGGATCAAGCAATTGCCAAATACTCAGCCTCTCAGGTGTGAGACAATGTTGTACTTCACCATAAGCTGATTTAAAAATCTTTATACATATGAATATACATACATACATTTTATATATCCATCCTTGTATTTTGACATTCTAGCTCTAAATTCTATGCCTCTTCCTATCACTTTTTAGTTTGATGACCACAAATATCTATAAAGTATCCATAAAGCAGAGATAAGCCAGGCATAGTAGCCTATCCAGACATGCAATCCCAGTACTTGGGAGGTGAAGGCAGAAGGATCAGGAGTTCAAAGGCATCTTTGGCTACATAGCTGGTCTGAAGCTAGCCTGAGCTACATGTAGAGCAAGCTGGTGAACCGGCTCAGTGGGAAAGGGCTGTTGTCAAGCCTGATGACCTGAATGCAGTCTGCAAGGCCGACACAGTCGGGAGGAAGAAGGCACTCCTGCGAGCTGTGCTCTGACCCCCACACATGCGCTGTGGCATGCCAGTCACTCACACAACACAAATACATGTAAATTTTTTTTAGCTGAAAAGAGCTAGGCACGAGGGCCCTGCTTGTCATTCTTGCACGTGGGAGGTGGAGGCTGTAGGGTCAGAGTTTAACATCATCCTCATATACAGGAAGTTTGAGTTCAGCCTGGGCTACTTGAGAACCTGTTTTGCTGTTTTTTAAACTTTTAAAATTATGTGTATGTGGGAATGTGCACACGAGTTCTGATGTCTACATAGGCCAGAAGGTGTTAGATCCCCTGGATCTAGAATTGCATGTGGTTGTGAGCTGCCTGACATGGTGCTAGAAACCTAACTTGGGTTCTGTGGAAGAACAGTAAATGTTTTTAACCACTGAGCCATCTCTCCAGGTCCCCTGTTTTCTGTTTATTTGCTTGCTAAAAAGAGAAGTGGATGTAGTGGCCCATACCTTTACACCCCAGCATTCAGAAGGCAGAGATGGGTGGATCTCTGTGAGTTTGAGGCCAGCCCAGTCTATGTATGTAGGGAGTTCCAAACCAGCCAACATAGACTTTGTCTCAAAAAAAAAAAAAAAAAAAAAAAAGAGGGGGTGGCCAAATGGCTCAGAAAGTAAAGGTGCTTGCCACAAAGTCCAGTGACTGAGGTCACTTGGTAAAGACAGAGAACTGACTCCTTGAAGTTATCCTCTGACCTCACATGCATTGTTCTGGGACACTGACACACATACAATCAATCACTAAATGTAATTTTATTTATTTATTCACTTCTTTGTTTATTTCTGAGTCAATCCTAGCTATCCTGGAACTTGCTATTTAAGTCAGGCTGGCCTTGAACTGCCTGCCTCTGCTTCCCCAGTGCTGGAATTAAAGGCAAGTGCCACCATGCCCAGCAATAAATGTAATTTCTTAAAAAGAGAGAGAGGAGGGGCTGGAGAGATGGCTCAGTGGTTAAGAGCACTGCCTGCTCTTCCAGAGGTCCTGAGTTCAATTCCCAGCAACCACATGGTGGCTCACACCATCTGTAATGAGATCTGCTGCCCTCTTCTGGCCTGCAGACAGAATACCAAGAATACTGTATATGTATACATAATAAATAAATAAATCTTTAAAAAAAAAGAGAGCGAGGAAAGAAAGAGAATTTGCCTTGAGCTAATCTGATCCTAGTAGTGGCAACATAAGAGATTACCAGCATGTACCACGTCTGGTTCTGTTCTTCCTGGGAAGGGAACCCAGGCAATGCACATGGCAGGTAAGCACTATAGTCCGAGTCTTATTCCCAGCTCAAGGTCCTATTTTCTCTGCAAATAAAAGATCCTTTGTGAAAGACCCCCAGAGCTAAGCAGGGAGAGGGTTCCTGAGGATGACTCTAAGTCAAGAAAACTGTTTGGCATCTTTCCCTGGGATTAGGAAACCAAGGGGCTAGGGATGTATCTCACTGGTAGAGCACTTGCACAGCATACACAAAACTCTGGATCTGATCCCCAGAAGCATTATTGGAAAGAGTAGGAGATGGAGAGGAAGGGGAACGTTTGAAGGATAGTAATTAAATTCAGTATGGGCTAGCTTACAAACTATGTACCCAAGTGCAGATGTTTAGCAGGCAATTGAGTTATTAAGAGGTCTGGTAAGAAAGTGGAAATGGAAGTCATTAGCACACAGCACACGGTGGCTGAAACAATGTAAGAAAACCAATCAGGGAAGCTGGTAAAAGAGTGCTGTGCACACTGATGATCTGAGTTCAGTCTCCAGATCCACAGTGGAAGAACTGATTCCAGAAATTGTCCTTTGACCTTCACCCTGCACTGTGGTATGTGCACATATGCACACATGAATAAAAATAATAATGGTAAGATCTAGACCTAACGGGGTGGGGTGTGGGCGTAGGTTGGTGCACATCTTTAATCCCAGCTCTCAGAAGGTTACAACAGGGAGATCTCTATTCATTTGAGGTCAGCCTGGTCTACATAGTGAGCTCCTGGCCATCCAAGGCTATATAATAAAGACCCTGTCTGGGTGATGCTGATGCACGCCTTTAATCCCAGAACTCAGGAGGCAGAGGTAGGCAGATCTCTGTGAGTTTGAGGCCAATATGGTCTACAGGGCGAGTTCCAGGACAGCCAGAACTAACACAGAGAAATCCTGTCTCAAAAAACAAACAAAAACTATTGCTGAATACATAATAAATACACTGGATTTCAGGACATAGAGAAATCAAGTTTATATTGACCTGAAAACTTCTTCCCTGATGGTTAGTTTTCATGGAGGCTACTGGGGTCAAAGACTAAATGGTCTTACCCAGCACTGGAACCTGCATGCCATAATACTGACTTGTCAGGCAAGATATGCCCATTGGTATAATAGTGGCATGAAAGTTATAGAGGTAACCAACTACTTTATGATTGAATATGAACCCTGGTCCACTGGAGGAAATTCATGCCTACTACTGTAAACATGGTCAAAATTCCATGACTTGGGAGGTCATAGGCCTTAGGGCAGAATTTACCATTAATGTTTTGCTAAATGGACATAACAGCAATCTGCCCTGTAAATATTTGTGTTTATACCCACAGATTAGTGCTGGCCACACACACTGGCCAGAGAAGTCTCATTCTTCGGTGGGCAGCAATGCAGAGACTCATAAATGGTCAAAATGCTGAGATTAGGTGCTGTTGAGTGCTCAGCCCTAAGTGGGACACATATCAACCTGCTGGGATTAAAGGCATGTGCCACCACCGCCCGGCTAATTATTATTTTTTTTCTTCTAGCAAGTTCTTAATGTATTTCAGGCTGGCCTTGAACTTGACTCATAGCCGAGGATAGAGCTGACTTTGTGACTGTTCTACTCTAACTTCTGAGTACAAAGATTACAGATGTGTTCTACCAGACCAGTTTTATATAGCTATGGGGGTCAAATCCAGAGTTTCAATGCTAGGCAAACATTCTACCAAATGAACTCCATCCCCATGCTAAGAAAATACTTTCCTTCATTCCTTTACTTTTTTAAAAAATCAATCAATCAATCTATCCATCCATCCATCTATCTATCTATCTATCTATTTTTGGCTTTTTAAGAGAGGGTTTCTTTGTAGAAAGGACATTTTTAAATAAGCTGCTGCTAAGGTCTCAGAGATGTGGCTCAGCAGTGAAGAGTTCTTACAGCTCTTGTAAGAGGCCCCAAATTGAGTTCCCAGCGCACACACACACCAGTTGACTCACAATCACCTGTCACTTCAGTTCCGATGGATCCAATAACTCCTTACCTCTGCAGACACGTGTATACACACAATAACTCCTTACCTCTGCAGACACGTGTATACACACAATAACTCCTTACCTCTGCAGACACGTGTATACACACAATAACTCCTTACCTCTGCAGACACGTGTATACACACAATAACTCCTTACCTCTGCAGACACGTGTATACACACAATAACTCCTTACCTCTGCAGACACGTGTATACACACAATAACTCCTTACCTCTGCAGACACGTGTATACACACAATAACTCCTTACCTCTGCAGACACGTGTATACACACAATAACTCCTTACCTCTGCAGACACGTGTATTCACACAATAACTCCTTACCTCTGCAGACACGTGTATACACACAATAACTCCTTACCTCTGCAGACACGTGTATACACATATGATACACACAAACTCATGCAGGCACACATACACTCACACAAATAAACACAACTTTTTTTTAAAAAAGTAATTCCAGTTTCTAATTGTACAAGGAATAAGCCATGTCCAGTAGTTCTAGCTCTCAGATAGGGGTACCTCCTAGTTCAAGGTCAACCTGGTCTGTATAGCAAATTCCACATTAGCCAAAGCTACATAGTGACACCCTTTCTCAAAAGCTGGGAGGTGGCATATACTTTTAATTCCAGTACTCATGAGGCAGAGGCAGGTGAATCTATGTGAGTTCGAGGCCAGCCTGGTCTACAGAGCAAGTTTCAGGACAGCTAGAGCCACACAGATAAACCCTGTCTCAAAAAACCATAAAAAGGAAAGAAAAGGGAAAAAAAATGCTTATTCAAGCTGAGTGTTTTGTCACATGCCTGTAATTCCAGTTCCTGGAGGCAGAATATAGATAACAAAAGACAAGCAAAGAAGATGCCCTTAGTTCATACAAGTCACTCTGTCACCCAAGCAGGAGAATCACAAATTAGTGATCTCTGCTCAGCTCTCAGATGATGCTTGCTAAGAAGCAATAAAATGCCAGAAATAAAGGTAAAAACTGGCTGAGCCAGTCCTTAGCTCAACGTTTAATTCCTGATCCCCTGCTCCTACCTTTGAAGTACTGGGATTACAAGGATGCACCCCATGTCCGACTGTGTTGTTCTTGATTTCAGGAAATCCTCCTGGTAAGATGGCTCAGCTGTCAAGTCTAATAAACTGATTTCAAGTCCCACCTCCACTCATGCTTTATGGTATTCAGACACAGAGACACATACAAAGTAAATGACAAAGTCAGTCTAATAAAAAAGGAAACCTTTGTATACATCGTTTGGACATATAATTCATATCACATAAACATTTTAAAGTATACGATTCAGTGTTTTATCTTATTTTTGGTATTTGTTTTATTTGTGTGTGAGGCTAGGTAGAAGTGCTGCATGCATGTGTGTTCATATGTGTACAGGTACATACCCACACATATATGTGTAGAGGCCAGATGTCAACATCAAATGCATTCCTCTATTACTCTCCACCTATTTTTTTTTTGAGACAGGGACACTAATTGAACCTGGAACTCTGTTTTAGTTAGAGTGGCTGGCAAGTGAGCCCTGGGGTTTACCTGTCTCTGCCTACCAGGACTAGGGTAATACACACGCTGCCATGCCTGGCTTCTGTGTGGGTGCTGGGACCTGAACTTACATCCTGATCCTTCGCCAACAAGCACTTTATCAACCAGGCCATCTCCCCAACCTGCTTGTTTTTTGAGACAAGGTCTAACTATCCATAGAGCTCAAGCCAGGATAGGCTACATAATAAGTTCTAGCACAGCATGGACTATGGAGAGAAACTTTATTTCAAAGAAAAAGAAGTTTTCAATTAAAAAAAATTAAATGAGAGTTTATCTTACACATCTGACTATTTTATGGCATATACACACATACTCCACATAAAGAATATATTGTATAGCATGTAAATATACATATAATAGATAAAATGTTTCTACATATCAAGCACTCAACAAGCAATAGAATTTTTAAAAATGTTTATTGATTTTTATGTGCATGTGTGTTTTGTCTGCATCTATGTCTGTGCACCACATGCATGCAGTGCCTGAGAAGAGAAGAGGACATCAGATTCCTGGACCTGGATTCCAGGCAGTTGTGAGCCACCATGGGGGTGCTGGGAACTGAATCTTGTCCTCTACAAGAGCAGCAAATGTTCTTTACCACAGATCCATCTCCTCTGCCAAGGTTGATAGAATTTTTAATAACAAGCATTTCCAAAGCAATAAATCCTATGCTGGGCATGTAACCCTATAACTCAGGAAGTTGAAGCAGGAGTTCAAGGCCAGCCTGTACTGCATTGTAAATTGAGGTCAGCGTGGGGTAGAACCAGAGACCCTATCTCCAAAAAACAACAAACCGAAAAGACTTGAGTCCTTCCACAATGGAATGGAATACCTTCAGTAGTACATCACCAACCATCAGCTTGATAGTCGCTCTTTCAGTTATAAAGGGCTTCCTGCTGGGGTTTATAGAACAGTGGTAGGCTATATGAGGATATGGGGTTGATCTCTGGAACCATATACACGCACACAATAAGGTGTCTCTGTTTTGATGGAAATTAGATCAATTCTGAGGTCCTACAAACTGTGGAACATAAACTGAAATGAAAACGTCCCTGATCTATGATGAGGGAGATAAAGAAATGTACTGTCTTTGGTCCAGATACGGGTATGAACAATATGTGACCGAAGCCAATAGTATGTGGGAGCATTCTGGACCATTTGGTCTGGACTGTTGGCTGATTCTGGAATTGAAGTCGAGTCCATTAAGGTCAGTGAAGAGAGAGGAAGCTAGAGATGTGACTGCTAAAGCACGGACCCACCATGGATGAAGCCCAGGTTGTATCCCAGCACTGAAAAGAAAGTGCGGTGGTGGCGCACGCCATTAATCTCAGCATTTGGGAGGCAGGCGGATCTCTGTGAGTTTGAGAAGAAAAGAAAGAAAGAAAGTTAATGCTGCCCAAGGGAGCATTAGCAGAGTAGGCGATGGAAACCTGACCTCTCAAGTAGTTAAACCGACATCTCTGAGGACAGGGTTATTCCACACAGAAGCCTGCACAGACTGTAGCCAAGACAAAGAGAAACCAGTGCTCTTACTAGGAAGTAGAAGTTACAAGAAATGGGCTAGACTGTACGGTCATGAAGAGCCATATCAGGGGCTGCAGACAGGCTGGCCAGTCAGAAGGAAGCACAGGCTCCAACAGCCTCTCTCAAGTACTTTTTGCCTTTTTGTATCATCTACATCTCATAAAAATATTTAATTAACTTACTTACCAGAAATATTCACTAGTGGTTTTTATTAGATATTTATATTTTGAATTCTCTTTTTTCAACTATTCCCTTCACTGGGTCGAGAGATGTGCCGCCATCCATTGTCCCTTTACTTGTCTTCAAAACTCATCAGGGCTTGGACTGTAGAGAGACAGACTGTGAGGCCAGTGCTGAGAATGGACGAACACACGTACACACGTATGTTTGCTAAAGGCCTTGCTTCCTGCCTTCCAGATTCTCACAGCAATCTTTTTTTAAAAAAGATTTATTTATTACGTATACAGTATTCTGCCTCCATTTAACCTGCATGTCAGAAGAGGGTACCCCAGATCTTATTACGGATAGTTGTGAGCCACCATGTTGTTGCTGGGAATTGAACTCAGGACCTCTGGAAGAGCGGCCAGTGCTCTTAACTGCGGAACCATCTCCAGCCCCTCACACACATCTCGACAGATATTTACTCTATGCTTCTTAAACCTAGTTTCTCTTCAGCACCATAAACAAATACATCAAGGCAGGGCAGAGCTCTGCGGTCTTGGAAAAACAAATACCATTTACTTTCTCCATTTGCAGGTCCTAGATTTTATATAGATACATAAGATTATGCATACATACATACATGTATGTATGACATGAAAGGAAGTTGAGGTGTAACTGCTGAGTGGACAAAGAGAACTAACAGAGATACCAGGGTAGCTTAGTAAATAAAGACGCTCGTTTCCTAGCCTGCTATGAAGAAGGAGGAAGAAGAGAAAGAGGAGGAGAAGAAAAAGAAGAGCTATTCCTAACTCTCATGTCTGTGTGTAGACATTTTCCTTCCATTCATCTCCTCCTACTACCTTTTTTTTAAAATTTTTTAATTCAAATTAATATACAAAGGGTGAAATGTAAGAAAAATGATTTGGAGCAGGTAAGTTTTCGGCTTTTATCCAATTCCAATCAGGAGGTTGATGCCTATTCCTTGATATCTTCTGAGGATGGAGGAGTAGTTACATGTGGGTTTTTCTAATTCCAGCTTCCCAGTGCGACCCTGAACCCTACAGCTCAGACTGGAATGTGGCCTTGGCCTTCCAGGAGAAGGCAATCTGCTGCACTACTTAGCAGGAACCCACCTTGGCCTGATTCTCAACAGTACCAACCTCTGAGAACTATCAGTTCTATCAGTACTATCTATCTTCATGAGAACCAAGCTTTCCGACCTTGTGAGACTTGAGCGCCCCCTGGTGGAGAAGCCTATTTTCTAGCTCTTTTCTAAGTTGCTGTTTTAGAATAGCCGGAGTAGCTGAGATTCCTGACCCCAGGACTGCCTTAAGTCCTCACCTGCAAATTCTTGTAACTTCTTGCGCTCCTCTATGTTATACTGAAGCTTTTCTAGTAACTCAAAATATCGAAAAAGTGAATCTCTGGGCCAAACAACACGGTCATCCTGATCCATATCCATTAACCCAGGCAGGTTCTCATGCACAAGAGTCTCCCAGTCCAAGTTATCTGTAAGAAAGAATGTTTCTTAAGAACACGTCTAGGCCAGACGTGGTGAGATAAAAAAGGAGAAAGAAGACGAGACGGTGACAACATGGATGTCTAATACATGCCTGCCCCCCCCATCATTTGGATACAAGGCAGGAGAACGGAGGGTTTGAAGTCATCCTGGGCTGCAAAACAAAATGGCTGTGGTTCTCTTAAGCAAGATGAATATGAATTCAAATGGAAGGTCCTATTCTGCTTACCAACATGATCCAAATCAGCTAACGAAGAACTGTAGGAGGATGCAGCGTCAGAAGAGGAAGATGAGTAGACTTTGGCTTTTGGTGGTTCTTTTGATGGTTCTTTTTGTACTTTTCCAACTTTGTCACTTTCGTCGACGTCATCACTGTTTTCGGCGTCATCACTGTTTTCGGAGTCATCACTGGTTTCGGTGTCATCACTTTTTTCGGCGTCTTCACTTTTGTTGACGTCTTTGCTTTTGTTGGCATCATTTTTTCCAGGATCACTGGCTACAAACTCTTTAGAATGTCCTAGTAAGTCTTCAGAGGGCTTTCCTTGACTTGTTCCTCTATACATATAAAGAAACAAACTTTATTGCTTCAAATATATTTGCAAGATGTGATGGTCCATTTATCATGCTGGTCCCTAAAGCTTTGATTTACAGCTTTAAAGCCAAACTGTTCTCAGACTCTAGGCTTAGGTACTTCCCAGCTCAGACATCCCCAATGTATCTTTCTTAACCGTTCTCTTCCTTCCCATATCAGTCCAACAGAAAATCCTGTTTTTAAATGTACATCACTTCATGCCATTCCTCTGCTCAGAGCCTACAATAACCTCTGATAGCCCTACAGAATCATGTTCCCATGGTGGGAAGGTTTGCACGAGTATTGTCTCCTGCTGTGGAATAATCCTTTTGTACACTGTAAAGATGTGCTGCTCGCATTGTTTAAATAAAGAGTTGATTGGTCAATAGCCAAGTAGGAAGAGGTTAAGTGGGAGAGCCAAACTAAGGGAACTCTGGGAAGAAGGAGGGCAGAGTTGCTAGCCAGATGCAGAGGACACAGATGAGCATGCCGTGCTGAAAAAGGTACTGCCACGTGGTAGAGCATAGATAAGAAATATGGGTTAAGTTGAAAGAGCTAGTTAGCAACAAGCCTAGGCTATTGACTGAGTATTTATAATTAAAAATAAGTCTCTGTGTGGTCATTTTGGGGAGTCGGTAGTCCCATCAAAAAACTCTGCCTACAACCTTCCACAGGTTCATGTCTTTGAACACTTGGTGCCCAGTTGGGGGTGCTTTTTGGGAAAGGTGTGGAAACTTTAGGAAGTGGAGCTTTGCTGGAGGAAGGGTATCAGTAAAGACAGATTTTGAGCATTCACAACCTTGTCCCACTTGTAGTTCATTCTCTGCTTCATGTTTGCAGTTAAAGATGTGATTTCTCAGCTTCCTGCTCTGACTACCTGCTGCCGTGCCTCCTCTGCCTTTATTCCACTCCCTCTGGAAGCATAAGTCAAAAGAAACTCTTCCTTCAGTAAGTTAGCTTGGTCATGGTGTTTTTCAGAGCTGCAGAAAAGTAGCTCATACACAATCCATTGTTTCTCTCACCTCATCTCCTGGCACTCTTTTTCTGCCCTGTTACAATGGTCATTACTGTCTCTCTCACACATGAGGGTTTTGTACAGCTGCTCTCTCTGCTGTTCACACTCTCATACAGAGATACTCCTGGAAATCTCATTGCTTTCAAGTCTTTGCTCACATTATTTCTTTCAATGAGGATGTCCTAGTTAACCTTGTTTAAAACCACAACCATAGCCAGTCATGATTGGTAAAGCCATGTTCAAAATTTTA
Organism: Microtus oregoni; assembly: GCF_018167655.1. Taxonomy (NCBI): domain Eukaryota; kingdom Metazoa; phylum Chordata; class Mammalia; order Rodentia; family Cricetidae; genus Microtus; species Microtus oregoni. The sequence continues at coordinate 22,829,828 of NW_024543090.1, forward strand.
AAAAAATTAAGAAGAAAAAAATCTCCACAAAAACAAAATAATCAGTCAGGTGTGGTGGCACATATGTTTAATTCCAGCACTCAGAGGCAGAGACAGGACGATTTCTGTGAGCCTGAGGCCAGTCATCGAGTTTGAGGACAGCCAGGACTATACAAAAGACCCCACACCTTCATCTATTCTCTGCTGCCATGTCATCTCCTGGTTTCCTAGAGGATCTTTGTTGCTAGTTTAGAACATACTCAAATAACCCAGGATGAGCTATTTCAGATCTTTAGACTAACCCCATCTGCAAAGACTCTGTTTTCAAATAAAGCCACATAAAGGTCTTAGAGAGTTAGGACAAAGATAGATAATTTGGGGTACCATGGATTCTCTCTCAAAGCAAACCTTCACCTTCGCCAGTTTCTACCATCTATTTCTTCTTATATTTCCATCCCATCCACATACTTATTACTAACCTGTCATCCATGTTGTTATTACTTTACCTTACTGATCCACGGGACAGGTTTTGTCTCCTACAAAACAAAACAAAAAAGAAATTAAAATTAGAAAAAAAAAGCTACAACTCAGAAAAAGTATAATAAAGAAAACAATTCAGATCTATAAAGAAAGAAAACTAAGTAATGAAGGGAAGTAGAGAAACCCCCATAGCATATAAAGAAAAACAAGAATGGGGACTTCTTAATTCTAGGCAAAACTGTGGTCATAGGGGCCAAAGAAAAGAAACAGGAAAACGAGTTGAGAAGTAGCATGGGGTTTGAACACATAGAAGCTGACCTCTGAATAATCTGTCGCTTGAATATGTCAGCTTTATACTGAACCTCCAGGTGGGTCATCTCCTCACTCAGCTCATTTCTGATATTCTGAAAGTTAGTAACTGCCCCAAAGGGCCATTAAGAGTTAGAAGGTGGTGGTGACTAGACCAGGAAGACTGCTCAAGTGGGAGAGACAAAGTGAAACAGCCAAACTTCCTTAACACACTGAGTTCTCTCCCGGTGCTCCACCAACCCCAAACAGCCAGTTTTCCCACCATCCCTTGTGCAAAGTTGTACCTTCTCTGGACTTACCCATCATGGCTACTATGATATTTCGAAAGATAATGGAGCCAAGCAACAACCAAAGGATCACATAGATGCTGCTAAAAACACGGCTAGCTTCTGGCACCTTCCAGACATCCTGAAGTACTGCATACCAATGATCCAAGGTGAAGAGGATGAACACTGTCACCAGGGAATTGAGTAGGTCCCTAAAAAAGCAACGAGTGAATATAAGAAGCAGAGATCTAAACCTTTCAGAAACTGGGTTTTGTTTTGAGTCTCACTATGCAGCCCAGGTTAGACTGGAACACTATATCCACAGGCGGACTTTGACTTCACAAAGTTGAACTCCTGCCTCTGTGCCTGGTCTCATTATTATTCTTAGAGCTACATAAGGGCATTTACTTGTAATATGCTCTGATTTGGGCTCCTTTTCTATCGATATTTTCTAGCTAACCATTCTTCAGTCCAAAATCACTTTTATTATGTTCAACAGCCTATAAATAACTCTCAGTATTCTATTAGTCCTGGGGCTGCTGCTTTCTCAATAAATACATATTGACTAAATTCTTGTGTGTGTGTGTGTGTGTGTGTAATTATCTATTTATTTATGTTATATGCATTGGTGTTCTGTCTGTATGTATGTCTGTATGAGAATGTCAGACCCCCTCAAACTGGAGTAATAGACAGCTGTGAGCTGTCATGTAGGTGCTGGGAACTGAAACTAGGTCCTCTATAAAAGTAGGCAGTGTTCTTAACTACTGAGCCATCTCTCCAGCCCCTTGTTTTATTTTTATTTTAATTTTTTTCGAGATAGGGTTTCTCTGTGTAACAGCCCAGGCTGTCCTGGAACTCATTCTCTAGACCAGGCTGGCCACAAACTCACAGAGATCCACCTGCCTCTGCCTCCCAAGTGCTGGGATTAAAGCCACCCTTGCTCCTGACTAAATTCTTTAAATTTTCTTTTTTGTTTGTTTGTTTCTTTTATATATATATATATATATATATATATATATATGAGATTAAAGGCATGTGCCACCATGCCCAGCAAAATTTTTGCATTATCTAAATTGACACAATTATAAATGAAATATTTGGGCATTAAAGACTAAAGCTACCTCATAAAGCATTTGTTTAGCATGAATAAAGTACTGAGTTTTTCTCTTTCCTGAAATCTTTAGTCCATAAAAACAAACTATCAAAAATTTTCTTCTTTCCTATTTATTTCTCATGTTTGTTTTTAGTTTGCTTTTTCTGTAACAAAGTCTCATTATGTAGCCCTAGATCTAGAACTCACTGCATCAACCCAGGTGACCTAGAACCAGAAGCAATCCTCTTGCCTCAGCTGTCAAGGGCTAAGAGTACAGGAATGACCCATTTCAGCCTGCTCTGAATTCTTCACAAAAGTACATGCTGAGTCTAGAGTTGACAGGCATGGTGGCCAGCCTGATCAACATAGTGAGTTTCAGGACAGCCTGACGTACACAGTGAGAAAAAAAAAAGAGCTGAAGCCAAGTGTTTTGGTGTTTGCCTTTATTCCTAGTACTCAGGAAATATGCAGGTAGGTAGATCTATGTGAGTTCCAGGTCAGTCAGAAGTAAACAGTTGTAGTAATAGGAGCAGCGGGGCTGCATTCCCAGCACCCCAGCCGCCTGCTCGGCTAGCTTATGCCCCGAAATAACAACGCACAAACTGTATTCATTTAAACACTGCTTGGCCCATTCTCTTCTAGGCTAATTCTCACATATTAATTTAGCCCATTTCTAATCATTTGTGTGTAGCACCCCAAGGTGCGCTTACCGGGAAGATTCTAGCCTATGTCCATCCTGGGTCGGAGCTTCATAGCGTGCGTCTGCCCAGGAGCCAGGAGCATGGCGTCTCTCTCAGGCGTCTACTCCCGAGAGGAGAGCTGTTGAGACTGAGCTCACTTCCTCTTCCTCCCAGCATCCTGTTCTGCCTACTCCTCCCACCTATCTTTCAACCAATAAAATGGGCCAAGGCAGTTCCTTTATTAGCCAATGACCTTCCTCCATCAAACAGTAAAACCCCTGCCCCTACTCTGGGATTAAAGACCCATCCCACAACATCCATTGAGACCCTGTCTTATTAAAAAATAAGTAAGAGTTTAGAGGTGTGATCATGGTACAGAGCTGTCATCCCAGTACTTGGAAAGTGGAAGCAGGAGGATCAGGAGTTCACCGCCATCTTTTATTACACAGCCAGTTCAAGACCTTGCCTGTTTTGGAATATTTGTTTAATTATGTAAGGATGTGTTACATTTGCTTAACTATGTTAAGATGGATTGCATTTGTTTATGTTGCACAATATTTGTTTAACTATGCAAAATGTGTTGCATTTGTTTATGTAAAGATGTGTTGCTGTTTTATCTTGCCTGCCTAAGGCACCTGAACGGCCAAGGCACTTGAATGGCCAATAGCGAGGGAGGAGGTATATAGGTGGAACTTCTGAGCAGGGAGTGTAAGTAGGAGGGGGAATTTAGGCTTGGAGAAGAAAAAGAGAAGAAAGAGAAAGAGAGGCCAGGGAGATGCCAGGGCTGGCCAGAAAGAGAGGAAGCATGAAAGTGGGACATCAGAATGAAAGAAAAGTAAAAAGTTCTGAAGCAAAATGTAGATGAACAGAAACGGGTTAAGTTAAAAGAGCTGATGGGACAAGCCTAAGGTAAGGCCAAGCATTCATAATTAATAATAAGTCTGCGAGTCTTTATTTGGGAGCTGGTTGGTGGCCCAAAGAATATTCCAACTCCACTTCCCTCAAAAACAAAACAAACAAACAAAAATTGCCTAAGAAAGACCTAATTATATAGTAATTGCAATATTTGGGAGGCAGAGGCAGGAGACCTGCCAAGGCCAGCCTGGGCTATAAAGGAGAATGCTGTCTCAAAATAAAACAGAACAAAACCACCTCTGAGATGCTGCTGAAACTAGACTCCAGTTGGGTGTGTCAATACTTGTTCTAAGGGCAGCCTAAACTATACAGTTGAGTTCCAGGTCAGTCTGATCAATTTAGCAAGAACACATCTTTTTTAAAAAAGAAAATAAATACATGCTAGGGAGAAAGTTCAGTGATAGAGCACTTGTCTAGCACACATGGACTCCTATGTTCAAGTTCTGCTAATACAAGAAAAAGAAGAAAAAAAAAAAGAAAAAGAAGAGTAAAAATAATGGGTCCCAAGTCAATAATTTTAAATGGACTTTCTTCTTGCAAGAAATGTTTTTGATATAATCTCTTTTTTAAAAAATTGCTTTTCATAATATTTATTATTATTGCTACATATATGGCAGGAAAATTTTAAGAGCCAGGGGAACACGAAGTCTGCTTTGAGAGTGCATCTCCTAGAAATGACAGGGAAGCTACAAGCAGAATATCTCAGCAATATGGCTGCCCAGGCAAGACCTGACTAATAGCTGCTACTGTGGAAGGTGGAGATCTCAGGAGATCCCACCCTTAGACAGGTAACTAGGGACTGACTGATGACTGCAGGGGGGATTAGTCTCCTGTGGGGGTCACCCAATCAGTTTATCTAGTACAACGTGATCAGCCCTGAAGTCATACACACAAACACTCAGCAGACTGTACTTATATATTACATATTTATGCCATATACGTAGCAATAATAATAAAAAAGAGACTGTTGATTTGAGAAAGAGTGGAGGGGCAAGAGAGGGGTTGGGGAGGGGGACATGGGAAAGGTTAGTGAGGGAAAGGGAAAGGGATACGATTATATTTTAATTAAAAATTTCAAAAAAACTTAAAAACACAAACAAACCAGAACTGGTTGTCCTAGGCCCAACATCAGAGCTAGCTCTACTTACTATGCCTTCCTTTCTCCTCTTTGTATTCTGCCCCACCCTCCTACCAGAGAGTTTAGTTTCTGTATTTCTGTGCTTTGGATGAGCATCTCAGTATCATACAAACCTCTCCCTCATGAAGATCGCCCTTAGCCATACTTACGAGAAGAACATGTTGTATTCCAGGTTCTCAGTAGTTGAACGGGAATAATCTTGGAAGAAGTAGACACCGGTTACAGCAAAAATGTAGAAGAAGATAAGCAGCAGCATCAAGAGGAACGTCATGCTCTACAGACAGATTCAAATCGGGGGTAGGTAAGTCAAGGATGCTCACCAGCAGCCCAGCCCAGCACACCATGTCATCTCCCAGCAAATCCAGAGCAAGCGCAACTCTAACCCACAACAGTTTACTTTTTCTTTTTTGAGTTCTGTACATCAACTTGTTTAAATATAAAAGAAATGGGATGAAGTTAGTACTTACCTCTCGAGTTGTTACAGAACATAAAGAAGATAATCCACATAAATATTTATTTAAAACTTAGTGCTCAGTAACTAGCAGACATTACTTTAGGGGCTGATGCTCCTAAGGACATACAAATGTTCTCATACAAGAACATTTCATGGCTCCAAAACCACAGAGACACCCTGTCTCGAAAAACCAAAAAAAAAAAAAAAAAAAAAAAAAAAGAACATTTCATGAACCTTTCACGATCTTCTTTGACCATATTAAATAGTAAACCTATGCTTTCTACCTTGTCCCCATTCTACTTTAGGTTAATCAGTTTAAGTCACCTTCAGGGCCCTGGCCAGAGCCAATATAATAACTTTAATTTGACGGAATCGTGCAAACAGTTTGAGAGACCTCAGCACCCGGGAGATCCTCAGCAGCTGGAGCCACACGGACTGCCCCGAGACTCCCATCAACACCACAAACTCAGGAAGCAGAGACTGTGGGAGATACAGGCAATAAGTAAGGATACCCAAAGAACCCAGGCACAGTTGCCCCTGTTAATCCTGTCTTCTTCATAGTTTTCTGGGTCTTACTTTGAATCTGGGAACTGTTTACTATTGCTATTTAGTCTTTTTATATTAATCTATTTTAGCTCTATACTTCAGCTTGTTTACATATTTAAAAATGGGATAAAATTAGTGCTTTATCTCTTGAGTTGTTACAGAACATAAAGAAGATAACCCACAAAAAATACTTAAGGGGCTGGAGAGATGGCTCAGAGGTTAAGAGCATTGCCTGCTCTTCCAAAGGTCCTGAGTTCAATCCCCAGCAACCACATGGTGGCTCACAACCATCTGTAATGGGGTCTGGTGCCCTTTTCTGGCCTGCAGGCACACACACAGACAGAATATTGTATACATAATAAATAAATAAATAAATAGATAGATAGATAAATATTTAAAAAAAAAATACTTAAAATCGTGGCTGTCACTTAGTGCTCAGTAAGTAGCAGATGTCATTTTAGGGGTTGATATTCTTAATGACAACAATTTCTGCAATTACTTTTAGCTTTAAGGGGAAAAAAATCAAAGCAGCAAATTTGATAGATTTTTATATATTCCTTCCTGGATGTTTTAGCTAACTTAATTTACCAAGGTATATAGCTGGTCCCATTAACTAATCCTAAGGCTATTTATCCTTACCAGCATGGTAACAACAAAGTCAAAGACATTCCAGGCATTATTCCAGAAGAGAGTAAAGCCAGACATCCACATTAGAAGGATCTCGAAAATGAAACTAAACAAGATAAACCAATCTGCCACCTCCAGAGTCAGTCTCAACGGCCACAGTTTAGTGTTTGTGGATTCCATCAATTCTGTAAGGTAGAGCAAGGGAGAAATAAAAATTAAGTGAGAAGCTGAATAACGAAGGATGACCACTTATAAACCAGAGTTGTGACCACTACTATTCCGTTTCTCTTGAATTTCTCTGTCTTTCATAAATTTGTTTAAATCTATGAGTTTTTGCCTGCATGTATGTATGTGTATACATATATGTATATGTATCACATGTGTGCCTTCTACCTGAAGTTCAGGGGAGGGTGTCAGATCCCCTAGAACTGGAGTTACAGTTGTAAGCCCCTATGTTGATGTTAGACTTGGACCTGGATCATCTGCAAGAGTAACAAGTGCTCTTGCTTCCACCTGTGTAATACAGGGCAGAACTACCCATAAAACAACAGCGATACTGTACTTCTTTGTTTTGTTTTGTTTTGGTTTTTGGTTTTTCGAGACAGGGTTTCTCTGAGGTTTTGGAGCCTGTCCTGGAACTAGCTCTGTAGACCAGGCTGGTCTCGAACTCACAGAGATCCACCAGCCTCTGCCTCCCAAGTGCTGGGATTAAAGGTGTGCACCACCACCACCTGGCGATACTGTACTTCTTGTTGCTGATATAAGTAACAGTTGCAAGTTTACAACCCATTCTACAGTCATACAGCCCCTACAGAATTTCCCTCTTTACTACACCCCCACCATATGCTGTACAGTTAAGTTTGTCCTAAAGTTTATAGGAAAGCAATGGGTCTTATAAACAGAGTGAAAATATAGAAATATGAGATTAAATCTTTTAAAAAATTAAACTTCTGAATAATTTCAAAGATGCCTTTTACAATTGATGTGTCCTAAGATGATTTTTATTTCTTAGTAGCCATGACACATGTACCTACCTACACACACACATACACAAAAGTAATTAAACAAACATATAATAAATTCTGGTTCCCAGAAGCAGGGGATTACGATATTAGAAGGCACTAAGGACCACATTTAAGTCTCACAACATGTGTGTGTGAGTGTATGTATGCACGTGTGTATGTGTGTGTTTGTGTCATGATATTTTGTTCGTGTTTTAATAAAATTTGCTCGAAGATCAGAATGCAGAGCTAAGCCACTAGAGGCCAGGGAGTGGTGGCATACACTTTTAATCCCACGACTTTGGAGACAGACGGATTTCTGTTAGCTCAGTGCCACCCTGGGCTACATAAAATTGATATAGTCAGAGCTCACACAAAGGTTATCCCAGGACTTGGGATCCTATGCCTTTAATCTCAGCACTAGGAAGGTGGAGACAGGAGTGCTATGGCTGGGCAGAAAGAGTAATATCAAGTGGGAGGAGGCAGGAGCTCATTACAGTCTGAGCAAGCAGTTTAAGGCAGCAGTCTGAAGTGGTCAGTCAGAGGATGCAGTCAGAGGAGGCAGTTTGAGGATTTGGTAGAGGTAAAAGATCTCTCTACTGGCTGGCTACACTGCTTCTCTGATCTCTTAGTTTTTGCCACCTAATATCTGACTCTAGGTTTTTATCATTAAGAACAATTAGAATTTATGCTACATGTTTGTGTGTGCAGAAGAAAGTGTAGGATTCCCTAGAGCTGGAGTCATAGGCAGTTGTGAGTGTGTTAACTAGTAAACGGTCTCTCTGGTCTCAAATTACTTCATTGTTCTTTATGGAAATCCTGTCTGTGAAAGCAAAACTGAATAAACATTATTGCTAAATAACTAAAGAAAAATCAGAAAAATAAACAGCAGAAATTGTTTAAGTGAGACAGAAGGTGAGGGGTGACCACTGCCAATGCTGCAGCAGCTAATGAAAAGGTGTACTGTCTGGAGAGGAAAATATAACTATTCTTTCACTCTACCACTTGGGAGACTGAGGCAGGAGGATCGAAAGTTCAAAGGCAGCTCAGATTACAGTGAACTAAGGCCATCCAAGACTTCGGTGAGACCCTGGAACAAAATAAGCCAGGTGTTGTGGGGCACTCCTCTGGAGGGCAGCCTAGTTTACAATAAAAAACACACTCAAACTTAGTGTTGAACACTTGTATCCAGCTAGCACTTGGGAGGCTGAAGCAGAATTGAAACTGAGGACAACTGTGGCTACATAGGAAGTTCTGGGCCAGCCAGGGCTATAGTAAAACCCATCTCTATGCACTAGCGAGTCTTGGCATTTAAGAACACTTACCATTCTGCAGAGGACCTGGGTTTGGATTCCAGCACCAACAAACTAACCAGTCAACAATTCAGCTTGCCTTAGTAAGGCAAAAGAACCTTAATGTAACAGAGCTCATCCCAGTACAATACAATCTTTCTCTGGAGTGGAAGGCAGGAATTTAATCAGATAGGCCAGACAAAGTATACAATTCCACAAAACAAGGCATTTTTGATACAGACATCACCTATTGCTACAACAACATAAATCAGTCACTTCATAGAATACCAGTTAAGTTCACACTGGTTGTAAGGAAAATCCAACATCATAGAGCAGAATAGCACACTGGTATTTGTATAAACATTTGGCCAAAATCAATTGCTGGTGTTGGGGGAAAAAAATCACAACTTGTGATTCATGAGTTCAAATAGTGCTTACAATTGAAACAAGCATGTTTTGCTTTTATTTTGTTCTGTTTGAAATGCCAGGGGGACCAATCTCAGGGGCTTGTACATGCTAGGCAAGCACTCCACCCCTCGGGCTAAACTACAAGTCCTAAACATTTGGCTTTAAACAAGTAAGATTACAAGGGCCTGGAGATGTGTCTCAGCAGTAAGAGCACTGGCAGAGTACCCTATTCCCAGCAACCATTCAGAGGACATCTGTAACCATGAGACCCAATGCCCTCTTCTGGCATCCGTGGGCACTGCATGCATGCGCATGTAAAACCACCTACACATATAAATAAAATAAAAAATAAATATGTAAAACAGATTGTCACAAAATAATTGATTTGGTCAAGCTACATAATATGAAAATAATAAAATATGATAATAGGAGAAAATGATAATACAAAAATGGTAAAATCCTCAAAATTTAAGAAATACCATATGAAAACAGAATAATAAATACTTATGGGGACTTTGTTTTGATTTGTGGTTTTGTTGATTTGGTTTGGTTTGTGTTTTGAGACAGGGTTTCTCTGTGTAGCCTTGGCTGTCCTGGAACTCACTCTGTAGACCAGGCTGGCCTCAGCCTTGTCCTAGAACTGACTCTGTAGACCAGGCTAGCCTTGAACTCACAGAGATCCGCCTGCCTTTACCTCGCAAGTGCTGGGATTAAAGGCGTGCGGCACCCCCATCAAGAATTACTACTGTTCTTTCATTCTAAGCAGTTTTTATGAACTTTATCTTTTGAGAGAGTTACTGCACAGTGCAGGTTAGCCTTAACTTATAACCCTGCCTCAATTTCCAAAGTGCTGGATTAAAGGCACTCACCACCACTCCTGATCTGTGCAATCTGCCTGAGTTAACAATGAAATGAGATGTCCTTCTGTTTTTTAATAGGTTTCATATAGTATGTAAATGGTATTTTAGAGCCCCCTTTCTCTTAGGTAGGCACAGTGGTGCACACCTGTAATCTCAGATGGAAAGTACAAGGAGGAGGTCAGCTTCAAGGTCATCCTTGAGGCTAGTGTAGGTTACATAAGACTCTGTCTCAAAAAGTAAATGAATAAGTACATCTGTCCCCGTCACAATGAACTGATACCTGAAAGTATGAAACGGTCAGGTTGGAAGAAAACGACCTTTTTCATAAGCACCAGTTCTCACCTATTTCGACCATCAGTACAATTGTATTGAGAAAGATGAGGGAGATGATGAATTTCGAGAAGATAGGATCTGTTTGCTTTTAAGGAAACACACAGACGGAGCACATTCTCATTCATGCAGCTGAAATAATAAGGACAACAATATCAGATATGAGAATTTGAAGAAAATAGTTTGAGAGGAAAAATAAATCATTAACAGATGAGGGAAAGCCACAATAAGAACAGGTGACACAAAAGGATACTCTCAGTAACCCATCCAGCCCACAGGGAAAGAGGTGGCCTCTGGCTGCACCGCACACGGAGCCTGCTCAGCATTCGCTGGGAGTGTGTGATGTGGCCCATATGCCGGGGCTTTATGGAGAAGCGCACTAGCTGGTGCTGGTCTCCTGACATGAGTTTCTTCTGGAGAGAAGGATCTATAACGAAAAGGTAATTGGGCATGCCTGTTGTTCAGCTTGAATGCACCAGTACTGGGCAACACACAAGACTGCCTTCCCTCCCCAGCCTCCCCGCCAAACAGAAAGGAGTATAGACAGATCTACGGGCTGGGGGACTGTGGACAGCAGGCAGAGTTGGGGAGAGGGACACTGGTAAAATAATGGACTTTCTACACGCAGCAGCAGCTCTGCCTTGTAAGCTGCTCTTTTCCAAAGCAACTAAGAATTCTATTAGTGTAAAGTGAACATGTGTCGTTTATGCTCACACTGACTGTGCTTATGAAAGCAGCAGCTGGTTCAGGACCTGCTAGGAAGGCTCTCTCCAATTCAGACATCCACCTGCCTCTGCTTTCTAAGGATGTAAGGCCATCATCACCAGCTCAGAAACCTCCAAGTTTTAAGTACCTTTGGTGAAAACTGTTCAAAGTCAGGGTCACCTGACTAGGATTCAGAGGAATAGATAGAGGTTTAAAGTCCTGAATTCATCAAGTTTAGCGTAGTTTCTCATCTCTAAAATTTTCCTTTTATTTGTACTTTTCAAAAAAGTATGTGTGTGTATACAACTGCCGGAGTAAGTTGTCTTCTTGTACCATGTGGGTGCTGGGCATAGAACTCAGGTTCTCAGACGTGGCAGCAAGTGCATTTTACTCCCTGAGCTACCTCTATCTTGCTGTTCCCATTACTTGCGATAAGAGTCTCAGATAACCCCTCTCATCCTCAAACTACACTGTGTAACCAAGAATGACCTTCAATTCCCAGTGCCTCCTCCTCCAGAAGGCTGGAATTGTAGGCAAGTATCACTCACGCGCGCGTGTGTGTGTGTGTGTGTGTGTGTGTGTGTGGTCAAGCATGCATGTGTATGCCAGAGGGCAACTTTTGGGAACCAGTACTTTACTCACTTTACTCACTAAGTTATATTGCCAGCCCTATTTTGTTATTGTTGTTGTTGTTTGGAACCAGGGTCTTGCTATGAAGCCCAGGCTAGTCATATACCACCATTCCTAGCTCCACCCTAAAATATGTTTCTGCTTCCTATCTTCTGAGGATGTGGACAGGAATATTACACTTAGTGCAAGCGAACAGGCTGCTAACCAAGTATCTCCCGGAGAGTGTGCCTTGGTACGGCTTGGCTCAAGCCTTGCAAATGCTCTATGAGGGAGAAGGTGTCGATAAGCCGCGAGCGAATAGCATTAGCTCTAGGCAGCGGTACGTGTCCTCGTTCCTGGGCCATGGCTGTGAAGAAAATAGAACCAAGGGTTAGAGGTTTTGGGTTTTTTTTGTTGTTGTTTTTTCCCTTCCTTCCTACCTTCTTTGCCTTTCAGAGATTTAGGGAGCCCATTAAAGATACCATAAGCAGTTAAGTACTTTTGAAAGACTCAAAAATGGGGCGCACACCTTTAATCCCAGCACTCAGGAGGCAGAGACAGCTGGATCTCTGTGAGTTTGAGGCCAGCCTGATCTACAAGAGCTAGTTTCCAGGAAAGGCTCCAAAGCTACAGAGAAAACCTGTCTAGAAAAAAAAAAAGACTAAAAAAGTTTTTGTTCTTTGGTTTTGATTTTTTGTTTATGCAAAAGATAGAAAAAAAATCGTAAGAGATATTTCCACAGTCAACTAAATATCCACGAATTTTCACTTTCTGACAGCGCTTGTAATTATGTATTTCTTATTTATTTATCTATCTATCTATTTATATATTTATATTATATTTTTTCGAGACAGGGTTTAGAGGCTATCCTGGAACTAGGTCTTGTAAACCAGGCTGACCTCGAACTCACAGAGATCCGCCTGCCTGTGCCTCCCGAGTGCTGGGATTAAAGTCGTGTGCCATCATAGCCCGGTATTTCTTCTTTAAAAATAACTGAAAGGGCTGGCGGTGGGGATGCATACTTCTAATCTCAATCTCAAGAGGCTGGTGCATCTCTGTTGAGGCCAGCCTAGTCTACATAGCTAGTTCCAAGCCAGTCAGGGCCACATAGTGAGACTTTGTTAAGAAAAAGTAAAAATTGAGCCTGAGCCTGGTGGTGCGGACTATCAACCATCAATCCCTGAGGTTGAGGCCAGGATAGGAAAGTTCTAGGCCTGCCAGATTATTGAACATAAAGCCAACCTGGGAAATTTAGTGAGATCATGTCTCAAAAAGTCAAAAAAGGACTAGGTAGGACTAGGAATATAATTCGGCAATGGATCACTTGTCCAGCATTGGGTAAGGTTCCCGGTTCAATCCTCGGGTACCCACCCTCTTGAACAAACAACAGCAATCAGTGAAAAATCAGGAAGGCAGAAGGCCTAATGCTGGACAAAGAATACAGACCTCACGTGGACCTGACAAAGCAGGATACGAGGGAGGGCAGCAGCAGGATGTAGTGTTCTACGCCCTATAATTGGACAAATCAACAGCCTGGCACTTGGAATACGTGTCGTATTGTGCCCGAGTGTGTGAGCGCCTCAACGCCCGGGAGGGAGGGAGCGGGGCGGCTCAAACTCCCCTCCCGCCCGCTTCAAGGCCTCACGTCAGACCCAGCGCACTTCCGCCCACTCAGCCCTGACTTCACCCCTTCGCCTCCCGCGCCGGCGCCCTGAGCTCCACTCCTCCTCCGCTGGCCGAGCTCAGGACCGCCCCGGCTACCCGGAGCCCCCACTTCCCACCGACCCCCGCCAAGGCCTTCCTCCCTCCCACAGCCGGGCCCGCGGGCGTTCGCCCCGCCCCGCGCGCCAGCCAATCGGCAGTTACCAGCTGGTTCATCCCGCCCGACGCAGCGGGGGATGCAGCCAATCGGCGGCTGCCACACTGCGGCCCGAGCCGGCCTAGGGGGTTGGGACCTCGGCAGCAGGTCTGCTCGGGCCAGACGCGCGAGCTCAGGCAGCGGGTGCGGATTCAGGGCACTCTCTTCTCAGTCCCCTGGCCCCGACCCTCCGACCGCCCCATCCGAGTCTTGCCGCCATGCTCTTCAGCCACCTAGCGCTGCTCCCGGGCGTGGCGCTGCTGCTCGCCTCGGCCCGCCTCGCCGCCGCATCTGACGTCCTGGAACTCACGGACGAAAACTTCGAGAGTCGCGTCTCCGACACGGGCTCGGCGGGCCTCATGCTAGTCGAGTTCTTCGCCCCCTGGTGAGGCCACTGGGCAGGGTCAGGGCCGGAGGAGCAGCTGGGCGCGGGAGCGGTTGGGCCTACGCAGCGCGGACGTCCTCCACTATCCAGGGGCCTGGCTGCAGCTGCCGCCTTGCCAGTCGGGGGTGGGGGTGGGGGTGGGGGCCGGGGCTGATCCGGAAAGGAAGAAGCCTAGGTTCTCGCTTAGGGCCACGTCCTTACTCCGTGTTATTGCTGCACTTCCTATGTGGAGGGATTTACCCATCCCCTCCCCCTCCGATCTGTATCTTTCAGTATCTAGGTGAGTCAGTGTAGACGTCTTCTGGTCTGCAGGCCAGCCAGTCATCCCAGAACCTTAGGGAGGAGGCAGGGGTACAGGTCCTGGGTCCCAGGGTATTTCCTTTCTTCTTGTCCCCACCCCAGAGCCAGTGGTTCCTAACCAAGGTCACTCAGTGGCTGCAGAACGATCGTAAGTGCTTTCTTGAGACAGGCCTTTATTTTGTCTAGGGCATGGCTTACAATATTTTACATAAAGCTGTAAGCCGCAGAGGCGCCTCCATTGAGAAGAGAGTAAGCGAACAAGAATAATTTCACTAGCATCTATCATAATTGTCAACTTTAGATAATTACAGAAAATGATAAGACTCACAATGGAGAAAGTAGCCACCGTTGGGGGAGTATATACCACTTCAGGGGCCGTGTAACCTCACAAAACGGTAGATTCTTTAGAGTAAATGTGACCCCAAATAAGAACTTACTTGGGAAGGGAGAACATAGGATTTCTGGGTTTGTCTCTTAAGTGGTGGGTTGGGTAATTTGCAAATTATTGCCATGGCATACTAATTAATTTAATATAATAATAGTTCAGAAGGTGTGTTCTTTTTGCCCTCCTGGCACAATGGCCTTTAATTCAAAACTATTCAAAAGAACCCATAAACCAGTGTTTCACAGTTAAACTGTAACTTATCTTTGCTTCTGACCCAGTGGGATCAGAAGCTACATTCCAAGCTCCTCCAACTGACTTAGAAGATGGCACTGGAAAGTCCTGTAGTGAAGACTGCCTGAATCAGGATATACTAGAGACAGGAAGCAATTTGTATTTCAGCTTGGGGTATTTTGTGTTCAGGGCATTTTGTGGCTAACAATCCATAGAATTCAGTGTTCTTGCTTAGAAACAGTTTAACATAGTTATGTAATCATGCTGTTAGGTTTGAGGGGGCGTTGGTTGGGTCCGGCTTATTTGACTGAGGGGTCACACATTTGGAGAATTGTGGACTGTTACACAGTTTAAAGCAGTTTGGAGTTAAGGCATTGGGATGTGGCTCAGTGCTTACCTATCATTTTCAATTGCTATTGTTGAGAATATATATTTAAATGTTAAAGCGTTTTTTCCTCCCTTTGAGACAGGGTTTCTCTTTGTAGTCCTGGCTATTCTGGATCTCACTCTGTAGTTCAGGCTGGTACTTACTTTTTTTTTTTTTTTTTTTTAATTCTTGAGTCAGGGTTTCTCTGTGTAGCTTTGGAGCGTGTCCTGGAACTCATTCTCTAGACCAGGCTGACCACAAACTCACTGAGATCCTCCTGCCTCTGCCTCCCAAATACTGGGATTAAAGG
This sequence comes from Microtus oregoni, assembly GCF_018167655.1. Taxonomy (NCBI): domain Eukaryota; kingdom Metazoa; phylum Chordata; class Mammalia; order Rodentia; family Cricetidae; genus Microtus; species Microtus oregoni. The sequence continues at coordinate 22,845,356 of NW_024543090.1, forward strand.
CACTGCTTTTCTTTTTCTTAAACCAGTTCCTCTATATTGTCCACACTGACCTCAAACTTGGGATCCACAGGATCTCCTGTAGCCCAGCTGGGCTTCAGTGTCTGATCCTCTTGCCTCTATCCTAAATACATCATCCTAAAAATTGTTTCGCCTGCTTTTCTTAAGACTACATATCCCATAATGCATTGAGCCATCAAGAGTTGGGTGGATTTCTGCTGTGGTGTCTGCTTTTAGTAGGCTTAGAAGATAGTCACCTCCCACATTGCAGCAGAGTCATCTTTTCAGCATTGAGATTTCATTGCAACTTTCCCCCCTTGAACAATCAACTCATTTGTCCTTCTCCAGACTGGGATTCCTACAGGGAAAGAACTGTCAGCTTTTTATCAAAGGCTAAAATAATTAATTGCTCCTGACACAGTGCAGCATGAAGTGATGACTGAGTTTGTGCATGTTGGCATTATCCTCTGCTATGCACCATCTCTAAGAGTAGGTGAATTCTTTGTGGTTTAATATTGGCGGGGGTGGGTAAAAGAGTTAGTGGGGGGCTGGTGGTGATGGCCCACTCCTTTAATCCCAGCACTGGGGAGGCAGAGGCAGGCGGATCTCTGTGAATTTGAGGCCAGCCTGGTCTACAAGAGCTGTTCCAGGACAGGATGCAAAGCTACAGAGAAACCCTGTCTCGAAAAACCAAAGAAAGAAAGAAAGAGTTAGTAGGTTCTGTAACAGACCCCGATTTCCCTTAAAGTTCACCAGATTTCTGTTCCTGGTTGGTTGCCTGGGAAAGGCAGTCTTTTCCGTCCTAACAGGAACCCACTTTGTTTATTTGTTTACCTTGTGGATGGTGCTACTCTTTAGAACTATTGCTTTTAGTCTCAGCCTCTGGCACACTGATTTCTTCACAGATTCATTGTATCTTAGTTACTTTTCTGTTGAGTGACAAAGCACCATGACCAAGGCAATTTGTTAAAGAAAGGTTTTTTCAGGGGTTCACAGTTTAGGGGATTAGAGTCCATGACCATCGTGGCAGGAGCTATATCAGAGAACTCTGCTCACAGGCTGAGACAACGACCTTGAGGTAGTAAGAGCTAAAGGGGAATGGTGTGGGGTTTATTGCCTATGGAGTTTTTATGTGTATGCATGGAGGATACCAAGTCCCTGGAACTGGGGTTACACATGGGTAGGTGCTGGGACTAGAACTCAGATCCTCTGCAAGAATAGCAAGTGCTCTTAACTGCTGAGCCATATCTTCAGCTCTGCCTCTTAAAACTGTTTTACTATTGTGGGGTCAAGGGCAGATTGGTGGCGTGTGTTTTCTTCACCTTTACATGGATTCTGGGGATCTCTAGTTGTCATGCGTATGTGGCAAGTTATTAGGTGCCATTACCTGCTGACCTATGTCATTGCCACTGTGCTGCCCCACCCCAGTATTGGAGATGGAGCCCCAGGCCTTCCCCACATTAAAAAAAACCTAAAGCTGAGCTACATCCCCAGCTTGAATTTATTCTCTTCCCCCAACCCTTCTCTCTCCCTCTCTCCCCCTCCCTCCTCCAGGTAGAGGAATGGAGTTTATAAACTTAGTTGGCCTTGAACTTGCTGTATAGCTGCTGGCCTTAAGCTCAGTAGTTTTCCTGCCTCAGCTTCAAAAGTGCTGGAATTACAGGCATGTGCCTTTGTGCAGGACTTCTTGGGGGTTATCAGCATTGGCAATGCATCCTTTTTTATTTAATGCTCTCTGTCTCTTTTTTTTGGAGACGGAATCTTACTGTAGATGAGGCTGAGTTCAAACTCAAATCCACCTGCCATCACACCTGGCCTTCTCTGACTATTTTTATATGTATTTGTAAAGTTGGCATTTTTTTTCTTTTCTCTTTTAGGATAGTTGAGGTAATGTTAATTTTGATAGTTACTACAATAGAAAGTCAACAGCAAAAGACAGGCATGATGCTATATGCCTGTTAGCTCAGTTTCTCAGATGCTAAGGCATGAGCTTTGTACGTTTTGAACTGCTTCAGCTACATAAAAAGATTCTGCCCCAAAGAAAAGATGGAATGAAATCTCTCCTCTTCTGCTGGGCTGCTTTGCTGCTATGTGAATCTTTAGTAGATGATTGTTGCCTCTCTGTTTCTTTTCCTGTACTGTGTATTACTGACTGTAATTATAATACACAGACTTCTTCTTCTCTTTTTTTTTTTTTTAGATTTATTTATTATGTATACAACATTCCTTCCATGCATGCTCACATGCCAGAAGAGGGATTTTATTAATCCCTCATTACAGATGGTTGTGAGCCACCATGTGGTTGCTGGGAATTGAACTCAGGACCTCTGGAAGAGCAGTCAGTGCTCCTAACCCCTGAGCCATCTCTCCAGCCCCAATACACAGACTTCTTGTACATTAACTCCGCTATTCACCTTACTTGAGTACCCTACTCTTCTCCTTTTTTAAGCTTTAAATACTTAAAGGCCCAAACCCAGATGGGATCCTTTAAAATTCATTCTTTAAACCCTGGAAATTGGGCATAGTGCTACATGCATAAATCCTAGCATTTGAGAGTGAGAAGCAGAAAGATTGTTTTAAGTACTAGGACAGCCTGGTCTGCAGTAGCAAGTTACAGGCTAGCCAGGGCTATCCATGAGATCATGTCTTGAGACAGACACCACGAATCAGTATCAAGTGTCTTTTCTTTTTTTGACAACTCTGAGCAGAATCAGCTGGAGGGCTACGCAGAGTGAAGTGCAGAAGGCACTGATTTAGTAGTGGGCACACCAAGCTGAAGGAGGAGTGACATGGCCTGTTTGAGGCTGTATTTGGCTGTATAATAACAAAAAACATCCCTTCTGAGCTTCAGCACATTAGAAAGCACTTTTAAGGTGGCAGTAGGTCTAATTTCACAGTTGTGTGGTTCACTTGACCATGAGAACTCATCAAAACATAAGTTGGTATACTTTTTCCCAGAGGGCTGCCTGAAACACCTGCTCTTCTATCCAGCCAGGCCCAACAGTCCCACAGGTGTACTTCCTGTGCATTTAGGTGTGTGGTGCGTTGTTGTCAGTGTACAGCTAGCACCAGCTGCACATTATCTCTTCAAAAGCCCAATGGGTTGCAGAGGGATCACTTTGAGAAGGTTGAAGAGTTCTGTAACCTCCCTGCAGACAGCAAAAACAGAAGGAAAGAAGCCAGGAAAGGTGGTATGTGTTGTAATCCCCAGAATTTGGGAAACAGTGGTAGATCAGGGGTTCAAGATCATCTTTGGCTACAAGATACTTTGCCTCTGAAACATGTGTTTAGATAAAGAGCTTTAAGAGACTATCTCAAAAACTGGCCCGGTGGTTAAGAGTGAATGCTGCTTTTGCAGAGAACCTAGATTCCATAACCAGCATCTGCTTCTGGAGCCTTACAGTTGCCTCTTCTGATGCCCTCTTCTGACCCCTGGGCACCTGCACACCTGCGGCATATTCATACATGTGCATACAAAAATCTGAAAAAGAAATAATTGGCTGGGCGGCAGTGACACAAACCTTTATTCTCAGCATTGGGAGGCAGAGACAGGCAGATTTCTGTGAGTCCAAGGTCAGCCTGGTCTACAGAATGAGTGCTAGGACAGCCAAGGCTACACAGAGAAACTGTCTCAAAACCAAAGGGAAGAAAAGAAAAAACAAAGTGCATACTCCCCAAGGTCTTTAAGAAGTATATTAAGGTCTAGAGAGATGGCTCAGCAGTTAAAAGCTCTAGCTGCTCTTCCAGAGGACCCAGGTTCAATTCCCAGTAAACAACTGTAACTTCAGTTTCAGGGGATCTGACACCCTTACACAGATACACTAGGCAGGCAAAACACCAATGCACATAAAAAGTAAAATTAAAAAGTATTTTTTAAAAAGTCTGTTGAGAGATTGTCAAAGATTAAATGAAGGATTAAGGAGATGTACAAAGGACAAATATAGCATGCTTTGGATCTTGTTCACGGTGTGTGTGTGTGTGGTAGGAGGGGGGGGTCAAGCCATCCTGAACTATGGAGAGGCCAGAAGCGGGCACATAATGGGGTGGGGGGTATAAAAGGACCAAATTCAAGATAGAGGAGTCATAGGTACCAAAGGGGTACTGCATTGGCTTTTTTCCTCTGCTTTCTTTCTTTCTCCAAGACAGGGTTTCTCTATATCTCTGGCTGTCACGGAGACCAGGCTGGCCTTGAACTCTGCCTTCCAAGTGCCAGGATTAAAGGAGTGTACTGCCACCACCACCCGGCTAACATCAGTTTCTCTGTGACAGCTCTGGCTCTCTTGAAACTAGATCTTGTAGACCAGGATAGATCTGCCTCCTGAGTGCTGGGATTAAAAGCGTGTGCCACCTTGGTGTGGTCTTTTTTTTTCCCTCCTTTTTTCATATCCTGATGAGATATTAATGGTTTCTCACATAATCAGTGACATCATAGATATGTTCAAGATACACTGTTGTGGGGACTGGAGAGGTGGCTCAGAGCTTAAGAGCACTGGCTGTTCTTCCAGAGAACCTGAGTTCAATTCCCAGCAACCATATGGTGTCTCACAACTATCTAGAATAAAATCTGGTGCCCTCTCCTGGTGTGCAGGTATATATGTACGGAACAATGTACACATAATAAATCTTTAAAAAAAAACAACAGTGTTATGTTTTCCTTTTGTGTGTGTGTGAATATATACATACACATATACATGTATATATAGTTGAGTTTTCTCTATTTTGTGTGCATGGCAGGTGTGGGTTTGTACATGCCACAGTGCATAGGTGGAGGTTAGAGAATCGAAGTCCCAGAGATAGAACTCAGATTAGGATCAGAGGCCAGAACCTTTAACTACTGGTCCTATTTTATGTATTCTTTAAATGTTGCATAATAAATGAATATATCTGAGTTGTTAGCCAAACATGAGTTCCAGTTATTTTAATATAATAAAAATAATTACCATGTACACTTTTTTTTTTTTTTTATATTCCAGCACTTGGGAGTCAGGCAGACTGTTCTCTGAGTCTGAGACGAGTCTGATCTGCATAGATCCAGGACGGCCAAGGCTATACAGAGAAACCCTGTATCGAAAAAAAAAAACCGTGGAGCTGTTGCTTTGGCCACATAGATGCGAATCTATAAGAAGGGTGATATTGTAGACTAAACAGAATGGGGGTGTTCAAAAAAGAGTGTAGTTCTTGTGAAGAGAATTACCATGTGGGCTGAGCATATTAAACACTCCTAAGAGCCGAGGTGGCTAAGTCAGAGAAAGGTACTTTGCTTCACCTGAAGCATCACCCACTCTACTTAGGAAAACTAAGAGAAGGAGCCTGAGCTTTGGGAGTCTGTTCCTGATTATTTTATTCATAGGTTAATATTTAAAAAGAAATAAAAGCTGTAGACTAAAAAATAATAGTCGTTATTCAAAATATCAGAAGTCTGGGTTACAGCTTGATATTGAATAATTGGTATAGCATGTCTAAGTCAGTATAAGAGAGGCTGAAAGAATGAAGGTCACAGCCTGGGGATGGTGTATCAAGACCCTGTCTTCAAAAAAAACAAAGCAGTAATATGATTTGAGGTTCTTCTAGATAAGAAGGAAATATGAGTTAAGTTTGTGTTATACAAAGAATCTGACCCTTTTTTTTTTTAATAATAGGTGTGGACATTGCAAGAGGCTCGCCCCTGAGTATGAAGCTGCAGCAACTAGATTGAAAGGAATAGTCCCATTAGCAAAGGTGAGCATCAGTGAATTCACCAGAAAGGAATATGAAGTATTTTTTATTGCACATATGTGGGCTTGTGTACATATTTTGTGTGAGTCCTTGGGCTTGGCAACAAACCCTTTACATTTTGAGTTTTTTCACTGACCCAAGTGTATAAAACTAGTTGTTTTGTTTTGTTTTTTGGGTTTTGTTTGTTTATTTGTTTGTTTTGGTTGGTTGGAGAGAGGTTGAGTGGCTAAGAGGAGCACTTGACCTCTGTTATGGAGGACATAGATGCTTGGGCAGTGGGTTACAACCACTTGTAACTACACTCCCAGGGGATGTGATGCTCTCTGCTGGCCTTTGAGCCTGTACATATGTGTGCAGCCAGAGCCCTCCTACACAGAATAAAACATTGAAGAAGGTGGGAGAATCTCATCGTGGAGTCCGCACTGTACTCTGTTGAGTCATACAGTTTACCCTTTAGTCCGTTCATCTTTTCTTGAAAATATTCATTACCGTGAGTCACTGGTCTGACTGGAGGCCTCTGGCTTCTGCTGCACCACTGATAGCAGGCTCTCACTGGGAATCCTTTTGGCTATCCTGTTGTCCTGTGTTGTGGAGATCCTGCCGTTTTGAACCTGTAGGTTTATCCCCTTTATGTGCTCCAACAGTTCTGGACCTGGTCGGTAGCTGGGTTGGTCAGCCCTCCTTTAGTTTTCTTTCACCCTCCTTACCTGGGTGAGCTGTCCAGCACTGCCTTAGGTAGATCACCACCCAGTGCAGCCTGCAGCAAGGAGTGGGGCCAGTTTTGCTTCCAGGTCCTCAGATCGGTTCACCCATACTCAAACCACTAGATACTTTTGTTGGTTGGTTTGGTTTGATTTTTAGTTTTTCTTTTAAATTTTGTTTTGGTTTCTGAGGTGGAGGGAGGGTGCAAGGGCAAGAGGGAGGATTGGAGGGGACAGGGAGATGAGTGGGATTAGAATACACAATGTGAAATCCACAAAGAATCAATAAAAGTTAAAAGAACTTTAGACAAAGAAAATAGTAAATGAGAAGTAAGGGCTGACAAAGACAGTAAAGATATAGATGTAAGGGTGAGAAAGAGTATTGAGTGATCTACCGTGATGATAGTCAGTGATGGGATCAGGAAAAAAGACATGGGCTATCGCTGAGTATGTAGTCAAGTGGTTAGTATAAGGTGGGTGTTTGTTTTTCATAGAGTTGTAAGTATTAGCTATGGTGGTGACCTGTGATGCGAGCATTAGGGAGGTAGAGGATTAGAAGTTCAAGACTAACCTAAGGGACTGGAGAGATGGCTCAGAGGTTAAGAGCATTGCCTGCTCTTCCAAAGGTCCTGAGTTCAATTCCCGGTAACCACATGGGGGCTCAGAACCATCTGTAATGGAGTCCGGTGCCCTCTTCTGGCCTGCAAGCATACACACAGAATATTGTATAAATAAAGAAAAAAAGAAATATTTTAAAAAGAAGACTATCCTGAGCTACCTAAGATCCTGTCTCAAACAGGTGAAAATAATAATTAGTAAATTTTGCCATTCTGAAGTAATAAGCTCACAGGTGTTCGATTTTAAAAGCCTTGTCTTGTTTTTTTGTTGTTTTGTTTCTGAGATAGGGTTTCTCTATATTGCTTTGGCTGTCCTGAAGATTGCCCTTTAGACCAAGCTGGTCTTCAACTGACAGAGATACACTTGCCTCCACCTCCTGAGTGCTGGGATTAAAGGCATATATCACTACCTCAATATATATTAAAAGTAATTAAAGCTATATTAAAACTAGATGTTAAGCAACTTGTCCTAGCAAAAACACCATGTTATAATTTTTGTTTCTTGTGACTGGGGCTTAAAATTATTTAGGAGGCTGTAAACTGTGGGTTTTGTTTTTTTTTTTGTTTTTGTTTTTGTTTTTTTAATTTTTAATTTTTATTTTTTTTGTTTTTTGAGATAGGGTTTCCCTGTAGTTTTTAGAGCCTGTCCTGGAACTAGCTCTTGTAGACCAGCTGGCCTCGAACTCACAGAGATCCGCCTGCCTCTGCCTCCCGAGTGTTGGGATTAAAGGCGTGCGCCACCACTGCTTGGCTGTATTAATTTTCTGAACCTCATTTTACCCATTTCAGTACATAAGAATCAAACCTCAGAATTGTGTAAAGGTTAATCTGTTTCCTGTGGTTTTAAACCAATTGTTTGCTTTTATGTAACAATTATTGATGCATTTGCCAATAGACAACTTATTTTGTAAAATCAAATTATACCCTGTCCCGGCTAAAAGTGGGCATGCCAAGCACATGCATTTGGTAGTGAATGTTACCGAAGTAAATTACTATTGGGACTGAGAATAGCTCAGTGTTAGAGCACTGGATTTGATCTGCAGCATGAAAAGGAAGGAGGGCATTATTGAAATAAATACATTAATTTTAGAGTTTGCATATGAAGCCAAGAAGCATCTTAGACAGTTCAGATTTAGTTAGGTAGCACTAATGCATCTTTAAGGTCTAATGACCTATGGGAAGTGTGCCAAGAAGTATTGATCTTCTATGGGGATAGCCAGTCGTAATATTTTGGGACTATGAGATCTTGCAGCAGGTGCTTAGATAACAAAATAACTCTAGTTTTGTCTACTCTTAGGTGGACTGCACTGCCAACACAAATACCTGTAATAAGTATGGAGTCAGTGGCTACCCAACCCTTAAAATATTTAGAGATGGTGAAGAAGCAGGTGCTTATGATGGGCCTAGGACTGCCGGTAAGGATCTGAATTGCCTGAAACCCAGGCTAGGCTTAAACTTCTTTCTTCGTTTTTATATTTTCAAGACAGGGTTTCACTGTGTAGCTCTGGCTGCTCTGGAACTTAACTATGTAATCCCTGATGGCTTTGAATTTGCAGAGATCAGCCTGCCTCTGCCTCCCAAGTCCTGGGATTAAAGTCATTTACCACTTTTACATGGCTTAGGTTTAAATTCCTGATCCTCTTGCCTCAGTTTTACAAGTAATGGCATTATAGGCATATGCCATCTTCCTTCCTTGAATTATCTTCTGGAAATTGAATTAATGTTTTGTTAAGGTTTTAGGATAGCTGTTACACAGAGAAACACTAACTTGAAAAAAAATAAAAAAAGAAAAAAGGCTTCAGATACTTAACAGTCATAAAAGTTGTTCATTTTAGAGGTCATTTTTTTTTAATTGTTACTATTGTTTTATTGAATGGTTACATTTATTAATTAGTAAATTGGATTACTCAACATGAAAGCATGTAGCCAGGCATGTCCTGTCCTTTCCCTGCACAGCATGCCCAGCATACATGTTACAGAGCATTCCCATGGCGGGGGTTTTCCTCAGGCTTTGTCTCCCACCATCCTTCTGTGTGTTTATGCCCATTTAGAGGTCATTTTAGGTGACAAAAAGGTTTTCTGTCTAAATGACTTGATTATAAAGTAATATAGAAAATACTTGATAAGCTCAACTAAGCATGTTTTCATTTGATAAGTGTTATCAATTTTATCTACTCTGTAAGATTCTTGAGATAGTTGGTGTTCATATGCAGAGCAGTGGTCTTTTTCTGTTATTTGGGTTCTGGTTGATGGAAGGTGAAAGACAGTCATCACTACATGTGGACTATATAGATAGTGAGTGATAAAGTATTTGACTAATAGCGTGTAAAGTGTTAGGTTCAAAGAAAACTGTCTTGTGCTCATTACAATGGCTACTACTGTTTCTTTATTTAAAAAAAAAAAATAGAGATCTGGGTAGTGGGGCATAAACTGGCCTGGAAGATAGCGTAGTAGAGAAAGACTCCCTTGTTTATACCATGATTGAGATAGCCTTAGGCTGGACCAGCAGCATTCACAAAAGAGCATACACACATGTATTGGTGAGGATTTAGAGACATGGGAACCATTGTATGCTGTTGATGGGGATGAAAAGTAATAGAGGTACTGTGGAAGATGATGTGATGATTCCTCCAAAAATTTAAAGCAGAGCTTACCACTGGGTATGATGGTGCACAGCTTTAATCCCAGGATTTGGGAGGCAGAGGCAGGTGGATCTCTGTGAGTTTGAGGCCAACCTGGTCTACAAAGTGAGTTTCAGGACGGCCAGGGCTACACAGAGAAACCCTGTCTCAAAAAAAGAGGTGGGGTGGGGAGGGGGTAAATCATGTAGGAAAACAGCTTAACAAGTATAAATTCTTGTACTCTTTGACTGTGGATCTTGCAGCTAAGGTTGTTTATCATGGAATTTTTTGAAAAAAGAAAAGATTAAATGTCTGCCAGTTACTGTGGATTAAATTAATCACAGTATGTAAATTTTTTAAAAAGCACTCTGCAGTTATAACCAAGGATTGAAAGGCTGTCAGGATGGGTCAGTGGTGTACCCACGGCCCACCATAACAATCCGCAGAACCCACATGGTAGAAGAATCACATTCTGCAAGATTTCCTCTTGGGGGGGGGGGGGGATAGAGGTAGCACAGCTCATTATGAATTCGGCACGAATTATTTCTATATACTATGTTAAATAACCAAAAGTACTTGAGTTGGGCATAGTGGTACATCCTTATAGTCTTAGCACTTGGAAGGATTGGGGGAGAAGACAGGAGGTCAAAGCAAGCCTCTGCTCTACAACCTCGGCTCAGAGTAGTTTTATGGGAGGGAAAGGCAGGTGGACATCTGTGAGCTTAGGACACCACCCCATCCCACCCTGCCTTCCTAAAAAGACAAGTGATGTTGGAGTATATAGTGCCGTTTTTAAAGATAAAAGAATGTAATTTTGTGTGTGCGTGTGCGTGCGTGTGTGCTTGTGTGCTTGCTTTAGAAGAATATACCAATTGCTTCTTGGCCTTGTTGGCTAAAATCAAGTAGAAGGATACACAAACTGAAGTTAAACTTTTGTGTATGGAAAAGAAATTGAATGGTTTAGGGATAGGATTGGGGAAAAACTTCATTGAAAATATATATTGTTTTTATGAATTTTGAATCATTCCAATCCTTACCTTCTCAAATTATGTGTCAATGTGATTTTTGTCTTCTAAGATGGAATTGTCAGCCACTTGAAGAAGCAAGCAGGACCAGCTTCAGTTCCTCTCAGGTCTGAGGAAGAATTTAAGAAGTTCATTAGTGATAAAGATGCTTCAGTGGTGGGTAAGTAGCAGGTGTTCACAACATTGATTGGATGTTAAAAACTTCCATGTTTGGGAAAGCCACAAGTTAAAGCAGCTTAGGCAAGCTTGAAGCAGTTAAAAGGTAACTGATAGAACCGAATCAGAAACCATAACAGGGCAAGAAAATTGTGTCTGTGTTTGTATTCTTAGACCATAATGGGAGTGTCATTGGTTCACCTCCCACCCCTACCCCACAGTGCTGGAAATCTAACCTGTCTCCTCACTCCTGCTAGGCAAGTACTCCGCTACTGAGCTATATATTCCTAGTCTGTTCCTTCTTTAACTCTGAGAGCTAAGTCTTTAGCAGGGTAATTAAACTAAAATGAGGTTTAAGGCAAGGGGATACAAGTAAATAGTACATTTCCGTCTCTATATTCAATTTTTATAGGAAACTTTGTGGTTATTGGTCAAGTTTCTGTTGTTATAAATTCCTGAGCCTGGGTCATGCAAAAGGAAAGAGATTAGTCTTAGAGTTGAGGATGTTCAAAACATTGGCACAGAAATTTTTAAATTCTAGTGTAGGTCTCCTAGGTTGCATGTCATGGAAGGAATGCATGCAACAAGGAGAGATTTTATTGTGGGCAGGAAGCTAGGAGGTGCCAGGCTTACCAGTGCACCCAATTGAAAGAAATTTTGTGGGTGTGTATGGTGTGTATGTGTAATACACTGAAGTTAAAACCTTGATCCCAGGCAGGCATGGTAGCATACATCTTTAATCCCAGCACTCAGGAGGCAGAGGCTGGGGGATCTCTGAGTTGAGACCAACTTGGTCTACTACAGAGTGAGTTCCAGGACAGTCAGGGTTGCACAGAGAAACTCTGTTTTGAGAAAAACCTTGGCCTCAAATGTGCTAGGCAATTGTTCTGTTGCTGAATTACACACTCTAGCCCTTTAGTTTATGTTTAGGTGTGGCATATAACACACTTGGTTTAAACTAAATTTAGTGGCATATGGTTTTATTTTATTTGTTCATTTGTTTTTTCCAGTTAGGGTTTCACTGTAGTTTTAGAGCCTGTCCTGGAACTAGCTCTTGTAGACCAGGCTGGGGCATATGGCTTTAATCTCAGCTTTCAGGAGATAGAGACAGGCAGGGAACAACAGTGAAAACAGACCTTGTCAAAAAAAAAAAAAAAAACATGCTAGATGGGGTGGGGAGGGGGGAGTAGTGGCTCACCGCCTTAAATCCCAGCACTCGGGAGGCATAGACAGGAAGATCTCTGTGAGTTTGAGGCCAGCCTGGGCTACAGAGGAAGTTCCAGGACAGGCTCCAAAGCTACACAGAAGCCCTGTTTCAAAAAACAAACCACACACAGAAATACTTATATTTAAATCTGTAACTGATAATTGCATTTGTTAGTCTCATAAACAATAAAATATAAAGCTTAGGGCTGGAGAGATAGCTCAGAGGTTAAGAGCATTGCCTGCTCTTCCAAAGGTCCTGAGTTCAATTCCCAGCAACCACATGGTGGCTCACATCCATCTGTAATGGGGCCTGGTGCCCTCTGCTGGCCTGCAGACATACACAATAAATAAATAAAATATTAAATATATATATATATATATATATAGCTTATTCTCTGTAGTAGTAGGTATTTTACCATTTAAATTTGACTCATCTTGATTTAGCTAATTCTGTGTTGCAAAGAATTAACCATGTGTGCTAGAAAAATGGCTTAGTGGTTAAGAGGACTTGCTGCTTGTTCAGAGAGTTTGGGTTCTGTTCCCAGCACACACATTGGGTGATTAACAATATCTGTAATTCTAGCTTCCATCTGGTCTCCTCAAGTACCTGCACCAGATAAGTCATTCACTCACACGAAAATAGATTTATTTATTTGTGTATTTATTTATTTATTTTTGTTTTTCAATACAAGGTTTGACTGTCTAGCTCCAGCTGTCATGGAACTTGCTTTGTAGACCAGGCTGGCCTCAAACTCACAGAGATTCACCTGCCTTTACCTCTGCCTCCCAAGTGCAGAGATTAAAGTCATACACCATCACCGCCTGGCTTCTTTTTTTCTTAATAATTAACCATAAGGAGCCTTTCATTGATCTATTTAATGTTTTTGAGTATTTTGCTCCCATGTATGTACATGCACCACATGTGTGTTTGCAATCCAAAGAGTGTCGTAAGCCACATGTCTGAACTCTCTGACCTTTAGTCAGGTGGAGCAGGACTCAGTCTGTGGGCCCCCACAAGAGAGGTCAGAAGGCATTATGTTATCTGGAACCAGATGGTTGTTGAGCCACTGTTTAGGTGCTGGGAACTGAACCTAGGTCCTTTGGAAGAAGGGCTGGTGCACTTAACCATTGGGCTTCTTCCCCCATTGTTTTCATCTAATACCTGAAGTATTTCTTAAAACTCTTAAGAGGTGAGGAAGTTGCCAAGATCTGTTCTGGAGAAATTGAAGGAAGACTTCAGTTCTACCAAATCCTCTCCCTTTCGAGGAGGAAGTCTTAGTGTAAGTGTTATGTCAGATGTCGGAAGCAGTCTGGTCTTAACCTAAAGTACTTTATCCATAACAGACTGAAGGCTTGAACACTAGAAGAATAATGTAAGTCATGGCACTTGGTTATTCTTTGTGTTTGACATTTCCTATACAGGTTTTTTTAGGGATCTATTCAGTGATGGGCACTCCGAGTTCCTAAAAGCAGCCAGCAACTTGAGAGATAACTACCGATTTGCGCACACCAACGTTGAGTCTCTGGTGAAGGAGTACGATGATAATGGAGAGTAAGTGACTGAATTGCATTCTCTTATCTCTTACTGTGAATTTTGGGATCTATGCCCTTTGTGTTGTTACTTAGCTTGTGTTTTGTTTGCAAGAAGTTAATGAGCCCTTCTAGCATAAGTAAGCTCAGTTTAGAAAACCATTGCCTATGAAGGGCAGCTATAAAAGGAGACAGCATATAAACAAATATATGTAGAAATGTCGTATTGCACATTTGCTGTAGAAATATATAAAAGGGGGAGTTTTTTCCCTTTTTTGTGGCCTGGGGAAGGTATTAAAAAAGCTATAGGGCCAGGTGGTAGAGTGACAGGCCTCTAATCCCAGCACTTGGGAGGCAGAACTCTTGAGGCCAAGGACAGCAACGGCTACACAGAGAAACCCTGCTGGAAAAACCTAAGGAAAGAAAAGGCTGTATGGGTTGGAGAAATGGTTCAGTGGTTAAGAACTAGTACTGCTCTTACAGAGGACCAGAGTTTAGTTTGAAGCACCCATATCGGGTAGCTTATAACTACCTATTTCAGGGGTTCTGACAGATGTTCTTCTGGCTTCTTTGGGAACCCACATGGGCATGTCACACAAAAAAAGGCTTCATGGAAGGAGGTGGTTCACTTTTTCTTGAGAAAGGGTCTTGCATTGTAGGTGAAGCTGGACTTGAACTTGTAGCAGTCTTGTCTCTGGACCCTGGACCATGCCCAGAGAGATGATTCTTAGTAGATGAGATTTTCCCAGTAGAGTATGACAATTAGGTTGAGAATTGTAGATAAGAGCTCAAAAGAGACCTCATCAGTAAAGTGCTTGCCAGCATCCACATAAAAAGCCTAAGTGTGCTGGTGTGTGCCTATTTTTTTGTTGTTGTTTGTTTGTTTGTGTTTTTGTTGTTGTTGTTGTTTCAAGACAGGGTTCTCTGTGTGACATTCCTGGCTGTCCTGGAACCCACTTTATAGACCACACTGGCCTCAAACTCACTGAGATTCATCTGCCTCTTAAGTGCTGGGATTAAAGGCATGCACCACCACTGCCTGGCACACCTGTTTTGTTTTTAAATTTAGTATTTTGAGACAGGGTTTCTCTGTGTAGTCCTGACCTGGAATTCTCTCTGTAGACCAGGCTGGCACTGAGCTCAAGAGATAGCCTCTGCTGCTTGAGTGCTAGGGTTAAAGGCATAGACCACAAAACAACAGCAAAATAGAAAAGGCTCTAACAACTTTTATCATCAAGTTTATTGCCAACAGTTTAAGTACAAATGGATGATCTTGGTACCACAGATTAGGCAACATAACATTCTCTCCAGGACTAAAGGTGTTTTATCACCTTAATTTTGGGTGTGATCAGTGGATATTAAGGATTTACATCCTGTAATTTATTCTAATAAATGGCTAGAATAATTTTAGTTTAATTCTGTTTTAGTTCTGTGATTCTAATTTTAGTTCTCACTACTGATTTTAAAGACCAAGTATCAATCTAATCCTTGTAGACTTCGAGTGGTTTTGTTGTGTTTTGTTTTGTTTTATCAGTTCAAAATGGAGGGCTGGAGAGATGGCTCAGTGGTTAAGAGCATTGCCTGCTCTTCCAAAGGTCCTGAGTTCAATTCCCGGCAACCACATGTTGGCTCACAACCATCTGTAATGAAGTCTGGTGCCCTCTTCTGGCATTCAGGCATATACACAGGCATAATATTGTATACATAATAAATAAATAAATATTTGGGGAAAAAAATGGAAAGATTACAGGTGTGTCACAATGCCTGTCTTGTCTCAGTTTTTTCTTTTTTGATACAGGGTAGCCCTGGTTGATGTAGATCAGGCAGGCCCCACGGAGATCCACCTGCCTCTGCTTTCTGATTTTAATTTCTGGTATTAAAGGTATCTGAGCTTTATTATTTGTTTGTTTATTTGTGAGACAGGGTTTCTCTGTAGCTTTGGAGCCTGTCCTGGAACTCACTCTGTAGACCAGGCTGGCCTTGAACTCACAGAGATCTGCCTGCCTCTGCCTCCTAAGTGCTGGGATTAAAGGCACGTATCTGAGCTTTAAATGGAGTATAAAAAAGAACTCTACTATCTGATGCTAAGACACCTTGTTGTTGTTTTTTTATTTAAGGGGGATCACTTTATTTCGTCCTTCACATCTTGCTAACAAGTTTGAAGACAAAACTGTGGCATATACTGAACAGAAAATGACCAGTGGCAAGATTAAAAGGTTTATCCAGGACAGCATGTGAGTGCCGCTTTCCTTGTTGCTATCACTTTAATATTTCCATGATGCAGCTAGAAAATGACAAAGCTAATGGATTATTTCGTTTCAGTTTTGGCATCTGTCCTCATATGACAGAAGACAATAAAGATTTGATACAGGGCAAGGACTTACTTACTGCCTACTATGATGTGGACTATGAAAAGAATGCTAAAGGTTCCAACTATTGGAGAAACAGGTAATAAAAACCATGTTTTCCCTTTATGTAGACATGTTTACCCGATACATGAACAGTTCCAGTTATCTTGTTACCCTGGGGTGTAAGATTAGATGAGAATGGAAAGGTGATGTGGCTTAGTTGGTACAGTGGTTGCCTAGCAGCACAAAGCCCTGGGTTCTGTTCTCTTACCGTGTGCTTCCTGGGAATCAAACTCAGATTATCAGACTGCGCCATCTCACCCGTTCCAGCAACACATTTAAAAAAGAGAAAAATAAACAAAACACAACTGGGTGCAATAGCACAGGACTGTAGTCCAAGCGTTTAGGAGGTAGACAGGACAGTCAAGTTTAAGTTAGCCATACTACATACTGATTTTTTTTTTTTTTTTTTTTTTTTTTTTTGCTTTTTCGAGACAGGGTTTCTCTGTGGCTTTGGAGCCTGTCCTGGAACTGTCCTGGAACTAGCTCTGTAGACCAGGCTGGTCTCGAACTCACAGAGATCCGCCTGCCTCTGCCTCCCGAGTGCTGGGATTAAAGGCGTGCGCCACCATCGCCCGGCTACATACTGAATTTTTGACTAGTCTGGACAGCCTACAATTCTGTCTTTAAAAGAAAAGGGGGAAAGTGGAAAGGAGCACATAGCATTTAAAACTGCATTTAAAGCCATAGAACAACTAACATACACTATGGATGTGAATTCTGTGTTCTTTACTGTACTACACTGACTCCAGGGTATATATTGAAAGGTGTGAGCCTGATTAGTACAGTAAACTTAAAACATTGTTCCCACTTCTTAATAAATTTTCTGGGTGTGTTTCAACCTCATAAATGTTCTTTTCAGGTCAGTTTTTATTCATATAATAGATTTTACAGTTAATAGTGTAGGAAAATTCCTATCAAATGGGTTAGGTGCCACCACCTCTTAAGAGGGAAGGTTACTAAGTCACAAAATTGTAACGTGATCAGTGCCTGGTATTATAAGTTCGAGCTAATTCCAGAAGACTGAATGGTTGAATCATAGAACTCTTTGCTTTCTAGCTTCCTGCTTCTTAGTTTCAAAGACTTAGCCTGGCATAAATGATACACACCTTTATTCCAAGCACTGTGTGAGTTTGAAATCAGCCTGCTCTACATGCTCCAGGACTGCTAGGACTATAGAGATACCTGTCTCTTAGTTTAGGAAAAACTGCTTCACTACACTGTTTTAGTCATGGTACTAATATTTCTCTTACTTATTTCTCACAGGGTGATGATGGTGGCAAAGAAATTCCTTGATGCTGGACACAAACTCAACTTTGCTGTAGCAAGCCGTAAAACCTTTAGCCATGAGCTGTCTGACTTTGGTTTGGAAAGCACTACTGGAGAGGTTCCTGTTGTGGCTATCAGAACTGCTAAAGGAGAGAAGTTTGTCATGCAGGAAGAGTTCTCGTAAGTTATTACTTGGCATTGAATTCAACTCAGAAAATCATTAAAGCCTAAACGCTGAGAACTTAGAAAGAGTAACATTGAGGTAGGGAGAAGTCTCCAGGCTTCCCATCATAGGTACATTAAAGATTGTAATTTCTGCAGACTAACAAAAGGGTAGCAGCTTGGAATTCTTACATAATGCCACCTCATTAGAAGTAGTGGGTAGAATCTGGGTAATGGTGGTATGCTGTTGTAATTCCAGCATGCACTTGGGTAGTGGAAGCAGGAGAAAAGAATCATGAGTTCCCATAAGGACCTCTCTTTGCATTTGCAGGCGGGATGGCAAGGCTCTTGAGCGGTTCCTGCAGGATTACTTTGATGGAAACCTAAAGAGATACCTGAAGTCTGAGCCTATCCCAGAGACCAACGATGGGCCTGTCAAGGTGTGTTCCTGTCTTCAGTAGTCTCTTCCTAAATCTTAACGCTGATAGACCTGACCAAAAACTTTACAGACATTTCTTTAATTTGTTTTTGATTTGATGTTTGTTTTTAATACTGGGACTCAAACTCATATTAAGTAAGTATTCTACCACTGAGCTACATCTCCAGCTAAGAACCATTACAGGTCCAAGAGATGACTTCATGTGGAAAGCACTTAATGCAAGGGACCAGTTTGATTCCTTGATCCCATATAGCAGTAGAAAGTGGAAGGAGAGAAGAGTATAAACTATAAAGTCTGTATCTATAATATATACACACAATGAGTAAAGTTTTTTTTTGTGGTTTTTTTTTTTTTTTTTTTAATGTGCATTGGTATTTTGTTTGCATGTATGTCTGTAAGGGTGTCAGATCCCAGATCCCTGACTGTAGCTACAGATAGTTCTGATCTAGGAATTGAATCCAGGTCCTCTGGAAGAGCAATCAGTGCTCTCAACCACTGAGCCATCTCTCCCGCCCCATGAGTAAAGTTTTTTAAAAGAAAGAAAACCATTAGGTAGCATTTGTTTTTATTTCCTGTGGCTTCCTAAACATAGTTTGATGGGGTTAGATGTGAGGATAAATTAGCTAATGGGACATAACAACATGTTTACGGGTGTATAAATTTTGTAATGCAAGTTGAGGTGAATTGCTTGTGGATTTATTTTTCTTTTCTTATGACTAAAGAATCTTCTGTGTTCTAGGTTGTGGTAGCAGAAAATTTTGATGACATAGTGAACAATGAAGATAAGGATGTGCTGATTGAATTTTATGCTCCTTGGTGTGGTCACTGTAAGAATCTGGAACCCAAATATAAAGAACTAGGAGAGAAAGTAAGTCTGAACCCTCTATGAATACAAGATTGAGCTGGAATTTATATGTATTTTAAGCATAGACTTAACTAGTTCCTAAGTACTGGTATATTCTTTCCCAGCCATTGTTTACACGTTTGCTCTTGACTGCCCCCTAGCCTATAAAGAAGTTAACAGCCAGCTTAACACAAATCAGGCTCATTCTACAGCATGGTTACAAATGTCTGGGATCATCTGGATTTTGGTGATGCTTCTGAATTTGTATAGTCCTTCATTTAAAAAAAAAACAAAAAACTTGATGGTTTTTTTTGTAATGTAATCCAAGCCAGGTAAATTTAAAGGTGGCTGCTTTTCACACTGTTCTTTTGAAGGAGGCAAGCAAGTCTCTCTGCCTCTTTCTCTCTTTCTCTCTTCCTTCCCCTTTACTCTTCTCTCAATAAACTCCACACCAAAAAGATAGATAGATAGATAGATAGATAGATGGAATTCAAAGGTGGCTATGTGTAGTCTTAGTGTTTTGTTTTGAGACAGGGTCTAATTGTATAGTCCAGGAGCAGCCTGAGCATGTGCTCAGCCTTGTACATGGAAGGACTAGTCCTGGCCTTACATATAGTCTTCTGTAAGAACCAGCTCATAAGAGAGAAGCTAGGAGGTTAGGAAGTAAGTCTGTGTTCTTCTCACAATTCTCTAAGTCATAAATCAGTAAGTACCTGATACTGAAAGCTCTACCAGGCTTGCTTCAAACTCTGAGGTCCATCTGCTTTTGGCCCCCAAATGCTAGGATGAAAGGCATGGGCCTCTAGGCCTGGTTTGGTATCAAGTATTTTGAATGATGTTGTGACTACAACTTTGGCTAGCCTGGAACTTGTGATGGTGCTGTTTCTGTGTCCAGGTGTAGAAGGAGTGTGCAGGAATGTGCGTGTGTATTTGAGGCCAGATTCACACTTTAGCGCAGACCTGTCTGGGATTTGTGGTAATACCTGTGCCTTAGCTTTTTCAGTACAGATTAAGTTCTTTGTTGTTGACGTTTCTTCTTTTCATTTGTATTAACAGCTCAGCAAAGACCCAAATATTGTTATAGCCAAGATGGATGCCACAGCCAACGATGTGCCTTCTCCATATGAAGTCAAAGGGTATGTTGATGAAAAGGTGTTTGTATTTAGAGATGGAATTTACTTGGTTGCCTAGGCTGGCCTCAAACTCCTGAATTCAGATTAACCCAGCTTCAGCCACTTGAGAAGCCACCATAAACCATTCCCTTGCTGGCTATATTTGGGGGAGGTGAATTTCTTAGGTTTCTGCCATTGGTGACCCCAACGCGACTCCCTCAGAATTTTGAGAGCGATAGAGTATAATTTAGGCACTCATGGAAAGCAACATTAGATCAGATTAGAAACCACAAAGAAAAGGGGTCCTTAGAACACTATTGGACAGGTATGGTAGGATCACTCAGACTTGAAGTTGGTGAACTGTTTTGTTTTTTTTTTTCTTTTTCCTAGTTTTCCTACCATCTACTTCTCACCAGCCAACAAGAAGCTAAATCCAAAGAAGTATGAAGTAAGTGCATTGTCCCATTTCCCTGAAATATACACCCCTTTTTTTTCTCCCCCAGACAGGGTTTTGGAGCCTGTCCTGGAACTAGCTCTGTAGACCAGGCTGACCTCGAACTCCCCCTGCCTCTACCTCTGTCTCCCAAGTGCTGGGAGCAAAGACATGTGCCAACACTGCCCAGTCATGCTTTTTTTTTATATATATATATGATTTGTTTATTTTTATGTGCATTGATATTTTGCCTCTAAGGGTGTCGGACATCTGGAACTGGCATTATATACTTTTGTGAGCTGCCATGTAGGTGGTGGGGATTGAACCTGGGTCCTTTGGAAGAGCAGTCAGTGCGCTTAACCATTAAGCCATCTCTTCAGCCCCCATGCCTAGTTGTTTTATTGGCCTATTTACTTACATTTTATTTGTGGCAATAGATATGTATGTGAAAGTCAGAGGACAGCTTTGAGGAGTTCTACCATTTGGGATCTGGGAGTCAAATTCCAGTAAGCCATCCAACTGGCCATTAACTAGAGTTCTTTAAAAAATTAAAATAACCTTTCTTTTTTCAGGGTGGCCGTGAATTAAATGATTTTATTAGCTATCTACAACGAGAAGCTACAAATCCCCCTATAATTCAAGAGGAAAAACCCAAAAAGAAGAAGAAGGCACAAGAGGACCTCTAAAGCAACAGCCAAATGCACCACTTTGTAAAAGGACTCTGACACCAGAGATGGCAGAACTATAGGAGAGGACAGAATGGATATACTCTGAATCCTGCTCAATTTTCTCTAAACTGTTTCTTAGCTGCACTGTTTATGAAAATACCAGGACCAGTTTATGTTTGTGGTTTGGGGAGAAGATTATTTGTGTTGGGAAGAATGTTGTGGGGGTGGGAGGGGGAATTGAGTTGGGGGTTATTTTCTAATTTTTTTTGTACATTTGGAAGTGACAATAAATGTGCCCCCTTTATACTGTTGGCTTTTTCCCCTCATGGAATGGAGAATCAGGGTCTCTAAACTGTTACTATAGAGCTTTCATTGATGATAGAAATATTTCATCTGTTGATCCATACTGTTCAGTACTTGTAGCTAAGGCAGACATATTGACACACACCTGTAATCCAAACACTACAAGGTCATCCTTGGCTGTGTAGCAGGTTTAAGGCTAGCATCTTAAACTATCTGGAAAAAAATTTAAGGCGTCATAGTACGCTACACTGATCCCTGTAACCTCAGACTGACTAGGTCCAGTTACCATCTCTAAATCTTAATTTCTCAATCTCCTGTAGCCAAGGCTGGCCTTTAACTTAGGACAGTCCGCCCTGCTCAGCCCCCAGGTACTAAGATTACAGTTGTTTTGCCTTTATTCCTGTCTTGAAGATGGATAACTGCTTATCTTTGCCACAGAGCCAAGCTTTCTGCATGTTCATACCTCCTGCCCAGAAATGCCTCGTGCCAGTGTGACATCAGTATGGGGTTCCATCCAGTTTATTTGAAGAATAGTTGATACTGCTGGGTGTATCTCTCCCCAGAACTTTGGGTATAGCCATTAAATTTCGTTCCAGTAAAACGGAAACATATATCACTGGCAAGAACAAGAGCCTACAAGATGTTTTCTTTTGAATGGATTAAAATATGGACCCTCTTTGTAGCTAAATCAGACTCTTGTCCATAATTATAACTTTCAGCCCAGGGTAATTCTAGATGAAATTGAATGAAATTTATGCCCTGGCAGTGGTGAAGCATGCATCGGCAGCCTGTATATGGCGGCTCTGTGGAACTTGTCCATATTGGATTTCATAGTCTTAAATTGATGAGGATGACTAACTAGGTCTCTTCCTCATAATCCTAGATATATAGCCTTAATTCCCTGTGACTTTCTGATAGGGCCTGATAACAAAATGCACATCTGGATCTTACATAATGTTTTAAGAGCATGTTGGGGTGGGGGAAGGTAGTGTTGTTTAGTGGAGGAGCATTTATCTAGCACAGTAAAGATGACCATAACGCTTGGGCTGGAACATAGGGATTCAGTCTTTCAGCCTCAGAGAAAGTCACATACACAGCACATATTGGATGATTAAGGTTAATGATCACACAGGACAGAAGCAATTGGTTTTCATTTTCAGCCATGTTACAGTATGTGAGTAATGCCAAGCCTTTTCCCTTACATCGAGGTATGCTGTGACACCAGAAGTTCTCATTTTCTTCCTGCAAGGCTACTTAGCTAAACTCACTTGTCTAATATTCTCAAAGTGTGCGTTGATCTGGAAATGTCATTTTTCAGGATCTGAAAATGACTTAGCTGAAGTAGAGTTGAGGAAGCCAAGTGTCTGCTACTTTTCTAGTCTCCTGGGCACAGCTGAGGAGACTTGACTCCATGCCCACACCCTACAAAATTAACGGCAATAACAAAAACCAAACTGCAAGAACCTAGCATGACTCTCTGCTTGCCACCTTGGATGGAAGGGTCAAAATCAGAAAAGCAGATGTGCTGCTCCACCTTAGAGCTGTGTTGTTTATCACTGGGCACAGGCTCGAAAGGCCTCTGCATGGTTTCAGCTGCCCCTGTTTTTTTCCTCAAACTCCAGGATGAGACCTTTAATGTGGGACAATTTCTGATGCAGGTACTCACAGCGATGCTTCTCCTCTTGGTAGCTTGGATACCGCTGCAGAGAGAAACACTCTTGTAAAAAGGAAAGCGGCTTCCACCTTCCTGCTTACTGCTTGCAGCCTGTCTTACCTTCCTGAACTTTCTATACTCCTGGACTATTTTATCTTCTAGCACCTGAAAGAAAAACGACACTGATTGAAAACTGGGGAAAGGGAAAAGAGGAAAAAGTAAGAAATGGGAATAACTTATGGTTTTATTCTGCCAAATATTATAGGAAGTTTGCTTGTCCCTTTACTTAGTCACTAAACATGCATGTTTGAGGGTAATTAGCAGGAAGATAATGGCCAGTAAAGTAGAACCCTGCCTTTACCTTGTGTTCTGGGGTTCCTCGCTCAAGTCTCTTGATCTCCGCCCCCAGCTCTGTGAACCTTTGGCTGGCAGCCCCAACACGGGCATGCAGAATACGGTATTCAGCATAGTCTGTCTCAAAGTCCTGCTCGTAGGCCTGTTGCTGCTCTGTGCTGTGGATGGCTCCGTATTGCCTATCAGGGAGGTGACACCCTCAATTTCATTGCCCCCAAAACCTTGGCTGCTTACATGTACAGACTTTATGAAACTGGAAGGGTGGGAAACTTACAGGAGATAATCTGGTACCTCCTTGGGGCTTGGGGATTCAGAGGCTAGGAAGGAAGCAGAGAACAAGTAATTATGGGTCTTTTTTTTTTTTTTCCACTGGTGTTTATCCTCCTCTCATTTACTCACCTGCTTGATCCGAGAGACTCTGCTCCAGCGTGGAATCTCCATCTTCATCTTGCACCCAGTTTCCTCCCTCTTGGGAGTCCTGATTTGATAGCCCTTGTGGACTTGGGGCAGGAGGCAAAGCTCTGAGCCTCTTTTCCTCTGGTTCTTCAGTGGTTATAGGTGCTGAACGTTTCTGTTGAAAAGAAATGTGTGACATAAACAGCAAGCTAGGAGGTTCTTACTCTTTTGCTTAAAACTGCTATTTCATCAGCTCCTAAATTTTAAGTTTTACCTAACTAACAAAGTATTTTTGATCTGGGCGAGTGTGACGCATTCCTTTAATCCCCAGCACTCGGGAGGCTGGCGGATCTCTGTGAGTTCAAGGCCAGCCAAGTCTACAGAGGGTTTTCAAGGACAGCCAGAGTTATACAGAGAAACCCTATCTCTAAAAAAAACAAAGTATTTTTTGTGCTCTTGTATATTTGCTGGTATGCACCCCATGGAAGACATGGGGTGTCATCCTCTGTCCATTTTTTCCTTATTCTCTTACTAAGCATAAAGCTCTTTTTCCCGGGTTGGCTGGCCAGCAAGTACCTGTCCCCATTCCCCGAGTGCTAGAGTTACAGGCACAGGAAGCATTGCCCGCCTTTTACATAGGCGCTGGGGATTCGGACTCAGTCCAGTCCTTATGCTTGCACAGCAAATGCACTTGATAAGCCATCTCTCCAGCCTGCCTTTTTTGTTTTGTTTTTTGGCTTTTTTGAGACCAGGCCTTAGGTTAGTAGTCCAGGCTAGCCTCAAACTCACTATGTTGGGTAACAAAGCATGCCCTTGAACTGATTCTCCTGTCTCTGGAGACCTCTCTTGTAGCATGTGCCAGACTTTATGCTGTACCAGTACTGCATCCACCAAGCTACATCCCTAGCCCTTTAAACTACGCTTTGAAAAGCTCCTGCCTCTCTGGACATG
Source organism: Microtus oregoni (assembly GCF_018167655.1). Taxonomy (NCBI): domain Eukaryota; kingdom Metazoa; phylum Chordata; class Mammalia; order Rodentia; family Cricetidae; genus Microtus; species Microtus oregoni. The sequence goes on from NW_024543090.1 coordinate 22,869,917, forward strand.
TCGGTGCGTGCCTTTAATCTCAGCACTCAGGAAGCAGGGACAGGTGAATCTCTGAATTTGAGGCCAGCCTGTTCTGCATAAGGAGTTCCAGGCCTACCAGGGCTACACAGTGAGATCCAGTCTCCAAAAGGGGAACAAAGTCCTTGCTCACCTTGTCCAGGCGTTTCAGGTTGGCAGGGGAAGGCGGTGGTTGGTCCGGCTCTCTGTTTGGAAGATAGGTGTGGTTCCTAGAATTTTTGGAAGGAGCGGGAGAGACCAGGGTGAGGCATGAGCCTATATTTTACTTAGCATGTAAGGGTGGAGAGCAGACCCAGCCTAGCACAGTACCTCACTTCCCATTGTGCCATGGGCTCACTGGAGGATCCTGGGAGTGACTGTCCGTGGTTGCTTGCCAGTGGGTCAGATACCTGTCAGGGGAAGTTACAGGAGCACTTGGCTCCCTGGACCTGGGTGCCCCACCTTATGCTGACTCCCTGCTGTTTCTGGTCTCACCTCTTCTAGTGCCATCTGGGGATGGCCTTCAGGAGCATCTCCAGTGTCCTGCCAACTCTCAGACTCTCTGGGATCTTCAGTCAGGTGTTCATGAGCTAACAGTGGGGCTGGGATAGTATCCATGGCTGCCCAAATAGTGAGTCGCTCTCTCGGTGAGCCCAGGCAGTGGAGATAGTTCGGCCCAGATCTGGAAATAATTGGTGGGGAAAACAAAAACAAAAAAGTTGAAGATCTTTTGAACCCTTCTTCACATTCCCCTTCTACTTTCTGCAAACTTCTCTTACCTGTTGTCTGTTTTCTCTTACCTGCCTAAACGTTGGTACACAAGATCCAAGCCACCACTAGTGCCCTCTTGGCCACACTGGGATACTATGAAGGAGAAGAGGCAGGACCATCCAGGACCTGGAAGCCTTAGATACTGCGGTAGAAGGAGATGGTAAGCCCCGCTAAGTCGGCCCCTCCTCCCCAAGTCACTCCTCCCCAAACAACTCTAAGACTGAAGACAGATCCCAAGGGGCTCGTTAGCACACCAGGTGCAGCTGGGTCAGAGTTCCCCCAAGAGGCTGAGAATGCACAGTCTCCTGGGACACAGCCCCATCAGCCCCTCACCGTCTTAGGGTTCAGTTCTATAACTTCCACAGACCGTGACCACTGGCGAGCTACGGTCCGGAGCGCACCTTCCCAGAGCCCACGCTTAGGCTCCCTCACCCACCAGAGCTTCCTCACACATCCGGCCTGCAACTTACCCCTCGGTGGCCTTGGAAAGCGATCACAGGCCGTACCTGCAGGAAGAGTCCAAGCACCAGCTGAGCACAAAGGAAGCAAAGTCCCCAGGATGGGGCGGGGGCGGAGAGGGTGAGCCGTTCGGGCTGGGGAACACCTGCCTGGCGGGCTTCACTTGGAGAGGTGGGAGAGGTTGGAACCTGCGTAAACCGCTCCTCCCCGTTCCCTTCTCCAGTGCAACGGGCTGTGGCCGAGGTCTGGTTGGTCGGGAAGGGAAGAAGGGGTTGGGGGCCAGCCGCACCTGTTGCTGCTGACACTCTTGCAGTGCCCGTAGCGCCGCCTCGTTGAGCCTAAGCATCATAAGGCTGGTCCGAGCAGCAGGGGTGAAAACGAGCCGCATTTTCCCACTCAGAGCTTCTTGGGTCCCCTCCATGGTGCCAAAGTGGCGCACAAACGAACGAGACCACGGGCAAGGGCCACTTCTACCACTTCTGCCGCGCAAGCCTAGGCTGGCACTCCCGCCGTCCGGGTCTGTCCCGCCCTTCACCAGGACCCCGCCCCCGGCACCGCCCCAAAGTTTCCCCAGCCGCGTGGGCGGTGCCTTGTTCTCCCCAGCTGCCTGCCAGGACCCGAGTGGTTTCTTCTTCGTTTGGCTTGGGTAGTCTTTGGCTTTTCTAAGGGTATAGAGTCTGCCTCCGGGGTCTGACCCGTCACGCAGAATCTCATGTTCTGCTTCAGTTTCTCCACTCTTCAGAATCCGGGTCTCTAAGTAAAAAATGAACCTGAAACCACTAGAGGGTTTAAGTCCCTTAAGTCCCACGGGGAGGGAAATGGAGACTGGTCGGTAGGCGGATTGAGTCATTTATGCCCTCAAGGCCCTGAGCCCGAAGAACCCAGAGGAACAGAGAATGGCAGACCTCAATGGGACCAAGTGCAGCGCTTTTCCTTTCTTAGCCGCGGTGCTGCGTCTGTTGAGGCGAATCCCAATCCAGTTTCTAACTGGGACTTAATAGAGGTTGTAAAGCCTGGTGGGTGGGTGCCTCAGCAGTCCTGGAAGGCTGGCTGTCTGGGACTGGAGCCTCACCTACCGGTGGGTGGAGATGTGGGGCGTAGTTGGTAGCGAAAAGATTTGCAGGGCAGAAAGCCACAACTCAATCCCAGTTGTCACTTCGTGACATAATAAACGTAAGTGAAAGTGACTAAACCGGCAGCTGGCTCCTTCAAAAAATACTTTCCCCTCCCGTTTGTTTGTTCGTTGTAGACAGGGTTTCATTCACTTTGCTGAACTCACTAACGATTCCGAGTGCCGGGATTCCGGGTGGTAGTCACTAATCCTGACCAGAAAGTGCAATGAAGTAGCCAGGCATCTCAGAGCTACAGAGCCTATTGCTTTGAGATCCCAGGACAAATCTCAGACCAGCCCTTCCTGTCTCCACCTGTCCATATTGGGTTATTTCTAAGAATTCCTTTATTTCCATTTTCATAACTAGGATCTCGGTTAAATGCTTCGACCTCTATAATTCCAAGTGATCGAAATGCCGTTCATCAAAGCAAATAATTTGTCAAAATTTGTCAACCATTACAATCAAAATATGTCTATATGGGGGAAAATCTGTTATGTTGATTTTTTAAATCTTTGCAACAAATTGCCAACAGCAGCCACAGGTACATTTACCTATCCACTGGGCCGTTCTGTTTCTGTGGAGGACAATTTACCAATTTGATAAACAGTTGTAACTCGCTTCCTTCCTCCTTCCTTTTTTCTTCTTCTTTCTTTCTTTCTTTCTTTCCTTCTCCCTCTTCCTCCTCCTCCTCCTCCTCCTCCTCCTCCTCCTCCTCCTCCTCCTCCTCTTCTTCTTCTTCTTCTTCTTCTTTTTAAGACAGGGTATCTCTGTACAGCCCTGGCTGGCCCTGGAACTCACTCTGTAGACTACCCTGGCCTCAAGCTCAGAGATCTGTCTGCCTCTGCCTCCCATATGCTGAGATTAAAGGTTTAGGCCACCACATCTGGTTTAACAGTTGTAATTTGTATAGCTGATCACCTGGGCTTTCTTTCCTTAAATGATAGCTGGTGCCTTTTGTAGGATTTTTCTAAATTTAAACTCTCCTTTGAGACTGGGGCCTGGGGCTCCAGCTCGTGGGTAAATTGCTTGCCTAGAATGCATGGGGCCCTTGGTTTGGTGTCCCAGAAAACACACACACACACACACACACACACACACACACACACACATAACCGGTCGCTGGTGGTACATGTCTTTTATCCCAGCACTTGGGAGCAGAGTGAGGCGGATCTTCTGTGAGTTCGAGGCCAGCCTGGTCTGCAAGAGCTAGTTTCGGCACAGGTTCCAAAGCTATAGAGAAACCCTGTCTTGAAACACACACACACCAAGACTAGAACTCAGGAAAAGTCATATGGTAATGCATATTAGTAGGATGAATTATGCCCAAGTATTGTTCAAGATCAATCTAGACAACATAGTGATATCCTCATTTTAAAAACAACCAAACCGATAAATAATTCAAGAGAGACCAGAACAGTAGGTAACTAAGGAAGATATTTGGAGAATGGAGATAGAGACCTGACATTTATAGGGTGACCACTGTGAACTTTACCTGTTATTCAGCTTTCACAAAAGGTGTTACCTACATTTTATTCATTCATTCATTCAACAGCGATTTTGAGTACCAGGCATTTACTGAACCCCAGGGATCAAGTAACAGATTCTTGCTTTGGAAATGCCTACATTCTAGAAAGGAGGGAAACACTAGAAATTAATATGAGAAGAAAAGAAAATTAAAAATAACATATAATGTATATTAGTTAACATATAAATAAGGTGGTAAGTGCTTCATAAAACAAGGAAAAGAGAGCAAGTTAAGGGGCTTGGGAGTGGGGAGTGGGGGCTGTGTATTAAGTGATCCATCGTGGGACAGGCACAGACCATGTGTGTACTCAGTTCCAATCATACCCCTCTCAAAAAAGAAAAGACCACTGAATGGAGAAAGGCAGGTTGTATTCAGCTATGGTGGGACACACCTACCTTGCCAGTTACTGAGGAAACTGAGGCAGGCCTGGGAAACCTGTAACAACTCAGGCAACTTATCTCTAAGACCAGAAAGAACAAAAAGAAACGTGGGTTCATTAGTAACTCTAATAAGAATCCTTTTAGAGCCAGGTAGTAGTGGCACACATGTTTAATCCCAGCACTGGAGAGGTGGATCTCTGTTTGAAGCTAACCTGGTCTACAGAGTGAGCTCAAGGACAGCCAGGGCTACACATAGAAACCCTGTCTCAAAACCCAACAACAACAAAACAAAACCAACAAGAATACTTTTGGTGAAATGGTGGGGATGAAAGCCTGACCTGAGGCTGGGGATGCCACTCAGTGGGTGCAGAGCCTGTCAAGCCTGCAGAAAGGCTAGGGTTCACTATTAAATCAACGCTTTGTGAACTGATACGGTAGTACATGCATGTCATTTTGTTTCTTGGGACAGGGTCTTTCTATGTAGCTCTGACTGTCCTGGACCTTGCTCTGTGATCAGGCTGGCCTCGAACTCACAAAGACTGCCTGCTTCTGAGTGCTGAGATTGTGTGGGCCAGGACCACCACACCCAGTGTTGTGATTATAGGTTACCTTTTCAGAGAACCCAGGTGTGATTTCCAGCACACACGGTGTCTTACAACTGCCTGTAATTCTAGTGCCAGGCATCAAACACTCACATGGTATACATACATGCAGGGAAAGTACTCACATACAAAATAAAATAAAATAAAATAAAATAAAATAAAATAGGGGGCTGGAGAGATGGCTCAGTGGTTAAGAGCACCGCCTGCTCTTCCAAAGGTCCTGAGTTCAATTCCCAGCAACCACATGGTGGCTCACAACTATCTGTAATGGGGTCTGATGCCCTCTTCTGGCCTGCAGGCAGAGTACTGAGAATACTGTATACATAATAAATAAATAAATCTTTAAAATAAAATAAAATAAAATAAAGAAAGGAGATGTCATGCCAGCCATACTGGCTCACCCCTGTTGTTATCTCAGTAGTCAGAAGAATGAGACAGGAGGATCATAAGTTCTCTCTGGGCAACTTAGTGAGGCCCTTACTCAAAACAAAAAATAAAAATTCTGGTGCTGTAGCTCAGTGGTCCAGTTCTGTGAAAGAGTCCCTAGGGTCAGTACTTAGTGCTGGAAAACAGAGAAGAAAATAAAGGAAGAATCCAGTCCTCCCAAACTTAACTCTTTTCTGCCTGTCTCACAAATATGCATATAGTTTCTCTCTATCACTTTCTAATGCTGTTTTTGTTAAACTTGAATGTTTGCATGAGTATCAGTTAAAAATAGGATCTCTATTGTTCTCTCTCCCAATCACTCTTTTTTCTTTTTATTCATTTCTCTTTCTTTTTTCTTTTCTCTCTTTCTCTCTCTCTCTCTTTTTGTTTTGTTTTATTTTTTTTTTTTTTTCGAGACAAGATTTCTCTGTGTAATAGACCTAGCTGTCCTGGAACTGGCTCTGTAGACCAGGCTGGCCTTGAACTCACAGAGGTCCGCTAGTCTCTGCCTCCTGAGTGCTGGGATTAAAGGCGTGCGCCACCACTGCTGGATCCTTTTTGCTTTTGAGACAAGATTTTACTGTGTAGCCCAGGCTGCCCTTGAACTCCAGATTTACCTGCCTCAGCTCGAGAGGTTATAAGTGTGAACTACCATACCTGGCTCTGTGAAGCTGCTGTTTTCCACTGTGCCCCTACCATACCAGTTAGGTTGCTATCTTGTCTTCCTCACTGGAGCGGCATTTTGATTTTTATGGCATCCTTTTACGGGAACAAACTCCCTTGCTTTTGTAAATAAAGCTCTGTCACTCCTGTGACTCTGATTACATCTTACCCTGGTATGCCCTGCTGTCATTGTACCACTGCCCTTACTACCTCCTTGACCTAGATTCCTAGGCAACTTATTACCTACTCGCTAACCATGACTCTAGATGACACAGCCTGAGGGAACAGGGCCTTAAGGCCCTCACATGCTGTTCCCTCGGCTGAAGTGTTCTTTTGCTCCCTCCTTGATTGTGCCAATTCTTCATCTTTTTGCCTCAGGCATAACATGAGAGACCTCACTGGCCCCGACCTATGGAGCCTACAAGTTTATTCCCTGCATAAAAGCAGCAATTCTATTCAGTTACTTCATACCGAGACAAGTAAAATTGTTCACAGCCTTCATTCAAATTATATTGACATCTGTTTTGATGGGTCAGTGCTTATGGTGTGCACGCTGAGAAATATTTTGAATAGCACCCTTGCGTAGAATCTGTTTCTTCTTTAAAGCAATTGTCACAACAATTTGCATATATCTACACACAGAGAGAGAGAGTGGAGAGGAAACTAGCCTTTTCCTTTCTATATTTAAAATTACATTGATTTATTGTATGAATGAACATGTACCATGGCATTTGTGCCAAGGTTGGAGGTCAACTTTCAGGCCTTGCTTCTTTCCTTCTATCACGTGGATCCTAGGAATTGAACTCAGGTCCCCAAGTTTGGCAGCAAGTGCCTTAACCTGCCGAGCCATCTCATCAGCCCAGAGACATATTTTGGTCATCACTGTATATGCAACACCTCATAAAGCAGTTAACACTTAGGGAATGGGCAATGAACAATTATTGAACAAAATAAATGAATCTATTGCAGCTCTTCCTGCTGATGCTGGACTGGAGGTAAGGTTACAAGGCTAGGTTCTGCCAGGACTGATAATAGTCTTGGGCAAAGTACATGGGTGGTGTGGTTGGTAGGAGGGGACTGTTTGCTTCGTGGCTCTGTTCCTCTACTCCCCTTAATGCTTCTGGAAGTAATAACCAAGCCCAAAAAGAATTTGTTCCCTCATCCCAAACTGTTTTGCTCATCTCTCAATTCCGTATCTAAGGCAGAAGCTCTTGTTGCCCTAACAAGGGTACCCTAAGTAGCTTTCACCGTGGAAGCTGGTGTGGGAGGCTTGATAAGCCCAGTTTTTATGACTTATGATCAGGTGTTGCTGATGGTGTCTGGAGTCTTTCCTTCTGCTCTGTTTTCCTCTTCTCCTTCATATCTGGGGGCTCTAAACCTCCCTCTTCATCTCCTTGCTTCAGAGCCTTCAGCTCTCACTTATCTCGATTGACTCTAACTTTCACGTCTGGATTGAGTTTGCTTATCCACTTTTTTTTTTTTTTTTTTTTTTTTTTTTTTTTTTTTTTGGTTTTTCAAGACAGGGTTTCTCTGTGGTTTTGGAGCCTGTCCTGGAACTAGCTCTTGTAGACCAGGCTGGTCTCGAACTCACAGAGATCCACCTGCCTCTGCCTCCCAAGTGCTGGGATTAAAGGCGTGTGCCACCATCGCCCAATGGTGCACACCTTAATCTGAGCACTCCAAGATTGGAGGTGGAGATGGGAGAATTGCCTGGAAGATCATGGGCCAGTTAGATTTTGGGGTATGAAGCACAGTCACAAAAACAAGAAAGATACCATCTCAACTAGGGTAGGTGAGAAACAGCTCTGCAACTGATTTATTTTAATTTTTATTTTTTGAGACAAGGTTTCTCTGTGTAGCTTTGGAACCTGTCCTGCAGCTCACTCTGTAGACCAGGCTGGTCTCAAACTCACAGAAATCCACCTGCCTCTGCCCCCTGAATGCTGGGATTAAAGGCGTGCGCCACCACAGCGTGGCTCAGAAAATCAGAAAATCCTTTTTACAGTGGTCTGAGGATTTCAGGAAAATATCCTTTAGAAATGCTGACCAGGCAGAGGCAGGGGGATCTCTGTGAGTTCGAGGCTAGCCTTGTCTACAAGACCTAGCTAATTCCACGACACCTTGGGCTATTACACAGAGAAACCCTATCTCGGACAATAAATAAATAAGTAAATAAATAAATAAAACTAGGAAAAAAATGCTGGCCATCTGCAGTACTGGAGAAGCTGGGGCTGGGATTGTAGATTCAACAGCTCACAGAACAAAGGAAATACTTGACTTTTATAGACTTTAGAGCAGTGGCTCTTGACCTTCCGAATGCTTTGACCCTTTAATAGTTCCTTATGTTGTCATGACCCTTATTTTCGTTGCTACTTTATAACTGTAATTTCACCACTGTTATGAACTGTGTTTTCCGAAGGTCTTAGGTGACCTTTGGGTCACCCCAAAGGTTGTGAGCCGCTGCTTTAGAGTGTGCACTGCCTGAATTCAGTTGCTCAGTCATGATACTAAACAGGATAAAGGGCCTTAACTAAGGTTGTCTTTGGCTTGGGCAGCAAGAAGATAATTCTACTGTTCTGCCCTCTGTTGGGTTGTTTCCTGTTAGTTTAGCAGAACTCAGGTTGTCTTAGACCTATGGGAGAGAAGGTTTAACTAACCCCATCTACGGGGCCGCATCTGTGAGATGACAGAAAACGAGAACAAGTTTTAGTTATCAGCCTGATTTCTTTTAACAATCCAGAAGAAACTGTTGGGGCAGATGATAGAATTTAGAAATAGCCTAGACAGATATAACCAGAGCATTCCGTAATCTCAGTTCCTGAAGTAAATCCACGGATTTAAATGTGTATCATCACCCCCAAGGTACACTCAAAGTTTCTGTGGGCATTCTGGAAGTACAGCTTGGTAGGGGAGCTGTGCATGCAGGAGCCCTGGGTGCAGGCTCTTGGGAAATGATTGTAGATCACTTTAGGACACAGTGAAGCGGCAGCAACGAGGAACGAAAGTGGGAAAGTATTTGTGTGTGTTTTCAGACGAACCGTGGCAAGTGTTCTGCCATGGGGCTGGGAGGATGGGTGTCCTAAGTAACAGCACAAAGTTTCGCTCTAGAGAAAAACTGATAGCACACAACCGGATGAACCACCTAGGAAATCCCGCCCTCACCCCCTCCCCACCCCGCCACCGCGTGCCTTGGGGCGACTTTGTCAGTACCCTAAAAGTGTCCCACATGAGGTCACTTTGCCCGGTCACGTGCTCGGCACCGCCGGAGCGCCACATCGCCAGCCGCACCCCTCCACCCCGCCGCCCACGTGACCCGGCCTAGTTTCTCCCGGCCGGACCCAGCGCTCCCGGGAAGCCCCGCCCCGCGCCCGGCACTCCGCCCACCGAGCTCCGCTCTTCGCCCTCCGGGGCTGGCGCGTGGCACCGCGCTCCACGTGTTTTGCTCCGCCCAATGAGAGTCGGCGTCCGGGCGTGAAGGGGCGGGAGGAAGGAGACGACTTGGTGGCGTCGCGCGGAGGGGGCGGGGCCTGCAACGTCGGCCAGAACGAGGGGACGCAACGGAGGCAGGTTGGAGCCGCTGCCGTCGCCATGACCCGTGAGTGCTGGGACCCTTTCCTCTCGCCCTTTTCTTTCCGCGCTCGCTAGCCGCACGGCCGAGAGCCGGCGTGTTCGTCGCTTCAGCGTTCCCGGCGGAAGGTTCTTGAGGGAGCGCTCTCCAGCTGCCTCCCGCACAGCCGGAAGCGCAGCCCTCCGCACGCCGCCACTTGCCGAGACCCCTCTGTTGGGCGCGGGCCGCTGGCGGCTTTCCTCGCTGGGGAAGCCGGGTGCCTTGGGTGATGGGCCCCAGCGCGTGTCCCCGAGGCCCCGGAGCTCCCCATACGCTGTAGCAGCTGTCTGGGCCCCCGCGGCACCCCAAACTTGACTCGCGCCGCCAAGCAGCTTCGGCCGCACCGCCCTCCTGTACCCCAAGTTAGCCTGCCCCGTGGCGGCTGCCACACCCCGGGCACCGAAGCCCGACTCTGGGGTCGGCGCCGAGGCGGGGGCATAGTCGGGTACCGGTTGCGGGAGGAGGGGCGCTGGTGTGTGCTCGGAGCAGCCCCGGCACCTCACTTTCTACCTTCTCTCCTTAGGCGGTAACCAGCGAGAGCTCGCCCGCCAGAAGAACATGAAGAAGCAGAGCGACTCGGTTAAGGGAAAGCGCCGAGATGATGGGCTTTCTGCTGCCGCCCGCAAGCAGAGGTAGCCCCAGGGAGGGGAAAGGACTGGACGGGACGGGTCGGGACGGGGCGACCTGGGTTAGACCGAGGGGTGTACCAGGAAAGAGAACTATTTCAGGGCTCGAGTCTGGACGAGGTGTGAGGGGCAGAGCGCATTGCTTCCTCTAGGGTTTTATTTCCTCCCCACTCCAAATTGTTAGGTCACAGCTATACAGGAAGGGACTGGGGCGGGACCCGGTCCGCAGGCTGATTTCTGAGTGCCCGGGTTGTGACCTTAAGGGCAAGGGCAGGGAGCTTCACACGTCAAGAACAGTTGTTTTGACAGCCCAGTACTTTTGGACCTCCTTGCTGCTTGTATCTCCTCCCTTCTCCCGACTTTGTTCACTAGTGTCGTTGGGTGTGGTAGTCAGTACAGAATAGAGAGCCTTGGGCCTGAGTGGCCAGACTTCTGACCCCTTGGGCAGCATCCAGATGGACACTGATTGCCTTTTGAGCCTTAGCTCTATTCCTCTTGTTCGCCTAGGGTGGGAATATAGCAGCCATATGCTGAACTTTGTCCCATCCACTTCCATCTTATCCTTTGTACCCTTCATCCCCCTGCATCTTGTCCTTTTTGCCCTCTGGTACCTCCCAGTGCCCCATCATCTCTACCCCCAGGGACTCGGAGATCATGCAGCAGAAGCAGAAAAAGGCAAACGAGAAGAAGGAGGAACCCAAGTAGCTTTGTGGCTTCGTGTCCAACCCTCTTGCCCTTCGCCTGTGTGCCTGGAGCCAGTCCCACCATGCTCGAGTTTCTTCCTGTAGTGCTCACAGGTCCCAGCACCGATGGCATTCCCTTTGCCCTGAGTCTGCAGCGGGTTCCTTTTGTGCTTCCTTCCCCTCAGGTAGCCTCTCTACCCCTGGGCCACTCCTGGGGGTGAGGGGGTTACCCCTTCCCAGTGTTTTTTATTCCTGTGGGGCACACCCCAAAGTATTAAAAGTAGCTTTGTAATTCCGTGAGCGCCTGGTTTGACTGGGGACTGGGGGGATGGGGATGGAGGAGTGACTGCCCTTTCCCACCAAAAGGGGAGACTTTTAGGCAACTAAGAGAGATTTGTAGACTTCATAAGGGAGACATCACAGAAGAAGCCTTTATTTTACTATGGCAACCAGAAAAGCACTCCAGTTGGTGGTGAGGAATCCTCTGAGAACTCTAGACTTCTTTTCTGTGATTTTATGCCCTAAGACCTTGAACACCATCCCCATGATGGTATTGAGGGCCATCAGAGGGGAAGGATCTAAGACCTAAGTTTATGTCTCTTCCTCATTCTTTGTTTGCTTGAAAGTTTGAAAGTTGGCCAAAAAAAAAAAAAAAAAAACTTCGCTCACCAACTTTCGGTGTTCACATTCTCTTATGTTCTGTCATTCCTCGTGGAATGAAGGTGGTTTTTGTCTTCCAGTTTCTTTGACCTCAAGTTCAGGATTAAAACCTGTGGTAGCCTCTGCTTGTTTTTCCTGTGCCCTGGTTTGTTCTGTGGTTCTGGGCTCTTACATCCTGTGCCCAGGGCTGAACCACTTGTTTCCTTTTGATTGCCAAGAGCAGACCCAGATCTTCAGACTCTGTTGGTCTTTCCTGCCCCTTATTTCTAGCTCAGAAGCCAGGAAGGGGCTGGTGCCACACTGCTAGATCAGCTCCTGAGTTTACTGACCTGGGAGTTAGACTCTTGAGCTTGAATGAAGACAGTTTTTACTGAATCAAGAAATCAAGGGTGTCTTTGGCCACTTCTTCCACTTTAGCCTATGTGGTACTCATTTGTTCTTGAGGTACTGAGCTCAGCCAGATGACTCCCAGAGCTAAGATTAGGAACATAATCTAAAGAGTACCCGGTTTTTAAATAGAGAATGGGGGGTTAGATTTTACCTTGCAGTACTGACGTGATGGCAGTGTTGCCTGAAGGTACCAGGGTGGTGGTGATTCTTAGTGGGGAGCCAACAGAGTGGTGCCAGGAGCAGCCCCATAGAGAGGAGTACACAGGCCCAGCATGAGGCAACTTTGACCCAGAAGGTAGCCCAGCTACCTTTAGTGAAGGTCTCCAGTTCTGCTCCCTCATAACTGTGAAACCAAAGACTGATTAGAGATTCTGCAGGGCCTTTTCCTCATAACAGGTTTTTCCTTAAGCTAGGTTTTCAGGAGAATATTCTATGTCTGCTTCCATTGTACCTGAACCAGTTGGTAAGGGTAACCATGACATAGAGTGAGGCAAGAACGAAGGTGAAGTGGAAGGCAGAGTAGCTGTAGGGAAGATGCTGGCGCTGCACCTGGGCGGCTGCTGGGCTCTCTTGGCCAGTTGGTCTGACTCTGCAACTTTGCCCTAGAGAGAGAGAAGTGCTGCTGGGAAGCAGTGTTGGTGAAACTTCCCTCCCCCGACTTACGCAGGCTCTTGAGGGCTCTTTGACACTTTACAGGATTCAACCATTGCCTAGATTGCCCACTTGGCTCACCATCCTCTAGTTCCACTGTTTGGGGGCAGCAGAAACAGAGTGAGGGCTTCTGTAAAACAAAGCAACATGTTTTGAAATGACTTCAAGACAATGTAAGGGGACTAATTTAGGAAAGTTTCCCTTTGAAAATATTGGCCTGGTATAATAAGTGGAGGCACACCTGGGTTCAAATTCTTGCTCCAGCATATAACTGGCTATGCAAACTTTGGTGAGATGTTTAATCTTTTGTGCCTCAACTCCTCCATTTGTGAAATGGAGCAAATACCTACCTCACAGGGTTGTTGTGAGGATTAAATTAAACGAGATGATGTATGTAAAGTATCTAGCACAGTGCCTAGCACATTGTGGGTACTCAATAAAAGGAAATAGCTAGAATCTGAGCATTCTGGGTAGAGGTTGGTAGGATGTGTGTCTCTGTGTTTGGGGTGGGATGTTGGGGTTAGTGAGCTCTGGATGCTCACCTGGAACTCATGATTGTAAACCTTGATGATCCACAGGGGTCCAAATAACTCAGCCAGGTAGGAAGCCTCGTTGCTGTGAAAGAAAGAGTTTAACTTTGTGCCAGATAAGGATTAGGGGCTTTTATTGCCAACTAGTCAACGGTGGTATCTTTTGGGGTGGGGGTGGGGAGCGGTATTTTGCTCTCAGAGGCCCTTAAAGTCTGAATTTTAAACTCAAGACATTCTCCCCTGCCCCCGTCATCTCACACAGATCATCTGACAAAGTGCTATTCTTAGAAATTGTCCCTGTTCGTGGGGAGCTTTTCTGGTTCTAGTCTTGCTCTACAGTTTAAATAAACCACAGCCCTGGACATTCTCCTTCACTGAGCACTGGGCATCCTCTCACACTTCCCATTGACATCTTTACGTACCAAGCAAAAAGCACACAGGCATACATGATGCCCGCACTCAACACTGCTACCGAGGTGTCTGGTATTCGTGATTCCATTTTATTCTGGCCAGGCAGGCACAAGGTGTGATTCTGTCCCTGAAAGGTTACTGCCAAGGGGCAACAGAAGAGAAAGGGGTTAAAAACAAAGCTGGGCATTTAGCAGGAACAGAAAAGGTCTTCAGCACTTGGGTTCTCACTTGTCTCTGGGGGGCGGCTGGACAGTGCAGAGAAGGTCAGATATATGATATAGCAGCTGATGATAGAGGCTTGTAGAAGGCCAGAGCTTGGGTGCTCTAGAGAAAACAGCTGTCATTAGTTGACATGAATTTTCCCCACTTTCTACCTGAATTTCTACCCTCATCCTTGGGGGAGGCTGAGGGTGTGGGAGAAGCGGCAGAGGTTCTTTAGATAATTGAGAAGCCTAATAAAGTTATAATACTCAAAGGGACACAGCCCATCCAAAAATCTAGAATATTAAGTCACAAATACCCACTGAGGCGGATGCAAGGTGCGATGGAGAGGAAAGAAAGGAGGCCACAGAAGCAAAGATGTAGGCTGAGTATTATCTTGTTGAGCAGGCAGCCATCAGGGTGTGTATAGTGGTGGAACAGTAGCAAAGCTCCCACACCTGCCACACTGTAGAATCCTAGGGTAGTCAGTAATACAGCTAGGAGCCAGGTACAGTCTTGGGCTGCGCCAGTCTGCCTAAAGAGAAGTGGATTAGGGTTTGTCACTCCAACCCCATCTCTCAGCAGACACTAATTGGTCAGCCCACTAGTCTACACAGTATATTCTTGGTCTTGGCTTTTTTTTTGTTTTGTTTTGAGACAGGACCTCTATATACTCCAGACAGTCCTTGAACTCACTATGTATTTCAGATTGGTCCTGAACTTTTGGCAGTCCTCCTGCCCCAGCATGCCTCAATCCTTCAGCATCTTGAGTGTTGAGATTATGGGTATTTGTCACTTTTTTGCTTGATTATTTACTTGTTTATTGAGACAGGTTTCTGTGTGTCCAGGAACTCTATTTGGAGACTACCTTGGCCTTGAATTTAGAGACCCCCTTGCCGCTGCCTCCCAGGCGCTGGGATTAAAGCTGTGCACCATCACCACTTGGCTACACCACCACTGCCCGGCTTCACCATTATTTTTTTTTCAAGTCAGGGTTTCTCTAGTTTAGGAGCCTGTCCTGGAACTCTCTGTAGACCAGGCCGGCCTCGAACTCAGAGTTCTCTGCCTCCTGAGTGCTGGGATTAAAGGTGTGTGCCACCACTGCCCAGCCGTATCACCATTCTTGATTACGTGTGTGTGTGTGTGTGTTAAGAGGTTGATTTGGAACTCTCTACCCTGCTTCATTTTTGTGAGATCATGAGTCTTGTTCTGGCTTGAACGTTTGACCCTCCTGTTCTCACCTCTACAGTGCTGGGATCACAAGTGAGTGGCATCACATCTGGTTTCTTGAGCATTTCGGTACTATTCATTGGGAGGCATAGGGGCAATACCTAATGTGGCCTTTCTGTGTTTATCCAATAATGCCTGTCACCCTCCTTGGGGGGAACCTTTAGGGTTAGGAGATCCTTACCAATTCTTGTTCCATGAGTGGGCAAAGGCTGTGATAAGCACCAGCTGTAATAGGATGAATGTGAAGCCTCCACAGATGCCAATATAATGCCAGGCTGCAAGATAGACACCATTGGTAACTTTTAGCTCTGGCTGGTCACTGTATCCCTCCACCCCCTTTTTGATTAGGAAGCTTGTGTAGCCTAGGCAGATCTCAAACTCAGTCCTGCTCCAGTCTCCGGCGTACTAGGATTACAGGTGTGTGCATTATGTCGAACTTCCTGTCGTGAACTAGGAAGTCGTGGTCAACTCTTGCTGATGAGGGTGTAAGATGAAGAGTACCTGGGAAGAGATGCTCATCAGGGATACAGAAGGCAACAGTCCAGAGAACTAACAGGAACAACAACTTGAAGCTCCAGAAGCTAGTGGGGGTAGAGAGAAAACTAGATGTAGGAGAAAAGGCAAAGGGGAAAAAGGAAAAAAAAAGTATGGCAGCTAGGAAGAGGAGAGGTGGAACAAGTCCCAAGTCCCATTGTAGTCCAAGTTCTAATTAAGATGCCAAAAGTCTCATGAGCAACACTGCACTTATGGGAGGTTTACATATAACCATTGTTACTTTGAATTTAGAGCCCAGGGGTTTATAAACTTATTTTCTGTCTTTTTACAGTGGTCTTTCTTCATCCTGGAGTTTCCTATAGCCAGCTTGTGTCTACTTACTTCCTTCTGTCCCATCCCCATCCAAAAATTATACACAAACCTGTTATGCAGCTGTGCACGTGGGCTGGTGGGGGAGTGGAGGCGGACTAGCAGCACAGCCTGCAGCAGGTGGAAAGTGGCAGTTCCTGCACATACTCGATACACAGCCCCAGAGCCACTGAGCACTGGACAGTCCAAGTTGCCAAACAGGTGGGCACACAGCACTGAGGGCATCTGGATCTGTAGGGAGTTTGGTTGTGACAAAAGGTAGGACAAGTCACAATGCATGGACAGATTCCAGCTTCTCACTGGTAGGGTGACACTTGCTCCCTGTTCCCAATCTAGATGTTATGGTTTCTTTCCCTCACTTTGCACCTCCTGCCCAACTTACCCCATGTGCTTTGCCCCAGACCCTTTCTACCACTGTCCTAGACAGCAGGAGGCAGCAGATAGCTGAGGCCCCCAAGTGGAGAAGGATGTAGAGCAGGCGGCTACAAGAAGACTCTGTGAGAGAGGGCCACCTAGAGTGGCAGCAGCTGGTCCAGGAAACAGGCCCACAGCAGGACACCTGGGAATAGAGCAGGAAGCAAAGGTGGAGCTTTGCAAGGGATGGTGTATACTGTGTGGGGTTAAAGGTCAAATTACAAACCCCTTCTTCCCACCATCAGGTAGTGAGTTGCTTCGGATTGCCTTTACTAAACACTGCTATGATTTTTCATTGCAAGAACTTCAGTATAGGAGTGAACCACCTACATTTACCTAACGTTGCTCTGTGGCTGGGAATGTGGGATGAGAGGTTTACCAGTTATCAGGCAAAGAACCAGGTATCTCTCACCAAACCAGCTGTCTAAGGGCATCTTCAAGTCTGTCTCCTCAAATGCCCTCTCACCTGATAAAAGGGGTTTTTCGCTGTGACATCGCCGACTCCATCATGCTGCTGTGCAAGGCCCAGGGTGGTGCTTCGGCCGGGGACGGTTTTTGCACCTATCATTTGTGATTCAGAAGTTAGGCGTAGATCCATTACTGGGAAAACGGATGAAGAACAGCAGCCTCTCAAGATTTTCACCCATTGGGCGGTCGCTGTGCTGGGCTAATAATCACTCAGTCTTAAGGCAGTAGAATGGGCATATCAGAAAATGAATACGGATCATTAGAAACTGGTAAATGCAAATACCCTTGTGAAGATGCCTTCACCGGGCTTCGTATTCGGGATCATTCAGACTGTTTCCTGAGATTAGGAGCAGTTGGCCTATCTGGTCTGGGGATTATGTTTTTTTAATTGGTTTAGGATTAGCTGTGGGCCGCCTTGGTTGGTCAGAACTGGGTGTGTGTGTAGGGATTGTTCTTAGGTGAAGAAATAAGGCTGTGCATTTGGGTGGTGTGGGTAGTGAATAGATTAGTCGAAGGAGATTGCAGAAAATACAATTACGCGTGAATGTGTTTAAGGATTATTCTTAGATGAAGAAGTAAGGTTGTGCATTTGGATGGTGTGGGTAGTGAACAGATTAGTCGAAGGAGACTGCAGAAAACACAAGCCGGAGAGGTCAAAAGCGAACGGCCCTCCTAGCCAAAGCTTCTCAAGACAGTCACAAAGGTGTGGTCCAGAGCCAGCCCCGCCCCATATCTGGGCGGAAGCTGAGGTTTGCCGGAAGTTGTGTAGCGGCAGCCTATGCGGCGGCGCGGTGAGATCGAAATGGCGACCGAGGGAGATGTGGAGCTGGAGTTAGAGACCGAGACCAGCGGCCCGGAGCGGCCTCCCGAGAAGCCACGGAAGCATGATAGTGGCGCTGCTGACTTGGAGCGGGTCACTGACTATGCGGAGGAGAAGGAGATCCAAAGTTCGAATCTGGAGACGGTGAGGTTGACCGGGAGCTTGTATGAGAGGGTTGAGAATGGGATAGTTGAAGCCGATCCGTTTGCTGCCTAGCAGCGGCTTCGGGGCTGCAGATCGCGACAGTGAGAATGGGCAGTAGGGTGGGGATAAGCGACAACACTCACCTAGCCTGCGGTTTGCTTAAGAATTTGGTGGAGAGTGGGCCTAAGTGGACCTCAAATGCACGGAATTAAGCATAGTCCTTTGGTCTCGAGAACACTCGTCATTTGAATACTTGAGGAACCACGTAGTTTTTATTTTTGGTATTGCGTTTTAGATAGGAAATTTGGGTAGCACAGTCGTAGGTGACTAGACTCGTGTTTTCAACAGGCTATGTCCGTCATTGGAGACAGACGGTCCAGGGAGCAAAAGGCAAAACAGGAGCGGTAAGTTTAAAGCACACTGCCAACCCTACGGGTCCTCGTTCTCCAGGGGAAAAAAAGTTTTTAATTAATTCCTGTAGATCTAGGGTTTCCAACTTTGTTGTTAGCGAGTTTTTAGGGTAAGGAAAACGTCCAGGGGGAGGGGTGGGTACGTTTACTTGATGTTTTCGGTCAACCCTGTTCCACCCATTTGCAGTGTGTTGCTGGGAGTGTTCTTTGTGGGAGTTTATGGCAGAGATAGAGAATGAAGACACATATGTATTTACAGGGAAAAGGAACTGGCGAAGGTCACGATCAAGAAGGAAGATCTGGAGTTGATAGTGAGTAGCAATGCCTTAGTGGATGCTCAAGTGAAGTTCTACCTAATTTGGGTTCCCAAAAGTGGTGTTGACACATTTATGCCTGAGAGGCGGCTACGGTGACATGATTTACCCTTTTCTTGCAGATGACAGAGATGGAGATCTCTCGAGCAGCAGCAGAAAGGAGCTTGCGGGAACACATGGGCAACGTTGTGGAGGCTCTTATTGCCCTAACCAACTGATAATGTGCATTTTCAGACATTCTGGACTGATTACTGAAATAAAGTGTTTTGTTGTTCTGTTCATTTTTTTTTCAGTTTTATCTCTGATCAAATGCATTATATATTCTGTTTTGTTGTCAGTTTCTATGTTGGACCTTCATGAAAATATATGAACAATCAGTATAAAGAAGTACCTAATGTTCAAATACAGGCTCTATTTTTGTTACACTTATTTTGTGTGTTTATGTGTCTGGGCACTTTCTTGCCATAGTGCTTGACATCAGACGACAACTCTACTTCCACCACGTGGCAGTCAAACTCACGTGCCCTTTTCCACAAAGCCTTTCACTAGCCCTAAATAACAGATTTTACATTGTATGCTAGTCTTACTCATCTGACTAGCTCTTGGCAATATAAAGGACATTTGGGTCCTCTGTAAAAGATTCAGTTACATGTGCTTCTAGGATAGTTTGTGAATTTTATTTTTGTTTTAATCAGATATGTTCTTCCTGTGTAGCCCAGCCTATTTCCACACTCAGATTGCTTCACTAACACACTTGGGGGTGTGAATTCAGTCATCCTTCAGTCTGCTGTTTAGGCTAGCTCATGAATACCAAAAGATTAGCTCCTCTTGGGGTCTTTTGAGTTACCAACCCCATTCATAGGCCTCTGGAGTAAAAATTTAGGGTCTAGACATGGGAATATAGATCACGGAAATGATGGGTCAGGGCTGGAGAGATGGCTTGGTAAGTACCTGCCTCAAAAGCACAAGGAAGCCAGGCAGTGATAGCACACGCCTTTAATCCTAGCACTCAGGCGATCTCTGAGTTCAAGGCTAGCCTGGTCTACAGAGTGAATTCTACAACAGCCAAAGCTACACAGAGAAACCCAGTCTCAAAAAAACAAAACCCGAAAACAGACAAGGATTCTGAGTTTGGATCCCCAGTACCTCTCCCCAAAACCCAGGAGTGGCCTGGTGGTGGTGCCACACAAGTTTAATCCCAAGATTTGGAGGCAGGAACAGGCAGATTTCTTGAGTTTGAGGCCAGCTTGGTCTGCAAAGTTCCAGAACAGCTGAGACTACCCAGAGAGACCCTGTTCTGAAAGATCAAAAAAAACCAAAAACAAACACCACCAACAGAACCCACAAGTGGTGGCATGATCCTTTAACTCCGATCGTGCTGAGATAGGCAGATTCCCGTAACTCACTGGCCAGTCAGCCTAGTCTAATCAGGAACTTCAGACTTTCTAAGACCATGTCCCAAAACAAAGGTAGAGAGTATTAGCACTGTAGTAATGCCCTTAGTTCTACATGCCCAAATGTGTACATACTCCCCTATTAAGTATATGAGGAACTACATACATATACACACATAAACATGTTTACATATGCATATATACACATACTACATAAACATGTATGTCTATATATACATGCACGTACACAAACCTATAACTTTCTTTTGCTATTGGATCATGAGATGTGGCTTAAGCTGGGCTGCAACTTAGCTTTCTGCTTCTGTGTGTTATGTATGCCACCATCTGGCTCAGTGCTCACTTTTATATTTCTTATTACCTTTTATGTAGGATATAAGCAGTTTGTCAATGGGTCTTGTAGGGGTTATTTTAAGGACATGAAAAGATGGGGCCCTTAACCATCCTAGAACATGTACTCTACTTGTGAACCACACCTCTAACTTCAGGGTTATTTTTTTATTTTTTTTGGTTTTTCGAGACAGGGTTTCTCTGTAGCTTTGGAGCCTGTCCTGGAACTAGCTCTGTAGACCAGGCTGGTCTCGAACTCCCAGAGATCCACCTGCCTCTGCCTCCCGAGTGCTGGGATTAACGGCGTGCGCCACCATCGCCCGGCAAGGGTTATTTTTTAGATAGAATTTCATTGTATTTCAGGCTTGTCCTGAACTTAGGGTCAGGTGATCCTCTTTCAGTTTCTCAAGTAGTTAGAACTACTGTTGAGAATGACTTTATTGTTTTTAATTATGAGTTTATCTGCAAATGAGTGCAGGTGCCCTCGAAGGCTAGAGGCTTCATATCTCCCTGGAGCCAGGGTTACAGGCAGTTTGTGAGCTGCCTGATGTGGGTGCTGCGAACAGAACACAGGTGTTCAGGAAGAATACGAAGTGCCCTTAATCACTGAGCCACCTCTTCACCCCTCTTCTCATTGTTACGTAATAAAGGAAAGTCATTCAGCTGATGAAATTTCATTCTGTGGGGCTGGAGAGATGGCTCAGAGGTTGAGAGCACTGACTGTTCTTCCAGAGGTCCTGAGTTCAATTCCCAGCAACCACATGGTGGCTCACAGCCATCTGTAATGAGATCTGGTGCCCTCTTCTGGCCAGCAAGCATACAGACAGACAGAACACTGTATACATAATAAATAAATAAATGTTTAAAAAAAAAAAGAAATTTCATTCTGTGTATGGTGGTTACACAGTAAATATTACATGGGCAAATGGATTTAACTCTAGTACTAACAGCTGTGGGCACGGGCACTCCTTCACCTTACACATGAGCTGGATAAGAAAGATAAGCAGGAACTTGACTAAATGAGTCACGTTCTATTTTTGTGTGTCTGTGTGTAGCTCTGGCTGTCCTAGAACTCACTCTGTAGATCAGGCTGGCCTTGAACTCAAGAGATTCACATGGCCCTGCCTTCAGAGTGCTGGGATTAAAGGTTTGCACCATCATGTCCTGCTTGGATGACCGAACTCTTGATTCTCCTGTTTCTATTTCCCAAGTGCTGGGATTGCAGGTGTTTGCCATCATACCTAGGTATACTTTATTTTAGATACTAGATTTTTTTTCTTTTTGAGACAGGGTTTCACTATGTAGCTCTGGCTGGCCTGGAAGAGATCTATGTGGGTCTCTCCATTGAATGCTGGGATTAAAGGCATGTGCCACCATACTCAGCCTCTTTTTAGTGACATAAGAGTTGTCACATTGCCGGGCAATGGTGGCGCACGCCTTTAATCCCAGCACTCGGGAGGCAGAGGCAGGCGGATCTCTGTGAGTTCGAGACCAGCCTGGTCTACAAGAGCTAGTTCCAGGACAGGCACCAAAAACTACAGAGAAACCCTGTCTCGGGGGGAAAAAAAAAAAAAAGAGTTATCACATTATATATTTTTGTTTCCACTATTATGGTAAAAATATTTCTGGTGTGTGGTTCTCGTTCTCTCTCTCTCTCTCTCTCTCTCTCTCACACACACACACACACACATACACACCAAAAAGTATGTTTACTTAGAAAAGTATATTCAACACCCCAAATGCAAAAAGTTGGACTGAGCTTAGAGTTCCTGATATCCTACTGCTGACCCTAGGGAAGAAGTAATGTACCATCCACTCATAGGCCCACATATCTGATCCAGGCTAAGGTGCTGGAAAAATAAACTCAGAACAGTCCCAAGTCATATGGGAAGCCATGGTAGAAACAGTTTTAAGTGGGAAGCCTCCAATTCTCCCTGGTTGGTGCTTTTCTGTGGGTTTCTCTGTTTGAGTCCAAACCCCTCACAAAGCACCTTCAGACACAAGTCACGGCAGGAAGTCCAGAAGGCTCTGTACAAGAACTATGTGAGTAATGGTTAAAGAAAACCGAGGACCAGATCCCCTGTCCCACAGCTGGAATAAGCAGTTGAAGCTTAGGTGGTTTTCCTCTTCTTGGCAGATGGGCGCTCAAATACATCACGTACCCCAGCTGCCTTCTGTTTAAAGAACTTTGTGTTCTGGGCACTCTCTTGGCCCCATGCAGAGTCAAAGGAAGTGGTATCTTGATCCACAAGGTGGGTGTACTTGGTACGACCAGACCGTCCAAAATTCTTGACCTGAAAGAAGGGTGGACAATTATGACAGCAAACAAACCCCCATGCTCAGCCCCCAGTCTGCTTTGTTTACTGAGAATCCCCATACCTGCATGACTTTTGGAAGAATGGTTTTGTTGAAATGGTCCTCAAGAGTAGGTGCACTAAAATCCCTCTTGTAGACCTCTTCATCTTCATCCTGTGGAAAAGAACCTTATCAGTCTGTGGTTTTTACTTTCCACATCTGCAAACCACAAACTATTAAACACAACAAAGGAACCAGAGGGTAACGAGCCTTTCTTTCAGAAAGGTGGGGAGACGGTGTTTTCTGATACTGTTATGCTCCCTACCAGCCTGTTCTGATCCTGCATTCACTGCTCATTCACGCAGGTTCAGTTCTGAAGTCCCTACATCTCCAATCCTTTTACATGTGCACCTTTACTTGGACACTGTGTTAGAACCTGAAATATAGTGGGTGAAAATCATTCCTAATGTTCCCAAGGCAGATTCCTTTCCTGATTTTACTTTTTTATATGTAGGAACATCATTCTGTCAATGATCTAGATTCAAAATTTGAGTATCTCCTGTACATTCATTTACTACAGCCTATGAACTATTCACCTGGGTAGGAGGATCTTTTTATAGTTATTATTAATATTTATTTTTATTTCATGTGATTGGTGCTTTGCCTGCATGCATGTCTGTAAGGGTATTCCCTGGATGTGGAGTTATAGACAGTTGTGAGCCATGTGGGTGCTGGGAACAGTACCCAGGTCCTTTGGAACTGCAACTGCAGCCAGTGCTCTTAACCACTGAGCCAACTCTCTAGCCCCTCTTTTTTTTTTTTTTCTTAAAAAATTTTTTATGTGTATGGGTACTTGCATATATGTCTATGTTCCCATGTATGTGCCTGGTACCGTTGAGCTCAGAAGGAGGTGTGGGACGCCCCTGGAATTGGAGTTTCAGTTGAGTTGCGAAGGGCCATTGTGGGTGATAGGAATCACATCTGGCTCCTCTGCAAGAGCAGTCATTGTTCTAATCACTGAAGCATCTCTCTAGGCCTCGCATTATAGAAGCCACCACAATGTTTCTAAAATGCAGCTCTTGGTTTTTCGAGACAGGGTTTCTTTGTGTAACAGCCTTGGCTGTCCTGGAACTCGCCTTGTAGACCAGGCTTGCCTCAAATTCACAGAGATCTGCCTGCCTCTGCCTCCTGGCTATGAACTGACTTCTAAAGGGTTTGAGAGCCTAATTAGTCGAGTATATAGATCCATGGCTTCACTTTCTGAGAGCGAGGTTTAGAACAAAGCAGCTAATGATTCTCGCTGCTCCTTTTGTTAACGACTGACTGCATTTTCATTCTGGGTAAGAACTAAGTGTTCTGAGTCTATGTCCAACCTCACTGACTCTGCCCCAAGACAGTTACAAATGTAGCCTAGACAAAACTGTGAATCTACTATTTTCATTCTGGGGAAAGAACTAAGTGTTCTGAGTCTATGTCCAACCTCACTGACTGACTGCCCCAAGACAGTTACAAATGTAGCCTAGACAAAACTGTGAATCTACTATTTTAAGTATCATCCCCCACCTCCAAAGACAGGGGTTCTCTGTGTAGCCCTGGAACCCACAGTGTAGTCCAGGTTGGCCTCAAACTCACTGATCTGCCTGCCAGGGCATCCTAAGTGCTGGGATTAAAGGTGTATGCCACAACTGCCGCAGCCTATCCTAAGTATCTCAATGATACTTCTTTCTGAGTTACTTAATGCCCTGGTTTAATTGTGCAGATGACAATGTAATGTCACAATGTCAAAAGGTTGGACATGTCTGTAAGCTATTACTACTGCCCAGTTTTCTGACTCCCCTTTCACTTACCATGAAGAAGGCACCCCGGTGATAATACTTTTGCAAAAACTTGTATTTGCCTTTAACAGCTTTGTTGGTAATGACTTTGCCATTAGCCCGAAGTTCAGCCCGCCTTTCTTCCTCAGTCAGGTTTCGCATGCGTTCAATTTCTGCTTTCTCCTTTTCAAGTCTATCCAGAGAACAAAAGTGTTAGTATTTTTCTGAATTCAGAAAGCCCAACAGCTGAAGATAATGATGGTCCACCTTCTTTCAGGCACCATGCGCCTTTTCCTATTTCATTCGCTCACTCACACACTAATTCACACATAGCAGGTCTGCTATATAGCTGGCCTGGAACTCTCAACCTCATGCCTCCTCTCCTAACTGCTAGTATTATGGACAGGCTCAAGCTGTCAAACCCAGTTACACCTTTAGTTCTGGTCACTGCTTTTAGAAGTCAAGATCAGGAGTACAATGAACAAAAAACATGAGTTGGTCTTCATTATTGTGTTTGCCAGAACAGGACTATAAACGTCCCAAAATTGATTCTAGTCTGAGGTTCAGATATATTGTTACTGCTTGATTCTACAACACTAATTCTGTCTTCCCTCAAATACATTAGCTTTTAAAACAAAATTAGAATGAATTCAAAATAATTGGCAAATTTACACAATGGAGTACTACACAGCAGAAAAAAATAACGACATCTTGAATTTTATAGGAAAATGGATGGAGCTAGAAAACATCATTTTAAGTGAGGTAACCCAGACAGAAAGACAATTATCACATATACTCACTCATAGGTGGTTTTTAAACATAAAGCAAAGAAAACAAGCCCACAAATCACAATCCCAGAGAACCTAGACAACAATGAGGACACTAAGAGAGATTTACATAGATCTAATCTACATAGGAAGTAGAAAAAGACAAGATCTCCTGAGTAATTTGGGAACATGGGGACCTTGGGGGAGGGTTGGAGGGGAGAGGGGAAAGGCAGGGAGGGGAGCTATAGAGCTCAAAAAAAAAAAAAGCGCCATGGCTACGTGACAATACTTAGAATAATAATAAAAACAAACAAATAAAAGATGCAAACAAAATAACTGGCAAGATTTTGCTCATAATCCTTCATAAGCATACTGTAATTCATACATCACATCACAAATTAAGGATTACCAATATTAAGTACAGTGGGTTTTAAACCTTATTCTGGGGGAAAAGGGAAATAATATCCTTTTTCTCAGAAAAATATTATGTGTACATATAATTTTAACATTAAAGTCTAGGCCGGGCGGTGGTGGCGCACGCCTTTAATCCCAGCACTCGGGAGGCAGAGGCAGGCGGATCTCTGTGAGTTCGAGGCCAGCCTGGTCTACAAGAGCTAGTTCCAGGACAGGAACCAAAACCTACGGAGAAACCCTGTGTTGAAAAACCAAAAAAAAAAAACCCCATAAGAACATTAAAGTCTAATACAAGGGTTTGGGATGTGACTCAGTGGTACAATCCTTACCTAGGGTGCATGAAACCTGATTCCTGTCTCTAGCACCATACAAACTGGGCGTGGGAACACATGCTAACTTGCTCTAGCTCTCAGAAGGCAAAGTCAGAGGAGCAGAAGCTCAAGGTCACATAGAACACTCTCTTATAAAACAAAAAGACTCAACTCCAGCTATAAGGAACGTGATATTCATCCCCTAGTCTGGATTCTACAGGCACCAACCCTCACACAGATACATATCCATACACATTCACACATATATACACATAATTAAAAAAATCTCAGGCTGGAAGATGGCTCAACCAGCGGTTAAGAGAACACTGAAGGTCCTGAGTTGAATTCCCAGTAACCACACGGTAGTTCACAACCATAACAGGATCTGATGCCTTCTGGTATACATGAAACAGCACATTCATGTACATAAAATACATAAAGAAATAAATCTTAAAAAAAAAAAAATCTCAAGCCTGGCATGGTGGCACACACCTTTAAGTCTAGTACTCAGGAGGCAGAGGCCGGTGGATCTCTAAGAGTTTGAGGCAGCCTGGATTACATAGCAAGTTCTAGGTCAGCCAAGGATTCTGCCTCAAAGGAAAAAAAAAAAAAAAAGAAAGCCCAGTATAAGAACA
Source organism: Microtus oregoni (assembly GCF_018167655.1). Taxonomy (NCBI): domain Eukaryota; kingdom Metazoa; phylum Chordata; class Mammalia; order Rodentia; family Cricetidae; genus Microtus; species Microtus oregoni. The sequence goes on from NW_024543090.1 coordinate 22,896,253, forward strand.
CCGGAAACTACAAATAAAGACAGTTATGTAGTGGTGGCTTTGCTTTGTAGGTTAGTAGTGCAGAAAGGAACTTGCGTTCCACGGTACTTGCCACTCTGCTCTCCTAGGGGTAGGACATGCTTTTCTGCCCCCTTTTCCTGGACTGCCCTGCGGCTCCATCTGAATAATAAAAATAGCACAGAAGTGACACAGGAGCTCTGGAACCTAAAACTCAGGAGACACTGCCAGTTTCCACCATGCCTGGAGGTAAAGTGTGAGCAAAGCGAGACTGAGGGGAAATGAAGCATCTAGCCATGCCGGAGAAGGGCTTCTGGACGCTCTGGCCCAGGCAGTCCTCCAGCTCAAGTGAACACTACTAGAGGAACTGCTTGGTCAACCTCCACCGCTGAGAAAAACACAGTACCATTGTTTCAAGCAACTCAATTCTGAGTCACAACATGAGAAACTAGTAATATTTGTGCTTAATAGGAAACTAAAGGATCTTAGCTGTTCGCAGATAAACTAGTGCCATTAGAGGCACCAGTGGCCTTCCCAATACTCACGCTTCTCGGTCTTCTCTGTCCCTCTTGATTCTCTTGAGCTCTCGGACTTTCCATGCCTCGTATTCCTCCTCATCATTTTCGTCATCGGTATTGAGTGCGTCCAGGGCAGCAAGAGACCGCTTGTTCTCCTCCAGCTCTTTCTTGGTCTCTTCTTCTACAATCTGGGTAAGGAAAACAATTCAGCTACTCCAGTCCATCTCGCTGTACACAGAGGCTTGCACTCAATCCAGGACCCTCCCAGCACCTTTAGTGTGTACTTGCGCCGCTCCTCAGCCATGCGTTTTGCTTCCTGTTCCAGTTCCTTCTGTTTCAATGCTTCAGCTTCTCGTTCTTGAACTGTCACTCGGTCCTTCCTGCATCACAGAGGTCCTGTTCATTACCCAAAGTCCTCAGTGCAGAACTGTGCCCTTCAGATTTAGTCCACACCAAAGCCCAAGCCAGGTGCATTTCATCTCTGCTTCCTCCCCCAGTACCAAGACTGAACAAACCAAGACTTCAGTGTGTGCAAGACGTTGTATTTCTGGTCTTTTAGAACTTTTCTTCAATTTTTCCATTTTTATTTTACTTTTTTGAGACAGGGCCTCACTACATAGCCTTCACAGGTCTGAAACTCCCTGTGTAGACCAGGGAGGCCCAGAACTCACAGAGACCTACCTGCTTCTGCCCCCTGAGTGCAGGCATTAAAGATGTGGTACCACCATGTCCAGTTCTTCTTTTAATGCCTACAAAGTCTAGGAGAGGGGCACTGGACACCCCGGAGTTACAGATGGCTATTAGTTGCCATGTGGGTGCTGGGAATTGAGCCTGGGTGCTCTGGAAGACAACTCTAGTGATCTTATCCGCTAAGCCATCTTTCAAAGCATCTTGTTTGTTTGACAAGAAGTTTATGGAGCGCTGGTTAGCTTTAAACTCATGACAATCCTCCAGCCTCATCCTCCCAGAATGTTAGGATTAAAAACAATTACCACAATGCCTAGCTAAGTAAGTTCTCTACCAACTGAGCTATTTGCTGTTTTCTCTATCCTCAAATATAGCATGACCACTTTCTCCTCTCCAGGTAATGGGATTTGAACCCTGGATTTGGAACACGAGGCAAATGCTCTACTACTTAGCTATATCCTTTGCTCTTTTATTATTATTACAAAAAAAAAAAATCTTCAAGGCCAGCCTGGTCTATGTAGCTGAGTTCCAGAACAGCCAGGGCTACATAGAGAAACCCTGTCTCAACCCTGTCCCCCACCACCCCCCCAAAAAAACTTTTCAAGTTTCATGTGATTGGATGTCTTGCCTACATGTATGTCTGTATACTGAATACATGTCTGGTACCCATGGAGGCCAGAGAGGGCATCGAATCCCATGAAGCTGGAATCAGACATGGTTATGAGCCACAGTATGGCTCTTGGGCATTGAACCCAGGTCTTCTGGAAGAGCAGCAAGAGCTACTAAACTCTGAGTCATCTCTCCACATTATTATTTTGAGTGTATTATGTATATGAGTGTATGATATATGTACCTAATGGTTAAGGTCAGAAGACAACTTCTGGGAATTGGTTTTCTTCTTCACCAAATGGGAACTAGAGATTAAACTTAGGCATCAGGCTTGGTATCAAGTTCCTTACCCACTGAACCATCTGGCTGGTCCCACTCTTTATTTTTGAAACAAGAAGGCACTATAGTGTTCATCCTGGCCTTGAACTTGTATCCTTTTCTCTCTGCCTCAACAGCTGGGACTACAGTGTCAACAGTTCATTCTAGGCCTTTTTGTTGTTTTGAGGCAGGGACTCATGTAACCCACACAAGCCTCACATAGGAATTTTACTGAGCCATCTTCTCACCCACCAATGCAGGCTGGCCTTGAACACTGGATGTCTGAGATAGTACTTCTATCTACCACTTCTCAAGTATGTGGATTGCAGGTGTGTGTCACAATGGCTAGCTTCATCTCAGGACTTTGCAGCACCAAAATTCCCTTAATCATTGATAATTGACTATTTAACAAGGATTTTGCTGGGTTAACTATAAACAGTAGGATTCCTAGGCATTAGGAAAGAAAGAAAAACTTGTTTTGTAAGCTTAATTTTTGTGTTTAAAACATGACTTTCCCTGGTAATGTGTTAAAGCATTTTCCTAGCATATACATGGGTTTTATCTTTAGTATCACTCAGATAAAACAAAACAAAAACAGCCTCAACAAAAATTGATTAGTGGGGCTGGAGAGATGGCTCAGAGGTTAAGAGCACTGACTGCTCTTCCAGAGGTCCTGAGTTCAATTCCCAGCAACCAAATGGTGGCTCATAGCCATCTGTAATGAGATCTGGTGCCCTTTTCTGGCCAGCAAACATACAGACAGACAGAACATGGTATATATAATAAATAAATAAATCTTAAAAAAAAAATTTGATTAGTAAGGCACATTTGTAAGCCCAACACTTAGTATGCTGAGGCAAGAGGATCACAAGTCTGAAGCCAGTCTAGGCCTCATAGTGAATTTTGGCCATCTTAAACGGCACAGCAAAGGACAAACACACACATACCCAAATCACCGTTATGTTGTGGGATATATGAACTGTGAACTAGGAGATCATGTTATTTAAATAAAGTCAACCATATGTCAAGAGTCAGAGCAAGCAACTAGTTGACTGGAAGTAACCATAGAGCGAGGAGAAGTTGGGATATCAGGGAGAGTGAGAGAGAGAGAGAGAGGGGGAGAGGGAGAGAAAGAGAGATACAGGAAGTAGAAAGGAGAAACAGTTGGAGGAGTTTTTTTTTTTTTTTTCGAGACAGGGTTTCTCTGTGGTTTTGGATCCTGTCCTGGAACTAGCTCTTGTAGACCAGGCTGGTCTCGAACTCACAGAGATCCGCCTGCCTCTGCCTCCCGAGTGCTGGGATTAAAGGCGTGCGCCCGGTCAGTTGGAGGAGTTTTTGTTTCAGATGGGATAAAAAAACAGAGGAGCAAGGTCAGCTGGGTGCCTTCTCTGCCTCTCTGAGTTAGCAGGTTTTCATCCCAGCATCTGGCTCCTGAGTCTTTATTGATAAAGTAGAATGATAAAAACAACACTTTTAGGCAAATCTGCTAACATCTGGCTACTTCTCAGCACCCCTGCTATAGAACCAGGGCACTTGGAAGAAGATTTACACTGCAGGAAAATGTGGGATATCGAGTCTTTTACTATCAGGCCTAGAATTCAACCATGTGGATTCTGTCCCAGTTTGACTATTTTCCCCCTTTCCTCCGCTGGGGATTGAACTTAGGCCCTTGTGCATACTAAGCAAGCATTTATCACTGACCGATACTGTTAGTCTCCTTTTTGAGAATTACAGAGTTTTCTTAATTGTCCAGGCTTGTCTTGATCTAGCAATCCTCCAACCTCAGCCTGCTGAGTAGCTGGGAATTCAGGCCTGGCTGAGCAGGTCTGGCACACACTTACTTTCGAATGAAGACAGGCTTAAGTCGAGGCTCCATTTCGTCTTCACTGTCCGTGTACTCCTCATACTCAGACTCTGACTCCGACTCCTCCCCGGAGCGTCCTTCATCTTCCAATTCCATGACTTCCATCTCTTCGTTTTTCCTCTCCTGTGCTCGCTGACGCATCATGCCACGGCGCCGCTCTATTTCCTATGAAGGCATTTAGCCAGTTATTCAAACGGCTTGTGCTCCAAATCTGTTTGGTTGGTGCTAAGGACTGAACTCAGGGCTTTGTTTATACTAAGTCCAAGTCCTACTGCTGAGTCCCAAGTATAGCTTTGGTTTTATCTTCAACAGGTTCAAGAAACACTGACATGAGGAAGCAAAATCCAGCATGATTTAGTTTTCTGTCGTATCTCCAACAAATAGGAATCACAACCAAAGTTCAGCTATAAGAGTAGCAAATCTTATACCTGTATAGCCTCAAAAATGAGTACTGGTCTCAATTTTTCATTGTACCCTGGGGGAAACATCCCACGTTCTTCCCTCTTACCTCATCATCAATTTCTTCCTCCTCTTCTTCACTGCTATCTTCTCGTTCCATGCGCCAGGCATCTCCTTCTACTTCTGAGTCACTTTCTCCTACCACTTCAGGTTCCACTATTTTCCGGTGTCGAGCCAATCTGAAAAGTGGAGTTTCCAAGTGTACTATCAATATATATATATATATATATATGAACACCAACCACATTTGCTTGCTTGCAATGTCCTGAAATTACATCATTTGCTTTCTTTCTTCTCTTTCTCCCCACTTCTATTTTTTTCTACTCTCCAATATTTTTTACTCCTTAGCCCTAGCTGATCTTGAACTCATTCTGTAGACCAGGTTGGTTTTAAACTCAGAGAGATCCACCTGCCTAATATTGAAGTCTTAAGATGGAAAAACTAAACTTCAGATTCCAGAAACTAAAACAGTTAACAGTAGAATGTCTGAAAAAGTCATAAGGAATCATACTGCTGTCTGTCTATCTAAAGTTAGATATGACACATATAAGTCTGTGTACACACATACACACATAATTTAAATAAAAATTTCCTTAGTTGACAATATTTACCTCCTCAAGAGCCACAGACCATCTAATAAAAACCCCCAAACCAGGTATGACAAGCCGCTCTCTCATATTGTTGATCAGGGGAGTCTAAAGGACTCCCAAAACATTACAGGTTACGACTGTTGCTCTTGGTAGCCTCCCAGAGGTTGAAGGCAAGTGACTACTGTCGAAGGCACCATGTACTTTGGACACAGGATCTAGAGAATCCAAGTTGTACCTGATCTTAGAGCCCCCTCCTTGAGGAGTAGTATGCATGGTAACAGAAGACACCATGCAAGTTCTCAAGTGAGGAGGCAATCAAAAGCCCTACCCAGCTATGAATCCTATGAACTACAATAACTACCAGCATAGCATGATAACCTTATGGGTGTAATAATGACACACCTATGTTAGTGGTAACCAAAAGCTCTCTAATTGGACTTAAGACTTGTTCATCAAGAGGGAAACCATGTTTGGTACTGAAAAACTTGGCCAACTATCCATAGCTACTGAGATCCTGGAGGAGTACCTGGAACTGCTACTTTATTAAACCAGCTTAATTCCTAACTGTAGTCTAAATAACAATTCCCCACTGTATTCTAAATATTTATACTTATATCTATAGCTCTCACCCCCCATCAAAGAAATCTTTCTTTGAAACAGAAGAAAACCATTACAGAAAACTACAACCAATCAAAATTCAAAGAACGAAATGATCATATGGTACCCAGTTCCAATTAATAATTTCTACACCATAACTCCTGCACCTGAGGCTTGGGGAATATCGGAGAAGAGGGGACAGAAACATTTCCAGAGCCAGAGGAACAGGAAGTCTGCTGTGAAAGTACTTGTCCTAGAAATGTCAGGGAAGCTACAGACCCATGAATTCTTAGCAACATGGCTGCCTAAATAAGACCCGAACAAGGACTACACCAATAGACAAACTAACTTAGAAAGGGGAAATCTCATAGGGCCCCAGCTTCATTCAAAGAACTTCAGGTAACTAAGGAATACTGAGAGAAGAAAAACTAGGTTTCCCCAGGGAAGAGTCCCTGCCTCCAGTTGGTTATACTATACTATTACTATTACTATACTATACTATACTATACTAATGGCCAGCCCTGAAATCATACACACACAAGTAACACTATACAGATTGAGCAGGTTGTGTTTATATATTTAGGCAGGCATGTGTATGTGAATCAGTAACTTAAGAAAAAGAGGCCGGCTGGCAGGTGGGTGCATGCCTTTAATCCTAGAGGTAGCAGTATCTTGAGGTAGCAGTATCGAGGTCAGCCTAGTTTACAAAGGTAATTCCAGTACATCCAGGGCCACACACAGAGAAAAACAACAACAACAACAACAAAGAAAGAAAAAGAGGCTAATAATTTGAGATAGTAAGGGGAGAGTTAGAGAGAGGAAAGAGGGAAATGATATAATTATATTTTAATTTCAAAAAAATTTAAAAATTATACATACAACCCAAAAGACTAAAACAGAGTTTCAGAGTACATAGTTAAGTTGGGCCTAACATTAGTTTTTTCTTTTCCTTTTTTTTTTTTTTTTTAGTATTTATCTATTTTATGTATGAGAGCTCTATCTGCATTCACACCTGCGCACCAGAAGAGGGCATCAGATCATCAGATCCCACCACGGTTGGCTGCGAATCACCATGTGGTTTCTGGGAACTCTAGAAGAGCAGCCAGTGTTCTCAACCTCTGAGCCACCTCTCCAACCTCCTAAAACATTAGTTTAGGCATGACCTTGGGGGGCACATTAGCGATCTTTTTAATGGTTCAAGTAGCTCAGTTTATTAGGTTTGTTACATTGCCCTCAGCAGAATAGTATTTTTGTGAGACCAGGATTTGGTGGCTGCTGTGATAAAAGGCAATTAAACATGAAAATTGGTAGGAAAGTTCTAAGAAGCTGGCAGTATCCAACAGTTTCTAGTGAGTTACTAGTGTAAGTAACTGGTTTGGTAAAGGTGAAATAGAACATTTTCTTTTGTAGCATACAATGTTCAAGTGGTTTAGTTGTTAGGACATAAATACTTAAGTTACTTGGATCTAGCTATTTAATAAAATAAATGGCTAGGCATGGGTCAGCACTCTGGAAAGTGAAGGCAGGAGGTTAAGGAGCTCATGACATGTTGAGCTCAAGGCCAGCCTGGGCTACATAAGATTCTCAAAAACTCAAAAGGTAAATACCAAAACAAATAAGTAAATAAATGATTGGAACTGTTTTGATCCATGCCATCTGTGAAATTTCTTTATTTACACATTTTAAATTTCATTCACATTATTGTGTTTATGATGTGCCAGAGATAAGAGATGCAGATAGAGACAGACAGAGGATAAGAATGAATGCAGACATGCATGTGCCATGGCATGTTTGTGGAAATCAAAGGACAAATTCTGGGAGTCTTAGAGATGATGGAAGTCAGGTTGCCAGGCCATGACAAACAATTTTATATACTGGGACACCCTGCCAGGCCCCCAAATTGAAACACTACGAGTTGTGAAAATTCAGGATATCCTGCCTGCTCTGACTTCTAACTGGGAGTTTCTCTTTCCGACATGAATCTCCTCACACACCCCATCTTTCCTCCTATTTGTCATTTTTACTTATTGGTCTTTAGAACAAGCAGAAGAGCAAGCTGTGTGGCTCACACCTGTAATGACAGTACTGAGAAGCCAGACAGGACGATCACTGCCACCCTAGGTCATTCTGGGCTACAATACAAGAAACAACTGTACGTTGGGCTGGTGGCGTCACACGCCTTTAATCCTAGGACTTGGGAGGTAGAAGCAGGCATATCACTGAGTTTGGGGCCAGCCTGGTCTATAGAATGAGTTCCAGGATGATCAGGGCGACACAGAAAATCCCTGTTTTGAAAAACCAAAACGAAAACAGACAAAAAAAAAAATATGGAGCCGGGCGGTGGTGGCGCACACCTTTAATCCCAACACTTGGGAGGCAGAGGCAGGTGGATCTCTGTGAGTTCGAGGCCAGCCTGGTCTACAAGAGCTAGTTCCAGGACAGGAACCAAAAGCTACGGAGAAACCCTGTCTCAAAAATTAAAAAAAAAAAAAAAAAAAAAGGATAAAATCAGTTTCTCAAATTTTAAGACATATTTTTAGAAGCTGATTACAGTCTTTAGGCTTAGACATACAGAGCTGTTTTCTGAAGCTGCTACTTCCTGGCTTTGGTCATGTCACTTCCCTAACTCTTTGCTGCCTTAGTTCCTCACCTTTAATATAGGTATAGGCACCACTCTTGTAAGAACTAGCAAGTGTCACCTATTGGGACAGTGTGTACAGCACACAGTAGGACACATATCAGTTGTCATCTCCATGAGAGGTCAGAGTTCAGGAAACACAACTCTACACATTACCTCTCTTCTACATCTTCACTGATGCGGTTCTGTAAACGCCGAAGTCGGGGGTCACTGGACGAATCCTCTTCCTGTTCCTCAGGCTCTGCCTCTTGTTCCTTAGCTTTCTTAATGAATTGAAATTCTTCATCCTCTTCATCTGAGGACTCCATAGGGGCATAATCTGGCCTCTTTCCGGACACATAACGTTTTACCTTTACTTTTTCCATTGAAATCTCACCTGGGCAAGAGAGATAATTAATGTTTCAGTAACCTCTTTCCCAATTCCCTTCAACTCTTGGTCTATGCAGACAGAGCCTTGGGTTCCTGATGGACCAGAGTCAAAGAGGATATGGCAGCCATTATCCAACTGCACATCCATCTATCAGTGCTTTCCTATAAAGACTATGATAGGAGAAGGCATTTTATGAATACCAACACCAAGACATCAAGAGGTACCTTGGGGACGATGAAGTAGAAGACTGTGAGCAGTGAAACTGTAGACCCCCCCCCAAATTCGTGCTTTGTCGTCATGATTTGAATGGGAATGTTCCCCGGGGGCTCAGATGTTTGAACACTTGGGTCCCAGTTGGTGGTGCTGTTAGAGTATATTCAGGAGATGCAGCCTTGCTAGAGGAAGTATGCCACTAGGGTAAGCTGAGGTTTCAGAGTCATGCACCATCCCTACTGCAGTGCCCGTGTACTCGTCTCGCTGCTGCATGCTTGCAGTTCAAGACAGGAGCCCTCAGCTCCCTGTTTCTGCTGCCATACCTTGCTCTGCCTCCATGGACTCTAATCCTCTAAAATCAGAAACCCAAATAAACTCTTTTTTATAAATTGCCTTAATCATGGTATTTTATCACAGCAATAGAAAAGTAGCAAATGCACCCTTATTAAACACATTCTTAGTAACAGTGCCCAGAATATTAGCAAGAATAATTTAAGTGGAAACATAAAACACTTTTTTTAGGAGCAGGGGTGGGGTGGGGAGTGGGGGAGAAAGGGTTTCTGTCTGTAGCTCTGACTGTTCTGGAACTCACTCTGTAGACCAGGCTGGCTTTGAACTCAAGAGATTTGCCTGCCTCCGCCCACAGAGTTCTGGGATTAAAGGCCTATGCCACCACTGCCCAGCTCACTCACACATTTTTCTTTTTTAAAGATCGCGGGGCTGGAGAGATGGCTCAGCGGTTAAGAGCATGGCCTGCTCTTCCAGAGGTCCTGAGTTCAATTCCCAGCAACCACATGGTGGCTCATAACCATTTGTAATGAGGTCTGGTGCCCTCTTCTGGCCAGTGGGCATACACACAGACAGAATATTGCATACATAATAAATAAATAAATAAATATTTAAAAAAACAATACACACACAGAGGCTTGGGAGAGAAAAGAAAAAGGATATAAAAGTTCTAAAAAAAATAAGATCTCTCTGAGATTTCTTTGTGTGTATATGAGTGGTGTACGCACAAGTATGCAGATGGGCTAGAAGTTGATTCAGGTGCCTTGATCATTTTCCACCTTATTTTTAAATCAAAATTTAAAATATTTATGAATATGACTGTTTCGGCAGCATGTATGAATACATGCCACAAACATGCTTAGCGCTTGAGGAAGTCAGAAGAGGGCTTCTGATTTCCTGGAATAACAGCTACGGATGACTGAGGCTCACAGTCCTCTCTAAAAGCAACTGAGCCATCCCTCCAGTCCAGACACTTGTTTTTCAGAGATGGGGTTTCCCTATGTAGACCTGGCTGATGTGGAACTGGCTAAGTTAGACTAGGCTGGCCTCAATCTTAGAGATCTGTCTGCCTCTGCCTACTGAGTGCGGTGCTTAAAGACATGCGATATCACACTCGGACTTTATAATACTCTCCCTCTCTTCTCTTCTTCCTACAAGGGGGTATATCCATTTTGCGTGGATGCTCGGGGTCTGAACTCAGGCACTGAAGGCAAAGCTATCTCCCTAGCTCCTCTCCGAGAGGCTATGTATATCCTTTACAACACAGTTTAATACTCTAGGAGGGTGGTGGTGCACACCTTTAATCCCAGCACTCGGGAGGAAGAGGCAGGCGGATCTCTGTGAGTTTAAGGCCAGCCTGAATTCACAGAGATCCACCTGTCTCTGCCTCCCAAGTGCTGAGATTAAAGCATGTGCCGCCACCGCCCAGGAAAAAAAAATCTAATTTTTCCAATTTCCACCTTCGTTTCCTCTAGCTCTATGCTGAACCAGATGATCTCTTCTAAAGCACAAACAAGCTGGAGCAGGTAGTCTTAGGTGCTTCAGCTCCCTACTTTTAACGATGCTGTGTGTAGCTATGTGCAGGTGCCGGCAAATGTCAGAGATGCTAGATCTCCCTGGATTTGGCGTTACAAGTGGTTGCTGAGTCGCCTGATATGGGTGCTGGCAACTGACCTTGGGTCCTCTGGAAAGGCAGTATGTGCTCTGAAACGCAGAGCCACCTCTCTAGCCTCCTTTACGTTTTCTACTCTGAGAGAGGATCTCACTAAGTCGAGTGCATCCCGTGTCCCTCAGCCTTTAGGCTACATGATGGGGCGCGAATATGGGTGGGACGGAGGAATAAACTAAGGCTAAGTCTATAGGGTCAGCAGGGCTGATATGGCCTCCCTAAGGCAGGTTTGAGGGATACTGAGGCTGAAAGGTAAGATCAGACCGGAGGGGAGGGGAGCCAGTACCTTTCTCATTGCGAACTGGGACGGCCCCAGCCGTAGACTGAATAGGCGGTTGCTTCATGAGTGCGCTTGGGACCGACATGGTGACGGCTGCGGTGGAGACTCTCAAAGCTTGATAAAAAATCCCAACAGCGAAGCCCAAGGAACACAACACCGCTTCCCACCTAGCTCCGCCAGATACTGCTGCGCGACTGACAGAAACGACTTCCGGCAGAGCTAGAGGAACCGGAAATTTACAAGCAGAGGATTGTGGGATTTTGGAGGACCGCTGAGCGCCGACTGCTTAAAGGGGCTGGACTCATAATTCGCGCGTTTCCGTAGGCAATTTTCCCGCCTTCACCCTCTCAGGATTTGGAAGCTCCTTCTGGCGGGCAGTTGCTTCTTTGGTGTTTTGGTAAGGCTCAGGAAGGTTCGGATTAAAGGTTTTATTAGTTATGTTTTGAAGAAACTGAGCAGATAGTGAGGGGCTGTTTGTGCATAATGTTGAAAGGTCAGAAGTGTAAAAAGTTTGAGCCGGATAGATGTGGGTCGTGCCTGTCATCCTAGCATCTGGGAAGCTGACACAGGATTGCCGCGTTTTGGAGCCTGGGCATCTGAATGAGATCCTGCCTAAAAAAAAAAATAAAATAAAAAAAAAAGAAAGAAAGAAAGAAAGAAAAAGAAAATCCACTATCCCTCTGTTGACTGGAGCACATGCCTTTAATTCTAGCTCTCGGGAGGCCGACTCAGGCGGATTTCTGAGAGACTGAGCCTAGTTCTACAAAGTGAAAATTCTGGGAGTACTGTATTATAGAGGACCTTGAAGGTGCTACTAATATAATTATCAATTTATTTCACTTGTTTTCTACAATTGGGCCCTTGCTGGGTGAAGACAGGAAACTGGCAAACTTTAAATAAGTAATGAGGGCTAGCGTAGACAAATCCTTATCCTTTTTTTTTCCGGGGGGGGGGTGGTTTCGAGAGGTAAATCTTTATTCTTCCTTTAGTTTTGAGACTGTTTTGCCTTGCTCAGGCAGGTTTTTTGTTTTGTTTGTTTTTGCCTCCAAGTTGGTTTTTGTGTGTCTTTCACCCTCGATTCCTAGGCTTCTACCCAGAGGTGTGTCACTTTACCCGTTATAGAAAACTTATATTATGAATTTATTAGCTCAGAAATGTATGTTTCTGAGCTGGTGGTGCAGTTCAGCAGTAGAACACTTGCTGGGAGTGAGCCTTAGCATGGAGAAGGGAATTGATCATTGTTTTGGTTCATGGCAATCCAAGAGAACACGAGGAAAAGGCTTAGTAAGGTCCTGACTTTATGAAAGAGTGTTTGGAACTCTTATATGGTAATGCCCATATTCTGAGGCTTTTAGCTTTTTTTTTTAAAGACTTGGGGCAGCCTTATGTATGTATCCCCAGCAGGCCTCTAACTCCCAGAGTAATGGAGAATGACTTTGAAGTTCTGTTCCTCCTTCCTTCACCTGCCTAGAGCTGAGATTACAGGTGTGGGTCGCCATGCCTGGTTTTATGTGGCGCTGGGGAGAGGCCAAGTTGGAGCATCCTACCGAGTTACATTCCCAGCCCCTGTTTCGGCTTTTAAAGTCCTCTAGGACATTGCCCCCCAGACAGAGTCCTTCTATGTAGCCCAGACTGACGGGTTCCTTCTTGCTATATTCTCCATGACAGCAATTCTGGGTCACACTGACCACTTGTGGGTTTTCTTTAGTTCAAAACAGGCGAGCAGATAAGTCACGCGCAATTTAAACCAGCGTCGTCAGCTATTAGAAACAAACAACACAAATGTTTACTTTTGTTTTTTTACTCCCCCCCTCCCACCTTATTTTGAGACAGGGGTTCATGTAGCTCATGCCTCCCTTAAGCTGCCTATGAAGCTGATGATGACTTTGAAATTCCTGATCCACCTGCCTCCACGGCCCACATATGGGGTGACGGGCATGGGGCATCAGGCTTCGCTGCTTCCCTTATTAGGAAGTACAGTAGCAGTCACGTGTGCTTTTCCAGCCTGTGGTATCGCAAGGGGCAGAGGTGGGCGGGGTCCAGGCTGAATGTTGACTTTGACTGCGGTGTGCACAGCTGCCGGTTGAAGGAAAGGGGGCCTTTGTGTGCACGCATGCGCAAGGAGGCCAGTGGCCAATCTTGGATGACTTTCCTTAGGAGCTGTCCACCTTTAAAAAAAAATCTTATTTTTGTTATTATTTGTGTGTTGGTGCACAGAAGATCAGGACAGCAATGAGATATCGTACTTACGTGGGTTGGGAATCGAAACCACTAGCTTGCGTGGCAAGTATCCTTACCTGTTCAGTCAGCTCTCTGGCCCCACTTGTTTAGGTTAGTCTGGTTAGCCATGGAGCCTCAAAACTCTGCATGTCCCCACCTTGCATATGCTGCTATTGTATCCCCAGCTTTTTAGTTTGGGTGCTGGGGAGCAAACTCAGGTCCTAATGCAAGCACTTTACCGACTGTCATTTTTCTCAGGCTGTTTATTGAATTTTATGTTCATTTGTTTTCCAATCCTTACGGCATTTGAGGATATGGATCTTTTTCAGGGTCGTGCTGCAAAGCAGCGGTGTGGTGTTTTTCTAAGCTAATGAGCCAGTATTTTTCAAAGCAAGATCTCGGGACCTGCTAGCCTCAATATTACAGAACCCATTTAAGTGTTGATTGGGATCCTGGATCTCAATTCAGCAAGCTGAGGATTAGGAGGCCCGGAAGGTGGCTCCCTAGGTTAGAGCGTTTGTCGCGCCCAGGCAGCACCCTCGGAAAGCTCCAGCATTTAGGGGGTGGAGACAGATGTTTGTTGTTAGCCAGCCCAACGGAAAGGTGACTTGCTGGCTTAGTGGTAGATAAGACTTTATCTAAATGGGTAGTGCATTAAGTGATTGAAGATACAAAACAAAAAAAAAAATGCGCCTAAAGGCTTTCTGGCTCAGGGAATCCTGCTTGCTCCCTTGGGACCGCACTTCACTCGAGGCCCCTCCCAATCTCGCCTAGGTTCTAAAGGGTAGAGCCCAGCTGCTCAGGGGCAGAAAGATGTCTGGGTCCGACGTTCAAGTTGAGGAAAAGGCGGCATCCAAACAGTGTTCGCAGGTGCAGGTGAGACCTGATTCGGCCTGGGAGGGGGCTGCTAGACACTGGAACCTGGTGCCAAGGAAAAGCCGTAATTCCTACCTTTTTTTTTTTTTTTTAAATTAGGTCGTTAAGTGTTGAGGAAAGTTTCCTACCAGATTTATAAATTACAGTTGGTTGGCCTTTAACCCACCCCTCGGGAGGCAGAGGCAGGTGGAACTCTGAGTTTGAGTCCAGCCTGGTCTAGGACTAGGTTCTAGGTCAGCCAGAGCTTGGAGGTGAGACCCCCTCACTCCTGTCAACAACAACAACAACAAAAACCTCCAAAATCGTAGGATGTGTCTCGGGTCCCTTTCCTCTGGCTCCCCAGCCTTTGCAGCAGTTACCGTCAGCTTTAAGCAATTACCGCTAACTTGAATCTGACCTTTGGCGTAATTGCCTCAGTTACAGACTTGAGGTTAAAAAATGTGCCTTCAGTGATTCCTTTCAGGTTAGAGAGTTAAGTATCCAGATTTTGGAGAGGGGAAAAGTTTCCTAATGAACCATCAGTTTGAATCATGTTGTTACTATGAAGTAGGAATTAGACTTAGGACGATTTGTTTATTGTCTTGTAAGGAAGAACATAGGATCTGGATTTCTAACGCTCTTTTCCTTTATTGCCCCAATAGGTGAATGAATATAAAGAAAATGAGAATAGTGATTATACTTCTTTGAGACCAGTACACACAACTTTAGGGAAAACAGCTAAGGTTTATCTTTCTCCATTTTCGCTCAGCAACACCAAGCTATTTAAATCGACCAGATCCCCGTTTGAAAATAATTCTAACAATGCAGTGTCTCGTAAGAAGACGGGCCGGAAGAAAACTTGTAGAGAGGTTTTAACTTTGAAGATGAAGACTGTATCTTCCAAGGCAGAATCCCTTCTGCTGAAACCACCCTCGGATGCCCGTACTGAAAGTACCAAGCTGGACCCCAAGAACACGGCAGAGCCAGTGACTCTCAGTGTGAACATGGCAAGCAGTGACGAAGATAGTTCCCCAGGCCTGGTAAGAGTGGTTAGTTCTAGTAATCTAATCTCACTTTGAAATGAGAAGGTTTGGAAGGTGAGGTGGGGAAGGATTTCTAGCAAAATCTGTTTTATTAGCTAATGTAAATTTCAAAACATGTTTTGTGTCTGCACGTGCGTGTGTGTGTGTGTGTCTGCACACGAGTGTGCACGTATGTGCTCTGACACGCGAGTGGAGGTTATAGGAGTCAAAAGAAGGTTCTTAGGCATGATGGCAGGCACCTTTCCTGCAAGCCTTTTAATTTAGTGTAAATTTCAAGACGGGATCTTGTTACATAGCCCAGGTTAGCCTCCCATTTATAATCTCTTTGCTTTTGCCTTCTAAAAGTGCTGGCTTAACAGGTATGTACCACCATGTTTGATTGGAAATTAAATATAATTGATTAATTAGTTATTTCTTGTGATATATAGCAAAGTCTGGCCTGGAACTTACTGTATTGATCACACTGGTCTCTTCCTCCCACGGGCTGGGTTTAAGGTATCCTAAGTGTTGTGCCACCTTGCTTGGTTGTTTCTATAGTTTCTTTATTATTTTTGAGACGGGTCTCTTCACGCCGCGGCTGTTTTGTTTTGGAACTTAGTCTGTTGACCTGAGAGTCCTTGAATTTCTGCTGTGCCTCCAGGGTGAAGGGATTAAGGGCGTGGGCCATCCCTGCCCAGCTGCCAGTTTCTTAAAGGAACTGATCTCTTGGTCTGGAACTGCTGAATTAGATTATGTTCAGACTACTGGATTTTAAATTAAAGCTGATTTTTTGCTTGAATATAAGGAATAGAAACGACAGCAGTAAAGATGCTTAAGCAATGCTATGCTTGACTAAGATACATTTTTCTTCTTTGTTTAGAGACAAACTAAGATACAGCATTTACTTCCCTTCCTGCAGTGCTGGGAGTTGAATTTAGGGCCTCACACGTGCTAGGGAAGGGAGCGCTGCACTTGTGAGATAGACTTCCAGCTTGCTTTTCGCCCTTTATTTTGAAGCGGGTCTTACTAAGTTGCCCAGGTTGGCTATGGGAATTTTGGTCCTTTTGTCTGAGTCTCTGTATTCTCTGGGATTACTTGCCCCCCTCACCATGCCTGGATAACATGATGACCATACGGTCCTCTAGTTTCTTCTCTTTTCATCATCACTATTATTTTTTATTATGGTGCTGGGGATTGAGCACAGGGCTTCTGCATGCTACACAAGTACTGCCGCTGAGCATCCTGTCCTTGGGGTAGGGTGACAAGGCTTCGCCTTGCTTTAGGAGTGGTGTTTAGCTTTGTTTGCACATATTATCTATAAGAGCAAGTATAGAATTTTATGAGAAAATTTGTGAATTTTATCTCCCAACCTCTCTATTTTCTACTAATTGTTGTTGTTGTTTTGTTTTTAATAAAGAATTGGCCACCTCTTCTCTCTTAATTCTTCTAGCAGGGTTTCATTAAGTAGCTGAGGCTGGCCTGGAACTCACAATGTAGCCCAGGCTATTCTCAAACTTTTGGTGATTCTCAGCGCTGCAGGTCTGAGCCTCTGTGCGTATTGCTTCATAAAGACTTGGGCCTGGGGACAAGTAGCTCAGTGGTGGAATGCTTGCCTAGCAAATGAGGCTTCAGGCTCAACCTCTGTTACCACAAACCAGCAAACAAAGGAATTGCTAAGCTTGGTGTGATGGTACATACCTTCATCCCAGCACTTTCAAGACAGAAGCAGAGGACTGGTACAAATTCACTACCAGCCTGGTCTGCATAGTAAGTTCTAGACCAGCCAGTGCTACAAATGCGATTGTCTGAAAAATAAAAAAGATCAACCTCAAAAACAGTTTCTCTTGTGGCTGGTGAGATTGTTCATGGGGTGAGGGTGTTTGCTCCTAAGGCGGATGACATGTGTTTAATCCTTAGGGCTTTCATGGAGCAGAAAAACAGACCCCTGAAAGTTATATTTGAAACCTTCTTATGTATGCCCACACACATACAAAGTAAATACATACACACATAAACAAATAACTGTAGTAGGTAAATGTAATAAAAAGAATTTCTTGAGCTGGAGAGGAGTCTCACAGGTTAAGAACACTGGCTGCTCTTCCAGAGGTCCCGAGTTCAAGTCCCAGCAAAGTGCATGGTGGCTCACAACCATCTATAGGAAGGTCTGATGCCCTCTTTCTGGCATGCAGGCATACATATAGGCAGAACACTGTATATATAGTATAAATACGTCTTTTAAAAAAAGGATTTCTTTTCCAAAACCATAGAGAAACCCTGTCTCGAAAAACCAAAAAAAAAAAAAAAAAAAAAAAGGATTTCTTAACTGCTGATTACTTGTTTATTTTAGAGCTGGAGTCTCAAGTATTCCAGGTTCAGACCCTTTTTGAAGGCACAGTGATCTTTAATTACTGAGACAGCCTACTCGGATCCTTTGTTTTCCCTGAGGGCAGAGAGTGCTGGTGTCTAGTGTGAGGGTGGGTTATTCTGGGATTGACCCCAGGGCTCTTGCTAGGGGAGCCCTCTCCTCTCCAATAGAACTGCATTCCTAGCTCTTTTTTTGTTTTTTTTTTTTTTTTTTTGTTTTTGAGACACGTTCACTCTGACTGTCCTGAATCTCAAGTTTGTAGACCGGGTGAGGCTGGCCTTGAACTCAGATTCACCCGCCTCCGTCTCCTAAGCCTGGGGTTTAAAGGTGTGTACCACCACACCCAGTGTTTTTTTTTTTTTTTTAATCGGAAAAACTTTTTGAGCTTGGCAGTTTGTGCTTTTAAACCCAGCACTCAGGAGGCAGAGGCAGGCGTGAAGCAAGTATGGTCTACAGAGCAAGTGCCAGGACAGATTCCAAAACTACACAGAGAAACCCTGCCTCAAAAAACCAAATAAGTAAATAAATAAACAAACAAACAAATAATAAAATAAAAATATTTATTTTGTGTGTAAATGTATGTGTACTGGTTATGAGATCCTCTGAAAGATAAGTTATTATTATTGTTTTGGTTTTTTTGAGAGACAGGGTTTGTCTATGTAATGACTCTGGCTGTCCTGGAACTTGCTCTGTAGGCCAGGCTGGCCCCAAACTTACAGAGATCCACCTACCTCTGCCTATCAAGTGCTGGAATTAAAGGTGTGCACCACCGTCTAGTTATTAGTATTTTTTTTAATAAAGATAACTTTTTTCAAATAATTTATTTCGGGCAGTGGTGGCGCACACCTTTTATCCCAGCACTCAGGAGGCAGAGGCAGGCCGATCTCTGTGAGTTTGAGGCTAGCCTGGGCTACAAGAGCTAGTTCCAGGACAGGCTCCAAAGCTACAGAGAAACCATGTCTCCGAAAAACAAAAACAAACAAACAAACAAAAAATCTGCCCAGTTTATTTGGGCTGGAGAGATGGCTCACACGTTAAGAGAACTGACTGCTGTTCCAGAGGTCCTGAGTTCAATTCCCAGCAACCACACGATGACTCACACCCATCTATAATGAGATCTGGTGCCCAGAACACTATATACATAATAAATAAATTAAAAAAAAAAGAAATCCAAGGTCATCCTTGGCTACAGAGTTTGATGCCAGACTTCAGGGTGTGAAA
Source organism: Microtus oregoni (assembly GCF_018167655.1). Lineage (NCBI taxonomy): Eukaryota > Metazoa > Chordata > Mammalia > Rodentia > Cricetidae > Microtus > Microtus oregoni. Next base: position 22,915,033 of record NW_024543090.1, read on the forward strand.
TATTGTCTTTAAAATAATTGGATAGTCAATTACTTAAAGTAATTTATTTAAGTTTATTTTGGATGCATTGGTATGATTGGTGTCCATCCTCCTCGATTTGGAGTTACAGGCAATTGTGAGCTGCCATGTAGGGTCTGGGAAGTGCCAGGTTCTCTTGAAGATAGCCATTGCTCATAACCGCTGTGCCATCCCTCCAGCCCTAAAGATGTCTTTGGGCCGCTAGGAAATAGTTTGCTATAAGGGTATAAGGTATAAGGAAATAGTTTGCATGGTATTTGGCTGCTGATATTAGATCACACCATTTATTTATTTATTTGTGTGTTTGTTTATTTTGAGGCAGGATTTTTCTTTTTCTTTTTTTTTAAATTTTATTTTTCAAAATTTCCACTTCCTCCCCTCCCCACTTCCCTCCCTCTCTCTCATCCTTCCCCCTTCCCCTCCAGTCCTAAGAGAGGGCAGGGTACCCTGCCCTGTGGGAAGTCCAAGGCCCTCCCCCCTCCATCCAGGCTTAGGAAGGTGAGCATCCAAATACAATAGGATCCCAAAAAGCCAGTACGTGCAGTAGAGACAAATCCCAGTGCCATTATCATTGGTTTCTCAGTCGAGGCAGGATTTTTCTACACAGCCCTTGGATGTCCTGGAACTCATTATGTCGGCCAAGCTGGCCTCAAACTCAGAGATCTGTCTGCTATTCTCAAGTGCCAGGGTCAAAGACGTACACCACCACGATCTTACCTAACTATAGATTCAGATTCCCTTGATATTCAGTCCAGCAGAGATTATGGGCTGTTAGTTAAGATAACATGAAATAGAAGTTTGTAAAGTGTGAAGGGGAATTCCTGGGTAGAGAATGAAGAATCTGGTTTTGTGTGTTGGTTTGTTATTAATGTGTGAAGTAACAGATTTTTTTTGGGGGGGGTGTATTTTCTAGGATGATTCTTCAGGACTGTCACCTTATGAGAGGAAGAGATTGAAGAACATCAGAGAAAATGCAAAATTTTTTGCTTCCCTTCAGTTATCTGAGGTATGTATGGTGTTTGTAATGGAAACCAAGATAAGATAATTAGATGATAATTTTTCATAATATCCAATGAGGGAAGGCAAAATTCAAGCAATGCTTGGTATAAGGTCAGTTGGCTTGTGGGCATTGTCCTCCTCCTCCTGTTTTGAGACAGTTTCCCTGGAACTCACTCTATGGACTTGCTGGCCTTGGATTGACAGTGACGTTTCTGCCTCTGCCTTCTGAGTGCCGAGATTAAAGGGGAGCATCACCACATCCAGCTTGTTTTTCTTTTTTCTCTCTTCCATTTGTTTGTTTGTTTGAAGACAGAGTGTCTCTGTAGGTCAGCCTGGCCTCAAACTCCAGGCTGGCCTTGGATTCAGAGATCTGCCTGCCTCTACCTCCTAAGTGCTAGAATTAAAAGGCCTGCACCACCAGCTTCCCGCAGTTGCTGCTTCTTTGTATGTCCTGTTAGACACTTGCGAGCCTGCTGGTGGGTGCTGCATACCATACTCCCCAAGCTTGAGATTGAGAGGTGGAGACTGGACAACTGTCTGTCTGCCTTTTTCTTCCTTCCTTTCTTTTTTCTTTTTTTAAATTTTATTTTATTGGTGTTTTGCATGCGTGTCTGTGTGAGCATGTCAGATCCCCTGGAACTGAAGTTATAGACAGTTGACAGTTGTGAGCTGCCGTATGGGTGCTGGGAATTGAACCTGGGATCTCTGACCTGCTGAGCCCCCGGACAATAGTATTTTAAGGTCATACATAGTAAGCCTACATGAAACTATCTCAGTTAACAAGAACAGCAAAAGAAGCTTGTAAAAGCACTTAAAAGAACATATTAACCAAGAAGTTCCCAGTTGGATTTAATGTTTAGGTTTTTTCTTTTTTTTTTTTTATGGTTTATTTAACTTTATTTTATGTGCATTGGTGTGAAGGTGTCAGATCCCCTGGAACTGGATCTTCAGACAATTGTGAGCTGCCATGTGGGTGCTGGGAATTGAACCCTGGTCCTTGGGAAGAACAGTCAGTTCTCTTAACCGCTGAGCCACCTCTCCAGCCCCTATTTAGGTTTTTTTCAAAGATTTATTTATTTATTTTATGTGTGAGTGCCCTGTCTGCATGTATGACTTTATGCCAGAAGATGGCATCAGATCCCACTATAGATGGTTGTGAGCTGCCATGTGGGTGCTGGGAATTGAACCTGGGTCCTCTGAAGAGCAACCAGTGCTCTTAACTGCTGAGCCATCTCCCCAGGCCCTTAATATTTAGTTCTTTAAAAGAAAAAGGTGTAGGATAAATCTGAAGAATCATGTTGATGTTTGTGTCTTTTTCTTTTTCTCTGACTGTGCTGGGTCAAGCCCAGGAGCCTGTACCTGCTGGGCAAGCTCTACCTGTGAGTCTGGTCCATGTTTAATTGACTCTAGGCATCTTTTCTCACTCTTTTTGGTATGTAGATGTTGGCAGACCAAAGATCAGTCTTAGGTATTGTCCTTAGGAGCAATTGTCCTTGTTTTTGTTTTTGAGACAGGATCTTTGACTGGAACCTGGGGCTTGCCAGTTAGACTAGACTAGCTGTCAGTGAGTCCCAGGGATTAGCCTGCCTCCATCTCTCCAGTGCCTCCATTGTTTTGTTTTGTTTTTTTTTTATTTTTATTTTTTTTTGGTGTTTTTGTTTTGTTTTTTGAGACAAAGTCTCACTCAGTAGATCAGGGTTAACCTTGACTAAATAGTAGGTTCAGAGCTAGCCTGAACCACAGGAAAAAAGAAAGAAAACAATTTACATAGTCTGCTTATGTATGATTTTAATTAATCAAAACTATAATTTGAGGGTCTGGGGAGATGAGGTTCAATTCCTAGCACCCCCGTGGCAGCTCACAAATGTTTGTGATTCTACTCTTAGGGCATCTGATCCCTTCTGGCCTCTGCAGGCACCTGGCATACACATGGGACATATATATACCTACTGGCAAAGTACTCATACATGTGAAATAAAAATAAATCTTAAAGTCGGGCGGTGGTGAATCTCTGAGATTGAGCCCAGCGTGGTCTACAGAGCAAATTCTAGGATTGCCAGGGCTACACAGAGAATCCCTATCTGGAAAAATAACAACAAAAAAATCTTTTAAAAGAGATAATTTTATTGATCAGGCTGGCCTCAAATTTAGAGATCCACTTGCCTCTTCCTCCGAAGTGCTGGGATTAGAGGTATGTGCCACCACGCTCAGCCCACGTTTTATTATTTTTTAATTTTCTTAACATTTAATTTTGAGAAAGAAAGAGGTAGAGAAAGGCCGAGTGCCAGGGTGCGCCTGCATGCTGTGGCACATGTGTAGAGGTCAAAGGACAACTTCGGGAGTGGGTCCTGGTGACTGAGCTCCGGTCATCAGGCTTGGCAGCAAGTGTTCTTATGGATCGAGTCATCTTACTGTCTCATTGTTTTTTTGAGACAGTCTTGCTGTGCAGCCAGGCTGGCCTTGAACTTAGTAAATGTGTCCACTTGCGGCTCCTGAACGTTGGGATATAGATGGGTATGAGCCACCTCACTTTGCTTATATTTTTAAGTTTGTTTTTGCAATGCTGTGATTAAAAACAAGTCTGTGCATTCTAGGCAAGTGCTATGCTACTAAGCCATCCTGCCAGCCCTGTAATAGTGTGTTCAATTAAATAACGTGTTTAATTATGTGAACCTATAAGCAGCTTGGCTCAAGGTACCAGAATACCAGTATATTAGATAGTGTCATATACTTCTTGCTTTTTTTTTTTTTCCGAGACAGAGTTTCTCTGTAACTTGGGATCCTGTCCTGGAACTCACTCTTGTAGACCAGGCTGGCCTCGAACTCACAGAGATTCACCTGTCTCTGCCTCCCGAGTGCTGGGAGTAAAGGCGTGTGCCACCACTGCCCGGCCATATACTTGCTTTCATTATTTTTTTTTTTAAATATTTATTTATTATGTATACAATATTCTGTCTGTGTGTATGCCCACTGGCCAGAAGAGGGCACAAGACCCCATTACAGATGGTTGTGAGCCACCCTGTGGTTGCTGGGAATTGAACTCAGGACCTTTGGAAGAGCAGGCAATGCTCTTAACCTCTGAGCCATCTCTCCAGCCCCCTTGCTTTCATTATTGATGGTGTATTTATCTCATGTCTATTACCAACAATAAGTACTGAATCTTAAAAATCTATTTCCTGAATAAACTGGATATAGTAGCAAATACTTACTGTTTTAATGGGTAAACGGTGTAGTCATATGGTAGCATGTTTATGTGAAGGTATATTTTGTGTGCTTTTCAGTCAGCTGCAAGGCTCCGTGGAATGATAAAGAAGAAACAGCAACCTGAATCAAAGAGGTAAAAGATGTGCTTAACGTTGGCTAGACTACGATATTTTGCTGAGGATTTTAAATTTGAGACATTGAATTGAGCCAGGCTGTGGTTGTGTACGCCCTTAATCTCAATACGGGAGGCAGAGGCAGGCGGACCTCTGTGAGTTCAAGGCCAGCCTGTACATATTTTCAATTCTGGGCATCAAACCTAGACTTAGAGCCTGCTAGGTAAGTGCTTTATCGCTGAGCTATATTTCCATCTCCTGGATCCAATTTTTTTTTCAACCACTTGTAGCTGTTGGACAGCTTTTGTATATTTTCCCCATCTAAAGGTGACCATTATATGAACCCAGAGATTTATTTATTTGCAGAGACAAGGTGTCTCTATAGCCCCAACTGTCCTAGAACTAACTCACTGTATAGAACAAACTGGCCCTCGAACTTAGTGATCTGCTTATGCCTCCAGAGTGCTGGGATTAAAGGTGTGTGTGCCACCACTGCCCAGCCTATTTTTCTATTTTTTTAATTACAGTTTTTAAAAAATATTTATTTATTATGTATACAATATTCTGTCTACATGTATGCCTGCAGGCCAGAAGAGGGCACCAGACCCCATTACAGATGGTTGTGAGCCACCATGTGGTTGCTGGGAATTGAACTCAGGACCTTTGGAAGAGCAGGCAATGCTCTTAACCTCTGAGCCATCTCTCCAGTCCTTGAATTTGTTTTTATAGAACATTAAGGTTTTGGTTTAGATAATTTTGAGACTTTATTAGGATCAGTGTGGCCAAGAGATAAATCAGTAGTTAAGAGCACTTGGCACTCCTGCAGAGTGCTCAGGTTTGGTTCCCTGCAACTATATTGGGAGGCTCACCATTACCTGTAACTCCAGTTCCAGGACACCCAGTGCCCTTTCCTGACCTGTGAGCACTGTATGCATGTGGTGACAAATAAACAGGAGTGCGCACACACAACATCAACAAAAAGCCAGTACAGCTATGCCTATTTCCCTATACAGTGTGTGAATATATCTATAGAACTCATTCCTAGATGTTTATTCCTTAAAATTACTAAACCCAGGACCTGAGAGATGGTTAAGTGGTCAAGAGCACACACAGGCTGCTCTCTAGGAGGCCTGGACGTGGTCCCAGCACCCGCCAGGCTGACTCACTAGCACCCGTATCTCCAATTCAGGCGATTGGATGCCCTCTGGCACTAGGCATACACAGACATAAAAATCAATTTACAAAGTCTTTAACAAGTTACTAAATACGTTTTACTATTCGGTGAGAAAAACATGAGCATTTCCTTTACTCCTTTAGAAAGAGACCTAAGAAGAAAGAAAATGAGATCGGATGTCGAAGGTCCATGCGATTGTTGAAAGTAGACCCTTTGGGAATTCCATTGCCAGTAGCTCCAACACAGCCAGAGTTAGAAGAAGAAGAAAATGTAAGAAAAAGTACAAATATAGTACATTTAGCTTAATCAAATATTGAAAATTTCAAAGTATTTGTAACTAGAGTGATTTTTTTGTTTTGTTTCAGTTTTATTAATTTAATACTTAGGTATTGTATACTTAAGAGATTTGGGTTGTTAACACTGGATATCTGTACTTCTGCAGGAACTTCTGGAGTTCTGGGTAAATTATTTCTCTTTGTGAGCTCCAGGTTCCACATTTAAAAAAATGGTGTCACCCCAGTGTTGGAGAAGCTAAGGCAGGAGATTGTCACAAGCTCGAGCTGGGTTGCCTGGTTTGAGGCTACCTAAACTAGAGAGTAAGAGTGTGTCTAGAATAAGAAGAAAAGGAACTATCAAAAGAATGTTGTACTGATGAAATTAAATAGAATCCATAGTTTTTATTATACTAAGGGTTTAGTAAGTAATTAATAAATGGTACAACTAATACTGTGTAATATGTGATTAGACTGCTAAGGATTGGGCTGGGGAGCTGGTTCAGTGGGTGCAGTGCTTACTGTACGAATAGTACCTGAGTTTGAATCCCCAGAGCCCATGTAAAGCTGGGTGTGGCACCATGCATTTAATTCCATAGTGAGGTATGCTGCTGAGACTAGAGAAATCCAGAAACTGGAGGGCAGCTGACCTGGTGTGTGTGGCAGCAAACAATAGACACCCTGTTTTAAAACAGGATAAAAGGTGAGGACCACCAACACCAGAAGCTGTTCTGACTTAGACATGCGTGTCCACATTCACATAAACACATTACAGATACACAAAGTGAAAATAAAGAGATCCCTTGATATAACTTTTAAACAGGTACTCATGTAGCCTAGGCTGGCCTTGAACCTACTGTGTATTTCAGGATGACCTTGAATTTCTGATCCCGCTAATGCCTTCCCAGTTCCGGGATTAGAGGTATAATCCAGAGTAACTACTTTGTGTCATGCATGCTAGGCAAGGATTCTGCCCGGTGGCATACATCTTAAGCTGTGGCGTAGGCTGTCCTCAAACTCCTGGTCCCCTGTCAGCCTCCTGAGTGCCTTGTTTGAACAGCCAGCCACTTTTAAATGCCTATGATGTGCCACTGTTGTTATTTCAACATCAGCAGTTGAAAATCAGGAAATCAGCGAAAATGAGGCCAAAACCTTGGCCCTTCCTCAGTTTATATTATAGGACAAACAGCCTTTTGCCTTTTCTTTTTGATAGCCTTTGTTACCTCCTGGGCCCTTAGAAATGGTTCCTGAAAACCAGGATGACAGCAATGGACTGTTGTTGAAAGCGTCTTTGAAGACATGGGCAGAGATGAGCAAGGTATCAGTTGGGAAGGCGTTCATTTTAGAATCATCTCTTGAGGAAATTTCTGTGCGTATATATGAACTTAGTCCTTGATCTTTTCCAATGTTGCAGACAAGTAATGAGAGGACCGAGGAGAGGCTGTCTAGCATTAAAAGGTAAGTTGAATTCCTTGCTTTTGTTTTACTTTTGACCTTTGTTTCATTTGTTTTGAGATGCTTGCAGTATGAAACTATAATATAGGGACTGGAGAGATGGCTCAGTTAAAGAGCACTTGACTGCTCTTCCAGAGGTCCTGAGTTCAACTCCCAGCAACCACATGGTGGCTCCTAGCCATCTGTAGTGGGATCAGATTCCCTCTTCTGGTGTGCATGAAGACAGAGCACTCATATACATAAAAGACATGAATAAATGTTGTATAGGACTTTTAAAAAAAAAGCTATTATAGGAAACCTTGAAAATAGTGAAAAATCATCCCTATTATTTCTACACTAACAGTTGTTTGCTTGTTTCCTTCTTTCATAGTGTTAAGGATTAAACTAAAACTTTGAGTGTGCTAAACAAGTGCTCTACCACTGAACTAGCCCTATTTTTTTATACATATATATTATTTATTTACTTTCTGGGGGAGGGTGTTTCGAGACAGGTTTCTCTGTAACTTTGGAGTCTGTTCTGGAACTTGCTCTGTAGACTAGGTTGACCTCAAACTCACAGAACTCCACCTGCCTTTGCCCCCCCCCCCCCCCCCCCCGACTGCTGGGATTAAAGGTGTGCGCCACCACCGCCCGATTTATTTACTGCATATTATGACTGATCTTGAACTTGATGGAGGAAGGTCATTGGTTAAAAAAATAAACTGCTTGGCTGGCCCTCAGAGGTTAAAACATAGGTGGGACGAGTAAACAGAACAGAATGCTGGGAGGAAGAGGAAGTGAGCTCAGACTCGACAGCTCTCCTCTCGGGAGCAGACGCCTCAGAAGAGATGCCATGCCCCGCTCCGGGCAGACAGACGCGATTCAGCTCTGACCCAGGATGGATGTAGGCTAGAATCTTCCCGTTAAGACCGGTGCTCACAGATTATTAGAGATGGGTTGATCGGGATATCAGAATTAGCCAGTAAGGGCTAGAGCTAAAGGGCCAAGCAGTGTTTGAAAGAATACAGTGTCCATGTAATTATTTCGGGTAGAGCTAGCCATGTGGGCGACCGGGTGCTGGGGACGCAGCCCCGCCGCTCATATCACTACATGAACTCACAGAGATCTGCTTGCCTCTGCCTTGAGAGTGTTAGAATTAAAGAGATGCATCACTGTACCCTGCCTTTCCTCCACTCTTAGACAATTCGGGCTTCTCTGTCCTTGGAACTAGCTCTTATAGACCAGGCTGGCCTCAAACTCACAGAGATTCGCCTGCCTCTGCCTCCTGAGTGCTGGATTAAAGGTGTGTACCACCACTGCCTGGCTTGGGTGAATCTTCTTACCTCAGTTAAATAATCAATATAATTCTTCATAGATATGCCCCCAGGCCAATTGGATCTTAGACAGCCTTTCATCACAAGTGATTCCAACGTCTGTCAAGCTGAAAATTAAAATTAAAGCCTGCACACAGTTAGGCCTTGACTTTGTAATCCTCACTTTTTTTTTTAAAGGTTTGTTTTATTATGTATATGGTGTTCTGTCTGCATGTTTGCTTGCATGCCAGAAGAGGTCATTAGATCTCATTATAGATGGTTGTGAGCCACCATGTGGTTGCTGGGAGTTGAACTCAGGACCTCTGGAAGAGCAGTCAATACTCATAACTAACCTCTGAGCCATCGCTCCAGCCCTATATCCTCATTTTTAAGTTGCTAAGATTTACAGGCCTTCAGTAGTAGGACTGACCCTGACACGGGGTGGAAACTATAAATGTGGAGACTTTATCTCAACCCTAACATAACATTGCTTGGCATATAGTATATATTCAGACTCGAATAAACGAATTCACATTTCACTTGTGTTCATATATATATTCACATACAGTTTTACACTGTGCCTTCTTGGATATTTGCACATTTACTAGAGCACACTTCTACCCATTTTGTATTTGGAATTAGTTTCTGTTAAGTGTGTGTGTGTGTGTTTGTCTAAGTGCATTCATTATAGCAGACTTTTCTTAGGTTTTCAGACATGGGGCTAATGAATCAAACATTGAGGCCACCCTTATGGTTTTCATTATACACTATTGAATCGTTTCTTTAAAATCTTCTCTTCTAAAAGTCTATGAACTTGAAGTACGTGTGTGTGCACAGAGTGGCTCCCTTTGCTAAGCCATATCTCAGCCCAGTCATGTTACGTTTTAACTGTAGCCTCCTAAGTTTTGATGCCATCATTAAAATTATCAAAATTAATTTTATAATCAGAAAATAATAACCTTGATTTATTTGGTTTCTTTTGTCATCAGGAAGTAGATATTCACCAGAATTTACTAGTTGTGCTTTTTTTAAAAATTATTTTTTACTTATTGGTACTATTAAAATTGTTTTTAACTTACCCTTTTTTGTAGCTACAAAGCCAAATTAAGTGGTATGGTCATCAGTGAAGCTACTGTTTGTAAAGTGACCAAAGGTGCCATCACCTCTGTGGCCCTCCATCCATCAGAAGAAAGAACCTTGGTAGCAGCTGGGGCCAAGTCTGGGCAAATCGGACTCTGGGATTTGGTGAGTTGATACTGCCTTTTGGGAGATTACCTAAAGTGTGCCTGAAGGAAATGTCATAAAGAGAATAGCCTGGAACATTTATTTATAAATGTTGCTTGAGATTTGTGGTTTTGCACTTTATGATTCCAAATTTTAGAAATCTGACAGAATTTGAATTTGTTTTTTTTAAAATATTTATTTATTTATTATGTATACAATATTCTGTTTGTGTGTATGCCTGCAGGCCAGAAGAGGGCACCAGGCCCCATTACAGATGGTTGTGAGCCACCATGTGGTTGCTGGGAATTGAACTCAGAACCTTTGGAAGAGCAGACAATGCTCTTAACCTCTGAGCCATCTCTCCAGCCCTTGAATTTGTTTTTATAGAACTTTAACATTTTTCGCTTGAGTATCTTTAGCCATCTGGACATAAATTATCCGGCAGGAGAAATTTAAATGTATGTGTGAAGAAATTGCATATGAAAAGTCTGTTTAAATTATGTTCAAATAGGGTTTGTTGTGATTTGAATTTTAGGTCTTCCTCCATGTTATGTTGAATTATTATTATTTTTTTGAGGTTTTGTTGTTGTTGTTTTGAGGCAGTTATGTAGACCAGGCAGGTCCTGAACTCTCAGCACTCTGCTTGTCTGCTTGGGGTGACACCAAGTTTTTTTTTTTTTTTTTTTTTTTTTTTAACATTTATGTTATTTACTTTTGTTTTTAATTTAGAAATTTACGTGTGTGGGTAGTTTCTTTATTTTTTGCGTATGTGCATGTGTTAGTGCCTGGTGTCCAGAGAAGCCAGAGGGGTATTGGATCCCCTGGGAACTGGAGTTGCAGACCGTGAGCTGACATGGGGTGCTGGGAAATGACCCGAATCCTCTGGAAGAGCTCTTAACCACGGAGTCATCTCTTTAGCCTGTTTTTGTTTTTTAAATTGTACTTGTATTCCTGTGTGTGCATTAGGGTGTTCGTGCATGTTTGGAGGTCAGAGGTTTATACCACTCTGGGGACTGCATCCAGGGCTTTGCATGTGCTAAGTGGGCACTCTAGCAGCTGAGCTGCATCCTCAGCACCTTTTTGTTAATTTTTGTATATAATTTTGTTGTTTACTCAGCTGGTAGAGCCACTTACCCAGCATGCAGGAAGCTCTGCGTTTGGCTCTTAGGGAAAAGAACATTTCAGAATGGAAAAGCTTGACAAAAGAATTGATGATCTTGGGACTGGATAATGGACTGGATAATGGCTCAACTGTTCTTTAAGCGGACCCAGGTTTTATTCCTAGCACCCACATGGCAGCTCACAACCATCTGTAACTCCATTTCTAGGGAATCCAATCCGCCTTCTGACCTTCATGTATTCATTTATACATAAAATTAAAATAAAGTTGTTGTTGTTCTTGTTTTTTTTTTTTTTTGAGACAGGGTTTCTCTGAAGCTTTGGAGCCTGTCCTGGAACTCACTCTGTAGACCAAGCTGGCCTCAAACTCACAGAAATCCACCTGCCTCTGCCTCCCGAGTGCTGGAATTAAATGTGTGCGCCACCACCGCCCAGCTTTTTTTTCCTTCTTTTTTTTTAAGGCAGGGTTTCTATTCTGGCATGTCCTAGAACTTGGCTATGTTGATTAGGCTGTCCTGAAACTCACAGAGATCCAGCTGCCTCTGCCTCCCTAGTGCTAGGATTAAGGCCATTACCACTATGCCTGGCTCCTAATGTAAATCTTCAAAGAAAAAAAAACTGATGAGCAGGGCCAGGCATGGTGGCTCACACCTTTAATTCCACTTGGGAGGTAGGAGTAGGTTGATCTGTTTGTTCAAATCCAGACTGATCTACCTACTGAGTTCCAGTCAGCAAGGGTCTATAGTGAGACCCTGTCTCAAAACAAAACAACAACAAAAGAATTGCTGATCAGAACTGAAGTGTCTTTTTTATAGTTTTATGTATATGGATGTACTGCCTACATGTATGTCTTAGTGACATTATCATTTTCTGAGTATGGGTGTTTTGCTTGAACATATGTCTTAGTGACAAGAATCTTTACCTGCTAAGCCTGTCCCATTCTTTGTATTTTTACTTTTTTTTTTTTGAAAATAATTTTCCCCCTTCTCTTTCCTCCCTCCAACCTTCCCCCCAAATTCATGGCCTCTATTTCTTTAATTGTTGTTACATAATTGGCATATATCTTCCTAAATATAATTCATTCAGTTCTTATAATGTTACTTTTATGTATATGATTTCAGAGATGACTCCTTGGTATTGAATAACCCATATTTTTGTCTTAAATATTTTTTTTTGTTTTATTTTTAAGTGTATGGGTATTTTGCCTGTCTGTGTGTTCATCAGGTCCATGTCTGATGTCTTCCAAAGTCAAAAGACAACAGCAGGTTCCCTGGCATGGTTGTGCAGTGCCATGTGGTGTTGGGAATCAGACTCGGGTTCTCTGTAAGAGCAGCAGACGATTTTAACTGCTGAGCCAACTCTCTGGCTGTTTTGCTTTATTTTATTTTATTTTGAGGTGGGCTCTTGATGTGTTTCTTGGACTTGGCTTAAGCCCCACCCCCTATGCTGTTTTCAGCTCGAGCAATCCTACTGTCTCAGCCTCCTGAGTAGCTGTGAGCAGAGGTGCAGGCCGTCTCGGCTGGCAGGAGCCGGGTTTTTGTTCCCTTATTGAGAAGAGGCTAGTCTGATAGTCGCCCAAAGCTGGACGTGTGAAATTAATGTGGTCGGGTATTGTTAAAGTGAATGTCAGGAAACAAAGAATTCCAGTATAAAGTTGTTGATTCTGGGCCCGTGAAATGCTCAGAGGATAAAGATGCCTGGTGACCCGAGTTCGATCTCAGAATTCCTGGTGAAAGGAGAGAACTGACTCCGACAAGGTGTCCTCTGACTTACACACGTATGTCATGGCCCCTGTATGGTCATGTTGTATACACATGTTTTTAAAAGGCTGCTGGTTCTGATTGTCTGGGAGAGTGAGTATGGTTAGGCTAAGCAAAGACTCAATATAATTCCTATGTAAATACTTTAGTGATATGAAGACATAGTAATATCCAAGGCCACATCCATTACTGCTCTTCACTGGTTTTGTCTTTCCCCTCACCAACTTTCTTCCAGACCCAGCAACATGAAGATGAGCCGTATGTTTTTTATCCCCACAGTCAGCCCGTTAGCTGTCTTTACTTCTCACCCTCCAATCCAGCCCACCTGCTGTCCCTGAGCTACGATGGCACATTGCGATGTGGGGACTTTTCCACTGCGATTTTTGAAGAGGTAACTGTTAATGTGTTTACTAGCTGACATCGGAGAATATTCTGGATTATTTATTAAGTGGTACACTTGGTTGTTGTGTGGTGTTTTACTCTTGACTATTTTTTTGGGGGGGGGGGCGCCACCCAGCTCCCAAATAAATCACACGTGGAGGCTTGTTCTTAGTTATAAATGCCTGGCCTTGGTGTGGCTTGTTTCGTGCCGACGTTTTTAATATATTATCCTGACTGCCTTTTACCTCTGGGCTTGTATTTTTCTCTATTTCTGTATACCTTTCTTTGCTTCTTTCTCCTTGGCTTGCTGGGTGGCTGACCCCTGGTGTCCTGTTCTCCTTGTTCTCTTGTTTGTTCCTTGTTCTTCTCGTTTTCCCTTCTATTTATCCTCTCTACCTGCTAACCACACCTATTTATCCTCTCTACCTGAGAACCCCACCTATTTATCCTGTCTACCTTCTAACCCCACCTATTTATACTTTCTACCTGCTAACCTCACCATGTATCCTTGCTCCTTTTTGCTATTGGCCCTTCTCTTTATTAGGAATACCAGGTGCTTTAGACAGGCAAAGAATCACAGCTTCACAGAATTAAACTAATGCAGCAAAACAAAAGTCACACACCTGAAAATAATATTCCTCAACACTTGATTTCTGTATCAACCATACTGAGAGAAGTTTGTGGTACCACTTAGGGACTAAGTTTAAAAAAGAATTCTAAACCATTTATTCTAACAACTACCATAGCACAGAATGGCGGCTACTTCTGGTTCATTTCACTCAATTTCTAAATTATCTTTTACTGGGAAAGCCTTTCTCTTCATTGATTTTTTTTTTCTCTTTTAATTAAAGAATGAAGATAGTGCAGCTCGATTTTTTTAAAAATATATTTATTTATTTATTTATTATGTATACGGTGTTCTGTCTGTGTGTATGCCCGCATGCCAGAAGAGGGCACCAGACCTCATTACAGATGGTTGTGAGCCACCATGTGGTTGCTGGGAATTGAACTCAGGACCTTTGGAAGAGCAGGCAATGCTCTTAACCGCTGAGCCATCTCTCCAGCCCCCTCGATTTTGTTTTTTGACATGGAGCCTTGTCGTGTAACTCAGGTTGGCCAGGGTTTGTGATTTTCCTGTCTCGGTGTTCAAGTGGCCAGGATGACAGACCCAGTTTGGCATCGCAGATGATTGTAGCAAACAGTTTACTTTTTCAGGAAATCAGAGTTAAAACAAAAATTAATTTTTCTTTTTTTTTGGTGTTTGCAATTCTGACTGTCCTGGAACTCACTGTGTAGACCAAACTGGCCAAATTCACATAGATCCTCCCGCTTCTGCCTCCCAAGTGAGGTGAGAGTTATCATACCCAGCTTTGAAAATTAAGCATTTTGATCTGCCCTAGGGATGCAGCCCAGATGTTAGAGTGCCAGCCTAGCAGGCACAAGGCCTTGGGTTCAGTCCTCAGCATCACACAAGCTGGTGTAGTGGCACCTGGGAGGGTGAGAAGCTCAAAGTCCTCCTTAGCTATATACTTTGAGTTTAAGTCCAACCTGGGCTGCTGAGGGACCATGTTTCAAAAAAACAAAACAAAATAACAAAAAAAAAAAGAAATTTAATCTGTTTATTCTTCTATCAACAATAGTTATAACTGAATATCCAGTCATATATCCTAGAGTTCATTTGGATTCAAAACTACTTCTGTTAAGATATAATTTTAGGCTGGACAGTGGTGGTGCACTCCTTTAACCCCAGCACTCAGGAGGCAGAGGCAGGAGGATCTCTTTGAGTTTAAGGCCACTCTGGTCTACAGAGCAAGTTCCAGAATTAGCCAGGGAACAAAGAGAAACCCTGCCTCAAAAAAGAAGTAAGAAAAGGAAAAAAAAATTTTTTAGTTAGCTAGAATTCAGAGCCAGTTATTTTTCTAGTAAGTTTCACAGAGTAGATTTGGAATTGAGGGTTTCAGATCTGGGGTGTAGCTCTGATGTGGATTAACTGACCATTTGATTTAGACAAACCTCTGTGTTTTTATTTTGTTTTATATTTCCTGTGGACGATAGCAGGGTAAATGATATTTTTATAACTTATTTACTACGAATTTTTTTTTTTTTTAACATGAGGCAGAGTCTCTATGTAACAGCCCTGGCGGTCCTAGAACTAGCTCTTGTAGACCAGGCTGGCCTCAAACTCACGGAGATCTGCCTGCCTCTGCCTCCCGAGTGCTGGAATTAAAGGCGTGCGCTACCACCGCTTGGCCCCTTTACTAGGGATTTAAGCATTGGTTTTCTCTAAAAGAATGTTTTTATGGAACCCCAGTACTTGGGAAGAGAATGCAGGAGAATCATTAGTTCAGGGCCCGCCTCGGCTACATGGAAAGGTGTGAGGACAACTTTGGGGAGTCAGTTGTTGCCATAGAGTCTCTGTGCTGCTACGCCTGTACTCTGAGATGCCTGCCGAGCCTCTACCTCCTGCCGTGGTGGGGGTGCTGGAAGTACAGATGTGTAGCACCCCACCCATCTTCTTGGGGGTTCCAGGGATTGCACTCAGATTGTCAGCTTGTGATTTGATCTGCTGAGCCACCTCCCCGGCCTTGGGGTTTTAACTGGATTATTGCTTCTCCCCTAGGTGTACAGAAACGAGGGAAGCAGCCCCTCTTCCTTTGACTTCTTG
The DNA here is from genome assembly GCF_018167655.1 of Microtus oregoni. Lineage (NCBI taxonomy): Eukaryota > Metazoa > Chordata > Mammalia > Rodentia > Cricetidae > Microtus > Microtus oregoni. Next base: position 22,930,709 of record NW_024543090.1, read on the forward strand.
GCAGAAGATGCTTCCACTCTGCTAGTGGGACACTGGGATGGACATTTGTCACTGGTAGATAGACGGACACCTGGAACTTCCTATGAGAAGCTTTTTAATTCATCCATGGGAAAAATTAGAACCGTTCATGTCCACCCAGTATCCAGGCAGTATTTTGTCACGGCAGGATTGAGGTATGTTTTCTTCTGGGTTTATTATTCATTCATTTATTTTTTTGGGTGGGGTCCTTCTTGCTATCTCCGTCTGCTTAGAAATTGTGCTGATCCTCCTTTACCTTTTCAAGGGCTGGGATTATAGATGTTTGTTACTGAGCCAGGTTTGAATTAATTTAGTTTCTCAGACATTTGATCTTCCTTCCTTCCTTTCTTCCTTTCTTTTTTTTGTTTTTTCGAGACAGGGTTTCTCTGTAGCTTTGGTGCCTGTCCTGGAACTAGCTCTTGTAGACCAGGCTGGTCTTGAACTCACAGAGATCCGACTGCCTCTGCCTCCCAAGTGCTGGGATTAAAGGCGTGTGCCACCACCGCCCGGCTTCCTTTCTTTTTTTTAAATCTCGAGACAGGATCTCATTCTGTAGACCAGGCTGTCCTGGAACTCGGAGATCCATCTGCCCCTGCCTTCTAAGTGCTGGGATTAAAAAGTGTGTACCACCGTACTTGACACACATTTGACTTGTGTGCTATATAGAACCTAAGTAATTTTCCCTTTCACACTGATGGAAATATAATTTTTAATAGGAATTCTTTTGGTTTAATAGAGAAACTGTTCAAGAAAGCACCCATGTCCACATGTATTTGCTTCTAATTAAATGAGAAGAAAACTTAAAATTGTAATAAACAGAAAATTTGTGTGTATGACCCTAACTTGGCCCATACCTTGGCTTTTGTTTCTTGGAGATTGATTTATTTTTTGTGGACACAGGGTCTTCCTATGGTGGCTCTGACTGTCCTAGAACTCACTTTGTAGAACAGGCTGGCCTTAAACCCACAGAGCTCCACCTGCCTCCTGAGTGCTGGGATTAAAGACATGCGCCACCTCTCATGTCTCAGCACTTGGAGATAGAGGAAACCTGGTAGAAACTAGTCTTGTGCCTGAGGCAACATGGGTCTTCTGTGTCCTGGAATTTCTTCAATGTTTTATTTATTTTCCTGTGCCAGTCACTGTCTGTGAAGTTAGATATAAGAGGGTTTTGTCTTAAATGTTCCTAATGTAGTACTTGTCTGAGTGTGTAACTTAGTCCGTGGGCTCACTGCATGGGCTGTACTGATAATTTCTCTTCCCATCCCAGGGACGTTCATATTTATGATGTGAGGCACCTGAACTCCAGGAGAAGCCAGCCTTTGATCTCTGTGACTGAACACACGAAGAGCATTGCCTCTGCCTACTTTTCACCCGTCACTGGTAACAGAGTGGTGACCACCTGTGCTGACTGTAAGCTAAGGTACACTAAGAAGATAGAACCGTGTTTTTTGGGGGAATCTATTTAGAGACTGCTGCTATGGTGTTTGTAACTAGAAGTTTTGTTTACTGCTGTTGCTATGGAATCACTAGTGTTACTGTTATTATAGTCCCTCTCTTCTCCTCTTTCCTTTTCTACCCCCCTTTCTCCCACCCCATTCCTCTTGGTCCCACTTCTTATCCCTCCCTCTCCCAGGTCTCGCTGTTTTCCAGGCTGACCTTGAATTCGCCCTCTTTCTGCTTTGGCCCCTAGAGTACTGGGACTTTAGGTGTGTTTCACCACCTCAGATAGGAGAAAGCTCTGCCCTCTGGGGAAAGTGGGATCTACTTTAAAAGTGTGTTAAATGGAAATTGCTCAGCCCCAGACTTTGGGCAAAAAAATTATGCTTCTGCCCAAGCTAATAGGTGTGGTTTTAGGGGTTTTCCTTTGGTACCTTTCTATAACTACTTCCCCAAAACTGATTTAAATCAGTTGAACTGAGAAACAGAAAAAATGTCAGTTGAAGAAACATGAAAGGGCGTTTGTAGTCCTAGTTTCTCGGCAAGTTGAGGCAGACAGATCCCTTGAGCACAGGCAGGCAGCATAGTGAGACCCCCATTTCTCGAGAATGATGTGAAGACAGTTAATGCAACTACAGGAAAAGTGATCCTGTTCTCTTTGAGAATACTTAATTCTGTTTCAAATTTGCGAGTTCTTTAAGGGTTGGGATTCATCTTTCAGCAAGTATCTCTTGAATGTGTCCCATGGACCAGGCTCAAGAACGGCAAACACATGATCTGCAGGTGCTAGTGTCTAGCCACGTTTGTGAGCCTTACCGGGACATGATGTAAGGTTATCGTGGAAGCCCACCCCCACCTCCACTTCTTACCACACAGCTCTCTTTGTCTTGACAACTTTTTATCCATTTTCCTTCATTCACACTCTAGTGTTTATGCTTACTACATTAACCTCTGGTAATTATGCTTTCTAATAGTCAAATTGGGCAGGCAGCTCCAGTGCCATGAGATTGCCCTGGGTCAGCTGGGCCCAAAGGGGAGGAGTAACTGAGCCTGGCCTCATTCTGGGTCCCTCCACTTTTTGTACTGACCAGTCAGTCTCTTCAGCAGTTCGGAAATGACATATCAGGCCATTAGGCTATCAACTAATGAATCAGAGGGATGTTTGCTTTTTTTTGTTTGTTTGCATGCTTTTTTGCTTCTAAAACAAATTATTTGCTGGGCAGTGGTGGCGCACCCAGCACCACCTGTGAGGAGTGTGCCTGGTCCCTAAGAACTGAATTTACAGAGCTTCCATGTGGGTGCTGGAAATTGAGCCTAGGTCCTCTAGAAGAGCAGTCAGTGGTCTTAACCTCTGAGTTATTTCTCCAACCCTGAAAGTTTGGTTTTTATATATGCATGCACTCTCAGAGTATTTGTGAGTTTTAATTCCACAGCCCTTATGTATGTGTGAATCTGAATATAATTTTAGATGCCAGATTGTCACTTTAGAATGTACATGCCAAGCTGGTGTGGTGGTGCCTACCTGTAATCTAGCCCTCAGGAGGTCAAGTAGGAAGGTTGACAGTTCTAGGCATACATAGTGAGATACTGCTGCAAAGAAAGTTTATTTATTTATTTTTGGTGTTTCAAGACAGGGTTTCTCGTAGCTTTGGAGCCTGTCCTGGAACTCTGTAGACCCGGCTGGCCTCAAACTCACAGAGATCTGTCACCTCTGCCTTCCAAGTGCTGGGATTAAAGGCATGTACCACCACTGCACGGCAAAAATTTATTTTTTTAGAGTTATAGTGTTTAAGTATGTCCAAACTAAGCTTATTTTACGGATTGAATTTTTTAGTATAGTCCATGTCCTTATTGTTAAAGACAGCATCTGAGGTTATAATCTGATCCCACACAAAGTAACTGTTATATTTCCCACTGTGAACCAACAGATAGCTTAAATACACAGTTACTTTTTCAGTAAGACTGGAGAATCTAAGTAACATGGCGGTGTAACTGTTTATTTGCAGAGTCTTTGACAGCAGCTCTGTGTCATCCGAGATTCCTCTCCTCACCACCATCAGGTAGGCCTCCCTGCACCTGAGCAGCAGCAGATGCAGAAGGCGCATGCTAGGCATGTGACTCAAGGAGAGACTGTTGTTCTGGTTTTGCGCTGTGTTGTGTAAGCATCCTTGCCTTTCAGTCCTGTCCAGAAGAGCTCTCGCTTCCGGGTCTCAGTGACCCAGCTCTTAGCTGGCACGTGCTCTCAGCTTTACTCAGTACCTTAGACTCTGTCTACTTGGTGGGGCTCCTGTTTGTGCTGGCTTCGGTGGCTTCCGCACGTGTCTCCCTCATGGCCCTCTTCTTGAGCCCTTTACTTTGGATGTGCCAGCTTAATGTCTAACGATTCCCTGTGCCAGGCCTTCTCTCTAGAGGTTGTTCTTTATCATGTTTGAAGCTGGGAGTGTGTTAGACTTTGTTAGTGTTAGTTTTCAGAGGCTCTATTTAAGCATATTTTGTTTCCTTTTTTATAGGACTTACTCATTTAATTTTATTTTTCAGATACTATGTTTCAGTTTATCAGTTTCCTTGGTTTTTGTTTGTTTGTTTTTGAGACAGGGTTTCACTATGTAGTCCTAGCTGTTCTAGAACTCCCTTGGAGACCAGACTGGTCTCGAACTCACAGACAGCCTCTGTCTCTGCCTCTTGAGTGCTAGGATTAAAAGGTGTGCAACACTGTTCCCAAACTTTACTTAATTTATTAAGAAATAAAAATGTCGTTGTTGCATACACTATGTTTTGAAATATGTGTACATTATAGAATGGCTAAACTGAGCTGGTTAACATGCATCACCTCACATTCCTTTTTTTCCTTCCCTCTAATCTCTTTTACTGACTTAAATGAATGATGGTTTGGGGGGTAAAGGCGCTTGCTGAGCAAGCATGAGGACTTTAGAGTTCCATCTCTGAACCTCTTGTGGATGTCAGGCAGCTCACAACTGCCTCTAACTGCTGCTGGCCTTCAGGACAAGCACAAACATGGGATACTCATAGACTGACATACACACAAGAAAAGTCAGATAAATCTTAAAAAGGTTTTAAAAAATCCAACCCCCTAACCAAAACATTCCTAACTCTATTTCTAGAATAGATCTTTTGACTCTTCCCCACTCTCTGAATTTGCTTTCTTTGACCAACTTCTTCCCCGCCCTCCACTACCAGCCTCTGTGACTGTTCCTTCTTCACTTTTAAATTCGACACGGAAATGAGATCATATCTTATTTGTCTTTCTGTGCCTTGCTTATTTTGTTTAACAAAATGTTTTCCGGGTTTGTTTGTGTTGTCAAAAATGGCAGAATTTCTTTTAATAAGACTGAATAGTTTTCCTCTGTGTGTGTCTGTGTCCTACATCTTATTTGTCCATTTAGTTTTGATGTTTATGTAGCCCTGGCTGGCTTAGAACTCTTCGAGCTTACAGAGCTCCGCCTGCCCCTGCCTCCCTAGTCTGCGGTTAAAGCATGCCCCATAAGTAAGGCACAGATTTATAGCCCTCTGAGGTATCTGCTCTTCTCAGCAGAGGTTGATGGCAAACTCTTTTCCTGTCCATCCAAGAAGAACTAGATCTTTATTTCTCACTGGAGAACAAATTCAAAATAAATGTGACTTGAAAACTAGAAACACTGACCCTAGGAGAGGAAAACACCTGAGGATACAGGAGGATCTTTGTGGCCAGGACCGCAGTGGTCCCGATCCAGCCCAGGACCAGCAGCTGTGATGGCATGACGTTAGAAAGTAATGAGGGGGAACTCCTCCCAGCAGAACTGTGGAAATTGAACACCAAAAGAATAAGACAACCCTGCTAGTCGCTAAATGGACCGATGAATCACAGACAGTTCTAAACTGACTCAGCAGTTAAGATGGCTTGCTGTATAAGCATGAGGACCTGAGTTCAGATCCCAGCAACCATGTTTAAAAAAGAGCCCATGAAGCCAGGCGGTGGTGGCGCACGCCTTTAATCCCAACACTTGGGAGGCAGAGGCAGGCGGATCTCTGTGAGTTCGAGACCAGCCTGGTCTACAAGAGCTAGTTCCAGGACAGGCTCCAAAACCACAGAGAAACCCTGTCTCGAAAAAGCAAAAAAAAAAAAAAAAAAAAAAGAAGGAGCCCATGTGTCTTTAACCCTAGCACTGTTAGTGGAGGCAAGGAGATAGGCTGGGGCTCAGCAAGACCCTATGTTTGTCTTTGGAGAAGTGACAGATTTTGTAAAATTTTATTTTATTATTTATTTATTTGACTGGGAATATCATAGTGTCTCTTCATTACCAGGTGGTTTTCATTTCCAGTGCTAATACCCAGCGTACATTAGAACATTGGGATACAATGAGTTCAGAAACACTGTGGCCTAGTGTCATGGCCTAGTGACCTTGTTGCAAGAATAGAAAACTGTGAAAAGTCATTTTACAAAAAAATGCACAAATAAGTAGTTTTTCCTGATGAGTTATTTTAAATGATCTAAAATCCCTCCATGATGCCTTTACATACTGCTTCCTGAGCACAGTGTTTAAAATAAAGACAAAAAACACCCCCGGTGTTTTTGTTTTTGTTCAAGACAGGGTTTCTCTGTGTAGCTCTAGATGTCGTGGAACTTGCTCTGTAGACCAGGCTGACCTCAAACTCACAGAGATCCACCTGCCTCTGCCTCCTGGGTACTGAGATTAAAGGCTGCATAATCACTGCCCAGCAAAGCATCCTTTTTTATTTTTATTGTAAGCAGGCATAATTTGTTCATTTTTAAATCCAAGTGTTTCCTTTTTTTCTGCCCAGTTTTTGAGTGCTGTGTAGATTTCTTAAGTTTACATTCTATTTTATTTTTTTTTAATATTTATTTATTATGTATACAATATTCTGTCTGTGTGTATGTCTACAGGCCAGAAGAGGGCACTAGACCCCTTTACAGATGGTTGTGAGCCACCATGTGGTTGCTGGGAATTGAACTCAGGACCTTTGGAAGAGCAGGCAATGCTCTTAACCTCTGAGCCATCTCTCGAGCCCTCTATTTTATTATTTATTTATTTGCTTGGCTTTTTGAGACAGGCTTCCCCTGTGTAGCCTGTCCTGTCCTGGGACTCTCTCTGTAGACCAGATTGACCTCGAACTCGAGAGATCAGTCTGCCTCTGCCTCCTGAATGCTGGGATTAAAGGCATGTGCCACCACCAGCTGGTGGGGACACTTTTCTTAATTTTGTTTTTAGATTGTCTACTATTAATGTGTACTAACAATTAACTTTTTGTAGGTCACACTATTTATATAATGATTGTTCTTGCTCTTGGCTAAGTGCTAAAAAAAATGTAAAAAATTACTGGTCTAGAGAGGCACAGTTATAACCAGTTCTATCCTGTTCAGAGAGAAGGATAAAACACAAATGTCTCTTCATTATAAAAACCACATTTCCCAAAATAAGACTTAGTCATTAACATTTCTTATCAGTCTTTTAATCTTTAAAATTGACTGTCATTATTCATGTGGGTTTTTGCGTGAGTGTTTTCTTTTTGCTTTGAGGCTGAGGTTTGTATAGCCCAGGCTGGCTGATAACTCATTATGTAGCTGGGGCTGATTTCCTTTTCTCTTAAAGGTTTACTTTTATTTAAAATTTTTATATATGTGTATTTGTCATGTGTGTGTGTCGGTTCCCCTGGAGCTGGAATTACAGGCTGGTGTGTCTGTCTGTGGGTATGTTGCTCCGTGGCAGCAGGTGGCTTCGAGGTGACAGCTTGCCGCTGAGATTCTTTATGTCCTCATATCTCAGTGAAACTGAGTTTCCTAAAAGGCTGGGATTCTCCCTGTTTAGCTGTAAACCGCAAGGTCTACACTCCAGTGACTTCTTCCAGGGAGGCCCCACTTCCTACAGGATCCACAGTTGCTCATAGCAGTAACAGCAGCTGGGGCCATGAATGCACAGCACGGGAGCCTGTGGTGCATGTTATATACACACCATAACATCCCACCACAAGCGTGACGCTGGGAAGTAGACATGTATCTCGACATGAAACCTTGATGTCCTGAATATAACCGTTCCCAGGAACTCTCTTCCTGTTATGGCCTTAGACAAGGAGAAGGCCTTTTAGCCTGCAGGTTTGTTTTGTTTTGTTTGTATTTTCCTTTAAATGATGGAATGGAGTCTTGCTGTTTGTCCAGGCTAGCCCAAACTCCTGGATGGAAGTGACCTTCCTCAACAGCTGAAACTGCTGCCTGGTTTAAATACAACAGATTTTTATGCTTGTTGATTTTAAAAATTTGTGTGTGAGTGTGTGGGCTTGCATAACTGCACCCATGTGGAAGTTTAAATAGGTTCTCGGGATTGAACTCCTTCTTACGCTTATGTGGTAAGAATTTTATCAGCTGACTATCTTCCTTGTCCCTGTATCCTGTAACATTGCTTGAAATATATTTAAGTAGATTTTTAAATGTGTGGAATCTTTCATCATATTTTGTTTTTATGAATGTGATCAATACATCAGTGAACACAACACCATCCCACCCTACCCCCACCCCCGGCTAAATGACCAGAGTTTGATAACTGGTACCGGGTTCCATGTTAGTGGTGAAAGGCCGCCCTTACCTCACTTACCCAGAGGAAAGCTATCGGTCCTCATCTGGTCTGATGCACTGTGGGCCTCTCACACGTGGCCTTCACTGTGTTGTGATTCCTCTGCTCCCAGTTGGTTGAGTGCATCATGGATTCATTTTCAAGTTGTGACGATCATGTGCCTGTCCTTCATTTTGTTAGGGTGGTGTAGTTACAGTTTGAGTTTCATTATGGTGGACCATCCTTGTCTTCTACTTGACCCTGGTATATAATTCTTTACTATGCTGTCGAATTTGTTGATACTCTTTTGAGGGTTTTTGTGTTTTGGCAGGAGTGTCTTTTGAACTCTCAGTCTTGCTGCTCTACCTTCCCAGTTTTGCTTACAAGTCTGTGCAAGCCACACCTATGAGGTGTAGGGGATTGGATTGGGGCTTTTGTGTGTGATAGATGAGCACTCTGCCAAGTGAGCCCCACCCCCAGAAAGCTGGGTACGCAGGTGCACATAGTTTATGTCCATACTTGAAGAGTAAGGCAGAGGATTGCCACAGGTTGGAGGCAAGACTGAGCTACATATAGTAATTTCCAGGCTACAGAAGGAGATACTGTTTCAAACAAACAGAAACAAAAAGGCTTATTCTCAAATCTCTTCCCCCACTTCCTCCCTCTGTGTGTGAATCCCCTTAAGTGTTATGAATGAATTTATATTTTTAATTCTTTAGGTTCTTTCAGTCTTGGCAAATTGTGTTCCTTTGTCCATTTCTTCTAGGTTTTTCTGTTTGTTGGTGTATAATTGTTCACAGTATATTTTCTACTTTAGGGCTGGGGATGTCCTCAGTTGGTAGAGCACTTACCTAACAAGTGTGAGACCCTGGCTTTGATTACCAGGACTGCATAAAAAAGGCAAAGTGTGATGTAGGCTTGTTATCTCATTACCTGGGAGGTAGAGGCAGGGGGATCAGAAGTTTTAGGTCATTTTCTGTTACAAAGGGAGTTCAAGGTCAACCTAGGCTACCTAAGACCCTGGTTTTAAAAAAAGAAAAATATAACGTTATAGTTTATTTAAAAAAAATTAAGACTTATATGTATGAGTCCTTTGCCTGTGTGTATGCATCTGTGCTGTATATGTGTCTGGGGTCTGCTGAGGTCAGAAGAGAGGCATTAGGTCCGTTGGAACTGGAGTTGTGGGTGGTTCTGAGCTATCATACGGGTGCTAGGGAGCAAACCAGTAAGTGCTTTTGACCACTGAACCATCTCTCCAGCCCCAGAAGAGGTATCATTTCCATAGGCCCAGGGTCACCACCCTCTGAGCAAAAGCTGAAGGCTAGGAGGTGAGCAGATAATTTAACATTTCAAAGTAAATACTGTTTTGTTTTTGTTTTTCCCTACTAGGCATAACACTATCACTGGGAGATGGCTAACGAGGTTCCAAGCTGTGTGGGACCCTAAACAAGAAGATTGCTTCATAGTTGGCAGCATGGCCCAGCCACGGCGGGTAGAAGTCTTCCACGAGACGGGAAAGAGCGTGTATTCCTTTCTGGGAGAATGTCTCGTATCTGTGTGCTCCCTCAGTGTTATGCATCCTACCCGATACGTTCTGGCTGGAGGTAATTCCAGTGGGAGGTTACATGTTTTTATGCATCAAGAAAGCTTCTGAGCTATTGGGTAGGTTCAACAATTTGATCAGCTTGCTCTGTGGCGAAGGAATCAAGTGATTCTCTCAGCTTAGTGCATCTGTTTGGTAATGTGTTGTATCTAGCCACTGTTAACACTGCTTTCTCAGTAAGACTCTGCAGAATGCAGTATTAGCAGGAGAGGAACTTGAAGGTCATCTCTAGAGGAGGGAGGGCCCTGACGCAGAAGCTGGGATGCTTTCAGCACTTTGAGACAGACTGGCCTCAGACCCTGGAGCCTCTTGCCTCTGCCTCCTAAGTGCTAAGATTGCAGGCTTGCACCACTGCACTCAACACCTTCAGCACTTTTAATTAGGCTGTATTCTGAGAAATTCTGCTAAATTATAAAGCTTTGAGTGGTCAGTATTAATTTTTTTCTAATATGATGAGACCATTTTGACGCAATAGCAATCTGTAGATCGGATTTATTTTATAGTTTGGGGTGGATACTTAATCTCTCACACTGGAATAGGTCCTAAAGATCTTTAGATCATCTAAATCTAATTATGAAACATTATTGGACCCCAGGGACTGTCACATGCTAGGCAAGTGTTCCACTATTGACTCATACCCCACCTTTGAAACTTAGTTGTTCTGCTTTGTTGTTGTTTTTGAGACTGGGTTTTGCTCTGTAGCCCAGGCTAGCCTGCCTTGATCTTAGATCCTCCTGCCAAGTGCTAGGACTATCGGTGTGTACTACCATGCCCAGTCAGAACTTAGTTTTGTAAGCTAAGAACCTGTTTGGGTTCCTTGTGTCTCAGTTCAGTGTTAAATGAGATCCCACAATAATCACTGGGAACCACTGGTTTCTGTGACTGGGGCCTGTGTCTGCATGCCTGCAGCTTTGTCTGCCTTCTTCCTCTGGGCAGCACCTCCAGAACTGAGCTGGGACTGTGCAGTGTTTGAACTGGTGTATAACTGCACAGCTAACTGGCGACTTTTCACGTGAAATTCATAACCTCAGCACTTGAGATGAGGCAGGAGAATTGGGAGTTCAAGGCCAACCTGGCTCACCTTCCTTTGCCCCCAAATTAATAAAGCACCCAATGCAAAAATTAGGATATTTTTATTTTTTAATTAGAATATTTTAAAATAAAAGTCAGTTTCATGTTGTATATGTTTATGTATATTATGCTAAGTCAGTGGTCTGGTGTCACAGTGTACACATGTTACATGAATACATGTTACATGTATTCAGCCTTTTCTGTTGTTACTTGCCAAAGTTACTACTGAAAGAATTATAAACAGCTTAGACAATGTTTGGATTATAAGAGGAAATACTCTGATATGCTACAGAAATAAAGTATGAACTTTCCTTTAAGAGTAACTTCTTTGAACAATCTTCTTTATAATTAAAAATCTAGAGGCTAGAGATGGCCCAGCAATTAAGAGCACTGGTTACTCTCCCAAATGACCCAGGTTTGGTCCCCAGCATCCACATGCTGGTAACAACCATGTGTAACTCAAGTTCTAGGCTTCTGTGGGTACCGTATATACACAGTATACAGACATACACATAAGATAATAATAAAGGTTAAAAAAATCTTAAGAAAGAGTCAAGGGTGGTGGTGCATGGCTTTAATTCCATCACTCGAGAGGCAGAGACAGGTAGATCTCTGAGTTCAAGGGCCATTTGGTCTACCTAGTGAGTTCCAGTCCAGCCAGTGACACCCCATCTAAAAAAACAAAACTAAACTAAAAACTAAGGTTGGAGGCTTAGTTTATCATCATGGATATTCATAAGGAAATGGCAGTTTTGTCTCATAGCTAATAAAGATATTTTTATTTTTATTATATGTATGTACCCTGCATGTGTGTGTTGCTCAAGGGGGTCAGGGAAGGGTGTCAGATCCCTTGGAACTAAAGTTCTAGCCAGGTGTGAATCATCACATGGGTGCTGGGATCTGAACCAGGTCCTCTGCAAGTGCTGAGTCATCAATCTCTCCATGTATTGGTAACTTTTGATGAAGGAGACAAGTTTGAAAAAAAAAAAAGACCCATTCTTTTATGGTATTTAAATATTTATTTAAGTTTAAAAATAATCTTCATGGCACCAATGATTTTATGCTAACTACATACTGCATATGTAGAAAAAAGTACATTGCTTTGAAGGAAAACGTAACTCGAGAGATTTTGGCACACGAAAGGTTAACAACTATATATTTTAAAGGAAACTAAGAAATTCACATTTGTAGGTAGTTTACCCTCTACTGCTTAAAGGTGCAGCGCACTGTTCAGGAGGCGTTGCCTCTGATCGACGGTGCTATGCAAGTCTGTTTGTCTACAGTGAGATCAGATCAACTAATTCTGAGAGAAAAATAAGAGACAGAACACAGCAAAACCAGACTGAAAACAGAACTTTTTAATGACGGGGAAATACTGAAAAGCGCTAGTCACCAATAACGGGGCTTTGTTGTTGAACTATTGAAAACTATTTGGGAACCAAATCGAAGGAAGCCTTTTCTGTCCTTATTTTCTGGGATAAGCCTTGGGGAACAAAAACAACCTGAAGGTTGATCAGATGTCGGAAATGGCAAGGACCACTGTTAGGGCTCTAGACACAAGAAACACACCAGGCAATGGCAGGCTGCCTCCCTCGCGTGGCTGTGAAGGGTCAGAGGCGAGGCTACCACTCACTGCATAGACGCTGTGTTCTACAAACTGAGGTAGGAGCACTACACTAGAAGGCAATCTGCTATGTTGCATAAAAATAGAAATCCCAGTTCACACCAGCCCTGTTTCCCAGCAGCCTTTGCATGTATCTCTAGGGGACTTTGACCTGAGTCCTGTGCTAAGTAGATCTTTGCTCTGAAGTTGACAGATGGCAGTGGCTCGTTGCTTTGAAGCAATCTCTAGTCTTTACTAGGATCCCCTCGGTTTGTCTTGTCACGTGGTAAGTATGTATTAGGTTTTACCCAAACTCTTGCTGGTATGGAAATGATCAGATAGGTCTCTGTCCGTTCTGAGAGTCACTGCTGTTCCGAGAGGCAGTACTTGATCATTGCATCAGATGTGACGTCACTGCTGGTTGGTGGAGCACCCGGCAAAGCCCCCATGGGGAAATGGTTCTAGGTCTTACATGAGACAGGAATCAAAGCTGGCCCTAACGTGTGGTGGTTGTATTGTGTAGGTCAGGGTCTGCAATCTTATGGCTGTGGGCCAATTTCAGCATATTGCTGTTTTATTTTGTTTTGTTTGTTGTTGTTTGGGAAGTGGGAGACTGGCAGTCTGAGACAGGGTTTCATGAATCCCAGACTGGCCTTGAACTATGATGTAACTGGTGTGACCCTGAACTTCTGATCCTCCTGTCTGCACTTGAATGCTGGGATCACAGGTATATGCCCCCACACAGGACGCAGCGAATGCTAGGCATGTACTCTACCCAGTGAGCTCCATCCTCAGAATTACACTTCTTTATGCATACAATATCAGAGGTTGCTAGGGTGGCAGAGTATGGTCCACAAACCAAAACTCTATTAAAGAGGTTTGCTGACATCTAGATAAGGATGGCATCTTTAAAATTACATACACACCCCGGCATCCTCCAAACCACTGGCTGAACATGGGTATGGGTTTACCACCACAGGTGAAAACACGAGGAGCTCAAATGTACTAGAGTCCAATCGGCTCTGCTTTGGGGGCTGTTTAGCTCCGTTCTTGTCCGGGTCCCAGGACTGTGCCCCTTGGCAGTCCTTTAAATAAGTCCTTGGGCCCCGGATGCCTTAGCAATCTCTCCCTGAGATGCAAACAAGATCGTGTGTGTGGTTGTTTTTAAGTGCAGAGGCCTGAGGACTCCTCACCTTAGTGTGGTCCTGTGCTGCTGTGAGTGACGCCCTCCAAGTATTCTCTGTGGCCTTATTTCCAGGAGCGGAGGCTGACTCTATGGATGGCATTTCTACAGTAAGTGTTGATCTCTGCCATGGTCAAATCCTGTCTCTTGTAGGCATCACTTGATTCTGTTCAGAGTGTCTCCCGGCCCTTCCAAGGTTGCTGCTCGCGCTCGATGTTTTCCTCAGATCTGTTTCTCTCGCATCTAAAGGTCATCAGGTTCTATTTTCTTAATCCATAAAGTTAAAAAAAATACGAATAGATAAGAAAATAACATTTTGCTGTTAAAATAGAGCTTGAAATAGTCCTTTTTTGGAAGGGCACACTGTACAAAACAAGTACCGCTCTCTGCCCTATGGGCGCTCAGGCGGCTTAGCACAGGTCTCTGGTAACTACACCGCGGGGCATTTCCAGCGGCGCATGCTGCTGCCAATGACTTCATTTAACACCCAGAAGCGCTACAAGAGTCTTGAGGTTCTTCAGGAAAAAAAACAATGATGAAATAAAACTAAGTGATGTCCACTAGGCTCTAGTCTAAGGGGACAGACTTACCCCACCCCTGCTGCTGCTGCTGCTGTAGCGGCGGTCCCTTCAGATGCCCACTCTGCTCAGATGTGGGAAAACAAAAGGAAAAGAAAATCCAACTCAGACCATCGTAAGAAGCAACTTTCTAGTTTAATTATTCTGCACAGGTGTTTACTTTGTTAAACCTTCTGTCTGGCAAATAAACCTCAACGATCCTGGCTGTCCACAGCCCTGGCCTGCCTTGCTGGGTCTCCCGAAACCCAGTGGGACCAGTGAGAAGGCTTCAGGGTACAGAGGGGACGACAGCTCTGTCTTCAGCTAGTGTCCCATCTCCCAGGTGGCACTACTGCAATAATCAGTATAGTAAAATAAATTATTTTTATTTGGATACTTTCAAAATAATACACATCTATGAAAAATTAAAGTTCGAACCCAAAAATTTTCCTGCATATTGAAGGATGAGAAACATAAGATTTGCTGAGCCTTTCTTGCAAGAGCCTCTGAAGAAATTGAGTTTTCCCAGTTTCTTGACAGGGCTTTAGCCTATGTCCCTTTCTTCTTCTGGGAAAGAACCCTCCTAGGCTGCAGTGGGCTTTGAGTCATGAGAGGAGGACTTGGTGTGTGCCGATGGTTCCGCGATGGGTCCCATTGCTGGGAATGGGTAGCCGGGTTCCATGGTCCACCTGACTAGTTTTTGGGAGGAGTCATGCCTTCTCAGGTGTCAATGAGCAGGCTCACCACTGAGCGGATTTTGCAGGCAAACCATCGCCTGAGGGGACAAAAGTATTGATAGTGGAATTGTTCAAACTCAGGGGTCTGGCGGATATCTCGGAAAAAGGCAATGTCAAGGTCAGACTCAGTGAGGATGATCAGGAGGAGGAGCAAAACAAAGAGGAGCCCCATGGTCACAAGGAGCAAACGGAGGACACTTAAAACAAACTTATTCACCTGTTCTTGCTCTGGCCCGCCGTGCCCCTGACACAGGGCCCTCAGCTCTCCTCCAAGGGCCTCCACCTCTGCTGCAGTTGGGGTGCTGGCCTCAGACTCCTTCTCCTCCTCAATGCTGCACGTGGCTCCGTTGATCTGCCGGGATAGCAGCATCAGCTCCAGGCTGTGCTCAGCTACAGGGGTGGGTAGCACGCTGTCTGCAGGGCTGTAGGCCTCGTCTGCAATCACAGCTACACGCTCATTGCTGTCTGCCCGGCTGCTCCTCACGTGAGGCAAGAAGGTGTCCCCATGGGAAGAGGACCGCACTGGCGTGGAATGGGCACTGTCTCGTAGGGACTCCAGGCCTGGAGAGGTAAAAAGCACAGGAATAAGTTTTCTGGACATACTTTAATGTTCCAGTGGCTTCCACTCAGTTGGCTAGGTGCCTTTCCAATGGTTCCATGTTACAGCGGCAATAGCTGCAGACTCCATATTTAGACATCAAGAACAGGACAAAAGTAGTACCCGATGGCATTTTTAAATGTTTCAACAACTCCAAGAGGTGGAGTGAGCAGTCACAGGGCCTGTTCTGAAGTCATGTATCTGGCTGTTCATGGCAAAGCCATGGGTGGAACCAAAGCCTGTGATCTCTGTGTCGCTGATGGAATGCTGGGTGCATTAGGTCTGGCCTGCACCTGCCTTGGATCTTAACCACCAAGACCCTGGTGAGCTGTTCGCTGAGCCAGCACTCTGGATTTCCCTGAGTTCTTCCTGCCGCCTCTGCTGGCACAGAATGTTTTCTGTGTCACTGAGGAAAACAGAACCCTTAAAAAGCCCTGGCTGTAGCATGATCCTGGCCTCTGCCCCCACTTCGCCTCTGTGCCCTCAGCACAGGCACAAGACATCCTCTGAAAAGCCTGTCCCCTCACAAGGGCATCTGGCAGTCAGCTCTCCCAGAGTGCGACCAACTTTGTTGCCAGCAGCCACTTGAGTGCGAATGTATCTATCTTGGCCTGTGATCAATCCCTCAGCTGGGGAGGAGAGGTAAAGACACTGACGTCAGAGAACAACAGGTCAGAAGCCAGGGTGTGCTACATTGTTGGTGACTCAGTAGGCGAGATAATGGGTAGGTATTCATTTCTAGTAGAACGCCTGGCCACTGTAGTTGCTTGCTGAATGTTCTGTTCATGAATGCCCTGTTCTGAAGACCTCCCCTGTAAGGTCATTCCACGTCAGGCTAGTCTGAATCCAGCCAGCACCCATCTCTCCACCCCTCCCTCCTCCTCCCTCCATTTCTTCCTTTAAAACGTTTTCTTATGGGTCAATTTTTATCTTTTTTCGTGTATACTGAATGTTGTATCTCATTCAAAATGTCATTGTATGTATTTAAGTTATCCATAAACTTTAGCATTGATTATGGAATAACTTGCCACTTTAAATAATTTGTTCTGGATATTAAATGAAATACATACTTTTTTTGTTTTTCTTATAAGTTAGCATATTAGATTTCATTATGACATTTTCAAACAATATGTTTTTCTTGGCCCTCCTCCACTCTGTCCCCTGCTCCCAGCACTCCCCCCGCCCTACTGTGTCCCCCCTCGCCATGTCCCCCCACTCCCTCTGTGTACTCCCCCCCCCCGTGCCCCCTATTTTGCACTTTCTTGCACATTTGTTCAAGTTTTTCAGAATGGTTTGCTTGTTTTTCAGAGCCACCATCCCAGTTTGGCTTCAAGCTCACTGTGTGGTCAAAGTTGACCTTTAACTTCTGGTCCTCCTACCTCCACCATCCAAATGCTAGCATTACAGGCGTGTGCCGCCATGCTTGGTTATTTATGCAGTGCTGGGGATCCGACTCAGCCTTGAGCATGTCACCCAAGCATCCAGTTGAGCTCTGTCCCTAACCCCTCAAAGCCCTTCTCCCCGCACCATGTCCCTCTTTCTGCTTTCATGACCCATGCCCGCACCTGCTTACGTAAAGATTAAGAGCTAGAATCTCATTGGGCGAAAACGTGCATTACTTTAACTGGGTTACCTCCCTTAATAATGTCCAGCTCTATCCATTTTCTGCAAGTTTCCTAATTTCAGAAAATGCCTCTTCTGCTAGTGCAGGAGCCACCTTTCACCCTGCCCTTTACCAGGCCCGATAGTATGGGGGAGGGTGACGGGGGCTGGAGTGGGTGCTGAGGAAGGATGGGCTAAGTGGCACAGCAAGCCGGGTGTATTTACCTTGGCGGTGCTCTAGCGGATGTCTCTGTCCAGAGGTGGCTCCCAGTGGGCCTGGGGACACAGTTAGGATCCTAGCCTGAAGCCGGGGTCCCATCCTCAGGATGCGTATGCTTAGCGGCCGAAGGCAGTGGTTAGTCAGCCGGAGCTGGACGTGGACTCTAGTGCGAATCTTAATTAGACTCTTTCCCATGCTGCCCAGGAAGGCAGTTCCTTCTTCAGGGGAAACCGCCAGGCAGGTGAGGTATGGAGAGGAAACAGCCAGCCCAGCTAGGGGCAAAGACTTCACCAGTTCCATGCCATGACAACCCCTGCTAGCAGTGCCTTCCGCCTGGACAGAATGCTGGCTCTGGGAGCCTTGTGTTGGGCTGAGAAGCTTGGAGGGGAGAGGCCATCCTTATCAGGGGACTGGGTTCAGTCAGAAGTGCTTGCAGCCATAAAAAGCAATGCTTCCCAGCCTGCAGCTTGTTCTCTGAGGCCCCTGTACGGCCCAGGCTCTCAGAGGGAAAGGGAAATAGACCTACTAAAATTGCCCAGAAAACAGGCTGTGAAGTCACTCACAGGCTTTATCTAGGCCACACGTGGTACAGTGAAGTCACGGGAACTGAGGTAGAAGTGGCTCTGGGGCTGGGCTGTATCTGTTCATTGCACCCCCTCAACGCTCCCAGGCACAGCCAAGCTCCACATTCTGCCCCTCCATAGTTACAGGGGGGGAAGGGAACGTTCATTCCTGAGGGTCCTCTTGGGCCCAGGCCTCTTAGTCTAGGCATCCTTCATAGTAGATACTAGGATGAAACAAGCCATAGTTTTGTTTTGTGCTTTTGTTTTATGGTTTTTCGAGACAGGGTTTTTCTGTATACCCTGGTTGTCCTGGAACTCGCTCTGTAGACCAGGCTGGGCTTGAATTCAGAGATCCACCTGGTTCTGCCTCCCGAGTGCTGGGTGTTTGTTTTTAAAGTGTTCCACCATGTTTGTGGGGATTTTTGTGCTTCTTTCAAACTGCAGTGCTATGTTAACGTGGTTTGTAATTCCACCCCTTGTTTTTATTTATTTATTTTAAAGATTTATTTATTTATTATGTATACAACATTCTGCCTCTGCCCGCATGCCAGAGGAGGGCACCAGATGTCAGTACAGATGGTTGTGAGCCACCATGTGGTTGCTGGGAATTGAACTCAGGACCTCTGGAAGAGCAGCCAGTGCTCTTAACCTCTGAGCCATCTCTCCAGCCCCACCCCTTGTTTTTAGAGGGAGCAAATGGAGCTTTCTTTCCTAGCAAAGCCGGAGGTCTTTTGTGACAACGTGCCCGCTAGGGAAGGCCGTCTTGGGTGGAGCATGAACTGACTTCACACAGCCATTTCTTGGAGTTCTGTTGTGCCCCTTGAAGGTCCTGGTCACATCCCTCATGGCTCCTCCCTGCCCAGTCAGCTGTGTGTGTTAGCAGCTGATCCCTACTCCATTTCTGCAAAATGCCAGGGGGATGGGGCTTCTCTCTAAAGTGCTTCGTGTAGCTCACAGTCAGGATCCCGGTGTTTGGGAGGATAGGCAGGAGGACCGCTGAAAGTCTGAGGCTAGCCCGGGCTACAAAGTGAAATTTTGTCAAACCAAAAGCATCTCGTGTGCATTAGATTCCTTGCCGTTCACAGAGCAGGCAGGGAGGACGCTCCTGTTTACAAAGGAAGCAACTAACTGTTGGTGGCAGCTGCCTCTCCCCGGAGTTCTGTATCCGCCTCAAGTGAACGGGTGGCATTCACAAGTGATGTCCTAAAACCTCAATACAAACCAGAGACCCCCAGGCTGATGCTCATTCTTACCTGAGCAGGTTTGCTTTGAGGTGAGGTCTTGCTATGAACTTCATGCTGGCTTTGAACTCAGGGTAATCCTCCTGCCTCAGCTTCCTGAATGTTGGGATTATAAGGCATGTGCTTTTGTGATCCTCTTACCCTCTGCCTCCTGAGGTCACCACATCAAGTTCCATGCTGGGCATTGAACACTCACTTGTATCCCCACCCTTTGTGTAGAACCTTCTACCCGCCATGCTGTTGTCTTTAAAGCAAGTAAGGTTTTCCAGGTCCCTGCTGGTTTGAGGGAGAATGGCCCCCAGAGTCTTGGGTATTTGAACACTTGGTCCCCCGTTGATGTGGAGGTTTAGGAGGTGTGGCCTTGCTGGAGGCAGTGTGTCACTGGGGGTGGGGTTCGAGATTATAAGAAGCTTCACCTCACTTCCAGTTCTCTGCTCTGCTTGTTTGAAGACGTGAGCTCTCAGCTCCTATTCCTGCTGCCATGTCACACCTTGCGCTGTGCCTCCCTGCCATGATACACTCTTATCCCTCTGGAACCATTAGGCAAAAATAAACGTATATATGTTGCTTTGGTCATGGTGTTTTATCGCAGGAACAGAAAGTAGTTCACCTAGTCCCTGAGGAAGGGTTCGGCTCATTGCCAAGGAGCCCAGACTCACCTTCCATGATGGAGATGTGAACAGCTCTTCTTCGTGTCCTGGGGACACTGCTCAGCCGTGGGCCGTGGGTTATGGAGGGGCAGCTGCGGCTGGGAACCATCCCTGCTCTGAGATCAATGGAGAGAGAACCACTTGACCAGTGCACAGATAGGGGTGTCCAGACATTGACAAATGCTCTTGACCTTTGGTCCCAGAGTCTCAGACACTCTGCTTCAGAGTCCCCCCCCCCCTTCCTTTCTGTGGAGTGTCAACAAGTGCCATGGTCTTGGGGGACAGAACTGTCGGGGAATAGAGCCCTGGGATGAGACATGTTCCTGAATGTGTCTGAAGATGGTGCTGGCTGATTCCAGTGGGGTGCACAGAGGAGGACAGGTGTTGCGGACTTTCTTTGCCTGCTGGAGTGAAACAATGTGTTTTCCTGTGCCTGCAGCTGCACTGAGCATGAGACCCTCATGAGTTTCTGATGGCAGGGGAGTGGTTTCTGGTGGGTTTTACAGCTGAAAATCCCAAGTTAAGGATCCCTATATAAGCTTCCCTGGAGCACAATAAAGTTGGTATTCTTATATCAAGCATGACCCATGTCCCCGTGTCTCTGTATGCGTATGTGTTTAAATCTCCAGTCCCTTTCCCAGCTCACATCCTGTCCCATAGTGCAGGCCCTACAGACAGGTTCCTTCAGTTACAGGCTGCTGGGCAAATCCTAACCTTTTGGCTAGTCTTTGTGAGTCTGTTGGGCTTGAGGGAGGCAGGCTTCTAGAAAAGCACAATTTTTGGATCCACGTGACACGGATTTTCTGTAATGGAGTAATTCCAGAACAGCTAAGTGTCATTGCATGGCCGTATTTTTCATGTCTTTGATCATGTTCAGGCCGGGGAGGGTTGAGCAGAACTGAGTGAGGTGCCCCTAACTGTGATGTGCTGTGGGCAGTGGCTTGTCTTCCTCTGTGGGGCTAAAGGTTACATGCCTGTTCCTGAGTCCTGGTGGACACAGGTTCCTTCCCTCTTCTGGCCTCTGCCTCCCCTTTTGGTATCTGCTTTGGCCAGAAGTTTCACAGAGCTCAGCTTGCTAGGTCTTTGAGATTCTGGGATCTGAGCTGGAATTGGTTCAGGAGAGCCTAACAGCCGGCCTACCTGTGTATTTCTGGTGGCTCCCGTTTGATCTTGGCACTTGACTCCATGACTTCCTTTGCAACCCGGCCACTGTGAGGTGATAAACAGCAAGAAAGGAGACAGCGATCAGGATGAGGCCCCAAGATCAGGTGCCCTAGCTTAGTCAAGAAATGACATCAGCCCTACCCATTCCCCAAGGCTTCAGTCACTGCAGAAGGCTTTCTTGATGGGGCAAAGAGTTCTAGCATGCCATGACCGCTCAGCTTATCTCTTCATTGCTAGAGTCTCTAGGGTCTCCCCCCATTTTTTTTAAAAAGATTTATTTATTTACTATATATAAAGTGTTCTGCCTACATGTATGCCTGCAGGCCAGAAGAGGGCACCAGATCTCATTATAGATGGTTGTAATGAGTACAGAATGCTTAGCAACTGAGTGGCCACACATGGGTGTGGGCACAAGTGCTTCTTCCCAGGACACAGATCAAAAAGTGCCTGGCAGCAGTTTTATATGAGGTCTGACAGAGAGAATGGGGGTGCTTAAGGAATCCCCAGGATCTTAGTGGGAGCCAGCTCCTGTATATGGGGTGGGAGGCAGGGATGCCCGTCTTCCTGAGCTTCTCCTAAGCCCTACCAGCAGGAGTTGGTCTCTCAAATGTGGTTGCTGGGAATTGAACTCAGGACCTCTGGAGGAGCAGCCAGTGCTCTTAACCTCTAAGCCGTCTCTCCAGCCCCCCCCCCTTTTTTTTTTCTTTGAGTCTGGGTCTGATTATGTAGTCCTGGCTGTCCTGGAGCTTGCTCTGTAGACCAGGCTATCCTTGAACTCACAGAGATCCTTCTGCCTCTGCTAGCACTAAAGGAATGTGTTACCCATGCCCAGCTCCATTTGAAATTAGGAAGGATTCCTCTCGTCTCATGAATTACCAGGAAAAGCCCCAAACCCCTCAGAAGGGGGACACACAACAACTGTCATGGTTCTTGTTTCGCTGCTGCTGTTTCAATGGCTCACTCCTGGATTATACTGCAATTGGAAATGGCAAGTGTGGGAAAGAGAGGTTCCCCCAGTCATGGAATTAAAAAGCCCTAGCTCAGCTCATACTATACCCTCCCAGGATGCTCTGAGCCATTAGACATCCTAAGATATGTTTTAAGTTTAAATTACTGTGCTTAAGAGAGCTCTAAAGCAAAAATGCCTTTAATCTGTAAGTCCCACTTGCCCAAGGACAGATAAGTTCCTGGAATGCTGGGGGTTGTTCATATAACCACCCGTGTATTTTCACTTCTGTAAACAAGGCTGGTTGCCCCAACTGCATAGGGTGTGCTTGAACACACACAGGCAGGAGGTTTGAATGAAGGTGGAAAATATGTAGCCTTGTGGGTTTTGTCTTTAGAAGTCCCTGACTGATGTACCTTGATGCCATACTCTGGGCATCATGGGTGTGGAGCTGGCCAGTGTCCGTCGTTCTGCCCAGTATTTAATAAAACTTGCTTCAAATGTGGCTCAAAAGTTGTGGTAGTGGTTTTATGTTAATCCCAGTGGGATTAACACCAAGAGGGAAGAAGAGGGTAAAAGGCTCAGGAATTGGGAGGAAACCCCAGGCCCTGCTTTGGTTCCTTGGTTCTTGAGGATGAGGCACATGGAGACTGTTCTCTAGAGAAGGGTCTGGAAGGAGATCTAGAATGGCTACTTACTGTCACTATTTACCTGTATCGGAACCGGCTCCCTTTGAAGAACAGGTTGCTGCTGGACACTGTACGAACTTGGCTTGACTTCTCCAGCCTACGGCAGAGCAGAGTTCAGGGTGACACATGGACCGAGCCACACCACAGGCCGACAGAAGGTGGGCAGGGCGCCCCCTGCCAAGGCTACTGCAAACTTTCTTCAGATTCGAGAAAAAGCACTTGGTAGTCTGTGCCGGGTGCTGCCCACCAGGAGGAACGCTTAGCAACTGAGTGGCCACACGTGGGTGTGGACACAAGCGTTTCTTCCCAGGACACAGATCAAAAAGTGCCTGGCAGCAGTTGCTTCCTTTTGTATGAGGTTTGACAGAGAGAGCGGGAGCTTAATGGGAGCCAGCTCCTGTATATGGGAGCGGGAGGCAGGGATGCCCGTCTTCCTGAGCTTCACCTAAGCCCTACCAGCAGGAGTTGGTCTCTCAAATTCACTTTTCTCTAGGTTCATGTAAATAACTAAACCTAGGCCTTGTCCTTACAGATGAAGGGAAGATGGTGGCCAAAACCAACCAACCAATCCAACAAAAATCCTGTATTCTTGGCTTTGTCAATAGCAGGGAGGTTCAAGTCGGCTAAAGTATCTCCCTAGTGTCCCCTCTGGAAGGAAGCCCACTCAGGGTGGAATACACCTGTTCAGTTCACCCCAGCACGAGTATCAAGTGCACAGTGAGTGTTAGTGACTGAGAGTGCCTTCCCAGGACAACTCTGGGGCTGTGGCCCTGGCAGCTGGCAGCTCAGCTCTGCAGGCTAGAGTGAGCTCACTAAGGAAGAGCACTGTCACTGAGGAGGACAGTTCTGATTTTCCCAGAGCCCTTCAGAACAGCAGAGGGAGGATCTGGCTTGTCAGGCCATTTGGCGACAGCAAGGGTCACCATAATTGGAGTCTATCACACTGGCATTGTTGCAATACACTTTTCTTAACACAGGTCCCATGTAGCCCAGGCTATCCTGCAACTCACTTTGTAGCCGAGGATAACCTTTAACTGCTCCTTATGCCTCCAGCTTGTGAGGACTGGGATGACAGGCATTCTTTACCATGTCCTGCTTAGGCAAGGCAGAGTACTGAACCCCATACCTCATATTTGCAAGGCGAGCACTCCCACAAACAAACCACGTCCCCAGCCCAGAACGTCTATTGAGACATAGACCTTCAACTTTGTTTTTAAACAAAGACCAAGGGATCCAGTGAACCATTTTCTGGGCAGCACCTCGGCCTTTCTCTAGTCCATTTCTTTGTGCACTGATGCTTTTGCGGCCACTTTCTTAATTGGAGAGAACTGGATGCAGAAGCCTCCAGACTCCCCCAAACTCCGGCCAGTCGGTTACCTCTGACTCAAACCTAGCTTCTCAGTAGTAAGACAAGAGGCCATTGTCTTCAGCTCTGGGCTACCCACCCCAGGCTCCCTTTAAAGCTGAGGTCTGAGGTCAGGATGCTTGTGCAGGGCTTTTCAGGGGATGCTTGTCTTCTAGGCCTTCCAGGGCGCCTGGGTGGCAGTGCTCCAAATTAACACACCCGCTGAGCTTTTCTGGCGTGGGCTCTACTGCGCACCGCACCACCAGAATTACTCTGAGGGTTTCCTGTTTCTCTAGGTTGGCCTGCCGCTCCTCAGAAGGCGGCTTTGTGGTCCCACCTTTGATTAAAGGCAGTCCCTATCACACATCCAACTCACTTGTAGAAGGCTTGATTTTCAATTCCACATTTCCAGAGGTGCTTGCAGGCTTCTGGAGTTGGAGCAAAATACGTGAGAATAATTTTCTTTTCCTGTAAAAAAAAATTCCATAGAGAAACAGCTGAGGTGGGTGGGAAAGCCCAGGGCCCCTGGTCCTGTGCAGCAGGGCCCTAGGTAGAAGAGTGGCTCACAACAATGCCTACCTCACCCTGGCAAGCCTAACAGAGCCCTTGGTGAGAAGCAGAACATTTCACAGGCATCCTCTGTGGGACCGAGAACCTCATTTGACCGTTTCCTCGAGGCAGGCCTCTCTTGAGTGGGTCCTCTGGGTGCCATTGCACCTCCAGGCCTTCCCACCTCTACATACCCTCGCCTGTCTTAGCCGAGGAGGCAGACAGCCTCCCCCGCCTGGACTCCTTACCCTTGGCCGCGAGGGCCTGCCACTGCACCCTAGCCCTCCCTGGAGAAGAAGGAAGCCATCACTCACCTCTTTCTGACTTACATATAAATAGAAAGTCTTTCCTTCAAATTTCAGTTTGGTCACCTCATTCCTAGAAGCACAAAGAGAGCACCTGTCACCCGGCTGTGGGCTGCCTGCTCACAGCTCAAGTCGCAGATGCACAGCCCTCCCCCGACTGGAAGAGGCTCCAGGCACAGACACAGTTTTAGCCAGAATTAAAACTAAAAACAAGACAGGAGCGCAGTGGCCTTAGAGAACAGTCATCGGGACAGTTCGACCCACAGTTTTCCAGAGGATTTCGGGCTCATCAACAGTGGCTAGAAAAGGGCAACATTTGCAGGGAAAAGTGAGTGCGGGAAGAGTGGGGGTCATTTCCGGACTGAATTCATAGCACGGGTGCATGATCTGATGGGACTGTTGAATGTCGGAGGCCAAAGTTGAAGATCACAGCAAGTAATGAACAACAATGCATCCGGGTTCTGAGGGAGCCGAGTCTTTCGGGTGACTGTGCCACTGGATGGAGAATGCAGTTTGATGCAGACAATGTCAAACAGTCTCAAGGAAGGGTGGGGCCACATACCAAGAAGAGAGAACAGATTACATGGAACAGTCATGCAGCGTACTGACCAGGAAAGGGGCTTAGGGGTTATTGTAGAAAAATCCTTGAAGCCACCAGCCCAGTGAATGGCTGCAGTAAAAGAGGCAAACAGGATACTGGGGTGCGTCACCCGTGGGACAGACACAAATCAGAAGAAGTGACATGGTTACTGTACATGGCACAGCCTACACCTTACCTCCACAAACTGCTTTCAGCCTTGGTTACATTTACAAGGTGGGAAAACTACCCAGAACTTATTTGGATGTCCCTGAGAGCCACAAGACCAGGCCTCCCCATCGGCCACTCCAGTGTGCCCAATTCGGGGCCTGATACCCCACTAGAGTTTTTACTTTTCTGCCTCAGGCCCCTAAGGAGTCTGAGCACACACACCTGCCATCTGTAGACCACTTCCTGCTACCTCCAGGGCAATGTCCTCAGGATCCTAGTAAGTAGCAAAATGCAGAAATAACCAGGCACCGGGTCTTTGGCTGTACAACATTGGGGCAGAAGGACATGTTCTCACTGAGAAGTCATGGCTGGGTCAGAGTGGCCATTTCCAGCTTCCCACTACAGGCTGGAACTGGTACAAGCCTCTCTCTCTCTGTGTCGTCTCTCTCTTTTGACCAGCCGACCATCAATCTTAACTCAGATAGAATACAATAAACACACAGCCTCCAACAGGAGTGGTAAAGAAAGGTTTGACCTTTTGTTGTTTTGAGACAGGATCTCATGTAGACAGGCAGTCCTGGAACTCTATGTAGACCAGGATGGCCTTGACATTTAGGTGATTCTCCTGCCTCTCATTCCTGAGAGCTGAGATTACAGGTGTGTGCCCTCACACCTGGCCTATGAGTTTGTTTTTTTCCTTTTGAATGTGAGGGTGGGTTTAACATCTAGGATTCTGACGTTGAGACAGGAGGAGACTTCCCGGGGAGAGAGGTACACAGGAGAATGAAAAGTGGGGAGGCAGGGATCACTCAGGGACTTCGAGTGTCTAAGGATGACCTTGTTTCTAGACATGAGACAACGGCTCTGGTGGGGATGGAACCCCTTCAAGGAACACCAAATAGCCCAGAGACTCAGGCAGCAAAGGACCCACACAAGGGAACTGTGGCCCAATCCTGTCCCCAGCCTTTTCTGAGAACCATTTTGTTGGCTAGGAGATGTAAGAGCCTCCCATTGTCACACAGAGAGTGCAGTGATGGGACCTGACTTGAAGGAGCCATGATACCCGCTGCCTTGTGAAGAGGACAGTGCCACGTGTCTGAGTAGTTTCTCCTCAGGAGGAGGATGCATTAATCCCATTGCCATCCTCCACTAGAGGGATCTGGCTCAGGAAGGTGTCTGGTGTCTGCATCAGGTGAGTAGGGCGGCATGAAAAGAGATGACTACAACATCCTGAGAAGAAAACACATGAGAAAAATATCTCTACTCAGACCCTACTTCGCTCTTCTAGAGAAGGTAAAGGAAGCAAGAGCAGGCCCGGGCTTCCCTAACCAAAGACCCTCAGACCAAGGGAAGCCATTTTCTAACCTGTTTGTTAGAAGAGCTAGCCAGCTTAGACACAGCAGGCTGAGGTCCAACACAGAAATGAATCATAGGGGGTTCCAACCGTGCTCTCTCAGAAGACCACCCTAGCTTCGGACTTTCAGATTTGTGTGCTTAAGACGCAGTGCCTGTACAAATTAGGAATCCAGAAAGGGCCCATGACAGAGGCGAGGGGAAGAGGCCTTGGGGAGGTATGATATGAAAGTGTGAACGGGGTGCTGGAGTTAGAGTGAGGATGGGGATGGGGGATGGGAGGAGGGGAGGGATGGGCTACCTAAAACTAAGCTCTCGTCTGTATCCACCCCTGCGAGGCTCAGGGGACGTGAAGGGGGAAAGAGTGGGAAGCATGTAGGGGCCAGAGGGTGGGGAGGAGTGCTTGGAAACTATCGCACTCATGCATGTACAAAACCTGCACAAGACCAAACTGGCCAGTAATTCCAGCATGAACCGGGGCGGGGCACAACACTAGCTGAGGACCCACAGCAACTAATGGCTGCTATACGTGCGTGTGAGCATGTGTGTGTGTGTGTGTGTGTGTGTGCGCGCGCGCACGCGCGCAGTCATTTTTCTTTGGATGTGTGTGTGGCTAGGTTGCACGTGCAGGCAGCACTAACTGGACTCTGGGTTATATTTAACATGGGATGAAGGCTGCTGGTGAGATGGCTCTAACCCTGATGACCTGAGTTCAAGTCCAAGGCCCACATCGTGGAAGGGGAGAACAGACTCTGAAAAATTGTCCTTGGACCACTACCTGTGTGCTATGGCATACGTGCCCACTACATACAAAATAAATAAATAAATGAAACTGCAATAAAAAATTCATTAGCCGGGCGGTATATGCCTTTATTTCCTGCACTTGGGAGGAAGAGGCAGGTGGATCTCTGAGTTGCAAGTTAGCCTGGTCTACAGAGCGAGTTCTAGAACAGCTTGGACTACACTGAGAAGCCCTGTCTCAAGACAAACAAACAAACAACAAACAAAAACTAGAAAAATTTTTTAAAAAGGATATGAAAGGGTTAGGCATGGTGGTGCACACCTTTAATCTCAGCACTTGGGAGGCAGAGGCAGGTGGATCTCCTTGAGTTTAAAGCCTGCTTGGTCTACATAATAAGTTCCAGGACAGCCAGGGCCATGAAGAGAGGCCACTGTCTCAAAACAAAACAAACAAAAAATGAAAAAATAAGACATGAAGGGGGACAGACATATATTGGGGAAGTCTTAGGGGAGTGGCAAGGAGGGGGTTGATATTATCAAGATACACTGTATATATGCACAGAATTGTAAAACTGTCAAAGAATCATTTTTTTTTTAAAAAATTACAGGCTCTCAATTATGCAGAGTGTCTTGGTGAGACTAACAGATGTGTGTATGGACGAGGCAGCCAATGGGTCCCAAGATATCCAAATGCCAGTCAACACACAGAAGCCTGTGTCGAGTCATATAGACCCCAAACCAAACAAGGAGGGGAAGCCATGTGGGTAGCTGCAGCCAAGACAGTAGCCCCCGCATGCCAGACGTGGCAGGGAAGAGGGAAGGTACAAGGTGAGGCTGTGG
Source organism: Microtus oregoni (assembly GCF_018167655.1). Lineage (NCBI taxonomy): Eukaryota > Metazoa > Chordata > Mammalia > Rodentia > Cricetidae > Microtus > Microtus oregoni. The sequence continues at coordinate 22,959,035 of NW_024543090.1, forward strand.
CTCACAGAGGCCAAGGATGATGAGCCCTCAAGATGGAGATGGCAGTATCTGAACTCTTGTAGACTACATGCTCATGGGGTGCTACTGAGGAGGGTGTTTGCATGTCATAGCTGACATTTGTTCCAGGGTAATTGTCCATGAACCCATCCCTTGTTAGAAGAGTAAAGAAGGGCTTTGACCATCTGTTGAGATATTCCTGAATGGCCGTCATTATGCCGGCAGTGGCCCTCAGCAAGTGATGACCCCAAAGGCTTAGTTCACTTGGGAACTTCACTTCCCTTGTGTTGGCTACAGTTGCAGGCTTCCCTAGAAATCAACTTCCAGTATCCTTTCTGTCTGGAGAGGCGGTTGGCTCTCAGGGACACTTTTGAAAGAACAGGATCCCTAGGAAGAGACCACTATCTTGGTCAATTACCAGTCTCAACTCAAGGCTTTGGAGAAGGCTGCAAACCATAACTACCCATTTCAGACAAAGGACATGGGTACCACAGCCCCTCCTCAGGTAGCGATGCATAAGGAGCCTGCTCTGGAGAGGAAGACAGACACTCACCACTTAATGAAGTGGACCCTCTTGTTTCCTTGAAGAACAACAAACCCGAAAGGAGTGAAGGCCAGAAACGCAGCATTTCCCGACACATCCTGTAATAGAGAAAGACTTCTCACTGGGGCACAGAGGTGCAGGTATAGAGGAGAAAGGGTGGAAACACTTGTTCTAAGTCAAGGGTGGTGGCAAAATCCTTTAATCTCAGCACTTGGAGGTGGAGGCAGGAAGAGCAGAGGTTCAAGGTCATCTTCGGCTACAAAGTGAGTTCAAGATCAGCCTAGGATGCATGAGACCCTTGTCTCAAAATCCAGACACCCAGGCTATCTTCATAGGAAAAGCAGGGCAACTTTTACTAGGTCACAGTGGGATGCGCAGGGCATTTAAGAGCACAAAGTCATAGCTTGAATTCCAGCCTTGCTACTTGCCAGATGGGCCTCAGAGCTTTGTATCTAGATGGTGGACGTGATAATGACACCAGCCTCAGCAGGCCAAAGACAATGTTACGATCTTGTGCATTGCTGGTGGGACTTTAAAATGGTATGGTCACTTTGGGAAATAGTTGGAAACTTTTTCCAAATGGTTAAATATAGAGTTATCACATAACCCAACAATTTCCCTTTGAGGTATATGCCCAAGAGAATTGGAACATGCCTATAGGTGTATGAATGGTAATGGTATAACTATTTGTAGTAGCCAAACAATGTGAGCAATCCAATCCAGCTGGAAGAGTAAAATGTTCATCAACTGATAGGCAAAAAAGCAAGCGGTAGATGGCGCACATTGAAATATTATTCAGGAGTAAAGAGGAAGGAGGTACTCACATATACAACACAAATGAACTTTCAAACACCATGTCGAGTGAAAGAAGCCAGTTGCAAAAGAAGTCACGTTGAATGGTTCTATTTATACATAATGTTTACAACAGGTAGAGCCACAGACACAGACAGTGTATTGGTAGCCAGGGCTGGAGGGAGAGGGAAGTGAGGCAGTGACTGGCAGTGGATATGATGCTTCCTTTGGGTCATGAAAATATTCTAAAATTAGGTGGTGGTGGTGATCGTGAACATACTAAAACCCACCGGATTGCACACTTAAAAGGGTAAATTTTATGATAGGCAAAGCGGGTGAGTGAGTGTGAGTGTGTGTGTGTGTGTGTGTGTGAACTATTACTTATCAGGCCTGTAATCCTAGCTACTCTCAAGGCTGAGGCTGGAAGATCCTAAATTAAAGATCTGCCTATCCTACAGAGTTAAGTTCAAGGCCAGTCTGAACTTAGTTAAAAAGCAGGTTGGGATACAGTGGTGGAGCACTTGCCCAGTGTGTGCAAAGCCCTAGGGCTGTAAAACAAGATGAAAAAGTATGCCAACAGAGGCATGGTATCTGAAATACCATGGGGTCAATACCTTGGAAGTTTAGATGAAGACATGGGAAGCAGCAACTGGCTGAGGGACCTGCAGGCCACCAGTCTAAGTGTGTCAGCAGCAGGCTTGGGATTTTGCTGAGCAAGGGGATGAAGATGCAGCAGAAAGTGTGGGGACTGGTGCCAGAGGGAAGAGGGTGACTAAGGAGCGTCCTTCCGCAGCTTCCTTGGGTAAGGCTCTGCTGTCCGGGTATATGAGTGATGGTGGGGATGGCTGGGGAACTTGGCCATCAAGTTGGGGGTTCTGTTTTCTCTCACCTTGAGAGCTTGCCACCCTGGTGGAGATACTTAGCCTGACTGGCCTTGGAGACAATAGATCCTCTGCAGGGCCAGTGAGCCTGGCCTCAGGGGAAAATGCATCTGCCTTAACGCTGCCTCATGGAGTCAGGCTCGCAAGTGTGAGCATCTGGGTCCAGGTGCCAACTGTTTAACAAATCTTTTGGACTAATGTGAATTACCACCCTTTCCTCAGGACTGGGGAGATCCAGTCTTGGCTGCGAGCACAGCACCATTTAACCCATGGGCATAGCGAACGGCTTTTAAAAGAAGATATAAGTCTGGTTCCTTCTGCAGTCACATGGCTGGGCTTCCTCCTGCCTCTCACCAGTGCTTGGAGGAGGATGAACAGCATGGGTACCAGGCATAGCACACAACTATGGTTCCTGCCGGGAGGCAGCAGGTCTAATTTGGCTAACTTGGCATGAACTTGGGCCAAGGCAAGTGGCATTTGCGGAGAGAATGCCTGAGGGAGGTAGCCAATGTCAGGAAGAGGGTGAGCATTGGGAAGCTTTCTGTCCCTGTGCAGGGTGGACCCAAGGTCAAGAGATGCAAGGGTAGAGTCCTCATTGTGTTTGTGCTGGTATAAAAGAGGTCACAGGACGGTTTAGCAGATACGGGATGAGACTGTGACATGGGTCGGAGGGGACATCAGGCTATGGTGAGGGAAGGACATGTTTTTGGGGTGACAGAAGGCATGGCTAAAGCCTTCGGAGACACAGGAAAAGGCCTAGAAGGAAGGGCAGCTAGAGGAGGGATGGGAGGGTCAGGCCTGGAGAGGGTGAAGGGTTTGTAACGGAGAAGCAGTGAGGGATCAGGGGGTGGGAGTTGGGGCGTGGGGGGCTGGGAGGGCCCCTGCTACCTTCACCCTTGCTAATACCTCAGCAATTGGGCAGAAAGGTGCCTGCGCCACAGGCCCATTGGGTCCAGTCTGGCTGCACTGCATGACTGTAGCCAAGGCCTTGAGTTTCTTACATCTAGGGCTGTTACCTCAGAAATTCTGTGTAGCAGGCGGCCATGTACACCAATGATGTGTCAATATGAGTATAGCTGCCGAGGCTGTTGAACCTCAGGCAAACCCTAACGTTTCACTTTCTCTTATTCGATACTGAGAGCTAAGGTTTTCTAGTTAGGATGGGTGTGGTAAGCTAGATCAAAAAGGAAGCCTTGGAGAGGGAAGAGCTGGATGATCATGGACCTGAAGTGAGCAGAAGGGAAGAGATGGAAGTGAAACCCAGCGAATGACATCCCTCTGGCGACAGCAAAGGCCAGGCTGCATGATCCAGACACCCTCAGGTGGCCTCCCAGAGAGGGCAGGGTTAGAGCTGTGGGGATGGCCTCTCCTGACAGGACTGGCTGATTTGGAACAGCGAGTGTCTTAGTTAGGGTTTCTATCACTGTGATAAACACCATGACCACAAGCAACCTGAGGAGGAAATGGTGTATTTCAGCTTACAACCCCATCTCTGAGAGAATTTATTACAGGAACTCAAGGCAGGAACCTACAGGCAGGAACTGAAGCAGAAACCACAGATGAGCGCTGCTTACGTTGTTGCTGCCCATGACTTACTCAGCCTGCTTTCTTATACAGCCTGGGACAGCCCTCACTTCCAGTGGCACTACCCCCCCCCCCATCAATCACTAATCAAGACAATACAGATTTGTCTATAGGCCAATCTTACAGAGGCATTTTCTCAGTTATGGTCCCCTCTTTTCAGGTGTGACTAGGTTTATCAAGTTGTCAAAAACCCAGCAGCTCCGGTGGTGAACTTGGAATAAATCCTGATGAGAAGCAACTAACTGCCAAGTGTGGCAGCGCACACCTTTAATCCCAGCACTCGGGAGGCAGAGGCAGGGGGATCTCTGTGAGTGCAAGGCCATCCTGGTCTATATAGCAAGTTCCAGGATAGACAGGACTACTCAGAGAAACATTGTCTAGAGGAGAGAGGAGGGGCAATTAATAATGGGACCTTGAAGAATTTGCTCCCAGAATACAGAGAGCAATTCTCCAAGACTTCCGGACCTACAGAGGTAGGTGAGAGTCATAGAAAGACCACCGTCCTCAGAACCCACAGCACTGATGGCAGCCACAGTGTTGGCTACTTGTCTCTGTCACACGAGCTTCAGAGTGGGACCAGGAACTACAGTGAGAAATCACATCAAGACTGGTATGAAGCACAAGCGGAAAGCCCTGGAGCTTTCTGTCTCTGGAGGAATCCATGTCTCTTCAGTCTTAAATGTCATTCTTGGTATTGGCCTGCGTGGTGGTCTGAATAAGAATGGCCCTCACAGGCTCATAGATTTGAATGCTTGGTCATCAAGTGGTAGCACTATTTGAAAGGATTAGGAGGTGTGACCTTGGAGGAAGTGTATCACTGGGGGTGGGCTCTGGGGTTTCAAAAAGCCCATTCCAAGCCCAGTGTCTGTCTCTTCCTGCTGCCTGAAGATCTGGATGAAGAACTCTCAGTGGGTTCTCCAGCACCATGTCTGCCTGTATGCCACTATACTCCTCACCATGATGACAATGGACTAAACCTCTGAAATGGTAAGCAAGCCCCAATTAGATGTTTTCTGTTGTAAGAGTAGCCTTGGCCATGGTGCTTCTTCACAGCAACAGAACAGTGACTAACACAGCCTGTCCTCAGGGTTTGTATGCCAAGTAACACTTAGCATGGCAGAGAAAGGAATGGAGACAAGGAGAGAAGGGTCTGGTTATTTCCCCCACAGGCTTCTGCCTCAGCAAGCAGGAATCTGCCTGCCCCCTTCCCATTGGCAGGAATCAGGGCCCACAGGACTGAACTTTTCCTGGATCTAGGAGGGGAAGGAAATGGAGCTTGAAAGCTTCACAGTTCCTTTGGCCACTCTGTATCTCCTGACAGGAAAAGGCAGTTCTCTCCTGCCATGGTGAGGTAAGAAAGTATCAAGTTTTCATCCTTGTGGAAAAAAATTAGCCTTGGTTTAGGACCCTGGCTGTTTCTCCTTTGCTCTGTGACTGACTTCTCCACACTCCAGCTGCTTCACTGGTGAAAGCAGGACAGTGACACAGACCTAGAAGAACACTCCAACTTGTTTCAGAGACAGCCTGACTGTCTTGGTGCTACGGCACAAACAACAGCGTTCTTGAGGAGAGGACACCAACTTCTGTTCATTCCCTCTTCTCCAGACAGGGCTCAGGTGGTCCAGGCTGGTCTTGAAGCCCTCTGTAGCTGAGGGTAGCCTTGATCTTCTGCTCTTCCACCTCTGCTGCCGAGTGCTGGGATTACAGGCTTGCCTCTATTTTTCTTTTTCTTTTATTTTAGAGAAGCTGTCTTTTTCTGTGGCACAAACCACCTCCAAACTTTCCATCTTCCGGCTTCAGACCCCAGAGTGGCTGGGATTATAGATATCATCATCCATGCCTGGGTTTACATATGATGATTTCAGAAATCATTTAGGTCTGTGTCTTCTCTGTATGTGAAACTGGTGGGGAGTCAGGCTTAGTCTTGCATAGAGTTCATCTCTGTAGAATGAAGACTGCAGGCAGGGATTGCAGAAGCATAGCCCTGAGACCAGGCAACACTGGTTCAGGCAGGGATTGAAGAAGCATAGCCCTGAGACCAGGCAACACTGGTTCAGGCAGGGATTGAAGAAGCATAGTCCTGAGACCAGGCAACACTGGTTCAGGCAGGGATTGAAGAAGCATAGTCCTGAGACCAGGCAACACTGGTTCAGGCAGGGATTGAAGAAGCATAGTCCTGAGACCAGGCAACACTGGTTCAGGCAAACCCTGAGACCAGGCAACACTGGCTCCCAGTCTCAGTGCTGTCCTCACCCGGAACTTCTGACACATTAGTAAGAACCTCCCTGGCACCTCCTAACTCCTCTTACCTTTTTTAAATCTGCACTCAGAAGTTTGGTGTTTTCATGGCAATATGAGGGTGAAGAGAGACTCCTGGCAGAGGCACAATGAAGATTAACAGAGTCTATGTGATGAGTGCCTGACACATATGGACTCTCAAGAAGTGGCACCACCAGGTCTAAAAAGGTTGGACATCCATGATGGAGCTACTCCCCTTACTCCAACCCCCTAAGGCCTTAGCAAGGCAGCCCCATCAGAACCCACAGTACTGGCTTTGAAAGTCCCAGGGCAAACAACCAGCCTCAAGGCTAGACTGAACGGAACAAGATGGTAACTCCCAAGTTTGGAAAGGAATCAGGGAACAGATATAGTAACAGGTCCTACTCTCTTTTCCAGCAGCTGTAGTCTTGGGCTTCTGGGGCTCCTGCCAGGACCTGGGGGGTGTGGGTTGTGGCGCAGTTGAGGATGGCCCTGTACAAGGTTGAGACTTGGCTGTTCTGGCTCCCCAGCCAGGGTCTGTAGGAGTCCCTCCTTCTGGTCCTAGGACCAAACAAGGACACTCCGGCAGACGGAAACCATCAGCACGCATAGGACCAATGCTAGCTTCTTAATCAGTCCAGGAGAACAGAGCCCAGCCAGCACATTCTGCCCTCATTTAATTATCAAAACGATTCCTCTTCTGTCCTCCCCGGGGCTGCATGCCCCAGATTCCCTGGGCCCAGTAATTGCCTCCCTGTTAATAGAAATCATCAGTATTTATTACACTGAGCGTGCCAGCTTCTTCCAGCTCTCCTTGCAGCAACATTAAGGGGAGTGCTTGGGAGCACATCACTCAAGCGAGGCTACTTAACGGTAAGAGTGAAGACTCTGAATTGCTCTCTGCCTCGGAGGACCGAGGAAACATGGCCAGGCCTGATAAAAGGATCCAAAGGTCATGCGTGGAGTCCACAGTGGGGCCCTGACTTGACCCGGATGAGCAGGAGGCCCAGGTCTGGGAATGTGGGAAAAAATTCCAGCTAGGTAGCTGCCTTTCCCCTTTCTCCAGAGTAAGACTCTCAGGCATCACTCCTATATGGCTACACAATGTTGGAAATGAACTGAGTTCAAATTTTTGCTCTGCCTCTCAGGGCCTTGTGGACTTTGGATTTCTAGTACACCAACTTTCTTTCTTTTCTTTTCTTTCTTTCTTTTTCTTTTTTTTTTTTTTGAGTCAGAATTTTTCTGTGTAATAGCTATGGCTGTCCTAGAACTCACTCTGTAGACCAGGCTGTCCTTCAACTCACAGAGATCCACCTGCCTCTGCCTCCCAAGTGCTGGGATTAAAGGCTCGTGCTGCCACCACCTGGCTGCATCAACTTTCTTTTCTGTTCTTAAAAAATAACTTATTTATTTTTATTTTATTTGCATTGGTGTTTAGCCTGCACATATGTATGTGTGAGGGTTTCAGATCTTGGTATTACAGACAATTGTTAGCTGTCATGTGGGTGCTGGGAACTGAACCTAGGTCCTCTGTTAAGAGCAGTCAATGCCCTTAACCACTGAGCCATCTCTCCAGTCCCTGTATCAACTTTCTTATCTTTAAAACAGGGAGATTAGCACCCACCTACTGAAGAGTCGGTGAAAACTACCATGAAAGAACTCACTAGCTCTAAATGGAAGTGGGCTATGCTTATTCTCTCCTCCCTCAGTTGAGAATATGACATACGGGATTGGGCCACACGCAGAGGACAGAGGCTGGCTCCTTCTTGTAGCCTCTTCAGACTCCGGGTGCCCATGATGGACAAACTTGTCCAAGCCAAGGCTGAGTCAGGAGTTCATGGTCCTGAAGTGCACATGAATTTAGTTTGGACACCAGTCTGGCTGTCACTGTCCATGGCTGCCAGACCATGGCTTCTGTGGACAATAACAGAACTCCTACCCACCTTCTGTCAGCTGTCATGCTCAGGGCAGTGCCTGCCTACTGTGAGTGCTGTGAATCCTACCTCAGCCAGTCTCACGTGAGGCCTCAAGGGGACTGGACTCTAACACTGAGGTGATCTGGCACCTTCTAATGACCACGCCTGCCTTTAGGTCTGTGTGTGTGTGTGTGTGTGTGTGTGTGTGTGTGTGTGCATGTCCCCCTCACCCTGTGTGTGAACTTCAGAGCCTTTTTTTGTGCACAGGGAAGACTGCAGTTCTGCAACAGCTGTGTTTGTTTCCGAGGTCTTAGGATGACCTACCAGCTCAAGGACAAGTTCCTGCACACCCCTTGCTTTCTTACTCACGGATGCGAAGAGTGGAGGTCAGAACCCAGCAAGGCCCCAACAGCTGATGAGGACTGGAGCTTAGAGCCAGATGCCCCCCCCCCCCCAAACACTTCTCTCCTATGAGGTCCCCTGCTGCCTGCTCGGGTGCCTAATCCATTGATAGAATGGCTAAATGATTTTTTTTTCCAGAGATGATGTCACCGTGTAGTCTTGACAGACTCACCAAGATCCACCTGCTTCTTCCTCCTAAGTACTGGGATTAAAGGTGTGAGCCACAGGCTAAACGTGTAGCCCAGGCTGGCCTCTGTCTCTGCCTCTTCAGCATGTCCTACCAGTGTGTGCCATCATGAGCAACCTCAACTACTTTTGTTCTCACAGGTCACATTTAGGAAGCCGTGCTAATTCTTTATTTTTTAATATTTATTTATTATGTGTACAATGTTCTGTCTGTGTGTATGCCTGCAGGCCAGAAGAGGGCACCAGATCCCATCACAGATGGTTGTGAGCCACCATGTGGTCGCTGGGAATTGAACTCAGGACCTTTGGAAGAGGAGGCAATGCTCTTAACCTCTGAGCCATCTCTCCAGCCCCCTAGCCGTGCTAATTCTTATATCACCTATAAAGTCTGTAGAAGTGTGTGGATGTGCCCCCTGACTCCTGGCCCTGTATGGCAGTAAGCTGCACAAGGGACAGGGAATTAGGTGGGGGAGGAGGCTTGCATTCCAGAATGTCCTCCAGGCTTTTATTACTTCATAGGCAAAATAAAATCACCTCACCAGAGCCTCACCCCTGTGCCTTTCGTTTTCATTGTTTGTTATACACTGGATTGCATCAGTTCCTACAAATCCAGATGTTGAAGTCCTAGCTCCAAGCGCTGGGAATGTGACCATCTTTAGAGATAAGGTCTTTATAGAAATTAAAATTCAGCCGAGGCTTTGAGATTGAGCACAACTCAGTTTAACTGGTGTCCTTACACAAGGACATTTAGTATTCAGGCATCTGAACTGGCCTGCCCTTGGGGTCCTGACAGGATGTGTTCTCAGCTGTAGCCACTAAGAGCACCTCCTGTGCACATTCGCTAAGTTCACTTTTAAAAGGGCCCTGCCTACCTCCCATCTCTCTCCCTCCCTCCTTCCCTCTCCCTCTCCCCCTCCCTTTCTCCCTCCCTCCCCCTTCCCCTTCTCTCTCTTTCTGTCTCTGTCTGTCCCTTTCTTTCTCTCTACTTTTCTGCTTGTATCTCTGTCTCTTCCCCTTTTCTCTCTGCCTCTCCTTTTCTGAAGCTCCTGTCCCCAGAGGCTGGTCCCCCCCTCCACATGAACTCTGTCAAATTGCGTCTTTCTCATGCCATTTTTTTTTTTTAAATTACAACAGCAGAGGGGAGATAATGGGCAGACCCAAGGTAAAGGAGGATTGCCATCATCAAGTTGAGACGGGTTGGAGCAGATCCTTCTCTTAGGGACCTCAGAAGGAACCAGCCCTATCAGCACCATGGGGTCACACTTCCAGGCTCCAGCACAAAGGCAACGCGCTGGCATGGTGGAAGCCACGCTGCAGCCCCAGGAAAGGGACACATCAACTTTTCGGTTACAGTGCCCCTTCATCTGCGAGGGAGAAGATGCCCATCTTGTTCTGCTCTCACTTTTAGAGCTGCTGATACTACAGCCCCTCCAGTAACAGAAACAGGACATAAATGAGGCAGAACAGAGGCAGTGGCTGACCAGCATGGCAAAGCAACAGGAGCGTGAGCTGTAGTGGGAGGAAGTGGCCAGAGCCAGGACGTGCTGTGGGTCTCGCTGCTTGCAGGGTGAGCTCACCAAACTCATCTCTGAAACGCCAGGAGCGTGTGGCAATTACAGGGGTTTCCAGGCACAGCATCCCTGGTGCGGTCCAGCTTCACCCTCCCTGGTGCATAATGGAATCAGATGCGAATCCACTGCAGTCCCACGTGGTGACTCACGCCACTCTAGTCAATAGAACCCACTCTTGGGAAGAAACTAGATTATGGGTCAGTAAAGGGCGGGCAGTTGCTGAGTGACTGCCGATTGTTCCCTGTGGGGAGCTCTCCACATGCCCTCTTGATTCATTTCCACCAAATTACCCACAGCTGCCAAAGCAGGGCACTGGGTTTGGCTTTGCTATTTAGATTACCTTTGCCTGGGCTCCTCTAACAGTGATGTGGCAGTGACGGATCTGGGTGTGTGTGTGTGTCTCGACATGGCATGGCAGAGGCACTCCCGTACACCCAAGGGCTGTGGATACAAGCACCCCACGCCTTGGTAGGGGAGGCACAGCTGGTGAAGTCCCTCTTGGGGGAGTCTTACCTTACATGGGTGAGGGTCCACTCCGTAGGTCTCTAATGTCTGTGCCTTTCTCAAGAAATTCAGCTCTGATGTTGCTGGTGTTTGACCACTGGAATGAGAAGGAGATGGTCTCAGGGCTCCTGTTATACAAGTTCCCCAGGTGTGAGCTCCTTGTTTGGAAGTGGCCAGCTGGGCAGGGCCCGACTTTCTGGTGGAGCAGCCGCAGTACCCAAGAAGCTCAGTGTTTATTTGTAGTAAGAAGGCTTCTTGTTGGTTCCTGGCCACTTAGCCCCGAAATAATCACACAGAAACTGTATTAATTAAATCACTGCTTGGTCCATTATTAGCTCTAGCTTCTTATTGGCTAATTAGATCTTAACTTAACCCATTTCTATTAATCTGTGTATTGCCACGAGGCTGTGGCTTACTGGGAAAAGTTCCAGCTTCTATCTCCAGTGGGGCTACCTGGCTTCTCCCTGACTCTGCCCTCTTCCACCCAGCATTCAGTTTAGCTTTCCCCCGCCTAGCTAAGTTCTGCCCTGCTATAGGTCCAAAGCAGTTTCTTTATTCATTAATGGTCATCACGGCATACAGAGGGAAATCTCACATCATTTATTCTATGCAGTTGAACGGTCACATACAGCTGAATCGAGGAATCAGGTTTAGCCTATCTTGCCAGGAGCAATCTCTGTAGGAGAGCCATCTTCAGGCTGTTAACGTCTAGGGGAAGAAGGCTATGTGGACATTTTCTGCGCACACTGTCAATATTTTCACTTGGACCTTGAGGGAGGCTTTGCCATCTCTTCAAGCCTCAGCCTGGATGGGGGATGAATTTGCTACTCTCACGGGGAAGAGGCTTTAAAAAAAAAGATGTGATCAGGGGCCACACACTTCCACTTTTCCATAGTGCTCTCTTGCTTGCTTGTAGAACCAACTTTAGAGATTCAAGTCTAAGGTTAAAACTCAGCGGGGGGCTGGAGTGATGACTCAGTGGGTGGGAGCACTGGTTGCTATTCCAGAGGACCTGGGCTTGATCCCCAGTACTCACATGGCGGCTCACAACCTTCAAGAACTCCAGTCCCCGGGGATCTAATGCTCTCCTCTGGCCTCAAGAGTGCCCTGCACACACACGGTGCATAGACAGAACATCCATATGCCAAATAAAAATAAAAAATTAAAAAAGCAAAACAAAACTCAAAGTGCAGCAGGCTACATAGGGGGTCAAGCAGGCTCAGCGTGAAGAGCAGGAAGCGGTAGGAATGGCTCTGAGATTGCGGTCTTCCTGAAAACCATGCGAAGCCAGACATGGTGGTGTGTGGTATCTGTAACCTCAGCACTTGGAGGTAGAGGAAGTGGGGTCAGGAGTTTAAGGCCAGCCTTAAGTGCATAGAAAAATTTAAGGCTAGCCTAGACTATATGTGCTCCTGCTAAAACAACAACAACAACAAAAACAACAACAACAAAAAACCCCAAAACCAAATCAAAACAAATAAGCAAGCAACCATCATCACCAAAACCCCAAAAGCAAACGCAGGACAAGCAGTGCTAGCGGCTATGAGTTCAGTTTGTCGTCTCAATTGTGTGTGTGAGCTCAGAGGACGATGTGCCAGAACTGGTTCTCTCCCTCCACCGTGTGTGTTTTGGGGATGGAACTCAGGATGGCAGGCTTGGCAGCAAGTGCTGGACTATCTCACTGGCCGGATATTATAAATAATTTTTTTTTTAAGACAGGGTCTTATAATGTCTCTGGCTGGCCTCGAACTCACAGAGATCCGCCTGCCTCTGCCTCCCAAGTGCTGGGATTAAAGGTGTGCAGACCATACCCAGCTGAGGCTGTGGTTTTAAATAAGTCAGAGATAATGTTTTTATGGTAATTCACAACACGCAGTACTGCGGAGACAGGGAAAATACATCTGTAGGCTGGCTACTGGCCACAGCTTTCTTGTCTGTGAGCTGACATGGACTGGCATACAATCCTGCTGGTACCACTCCCTTTCTCTTGGTGGAAAGAGAGCACAGGAACAGAGGGCTGGGAGAAGCAGGACAGCGGTTCTCAACCTTCCTATCCCTGTAACCCTCTAACACAGTTCCTCATGCTATGCTGACCCCCAACCATAAAATTATTTTCATGGCTACTTCATAACTGTACTTTTGCTACTGTTATGAATTATAATATAAATCTCTATTAAGCGACCTATGTGAAAGAGTTGTTTGACCCCCATAGGGGTCGTGATCCCCAGGTTGAGAACAGCTGTGGCAGGAGACGCCGCCTGGCTTCCATACCACACAGCTCTCCATGTGATAGTACAAAAGGAAACACGCCGGCTCTGGCCATCTGAAGAGGCCTTGGCACAGCTCTCTTCCCGCCTGCCTCCTGGAACGTGTACACGAAACCACCCTGGGGCCAGCGGTGGCACTGGCTCTGGGCTCTTCTGCCTGCAGAGCCCTGGAAAAGCACACCGAGTGTGAGGTTGTAAGGGCAGCTTGTGAAGCCGTCAGCTCTGACGGCTGGCGGGCAGGAGCCAAAGTTGCTCATTACTAAATTTATCGTCTGCCCAAAGTCATACGTCAGAGCAGGAAGCAAGCCCACCCAAGCGAGAAGCAGGCCAGGCTCCCTCCGGTGTCCCCTGAAGGGGCCACTGTCTCTCATGCTCTGAAGTCAGCCTTTGTACTACTTCTGGAAAGTAGATCAAGAAACAGCCCACAGCCTGGGCCCACAGGAGCTGTCAAAGTCGCAGAGAGGGAGAAAACTCGGGCATTTTCACACTATGAAAGCATGGCAGAACCCGTGTCTGCAGGTATCGGGGTGAAGGCAGACCCCTACATCTACCAACAAACCCCAGATGCAAGGAGTGTCTTCATTCCATGTCTGAAGGAATCCACCCCTTGAAATCCATTAACCTCGGGGTTGCTCATATCTCCAGGGTCCTAACAGGTGCCACCATTTCTTGAGGAGTCCCTTGCCTTGAACTAACTTTCTGCAGAAATGTCCCCACCACTTTGATATCTTACCCTCTGGACAGCAGGCATAAATCCGTGCTCTCTGAATGGGAGCTCACAAGCAGGTCTGTCATCCCGATGTTTAACCACAAGGGGTCACCATTTCCCTAACAGTGACAGGACCGACCATTGGGCTCAGCACTGAGACTGGAAAAACCCAAGATTGCAACCCTGATGAGTCTGTCTGGTCACACCGGACTCTGACGATCTGTCTGCAAACGCTGGGGCAGCTTTGGGTTATGTTCATTCATAAGCATTTAGTGAGATGAGGGTTTTGGGGGCAAGATCATGGTGTGGTAGACTCTGGTTTAAGTTCAGAGCTCTTAGAAGCACCCCACTCCTGCTCCAGTCCTTCCTCAGAGCAGGAAATGCATGGACCTTATCACAAGATTAAATATTTGTAACGAATATATTCCCATTCTTATCCACTGCCCAATTTTCAATTCTCTTGCAGACACAGAGAGTATGGGTTTATCATCCCCACAATACTCTTCCACGAATGATTCAAGCTGTCACTATCATTGTGGCTTTCCTCGTCTTGCTTCTTTTTAAAGTACCTTAAAAAAATGAACAAAACCCACAAGGAAACCCAGAGTTTTGTCTAACTAGTATACTCAAAATAAATAAAATTAAAAATAAACAAAAGTCTTCATTTTAAATGTAGTTTAAATTTCATCTCTTTTCTATGTTGGTTAATACATTTTTTTGAATTATTGCTTAATTGTCTTAATAAATCCAAAGTCCTAAAAGTTAGGAGGAATTGTAACCTATTAAAATGGTGACCCAGCTTCTTGTTAGTTTATAGCACACAGACCTTTGTTTCAGGCACCTTATCTGCCCGGGAAACCTGTGTTCTCGTGTTGATACGCGAAGTAGAGCCCACTCTGCCACTGCGCTTTAAAACCTCTCTGCAGAAAAGGCCATTGAGCGTGGGTGAAAGGCTGCATCTGTGCTGTTTATGGTTCTGTGTAATCTGGGTCGGCTAAACCCAGCTGAGATTGCGGGGCTCTGTGGGCATTGGCTATTGCATCCCTGGTGCAGGGGCCTCAAAGCGTGTTGATGCTACTGACTCTAAACCATAGTACTGCATGTAAGTCAGCTTGGCCCTGTGCAGTTTATCTTCCATTCAGCACAGCTGCCCAGCCTCTGAGATCAGGCGGGATAGGCTCATTCAGAATGCTATGGTCATACACTGCTCACTGGGAGGAGGCTGTGCCATCGGGGGGGTCCAGGGAAATGGGACATCCCAGGGTCACCAGTGCTTGGAGCTTTACTGTGTCTGAGCAAGTCTCTGAGAGCAGAGGATGGGGCCAGGAGCTGTGTGCTCAGTGGCCAGGGTCCCAAGGGAGTGTAACGCACCTGAGTTCAGTTTTGTGAATCTCAGCAATTTTCTTTTCCAGTTTCTCTGAATGCTTTGGGAAAAACTGGAACTTGGAGCTGTAGCCCTCAGGGTGCTTTCCTGGGTCGTAATCCCCAATCTCCGCTTTTCAAAGGCAGGAAAAAGAAAAAAAAAGAGATTAACACACAGCTCAGAGGCCAAACACAGGCAGACACTGGCAAGAGAGCAGGCCCCCAAGGAGCAGATGTGGGTCTTTTTCCCCCTGCTGTGTACAACAGGTTGACATTCAAGTCAAAGCAGAGACAGTAGAGCTGGCCCTGGGCTCTGAGGTCACTAGTAAATTTGCAATAAAAGAGCAGAAGCCTGTTCTATGATCCTCAGTGGTGCAGCCACACGGGAAGGCTTGGGAGCCATGCTCGGCTTGGTAGCAGCAAACAGTGAGCTTGGTCAGAAAGACAGGACCTCCTGTGCCCCAGGTTGGGTACCTGAATCCCATCCCGAAGATTTTAGTAGGACAAGAGAAGTTGCTGACTGAGTCTTGATCCTAGTTAAGGACTCAGCCCTCACACGCGGAACCAGATGAATACATTCAGTGTTCAGGGCGGGCTCGCCAGGTGGGCTTGCCACTGGGAACATGGCTATGACCCAGCGACCGAGTGCAGGGGCACCAGATTCTAAGGCTGACTTTCCAATGCTGTGCCCAGTGCCACGCCTACAAAGCTCGTCTCTACGGCTGTGGGATCTCTGGGAGCTCTATGGACACCATCTTTCCTCAATGCTCTCCCAGTCAGAAGTCAGCTTCCTCCACATACAGTGCCCCACCCGAAGGGAAACTCAGAAAAGAAAAGAGGAGCTCCTGGCAGCTTGCTGGCCGTCCCCCCTTCCTTCTCTTAGAGCGCCAGAAGCTCTTCAGCTGAGGTGGCATGAATATTGGGAGGAAAACAAGGCCTGGGTCGCAGCTGAACACACCACTCTGGGTTTGTGCATTCCACTGCCAATTGTGGCTCCTTCCAAGTTACTCGGGGCTGAGGGCGGGAGTGGTGGATGTCTGGAGCCTCAAGTCCCGGGGAATCTAAGGCAGGAGGCTCACCTGAGCCCAAGAATTCAAGACCAGCCTGGACAGCGTAATAAAACCATATGTCCAAAACAAAACAAACAAATAAACAAAAACCTAACCAAACTTCAAATTCTGTGGCAATTTCTGTTGTTTATCGAGAGATCTCATTCCTTCAAGGATGAGGGACCTTGAACCTTGAGATCTTTGCTTTGATTTTATCTGAAAAGCTTCAAGGAGGGAAAATACTGATATTGGCTACCAATACATTTTGAAAAAAAAATAATTTGATATAATTATCAGGGTGGACCTGATGAAAAGACTAGAGTTTAACAGTACAGGGCATCTTCCTCTTTCAAAAAGAAGGGGGACTCTTTAGGTACCTTAGGCCGTACACGCAAAGGCTGCGCTTCCCATTGGCTGGTACTGGAATGGCTCTCTCAGAGCCGGAGGCTCCCCGCCCCCCCAATGGGCTCACTCTGCTCTCTTAGCACTGCTCCAATACTTCTGCTCTCAGCAGACTCTCCTCAAGTTGCTTCTGAGAGTTCCCTGATTCACAATCAAGGGTTCACATTTTTAATGGAAGCGTCACGGTTTTAGGCCCAAATGATCCCGTTGTTAATGACAATTTCAGGGTGGAGGACTAAGAAAATTCCGAGGAGTGGCACTTGAATGTCCTCAACATCTTATGAGAGAAGGGTATGACAGGTCCCACATTTCACAACAGGTTCCCACGGCCACTCTGGGAATCGGCAGCAAGAGGCTCGACTCTTCCGAAGGAAATGGCTTCTCACTTGAGAACCCTTGAGACACTGAGCCCTCTCGGCGGAGAGGTCTACACAGCAGATGCCAGAGGCCTACCATGCCTCACACCTTGGCGATTTGCACGAGAGGGCCAGGGCGAGCCATTCTGAGTGTTCTTCAGCCGCACAGAAACACTAACGTGAAAGGAACAGGGTAAGTCTCTGGAGGCCGAAATGACTCCAGGGGGCTAGCTGTGACACCTTGGGGGGCAGAGGGTCTCTGGGCTTTTTGGCTCTAGACAACCCAGGCCAAATCCTTTAACTTGCTTCAAGTTAGAAGCTGTTTTGATCTAAGAAGTCGTCATCTGTGGTAAATGGGATAATGTAATCAGGACTTAGCGTGAAAAGCAAATTTATCCTGTCCAAAGCCATTACCTTGAAGGATATAGGCTGCTAACAAGGCGGCATCCGATGTCTTACAGAGGAGACGGCCATGGTAGAGATCCCTTTTGATCTGCAGGAAGACTAAGTACCTGCGGAGAAAACAGAGATGAAACCGAAAGGATTGCTCTGATTGCTTTAAAGGCAAAAATATGTAATAAAAGCCTATCAGAATCTTCGTCAGGGCATCTTCCCTACATCAGTTTTTTTTTTTTATACCGTAGAACAAATACATTTCCCTTTTCCTTGCAGACTCTCAGGTACTCCGCTTTGAACTATTAATTGTTTAAGGTTCAGATCAAAACAACCTGTCCGTTTTCTCTCTAGCTCAACATAGACATATCACTCCCTGGTAAGCACTTCCCCCTAACTCCTCCCCATCCTTATCCCTCCATCCTTGTCGCCCCTCTCCCCTGCCACCAAAGTGCTGGCATCTGGAGGGAACCAGCCCCCTGCCAGTGTGATACAATCAGGAAACACTGTGCTATCAGGGATGCGGAAATAGGGCCTACCTGGGTCTTCGAGTGGAATGGTGGGTGAGGGGAAAAGAATGGCTTGTTACTTTAAGCTAAGGTTGATGGTACTTTGTTGGGCAGCCACACATGACTATGGCATCCCTGGGAGAGCAAGGAGTCATGGAACTATAGCAGAAGGCCCTTCCGTTCCACCAATTTCCACCGGCAGAATTTAGGGCCTCCTTGGATAACCAGTTTCCTCTGGTTTATATTCAGTCTAAATTACATGTCCAGTTAATCATGTAAAAATGCCCACAGAGAGAGCGCGCCATCGACAGGGCAACTTTTGGAGGAAGTAGGAGTGAGTGCTGGGCTTAAAGAATGGAGAATCAGTCAAGGAGCAATCTAGCCCCTCCTTGGGTCTTGCTACTCCAAGCACAGCCCCCACATCAGCAATATTGGCATCATTTGGAGCCTGCACCTTTTTTTTTTCTATCAAGATCCTCATATGACTTGCATATAGGAGGCAGAGTCCTACGAAATACAAAAGAATCTCCGTGACCACATCAATACGCGGTACCTCCCACAAACCAAAGGCCACGTGAGGATTTCCTCCTGGGAGTTTGTAAGAGCCATTCCCCTCCTCAAACAAACCCACTCAGCCCTAACATTTGTCAAGAAAAGCTGGCGCCATGCAGAGTGAATAATTACGATGGATCTATCAAATCCAGCTTGCGTGCACTCTGCTTCCCACAGTGAAATGCCACACGGTGAGTGGGAGAGGCGAGCCAGCACTTCCCTGCCTCTCACTGTTCCGACTCCCACCTTCCCCAGGTTTTGGCAGGATGCGGATATGGCCTTTGCCCCCAACTCATTGCTCACTTCCTGGGCTCAGATTCACATATCATTCCTGCTTTCATGGCCTGCTCTTCCACGACTGAAAATCTGGGACAGGATATCCTGGATGGAAGGCGATGTGTCAAACAGCACCCACAGATCTGGATGGTGATTCTCTATGTCACAGACAGAGGAACAACCCCTGTCCCCAGGAAGGCATGTCAGAGGTACTCCTGGGGTTTCTCTAGAGTTTCTGACTCCTGCTGTATGCCGAGTGCCAGCCTTCCTCTCATACAGGACCGCTGCTTTGCTACGGATGGGCCTGCGGCAGATGTCTAGGGCGAGCTGGAATGTGCACAGTTCTCTGAGGCTGGGAGTCCTTTGGACTCCTGATTATAGGACAGCTGTGGGCAGCGCGAGGGGAAGGCTATCGACACTCTCAAGGACTGCCGTGGCACGGAGGGAGGCAAGGATGGGCAAGTTATAACCTAAAGAAGGCATGTCATTGGAGAGCAGGAGGAAATGAGCTCACTGAAGGGCCCTCTGACGTCTTCACGAGGTCCCCCTTGATTTTCCGCCACGGTGGTGTCCAGAAGGTTTTGGGTTGACATGGTGCTGGAACTGTATCCCACAGTCCTAGTGTCATTAGACCTGCTCCTACGAGACTCTGCTGTGCTCTCACCCACAAGGCCCCTGCGGGGAATCTTGTTGTGTGAAGCTCTGTGTGTTGTCAGATGAAGGATCAGCCTGCCAGGCCTGCCCAGCACAGCCAGGTGCCATTGCTTCTCAGAACCAGAGTTAAGGAACAGAATTCCCTTGACTTATGGCTGAGGAGACAGATATCCAGAGATGTGACCTGACTTGGTTAGTGTTACCCACTAGTCACAATTCAGGCCTCTGATTCCGGACCCAGTACTTTTCTACCCTGTGGTAATTCATTTAGCTATCAGAGGAGAGAGAATTGCCCTAAATTACACACACACACACACACACACACACACACACACACACACACACACAAATTTTTTATTATATATATTAGATACACGGGCTGGAGAGATGGCTCAGTAGTTAAGAAAGCTTGCTGCTCTTTCAGAGAACCTGAGTTCAGTTTCCACAAGGCTGCTTATTACTGACTGGCATTTCAGTTCCAGAGGATTCCATGCCCACTTCTGGTCACTTCTGGTTTCTGGGGGCATTACACACACTATTTTTTTTTTTTTTTTGAGACAGGATTTCTCTGGGTAGCTTTGGCTGTCCTGGATCTCACTTTGTAGACCAGGTTGACCTCGAACTCATAGAGATCTACCTGCTTCTGTTTCTTGAATGCTGGGATTAAAGGTGTGCACCACCACAGCCTGGATATACACACTAATTTGTAAAAGATTTTATATTTTATTTCTGTGTGTGTGTGTATATTTTCTGTGTGTGTGTGTGTTGGGGTCAGAGGGCAGCTTGTACGAGTTGGTTCTCTCCTACTCTGTGGTGCCAGGAACGGAACTCAGTACTGCGGGTTTGTCAGCAAGTGCCTTTGCCTGCTGGACCGCGTGACTGCCTCCACCTTGTTTCTGAGGCAGGGCTCTCCTGCTGCTGCTGTGCTGCTCAGGTGAGCTAAGCTTCCATCCCTACTGCTGTGCTCTCAGGTAAGCTTCCATCCAGTCCTCCCCCTCTCATGTTAGCAGTGCTGAGCCTGGGGTTTCAGACCTCAGGAATCTTGGGTCACTGGGGTTGCTCGGCAAGCACATTTACCCACTGAGCCATCTCACTGGCCTGTGGTTTTTTTCTTTCTTTCTTTCTTTTTTTTTTAAAGCTTTGTTTATCTCCTTCTGTCCTTCACAAGGCCAGGAACCTCACAGGTACTATAGAAAACACCTGAGGGCAGAGGACACGGAAGGCAGTTAAGTCCTCTCACAGTTATATACAAAGGAGATGGGGGACTATGTGGAACAAAACACTAACGGTAGCAACTCTCCATGTCTGCCCACACAGCGTGCCCTGCACACTACTGTTGCACACGCACTTCCTCAGTCACGTCTCCAGTAACTCCACGAGTAGTAATTCCCATTTCTGTTCCATTTCCACATACGAGGAAACTGAGTGCTGAGAGGTACAGCCGCTAGCCTTGTCTCAGAGCTAAAAAATCAGCCAAGATTTGATCCATATCTTCCCGATACCCTAGCCAAGGAGGACCCACGGCCGTGCTTTCTAAGGGAATCAGGTTTTGCTGGAACATGGCCTTGCTCACTCATTCATGCATCATCGATGGCTGCTTCCGAGCGGCACTGACAGAACCGAGCCGTTGTGACTGAGACCATATGGTTCCGAAAGCCCAACACACGTACTTTCTGTCCCTTTCCAGAGAGCCTTGCCAATCCATGTCAGCCTAATGGAGGCTCGGAGACCATTCACCGAGAGAATAAATGACTGGGCCTCTGTGTGCTGAAGCCCACATCCACCCACCCACCCTTCTGGACTCCTCCACCCGCTGGCGTGTGCCAGGCCTCTGCCTCCTGGTAAGGTGTGGATGTGCCCGTTTCCTTCTGACGCTCCATTTCTCAGAGTGCATCCACCTGCAGTCCCTGGTAACAGCTAAATGGGGTCTAGCTCTCCATTTCTTGGCACCATTAACAGTCTAGACAAAAAAATAAGTCATTTATTATTTAAAGAGAAAAATGACAAAGGAAATTAATGAGGACTTGGAAACTAAATTTGTCCTGTGAGAAGGACCAATGGCAAAGTGAAGCAGAATTCCCTTTTTAAAAAAAACCCGATGCTCAGTTTCTTTTTTAGTATTGATTTATTTTTATGTGTGTGGATGTTTTGCCTGCCTATGTCACTGTGTACCATGAATGTGCAGTGTCCTCAGAGGAGGGTGTTGGATCCTCTAGGACTGGAGTTCTCACTGTGGGTGCTGGGAATTGAACCCGGGTCCTCTGGAAGAGCAGTCAGTGCTCTCAACTGATGGAGCCTTCTCTCCAGCCCTCAAAGAAGAGTTCTTTACTCTCCAGCTCATCCCCTCCTTAGCCTTGCTCCACAGCGATGGTTGAGATGGCAGTGAAATTTAGGATCGAGATTGCCAGGGGAAAAAAGATGACACATTGACAGCTAAATTAGTTTGGCACAAGGTGGGCTGTTGAGATGAAGGGCTCAGAGCCAGCAATGAATTATGAGTACTGAGTGAGGCTGGGGCAGGTACCCACTCTCTCAAGATCAGTAGGGATGTGAATGGGAAACACGGACCTAATTCCATGGCTTCACAGGCTGTACCAGGGAGGGTAGAAACCTGCAAATCAGGCTGGGCACCCCACAGTTGGTACTACCCACAATGTGAGAAAACTGCACTCTGGGGAAGGAAGGCCGGCGAGGTAAAGATGGAGAGGAAACTGTCTCAGGTGGTTCCTGAGGACGCATGCAGATGGCAGAGGTGCTGGTTGCCCTTGCCACTGTCCTTGAAGTCTGCTGACCTGGTGAGAGGTTTGGTCAGGATCCCAGTGCTACGTTGACATGGACCATGTAATCAGTAGGGACACACTGAGCCTTCGCTCTGTGCAAGGCTTCCAGGGGACCGGAAGCGTACCGGGAAATAGAAGACCCTCCATTGGGCATGGTGACAGGCTGTAATCTCAGCACTAGAGAAGTGGACATAGGGAATTGTGAGTTCAAGGCCAGTTTAGGCTCCATAGTGACATTCTCAAAAGAACCTAAGTCCAAACCGAGCCTTGTCTGTATTTGTTATCCAAAGTATCTGTGATAATAAATGTTTATTTTATTTATATGTCTAATTATTTGGTTCTGTGAGCCAGGGTCTTTTTGAAAGTAAAAAGTTTAAATAGTTCCACACAATATACAATATATATTTACCATATTCACCCATGACTACATCCTTCCAACTTCCTCTGGGTCCACATTTAAGACACAGTCTTAAATAAGCCTGATTGGCCTTAAATTCTTACTTTCTTTTTTTAATTTAAAAAGTTTTTATGTGTACATGTGTTTTGCCTGTATGTGTGCCTTTGTACCAGATGTGTGCTTGATACCCAAGGAGGTCAGACAGGGCATCAGATCTCCTGGAGCTAGAGTTATAGATGGTTGTGAGCCACTATGTGGGGGGCTAGGAGTTGAACCTGGGACCTCTGGAAGACTCTTAATCACTGGGCCATCTCTCCAGCCCCTAAATTTTCTTTTTAAAAAAACATTGATTTTTTAAATATTTCTCTCTCTCTCTCTCTCTCTCTCTCTCTCTCTCTCTCTCTGTAGGTGGTGTGTGTGTGTGTGTGTGTGTGTGCATGTGTGTGCATGCATGCACATGTGTGTTCAGGTGTCTTTGGAGAACAGAGGTGTCAGATCCTCAGGAGCTGAAGTTACAGACAGTTGTGAGCCACCTAATGTGGCTGATGGGAACCAAAAGCAGGTCTCTACAGAGCAATGTGTGCTCTTAGTCTCTGCACTATCTCCTTGGCCCTGACCTCATCTTTTCTACGTAGCCTTCTGCCTCCATCTCCCAACTGCTGGGATTATGGGCATGAGCTACCACACCTGGCCTGAAATGTTTGTTTGTTTTTTTAAACAAAGAATAAGGAGGAGGATGACTATGATGATGACAAAAAGGAGGAGGAAGAAGAAGAAAATGAGGGTTGGAGAGATGACTCAGTGATTAAGAGTACAAGTTACACAATCATGAAAACTGGCATTTAGATCCCAGCACCCATATTACAAGCCAGTCTGCTTGTAACTTTAGCACTGAAAGATCTGGCGGCCTATTTTTGTCTCTGTATGTGAGCAGGCATGTACTCACCTATACACTTGTATATATTATACTCGTGTATATACACTCATGTGTGCACATGCACGCACAAATGCACACACACACTAATTAAAACAAACAAAAAGGAGGCCAGCAAACTGGTTAATCATCTCAATGATTTTCAGAATTAGATATTACTCTCCTAATTCTGTGAGTTATCCAAAGGTCAGTGAGGGTGAATAATGTATGGCCAAGCCCTGCAGTCAGGAAGGAACACAAACTGGACTTGAGCCACCAGGTCTATGTGGCTTCTTGGTAGGGGGTCAGTATGTTAATACAATTGGACGATGAGCTCCTAACAGCCAAGAAAAAGCGTTAGAAAGTCCTGTGTCTAAGGGCAGTCACCAAATTACTAGACCAATTCCTTTCAGCCCTACTGCTATGGTAAAACGCTGCAGGTCCCCGAGTGGCGGCAGCGGGCAGTGGGCACCATTACACCTACTGCGCAGCCAATGGCATGGAGATCAGGCAATGCAGGAGGTGGTGGGAGGCAAGGAGCTGGCTTTTAACAAAAGTGCTAAATTTGGCCGGGTAGTGGTGGCACACACCTTTAATCCCAGCACTCAGGAGGCAGAGACAGGCAGATCTCTGTGATGTCGAGGCCAGCCTGGTCTACAAATTGAGTTCCAGGACAATCAGGGCTACACAAAGAAACCCAAAAAAAAACAAAAACAAAACAAAACAAAGAGTGTTAAGTTTGGTCTGACCTGGACATGAGTGGACAGGGGCTGCTGCAGCACTCTCAGCAGGGAGAAGGGGGCTCAGGTCATGAGAGACAGGAGTGCTTTGTCAACTCAAGTTGGTAAACATAGCGGCCCTGTCTCCGTGGACCTGTCTGAAACTTCAGGCTGCACACTAAGATGGTGGCAGTCACTCTCTCTCGTGAAGATGACTGGAACCCACAGTTCTCACTCCCACATCACTGTCCTCTGTGCTTTAGAGCTGGCACACAGCTCTGCCCACGTGCAGGAGGCCTTTCTGGTCTGGACTCCAGAAGATTCTCCTCCACCCACAGTGGGCTCCACGTGAAGCCACTTGCTCACCTCCCTGACACCTTCCTTGTTTTCTCTATACTACTTCCTGTTTTCTCTGCACTACTTCCTGTTTCTCATCCTCTCTCCCTTTCCTGATTTCCCTTTGGAGAGAGCCCTCCATTCCTTTCACCAGATATCAAGTCAGCAGCTTGCTTTTCCACAGTAATGAAAAGGATTCTGCATTCCCTCTTCTATTGTTTCTCTGGGATTTTAAAGCAGTTCAGGATCCAGAACAGATCTCGAGGCTGTATGGGACAAGTGGGCTATATGATGGCGATCACCTCTTTCCTGACTTTGCTTTCTCTGAGGCAGTGGGGAGGGTATTAGAGGTGTCAGTGCCATTTCCTTCCTCAATGGTCCCACCTGCCACAGGTGAATATCAGGATTCTTTCTGCTGATGACAAAATAAAGAACCCCAGCAGCACAGAACTTCTGAACCTTGTCATGAGTCTGGTTTAGAAGCACAAAGCCCTGGGGAGCTGGGCCGATCCTATTCACGGACCCTCTTGCAGGGTGGCTATGGGCTAGAGGCTTTTTCTCTTTCTCCAGGGGACAAGGGCTCACAGCACACCTGCCCCAGAACACGATTCCCACAATGAAGAAAACTTCAAGCATCTGCTCCAACAGCATGCTAGGATCTACTCGCTTGGATCTAGAGTCTTAATATTTTCCACCCTGCCTTCCGTGCCCCACCTTGGTATTTCCCACGTATATCCTTTGGGCCACTGGAGTCTCTTTCCAAGCCTGAAATCAAGCAGCAACACAGCCAGCTCCAAAACCATCAGCAGAGCCGTATCACAGGCAAGGGAAAGAAGGCCTTGAGCAATTAGTTACTTCAGATCCCTCCTAGAGTGAGCGATTAGAGACTCACAAGAGGGAGTTCCTGCTGCTCCACCTCCAGAGGCGGGGCGCAAGGGAAGTGGGAGGCAAGAACACACAGAAACAGGCTCTCTCTAGGAAGCATCCTCCAAAGAGACTCAGGCACGTCCAAAGCCACAGTTCCCACCCTCCCCCACGGGCCACAGTGGCGGGGGTCCGCGTGCCAGCTTTACCTGGTTATCTCTTCCTTCAGAGCAGCAGGGTCTGCAGGGTAGAACTTCACCCGGAAGCACATGGTGAAGGGAGGCTGGGCTGCAGGAAAAGGCGCCTGTTAGGAGAGACCCTCTCAAGGAGACAACTGTGCTCCCCTCCTGGCATGCATAGGCCCCTGAACCATAAAGAAAATAATCCCTTTGTGGGGGCTAGACAGAAGGTTCAGCATTGGGAGTGCTGGCTGAGGACCCAAGCTCAATTCCCCGCACCCACATCTTAGTTTGCAACCATCTGTAACTCCAGGTCCAGAGGACCTGATGTCTTCTTCTGGCCTTCTTCTTCTGGTATCAGGCACACATATGGTGCACATGCATACAGAATATGGACATAATCCATCCATACATATATACATTCATGTAGGCTAAACTAAAAGACCCTTTTGTGGATAGGGTCACTATATGTTAGAACAGTGGCAAATTATATATGTAGACCGAGTCTTACTATCCCTGGGGTTTCCGCCCATCCTCCCATGGTAAAGCTTAGATTCTTTATGAATACTCACATCTCAATTGCTTCACCACTGACTTTGTAAACTCCAACCAATGCTGAAACAGAGAACACAGACAAGACGACCCTCGTGAGAAGCAGGGTCCATGTGAAAACGGTCTTATCTGACTGAAATGGCGAGAAGAATGCAATCTGCCTGGAGGAAAAGCAACCCCAGAGCTTATGAAGAGAGGTTGGGAGAGGGAAGCGGTGTTCTGAAATAAGCATCCGTGATGGACCAGCTGTGAAGGGGAAAGTCGTTCCTGCTTCAGGTGCCATTCCCAGGCTTCCGGAGACACCTCCCAAAGCAGGGTGCTGGAACTTTGGGCCCTGTTCCTGGCAGGCCCACAGGCATGGGTGACTAAGCATGTATGTATTGTGGGCTTAGTCCTGTTCCTGGCAGGCCCACAGGCATGGGTGACTATGCATGTATGTATAGTGGGCTTGGCTTGAGTAAGGAGCTGCTGGACCTAATGTATGGTACGCGTCGTGCTAAATACCAGCTTCTTTTGGCAAAGCAGGAGGGTGGAGGGTGTTGGTGGCAACTATAACAGTTTTGACAAGAAGAGATTTCAGAGTAAAGAGAAACTAGAGATGGCTGGTATATGCTTCTTTTTCCCCCTGAGAAACAGGTAGGCAATCTTTGTGATAATCTTTCCTGGCATACTAGGGTGGTGAAAGTCTTTGTTTCTTGTGATAATTATCTGTAACCAATGTGTAGTACAGTATCCTGTCTCCCATGGGTGTTTATGGCTAGAATCTAGATAACACTATATTTTTCATTCTCCCTCATGACTCTTAAGTTTGGGGGAAGGCAGCAACGAGACCATTCTAAATATCTCTCTCTTTCTGTGTGTGCCATGTGAGTGTATGTGCCCACAGAGGCCAGAAGAGGGCTTCAGACACCTGAAAGCTAAAGTTAATGGTGGCTGTGCGCTGCCAATGTGAGAGCTGAGAATGGAATTTGGGTCCTCTGGAAGAACAGGAAGCACTCTTAATGGCTGAGCATCTCTCCCCAGCTTCAACTTATTGTAAATCAGTTTCTCAAATCTCTGTGGGTACTTTATAAATTTCATTACTGATGATTGTTGCTTTGACATTAAGCAAGTAACTTGCCGGTTGGTAGACAGAAAGATGCTATTATTTGGAGGTTGGCCGCTGGAAGGTAGCTTAGGATGCCAGCTGTAAGTTCCCTGAGGACAGGAATGGACTTGTTTGTCAAATAATTACCAGGGCCTAGCACTGGGCAAAGTGTAGTTGTGGAATGGGCAGAGATGGGTTCCTCAGTGCCCTCTTTCCTGGCTACTTCTGCTTAGTCTCGGCAGAGATTTTCTACAGGAAAGTAGCCCAAGCCATTCAGACAGAATCTTGGCCTCTCTCTGTTCCCAGCTTTCACCTTCTGGGCCGGGCTGTGGGTCATGTAGTTAATGGGCCCACTAAGAGCTAGTTCTGTCAGCTCCACATGGTTAATCTGGGTTGACAGTCTGCTCTCTTGCTTCCTGTGATCCAAGCTCCCAGGAGGCTGGCAACTTATTACATCCACTCAGCATGGCTAAGAGGCCCTTCTCACATTACACGGCCCGCCGCAGCTCTGCTTCGCAGAGAAGCCGAGGCAAGAGGGGCAATCGCACAGAAGCAGCTGGAGCCTGGAGCCATGCCCGCGAAGGTGCAGGAGGCCTGTCTGGTTCAGAGCATGATAGGCCTGTACAGCGAGGAGAACACAGTATACCTCAGGGCTGCAGTAACAGAACACCCTACACTGACAGGTGAGACAAGTAAAAGAAGAGAGAAATGATAAGGAGCGGCTCAGACCTGTGGTCTGGAAGGGAAGATGAGCGAGTTACAAAGAGGCTCCTCCCCTTGGCAGTAAGGAGAGCCGGCCTTCCTTTGGACTGCCTGAGAGCTCAGGAATGGGCTGAAGTTGGAGAAAAGTTGTCACAGCTTGTCTGAGGGGCTTTAGGGATCCAGGGGAGAAAGCTCGAGATTGTCCCAGCAATATGGTGACAGCTTTTTGCAGACTGAGTCCCAGAAGGAAAAGCAAACTGATAATGTGAGGTGAGATCAGGGAAAGAGGCAAGATTCAGAGGGAGATAGATCCAAGGGGAACAATCTTCACACCCCGAGGCTTGGAAGGGCACAAAAAAGGTCAGAAGAAGGGCAGAGGCTCAGGCTGAGTTGCTACAGCAGGGCACAGCATGAGGCAGCTTCTCCACAAGAGAAGGGCGGGGAGGAAAGAGCCCCAAGACGCTCAGTGAGCAAGCGGGAGGATGGAGGAGAGCTGCTGAGACCACCATGGAGCCCAGGGGAGGAGGTGTGCCTCACACCTCTGGGTACCTCTACCACGATTAGTGGATTTATTTTATGAGGAGAGCTGCTGAGACCACCATGTAGCCCAGGGGAGGAGGTGTGCCTCACACCTCTGGGTACCTCTACCACGATTAGTGGATTTAGGTAATGTCTTCACAGGCCGTTTAAGACCTCCCAGGACTCACAGCTCTCTGTAGTCCATGTTTCTTTCCTGAGGCACAGACTCACCCCACTCTTGGGCTACCGTGTGACGTCAGCATAACGCCTTGGAAACCACACAGTCTACAGAATCAGACAGCCCTCGCCACTTACCTTGGCTGGACAACCTGTCTTAATCTACTCGTCTGGAATCTCATCACTTGCCTTAAGGACTGCAGGGTGGAACATGCGTGGAACTCTTGGCTTAGCACCAGGTACACTTGGTGCTCAGGCTACACGAGCCTGCAGCTAAGCTTAGTGTACAGCAGACTCTCCAGAAAGGCCAAACGTGTCTCCTCTTGCCCAACTGTCTTGTGTTTGTCCTCCTCTAATCTTGGTCCACTCCACATACATTGTGTTTCTCCTCGAGTACAGCCTGACCTAACTGAAAAATTCAACAGGACACATTTTGTCTTTTGACTTTAGGTACCACAAGCTCTGGGGGAGATGAGGCCTTATATATGCTCTCCTCTTTTTTTTTTTTTTTTTTTAAAAAAGAGAAAGCTTAGCTCAAACAAACACTGTATGTGCGGTGCACGTGTGTGTGTGTGTGTGTGTGTGTGTGTGTGTGTGAAACCCACTATTTCTAGAGAATGGGCACAAACAGCAGCGAGGACAGTTTCTTGTTATCCAGGCACTTTGTGGCCTCACACTAAGGTCCGGAGCTAAGGGCAGCATGTCAGAGGGCCAATCTCCAAACACTGATGTTGCTCACAGCTCAGCCAGCCAGGGAGGGACGAGTTAAATACATTAAGAGTGGGGTCAGGGCTAGTCAGAGGAAACCCACATGGTAGGTATCCTAGAGTCCTTTAGAAAACTCACATCTTTAGTTCACAACCCTAAACATGACCTAGAGGACAAAGTGGCGCAGACAACCAAAGGACAAGCAGTATTTGACTGTGGCACGGTGAAGGGCACAGCCACCCCGCAGCCGTCATTCTGGGCAGTGCTGGGACACTGTGCCTTCTCGGTGTTCCCCTGGTAATAGCAGAGACAGCCCTGTTTGGAGCTGTCAAGGAAATCCTGGACCTAAGAAGGAGGGTCCTACAGCATTTATGCCTTTTTGTAGGATTTGCGATGATGTCTTTGGAGAGTGGCAGATGAGCTGGGTAGCGGGTGAGTGAGCAGGAGCATACAGCCTGCCTGTGGCTACACACTTTCCCACTTCCTAGGGATGGCAACTCGCGCAGCAAGCCCATCGTCAGCAAAGGGACGATGAATCAAACCTGCAGAAACGCAGGTGTCTGCCGGCTGGGAAGGCGAAGGTGAGCATCGAAGGCACCACAAGTGATTAACACGTTCCTTCAGCAAATGCTTACTGAATGCCAACTGCATTCTAAGCCCTGCACCAGCTCCACGGGAGACAAAGACGGATGAGATGTAGTCTACCTGCTCCCTCCTGGAACGTCAGCTTCTGTGGGAACAAAGGCCTTCATAGCACAGTGCAAGACGTGTACGAGGGGAGGAACCAGAGGGAATAGGGCCCAGAGGGGAACACACAGCAGGGCCAGGGAAGACCTTAAGTACGACAAGCTTTGGGGTGGAGAGATGGTTCAGTGGTTATACATGCTTGTTCCTCTTGTAGAGGACCCACGTTCAGTTTCTAGCACCCCTGTCAGGAAGCTTACAACTGTCTGTAACTTCAACTCCAGAGAATAAACATGCTCTTCTGGCTGTCGAGGGCATGAGCATACACTTGGCATGCACACACAGATGAACATATATACACATAAATAAAATAAAAACAGGTCTTCAAAAAAGAAAAGGGGGGGGCAGGCAGTGGTAGCACACACACACGGGCCGGGTAGTGGAGGCAGAGGCAGAGGCAGTTGGAGCTCTGTGAGTTTGAGGTCAGCCTGGTCTACAAAGTGAGTTCCAGGACAGCCAGAGTTGTTACCCAGAGAAACTCTGTCTAGAAAAAAAAAAAAAAGGAAAAAAAAAGAAAAGAAAGAAAAAGGGGTAGTCAGGAGAAAACTGGAGTGTGGGAAAATGAGAAAAGGAGAAGATGCCTTGGCAGGGGCACTGAAGGCCTGAAGGCTGAAAGGGAGATAGGGCTGTCGGAGTCATCTGGCTAGACAACAGAGGGAGAAGGCGGGCTAGGGAAGTGATGCTGGGGATGACGCAGGGGCAAGGGAAATGGACGTGCTCCTGCCTGAGACACCTGTTAGGCTCTAACCATGGCAAGACTGCCTGAAATTCAGGGCAGCCCACTTACTGGAAAGGAAGCAAGAGATGCCCATTATGTGCACAGGGCTCCAGGACCCCAACACAAGCCTACCAGCTACATCTCTAGTGACATCCATGTGCAACTGTGAAATGCCAGGTTTTCTCAGCTGAACTCTGGTTCAGGTGACTTTCAAGTTCAGTGCTATGCTGTGAAGTGATGACACCAACTACAGGGTCTGGCTGGTCCCTGACTCCTGAGGCTAAACTTTGAATGAGTCACACACAACCAAAGACTCCAGACCTATTAACTAGCCCTGTGCTCCATTTGTGCTTTGAATTTTGACTTACCTGTAGGGCCATATTATACAGGTCCATATTTCTACATTTTATGGCGGCCAGAATTTCAGGCCACAGTTTGCACCTGCCACACAGGAGGTGGTCACCTGGCCTTTTGAGACAAACAGATGCCATCCTAAACAAAGGGTCAGGATACACTAATGTCGCTTTGCTCCTTTTTTGTAATTCTGAAGATAGCCTGAAAAGAGATGTTAATTCAGTCTACATGACAGAGCAGGCATAGATAGGAAGATGTGACAGAGTGGGCATAGAAAGGTGTGGACGCGACCACAGTCACTCTCCTGGCTACCTAGGAAACCGAATGCTAATGAATTTTCCCCTCAGTTTATGTTTTGGTATAAAAGCTGTTTGGAGAATAAACACAGGTGAATTTTCAGGATGTGAACTCAGGATTTCATGAGGGATCTCTGAGAAACTACCTCCCGATAAAGCCATGTGAGTTGTGTCTCTATTCTTCCCATGCCTCCCCTCTGGTCTGAGAAGTAATTTATGGTCCAGGCTGGTTCAGACTCTGACATAATGGTGCCTGGATGTGGGACTGATTGGTGAACCCCAAAAAACATGGGAGAAGTGACCAGACGTCCGGAGGAGAATGTGAGAAAAAATTGCACCACAGGTGGATACGTGAGTACTGAGTGCTCAGAAATAGAGAATAGAATTTAAAGAAGTGCACAGACGAGGGAAATTTAAATTAGGAGTAAAAATGTGTAAATAATAAGTTATATATATGAGATAAGGAAAGAGTATTCACTTATGTATGTTGATTGCTAAAGGAAGTTAAAGTGGAGGAGAAACAAAGGTAGAGATATTTAGAATCTGTAAGCGTGATACAACTTTTATCACTGCTAAATGGGTAGGAAAGGTGAAGGAAAACACGGCATTTGGCTCAATAATCGCCTAGGTTACCGCTGAGATTGAGGCGCCAGGTGCAGGCGCAGTAGCCAGCTGAATCTAACCCACCTGTGGGTGAAAGGCAAGCAGGAGACAGAGTAAGTTTGGAGAGCAAATTTAACCCCACACAGTCAGCAGCCCAGAGTTGGCCAATAGAACAGAGGAGAGGATTCAGAAATTCTCCTAACTTTATGATTACAAGTCAGAATAAAAAAGATAGTAAGAATTGGCGCGGCTCCACCTGCCAGAGCTTGTGATGGCATGCTACGTTCTCAAGGCAGCTACAATGGCAGACACCAGAGAGCCTGTGAACGAATCAGCCACTGACCTCTGATGGGACTTTTAAACTTAAAAAGCGTGGCCTGCACCGCCCGGTCCCTAGTACCCAGAAAGGCAAAGCCAAGCTGTGGACTGAGGGAGCAAGTGTCCAGCCCCCTACCGCATGGGTCTGCTTCAACTAGGAGCAGACAGGCAAGTTTGCAAAAAAGTAGCCTCAGGGAACTGCAGTTTCAGGCCAGTAAAAGGTCTGTAAAAAATAAACAGGCAGGTTAAATATGCTTCTTTTTTTCATTTCACAATTTTGCTTCTTTGTCAAAAATCTGTAGTTTGTAGGTGTGTGGACTGATATCAGTACCTTTGGTCTTCATATCTGTTTTTATGCCAGTATCACGCTGTTTTCAGTACTGTGGCTCTGTAGTGAAGTTTAAAGTCAGAGATTGTGATGCATTCAGAAGTTCCTTGATTGTACGGCATTTTAGGATTGTTCAGGCTATCCTGAGTTTTGTTTTCCTTATCAAGTTGAGGACTGTTCTTTTGAGGTCTGTAAAGAATTCTGCTATAATTTTAATTTGCATTGAATCTGCAGATTGCTTTTGGTAGCTATTTATAAAGGGTGATGTTTCTCTGATTTCTATCTCAACTCATTTATCATATGTGTAGAAGAGATGCATTTAGGGTGTTTTCAGATTCTGGCTATGACAAAAGAATTCTGCTATGAACATAGCTGAGCACATGTCCTTATGGTTGAGCATCTTTTGTGAATTGCTGAGTTTTAAGGTAGATTGTTGCCTAATTTTCTAAGAAATTGCCACACTAGAATCCAAAGTGGCTGTGCCAATTTGTACTCCCACCAGCATTGGAGGAGTTTTTTCTTTACTCCACAGTCTCTTCAGCATAAATTATCAGCAGTATTTTTAATCTTGGTCATTTTTACAAGGATAAGATGGAATCTCAGAGCTGTTTAGATTTGCATTTCTCTAATGGCCAAGGGTGTTGAGTAATTTTTAGGTGTCTTTCAGTCATTTTAAGTTCATCTGTTGAGAGTTTTCAGTTTAGGTCTGTACCATATCCCATGCTATAGGCTGATATTATGTCATGTTGACTATGTCCTTTGCTATACAGAAGCCTCTCAGTTTTAGGAAACCTCATATATTAATTGTTTCTCTCAATGTCTGTGCCACTGAGACTGTAATTTAGATGTGCCAATGCATTCAAGTGTACTTCTAACATTGTAGAGATTCAGTGTGGTTGGTTTTATGTTGAGGTCTTTGATTCATTTGGATTTCAGTTTTGTGCATAGAGGTGAATATGGAACTGTTTTCATTCTTCTACATGTTGATGTCTAATTAGGCCAGCATCATTAGTTGAATATGCTTTCCTTTTTCCATTTTTCTATCAGTTAGGCAGACTTGCAACTTAAGAGGAGCATAGTTTACAAACTTCTAATTAGATATATATTGGCTAAAGCCTTAATTATAATATTCTTATTGGGAGATCTTGAGCCACTAAGTAAAATTCTTAAAGGGAGCAATGAGCCAGTTTCCAGTAGAGAGCTTATAGGAGCTGCCAAACAGGCACTCAAACAGGTGGATTATAGATCAGCAGGTAGAGTATATAATCTGCAAGTACATTATATTAATTTTGATTAAGCCTTAGCAAGCATGTATATTAAATACAAAACTTATCCTACAGCAGTTTTATAAAAAAAAAGAATGGTTTTTATGACTACACCTTCCCATTTTGCCAGTTAAGATATTAAACTCTTAATTTAAAGCAGCAGCTTGTCTAATACAGAAGAGCAGGATGGAGTCCAGGAGATGTTTTAGCAGAGAACTGACTATGATCAATGTTTCTTTTACTAAGCAATAGATTAATTAATAATTTTAAGATAGTGATTCTTAGACAATTGTGCTCGCTCAATTTAAAGGCCAGAGTAATAATCTTTTCCTAGCTGATTGTTGCTGCTATTCGCACAACTATATTTTGCTAATGTTATAGCTAAAGATCCCTGGAAAGATGTTATGCTACAATTTTACAAAAGACTCTTCCAATGGAAGAACTGCATATACGGTTAATAATGAAAAGAAATTGTGGAGCATGCCATGGCTCCTTGAAAACAACTTAAAAGGATAAATGTTGCAGACAGATCTGGCATGGTGACACCAAGGTGACCTTTACTAAGGCAAGGTGAAAAAGCCCTTGCAATAAATTATAAAAAGACCCGGCCTATATTAATTTGGGGTCAAGGATGTGTTTGTGTTTTTTTCACAGGAAGAAAACAGAGCTGGATGAGATGACTGCATATCAGTAAAGGAGTGGCAGACCCGATGACATCGTAGCTGATAAGACCCCATAGAAGGGTCAGAATGAAAGGAGTAGGAGAGGGGCCTGTGGTCCAGTCTTCCCCGCCGCCTCCGAGAGGAGTCACTGATCATGGGATCTCCACTCTGTACTTCAGGGTACCATGCTGCTCTGAGGGACAGATGCTGAGCTGCTTCCAGACACTGGGGACACACAGACCCAGAGGCCCTGCTGCGTGATGACTACAATTTTCTGCAGTCTGAATCCTGTTTGCTTTGGAGCTGAGATGCAGGCTGAACATCTGACTGTTTTAATCTTTGGGACTCAGAACTCATCTTCATTAAAATATTGGACCTGAGAACTAAGACCTAAGCTTTCCCCTCAGGGAAAGAAAGACTCAAAATAAGGAATGACTGAAGCCCATCTTCACTTAAGAAGGGGGCAGCCTAAGGGTTTAACTGCTGCTCAGAGACTGGAACTGGTATTTGATAGCAGCAATGTCACTGAACTCTGATCCATCAGCAAAGCTTTTCCTGTCTTTTGATTAATATGGATTTAAGAAAATTGTGATATGTTAAATTATGGATTTATTATTAATTCCCATTATAGAATTATGGTATTGACCTGATAATGTTTGTAACTGCTTATAAGATGTTGAGGAAAGTTTGTCGGGCTCTATAAATGTTTGGATTTAATTGTGGATTTATTGTTAATTATGGTATTGACCTGATAATGTTGGTAACTGCTTATAAGATGTTGAGAAAGGTTTGACATGCCCTGTAAATGTTTAGGTTTAATGTATATGTTAAGAATTTTAGATTTTGATACAATTCAAAATTTAAGACATGCTCTAGACCAGCTGAAGAAACATTTTCAGCCAGGCAAGCTTCCTCTCCTTTAAATAGAAGACTATAGTCTTTAGGAACATGATTATTCATAAAACATTATGATTTCTCCTGACAAGAAAGCATGGCTCCACGACACAGAGCCCAAAAGTATTTCTCTCCCTTAATCTCTTTTCTTTGCAGAGATCAGCAGTCAGTGATGGGTTTGAAGCTTCTCCTCCCCAGGTGCCTAAGACAGGAGCTCGTATAAAAGATGCCTGGTTTCCAAAGATGGGTAGGTTTGGGTAAATGGAGAAATCTATGCCTAAGACAGGTGCGATAATCTGTCCTGTTGCAGAAGTACAGGTTTTATTAAAATTAATAAGAGACAGTGGATTGTAGGGTCATATTATACAGGTCCATATTTCCACATGTATGGTGACCAGAATTTCAGGCCACAGTTTTTGACCACACAGGAGGTGGTCACCTAGCCTTTTGAGGCAAACTGATGCCATCCTAAACAAAGGGTTAGGATATCCTAATGTCACTCTGCTCCTTTTTTGTAATTCTGGAGATTGCCTGGAAAGAGATGTTATTTCAGTCTATGTGACAGAGCAGGCATAGATAGGAAGACGTGACAGAGCGGGCATAGAAAGGTGTGGACGCGACCACAGTCACTCTCCTGGCTACCTAGGAAACAGAATGCTAATGAATTTCCCCCTCAGTTTATGTTTTGGTATAAAAGCTGTTTGGAGAATAAACACAGGTGAATTTTCAGGATGTGAACTCAGGATTTCATGAGGATCTCTGAGAAACTCTTTCCCGATAAAGCCATGTGAGTTGTGTCTCTATTCTTCCCATGCCTCTCCTTTGGTCTGAGAAATAATTTATGGTTCGGGCTGGTCCCAGAGCCTGACACTTACCCGCTGCTTATCTGGGTCCACAAAACGAATCCCAAAGTAGTCTTTTTCAAGCAGGTTCAGGTGGTGGCAAAGGAGGTCAAACAGGTACTGGCCTTTGGCATCTCTCTGCAAAGAAAGAAAGCTCCATTGGGAAATGCACGCTCTTCAGGGTGACTTGTGCATGTGTGGCATAAGAGGTGTGTGCATGTGTGTGCACACATATGCATTTGTGTGCAACTCTTTAGAGTGAACTGTGTGTGTGTGTATGTATGTGTGTGTGCATGTGTGTATGAGTACATCTGTGTATTGTGTGCGTGTGTGTTTACATACACACATGGAATCTGAAGCTCACTGACTTGGCCAGACTGGGTGGACAGCAAGCTTCTAGCACTGTGATAGCTCGCTTTTGCTTTTGTTTTTATGATTCTAAGGATGATTTATGGATTGCATGTGGACATGAAGGTAGTGTACACCCGGAAGTGTCTTCCACAGTGTCATGTTTCACATCTTCTCTGGCATTTGGAGGCTTTTAGCACCTGGGACAAAGCCAACAATTTCCTACCACAGAGATATCAGAATTCTTGAATTCATCCACAGTTCTTCATCCCCATTGCCAAATTCCATAGGTCAAACCACAGCTGTCCTGCAGCTGGAATACTTCCTGAGCCTTCTAGTGCATTCTCTTTTCACTCTTGCCCTCCCTGCTCAGCCCTTCTTCACACAGTAACCAGAGTGATCATGACTTAGATATCGTGCCTTGTTTGCTGAATAAGACAAGCACAGACTAAGCTACTTAAATGTACAAAAGAATATGCTATAAAGTTAGTTTCTATCCCCTCCGAGCCCCCATGGTCTTCCTAGGATCAGCCTGCAAACAGACTGTTATGTAATTGTCTATATATAGGTACATCTATAAGTATGGATATTGCCTCTTTTTAGTTATATATACTGCATCATATATAAAATGCATTTATACATAATGTATTTAAAAAGAGGCATACATACCCTTCCCTCATATATATACATATATATGTGTATATATATGTGTGTGTGTGTGTGTGTGTGTGTGTGTGTGTGTGTGCATTCCATGGTGAATGTGTGGAGATCAGAGGACAACTTCTTCCAGGAGTCAGCTCTCTTCTCACCACATGAGCCCAGGGACTGAAACCTGGATCATCCAATCAGGCTTGGTGGCAGGCCCCCTTATCTGCTGAACAATTTTGCTGGCCCTTAAAATACATTTATAACACATTTGCCTCTAGTACTGGGGATCCAGGGGCTCACACGCGCTCTTCCCCTGGGCTTCACTCTACACCTCAATTATACATCCCATTTCTTGATTTTTTTTCAAACCCTTCTATAGTAGTCCACACAGCTATGTCTCAGAGTTTTCAACCACTGTAAGCAGTCTAATGGACCTAATGTTATTCACCCAGGTCACATTAATGGAGACTCTTACTAATTTATTACAAGCAATGTGGCAGTGATCTTTAGTTACACTACTCACTTCTGCTTAACCCACTCAGTGTCTTCCCAACTCTCAGAATAAAGCCCTAAGTCTGGCCAGGGCTGTAATGTCCTACATAGCCTAGTTCTTGCTTCTTTCTGAACCCACCAAATCTCTCTCCACCCCACTCTGACAACAGTCTTCCTGCCCCCGAGCAGGCTGAAGTTCCTTTGCTCCTGCGCCTTTGCATTCCTGCTTGGGACACAATTCTCATAGCTCTCCTCGCCCTGCCATTCTGAGGTCCTGGTGCCAAAGCCCCTCTGCAAAGGGCCTTAGGATGGCTGCGCCTGAACTCTGCACCTTGCTTTCCTATTTATGTCCCTGGTGACACCCACAGCACTTCGTTATCTTGCTGACTTCGTCCCTTCTTTCTCTCTCGCCTGCTTCTTTTGAGCACCCTTCCCCAAAACTCAACGCAAGGTCTTAGGCAAGATGGGCAGGGCTTTATCGTATCTGCTGAATAAACTCTCAATAAAGAGAAGGTAGTCTGGCTGAAAGGTTACATAAAATATAACTCAGAACTTCTACTTCCCAGGCCTGTCTGGGTACCCTTGGTAAGCCAGGAGGAGAATGACTTACAGGTCACTGTAAGTCATATCTGGAGCCCTGCAAAGCTTCTGTCTTTGCAGCTGTCCCAAGTTGCTCTGCAGCTCACCTCAGATGCCCTTTGGTACACTGACCAATTGCCAATGTCTTACAAGTGCCAAAGACCTTAACCGGTGACATGGCCTGGTCCACGGGCAACAGAGAAGGGCCTGGCCCTGCTC
The DNA here is from genome assembly GCF_018167655.1 of Microtus oregoni. NCBI lineage: Eukaryota > Metazoa > Chordata > Mammalia > Rodentia > Cricetidae > Microtus > Microtus oregoni. The sequence continues at coordinate 22,997,443 of NW_024543090.1, forward strand.
CAACAACAGGTACATTATTAAGATTTTCATGCAAGGCTCATTCTTCACCTCCTCTCTTCTGCTGGCTTACCCTACACTATGGAAGATCTAGGGCGGGGTGCTACGTCTTCCAGCAAATGTCTTAAGGAGTTTATTCTTGCCGAGGCTGAAAGATGAGTACCTGGCACTTAAAGGAGGAAGTGATGTGGAGATGTGTCCCCCCCTCCCCCCCCAGTCCTTCTACTGACAGATGCTCCCTCTTACAACACATTCTTGAAGCAGGAGCTTCCATCCTACCCTCTGGTCTCCCAGCAGAAACAGGACAGAGACCAAGAGTCACCCTGAGACTTCTGGGTGGCGGGTCACAAGCCAAGTCCTTAAAAGGACGCCACCAGCAGCAATCGTCTCTTGGGGCAGGGTCTGTCCACTCCTTCCTTGTTGCTGTTGTGGAATATGGGCTTACTATCCTAATTAAGGTCCTTTGGGGATGGGGTGGGGGAGAAAAATGTGTTCAACTCAGCCCATGCAGCAAGGCCTACGCTACTATTTCCCTCGGAGCAGCTGGAATGGAAGAGAAGAAGCCGCTGGCAGGGTGTGTGTGGTGTTTTCGTCCTCTACCAACGTTATTGGCGCCACGGTAGTTACTGCCTGGTGAGCAGCTAGTCTGAATTCTAGTGGCAGAAGAAGCTCATTTCCAACCACACGGAAACCTGGGGTAGGGAAAAGCGGGAGACAAACGCTGTGTCACTGCTTACCCAGGAGAAACAGGCAGCTGTGCTAAGAGGTGATTGCCATTCCGTTGCACAGCCAGAGCTCCAAGCCTGAGCCTGCTTAGCTTCAGGACAAGGAAGCCCAAGCAGAGCACCCAAGCCCCTGTCCCCAGCTCCCCTGGAGGGTAGTCTCTTCCCAAAGATGTTTTTTGGGTCATAGTAACTTAATAAACATTCAGAAGTAACTCTGTATTTTATGAATCATAACAGCACACACATATTGAAAGCAACGCTGCATGTAAGTGAAGGCTTTTATTCTCTCTGTGTGGTGCACAGGACGATCCGTGAGCCTCCGAGCACCCGTCCCCCCAGACAGCCAAGGATGGGAACACGGATGGTTCTGCTCCTCGGCACGCCTGATTCTGGGTCTCTGTTTTGACTATTCTTTCACAAGGGAACAGAGGCAGCAAGGAGAAAGGAAGCCTGGGCCAGTGACCCAAACCACTTAAGGTTAATTGCATTTTCTGCCTCATAATAAACAGCCTCGGGCAGAAGAGCACTTCACTGTAACCAATCCTGGATGGCGTCAGGCATGGTGCACCCCGGTGGGGAAGCAGCATGTTGACAGCCCCACCCATGAACCTCCACTTTCTCCATCCTGAAGTCAAAACTAAAGGAGGCTTCATGAGGATGAATAACCATGACTTTCTCCATTCTGGGCCCCATGGGGTTAAACGAGAACCTTTATGGGCTCTCAGAGAAGGGGTAAGTTGGAGGGTGAAGGCATTGGTAAGATGGAGATGAGGGGGGAAGTAAGATGGAGGGAAAAGGGGGGAGTAAGATGGAGGTGTTATAGAGAGAGGGCCCTGTGATTTCAAAGTATCAGAGTCTAAGCGTGGGAAAACAGCACATGAAGACTAAAGAGCCTCATGGAAAAGGCGAGACGTGAGCAAGTTGTTCATCGAGGCCTGGATTTTCGAGGACAGGCACCAGGGGTGGTACAGCTTTTGGCCACTATTCCAGCTTACATTTAAACTTTCTGCAGACTGAGGGTTCTCCAGTTTCCTGGCCAGTGTCAGGGTCTGTGTGTCTGGGGTCTGCGCACGGATGCTGTGTGAAGGGGTTGTATGTCACAGAGGAACCAACACATTAGCTTGCCTTCGCAGGATGAGACACGTGAGTGGAGCAAAGTGTGACAGTTCCTGGTGCATTTTCTGCTTTCTGCCCTGGAGAACCACACTGTGCTCAGCCCAGCTATCTGCAGCAAAGCGAGTTTGAGGCCATGCATGCTGGAAGCAGGGCCTCAGGTTTCCTAACCTTGGCACCCGCTAAATTCTTGTACATTTTCTTTGAAGTGGGGAACTCTGGCTGAGCTCTGGGCCCAGGAGCTCACTTTTCTGCTTTGCTATTAACCAACAAAACCTGTCCAGGAATTTCTGAGGCTGCAGCTAGAAGAGCAGCTAGTTTACCAGGAAATTCGAGCCAGGGGAGTGCCAGTGAGTGTCATCTGCCAGTCATACTGTCTCACATGGGCTGCCATGGGGGTCAGGTGACCATGTAGCTCCTGGCAGAGTGGAAAGTCTGGCACAGAGGGATATCAGAGTTCAGAGGGAGGGAAGATCGGTGCTCCTTTAGATATTGTTCTCACTTACCCTTAATACACACAGAAGCCCCTTTGCCTCACCCACCACTATACGTGAAAACACCAAGAGCTGGGATGATTCTCACTATGGCACACTGATCTAGGTAGGTTCATATGCTAGCTTCATGCCATGGAAACCCTGTTGGCAATCCTTGCTCAGGTCAGAGAACTAGCTGAGGTCACAGACACATATGAGCATGCAGATCCAGAAAACCCCGTTTAACTCATTGCTCATTTGCTATGAGCTTGGCCATCAGAGAGCAAAGACTGCAGGTGTCACCAAATCCAATTCACAGGACGGGCTTTCCCTGACCCTGCTCTGCTGTAGCAGGGAGTCTGTTCCAGAACACCTGTCCTGGCCTCTAGACTCTGGTTTCTAGGAGGTGAAGATGGAGGTGGGCCCAGCCCTCTGCCTCCTGCCTACATCGGATTCCTCAAGGCTTCCCAGTTCTACTGCTGTCTTAGCATTGCTTCCCGTCTTTCCTTGCTTTCCCCACCTGGTTCCCGGGAGAGGATCCAACTACCCGCTTTGGGGAAGGGCAGGAAAGGTCCACAGCAGGAAACCAGCCCTGTGAGTTCAACGGTGGGCAAGCACAGAACAAAGCCCAGGTGATATAAGGAGAGGAAGCATGTTGGATAAGTCATTTTCCCTCTGTGTCTCTGTTTTCATGGACTAAATAATCTCATGTCCCATGAACATGCCTAGAGCCTCTGATTCTGTTAGGTGATAACAGTTATCATATTCTATGTTCATCTACTTTAAAAAGGCTTGTTTTAAAATTAATTTTAATTAATTGTTTTTTTTTTTTTTGGAGTTAGGGCTTTATGCAATCCAGGCTCGCCTCAAACTCCTGATCGTTCTGCCTCAGCTCCAAGCAAGAGATATCACGCTTGAGTAGCTTTAACAATGTAGATGGTTAAGATATTTGTTACTAGGTTATGTAATTGAGAAGAAAAAAACAAAACCTCAGGGCCATTGCCCAAAGTAAACACAAAGAACAATTAAGCAAAGTTTACTCAAGTCTAGAAACTGCCTCTATAGCAGGCTCAAGGCTGTGAGCACTATTCTGTGGCACTCCTATCCTACAGGGGGTCTAATCACATTTCACATGACAGATACAAGTCACCGTCACAAATACAAGACAGTACAAGGCACCAGAGGTGTCTCCCGTCCATAAATAACTCTTGGGCCTGGCCGCGTATCTCCTAATATGCACTAGAGGAGGGGGCAGGATGACTTGGTCTTCAGAGCTCCAGGTTTACCCACGACCCAGCCTTCACAGAGAGCAGGTAGAGGAGCCTGGCTGGGCAGCGGGGTGAGTGCAAGAGCCCCTGCCCAGCAAGGTCACTGGCACATTCATGTCATCTCTGCAACTTCCAGCAAGCCTACAAACTCTGTGACTCCAGGTCTGCTCAGGCCTGCCTAGCAAGCCCGGATGAGATGTCACCACTGACGATGTCTGCCACTGCCTGCTGCCAACTGAATGTGACGTATGTTAAGGCCATAGAGTGACTGGAAACTGCTGGGGAAAACGCTCAACTGTTGGGTTCTGAGGACTTCCTCGAGCAAGGCTCTAAATGACCACAGGCTTATGCAGATGCAGGGTTTTGAGATCTGCAAAAGTTACTTGGGGAAAGTGAACTTCTCTTTGGTCTTATAACACTCAGGGTACTATGGTCCTGTTACCTGTCACAGTCAGCGCTGTACACCTGCACTGTGACCAGTCACAGTGAGCACTGCACACCTGCACTGTGACCTGTCACAGCACTGCACACCTGCACTGTGACCTGTCACAGCACTGCACACCTGCACTGTTACCTGTCAGTCAGTACTACACACCTGCACTATTACCTGTCACAGTCAGCGCTGCACACCTGCACTGTGACCTGTCACAGTGAGCCCTGCACACCTGCACTGTGACCTGTCACAGCACTGCACATCTGCACTGTTACCTGTCACAGTCAGTACTACACACCTGCACTGTGACCTGTCACAGTGAGCCCTGCACAACTGCACTGTGACCTGTCACAGCACTGCACACCTGCACTGTTACCTGTCAGTCAGTACTACACACCTGCACTGTTACCTGTCACAGTCAGCACTGCACACCTGCACTGTGACCTGTCACAGTGAGCCCTGCACACCTGCACTGTGACCTGTCACAGTGAGCCCTGCACACCTGCACTGTTACCTGTCACAGCACTGCACACCTGGACTGTGACCTGTCACAGTCAGCGCTGCACACCTGCACTGTGACCTGTCACAATCAGCACTGCACACCTGCACTGTTACCAGTTACAGATCAGGTTGCTTTGGAAAGAGATTCTGAGACCGAGATTACCTTGAAAGAAGTATTCTTGGGATTAATGTCCCATAGAAGGGAGAGAAAGGATGCTAGGGGACCAGAGAGATGCTAAGTTGCTGTGTAACCTTTCTGCTGACCCGGCTGTACTTTGGAGAGCCCTGGTCCTGAGGTGGCCTTTTGGTTGTTTTGCATTAAGTCAAGAAAACAGGCCCTGTCTGTATACTCCTAGAGCAGTCACTGGGGGATTGTGGGTGAAACAAAGTCCACCATGTCCACCTTATCATAGGAGACAAACATATGAAAAGCATTCTGTAAGTATTATCATTTGGTAAACATTATTTTTAATCTTAACAATTTCAGAAGGAAGGTTTCTATTAATTCCATTTTATAAAGGGGAAACTGAGGCTTAGCAAAGTAAAATACCCGGGAGTATACAACCAGCATGTGGGGCTCAAATCCGAGTCTGCACTGTCTCAAGGCACACGTCTCTAATAGTGAGCACGCACCCAGAAGCTCTTCAAATGGCCTGTAGAGGCAAACTATAGTGCTGTCTGTCCATGCAGCTGAGCTGGCTTTACAGTTCTGTCCGTGGCTGCGTCTCTAAACATACACGCACACACACAGCCACTTATTCTTTTCTGAACTCGTTGACTCCTTTGGACCCGCACTCTCCTGACCCACGTCAACTGGTCAGAACCATTTTTGCTGGAAGCAGGAAGACACTGGGCTTCTCTGTGAAGGCAGTGTATCAGCCACCTTTCTCCTTTCTGTGGCAAACACACCTGCCAACCACATAAGCAAGGAAAGGCAAGCACGGTGGCAGGGGCTGAGGCAGCTGGACACACTATCCCCAGTCAGGAAATGGATGAACGTGGTACTCAGCTTTCTCCTCCCTCCTATTTGGTTAGAATCCCATGCCATGGAATGGTATCCCACACCATGAAATGGTACCCCCTTTATTTAGGGTAGGCCTTCCCATTTCAGTTATGTAATTTAGGATTTCCCTCACATTCTCTTTGGTGATTCTAGAATTCTAGACCCTGTCAAGTTGACAGTCAGTATTAACCATCACAAACGCACAAATGGAGATGTCTTCAAAACCTACCCCCCTCCCCCAAAAAACCCAAAGCCCAGTTATTCAGGCAAAAGTGTTTGAGGATTTTAAATCAAGAAATATGCAGCGTTTGAAGCCAAATTGCTTACTTTTTAAAAGGTGTGTGTGTGTGTGTGTGTGAGAGAGAGAGAGAGAGAGAGAGAGAGAGAGAGAGAGAGAGAGAGAGAGAGAGAGAAAATGATTGTGTGGCACATGTACATATGAGGGCAGTTTCTTCTGGAGGCCAGAAGAGGGCGCTGGATCCCCTGGAGCTGGTGTTATTGGTGGCTGTGAGCTTTCCTGTGTGAATGCTGTGAGCCAAATTGAGGTCACCTGAGAAAGCAGCATATCCCTTTAATTGTGGAGCCATCTCTCCAGCTTTTCTGGCGGGGAGAAGTTTTCAAAACAAAAAAATTTAAATTATTGCAAATAGATATTAGTTGTTACCAGTCCCAAATCTTGCAGTATGGGTAGCCCAGAAGGTAGCTTAACACGGAGCTGTACACAATCCTCCAGGCACCCCAAGGGTTGTTCTTAACCCTCATTCACACCCGCACATCTCGCTCACCTGCCTGCCTGGACCAAAGTTATCAAGCCTTAGCTGAAAGACGCTGCCGAGTTGTGCTAAGGGCAAGTTCCTCCCCAGGAGCATTTTCCACGTCATCCTCGGGCGTGCTCTTTGTAACTTGGCAAAGATTCTTAGAAAAGCAGTGACCTCAAACCAGTAAGATGTCAAGTGGACAGACTGGGGTCTGGGGCAGCCTTTGAAGTGCAGCGCAGACACCATCAGACTCCAGAGAGAATTCTTTTTGCCAGATAGACTCTAGCGATGAGGACGGGACCATTCTCACAATTTTCCACTGAACAGAGGACCAATCTCTTTTCAGGCAAGGGAAGAATCTCTTTCAAGTTACAATGGGATGGAAGTTGCCGTAACAGAAGTATGGAGGAGGAGTAATGTCACCTAAAGGAACCCACAAAGGAGGCTGAGCACCGAGAAGGCACAGGAACCTGTTGGCTTCAGAGTGGATGGACAGCACAGGGAACAGCACATCAAAGGCGGGACATGTTCTAAGAATTTAAGCTAAACGTTACGAGACAACGAGGTGCTATGGCAGATCAGTTTGGAGGGGTAGACAAGGGTGAGGTGGTGGAGGGTGACGTGTGCCTTGATCACTGTACTGCCAGTGATGGGAATGGGTGGAAGGATTTTAACCAGTTACTTTTAGAGACTATGTGAATTATAGGCAGTGGGATACTTTCAGTGAGGATATAAGCAGTACGGATAGAGACATACCCAGACAGCAGAACATAGAGTATTCACTGAGAAGGGAGTTACAGAAGAGTCAGCAATGGAGAACAATTTCCTCTCTGAGGAGTCTGCGAGAACAGGTTGAGAAAACGTCTTTAAATTGAGCATTAGCACAAAGACTTTGATGAATGGGTCATTGAATACCGACTTAATTAAGGAAATAATTAAGATTTCTTAGATCACTGACTTATTTTTAGAGCACACTGTTTTGCCAAGTCCTATCTTTGAAAAAGTGTTTGCTAGAATACATTTCCTTCTTGAAGTTACTAATACTGCAGCTAATTATCAAAGCATAGAAACCATGTTTATGTAAATAGAGTCCTAGACATTTCTATGTGGCAGAGTGAGGCCTCTCTATATAGCCGTGGTTGGCTTGAAACTTAATGTGTAGACGAGGCCGGTCTCACACTCACAGAGATCCTCCTGCCTCTGCCTCCCAGGTGCTGGGATTAAAGGTGTGCCACCATGTCCAGGTTATTATTTTTAATGTAGTAAATTAAAGACTGGTCTTATAGCTCAGAGGAGTACTTACCTAGCATTTACAAGGCCCTGGGTCTGATTCTGAGTAACACACACACACACACTGATCCTGAGTAACACACACACACATACACTACACACACAAACACTGATCTTGAGTAATACATACACAGATCCTGAGTAACACACACACACACACACACACACACACACACACTCTGATCCTGAGTTACATACACACAGATCCTGAATCATACACATGCACACACACACACATATGCACACACACACATGCACACACACACATGCACACACACACACATGCACGAGTGTAATGAATTATATCTAACAAATACAATTCTAAGTTTGCTTTTCCCAGAATGACAAACAGGACTGAAACCGAGTTCGAGTCTCAGTGATAACCTTCTGTGAGTTAATGACCAAACGTTTTCACACTAAACAGGGCTCTGTACAGGAAGCATTGCCTCCTGGTAGTCAGGGGCTGGATTAAAAAGCCAGCTGTGGCGGTGCACTCCTGAATCCCAGCTCTCGGGACTGAGGAAGGAGAACGAAGGTCAAGTCTTGGCAGGGCTCCACGGGGAGTGGGAACCGGTCTCGACAGAACACAACAAGAAAAAGAAATGTGTTAGAGAGGATTGCCAGTGCTCGTGCGCTGACAGATTAAACACAGAAGCTCTATTCTGTCCTCACTTTTAGGTTGAATTTCCCCCAAATCCATTTCCGTTTTCATTAGCTGAGGGACACTGGGAAATGTGGTCACACATTTTTATCTATGCACTGATGGAGTTTTACAAACTACAGCTGCCAGGAATTCATGATTTAAGAGCGTATGAAGGCCAAGAATATGGAAGTCCAACTAAACCCTGAACTGACGGCCTTAAAGACCAGCGTCTCTAGACAACGCCCCCACCCCCCTCACATAGCAATCTCGTACCAAGGCTCCCGCTGAGCCGCGAACACTTCCAACTGCAGCGACTGAAGACTCATTATGAGATCCAACTACGCGTTTTCCAGAGTCCATGGGGCTTTGATAGTCTAAATTTAGGTTTGCTTAATGGAGTGGTTACTTTAGGAAACATTTTTGTTGGAAATCTGAGATGCATTTCCCCCTCAAATACTTTACTCATCTGGAACAATGGGCTGAACTATTTATAATGAAATGAAGTGTTTGTTACTTTTGGTGATTATATATATAGTAAAAATATAAATTATTCATGAATAATTAGGCATTAATGAAGACATACAGTACATATTTATGAATAACAGTGCTCCACAAAAAAGAAGACCTTACTATTAAGGATTGGGGCCGGGGATATAACTGAATGCTAGAGTGTTTGCCTAGGATATGTGAGGTCCTAGGTTTGCTTCTCAGAACCACAAAAAAGTCCACGTGTCTATGTGCATGTGTTAAGTAGACCCAGAATTTTTTAATTGTTTTTAATGAGCTATATATTTTTCTCCCCTCCCCTTCTCTCTCCTCCCCTTCTACCTTCTCCCATGGACCCCAAGCTCCCAATTTACTCAGGAGATCTTGCAGACCCAGAATTTTAAGACCATAGATAATCTTAGAATCTTTTTATTTTTCTTTCCAGGGTTCATGGGACTTTGACGATCTAAATTTAGGCTTGCTTAGTGAAGTGGATTTGCTTTAGAAACCATTTGAGATAGGATCTCGTACTGTAGTCCAGTTTGGCCTGGAACACACTATGTAGTCTAGGCTGGCTCTGAACTAGCAGTGATTCTCTTGCCTTAGCTTCCCAAGGTTGTCACACTTGTCAATCCACCCTAGCATTGAGTGATTAGCATCCTCCCAAGTTCATGTCCAGGTAGATACCTCAGAATATGCACTTATTTGGAAATGAAGTCTTTACTAATATTAGGTCAAATGACACCATATTTGGTCAGGGTAGGCTCTGATTCCAATTTCTATCCTTCAGAGAAAGCCATGTGGAGTCACAGGCAAGGACAGAGGGCATACAGTGACACAAGGACAGGCAGAGAAAAGCCACGGCATGCCATCACGTCCTTCAGAGGAACCCTGGTCATGCTGGCATCTTGATCTTGAGTTCTAGACTCAAGACTTGTGGGAGGACAAGCTGATGCTTTGTCAATCTGCTCAGCTTGTGCTTATCCATCCTGGCGCAGGCCTAGAAAGCAAGCGCACCCTTTCCTGTAGTAAATAGGGGCGGCGGGGCTGCGTCCCCAGCACCCCGGCTGCCTGGCTAGTTTATGCCCGAAATAACAACACACAAACTGTATTCATTTAATCACTGCTTGGCCCATTTCTATCTAGCCTCTTCTAGGCTAATTCTCACATATTAATTTAGCCCAGTTCTAATCATCTGTGTTGCGCCCCTAGGTGCACTTACAGGGAAGATTCTAGCCTATGTCCATCCTGGGTCGGAGCGTCTGCCTGGGAGCTGGGAGCATGGCATCTCTCTGAGGCGTCCGCTCCCGAGAGGAGAGCTGTGGAGTCTGAGCTCACTTCCTCTTCCTCCCAGCGTTCTGTTGTTTACTCCTCCCACCTATCTTCTAACCAATGAGGGCCAAGCAGTTTCTTTTTATTTAACCAATGACCTTCCGCCATCACTTTCCTTCAGGTCAAAGTCCTTTGCTGGCTGGAGCAATAGCTGCTCTTCCAGAGGCCCTGGGGTTTGATTCTCAGCACCCACAAGGCAGCTCACAACTGCTTGTAATTCCAATTCTAGGGGACCCAAGCCCTCTTCTGGCCCCCAGGGACACCAGGCATACATGTAGTACATGTAGACAAACACCCCACATCAAAAAGCAAAAAGTCCTGCTTTGAAAAACGTTCTTTGCTAAAATGTTGGATGTCATTGGAGAGATGATTTTGCCCCTGAATACAAAGAACTAGAAAGAGTATTAAACAAATGCCAAAGCCACAGTCAGTTGTAAATGAAGGGGTGAGTGAAGACCAATCAGGGTCGTCACTAAACTAAAGAATAAGGACACTGTTTTTTCCCTATTACATGAGAATATCTTTACAAATGGGATACTTGAGCCCATTTTAATGGCTGCCACGCTCCCACTCTCCACTCACTGTAAATAAACTAGTAGAAAAAACCGTATAACAGGGTGGAGCCACAGCCAAGGCTTGCACTTTGGATGTGCTGGAGTGTACAGCAATGACTTCTTATGACATTGATCATCAGTCACAGCAGACAGAGCAAAGCTTCCTCCTCTTAAATATCCTTCCTAAGGTCACCCTTCCTCTGATGGACTCTCTCCTCCTCTACTCTCTCAGTGCTCTCCGGTCATCCTCATCCTCATCCTCATCCTCATCATCTCCATCACCACCATCCTCCTCCTCCTCTTCCTCCTCCTCCTCCTCCTCATCATCATCACCATCATCATTATCCTCATCATCATCCTCATCATCATCACTAGTGACTTGTTGAGAGAGGGCTTCATGTAGCCCAGGCTGGCCTGGGATGTAGTTGAGGATGACCTTGAATTCCTGATCTTCCTGCTTCCACATCCCAGGGATGGAATTCCAGGTATATATTACTACACCAGGCTGTTCTTTTAAAAAATGTTTTCTTTATTACATTTATTTATATGTGTGTGCATGCATGTATGCCATGGCACCCATGTGGAGGTCAGAGGACAACTCCTGTCCTCCCTGTACCACGTGGTCCTGGGGATTGAACTCAGGTTATCAGGCTTGGCAGCAAGTGCCTTACCTTAAGCATCTTTGCCCACCCTGTTCTCGTTCTTGAAGGCAGAGTTTGCGGCTGTGTATCTGTTTCTGCTCCTATGTCAAGGGCAGCCTTCCAGAGCAGAGCTTCCATGGCACCGCCCTCCTCTCAGCACGAGTGTGTGTGTCCTCGTGTGCAGCACCCGTGAGCGCCTATGATCTCACCTTTTCTCCATGAGCGCCCATGATCTCACCGTTTCTCCATGAGCGCCCATGATCTCACCGTTTCTCCATGAGCGCCCATGATCTCACCGTTTCTCCATGAGCGCCCATGACCTCACCGTTTCTCCATGAGCGCCCATGATCTCACCGTTTCTCCATGAGCGCCCATGATCTCACCGTTTCTCCATGAGCGCCCATGATCTCACCGTTTCTCCATGAGCGCCTATGATCTCACCGTTTCTCCATGAGCGCCTATTTCTCCTGTCACGTTTATGAATTCCCATACATGTAGAAATAATATGGGAAGGGAAGCATGCTTAAAGACGGCAGGATCTGAGCTCTATGCGCCAGGCATTTAATTTACACACATTATCTCTAAGCGTCTCCATTTTCCAGATGAGGACGTTCATCTGTTTCCACTCCAACACATGGCCTCTGTGGCAATTCTACTATATTAATGTAAACTGCTTTGGAAACCATGGCAAAGAGGTCTGGGCATACTAGGAGAGGAGGCTGGATGGTGCTGTGTGCTCAGGAGAGGAGGCTTTGGGGGTGCAGTGGTTGAAGGGAGGGGTTTAAAGGGAGAGTCCCTCTAAGTGCTGGCTTGTGGGGACCCGCAGACAGAGTGATCTCAGACCTCATCTTGCTCTCTTAACCTCCTTCTCCTACAAAGTAATCTCACAGCATCCTGCCCGTTCCTCAAATACCCCAAGCTCATTTTAAAGATAGACACACTCCAAATGCTGGCTTGGTTAATTCATTTACCGAAGTTAATTAAGGCAGCTACGTTGGAAGTCCTACAGGCAATTCAGTCTTTAAACCTTGAGTAACACAATTTCCAACACTAAACCGCTCTTCTCTGTTTCCTCATCAGCTAGAAAAGTATAAGCTTTTAAATTCCCTGAATAGCCTGTCAGCTTGGTCCAATGGGAAAAGAAACCCTTCTACCTGTAGAAGCGACTCCATTTAAAGTTGTTACTTGTTCTAACTCGCCTTCTATTGTTCTGACAACACCACAACCTAAAGCAACTTAGGGGGGAAAGGACTTGTTTCAGCTTACACTTCCAGGTTGTGGTTCATCACTGGAGGAAGTCAGGGCAGGAACTTGAAGCAGAAACCACAGAGGAATGCTGCTTGCTGGCTTGCTGGTCAGTTCAGGCTCAGCTCGCTGTTTAATACAGTCCAGAACCTCCTGCCTGGGGAATGGGGCTGCCCACAGTAGGCTGGGCCCTTCTACATCAATTAAGACGATCTCCCCTCCCAGACATGCCCACAGGCCAGTCTGATCTGGACAATCTTTTAATGGTGTCTCCCTTCTTAGGTGAGTCAAGGCTGTGTCAAGTTGACAGTTGAAACACAGCTTGACAGATAGTTATATCTATCATTTTATGACAGTCCAAAAGCATGAAACCTAGGATTGGCTGGTGGATATTTACACTGGTTCTGAGAATGTACGTGAAGAATACTAGTTAGGAAGCATACTTTTGGAAGATTACAAAAACCCGTGTGTGGATTCAAAATTTTCCATGTATTCTTTGTTTCTAACTCCACATATTCAGAGGCTATGATCTCAATTTCACTCTGATAAACTTCGGTTAGAAAAAAAAACCTGACATTTGAAACTGCCTTCCTTTATGATTTATGCACTGTAAATTGTTTATAGAAAAAAATTTACAAAAGAAAAATCCATTTGGAATTTTAAATTTTATTTTAATTAATTTTTTTAAAGACCCGGTCTCTCTGTGTGAACTCACTATGAAGTGAAGTTGGCCGCAGATTCCCAGAGACCCACCTGCCTCTGCCTCCAGAGTGCTGGCATTAAAGATGTCTGCCATCATACTTAGCTCTAAATTTGATTTTAAAAGCATGGTTTTTATGATCTCTGGCTCCGGTGGTTCGAAAGAAAATGCTCCCACAGGCCCATAGGGAGTGGCACTGTTAGGTAGGTGTGGCTTTGTTGGAGGAGGTGTGGCTTTGTTGGAGAGGTGTGGCTTTGTTGGAGGTGGTAAGTCGCTAGTGGGTGGGCTTTGAGGTCTTAGAAGCTCAAGCCAGTTCACTTCCTGCTGCCTGCAGATCAAGATGTAGAACTTCCAGTTCCCTCTCCAGCACTATGTGTCTGTATGCCGCCATGTTGCCGCCACGATGATAATGGACTGAACCACTGAACTGTCAATCAGTTCCAGTGAAATGTTTTCTTTTATGAGAGTTGCTGTGGTCATGGTGTCTCTTCACAGCAATAAAAAATCTTAGGTAAGACCCTGGTTTTAGGGAAACTTCAAGGACTGGGGAGGTATTAAAAACAAAAAGAAAACTGGATGTGGAGGCACATGCCTTTAATCCTGGTACTCAGGAGGCAGAGGCAGGCGGATTTCTGAGTTCAAGGCCAGCCTGGTCTATAGAGACAGTTCTGTGACAGCCAGAGTTACAGAGAGAAACCACATCTCGGAAAAACAACCCTGCCCCCAGAAAACAACAACAGCAAAAACAGACAGAAGAATGAAGGAAAAAGATGGAGGAGGGGCTATCATTTACATCACTGACTGAGGCGTGACAGTCGGAGGAGGGAGGACGGTCACTCAGGAAGGGAGCACAGTTGCACATTAAGAGAAAAGCTGTGCTTCTCATAAGGTCAACTTCAGTCACTGCTGAGGCAGAAGCAGCTGAAACACAAGTTAACATGTAACTCAAGCCCTTCTCAATCTAAAACTCCCCCAGTATGTAACTTTCTACCCTAGAAGGTGACAGCTGACAAGTGGCCATGCTAACGATGTTAAAATAGCTATCCTTGGGCTTCTCCTCCCCCAGGTGGACATGCTGACGAGGGGTGGGAGAGAAGCAGAGCTAATCTCTGGTCGGATGAGCACTAACTATGCGTCCAGTGTGGTGCACGCGAAACTCAACTGTTACAGCATCCTTCTGAGGCAGGTGCTATCGTAGGAACTGCCTGATGGAAGAGAAGGAATAGAAAAGGCGATGATCACAGTAAGTGACTGAGCGGGCTGACCACAGACCTGAATACATCACCACTGTGTCATAAGGCGTTTCCCAATGTCGACAAGGTTAAGGGGGTTGAAAGGGCACAATAGGAATAGCTGGCGGGTGCCTGGGAAATGTATTAGGGTACAGCAGGACCCCTGAGGGGCACCAGTGTTAGTTTTCATCACTCACCCTTATTTTTAAGCCACGGAGAGGAAAAAAAAATCCTTTCAAATATAAACGCGTCAAAGACTTAAAAATCTGTTTGAATTTCTGACAAGTTCACTCCATGATATTAAAATTTCCACTGAATGTCAAACTCTCCTTGAGGGGAACATTTCAGTAACTTGGTGTCTGAATCATGGACCAATTGTGAGTGTAACTTCTAAAACAGTTTCCAGAAGGAAGGGGGACTTTTCTCAAAGTATGTATAAATACTCACACACAGCAATACTCTCCACATAGATATTCCAAGCCAGGTTCCCATTTTTAGGGTCGATTTATATGCAACCAGCTCGAAGACTTCTCAGAAAAGGACAGGCCTACACTGTCCCCCAGTTAACATCCATAGAGTAAAAGTTCTCATCCGTTTTCCAGGCACGACCCACTCTCCAGGTTCAGGTCCCGGTGAGTCACAGGCAGATCTTCTGAGGACCCCAGAGGCTGCAGATGGTGGTTGAGGGGGAAATGCTGAGAATGTCCACAGTCTGCAACCTTAGTCTCTTGGCTCAAATTGCACTGGGGGTGGGTGGGTAAAAAAATCTGGAATTTTGGGACCTTTTCACAGGACACTTCGCTTTACAGAAGCAGCAGCACGTGGGAGTCAGGGCTTCACCTACCCACAGGCAGAGAGCTCAGCACAGCCCACACAAGGTGTGTCACAGGCCTCTAAGCTTGCCACTTGGGGGTCCTGGATGCATGCCTGGAAGGGCCCCACAAAGCTCCAAGACATCTCCAGGGTCAGTGCAAGCCTCATACTTCCTCCTTTCCCCCCCTCCCTCTTACACTCAGGATTCACACGAGCCCCCTTTCTCAATGGCCTGTATTGCCCCTCACTTTTCTAAATGGGTCTCCAGGCACCCTTAGCTTTCATTATCCCCACTAGATCGAAAGCTCCCTTCAGGTAAGACTCAGCCCTCATGGAGCCTTGTTGGTAGATGCTCACACAGGAGACTTGAAGCGTTTCTAGAATAGGGTCTCTGGGAGCCGTCTGCAGCTCCGTGGAACATGGAAGGTTGTGCAGGCGTCGTCTGGGCCTCGGCGGATCATTCTTTGCCCACCACTGGAGCTGTCAGATGGCTCTGCAGATGTGATGGTGTTTCTGTGTAAGTCTGTTTGTGTACTCTCTACCCTCCCTAAGGTGAAGCAATGACTGTCTAAACACACATTAATCATGCATTAGAAGTCTCAGTACAATGCTCAGGAAAATATCGTGGACACAAGGCATCCATTACAGACAGAAGTGATCTCTCACGTCTTGCTGTGTACATATTTGGAGAGTAAGTGCACTCCAGGGAGCTACACTTACTTAAAGAAAAAAAAAGAGGATGGAGGAGAAAAAAGGCATTTGCATGCTTCCTGGGCCCCAGAGCTTAGGAGGAACACTTGCCAGGCAGCCAGGAGCTTTGGATTTTACTGGTCATCATGATGGATGAGCTGCCCAACACAAGCATCTCTCAGTTTTCTCAGTGTGCTTAGCTGTGTCTCCTTTCCTTCCTAGTATATAGGGAGGCTAGGGACTTCGACACTGTTCCCAGCAGGCTCTGGCTATAGATGCAGGTTCCCTGCTAGGGGCTCTCGCCTCTTCCAGGGTTAGGGCAGCCTTTGGAAGAATCTTCAGCTTAGAGGCCACATGTGAGAGACAGGCTTCTAGATGAGGAAGATGGGAGATGTGGCGGGAACTCAGTGTGGCCAGGGCCCGTGGGTAACTCACTGGGTAAGAGCACTTGCTACCAAGCCTGACGACCTGAATTTGATACCTGGAAACCATGTAGTGGAAGAAGAGAACCAATTCCCACAGTTACCCTCTTACCTCTACATGTGTGCTGCAACACACACACACACACACACACACACACGCACGCACACACACACAGGCACACACACACAGGCACACACACACACACACACACACACACACACACACACACACACGTGCCAGCCAGGCCCTTGGGGATGCAGATTCCATACCTCCTCTCCGCTGAGGTAGGCATTCTTGAATACAGATGCGGCCACTGCGTTGGGCAGATTCAAATTAATAGCATTATCAGTTAAGCCTCTAAATGACACAGACCAAGGCCAAGTGTTCACTGGATAAATCCAAGTCCAGTGTGGGCACAGCCTAGGATCTGGCACATTGAGATGGTGAAGAGAACGCCAACTACTGGGCACAGCTGGGACATCTTAGAGCAATCTCCAGATTGCTGGGCCCGAGAGAGAAGCCCGAGTGTCTAACAGCCCAAGGCGCCTCTCTCCATCAGTTTAGTACTAATTGCAGGCAAAGTCCATCATGACCTTCATATAAACAGAAGTTGATTGCACTTTTGAAAGCACAGAGCATTCTGGAAACGTGTAAGAATGTATGAAGAAAACACTAGGAGAAAAAAAAATCAAGTGTCAGCATTAAGGAGCTAAGGTTAGCTCAAGAGTTTTTCTTTTTCCTCTTAGTTTCTAAATGTTCTGTGCATGGCATTCTTTTTTGTTTATTATTTATGTATGTGCACACATGCGTGCCTTCATGCCACAGCCCACGGATGGAGTTTAGAGGACACCCTATGTGGGTTCTGGGATTGAATGCAGGTCCCAGGCTTACATGGTAAGGGCCTTTACTTACTGAGCCATCTTATTGGCCAGTGTGATAGTTTTTTTTTTTCTGATTTATTGCTATTTGGGAAATTTAAGTATGTGTTAAATATCATGTCACTATGAAGTGTGATAGTTTTTAAGAGCAAAAAATATTTTATGCAGAAAATCATTCATAGTGCTCTTAACGTCAAATATTAAACAGTTTATGCAATGGATAATTAAAAGTAGATTTCTGAATCCCCCATCTACCAGATGAGGTAATGTGTGACCTCAGACAGTGATGCGCCATGAGATGGTGTTGCCTCTCTGTGCTTCTGAGGATCAGGCTGTATGAATAAACTGTTCAGAATGGCCCTCCTCTCTTGTGGGGAGTAGCTGAAGGGACAGGCCTGCCACCTCTTTGAAAACAAAGAAATGACAGCTCATGACATCTACTTTGCCCAGGCCTGTCTCCCATCTTGGATGGAGACTATGCTAACTGGATCCCGTGAAGCGTGTTCTCTGGGCTCTAGTCTATACATGCGCCCGTGCACCTGTGTGCTTCCATGTTTGCTGGGGTGAAACTCCCAGAGGGCCCTTTCAAAGGCAGCCGTGCAGCTCCCCCGGGACGGGTACAAATCAACGGGCAACCTGCTCTGCACAGCCATCAACCTCCTCACCAGGAGGGAAGATCTGGAGCAGCCTCTTACCGCCTTTTCATCGTGCCCCACATAAGCAAATGCCACACTAAATATATATCCCACATGCACTATTACCGGGGAGACAGAGCAACCGTGGCATTTATGCTCAGGCCGGTGTTCTGTTGTATGGATTACAGCTCAACTCTAATGAAATGATTATTCTCTACCACAGCCCAATTTTCTCTTATACCATTTTAATGAGATTCCGCCCAGTGTCACACAGGGGTACTGATGTAATTACACTGCACAACTCTGCCAGCCAGGAGGGAACGCAATCTCCTTATCCAGGTATTGTAAACCAGCAGCACCTCGGCAGTCCGTCCCCCTTGGTGCACTGCTGCGGTAGGGAGTGTTTGGGAGCACAGCCATCATGCAGAGGGCTTGCTTGGGCAGCAGAGCCGTGGTACTACACACTGGCTCAGGGGTGAACATTTGGCTTCCTGAGATCCGGAAAGTGCCACATGCAAAGAAAGGGAGCCTGCAGCTTCTGAGTTGGGATGGCTGATGGGACGTGGGCAGCTGCTGTGCAGCCCTGCAGCTTGCTGCAGCCTGAGGATAGTTCATCTGGGAAGGAAAGTCAGCCAGAGAAGGGGGATGGAGGCAGAATAGTTTTGTACCTTAAGGACACTAAGTCAGCAGAAATTAGAATAAAGGAAAACAACACCCACAGCAGAGAAAGGCACTTTTCTTCTGGGCTGGAGAAGCTGTATAATTAGGAAGGGGATCTGCCCTCCTGCTGTGGGTCCTTCATCCAGTAGTTTTCTAAGAATGATTTTTTTCTCTTCCAGCAACTTTGTTTTAGACTCTGAGGGGAAGATGCTCTTACCTGTCCCCAAGGGCTCTGAAATTTAAAACCACAGTCCAGGGCCTTCTCTGCCAGGCCTGTGCAAGGAAGGAGTTAGGAGGACACAATTGTATGGATTTTCTTTCTTTCCTTCTTTCTTTCTTTCTTTCTTTCTTTCTTTCTTTTCTTTTTAAAGATTTTATTTATTATGTTTACAACAGTCTGCGTCCCTGTATGCCCGCAGGGCAGAAGAGGGCGCCATATGGTTTTGAGCCACCATGTGGTTGCTGTGAATTGAACTCAGTACCTCTGGAAGAACAGTCAGTGTTCTTAACCGCTGAGCCATCTCTCCAAGCCCCCCCCTAGGGTTTTCTTAAGGAAGCCTAACTGGACAGAACCTGCCAGGCAGAGCTTGAGAAAGGACCACACACCACAAAGACCTCACTGGCTGCTTCTTGGGAGTTCCCTGTGGAAGCATTCCCATTTGCTACTGTGTGGATACAGGGGGTAATCCTACTGTGGTGGTTTAAATAAGAGTAGCCCCCAAAAGCTCAAATTTGAATGCTTGGTCACCAGGGAGAGGCAGTAATAGAAATGTGTTGCAGTCAACAAAGCTGAAAGGAGTTGGAGACCTGGAGAGTGCTTTGACGGCAGACACAGAGACTCAAGTGTCTGCAGTCGGCCCATCTGGTTTCAGGTCTTTCTTGGATTCAGTATTTCCTCTCTATCTTCTCTTTCCTCCCTTTTGGAATGATAATGCACAACCTGCGTATGTTGAAGTATGTGATCTGCTTTTTGATTTCGATTTTACAGGGGGTTACAGTTAAGAGTTTGTCATGAGTCTTTCAGAAGAGACTTTGAATTTTGGACTTTTAAATAGTGTTGAAACTGTTATAGACTGCAGGAACTTTTGATGTGGGACTGAATACAGTTTTGCATTATGGTATGGCTACAAGTCTGTGAGGACCAGGGGTGTGGAATGTGGTGGTTTGTATAAGAATGGCCTCTATAGGCTCATAGATTTGAGAGCTTGGCCACCAGGGAGCAGAACTGTTAGGAGACATGGCCTTGTTGGAAGTATGTCACTCGGGTGGCTTTGAGGGTTCAAATGATCAAGCCAGGCCCAGTGTCCCTCCCTCTCTTCCTGCCTGCAGATCTGGATGTAGAACTCTCAGCTCCTTCTCTAGTCCCATGTCTGCCTGCGTGCTACCATACTGCCCTCCATGATGACAGTGGATAAACCTCTGAACCGGCAAGCAATCCCCAATGAAATGTTTTCTTTTCTAAGAGTTGCCACGGTCATGGAGACTCGCTGCTGCAGCAGAACATGGACTAAGACACCCTGCCTTCAGCTTCTCATAGAGTGCACCCTCTATAAGGCACACATGCCCTCTCTAGGCTTTCCCACCAAACATACAACAGCATGGAGTTCTCACACTTGAACTTCAGAATAATGAACTAAATCAAGCTTTTTAGAAACTAAGAAGCCATCTTTCAAGCACGAACCAGCCCTTGGTGGAAGAGGCAGGTGTTGGGGGAGCAGAATCAAAGAGAACAGGGTCACTCCTCTACTGGAACCACACATTTAACAAAGAGAAGGAAGTCTGGTCAGATGTCACCAGGAAAACCCAAGTGGGGAATTCCTAGTCTTCGGCTCCTGTTGTCAGCATGGGTCTCAGCGGTGGACTTCCACGGGCTGCTTGCTCAGTCAGCCTGCAGCCCCTTTGGCTTACTGCAGCTGTCCCTAACGCTCTCTTTCCTCACAAATGGCAACCTTGCACCACAGCTATAATTTACACTCTTTGTGTAAATTAGCACTTGCTAAGTGCTCTCCATTATATTTTCATTTGTTAGCTCCAAGGGTGCTATTTGCACCTAGGTGTGTGAATAATAAAATCCCAGTAATAACTGTACTGGCACATTTTAACCCTTCAAAGGGGATTCTGAATTCTTCTACGATTTTTACAGCCACAGACAAAAATAATCCAGAGATTAGTGGAGCATATGCTCTTCCTATTTTACTTTTATTATGTTGGTATGTGGTATGTGTGTGTTGTTCAATGGGTGTGTGCATGTGTGCAGGTGAGTGTGGAGCCCAGAGGTTGATGACAGGTGTCTTCCTTCGTTGTTCTCCACTTCAGATTTTGAGACAGGGTTTCTCACTGAACCTGGAAACACTGATGGAGCCAGGCTGGCTGGCCAGTGAATTCTCGGGTTTCTTCTTGCTCTGCCTCTCCAGTGCTGAAACTGCAAACACAGGCCACCATGCCTGGCTTTCGATGTGGGTGCAAGGGATCAGAACTCAGGCCCCCATGCCTGCTCATCACAGTGCTTCACCCATGGGCCATCTCCCTAGTCTCCCTCTTCCTGTTATAGAACTCAGATGCGAGATGACTCACTGAGAGTTTCTACTCTGTGAAAACATTCTGGGCTACCTGGGTAGAATGGTCATTAAGAGGAAATGTGGCCGACAGGAGTGGGTGGGGCTAGAGGGCGACACCACGACAGCTACTCTGTTGATCCCTGCCATCAAGAAAAGGGGGACTCGGTCTGTGGCCTTTGCATCCCTTTCTGCTTGCCGACCATCACTGGGTACGGGCACAGAACCATGAGGCTCTGATCTCGTGTGCTCCCTGCCAGATGCCTCTGCCTGTAAGTTACCTGAAGGGGGAAGTCTCTAGGGGACTGACAGTGGAAGCAGATCCCAAACATGTCCCTGGCCACGAGGTGCCATGAGACAGTGGCCCTGGTTATATATTTACAGACCCCAAACTATTCAGTTGTCTCTATGTGGTTCCCTACTGAGAGGGCCAAGCGAGGAGTTGGGGATGGAGGAGCAGTGTCAGGAGCAGGCATAAGAATGATTCAACAGAGGTAGATGGGGCTGCTCTTTCTGTACTCCGATACCATCCCCAAATGTGTAGGGGATAACGCGCGTGTAGGGGAAGGGCTGGTTCAGCCTGGTTCGCCACATCTGAACAACCGCTATATAGAATTCTCTTAGCACTTCTGCAGCATTTTCTTCTATATAGCTGGGCACTTGCCACATCTCCCTTCTTTCCAAATAGCCTTGTCTAGTGGGGGATGACAGAGGACATCCCATGCCCTTAATAAGACTATTACCACTATCCCACAAGGCCTAGGATTAAGAGAAAGATGACTTCCTTTTTTTGAGACAGGCTTTGATTGCTATGTTACCTGGGATGATCTATTTTTTTTTTTAAATTCCTTCCAACTAGTCGTATTTCTTTCCTGTAAGTCCTCAAAACATTAATCTCTAAGCTCATGCTCGTGTGTGTGTATGTACGTATGTGCACGTGGGTGCATATGTGCATATGAGTCATGCCTGCAGGTCAGAGGCTACTAGTTGAGTGGTGTTTTATTTTTCAATTGCTCTCCTCCTTAGTTTTTGAGACAAGGTCTCTCACCAAACCCGGAGCTCACAAATTTAGTTAGGCTGGCTGGCTAATGAGTTACGGGGAGCTCCACCTCCCCAGAACTGGAGTCCCAGGTGCACTGTACCCCACTTTTACATGCACTCTGGGGATCTAAACTCAGGTCCTGTTTGTGCAGCAAGCACCGGACTGACTGAGCCATCTACCCAGCCTTCCCCCATCTGCTGATTGCCCTTTTTAGACGGTTTCACGCTATAGCCCAAGTTGGTCTGGAACCTGCTATGCCGATCAGACTAGCTTGGACTTCTGTGATCTTCCTGCTTCTGTCTTCCAGACTACAGGCGTGGGTCATCACACGCGGAACTTCAAGGGACCAGATATTTGTGCAGTTAGCTCATTCCCTCAGCCCTTCAGGGTATGTTCCTCGGGGAAACCTGTATGTTCACCCGCTGTTCACCCACTCAAGCTCTGTCAGTGAGCTTGGCCATTCAGTATTCCATAGACCCTGGCGAAACAGACCTCAGATATTTTCTTCTGTGTGCTATGTTAGGTCTCTCGCAGGGCATCCCTGGCCTTCTCTTAGGCTCTTAGCTACAGGGAGGATCCATCTCAATGGAGAGACAAAGGAAGCTGGACAAACTGGCTGGGAGACCAAGTTGCCTAGGTGTGACCTAATTCTGAAGCATATGGTGAAATGAAAACAGGAGGCCAGAGAATGTGGGAGGAGAATAAGGAATCCTGAAATAGTGAATAGATGAAGGCACTTGGGTGTGTGTAGTTTCAAAGGGAAGCTTTCTGGGGGCGGTGGAGCTTAAGAAGTCCTAAGATATCACAGAGGAACGGGTGTACCTGTAAGACAATAGGTGAGGTAGAGGGAGAGATACACTGCGGAGTAAATCTGACACGAAGAATATAGTTAGTGCAACGGCAGCCTGAAAACAACTGTCATTCTGAAGGGACAGTGAGCCTAAAGTTCCTCCAGGGTTTTCTTTTTTTCTTTTTCTTTTTTGTATTTATTTATTTAGACAGGGTTTCTCTGTAGCTTTGGAGCCTGTCCTGGAACTAGCTCTTGTAGACCAGGCTGGTCTCGAACTCACAGAGATCCGCCTGCCTCTGACTCCCGAGTGCTGGGATTAAAGGTGTGCGCCACCACTGCCCATCTCCTCTAGGGTTTTATTTAAGTTAATTTTTAAAAAATCTGTGTGAGTGTTTCTCCTGCATGTATGCCTATGTACCATGTGTGTGCCTGCTGCCCACAGATGCCAGAAGAGGACAGTAGACCCCCAGGGACTGTAGTTATAGACAGTTGGGAGCACCATGTGGGTGCTGTGGACTGAACCTGGATCTTCTGCACGAGCAGCCAGTGTTCATCACCGCTGAGCCACCCGTCAGCCCTGATCCTCTGTGCATCAATGAATGTGAACTGAACATGCAGGAATGGGGGTGCAGGTGTTAGCATGGTCAGTATGTGCCACTGGTATCATGCCTACCCGCGTGTGACATCAGACAAGCACCTTCAAGTGAGATGAAATGAAGTAAATCATACAAGGTGCTTTTATAGCATAGGGCTCTCTTCCTGTAATTGCTGCTTGCTGTGCATAGATAATAAGGCCAGTGTTTCACATGGAAAGTAGCCAGAAAGTGGAGGCTAGTATAATTATAATCTAAAGGCCATCTCCTGCTCCTAAATCCTCGATTGCAGACCAGGCCTCTCTGGATTCTACATCTTAGCAAAAGCAATGGTGTTTTATTACATATGTGAATATATGCTTGCTCTTAACATATTTTGCAAAAGCAAAACTAAATCAAAATTTTCCTCAGCTTTAGGTGTGCTGTAGATGCAAATTAAATAAGATTTTTTTTTTTCTCAAAGTCTCAGCTCTTTAACACTGACCCTCTTTTGGGCATAAAGATGTAATAAAAATGTCAAATACCCCCTCTCCCCACCACCGGAAGACTATTTCCTGGTGTCGTACCCAGAGAGGCATATTGAAAGACACATGCATGGTTCTATGTCCCCTCTCCAGGGACACTCTTTCCCCTGGATATGCAATGGGTTTTGGCAGCTGTTGGGTATCATTAGACCAAGGGCAGGTCACCTGCTCTCTCAAGCTTGAAATGAAGTTATCATCACAAACCAAAAATACTCAGTATTTGCCCAAGAAAAGACAGCCAATGGAGACCCAGTTACTATGAGGGAATTCTTGTCGATTTTGTAGGTTCAACAGTAAGCATCTGAAAGTCTGGTTTGTAAGCATGAATGGTATTAGAGAGAAATCAACGAGAGATGACTTGCTGCTGTGTGAAAAAGGACCTTTTGGGGGGTTTGGGGTGGGAGGGGGCACGTGTATCACCAGTTTTCATACCTGAATGAAGTTGATTTTGTCAAACACACTTCCTTCTTTTGCTACAGGTGCTTGTGACCTTAGACTGGCTGCAACCCTCCCACCCCAGGCTCCTCCCCTGCACCACGTTTGGCTAAAGCATAACCTCCTAATACATTTTCATGAATAATCTGTCTCTGAAGGAGATAACTCTTCCACTAAAGGCACAATGATCCTTCTACATGTCCCTGCCCCGATTACAATCAAGAATAAGCTAACAGTTTCAGAGACCAGTTCCTTCCAGGCATGGTCCTTGTTGGCCCAAGGGAACCAGTTTTCAGTATTTCAAGTGGGGGATTGAGAGTCCTTTTGGGGTTCAGATATTGATGGATGTTGGCTATGGACAAGTCAAAGATGTAATGCTAAATACACACAAGCACGATCACTTAGAAAATTATTCCTGGCTGTACTCATTCAGCCCTGAAGGTGAAGGACACTTCTTCACTACCTCACAGACTATATGACTATGACTTCATCACACTTAGAATAGATCCATTTTCCAACCAAATCTTGCTTTTGTCTAACTCTATTTTTTTATTGACACAATAATCTCTAGAGCAGATAAGGCTTTATTTCTCATAAATTTATTCTAACTACTACACTACCGGGGAACTTTCTCAGAAATTTATGAGCTTTTACAAAGGAAGTTACTTTGGGGAAATTACTTCAAATGTCAAGGAACGCAAGGGACTTAATCTTGGAATTTATGGTTCTATTTTTAATGTTTTAATCCAGACACATTTTTCCCCCTTAAGTCCCTTCAAGCATCAAAGGCATAAATCAGCTTCCAAACGAAAGCTTGCCCCAAGGGAAGCAGAAAGTTTTCTTCCGACTTCCTTCAAATCACCTTCTGTAGGAAGATGTAAAAAAATTAAAATTAATTAAATTTAATTAATTAAAATTTAAATAAATACACATGCTATGAGATGACTTTTTATTGGGGGGGTTCCAAAGTTTTCCACATCTTAGTTACTTATAAACATCTGTTCAACAAGAAAAAAATAGGGCAGAGAAATCTTAAAAAGAGTGTAGTGCTGATCCTGGATCTTGGGCCAAAAACGTCTCCCAAATGTAATTGCCTATATCCATGCTCCTTTACCTCTGCTCTGGAGCACCCAGTGTCATCAAACAAAATGAACTGAATATATATATATATATATATTTACACACACACACACACACACACACACACAATGTAAGGCAGGGTGAATCGCACTGTAGTCTGGAAACCCCTATCCAGAGCATGCTTGAATTTGCAAAAACCTTTCTTCTGCCTCCTAAGCCTGCATGAGCCACCATGCTCAGCTTAGATGACTTCTGTCTGGAAAAGATGCCACTCAGCCCTTTCCTTATGTGTGTGTCTGTCCAAAAAGGCCAGAAATTATGGTTACCCACATTTCAGAAAAGGAACGAGCAAGGTGGGGATGACGAATGCTCATCAAGAGCCAGACAGTGTTTTACAACTATTTTGATGAATTTATTTTAGTGTGTGCCTGGGTGGCATATATGTGTACATGTTTGTGTGCATGAACATGTGTGAGTGTGCCTGCGTGGCATGTGTGTACATGTTTGTGTGCATGAACATGTGTGAGTGTGCCTGCGTGGCATATGTGTTTACATGTTTGTGTGCATGAACATGTGTGAGGGTGAACGCGCACACATGTGCACGTGGAAGTTGACAATGCATAACATTATCGCTCTCCACCTTACGGTTTATTTTTTATTTTTATTTTTTTGAGAAGGGGTCTCAGGTGTCCAGGGAGCCTCTTGTTTCTATCTCTCTGACATCTGGCTTTTCACACAGGTGCTAATGATTTGAACTCAGGCCTTCATGCGTTATTAACTGAGCCATCTCCTGGTCCCAGAGCTTATCCAACCTAAGGCTTAGGCTTTAGTCTCTGCAACCCCGATGCCCTGCACCTTCTGTTTTCCTAGTTCAATCTCTAATTCTGTAGAAGTGAAGAACTACTGTCATTTCCTTTATTTATCCTTTTAGCTATAGTAACGGGAGGCGCTTAAGTGTTCTGAGGGTAGCAGATAGCTTTCTCTTCAGATGATGAGTCATATGACAGTTGTAATTTGTAAAGTGCACATTCCATAAAAACCTCAGCCATCCAGCAATGTGAAGATGCAGAATCTGGTCCTTCCAGTGAGGTGGTCAGAAGATGATAAGCTCGTGCCTAACTCCACCTTCTCTGCCCCAGATTCTGCTTCTTTCCACTGCGGTCAAGGAGGCAGTCAGTTACTCCATTAGATTAGCCTGGGTTTCCTTTCAGTTCTTCAAGGTTATATAACCTTCTGTGCTGACTATTTTACCTCAGCTTGACACAGGCTCCGGTCAGCAGAAGAGGAAGCCTTCAGGGTCTTTTCTCAATCAGTGATTGATGGGGGAGGGTCTAGATCATTGTGGATGGTGCTAGCCTTAGGCTGGTGGTCCTGGATTCTTTAAGAAAGGAAGACCAAGGAAACCATAGGGAGTAAGCCAGTAAGCAGCACTCCTCCATGGCCTCTGTCCCAATTCCTGCCTCCAGGTTCCTGCCCTGCTTGAGTTCCTGTCCTGACTTCCTTTGATGATGAACCGGGATGTAGATGGGTGAGCCAAATAAATCATTTCCTTCCCAAGTTGCTTTGGCTATGGTCTTTCATCACAGCAACAGTAGCCCTGACTGGAAAATGCCTGCAGATGAAGTCTTGGGGCTTTAGAGCAAGGCCTAGTGTCTGTCACTATTGTCCTGAGCACAGTGCTCCACCTCCCTCCACAAAAAACAAAGGATCTCACTAGGTAACTTAGACTGTCCTGGAACTCACTCTGTAGACCAGGCTGACCTCAAACTCACGGAGATCTGCTTGCCTCTGCCTCCCGAGATTAAAGTCGTGTGCTACCACCACTGTCTAGCACGAGCACCGTGCTCTTCAAAATGGCTTTTAACAGTCTCTTCTCGGCTAAATTTGTCTCAAAAAAAAAAAAAAAAGGCACAGGCATACGGCCTTAAGTTGGTCTCTCATACAATAAACAGCGGCAACAACAAAATACTTCTCCCCAATTACTAATTCAATCATCACGTGTTTTTAATTTTAGGCGCTTCCCCTGAGCTTCCTTGTTTTGGCCAATGGGTCATCAGATTTTGCGTCCTTTACTTCTTTTTCTAACATAGACACGCGCGCTTGTCTCAGTTCACCTCATTCTCCTCTAACTCCAGAAACCATGCATAGCTGGGAATCTATTCTTCAGACGAAGACACCAAGGTTTGGGAAAGGCCCAGCGCGTGCCATCTAGGGAACCATTTGTCATTTATTTGTGACGTATACTTGTATACCTAAGAGAATTTCAGTTTTGTCTTTCATGTTGTCTTAGCTCTGCTAATGACACAAGTAATGGCCCTTAATTAAAAAAAAAAAAATCTCAAAAGAACGATGTGCTTGTGTCCACACTAGGACCCGGACTCTCAGAAAAACCATTCATAGGGCCTGATTGACGGGTAACAAAGCAAACGGCAGAACGGTGTGGGACAGTCCTGCAGGCTGGCTCATGTCGTGCCGTGCATGGGCTGTGTTTAAAGATCAGGAAAACAGAATTCAGCAAGGGTGGGAGCCAGAAAAGCTGGGGGGAGGGGGAGAGAGAGACAGAGACACAGAGAAGGAAGAAAAAGAGGAAGGAGAAACACGAAACAAAAGGGAAGCCATTTCTCCTGTGTCTGAGGCTGAAGCTTCTTTAGAGAGGGTACATGACACACACTGGAGTTCCTATTGATGCCACCATTGCTGGAGCGCTCCCTCTTTCCTGTGTGGTGGTCCCTGTCACTATAGTTACCAGGATGATTGATTCCATAGAAACGAACACATTCTGGTTTTCCACTTTGTGCTTCTTTCTGGCCATTGCTTCGTTTCACATCACACCTGGCAAGCCAGCAACACTGACGTCAGCTCTTCTTCCCATAATCCAAACCTAAGAGCCGTAGTGACCTCCATACAAGCCCAATCTTGCCCCCCCCCCCATTGCTGTGCTGACTCACAGGTGAGCCTCTGGGGCCCGTGTAAGAGTCTCAGAGCCCACTGCCTCCGTCCCCCGAACCAGAACCATCTGCTACCCACGGCCTCAGCGGCACAACATTCCCTGATGAGTCACAATTAATGACAGGTACGAGGCAAGGGCTGCCAGGACGATGCATTTAACACTGCTCAAATATTCATCACGGACTAAAGAAAGAGTCTTTTAGCTTTCAAAACTGAAATATTTTAAGCTTTAGAAAGCTGCTTGCCTTTAAAAAGAAACCAAACACAGTCCTGATAGTTCCAAAAACATCCAAGGGAACCGAGGCAGTCGGCAAGGCTGACATCATGTGCTCGGGAATAATTGTAATTGAGTTGATGGACAAGACTGTATCATGGAAACCAACAGCTCTCCCTAAGTCCATTTTATAATCATTAAAAGACATATAAGAAATAGCTTGGAAATGAAAAATGGAAAAAACAAATGTAATTTAAATGGGTTTCTTTTATGACTTTAGGCTGCGTAGCAAAATTAGGTAAATTCTTATATCATTTGTACAAACAAAACCAAACCCTAACCTATAGAGAAATATGCTTTCTGAAGCATTTATGGAGTCAGTGGGTAAAAACACTAGCCACATGAATCTGATGACCTGAATTTAACCCCTAGCCTAAACTGTACAATTTGTGATCCCAGAAATATTACCTAAACGCCAATCCCCTCACTATATTCCCTCACTTTTGCATTCTGCCTGGTTTTACGTCCTTAATAACTGAAATCCCATCTGTACCATTGCTTTAGGTCAAACGTAAGTGTGCTGCTTACTGGCTTGCTCCTCAAGGCTTGCTCAACCTGCTTTCTTGACTACGCAGGACCACCTGCCCACAGGTGGCACTGCCCAGTGTGAGCTGGGCTTCCTACATCAGTCCTCAAGCAAGAAAATGCACCACTGACTTACCCACAGGTCAATCTGGTGGGGGCAGTTTTCCAACTGAGCTTCCTTTTTCCTTTTTCCAAAGTAACTCTAGATTGCATCAAGTTGACATGAAACTAGCCACATAATACGAGTTTGCTTATGCTTGGAATAGCTTTATTTAAGTGTAAATTTGGGGGAAATAGAGCATAAATAATTCTGGTTTACAGGTCAATTAAAATGATCTCGTTTTATGGGTGTGTGCAGTTTTACAGCTTATGCAGTACATAAACATAAATATGAATAAACATTAATTTCTCCTCATAGCCCTCACTGTCTCGATCAGCTGTATTCTGCTGTGAGAAACACCAAGACCAAAAGGCCAAACCTGGGGAGAAGGGGGTTTAATTCACCGTATAGGTTATAGTTCTTTGCGAAGGGAAGTCAGTGCCCGGAGGAAGGAGCTGATGCAGGAGCCATGGAGGGGAGATCCTTACTGGCTTGTTCCACATGGCTTGCTCAGCCTGCCTTCTTATATAACTCGGGACCACCTGTCCAGTGGTGACAGCACCCACAGTGAACAAGGCCTTCCCACTTCAACCTATAATCAAGAAAATGTGCCACAGATTTGCCCGCAGGCCAGGCTGATAGAATATTCTGAGGTACCCTCTTCCCAGATTTGTCAGGTTGACATAGAACTAGCCACAAAGTGAGTAAGCTGAGTGTTGCTTCCATTTCTCAAATGTTAAAATAGTTTTAATGACCGTAGTGACTAACAGGAGATCACACTGTTACTGTATTTGAAGGACTGAGCCCTGCACATAGAAAATGGATTTCTGATTCCGTGCCCCATGAATTTGCTAACTACACCAATCTCAGAAAAGAAGAGGGCATCGTTTTCAGTTTCCTGTGTGTGTGGAAAACTTCAAACATACACACAAATACGGAGAACACAGTTTAAGAAGTTCTCATACAAATATCACTCAGTTTCAAAAACAACCCTATATTCAATCCTGGTTCATCCTCCCCAACCCAGTTATTGAAGTAACTCCCTCAAATCATAAACTGGCTCTTTGAAGTTTAAGGCCAAGATGATCTTTTACAGAACACCAAGTTGTCTCTGCCCTTCACAAGTGACTACGTCCCACCTTTGGCTTTAACTGGAAAGCTGAGGAGGATGGATGCCTGCCTGAAGAGCACTCCTTTTCTCGCCAAGATGTGGGGAAGTGAAAAGAAAAACAATTGACCCCTTTCGCAGAAGATTTTTCAGAGAAAAACATTTTTTAAAAGCTACTTTTGGTACATCACAAACTAAATACACATTTCTTTCGTTCTCTGAATTCTTGTTCTGTATTTATTCGCCAAGCTGGAAGATTTATAGTTATTTATTGCACATGAGGCAGGAGTAGATTTCCTAAGTGTGGTTAATGACACGGCTCAAAGCTGTGTGCTCTATTCTCTTAAGTATGTATGTGTGTGGAATGTGCGGGGTGACACCAGTGCTAAGTATGAAGGCTACCGTTTCTCTATGCATTCTGAGTGTCTTAGGGTTACTACTGCCGTGACAAAACACACAAAAAGAACATGGGGAAGAAAGGGTGTATCTCGCTTACACTTCCACATCACTGTTCATCCTTGAAGGAAGTCAGGGTAGGAACTCAAACAGGGTAGGAACCTAGAGGCAAGAGCTGATGCAGAGGTCATGGTGCTGCTTACTGGCTTGCTCAGCCTGCTTTCTTAGAACCAGGACCACCAGCCCAGGGGTGGCCCCATACATAATAACTAACAAGAAAATACCCTACAGCCTTGTCTGCCCACAGTCTGATCTTCCAGAAGAATTTTCTCAGTTAAGGTTTCCTTCTCTAGATACTGCAGCTGTGTCAAATTGACATAAAACTAGCTGGCGCACTGAGGGAGAGAGACGGTCATGTATTTAACAAGCTTTCCCTCCACCATAAAGACACCTCTTTGCCAAGAACACTGTTAGTTCACAATCGTTTGTCCTTATTGCTCATAGGGACACAAGCTACAGCAGTAAAGTTAATACTGAAAGATAGTGGAAAAAAATCTTTGTTTTCATCAAAATACTTTTTTTTTGTTCTAGGTTTGTTTCTACATATGAAACATCTTTCATAGTGTCAGGCAAGATTTTGTGACTGAGGACTGATTCCATCCGGAGGCTCTGACACTTAGAAGAAGGAATATAGTTTGATCGCAAAGACAGGCTTAGACTGATTCTTTAATACATTGAGAGTATTTTAGCCATACAGGTTCATTCCTTCATTTGATGACTCATCCAATCAATATTACTCAACACCTACTAACCTCAGTTGTTCCTAGGATACAATGACGAACAAGACAGATAGGATTCCACTCCTAAAAGTGCAAATTTGCTATGTAGACATTGTTATCTTTTGATTCCTCCAAATTGCCATCTCTCAAAAAAGTAGAAGGTAAAATGAGACTCTTTTCAATGATACCAGCCCTCGGAGGACTTCGGAATCAAATCCATTTGACTTCCCATTCAGGACATACACCATACAGGGAGGTTTCCTAGGTATGGCGGAGGACACTGACTTTCAACACTTGGGATGCAGAGGAAGGCTGTGAGTTCGAGGGCAGTCTAGTCTAGATAGCCAAGCTGCAGGCTACCCAGGGCTACACTGTAAGCCCTGTGTAACAAAGAGAGAAAGAGGAGGTAGGGATGGAAGGAAGAAGAGAGGAATGAGACTAAGATTTTTTTGTAATAACTATGTTTACAAATACACTTTTTTTAGAGATGGAAGTCTCACTGTGTTGTCCACATTGGTCTCTAACTTACACGAGCCTCTTGCCTCAGCTTTCTCTGGCTGAGATGATAGACAGGCATCACTATCCCTAACTATGTGTTGGAATTGTATAATTGTATTTCTTCTGCTTTCTTGTGTAAGGCTCCTCTTCCTGGGGCTGGAGAGATGGCTTGGCTCAGGAGGGCTCTTGGAGCCAAGCCTGATGAACTGAACTGAGTTTGTTTGATCCCTGGGATCCATACAGTAGAAGGAGAGAACTGACTCCTAAAAGGCATCCTCTGACCTGCACGTGTGCATCAGGGAATATGTGTGAGTGTGTGCGTGTGCGTGCACTCACTCACTCACACACCCACCCACACACACACTCACACACACACAGCACTGACACACACACTCACACACACACTCACACACAGCACTGACACCCACACTCACACACACACAGCACTGACACACACACTCACACACACACTCACACACCCACACATACACTCACACACACACTCACACACACACACACACTCACACACACACTCACACACACACATCACTGACACACACACTCACACACACACACAGCATTGACACACACACTCACACCTACAATCACACATAATTACAATCTCTTTCTCTCACACACATATACACACGGTCATTAAACTTTTAAAACAGAATCTTCCTTCAGCCTAAAATTATTGCCATTTTTTATGCCCTCTCCTGAGAGAGAGGTCCTTTTTCAGTAGGAACCTGTGAGAATTTGTGGCAAAATTTTGTACTGGCAGTGTCTTAGCAACTGTAACCTTCCCTTCAGCTGGTGAGGGACCTGGATCACACACCATGGAAAAGCGAAGGGACGGCAGACTGCCATACGGAGAGAGTCACAAAGGTATCCTGGCTGAGCCACAACCTGAACCTGACAAAACAGAAATCACAAAAGGAGGGAAGAGGAAGTGGGGGGCAGATTAGGTTCTGTGCTTAATTAAAAAACACTATATTATCATGTGACTAACAGACTAGATAAAGAGTTCTAAAATTAAAACTGGAACCAGGTAGATTTTTTTTTTTTAAGACAGGGTCTCTATATATGACCCTGGCAGCTCTAGAACTCACCATGTAGTCAAGGCTGGCCTTGAACTCACAGAGATCTGCCTGTCTCTGCTACCCGAGTGCTGGGATTAAAGGTGTGCGCCACTTCACTCAGCCTAGAAACCTAAGAGGAGCCTATGTATCCTGAAACACCAGAGGATGCCCAGGCTGCCCGTCTGACAGTGGCGACCTAGTCCTGCCAGCCCTGTGACAACAGACTCCTCCACAGTCCAGTTTTGGAATGTTCTATTCCAGAGCTCTTTCAGGTTGAAAGCAGTGTCTCAGATGTTTGCCCGCGGCCCGGCTGTCTCCTGTGCCGATAGGAGCGATGCCTAGGGAAGCCCTTGCCTCTTGGGTGCAGCACCGTCCCCCCATCATTCCTGAAGTTCACTTCCAGGAACACAGCTTCAGTAAATGAGCTGCCCTTTCCCTAAGAAAAACTTAGTTGCCTTCAGTTGACAGCGTAGCAGAATAGTGTGGTGAGAACGGAAAAGAGAACATCCCATCAGCAAATGAGCAATGAGCAGGCCAGAGGACAAAATCTGGTCCTTTACAAATCCCAGTTCTTCTCTAGGATACTACGTTACATCTTCTATTAGCCTGGACACTCTGGGGACAACTTCTGAAACTACCATCCACTCAGCATTAGAGCCAAGTTTAGTTCCTGCTAAGTAAAAAAAAAAATCCAAACATTTTTTTCCTGCCTGTATAACATAAAGACATACAACATAAAAGTAAACCTTTAAAATGTGTGTATTTCAAGGTGAAAAGATGAGTGTTTAAAACATTTTCTTCCTACTTATAAAAATGCATAAATCATCATTTTTCCTCTCCATGCTGTTTTGAAGTTTTGTCTGGATGAAGATACAGCAGGCACTGACTGCTGGGAAAGCAGGGCTCCTGCTCTGTTATTAGGGAAAACATCAAGATCAAGCAAGGAAGTCTTTCATTCCATCACTCGGCAGGCAGAGGCAGGGGGAATCTCTGTGAGTTCAAGGCCAGCCTGGTCTACAGAGCAAGTTCAAGGCATACAGTCAGGGCCATACAGTGAGACCCTATCTTTAAAAAAAAAAAAAAAGCACAGAGGACTCTCCTGGGCATCCCTGTCACAGAACATTGCTGCAGACAGAGCTGGACAGGCCTTCAAATGCACCAGTTCACTGAAGTGTGCATGCAAACTTTTCTCCTTGCCGAGTGCAATCTTCCCCTTAGACTGATTGTCTTCACCTTGGTCTCTTGCTTTAAGTAACTGCAGCAGTGACCACAGCCTAACGGGCAGTTAGCATGTGGGAAGATAGCATTCATAGAGGTGATTAATTTCTTATCTGATCTTTCTAACCTGCTAGTCCTCAGGTGTTGGGGGAGACAGCCCTGAAATAAACACACAGAAACTATATTATTTAAAACACTGCTTGGTCTATTAGCTCTAGCTTCTTATTGGCTAGCTCTTACATTTTAATTTAACCCATTTCTAGTAATTTGTGTAACGCCAAATGGCTGTGCCTTACCAGACTGGATAAAGTTCTGTTTGGCACCAGCAGGGCTACCTGGCTTCTCTCAGACTCTGCCTTCTTCCTCCCAGCATTCAGTTTAGTTGTCCCCCCACCCCCGCAGCTCTGTTCTACCCTATCAGGCCAAGCCAGTTTTCTTTATTAATTAGCCAATCATATTCACAGCATACAGAGGGGAATCCCACACTACGCAAGCTTCTTAAAGTCCTGAGAAATAACTCCTGTCCGGGCAGCCAGTGTTAGAATCTACGCTATGCTATTGCAGCACTGGCTAGATCTCAGCCCTAGGTTGCCCCTGGGCCAGGTAACTTGACACAATAATCAAATGATGTAACTGTACAGTTATACCTTGTGGCCATGGCTTTCCAGACTCCTGAGTGACAGAGAGCTCACTACAAGAGTACATTCATCTCTGTATAGCTGCTTGGAAGAGTGAGAAGAAATGTCTTCCTGGTGACTCAAGGCGGGTGATGTCTGCTGAGACTTCGACGTCCCTGTCCCTCAGATATGTGAGACTACTTAGCCTTGGTCTCTCATGTCTTTCCTTCCTCAGACTGAACAGCTTCTGCTGACAACTAGGTCTTAATGTGGTTTATTTCTGGGTTTGGTCAATGCCCTAGGCCATTCTTTTATTCGCTAATATTTCTAAACTTGGTCACTTTGAGCACAGCTTTATCACATAACGAAGCTGTCAAGTCCCAATCTAAATGCTGTATTTTCTGAATGTAACATAAACCAAAATACATTTGGTCTTTGAAACTTTACACTGCTGGCTCAACCCATGTCAAGTATTTTCCAAAGTCAGGCTTCCCCTCTCAATAGAGCTACTGGAGAGAAGTGCAAGATTCCGTTTGCCTGGTACGCTTTATTTTGTTGATCTTAGCTCCTTGTTTGTGTGTGAGGATCCTGTTGAAATGTGTCAAATTAAAAAAAAAAATTGGTCTCTCCAGAGAAAGTCATTTCTCTTAGTTGAACCATTGCTCAGGTGATATGTCTTGGAACAGCTATTTCAGAAGGGTGTGGCTTAGCCGAGCAATTCAACTGAGCAGGGAGTCCCTCCTGACCCTGCTTTGCTCAGTAGTTTCTTCACTTAGCTGGATCCTCTGTGGTCTGTGGCACAGACCAGAATTCCCAGGGCACCTAGAACACGACTAGGAACATGATCACTCTTGAATCATTTCTGTCGCACTTTTGCTAGCCTGAGCCGTGGAGGAGACAGGCCAACGACACTCAGTAGAACAGAGGCGCGGGGCTCTTCCAGGCACAGCTGCTCCTGCTCTGACAGACATTTATTTTTCCAAAGTCTCAGCCTTCAGCCTTGTTTTCAGACTCAGCTCTTTTATTATTATTTTTTTTGACAAATCCCATCTCAGCTAGTTTATTTCTTTTTCATTAAGTTACTAGATATGTCATCATTTATTCCTCAGGTTTTTTTTTTAAAGGTTTGTTTATTTTACATTATGTGATAGGTATATGAGTGAGGGTGGTGGTATGTACATGTGAGTGCATGGGCCCACAGGGGCTGGAGGGCTTGGGATCCCCTGGCTCGGGATTTGTAGGCAGTAGTGAGCTAATCAACGTGGGTGCTAGGAACCGAACCCAGGTCCTCTGTAAGGCAGACGTGAGCTTACCTGCTGAACCATCTCTCTAACCTGATTCATCAGGGGCTTCTTGGGAGTGTACCACACACCACACATGCAAGGCAGTCAGCAGAAAGGTGAACAAAATAAGTTTTCAAGCATATGAGGAGGAGACCGAAAAGATGTACTTTAGTACAATACAGTGAGTGGAACAGTCAGGCTAAGTGACAGGGGCTATGAAGGTACACCAGAGAATGCCACAACTAGAGCAGGATGCAAGAAAGCTGAAGTAAAAGCTAAAGTCCTTAAGGGAGCTGGCTATACAAAAAGGACCATTGAGGGACCTCCTGAAACTGAGAAGCTTCTATAAAGCAAAGGACATGGTCAACAAGACAAAACGACAGCCTACAGAATGGGAAAAAATCTTCACCAATCCCATACCAGACAGAGGACTGATCTTCAAAATACACAAAGAACTCAAGAAATTGGTCATCAAAAGAACAAATAATCCAATAAAAATAGGGGTACAGAGTTTGGTTCCCCAGACCCATGTAAATGAAGCCAGGCACAGCTCCACACATTTTTAATCTTAGTACTGAGGAGGTAGAGAAAGGCAAACACCCAGAACTTCTTAGCCAGCCAGTTAAGCAGAATTGGTAAGCTCCCGTTAAATGAGAGATCCTGCCTCAAAAACTGAATGTGGAGAGCAACAGAAGATGCTGACTTCTTGCCTCTAGATGCAGATGGGCATCGAAGAGGATCCTTATGGAGTTTGACAGCCATTTGGGCAAGAAACTGCTCTTGTCTGGACTGTTGCATAAACTGGACACAGAGAACCCTCAGAGAGGGGACTGCTGAACTTGCCTAAAGGTGAGATGATCTTTCGGGGTTCCTGATTCATGAAAGAGTATGCGAGACATTCTGCAGGACACAACAGACAGTGACTGAACTGCCTTTGAAATTTCCTGCTTCATGGAAATGTCTGCTGGAAACTATGGGCCTGTAGGCCGAAGATGGATGCCCCAACGGTACAGAGGAACTTTGGGTGACTGTACAGGCAGCGAGATGTTTCTGTCATTTCTAGAGTTTTGGAAGTTGCTTACTTCCTGTTTACTTAGGTAATATTATATCCTTCTGGAGTCTTTGATGGAGTTGAAGAATGGTTAGTTATAGTTTTCCTTTGTTATGATAAAAGATAAAATAGATATAAATATTCTAACTGTAATTCTTGCTTAGTAACTGTTTTGTTATATGTAATTTTACTATGTTAAAGTTAAAGCCTTCCTTTTTGTTTAAACAGAAAAAGGAGAAATGGTGTAGGAGGTTCTTCTGTCTATGTGTTGCTTTCATTGGTTGAATAAAGAAACTGCCTTGGCCTTTTGATAGGGCAGTACTTAGGTAGGCAGAGTAGACAGAACAGAATCCTGGGAGGAAGAAAGCAGAGACAGATAGACACCATGAATCTCCAGCCTGAGACGGATATAGGTTAGAATCTTGCTGGTAAGCCACAGTCATGTGGTGATACACAGATTTACTAGAAATGGGATAATCAAGATGTGAGAGTTAGCTAATAAGAGGCTAGAGCTAATGGGCCAGGAAGTAATTTAATTAATAAAATTTCTGTGTGATTATTTCGGGTATAAGGTAGCTAGGTGGTGGGACTCAGCCTGCTTCTCCTCACAACAACACTGCACTTGCTATGTAGTTGGTATTCAACAAAGAGTTAAAATACTTCAAAGCAAAATTTCACCGTTCACAAATTCTAATATGTATAAAGAATATGCTGACTTAGAAACCTCAGAGCACTTGCACCACAGCCAAAGGCTTATTTTGCAATCAAAATTTATTTTCTTCTTGAGAACTTATTACAGCTGGATCCTTCTTACTTCTCAAAGCAGGTTCCTACCATACCACAACCACCAAGGCTCTGGGTCTTCTGATAACCATGCCCAGGCGTTGCCGAGCAGTTTGCCCAGGTGCCCACTGAGAATCCCAGGCCCCCCAATCTCTGCCAGGGATGTGGCACTGTCTGTCTCTCCTAATGTGCTCAGCTGGATGAGAACCACAGAATGAGGAGAGCGGTGAACCGTGAGGAACAGGAGCACATCAGATGAGCAGAGGGAGAAACCGGGCATCGCCCGGGGGACACTGCCAAGTGAGGCGACTTCATGCTTTGCTCTAATATCAAAGTTCTCAAAATTTATCTAAGCCGGCACATGTCAGGGCACACCACAAAGATCAGAACTTCCTACGGGGAGGAGACAGAGAGGCTAAAATGAACAAGGGATGAAATGATAGGAAGAGGTATTTGCTTCAGTATTTAAATTTCTACTTTAGAAATGAACAGAGTGGAGAGAGATTGATTATAACTCTGAATAAAAACAAATAAAACAGAAAGCAAGAGACTTCACTATCACAGCAGCAGTTATAGTGCTGGCAAACCGAACGCAGGGTCAAGATGAGGAGGAGAAATCTCGAGGGCTGATAAGTGCCTCACTGATGATCAGGGACCTGCACTAAAACCACGAAGAAATATTACCGTACACGCAAGTGATTAGCAGATATTAAGAATTCTGACAATTATAATGACAACTACAAAATGTTGCTAAGACAGATGTGGGGCTCTGCTGTGTTCATGGGTTTCAAACTCAATAATGCTGGCCATTCTCATACCACTGATCTACAGATCCAACACAATAAAAATTAAATTCCACGGATTTTTATATTGGTAGAAATTAGCAAATGGATCCCCAAATCCACATGGCAATACAAAGGAAGTACAATGAACAAAACGACTTTGCAGAAGAATAATAAATCTGGAGCATGGATCCTGTCTATTTTTAAGACTTACTGTAAAGCTGTAGTGACCCAGACGGTATAGTGTGGTGTCCTACAGAGAAAGACAGCCAGATCCGGAGCAGAATAAAGAACCTATAAATAGACCCACACATGTTCATCTTCAAAAAGGTATAAAGGCACAGCAGAGAAAGGAAGCCTTCTTGCTTCATGAGGTACCCATGGAGCCTTTCCCCTAGCGTGTGTAAGGCCAAGGGTCTATCTCCAGCAAGGAGGAAAAATCTACTCATAAAATGAACAGATCTGAATGACACCAAAATTTAAACCTTTTAACCTCTGAAAGATACTTAACAGGGAAACAACAAGATTAACCATGGAGTAGTTTTTAAAAAATGTAAAGCATTTCTCTGATTTGCCTCCTGGTTAAAATACAAAAAACAGCTTCTCAGAATCCTCTGATCTGTGTCCCCTCCCACTCCCACCCCCCCACCCCCCCAAAAAAAACTTAGCAAAAACCCAGGCACCTGACATCCTTCCACAGACACAAAGGAGATGACCTCATTAGCCTGGCTACGAGGAAAAGTGCCAGCAAGGCTGCGTGGGTGTGAGAAATCTCAGATGCCACTAAAAGTCAGAATGAGCTTTTTAAACTATATATTTGGTTTATGTACTTTTCTATCTCTGAGTGTGTCTTTATAATAGCATTTTAAAGTAAAAAACAAAACAAAACCAAAATACCAGCAAGGTTGGCCTTTAAATGGATCATCCACCATCAGCTTTTATCAAGGAAACACTGTCTGGCCCCCACATAAATATAAACTTTGCAAGTTAAGTCCGCATTAAAATGCAGCTGTGCCAACAGAGCACCATGCCCTAAATCTGCAGTGACTAGGCCCTCACTCTTGAAGAGAATACACTTTGTTTTTGGCAATGTAAAAACTGCTCACGTATGCAGAGAGTTTGGTTTGCTTCCCAGGACACAGCCAGCTCTGATGCCCAGAGGCTCTTGCAGGTAAACACTTACACACAATTACTCAGAGGCAGAGCGAGGCCACCAGAGTCAGATGCTGAATGAAGGGGCCAGGACTCAAACCCAGTTTTACGAGGCATAAAGGTGCCAATCTTCTCTGAGATACAAAATATTTACGCCCCCCTTAGGATGCTGGGTGAGGGGTATAGCACAAAGAAATCAGGGGACACCAGTAGGTGATGGTACGTGTGTGTGTGTGTGTGTGTGTGTGTGTGTGTGTGTGTGTGTGTTGGGGGGAGAGCGGAAGATAAGGGAAGAATTAAAGGAGATGGGATGGGGTGAATTTTATCACATTATATGCATGCATGTACTTTTTAATTAAAAAATAAAAGAAACATAGGAAGTTACACAAAAAGCTATTGGACAATTTCTCCAGCTCTTACCCATTATTCTGAGCCTGGCTCTTCCTGTACAGCCCAGGCTGGCCTCAAACGTTACCACCTGTCTGACCTTGAACTCCAGCTCCTCCAAGCCGCAGCCTCCTGAATTCTTCAACTACTGACTGTACCACTAATCCCAATTTACTAATTTCCCCCCCTAAAATAGTGGATAAAATCATGAAGCATCCTGGAATGGACACAGAATGAGATGAGGCAGAATATTTCTTACTAAGAATAATGATAAAGTAAGACAGACTCCGGGCAAATGATATAAAAACCAAGCCTTGCAGAACAAACCCAGCCTGCAGTTGGAGACTAGAGCACTGAGGCATGCCCTAGAACAAGGGCATGACAGATTACAGTTGATCTACACCCAGGGCGCTGCTCAGAATCCCACACGGTCCATTTGAATCCCTCCAGGTGCCGCTTTGAAATCCTAGTCCATAAATTTAATTGGTTATGAGTATAAACTCCCAAGATGCCTGTTTACTCTTTCACTGTAGCATCATATTGCTTTTTAATAAGATAGGCTCGACAAAATATGCTTCCAAAAACCATAAGCTAACTTACTACATTGAGCATGCGAATGTCTCTCTAAGTCAGTACCACCCACCTCTGCTTGGTGTGGACAAACCTTAACTACCCGCTGCCCCTTAATATAGGGCCTTCCTCCGACTCCTGCAGAAGTCCGACGATGGACGCTGCTGGCTGGTGTGAGAGAGAACACCAGTGCTATTGTAAAAGCACATACTCCTCTAGCTAGAGTTAGCGTTAAGGAGAACAGTATCAGTACCAGCGTGCTCCAGTAAGGGTTCAAATGAAGACTTCCGGTTACCGCCTGCCTCTGTCATTGGTAATTTAAGGATGCTTCTTTGCCTTTGGCTTCAATTTAAACCCAGCCCCTGGATTATGCTAATCTATCTTTCTATTTTTAGTCTTTTGATTACTTTCTCTGCATATAAAAGACTGAAAACCACACATCTGAAACCACATTTTTTTTTTTTTTGTAATCTTAAAGTTGCCCACTTGGAAGCAGGTTGAGCTGAATATTCCTGTTTCTTTAATGGGCGGAGTTTCTGTGACGTGAAAGCTGGGGCTCATCCCGGTTACACACCCAGGATTGGGGACTCTACTCATTTCTCCTATTCTCTACACACTCCATTTTAGGATCATTGTTCATCTATTTTTTTTTCAATGAGTAATAATCACATTTTATGGCCTTGGAGAAAAGAAATCTTCATGATTAGATGATTTCAATGACAAATATTTAAAGGAATAATAGCATTGACTTGATACAATATTTTTCTACAAACATGAGAGAAACTTCACAACTTGTTATACATAACCAGACTTGTTCTGATACTATACCCATAAAAAGATAATATCATACCAAGAATGTTTAGAAAACATATGCAAATATTATTTTTAAAAAACCAAATGATACCTAAAAAAATTTTCAGAGAAGAATACACTACCACCAAGTTGGGTTTATCCATAATTTTTAAGGATAACAGATATCAAAAATCAATCAGTTGATCAATCAATCAATGTAACATTCTATATTAACAATAGCTGTAGGGATAAATCAACATAGTGATGTCAGTTAATATTAAAAATGTGTCAAATGGCATTTCATAACATAAAAGAAAAACTCTCAAAAAACATGAAAAAAGATATGACTGCAATTCAGTAAAAGTTATCTCTCAAAACTAAAATCCAGGGCTGACACAAGCATCTAAGAGCATGTACTGTTCTTACAGAAAACCTCAGTTCAGTTCCCACTAACCATGTTCAAACACCTTCTGACCCAGGAACATCTTCTAGACTCAGAGAGGCACTTGCTCTCTTATATGTACACACACACACACACACACACACACACACACACATCCATTGTTCATCTATTAACAGCGGTCACTGAGCACCTGTGAGTAGACAGGGAGGATGCAGAATGGTACAGTCGCTGCTTTCCGAATCTCTACAAAGCCACGGGAGTGCTATGCAGAAAAATGCAAGGGCCAAATCTGGGTTAGGGAGGCTCCCTGTAAGCTGAAGGAAACATAGATACCTCCACGGAAGGGGAGTGGGCAGAGACAAGTGCCCTCCAGGCACAGAGAGTACATTTTCAAAGGCTTAGAGGAGCATGAGACGTATTCAAGAAACTGGTAGAAGACTTGAGGCCACAGTAAGGCAAATATCTGGCGGGGCAGAAAGACCCAGGTCAGACGGAGCAGAGCCGCGGGGAAGAAATCCTGAATGCAACAGGAAGGCACAGGAGAATTTTTAAAAAAGATTATTTTTAAAAACTTTAAATTGTGTGTGTGTGCTGCTGCCTACAAAAGCCAGCGGCAACAGATCCCCCTGAAGCTGATATCATAGGTACCTGTGAGCTGCCTGATGTAGGTGCTGGCAACCAAGCTCGGGTCCTCTGCCAGGGCAGCATGACTCCTAACTGCTGAGCCATCTCTCCAGGCCACGTATGATGTGGGAGTGATTTCTTATTAATAAAGAAACTGCCTAGGCCCATTTGATAGGCCCACCCTTAGGTGGGTGGAGTAAACAGAACAGAATGCTGGGAGAAAGAAGCTGAGTCAGGGAGTCACCATGATTCTCCTACTGGACACAGACGCAGGTTAAGATCTTCCCTGGTAAGACACCTCGTGGTGTTACAGGGATATTAGAAATGGGTTAGATCAATATGTAAGAGCTAGCCAATAAGAGGCCAGGCAGTGTTTAAAAGAATACAGTTTCCGTGTAATTATTTCGGGGCATAAGCTAGAGCTAGCCATGTGGGCGGCCGGGTGCTGGGGACGCAGCCCTGCCGCTCATATTACAACACACGTAGAGGAGTTTGTAAGCAAATGGAGTGACTGGAAGGAGTCAAGGCTTGGTAGCTGAGTCTGATTGGTTCTTCCAAGGTCCTGGATGGACCCCATAGCTCTTTAGGACGTAAGAAGGTCCTGAGGGGGCGAAGAGGAAGGTGTGGGGCCTTTGGCTTTTGGCTTGTCTGCTGCGTAAGTGTCTGTTTCCTGAGACTTGGACTGTTTTGTTGAAGAACACTTCCACTGACGACAGAAAGGGAAAACACCTCCCTCGTTTTCAAACCATTTGGGGAACAGAATCGCCCAACAGTACTTACGTGAACTGGGTTTATATGCTAATGGAGACAGGAGTGCTTACAATCATCTTGATTATGGGGAATGCCAGGACTGTCAGAACTGGCGAATACCTCTAACCTGCCCCATTTAAGACAGCAGAGATCCCAAGAGTTTAACGCAATGAAGAGATGGTTTTACTTGCAACAAAAGCCAATGCTTTCTGGGGAGAGAGGGTTGGTTTCCTTTAAGAGTGTGGCTGCTATACTGATGAATATTTTGCATATCACCATAGAACCTTCATCTGGTGATGGATGGAGATAGAGACAGAGACCCACACTGGAGCACTGGACTGAACTCCCAAAGTCCCAATGAGGAACAGAAGGAGGGAGAAGATGAGCAAGGAAGTCAGGACCAAGAGGGGTGCACCCACCCACGGAGACAGTGGGGCTGATCTATTGGGAGCTCACCAAGGCCAGCTGGACTGTGACTGAAAAAGCAGGGGATAAAACCGGACTCTCTGAATATGGCGGACAATGAGGGCTGCTGAGAAGCCA
This sequence comes from Microtus oregoni, assembly GCF_018167655.1. NCBI lineage: Eukaryota > Metazoa > Chordata > Mammalia > Rodentia > Cricetidae > Microtus > Microtus oregoni. Next base: position 23,041,618 of record NW_024543090.1, read on the forward strand.
AGGACAATGGCACTGGGGTTTGATCCTACTTCATGTTCTGGCTTTGTGGGAGCCTAGCCAGTTTGGATGTTCACCTTCCTAGACCAGGATGGAGGGGGGAGGACTTTGGACTTTCCACAGGGCAGGGAACCCTGACTGCTCTTCAGACTTGAGAGGGAGGGGGAGAGGAGTGGGGGGAGGGGGGGAGGAGTGGGAGGCTGGGAGGAGGCGGAAATTTTTTTTTCTCAATAAAAAAAAAAAAAGAGTGTGGCTGCTAGGAGCTCCACCCCATCCCAGCGGATGGCTCTGTACACAGGAGTACATGAGCAGCACAATTCGGACCCAAAAAGTTAGTAAAAAGAGAGAGAACACAAACTTGGGGAGATGGGATAGATCTGGGAGGAGTTAGAGGTGAATCAAAATAACTGTGTTAAATTTTCAAACAATCAGGTAAAATATCTTTAAAAAGATAAGCTTTTCTCATACTGAGACCTGGCACTGCAGCTTTCAGTATCTTGTTTGGACGATGACCACTTTTCTTGGAGAAAAGGATAAAGAAGCACGGGAGAGCTTTCTGTTTTGAGATGTGGTCCGTCCGACATGTCGCCTATGCTGGCCTAGAACTCGCCTTCTCCTGCCTCAGCCTCCCAAGCACAGGGCACACTGAGGGTCTGGAGTCCTCTTCGGTGTCTCTTAGAGAGGCAACAGTAGAAAAACTAGGAGCAGTCTTCCCTAGGGTCATGAAGGAAGACTTTGATACACAACTTTGTTAGTTTGTTTTTGTTTTGGTTTCTGAGACAGGGTTTCCTCTGTGCAACAGCCCTGGCTGTCTTGGAACTTGCTCTATAGTCCAGGCTGGCCTTGAACTCAAAGAGATCCACCTGCCTCTGCCTCCAGAGTGCTGGGATTAAAGGCATGCCCACCACCACCTGGCTAGCTTTCCTAACTCTTGAATGAGTGACCAGCTGAAAGTACCACATGGTCTCAGCCATGGTCTCCGCTTAGGGAACCCAGTGATGGACTAGACAGTGATGGTACAAGCTGTAGGCATCCCAACAGCACACAGAGCAGGGGCAGAGGAGAGAAGGCCACTGAGAACCACATAGGATTCACAAAGGAGGAAAAGAAGGAGTAAGGGGAGAGAGGGTGAGAGAGGTTCGGTGAAAGAGAAGAGAGGAGAGGAGATGGGGAAGAGGGAGGGAGGGAGGAAGGTGTTTGGCACCTGCCAGGATTCTCGGAGGAATCAACTTCTACTCTTCACGGTTAAAAAAAAATGTGTGCATGTATGTGTGTGCGGCGTGTGTATGCATTCATGTCTGCACATGTGCGGGGATGTGTGTGTGCAGGCATGTGAAGAAGACAAAAGAAGACAGCCAGTCTCTAGCATAGTTTCTGAGACAGAGTTTCTACCTTCCTTCCTTTTTTTTTTTTTTTTTTTTTTTTGACAGGGTTTCTCTGTAGCTTTGGAGCCTGTCCTGGAACTAGCTCTTCTAGACCAGGCTGGCCTCGAACTCACAGAGATCCGCCTGCCTCTGCCTCCAGAGTACTGGAATTAAAGGCGTGCACCATCACCGCCCGGCTTGAGACAGAGTTTCTTACTGAACCTCGAGCTCCTTGATGCGGCGAAGGTAGCCAGCTAGCAAAATCCCTGGGGTTCTCTGGTCTTTTCGTTGCCCAGAGCTGGGGTTACAGATGGCACCAATGCTCCTGGCTTTCCATGGGGGGCGGGGCGGGTTGAGGCTCGAACTTCCTATGCCTGAAGGTCAGGCACTTTACTGACCCAGCCATCTCTCTAGCCTTTATACCAGAAAACAGTTTGGGTTCTTCAAACGTTACATTTTTAAAGGTTTGTAAAGGAACAATAATGGAAAATCAGAAAGAAAACAAATTTCTTAAAGTATGCTTCTGGCATGGTTTCCAAAAGAGTGGAAGGTAAATTTGTTTACCATGGAATAGGATTTAGTCCTTAAAATACAGTGATGTTAATCCGACCCGTCACTGGAAAAGCTGGGCCCTTCTTTGCAAACTGAATTCTCCAGGCTCCTATTTTGAAGTTATCTTTTTAATTTTTCTTTCAAATAGCCATCTTTTCCTTCTCATTGTGCCAAAACAGACTTCTTAGGCCGTCTTGGTCCTGGCCTCCAGTGTAAACCGTAGCTTAAACCAGCAATGCAGCACTTTCGGTTTTCATAGCAGGACTGTGGAAGCTTCCAAAGCAGTCGGGAACTCTTCAGAGAACTTGCTAAACTCTGAATCATGGAAAAAAGCAGGGGCGGGGGTGCGTCAGTCAGATCCCTACTGTAACCAACACCTCGGCTGGTTTACAGTTAGGGGTTATTTTGGCTCACAGTTTTGGAGCTGGGCGAGCCTGTTGCTTTGGAGTCACTGAGGCAGCGCGCCAGGCTGGCAGTGAGTGGTGGGGCAAAACAGCTTGGGCCACGGCCAGAAAACAGATACAGAGACCTAGGGTCAGAGTCCCAGGTGACATAAATGTTCTATGAGGCTCCCCCTCTTAAGAGTCCCCATCACCTTCCAACAGCATCCCCCTGGGAATGAACCTCAGATACACGTAAACAAAACCACAAATAAACGAGGGCCCGTGGCTCACTTAAGATCCAACACGTGGCAGCACAAAGCCCGTCATACGACCCTTCCAGAGCACTGGCTTACATAGTGACTAGTTGGCAAGGGCAGAACAGGGCAGAGATCAGAACCTCCCAGGGAGACGGAGGCGATTCTTCCTAGAAGCAAGCGAAGGCAGTGACAGTAAGAACAGGGAATGGTCCGCAGAGGATTGGTCGTGCTTTTAGGAGAGGAACCTGCTCACTCATTCTCTCCGGTGAAGTTAAGAACAGGAAACACTATTGAAAAAGAGAAATAGCTTCTACCCAGCAGCTGTCGAGGAGGCTCAAGTCAGTCCCTGAAACATTACATGTGAGGCAGAGGCCTCTGCAGAGAACCAACTGGATAAGGAAAAATCCCTTCGAGAGCTTCTAGTCATAGACTTTCCCTCCGCCCCCTCGCAAACACATCAAATGGCGTACTCAGTAGCTTTAGATCGTTCCATTGCCTGGAGGCTCTAGCAATGGTTTCTCACCCACCAGTCCTGGAGAGCTTATGTTTTGGTGAGAATGGCTTGATGCCAGACTTTCTCCAGTGCCAACATTAACATGACAGGGTGGCAAAGCATTTCTTGCTTCCTTCTTTAATTCAACCCCTTGATCAGTGTTCTCATGCGTTTCCTTGGCTTGGGGAATATTTTTTTGGAGGGGGGTTTTTTTCTTTTGGAGACAGGGTCTCCTGCACCAGCCTCTTAAGTGCTGAGATGACATAAGCCACAGTCTCTGGTGAGCTTGAGGTGTCTGGATTTTACCAGCCGCATGAATCTGGACTCCAGTGCAGGTGTGACTCACCCTGGGACCCAGGGAGGTTTTCAGTGATTATTATTCTTCAATCACTTCCTATACAGGTTGCCTAACTTTGTTTCCTAGTTCCCGGAAGAGCAGGCAGACCCTATGAGACTGGGCGGTCACTTGCTACCCACTGGCAAAAGGCAGGGAGCTCAGGTCAACATTAAGCAGCTCATAGGAGCTGTCTCACCGTCACCAGGGAGACCACTCTTAATTCCCATCTCCCTTTTAGTAACGAAGTATTGATCTGGCTGCTCCAGCTATAAGAATGCAGTTTTATCTTTTCTGAAAGTCTGTTCAACTAGCAAGACTTACAGCTACCAAATTACAAGGACTTCGTATTTTATTTAGATGTTGCCTTGTCTGATACTACGCAGCCAAAGCCGTGGCCTGGGGGCCAGGAGATCTGAGCTCTAGGGGAAATGTACCCCAAAGTAGTTTTGTTGAACACGATGGGTTTCGGAGGGGAAAATGGAAAAGTACTATGCTCTTTTCCAGTTTGAAAATGCCCCGATTCTATGGGGGAGGAGTCCACGGGCCCAAACATGTGCTTCACGTATCCTACCAGTCCTTATTCCCAGTCCTTACTCTCTGAGACAGGATCTCACAAGGTGGCCCTGGCTGGCTTCATACTTGGGATCCCTCCTGCCTCAGCCTCCTGAGCGCTGGAATGACAGGCAGGTGTCACCACCATGGGCTGAAATACTGATCTCCATTTTGGGGGCCTAGTGGGAACTAGGGGCAGGGGCCGCCTGTGCTTGAGAGATGATAAGAACCATTTATGTGAATATCCCTTGACCCCAGTTTCTGTTCATGATGAGGCTTCGCAGTCTCAGGATAGCTGCCTGAACATTAGCATTTCAAACGCCGCCTGCCACAGGTGAGCCTGGAGAGATTAAGGGAGCAAAATTCCACATCTTCCTCCCTTCAAGCCAGGCTCGGTATGTAAACATTAACTGTTAGTACGTATTATTCATCATTCCCATTCATTTTTCATGAACGCACACAACAGATCAAAGGGATGGGTGCTCTGCTCCTGACACTGCTTCAGAATTGCAGGCAGACTCATTTCACTCTGTCAGCAAACCTGAAGGCGCGAGTCTTTAGGTAAACGAATATCTCCTGGTAACAGAGAAAACTTTACGGAATAACACACTCCTTCTCACCTCCCTCTCTTCTTGACTGAAGAGAAGCATGTGTCGTGTGTGACTACACGCTTGGTCTTTGGCAACAATGCCATGTGCCCGAGTCTAGCATATATCAAAGCATAACGGACTTTAACCTGGGCATCAGTGGGCAAGGACTAGAGCCGGAAGGGACCAAGGCTCCCACGGTCACTCAGAGCTCAAAGCTCCAGCCTACATGAAATATAAAAAACAAAGCAACAAATGGAACACTATAGGGGGTGGGAGAGATGGTTCAGTGTTTAAGAGCACTGGCTGCTTTTCCAGAGGACCTGAGTTCAATTCCCAGCACACGCATGGCAGTTTGTAACTGTCAGTTCCAGGGGACCCAACGTCCTGACACAAACATATATGCAGGCAAAACACCAATGCACATAGAGTAAAAATAAATCATTAAAAAATTCACACTACAAGTGCTTTCCTACTCACTCCAGAGGACCCTATTTGAGCAGCTCTCCTTCCATAGACTGTCACACGTACCCGGAGAGAGCTAAAAGATGCCAGTCAATGACTTTATGTCCACATGATGGAAATCAGGCAGAACAGGGGTGTGAAAACATGGGCTCCAAGTGCCCTTCCTGCTTCTGTGAGGCCATGGGTGTGTCACTGGGCCAGTCGGAGCCTTAGTTATTGTATTTATAAAGTAAAGAGGTTTTACAAAACCTTTCTAAGGTCTTTTTCAGTTCTAGAATTACAGGTAAGAATAACAATGAGGAAAACATGGTTGTAGCATAAAGCAAACTTAGCTATCATTCAAATATGGGGGTTGTGGGGCTGTACCCCAGGATTCTTACAAAGCTTGGGAGACTGTGAAGCTTCTCAGAATGTTGTGATGATGATCAGAAGCAGGAACCACTGATGACAGGTTAGCACAACTGGCTGGACCACAAAAGGCAGGCAGTAAGGGACATTTTGTGAACAAACAGGAAACTACCTAATTTTCAAAAAAATAACAAATCCGGTAGATTATTTGTTACTATTGTTAGAGATCGAAGGAGTGGTCAAAAATCAACACTATATAGGTCAAAGAGGAGAGATCCAGCGTACCATACACTTGGTGAAGAAAAGCCTCACTTGGGAGGTCCACATATCAGAGCATCTAACAAACGGACCAGAAGCCAGACTCAACCCCAGATGCAGAGGGAGATGAAGAAATTGAGTAAGATTGTCCCACTTTGCATGGTCTACAATGCAAGATCTCAACAGGGCTGGCATTTCAGTGTCTCTGGTTTATTAGCCACAATTACATAAACATACTGGTCAGCTCTTCAGCTGAAAAACCACAATGTAAATACCAACTGTGCATCAGGACCAGCACCAAATCACGTCACTGCCTTCACAGTGTCAGAGATTGGTCAGAGGCGTCAGTGCACACCCACACAATTCAGTGCACACAGAGGCTTGCTTCCTTGTGTCTCAAAGACAAAAGTTCAAAATGGATAACTGGTCAGCACAGATGAAAATTGCAACAAAACCCCCCAGAGTGAACATGTTTGCTTATACAGATAGCTCTAGAGGAAACAGTTAAATGTGGTTATTGACAAGCTGCCATTTAGGAGACTTTAATAGCGGGCTACAGTGTCACGTATCTGCAGGTCCAGCTACTTTGGAAGATTGCTTAAACCTAGCATCATTCCAAAACCTTGTATCTTTTTAAAGCAAAAAACAAAAAACCAAAAAGACAGGAAAGAAATTAGTGAAGTAAACTAATCAATGAAAACAAGGACAGGGACTGTGGCAAAAGTCTGAAGAGGTTCAGGAAGTGAGGACAGCGCCAAAGTAATGCTGAAAACAGATCCAAACTTAGAAGCAACAATGGTAAGTCACCAAGGCACAGGAGAAAACATGCTTGTTCAGGATTGTACTATCTGACAGAAGGCAAGCGATGTTCACATTCCTCTGGATGAGTTTCCCCACAAAGAAACAAAACTCCAGTTCTCAATATTTGCACTGTTTTAAATGCTAGCACACAATGCTAGGTTTGATGCACTCTTTTCATGTCTCTGTACATTGTTAACCAACAGTAATGGAGGCTTCCAAGGCGGCACGTGTTTATACAGCACAATGACCCTACTGATTTCTATGAGTATGTTATATGATGTGGGAATTCCCGCTGTGTGCTGTGATTACTATGAATGACTAAAGAAACTGCTTTGGACCTATAGCAGGGCAGAACTTAGCTAGGCAGAAAAAACTAAGCTGAATGCTGGGAGAAAGAAGGGTGGAGTCAGAGAGACGCCATGTAGCCCTGCCGGAGACAGATGCTGAAACTTTAGCTGGTAAGCCACAGCCATGTGGCGATACACAGATGAATAGAAATGGGTTAAATTAATATGTAAGAGTTAGCCAATAAGAAGCTAGAGCTAATGGGCCAAGCAGTGATTAATTAATACGGTTTTGGTGTGATTATTTCGGGGCTAAGCAGCCGGGAACCAACTAAGCAGCCCCCTCCTCCAACAGTTATAAACTATGGTTACAAGGACTTTGCAACCTTACACCACTGTGAAAAGCAGAAACTGATGGTATTTAGGTGGATAAGGCAAGCTCACTGTGCAAAGGGCTCGGCAGTATCTCAACTGCTGATGCTTCATAACTGAAGACTGAAAGGAGACCTGAAAGCCGGAGCTGAAGCCACATATCAAAGGCAAAAACATCTGGTCAGAGAAAAATGTTTGAGGACACAGATTTTAGTCTGTGAAAACACGAGGTGGTAATTTCTGGCTGATCTGTGACTTTTACATATGGTATACCTACTAGCCTTTATACATACACATACCTACTAAAGAGTGAAAGGAAAAAAGACAGTTTTCACTGCAGCAAGATGGAACTGAGCTGCCGCCTTCTTCTTCTTCTTCTTCTTCTTCTTCTTCTTCTTCTTCTTCTTCTTCTTCCTCTTCCTCTTCCTCTTCCTCTTCCTCTTCCTCTTCTTCTTTTTGACAGTGTCTCACTACATAGTTCTGGCTTGAAACTTGCTATTTAGACCAGGCTGGCCTCCCACAGAAATCGGCCACCCTAGTGCTGGGACTAAAGGCATGAGCCACCATGCCTGGCTGCATATGAGCTAATTTTAAAATAAACTTCCAAGGTTGGCAAGATGGCTCAGAAGGTAGAGGCACTTGCTACCAATGCTGCTGACTTCAGTTCAATCCTCGGAGCCCATGTGGAGGACAGAAACAACTCCCAGTTGTCCTGTGACTGCCACACACATGCTGTGACATTTAAGTATGCAGGTGCACATGTACACACACACACACACACGTAAAATGTACAAAAAAATCTTACAGTGGAAGAGGAATTATATATCAGAACAGCTTTTAAAGAAAGCTGTGTAATTTTTTCCCCCTGGCTGTCCAAAAATGTAGAATCAGTACTTATCTACTAGGAATAGTTTAAATTTTGGAAACTGGCGAGGGAAGACAGACTGTGTGACCTGCCAAGGTCTCTGCCAGAGTGAAGATGCTGGAGATCTTTTTATGAAATTTTATCTTACTCTAAGCTGCCAATTATCTCTAAGCACTGTACTTAGATGGTTCTCTGCTTTGTGCACTGAGCGCCCTTTCTCCCTAGCCCTCTTCAGTTAAAGGGCATTAGATTATGGACTGGGGCTGGGATGAAGAAGCAAAGTTGCAGAACAATCTTCCTTCAAGGCAAGCTGTGATGGGGCCAGCAGTGGCTTTGGTGTATGCGGCTCCCACAGCGCCAGTGCGGCCACACACACGAGCCCAGGTACCCGGGGCTGCAGTGGCTTTGGTGTATGCGGCTCCCACAGCGCCAGTGCGGCCACACACACGAGCCCAGGTACCCGGGGCTGCAGTGTCCGACCACTGCTACACAGTAACTGATTGGGTGGGAAACATAGATAATCATGTTAAAAACTCCTCTTGGGACACGGATATCAGTGGTCTCATCTTAGCTCCCACACACCTACTGTGGAGCATGACTCCCACTTAGGGGCCTTCGGGAAGATTTTAGTAGTCTATGATCAAATAGTAGTTTAATTTTTTAAAAGAGCAACTAACCATTTGTATTTTAAAAAAATCCATGCTGCAATTCAGGCTTGTTAATAGAGCCCAGGAAAAGGTATAAACAAGGAGGACAAACATGGACCCTTTGAACTTCTCTCCAGTACTCACACACATGTGTGTGCGTGTGCGCATGCACACACACCAATCTCTTCTTCAGGAAGAATCGTGGGGCCTACCACAAGACGAACTACTTGACATGTCTCCACAGGGCATAGGCCCACTCTCTTCTCTGTTCTTCTCTTACCTCTAGCTATGATGGGCTCTGTGGAACCTGAAGCTCAGCCCAGAGTCAGAATGGACTTAATGCTTTAATCTCTGAACAGTGTGGACTTCTGGCTTTTAATCTGTCCCAGACATTGACCGCCCATTGTTCCCAATACAACAAAGCATGAAAGACATCGAAACTCCTTGAAGCATGTTCCTTGAGGATAAGTGTTAAAAAGCTCGCTTTTTTCTTGCCTAGAGTTTCTCTGGATCTTACCAGGTTGGCTGACAACACTATCTGTTGATGAAATATTCCTTGTCTTCATTGTCTCACTTGAAAGCTGCTAACCACTTACAGCTCACTTGAAACGCTGCTAGCACAACCCAAGAAGTGAGTCTGAGTCTTCCATTATGCACGAGTGTGGATGCGTGGGTGTGTGCACCCACAGACAGATGCCCCCGGAGGGTGGATGCGTGGGTGCGTGCACCCACAGACAGATGCCCCCGGAGGGTGGATGCGTGGGTGCGTGCACCCACAGACAGATGCCCCCGGAGGGTGGATGCGTGGGTGCGTGCACCCACAGACAGATGCCCCCGGAGGGTGGATGCGTGGGTGCGTGCACCCACAGACAGATGCCCCCGGAGGGTGGATGCGTGGGTGCGTGCACCCACAGACAGATGCCCCCGGAGGCCGGAGGCATGATCTCCTGGAACTGAAACTGCAGCAGCCGCAAGCTTCCAAGTGGGTGCTGGGAACAAACTCAGGTCTTCTGCAAGAGTGGTAAACATTCCGTAACTGCCGAGCCATCTCTCCAGCTCAGTCTGACTCTAATTTAATTTAGATATACACATGTGGCTGGTAGATACACTACAGATACAGACCCTAAACTTAGCTATAGAATAGAACCACTGTGGGGGCTAAAGAACAGCCATGCCAAGGAATGCTGAGATTGGAAGAAACAGTCCTCCTCAGGGAAGAGCATATCGATTAGTTATCCAAAACCAGATGATCAATTCCGAAAACATATCCATAGAAGTAACATTATACAGACTGAGCGAACACACATACACATACACACATATACGTAACCCCAATTAGTAAACAAAGAGGCCCAATTAGTAAACAAATTTGAAAGGGAGTAAGGAGGGGCATTTGGGAGGGTTTGGAGAGAGGAAAGATAAGAGTAAAATATAATGATATAATCTCAAAAAATAAAAACATTAAAAAAGAATAGCAATGTCTTACATTTCGGGAATAAGCCTGATTATGGTGAATGAGACTTTTTTAGAAAGATTTATTTTCTGTATATGAGTTCTCTATCTGCATGTACGTCTTTACACCAGAAGAGGGCCACCATTGAACTCAGGACCTCTAGAAGAACAGCCAGTGCTCTTAACCACTGATCCATCCGTCTAGCCCATGAATGATTCTTTTAATGTAATGTTAAATTTGGTTTGCAAGTATGCCACTGAGGATTTTTGATTCCATATTCATCAGGGATATTTGTTTGTGATTTTTTTCTTTTTGTTTTTTAAATAATTTTCTTGTATGGTATTGATACCCGGCTAATCCTGGCCCTTTAAATGAGTCTGGAAGTTCTTGCTCTTCTTCAGTATTTGGGAACAAATTAAAATTTTTACTTATGTGTATGTGTGTGTTCTGTATGTACCTGTGTATGCATTGCCTGCAAAGGCCAGAAGAGGTCATGAATCCCCTGGAACTGGAGTTATACACAGATGTGGTCTGCATGATGTGGGTGTTAGGAATCGGATCCAGATCCTCTGCAAGAGCAGCAAGTGCTCTTACCGGCCAAGCACCTCTCCAGACGGGGGAACGTTTGAGAGGATGGACATTAGTTCTTGAAACACAGCAGTGGGGTCGTCAGGAGGCCATCACAGGGGCTCACTCATCTGAACTCATGGCAATTCTGTGTCAGGCTCCCAAGTGCTGAGAGAATAGTCGTTTGTATCACGGTGCCCTGTCCCCGCCATTGCTGTTTTCAGGATCTTCTCTTTGTTTTTTATTTTTGATAGTTTAATTATGCTTTGAAAGGTGTATCTTGTTGGATTCAATCTGATTGGAGGCATATGGCCTTCCTATAACTGAATGCTTATCTTTGTCTAAATTTTGAAAATATTTTACATTACTTTTTCAAAGAAACATTGAACCTCTTTGTTTCTCATTTCTTCTATATATATTGTTACTCAAATACTGCTCATGGATGCTATTCTTCATATCCTAGCAGATTTCCTCATTCATTTCTCTTTCCTTTATTCAATGACTACTTAAAAAAAATTTACTTGTTTATTATGTATACAGTGTTCTGTCTGCATGCATGCCTGCAATGCAGACCAGAAGAGGGCACTGGAACACATTATAGATGGTTGTGAATCACCATGTGGTTGCTGGGAATTGAACTCATGACCTCTGGAAGAGCAGCCAGTGTTTTTAACCTCTGAGCCATCTCTCTATTCCCAATGACTGCTTATCTTTTAAGTGACCTACTGTTGAGGAAAGAGTCTAACTTCTGCCTCACTGGTTCTGATGCTGCCTGGATACTCTTTATTTCATGCATTGTGCTTATCAGGTGAACTTGTGTCTGATTTCAAAAAGTAATTTCAATATCTTTGATAAATTTCTCAATTTTTGATCATTCTTTGTTTTCCTGGTTTTGCTGTGATTGTCCTCTGTGTTTTCTCGAGGTTAACTGAGCCTCTTCAAAAGAATTACTTTGAATTCTTTGTCAGAAGTCCATAAGTCTCCATTGCTTTAGGACTGGCTATTAGTGATTGATTGTTTTTGTTTTGTTTTGTTTTGTTTTTGATTCTTCCATTTTCCTTTCATTGGTCTCGTTCTGTGTGGCCAGGCACTGGTGACTGTTCACTTGAAGAAGTAGGAACATTTTATTTATAGTTTCTGTAGACTAGCTTTATCTGGGAGAGCCCTCTACCACCCATCCTATCCGGAGACTAAGGACAGAGCGTCTGGTGTGGTCCATGGCTGATTTGTTGCTGAGGCCGCTAAGTAGGCTGGACTAGTGCCTGGGTTATCAGATGGTCAGGGTCAGTGCCTTGGTCCACAGGGCTGGGGCTCAGTCTGTATCTGTAAGTGATGGCTAGAAGCGTAGGTTCACAGGAGCTGACTTGGTATTGGGATGGACCATGAGGCTGAATCTCTCATAGCAAGTGTGAGACTGGGTTCATAGGGGACCGATTAGCTCGGAGGCTAGAGCTGCAGAGTTGGTCCTGGGCTGTTTTAATGAGACCAACACTGGATTTTTTGTTTCCTTTACCTCCCCAGGTGACTAATTTTTACTATCAAAACTTGAGAAACCCTGTTTTCTAGTATTTCTTTCTACAGTGTTCCGTGTGTTGAAAGTGCAGAAACTGGGGCTCCATCCAGACCTGCTGAAACCAGAATCCATCTTTTCCCTAACCCCCCACCCAGATGACTTGTTAACACGTGGCAGTTTGAGAAACACCGTTCTTGAACATCATCAACCTTGGTTATATATGAGAAGAACATGGAAAACTTAAAAACCAAAACCAAACTGTTAGATGCATCAGGTTAAATCTCCCGGAGTCCAGTGTGAAACTAACATTAAGTCACTCAACCATTATCTACAGACAGACACAACAACTGCACAGGAGTACTCTGGGCACGACAAGACTGGAAAGAGGAAGGCTGAAGCCTAACTTTCAAAGGGCCAGGGAGCACTTACCCTGCCAGGAAACTGACTGCTACTGGCATCTGAAGGAAAGGGACACTATGATGTCAAATCCTCAGGGGTCTCTCCAGCTTCACCTGACTTTCACCTCACTCTAGCGGCAAGCGAGGCCTTACAGCATCTTTGCTCTCAGTTGCTAAGGCTAGCCATTATTATTATCTTCTTTGTTACTTTTCTTCCCAGATCACACCCGAATATTCTACCCTTGAATCTTTTCTTACTGGTCCCAGAGAAGCGCATATGAAGCCCTGGAGAAATTTCCCAGTCTGCAATAAAGTTGCAAAGGCAGAAATAACCAATGCACGCTCTCGTTCCCTCACACTCCCTCCAGGGAGCCTGGCGGCACTGCTCTAAGAAGTTAAGAATTGTTGACAGACTCTCGTCTTTTTCCATCTACGAACCTGTCTCTTCGCCTATTGCTGCTTCCCCCGAGCTTTCTTGCTCTGATTCTCATGCCAAAATCCTTTCCCTGGGCTTGAGTTCTACTGTTAGGTCCTTATATGTTTGAAGTCTTCAGTGATAGTTCCTTCCCATAACGTAGAATAGATGTTTATCAGCAATGACGAGGAAACAACCTTCTTTCTCTCCTCTTTACAGAAAAACTGAATGAACACAGCAGGTAACAGTGCCGGGCCACACAACTTGTTTTTAACAATTACAAACACCACCACAGCTATGACAACAATATAAGGAATTGTTCTTTCAAGCTAATGAAATTTAAGCTCTGTCATCTACATCCTGTAAGGCTTTAGAGTTTTCCTCCTTTGTCTTTTGTGTGTGAGGTCTCTCACAGGACACTGAAGACATTTTGTGGGACGGCATGATGGCTGTTCTTGGTTGTCAACTTGACGACATTTGGAATCAACTAAAACCCAAGCTGCTGGCAAGTCTGTGAGGGACTTTTGTTGACTGGATCATTTGAGGTGAGAAAACCCACCCTAAAACTGGATCCTTTGAGGTGGGAAGTCTTTCTGTAAGTCTGGGTCATACCTTCTGGTGGCAGCCCATACAAAAGGACACCAAGGAAGCAAGCTTTTGCTTTTTGCCTGCTTGCCTTCATCTCTCTGGCAAGTTCATCTGTCCTGCCACTGAGGCATGCCTGGTGCCAGAACCTACTTTGAGATTTCAATCTAGACTGAAGACCAGCTGAGACATCTAGCCTGTGGACTTATTCTTGGACTTGCCAGCTGGAGACAACCAGTGTTGGACTAACCAGACCTGTAAGCCACTCTAATAAGTTTCCCCAGTAGATATATTATAAATTTATGTTCTATATATTCTATATCTATATTCTATCTATTCTGTTCTTCTAGAGAACCCTGTCTGATGCAGATGGTATGATTATTAGGTCTACGTTTCTTCTACTGGTTCAGTGTGGGATTCAAATACCAACCACACAAACTCATCAGGGCAGAGCCAAGTCTCACACAGCTCCTCACGGCAAGTACATGATCTCAGGCCATCTTCCCTTCCTACTGTCAACATTAAATGAGATAACATACACAAGTACTTAAAAATTGCAAAGTGCTCTATAAGACCTAGATATATTTGATATTTGTGGCAGAGACTATGCAATTTCTTGGAAGCTGAGTCAAGAACAATTCCCATGGCACAGTGAAGGTGCCAGTGAGAGGCGGCATCCTCTAATGTCAAACTGTAAAGGGGAGTGTGGGTCCCAGCTCTTGTTTCTTAGTAAAGAGAAAAGCCAACACTACATGTTGACTCTGACATCAGCTTCAGATATGCAGCCCCAGCAGAGGCAGCTCAGTAAAGTCCACCATTCCACAGGAAGGAGTTCTACCATTCTGTCATAGCTGTTTCTTCATCCCACTCCCATTAGGTGTGAACCCCACTGCCATTCATGTTGGAAGATCATAAGGCATGAGGCACTAGCTGGAAAAAAGGAGCATATCCTGTGGACCTAACAATGGCTGCCAGAGATATCTACCCCTGGCAGCCCTGCTGCTTTCTATAAGGAAGCTGGTGAGATGAGCTTGCCATCCAAAGGCTCTGATTTGAGTGGAAAACCTTGCAACATGGCTTCTGTTCTGCCATGAGACAGCAGGCCTGTTTCTATTCAGCTGCTATCTGCATGCAAGATGGCTTCACTTTCTAGAATACAATCTCTGTGATTGTTTGTGGTGCTATCTTGTTTGTATAATAAAGCTTGCCTGAAGATCAGACCGTGGAGATCTGGAGGTCTATACAGACAGACAGGAAGTAATATGGCTGGGTGGAGAAAGGAAGTGACAGGGAGGGAGGAAGCAGAAACTCAATCTCCTTTGGCTGGGAAGTTTGTGAGGTAAGGAGTGAGTGACTGTGGCTTGCTCCTGATCTCTCAGCATCTTCCCCGATATCTGACTCCAGGCTTTTATTTTTAAGACCTATCAGAATTGTGCTACAATTGTTGACAAATGGACACAAAAACTAAGGAAAATAAAGTGAACTAGAGTCATGGAATGCTGGGCACAGGAAACATAATTCTACCGCTCAGCTGCGAATAGTGTCTTTTGTCACAAGTTGCTTGTTAGTAAATCCTAGTTCCTCATCCCACGTTCTTGGACGGTCACCACAATTGAAATGAAGAACATTATTGAAGGAGATTTAATGCATTTGATGCTGGCATGCTGGATTGTCCTAGGCTCTGTCACGAGTGTTATTCTAACTAAACTAATGCTTACAGGTTTGTGTATTAAATGCCATTTTATGCAGGATCCTTAATTCCACATCCTAAACTTTTATCTCCAATTCGAACAGCGCACACATTCTTCCTGTCTGGAACCTGCATTTAGGTCAGTGGTTCACAAACTGTGGGTCACAACCTTTTTGGGGGTGGAAGGACCGTTTCACAGGTGCCACCCAGGAACATCGGAAAACACAGACACTTACGTTACAATGTCCAATCGTAGCAGAAATACAGCTACGAAGTAGCAATGAAAATGGTTTTATGGTCGGGGTCAGCACAGGAGAGGAACTGTATTAAAGGGTCGCAGCATTGGGAACCACTGCTTTAGATGTCTAGCAGATGTCTTTAATCCACACTAAGATAGAACTCCGTTTTGCAATTTGTTCTTGTTTCGAAATAATTTCAGATTTACAAAAAGATGGAAGCGTTTCAAGTATCAGGAGACTACAGCCGCTGCTTCCAGCTGCTCCAGGTCACAGCAGGACAAGCACTTAGAAAGTCTACCATTTCCTGACTGAATGCAGACAAAAGTGTACCCAAAGGCGGCATTGGCCTCTTCCAGAAAAATCCCAGAGGGAAGTCTATAAGCAATAGGCATAGGCATGGGATTAGGCCCTCCAGGAAAGAGTGTCAATCATGTCAGTTAGTGCAAAAGGTAGAGACAGAGTGTTCCCAGAACATGGAGACACCAGATAGCCCTCTACAACCATCATTTCTTCTTTAAAGATGGCGGCATTCTTGCGGAAGCATGCGGACTGAAACTGCACAGGAAATGATATGGGGTTCCCCCTTGTCTTCTTTGAGATAGGATGTCATTTCAGGTCTTAAGTTTAAATTTTTAAACCATTCTGACTTAGTCATAAGAAAGAAATCCAATTTCATTCTTTTCCCAGTGACTATCTGACTTTCCCACCATCATCAATTAAAAAGACTGTCCTTCAACCCACGGTGTATGCTTGGTGTCCTGTCGGGTGACTTATTTCCATCTCACACTCCTCCGGCTTTCCCAGGGATGGGCTACAGCAGCAAATGTAACTGATAATTCAGAGGGGGAGTAGGAATTATTTAATGCAATAATCACCAGACAGAGGCGAGTTCTGGAATGTTTGTATGGATGGGAAAGGGGTGTTCGCGACAGGAAAGACATCTGGCTTTCTGCAAACCATCTGTCATTGTGTCCCAACTTCTTAGACTCTGAGACGAGAGAATCAGTTGAATTTAGGAGTCGGAGGCTAGTCTGGATAATTCAGCCAGATCCTAGCTCAAAACTAAAACAAAATGTCTACCTTTTTATAAGTGTGCAGTGTTCCTGTGTGTGTATGCGCGAGCACACTCAACACTGAACGTCTTCCCCAATCTCTCTCCACTGTATTTTGTGAAACATGGTTTCTCACTGAATCTGGAGCTCACTGATTCAGCTAGGCTGGCTGGCCAGCAAGCTCCAGGGTCATTCTCATCTCCATACCCCAGCACGGGGATTACAGGCGCTCGCTTTTCAAAACAGGGATGATCCAACAAGCTCAAGTCTTTATACTTTTGGGCAAGCACTTTACCAACAGAGCCATCCCCCAGCCTCCTTTCTGGAGTGTCTGAGGTGTGTCTCTGAGGCTCTGTGTTTCTGGGTACCAACAGAGGGTTCCATGGCATGGACCCTCGCTCTAAGTTTGTGGGAGAAGTAACTTTGCTTTTGGGCTTCCTCCTCAGTTCTCCAAGTTAACTCACCAGGACAAGGAAATGAGTCAGAAATTCAAATGAAATCTGGGCACAGCGGTGCCTGCCTGCCATCCTGGCGCTCAGGAGTCAAGGGAGGGGGGACAGCAAGTTCAAGGGCAGTCTGCTCTGCACAGCGTGTTTCGGAATGGTAAGGGCTTCATAGTTAAGAAAAAAAGAAGAAGAAATAAAAGAAATTTAAATGAGAACCCTGTCGAGGAATAATGTTGATTTATTTGAATTCTTTGGAACTTGAGTATATTAAAAAGTGCAATGGCACCTGCTTCTAGCAGCACACTCTGAACCTCACAGGGATTCTGGAAATTTTATCATTCAATCTCCGCATTGTGTCAGCCATAAGGAATCATTTCTATTTATATAGGAACTATCCACTAAGACTGATCAGGTTATAGCTGAGGACAGATTCCATCTCTGAAATTGGCTGCATCTGTTCTGCTGAGGGGAATGTTCTGCCATGGATGGCTTGGCTGTGAATTACCAGAAATACTCAAGAGAGCAGCAAGCTGCCTTCTGTCCCCACTCAGCAAAGAACCAAGTCATCACAGGATACGGCAAGTTGCCCAGAAACAGCCAGCGTGCAGAAGTTCCAGAAGGCCAAAGCAAGGATTAACTTCAGGGATGGGGCCCTGCAGGAGCCTCTTCCTTAAGCCATGCCCCTCAACTCACATTCCTGACACAAGATGAAAGGTACCCGAGACACAGAAAGATGAGCAATGGAAGCCAAACAGACAGGAATGCAGGGGGAAATCTTATCTCTACTCTTCTGTTCTGAGCAAGAGCACCCAGCTATGGAAATGAGTTGCTAAGTTCACAGTCCATTACTCAGCACTAAAGAAACACTGTCATAGACACACGATGATGTTAATGTAACGCTGGCTGGATGCAGTGGAATACTACACCGGACAAGATACCAAGGCTGGAGCCTTGGATGTCTAGCACAGGACATCTTCCCCCCTTTCCCTTCCTCCCTTATTCACCTCCAACCAATTTACATCCTTAAAAGCTTAGAGTTGAGGATCCAACATAAGAATGACCTCTGGAAAGACGGGTCAGGTAGCAGTGACAATGTGGCAATGGGAACCAAGAGACCCAGCAGAATTTTAGGTCAAAAAGATACAGGGTCAGGCAATTGCCGACTCTTGTTGGGATTAGAGTGGGGATGAGCCAAGAGTCACTGGAAGAAGGCTGATGCCTCTGGAAAAGAGGAGGTCTGAGGAGACCCGAGACCTCGGACTTTCAGTCTGGAATACTACCCAAGAACCTGCGGGGACCATGGGAGGGTTGCCAGAGTCACTGATGTTAGGATATTTGGCATGCCAATGAGAAACAGAACGACGAGCAAGGATAAAATTGCTGAGGGAGAGAGGAATGTCAAGCGTTGAACCCTGGGAATGCTCGCAATTAGTGCAAGACAGAGCCCTAAACAGCAAGAAGTGACCAGAGAGTAAGAGGACAGCAATGAAAGAAAAAGTCGCCAACGAGAGTGCATGAGGTCACAAGAGGGAATGCCACACAGGGCACGGAGCGCAGGACCCAAAGACATCAGATGACCTGAAAGATTCGCGGGAATTCTGGTAGGCATGGAAACCAGGTCTGAGAGCAAAGCAAGGATGAATTCCACTCTATTCAATTCCTATTTGTGGACATCCATCCTTTTTAACAAAAATCACCTGTCCCTTGTTCTTCTTTCCCAGACTCCCCAGTATGCAGTGAGCGAGTTGATAAATCCTCTTGAAGATTCAGCAGATACCAACAAACACTGATGAAAAAAACCAGCAAGAGCCCTAAGAAACTCCAGGCTTCCAAGAAATGGTGTATTAACGCAGTGACATGTATGGTTTGTCTTCATGGAACATGCAGTTCAGAGCTCTGTGCCCTTTCCGTGTGTGCGTGTGTCTGCATGTGTGTGTGTGCCTGGATCTTGGCCTTTAGAGAAAACAGAGCATCACGGGGATTGGAGCAGAAATAGCACAGGCAGGGGTCAGCCACACATCAGGAATGTGTTCCAGTGAGTGAGTGACACTTGTACCATCTTCCTGGGGATTGCAGAGTCTGACCCTTCCTAACCCCCTCAGATAGCATCATTCCTTTGACGCCTCTACACTTCGTAGAATTACATAGTCTCATTGCATTTAGCGAGAAGCCTTCTTAAAGCTCGAGTGTATTCAGCCATTTCAAGTCAGTAGCAAAATATGGCATTAAGTGATAAAGTTCCCCTTCCAAATTAGTCCAGCCACGCTACTCACAGATGAAAGAAGAAACACATTTGCTACGCCTCTTTAAAAACTGGTGACCAACATCCCAAACATCTGCTCGGAACAGATAGGCTATTGAGAAATACCGGGCTGGATTACAGTATGCGCCAACTCTTATTTGCTGATCTCAATTAACAGGATCTATGTGCAGGGCATATAAGTATAATCCAGGTTTAACATAATAATCTTTTGGGTTTACCTAAAATACTACTGGCTGCGGGCGAGTTATTATATTTGCTAACAGCTCATTCTCATGATAAAAGCACACACTGATATTTAAACATTAATATTTTCAAAAATGTATTTAGTTTGATTATCTAACCTTTAAATTTTGTTTCAGATCAGAAGTCAAGAATGGCAGTACCAGGGGTTGGGACTGTCTCCCAATGGTCAAGTGCTCCCCTGGTATGTGTGAGGCCCTGGGTTCCATTCCTAGCACCAGAAAACAAAATCAACAATAATATCAACACCCAAGCCATTAAAAAGACATGTTCTCTAAGTTTCCCAATAGCTTCTGTACCCAGAAACCCATTTAGCATATGTTTCTAAGGTCTGTGGTGGCTGTCTGTAGCCTTTGTAAGTCAGCTATATGAAATAAATCATCTAACTAGCCAAATATAAGCTTACGTGATCCTGAAAGTCAATCAGCAACAAAAATGATGCTAGCGTAATAAAGTTTCTCTTTCCTCTCCCCCGCCCTCAAATGGAAATATCTTCTGAATTCTAGCTTGGTTGCCAGCACAGTCTCTCTGTGGTCCATCCGCTCCACTGTGGCCGTGGCCGTGGAGTGGGGGCCACTCCATCAACTATGAATGACACTTAAACAAAGCATCAATAATCAGTGAAATTTTCTTACTTCTCCTGGGAGGCCCTTTTTAAAGAAAGTCAGAGGGAGCTGTGTGGTTGTGTCATGCATCTTTAATCCCAGCACTCGGGAGGCAGAGGCAGGGGATCTCTGTGAGTTTGAGGACAGCCTGGTCTACAGAGTGAGTTCCAGGACAGGCTCCAAAGCTACAGAGAAACCCTGTCTCAAAAAACAAAACAAACAAAAAAAAAAGTCAGAAGGGACGGTGACAGGGAGGAATGAGGCAGTGATCTTGGGATGCCATCAACAGAGACCACCATTAGGGTTGGTCCAGCCACTCCTGTATTCCCATGTTCAAAGTTGGTCTGATGGAGCAAGCTGGAAGTGGAAATTGGAGAAGGCAAGGGTCTAGGATTAGGCCGATAGAGGAATCTGCAGAGAGGATTCTGGGCAACTTTATGCAAGGTTGCTATTCACCTAAAGGTAAAGCCGAGAGTCCAAGTCCCAGAGCCTCACTCACAATCAATGTGATGTCAGCCTGGGTAACTCTCTGTAGTCCGGCCAAACGGACTACAAAATGTCTTCCTCACACTGGGCTTGGTGGTACATGCCTGTAACCCCAGCACTCAGGATGCTGGGCCAGAGAAACTTTGAAAACTTGAGGTCGACCTGGGCTACACAGTAGAACTCTGGCTCAGACCACCTCCAACCCTGCAAAACAACCCCAAGGGATGTTAGCAAGATTAACTAGTTTAGCAGTGCTAGGGATATGTAAGTGTTAACCAGACACATTAGATGAACGCAAATTGCCCACTACAGATTGTGTACGTAATGACTAAAATAGGTGTAGCTTTGAAAACCGCAGGCTTTCGTGAGGACTAAAGAGCAGGGTGGGGACTGTTTAGTATCAATAAGAGGCAGAGATCTGGGCTGGAGAGATGGCTCAGTAGTTAAGAACTGGCTGCTCTTGCGGAGTTCAATTCCCAGCACTCACGAGGTGCCTCACAACCATCTGTAACTCCAGTCCCCGGGGATCTGATGCCCTCTTCTGCCCTCTCTGCGGGCACCAGACATGCATACGGTGCACAGACACACATTCAGGCAAACTCTCAGACATAAAAGATAATAAATAAAAAAACAGAGTGCTGTCTTCAGGCATCCTGTGACCAGTTCCCACCTCAAAGGAAGAAAAATTATTCCTAATCTTTTTGCAAAATCACCACTCAGCAATAGGAATTCTTAAATGGGTGTACGAGGAACAGACAAGCTCTACTGAAAATATTTTAGGAATATATATATTTTTTGTGCTGATAGTGAGAATGTAAAATACATTTTTAAAACAGTACTGCCCTAAAAACTACTCAGAGTGAGCTCCATTAATGAGTACATGTCATTTCACTAAGTGAGACAAGGTCACCCTTTTTAATTTCAGAAATGTCTTTGCCCAGACAAATGACAAATGTCATATGGACCTTTGGTGCATAAATTGCAACAATTTTTTTAGACACAAACTTCAGGGCTGAGCTGCCAAGTCTACATGCTTCCTTTCATGGCTTGCCAGCACAAAGAGCTACTCAGGGAAAACATTTGCTAAATGAGAAAGGCTACATCATATCGAAGGACTTGAGCTGCGAGACCGGCAGCCTTGGCCCCAGGATTCAAGATCAAGCAGTTGGCACTTCGCCTTTGCCACAGGATTGTTAAGAAAATGAAAGGGTGATCTATACCATTGCCCTGATTACCCTGCTGGAGTCCAGAGCAGGGCCTGGAATACAGAATTAAATCTGGAGGGTGTTGTGCAGAAGGTCCCTGTTTACAGAAAAGACTAATGTTTAGGTTTCCCATCAACCCACAGGACCTAAAGCCCATTGTTCTCTTTGGCTACTAAACCAAGTGGTTTATTGGCGATGCTAATGAGCTTCCCGTTCTCACATCCTCCACAGAGCCCTCTAATTAAACAGTAGCATCTGAGAGGTGACAAGTGTGTTAGATTGGGCCAGAGAGTGGAAAACTACTACCATCTACTAGAAGTACCAGAACGTTTGGGGTGAGAAGGAAAAATCCAGCAGGGATGTTACACTCCTGAGTGTTTCCAAGAAGCCACAGGAGTCCCTACAGCACAGTTACTATTTATACATGCAAATTATGCATTTCTTCATTATACACAGGCCATAAACCCAGGGCATCGCGGACTCTACAATATATATAAGCCCTTGGGCTCAAATCCAGCTCTGTTATTTTACAAATCAAAACAAGAGTCTTATTAATATCTGTTGTATTTCATAGAGATTCTCAAAGAGCCAAATAAATTCATGCTGTACAAATGTTCTGTAAACCATCATGTCCTTTTAGGTTCTATTTTTAAAAAGTATTATTATTGTTGCTACAGAATCTCACTATATTGCTCATGCTGACCCCAAACTCCTAACCTCAAATGATCCTCCTGCCCCAGACTCCCACGTAGCTGGGACTGTATGTATTTCACCATATCTGACTTCAGCTTCTGGTTTTTGGTTGAATTTTTAAAAGACATTTATTCTGACTTCATGTGCACGGATGGGTGTTTTGCCTATATGTATGCTCTGGGCACTATGTGCATGCAATGCCTAAATAGGCCAGAAGAGGGCGTGAGATCTCCTGGAACTGGAGTTACAGGTGGCTGAGAGCTGTCAGGAGTGTGTTGGAAATAGAACCTGGTTCCTCTGAGAAAGCAGACAGTACTCTTAACCACTGAGCCATCTCTCCAGCCCCAGCTTCTGTCTTGTATTATCATGACATCATTTATTGCTTGGTACATCATTCATTACGGTCATAAAAACAGAGTATGCTGCTGAATCACTTACGCAGATGCTGTGCTACTGTGGGGGTAACTCATCTATCCAAATCAGATACAGTTCTAGGGAAGTTAGATGTGACTTCCAAACCCAGTCTATAGGGCAAGGTCCGCTCCCCAGGAAAGGCTAAATGCTTATCTGTTTTTGTGTATAAGGAAAGAGGAGTTAAGTGAGACCATGGCATATCTGTATTAGCACTGAAGTCAATATTTTAAGAATATGTTATACAGCAGGGCTATTTAGATTAATGTTATCTACTGGAAATATGTGTTCAAAGTGCAGGCTGGCATCGAAGTATTGAATATTGTTTAGATCAAGGGACGAGACTTTGAAGCTTAATGGAAATAAACATCACAAGT
Source organism: Microtus oregoni (assembly GCF_018167655.1). Lineage (NCBI taxonomy): Eukaryota > Metazoa > Chordata > Mammalia > Rodentia > Cricetidae > Microtus > Microtus oregoni. The sequence continues at coordinate 23,064,818 of NW_024543090.1, forward strand.
CACCCTTAACAGATGTTACTATAAATGGTATATGGAAATATAAAATATAGGGACTAGAGAGAGATGGCCCAATGGTTAAGAGCACTGACTGCTTTTCCAGAGGACCCGGGTTCAATTCCCAGCACCTACATTAACAGTTCACGACTGTCTGTAACTCCAGTTCTAGGGGATCTAATGTCCTCTTCTGACCTCGGGAGGCACCAGGCACACACATGGTGAGCAGAGACATACAGGGAGGCAAAACACCCATACACATACAATTTAAATATATATATATATATATATGTGCTGAAGAGATGGCTCAGTGGTTAAGAGCACTGGCTGCTCTTCCAGAGGACCTGGGTTCAATTCCTAGCACCCATATGGCAGCTCACAACTGTCATTAACTCCAGTTCCAGGGAATCTGACACCCTCACACAGACACACATGCATGCACAACACCAATAAAATTATATATATTATCATTTGTGTCAGAAAGACAGTTAGGCGGCAGACTTGGGTTTCTAGGTCTCAGTGGGACCTAGGCAGTGAAAGAGGGAGAACACACTCTTAATAAAGCACAGAGCAACTCGATGACTGTATGCACAGAACGATGAGAAGTGAGCTGGCTAAGCTAACCTGGAGCAAGGAACTCTGGTAGGGGCTTTTGCATATGAAGCTCTGGACAAACAAACAAACAAACAAACAAAAAACCCAAAAAACCCCACAAACAAAAATAAACATCACTTTGAAACATATGGATTTAACATGTCCTGCCAGGTGCTGTTTAATTTGAAGTCTACAGGCGCACATTAGTGACGGAACCTTTAAGAGCGCCAGTCTGACCAGCTGGGAGATGGCTCAGTGGGCAAAGGTACTTGCTTCCAAGACATAGTATCTGAATTTGAGCCCTAGAAGCTACATGGTGGAGCAGGAAAACAGAATCCTACGAGCTTCTTTCCGACCTCCACACAGGTTCTGTGGCATGTATCTCCCCCAGGGTGGGGCAGCGGGAGGAAGAAAGGTCAGGCTTCCAAAACCTTTTCTTTTTCCTTTCTTCTCACATATCAGTAATACTTTTTGCTTAAAACAAGCACATCTTTGGAGGTAGGGACAAGATGAGAAATTTAAGGTCATCCTTGGCTGTATAGGGGAGCTAGAGGCCAGCCTGGGCTACATGAGACTCTATTTTTAAAAAAAAGCCTTGTGTTTAAAATCCCAAGTTAGCACTCTTCACTGATCTTCTATCTTTGGGGCTTACAAAGACAGTTTCTCTGCAGGGAAACACTGGAGGGAGCATTGAGGCAGATTCTTAGAAAAGAGGACGGCCAAGAGCTGATATAAACCACATTTCTGGGGCACTGTCACTGTTTTGTCCCAGGATGGGCTATATTTCACCCAAACTTGAAGGTTCTTAGAGTCGATATTAGCATAGCTAGAGCATGTAACTGATGTCTACTGTGTGCTTCCTGATGCTGATCTGGAGTCATCAGAGGTGCCCTGGGGAAACAGTCTCAGGTATTTTAAAGGGCTCAGAATGATTCCCATGACACTGAGCCCAAAGCCTACTTGGGCATAGATGTGTGCTTCTCTGTAGCCAAGGGCCATGTCACAGCCAGGGTCTGTTTTGATCCCTGTGGTCTGTATTATCATTAAAGGCATTGTGGATGGCCCAGGGTCTGGGCTGCCACCTGAGGCCATGCTGATGTCCGAGGGCCACGTTTTAATAATCAGAAAGGCTAGTCAAAATATTTTCTACAGCCTATTAAAGAAGAGAAAATTCTTGACACTGACTAATGCTAAACATTGACTCGATAGTATTCTCTGTTTTCTAAATATTTTCAATTATCATTATGAACAGAATATACTTTGCATTTACATTTTCTTTGGATGGAACAAATGATCTAAATTTTTAAAAATCTTATGAAAGAGTGTTTTTTTTAAAATATTTATTTATTTATTATGTATACAATATTCTGTCTGTGTGTATGTCTGGAGGCCAGAAGAGGGCACCAGACACCATTACAGATGGTTGTGAGCCACCATGTGGTTGCTGGGAATTGAACTCAGGACCTTTGGAAGAGCAGGCAATGCTCTTAACCTCTGAGCCATCTCTCCAGCCCCCATGAAAGAGTGTTTTAACATAGCAGGAAAACCTCAACAATCAACCTGTGTGGTTGTATTATACCGTAATGCACCTTAGTAAGTGCACCTTACAAAAACCTTAACAATCAACCCCTGTGGTTGTGTTATACCGTAATGCATCTTCATAAGCGCACCTTAAAAAGCCCTCCAGAATCAACCCTTGTGGTTGTACTATACCGTAATGCTTACATTACATGTGCTCAATTGCTTCCACCTGTGACCTTTGCTTGCACAGCAGCAGCTCAGGCCTACTGCCCTCAACCAATGGATGAAAAACCAAGGCACTGAGAAGCTCTGTGTCTTCCCTGTGCGACGAGCCAGGCTTGTGAAGTTAGCTGTACTGGGGATGTGGCTTGGTAACGGAGAGCTGACGCAGCTCCAGGCCCTCAGTCAGACTCCCTTAGCACCACCCCAAGAGAAGGAGAAAGACAGAAAGGGAGAATAAAGAGAAGAGGAGGAGGAAGGAGGAGGGTAGACTAGTGATTACTAGATAATAGGGAAGACGGGGAGGACAGGGAGGATGAGGGGGAGAATGGGGAGGATGGGGGGACTGGGAGGATGGGAAAGATGGAGAAGATAGTGGGGTGGGGAGGAGGAGAACATAGGAGGTTAGATAATGAGAACTGAACTATATACATACATATATACATACTATATATTAGTATATACATATATACTAGAAGTAATAAGTTCTTTTTTGTAACCTACTGGTGTGACTACGGTTTACACAAGTCTATTATGTATTTTGTGAAGGAAGGAGAGAGAGAAAGAGAGAGAAAGAGAGAGAGAGAGAGTGAGTTTAAAGGCTCCAAACACAATGAAATGATGAGATATAAATGCTAATTACACTGATTTGATAATTATACATTGTACACATGTACTGAATTATCTCTGTACCCCACAAATATGTACAATTACTATGTCAATTAAAGAGAAAAATCACATTAAGAAAACTAAGTATAAACCCCCTAGAATTAGAAGCATGTACTCTATTGTTTATGTTAACAGAGTATTCTACATACTGATTAGCTCATGACCTAATTAGCACTGTACATGTAAACATGGACCATTGTTGGCTTTGAAATAAAATCTGGTACGGAAGGATCAACGGAAGGATTGTGGAAGGATTGTGCAGAACTAAGAGCGTGGAGAGAGAACAGAAGATACCGCATGTGGGGTGCAGAGAATGCAGATGCAGGTAGATGCCCACTGCGAGAGAGGGGCAGGCCTGCTTCTCTGGAGCTAGTGTGGTTGAGTGCTCATTTACAGTCTTTCTCAGAACCAGAGAGGCACGGCTTTCTTTGTTAAACAGGACTGGTTCTGGAATCTGGCCCTTAAAAGCTCACCTTTTCTCACTGGCCTCGCCCACTTGGCTCCCAGCAGCAAACTTGGCCAGCATAATTTCATATTTTCCTTTTTTTCCCTCCCGTTTTTGAAAACACAGATTTCATTTAGTGTATAGCATCTTAATCAAAAACGGTTCCATGGAATTTTTTTCATTTATTTTCTACTGTTACTTCAATAATTTAAAATTGCATGTGGTTAAGGGCACCGGCTGCTCTCCCAGAGGACCTGGGTTTGGTTTCCAGCACCAGCACAGTGGCTCATGACTATCTTTAATTCCATCTCCCCGGGGATCTGATGCCTTCTAGACTCATTCACACAACTCACATAAACTCATGAGGACACATACATATAAACGCAATGAAAGTTTACAAAATGTAAAGTTTGCATTTGTTATTATATCATTACATACTACCAAATTTCTCATATTCTAGCAAGGTTTTTTTTTTCTTGTCACACATTCAACTACATCAATTACTTTAAAATTATTAGAGCTGATATTATTGTTTTTATTAGCTTATCATTTATTTACTCACAACAGAAGTTACAAATCTGTTCTCAGACCCAGTTGCAAACCTTGCCCATCACAACCTAGTATCTGAAATTAGAAGAGTCATTTTTTTTCTTAAAAAAAAAATCCCAGATTGCTTTTCTCAACAGAAGAGTTCTATGAATAAAAACAAAATTAGCCACATCAGCCAGGAATTCCAACCAGTCAAAATCCACAGGAACCCTACGCATTTAAGTGGTGTGTGTGTGTGTATGTGTGTGTGTGTATATGTGTGTGTGTGTATGTGTGTGTGTATATGTGTGTGTGTATGTGTGTGTATGTGTGTGTGTATGTGTGTGTGTGTGTAAGCATCTACATATTTCTGTTTTTAAAATTTGTTTTGTTTGTGATGACTACTGTGTGTGCACATCTGTAGCTAACATGGTCGCTGTGGGGCCAACCGTTCTTCCTCATGGTCTACCAGCTCTTTGCTTGCCTTTGGCACACGTGAATAAACAGCAAGTGTATTCACTAAAAAAGTCTTACACGTTTGCAAATCCCTAAAACCTAACAGAAGAAAACACAGCAGAAAAGAATCCTGAGGGTGTTTGTCGGAATCTTAACTAAGTCACCTCCATTCATAACTACGGACAGAAAAGCAGTGGGCTCCAACCCTGGGATCACAGCTCAGAATCTGCCTGCTACTGTTAGTGGTTTTTTTCTCCTATGGTTCTATCATAATGCCAAGATCTTAAAATAAAACTTTCTACCCTTTCCTGGCCACTTCCTAAATTTCACCCGTATGAGCCAGGGTCTGTGTTGATGTCTATTGTCTGTATTACCACTAAAGGCAGTGTAGACGCCCAGGGTCTGGACTACCACCTGAGGCCACACTGGTGTTCGAGGGCCTTGGGAGAACTGTCTTGGATGGCCTGGGCACTGGAGGGTTGGTTTGCCTCCCAGAAAAGCTGCCCACCTCCCACTCCGGGGAGAACTGGCCCTTGTGGTGTGGGTGCAGGATTGCTGCCCCAACCCTCAGTGGCCTTGGGACAACTGCCTCCCACCCCACCTCCTGCATTCGCTAGCTGCTGCTGCAGGAGAGCTGGCCCCGCCCCTTCCCATGCACGTGGGAACACTGGCCCTGACCGGAGACTGAGGGTGCAGTCCCAGGAGACTGACAATTCAGCTACCATGCAGGCCCACATCCAGCCCACCCCAACACCTACCCAATCTATAACCCGCTGGAACATGGGAAAGAATGGGCTGGTGGAGCCACAGCCGCAGGATCTCCAGGACTGGGGCAGCAGCAGGATACCTGAGGGAAGTTTGGGTGAGGCCCAGTATTGATGGTGAAGCAGACGCCAGAGGCCTTGAACAAGACCAACAAATGACCGCCATGAACATTTGCAAGTAAAGCTGTTTGGACAGAAAGGTGGCGCTGTGTGACACACCGCAGCGCCCAAGGCCACCACAACAATGGGTACGTGACGGGAAACTGGAGGATCGAAGTGCTTTGTTTCACTTTTTCACATTATTTTTATTTTATTTTTTAAATATTTTTTTGGGGGAAGGCTACAAAGGTGGAGGAGGGACATGGAAGGACTGGGAAATGAGTGGGATTGGGGTGCATGATGCTAAATTCCTTATGAATTAATAAAAAATGATGTTAATAAAAGATGTGTGCTCCTACGACGGGGGCCCTGCAAGTCCCAATAGGAAATGAACGACTGCACACAACACCAATGAGCAGGAGAAAGGAGTTTGCAGATAAGCTGTTTTCTTGCTGGGGTGGGGGAGCAGTTTCCAGAATCCTTAAATCACTTTGCTTTATCAACCAATGAGCCTACACTAAGCAGATACGCACTATAAAGAGGAGCACAGAAAAGATACCCCATCCAACCATGAGAGCCGGACTAGGACTCCGGGAGGAGCAAGGCACAGAAAGGCAGGACAAAGTCCAGCTCCTCTAGGCTCCAGGAGACGATGGAAGAGTAGTTGGGCGATCCTGATTTCCTCAAAGGCTAAGTTGGAACTGCAGACAGAAACAAGTTTTGGGGCCTTCAACCACAACACAGGGCACAGACACAGTGGGGTGACAATGCAGCAAGGCCGGTAGACAAGAGCCGAGTTTGGGTTCCCTGCGTTCCCAGACTTTCCATAAGGTATGGGCACTTAAAGTTTTGGAGCCTGTAGCTCAACAGGAGACGCAGCAGGAACTCGGGCTTACAACCAGATGGGGTCTAGTGGTCCAGGTCCCAGATATCCAGTGATGCTGCATTCTGAGCAGGCAGAAAGCAGCCACAGACTGTGGTCATAAATGCCAGAGCAAGCAGTGCTCCAATGGATGAGAAATACTGCCCCAGAGACAGCGAGATATGGAGGCCCGCTGATCATGACTTTCTCCTTTGTAACCTCAAATCTCAGTGGTGTACATTCTCCTGTGAGGTGATTTTAAGTTGATTGTTTGAGTTGTCGGATTAATCTAAAACATTTTCAAGACTTAATTTAATGCATCTGTGTTATTTGTCTGTGTGTATGTATATGCGCATGTGTGTGTAATCCCCTAGAGGGCAGACCAGGCCATAAGATCCTTGCTGTTGGTGTTACACGCATTTGTAAGTCACCTAACAGGGTGTTGGGAAAGGAATCTAGGTCCCTGTCACTGAGCAGCAAGTGCTCTTAATTGCTGAGCCATCTCTCCAGCCCTCAATTTAAATTTTAAATGGTATATTTAGGTGACCAGAGGGATGGAAGGGCAGGAAGAAGGCCATTGGGATGCTAACTGAACACAGAAGCTCCATCTCTTTAAGGGAGCCTTAAAGAATAAATGGAACCACTCTATTTACGGCCAATCCACAACTCCTGGTGTAGGTAGGTATGCGATAAAATTCCCGAGTGGAGAAGGAATGAGGGGTCATAACAGCAGGAAATAGATCAACTGGCCCAGGCAGGACAGCAGCAGCAGGCAGACAGAAGATGCCAGCTTCTTCCTGGCCTGATGCCAATACAGTCCCCACTCCACTTCTAAATCAAGCTTGTAACCTTTAGGAAATGGCTCCTGTCGCTGCATCTCACTTACATTTGGCTCTGTGTTAAAGCCCCTGAGATAATATCGCTAGATCCCTGTGCTTCAAAGGGAAAAATAAAAACAGTCGCTCAGGATTTCAACAGTGCAGCCACAATAGGAAGGCAGCGAGAGTCATGGAACCAGAATGGCTGATGTTTGAACCGATAAACTATCCGTGGCATAGTGGCGACTTGACCTTTATCTGCCCTAGGATAACTTCAGTGTTGATGGTACTGAACCTGCAGGCACTATAAGGATTAGTAAACAGAAGACCACAGGGGACAGAACCATGATGGGAGAGAGGAGACAGAAGAAAAAAACTGGTGTTTTACACAATAAAATCCCATATTCTGGGTCAGAAGGATAAGTGGCAGAGCAGAAATACAGAGCTACTTATTGAAAAATCCTGCTTCCATTTGGTGTCTCTGCCTGTTCTGGGATGAGTGAGTGGTAAGGGTTGAATCCAGGGCCTTACGCTGCTAGGCACGTGCTCTAACACTGAGCCACAGGCCAGCCCCTGTTCATTTTTTATTTACTTTTGCTTGGGGAGTTATGCTTGAGAAAAATCTAGAATGAGCCATAAGATTTATTTGAGAGGGAGAGAGAGAGAGAGAAAGAGAGAGAGAGAGAGAGAATGAGAATGTCTGAGTGTACATGTAAAAATCAGGACAGCTTGCGGGAGATGGTTCGCTCTTTCTACCACGTGGGTCCAAGGGTCAAGCTCAGGTCATTAGGTGCCTTTACCTGCTGAGCCACTCCGACAGCCCAGCCCATAAGCTTTCGTCTTCAGTATGAAAACAGATCCCTGAGCTGAAACAGAGCAAGCACATTCCATTTTCTAAATCTTCTCACTTAAATGCTATAATCAAAGTCAACTCCACCTCTGAGTGGTGTTCAGTGACATCTGGTGCCACTCACAAAGAGACGGCGGTAGAGGCGAATGAGAGATCTACGCGTTCCGATGTGGGTGGGGGGAGTCCAGGGAAACCACGTTTTTTTTTGTCCCACTGGCACTTGAGGTTGATGGAAGGGAGGTACAGGGAAAAGCTGCTTGAGAGATACCGAACAAAAGAGTGTACGGTGAATGAGGCAGGTGGGAAGGGAACAAAGGCTTGGAACTAAACAGGGAGAAGAAATCTATTCTCTAGTAAAGTTGGAAGAGGTCACTAAAGCAAGTTTTCATAATGAGACCGGCTGAGAGCGAGCAAGGTGAAGGCCTGAGAGCTGTGCAGGAGGTATTCAGTGAGAGCGAGTCTCCTATGGCTGTGTGATCACAGTCTACAGGCTCAATGCCCCGGAGACGAGAGCTCCAGCTCCTGCCTGATGGCATGGGTGGGACTGGCACTTAAACAGCCGCCTTGGGTGACAAAGGCAATTACTAGGTCACATAAATAAGGTCACTTAGAACTTGAAAGAGCCAGAATATACAGTTCTCGCCAACGTCGCCTTTTTCGGCTTAAAAAAAAAAAAGCCAATAACCATGAGTATTATAGCTGTTGTGTTATTTTTCTATGAAAACTACCAACAAAATTAGTAAGGCTTGTTCAGTTTGGAGGACTAATTACAATCAAATATCACAGTCTGGTGGGTTATTGTCAATAGGAAACTTACGTCCCGCAGTTCTGGAGGCTGGGAAGTACTGAGACCCTAACGCGATAGCCGGAAGGAGGGCAGACATTGACACCAGTGCTCTGACTGCTTTATAGATGGCAACCATCGCGTGGTGACAGGGGAGAAATCCGGTCTCTTTTGGCCTAGAAAGCCATCAACCCAACCTGATCGTTCCCTGAAGACCTCCTCTCCTAATACCATCACGGAGGGAGCCAGGCTTCAACACAGTAACTTTAGGATTCATAAAACATTTGGTCCATACAGTGTCAATGCTCTCTTGCCTGGTTTCATGTACTCCAGTAAAAGGTGGCAATTTTCCTGATACTCCCTGAATGTTTCAAAGATATTAGAAACAGTAGGGACGTGGACAGTTTTTTCCTCTCAAATAATTACTCTAACCCAACTCTACAGAATGGATATTCGGATGTGAATCTTTATTGATCAGCATTCTTTGAAGCTATGCTGATATCCAAGCAGGACAGAATTAGAACATTAAGCCTTCTCAAACTGATGATGGAATATTGGTATCTATACTTGTCTGTCTATCCATATATCATCTTCTCTTTCTTGATATGGCAGGAAGGAGCTCTGCTTCATATATTCATGTAATTATCATCATAAACATTCAACTGAGACTTCCATTTATCCTATAATTATGTTTGCTTTGTAAGTTCTTCCTCCTTAGAAAATTATACCAGTCAACAATTCTAAAATTTCAAAACATTTTAGGTCTGAGTAAATTTTCAAAACAAAGAGTGTAAGAAACAGTAGAAATAATAGTATCATAATCAAATTCTCAAGAGATCAAATCCTGGGGGCTGGCACTCACTAGATGACCTTGGATAACTTGTTTGAATTCCCTAGGCCTAGCTGCTCCTGTAAGATGTATAAGAACATTCCATTAAGAGTTATGAAAATTAAATATGATCCCTTATGTCTGGAACCTTGAAAATGTCTGATGCTTACCAAGTATCCAATAAACAATGTTCTTTAGTCATTCTTTTTTTTTTTAAGATTTTTTTTTATTATGTACACAGTGTTCAGCCTCCATGCCTGCAGGCCAGAAGAGGGCACCAGATCTCATTACAGATGGTTGTGAGCCACCATGTGGTTGCTGGGAATTGAACTCAGGACCTCTGGAAGAGCAGTCAGTGCTCTTAACCTCTGAGCCATCTCTCCAGCCCTCTTTAGTCATTCTTAACTATCTGATCTAGAGTATACATTTTCCCATGAATTGCTTATACAGGAAAGCATATTAGGTCATGGCTATCACACATCTAATACGGACAGTCAGGGAGTGTTCTGAAAACTAGCCAGGATTCAGAGCTGACATTTCTCATTATTGTTGTCAATAATCTCTGTGAGTGAAAACGATCTCAGTTTGACAATCAAAAGTCAATGAAGAAATATGCTCTCTTGGCAGGGATCTGATTGAATCTTGTTTGCTCACAAAGTACAATGATAAAATTTATTATGGGAGGACCTTAAAAGGTGACTGATCCCAGAGGGACGACTACTGTTTATTCAGCTTCTGTTTTCAGAAGTTATAACTTTTCAGGCATTCTAGTTAGAATTATCCATTACTTTCATATATTTTTTTTATCATAACCAAATAATGGCTATGCGTTTTCCCTTAAGATCCGCTGGTCCTATAGTTAACTTGATAGACTTCTAAAGACCAGGAAATTGTGTCGTGTTACTTTCATTGGGCACTGACATCCATGCCCATCTCTGCATTAGTTAATTTTACGGTATGAGAAAGCAGTTATTGGGGTTAACAGCCATCTATTCTAGGACAACATTTCCCTCCTCGCTTTGCCTGAAGCGGGTAGAGGCTTTCCTACTTCTTAGCTCCATTCCATGTTGAATTCCAGTCCTCCAGCCTTTGGGATGGTCTGAAACCCGGGGAAAGTGGAATGAAAGTCTTTCTCAGATACTAGAGAGCTCTATATCTGTGAACATACTTGTCCTACATCTAGAGTTTCCTTTGATTTTTGCTATGAGAAACTTGTTGAGATTCTCCTGCCTCAGCTTCCTAAGTGCTGAGATTACAGGCACATTCTTGGTGCAGCACATCCCTGAGAGATCCTGCAGCCATCCGTCAGAGCTGGGCTCGAAGCTGTCAAGGATGTCTGCTGCCCATCACCACAAGGTATTCTGCATAGCAACGTGCTTTTAGAGTATTTATTTATTTATTTATTCATGTCTTACAAGCCCACCCTGACAAAAGGCTCTTAAATAATCCACAATCATTAGAGAATCAAATAGCTCCTGGAAGAAGTTGTAGACGTACAGACTTCTGCTCTGAATTCAAGTTCTGAACACGTTTCCTATTTAGAGCCTAGACGTAAAGATCTCGCACATTCCTGGCTGGCTGTGAGCCCTACCACACAGCACCCTAGCTGGCTGCTGCTTTGGCGTTTACTAGACGGTCTTTTGCCAAATTCTTCTGGAATTTGTTTAAAGGCATCAAATGTGTTTTGCACCCCCAAAGAATATTTGATTTCTTGTCCAAGAAATATCTGTTGACGATGCTGTGCCTACCAGTGTTGTTAGGTGTTAGGGAAGTAGTGAAATTTGGTGGCAACCGTGGATCTGTCACTGAGGTGCAATTATGTGGGTGCTTATCTTACTAGAGTTTGGTACCTGTGCTTTCCCATGGACCTACTGCCAACTGAACAGTTCTGATGCTGTTTGTAAAAAAAAAAAATGTATAATGATTTATCTTTTCCATGTTTACATCGCTAAACACGAGCAGCCGTGTGGCGATTCTTCGGCAATTGACGATGATGAAGTCAGGCAAGCACTTTTTATTCAGTAGCGGAGAGGTTCGTTTTTACTCTGTCCTACAGCTAACTAAGTAGAAGGACTCAAAAATGTTACACATATGCACCTGACAGATCTCCCGATAGTCTCCCCATCCACATAAACACACCACTTGGATGAACTAAGTGAAAAATGTATGTTGATGGAAAAGAATCCTCTGGCCAGAGAAGCTGCGTCACGTGTCACAAAAATGAAAGGAACAGCTCCTAACTCAGCATTGCTTGGAACACGCAGTCGGAGGCACTTGTTAACAGAAGACATGTCTTCCCTGAGCTCTGTGGCTCGTGCCCCAAAGCAACTGTCATAGGAAAGGGGGTCATTCCTCATGGCTAAGGTTGACTTACTATAAAAAGTTCGGATTTCCTTTCCTTTTGTCTTTTTCAGAGAGAAGTCCTATCAATTAGTCCCTCTCTTCCCCAGCACTCATTTCTCTGGTCAGCATCCTCCTAGCTTAAAGAAAAAGAAAGAAAAGAAGGAAGGAAGGAAGGAAGGAAGGAGAGAAAAAATAAAAAGGGAGAATCAAAACATGCTTTTCACACCCTTGGTCTGCTATAATTTCTCTCTGCTCTGCATTTGAAGACAGTAGAGAACAGTGGTTAGACAATAGACGCTTACAGCTGCACTGCCTGGCTTCAAGTTACTGTACTGTTACCCAGACAGCTGTGTGACTGTGTTACTCAACCAATACAATGGGGAGGACAACCTCATCATAGCTGAGAGCCTGATGTTAGGTCACATGTGTCAAATACTCAGAACGATGATCACACTCTGAGTTTTAAATATTCCAGGGCCAACAGCTGGGTAGAGCTTCTTGGATTTTTCTACAGCAAATTGTAAATCATATAACCTGCAGGCAATGACATGTCTGTCGTTAGCCCTTATCTTATGTGTTGGCTCTCTATGCTTGGGTTTCCGGGGTAACGGCGACAGAAACAGTGATGGGGACTGTCTTGTCTTCTTCCTGACTCTCATTCGCTCTTCTATTTCCATCAGCCCTTCTCCCCCAAGTATGCCAATGGAAGGCTCTAGCAAAACCCACTAATGACCAAAACCCACTAGTGACATTCTAGGTAAACCTGATCAATTCATTTCGATCCTTGGAGTGGGGTGGGACAGGTTGTTTGGCAGTGCTCTAGTCTGGATTTGGACTGTCCTCCAGAGGCCTATGTGTGAAAGACTTGGTTCTAAGGTTGGGGCTACTGTGAGGCAGTAGAAGCTTCCAGAGGTAGGGCTTAGGGGCTAAGTGTTAGGTCACTGAAACTGAGATCTTGCTCCCCTTCTTTTGCTTCTGCCCATGAGGTGAACACTTCAGTCACCCACATGCTTCCCACCATATGTGCTGTCTCGCCACAGGCCCAAAGCAACAGGACCAGTCCATCATGGACCTGGACCCCCCTAAAACCAGCAGGCAAAAGAACCTTGTTCCCTTTCTAAGTCAACCCGGCATGTGTTACAGGGACGGACAGCTACGCGCACAGGCAGTGTTAAGCATGAACTCTCACGGCTGCTCGTCCCTGTCTCTGTCTCTCTTTGTCTGTCTGTCTCTCTCTCTGTCTGTCTGTCTCTGTCTCTCTCTCTCTCTGTAAGATCCCATCCCTTATACTTTCCTAACACCTCACACTCCATATTCATCATGTTTTCCCCCCACTTCTCTGAACATTCTGCCTCAGGCTCCTTTGAGGACTACATTTCCTCTGAGGGCCCTCTAAATATATCTGTAACACAAAATTAAACTCAGACATAGGGAAAAAAATAAAATTCCTTTGTGTTGCTTAGAACTAATCCGATTCTCTTCCTAAGCTCATACCCACTGGGTAGCAAGACAAAATAGTTAAATGTCTGGTCTAGTGCAAAGTGTGGGCTTTACTAATTCACAAATTCCTATCTAGTTAACAGTTGCTCCTGCCTGCTAAGTCAGGGTGTCTAGGACGGCATCTGTAACACCCAAGGTGACTGCAAGTGGGTTGGCTGAATGCTCTGTAAATTCCTTTGTTCATCCTAGATATTTAGCCTTAATGTTTGGGACACGGCACTGATGGCGAGGACTCATTTCTTTGCCATGCTGTCTTTTCTAACAAGAGAGAAATGGCTAGGAAGTTACGATATAGATTTCCCTCTCCAATTCACCTTAGATTCCTGGTCAGCCTTAAATGACTCATATCAAATGACTTATCAAACTATATCAACAGCAGCCCACTCATTCGGAGTGGAGAACGTGGAGTGTTCACGGTGTCCATGTGCATGCTCAGTACACGCCCCCGGAAAGTACAACATCAGTGGTAAGGAGACTAGCGATAGCGACGTTTTTGCTTTTGAGACAGGACCTTATGTAGCCCAGGCTGACCTCAAACATGTTATGTGTCCTCCTCTCCAGTGTAGGACTACAGGCGTGCCTGTCTTTGACATGCTGGATGATCAAATCCAATGCTTAATGCATACATACGGTACTGTACCATCTGAGCTGTAAATCCAGCCCCCGTGCCCGTTCTTTAGCCAACAGTCAAGTCTGAGAGTGAGAAGACTCGATGGGGGATAGCGAAGATCAGGAGGACATTCAGAGTCACAAGGAGATTATACAGGTTGTCACCCACTCAAGCAGGTACACACGGGATTGTTAAATGCTGAAGAGAGCAGCCGGCTTCAGCATCAGGTCAAGGCAGCAGTTCACCAACGGGAAATAAGCTCTCCCTTCGGCTCGGCATCAGGGCGGAACAAGTCTGTTGTCATTTGTCATCCTGTCACAAGGGGTCAATGGAGCCACTGTATTCCCTCTTATCTACAACAGCATAGACTCTGCTGGCCTCATTAGAGAGGACTGAAATGTCACACCTCACTGTAGTCACAGATCAGCCTTGCAGCCACTTCCTTAATTATTTTAGAAACACCAACACCTAGCGTGATGCCTGGCAGAGGAAGCACTTACAACCCACGGATGAATGAATGAGCTCCCCTTTCACCGAAGACAGGAAGGCGGCTCATTCTCCCAGTCCTAAGTTCACAAAGCAAAGAATTGGGATCTTCATTTGAGCTCCAAACAGAGGACAAATAGGGAAGAAGTCAAGGAAAATAAAAAAAAAGGAAGGCAATAGGTAGCTACCGATGTGCAAACACAGCACATTACAGAAGCAGATAAATCACACAACCTGCAAAAAATAACCGTGAAGACAAACGGTGGCGTGCACAATGAGCTTCCTTGCTAACTGGACATTTCTATATAGTACACATTTTTCACTTATTTCTTTAATGTTAATTTAGCATCTAATTCCCAAGGCTAATTAAGGCACATATACGATATGGTCCACAGACAAAAACACTGATGCAAGAGGCCATTCTGATTTAAATATCCATTCTCCCTCTGTAGAAGCAGCCGTCCTGCTGTAGGATGGCGCAATCCCACAGCCACTCTGTAGGCTCTTGAACTGAAATATGACATTGGTGTGATTATTTTTCTAATAATAGCAAAGGTCACTGTAGTGTTTCTTGGCAGTTCCTAACTTTTCCACACTTTTAGTCTTTGAAAACTCTTAGAAACAACAAAACAGGTATATTTAATACAGCTGGAAGTATTACTAGGGTTAGCCAAGTTCAGTTTTCATTAATTCTAGAATACCAAGAAGTAGAGCATCCACACACCCTAGGAAAAGATTATCCTATGGCTTTCCACCCCAGTACCAGCTAGGACATCTTAGGAGACATTTATAGTTTATTATTGATGTCTAACTTGCTGGCACCATTTTAAGTACTGGACTATCCAGTACAACACACACATACCCCAAAACCATAACTACCAGATCCAGATATGGATAAATAAATACGAGCCTGATCTGATAACCCCTTTAGATTAACGTCTGTTAGCCAGCTTTTTGTTATTATAATAAGTAACTGTGATAATCACCCTAGAAAAAGAAGATTGGTTCAGCATTTCAGCAACTCTGGTTTGTGTCAATGGCCTGGGGTTTTTGGACCCGCTGAGTGGTAGTATACCACAGCGGGAGCACCAGGCAAAACAAAATACCTCATGGACAAAACACGAGAAAGGGAACAAGAAAGACACCAAGTCCCATAATCCCTTGTGGCAAGCACCCAGTGACCTGTAGGCCTCACTTATTAAAGCTTCCACTACCATTCCAAAGCAACGAAGTGGGGACCAGGCTTTTAATTTATGGGTTTGGGGGGCAGTTTAGATCCAAACTACAATATTATGCCTAATTTAATGCCATGTGTTGGAAAGGTGACCCTTTTCCTACCGTAAATACAGATACATTTCACTCATCTATGACTTTTTTCCTTTTTTCTTCTCTCTCTCTCTCTCTCTCTCTCTTTCTTCTTCTTCTTCTTCTTCTTCTTCTTCTTCTTCTTCTTCTTCTTCTTCTTTCTTTTTGTCTTTTTTTTTTAAATCATAATAGCTTTATTGAGCTGGGTGTGATGACACGGGCCTTTAATCCCACTACCAGGGAGGGAGGGCAGAAGCAGGAAGAGCTCTGAGTTTGAAGCCAGACTGGTCTACATAAGAAGTCCTAGGCCAGCCAGAGCTACATAGTAAGACCCTGTTTCAAAAAAGAAAAACAAAAACAAAACCCAAAATCCAAATAGCTTTCCCGAGATCCAGCATAAAATTTATCATTTAAATGGACGCCTCAGAGGCTTTTGTTCTGCCCCAGGGCTAAAGAACCAGCATAACAGAGACCATACCATAAGGGTTCTCTCTCACCACCACAACGTTTTCAGGTTTCATCCGTCCATATACTATGTATCAACACTGTCAAATTCAGCTTTCTAATACGGATTTGCAATCATGTATCCATGTCTCAGAGACAAGCAACTGGAGCTGTTTCCACTTTTAAACTGTAAGGAACAACGCTGCTATGAACATGCCATTACCTGCTGAGATAGGGCACTGGCCCGAGAATTCTTATATATTCTGGATTCAGGTTCCTTATCAACTATGTGATCAGTGAGTGTTTTCTCCCACTTAAATGGGCTTTTCTTTTTGCTTTCTTGATGCTATAATTTATAATATAACAGTATTTTATTTTGATGAAGCTCAGATTATTTTTAGTACTTGGGATTTCTGTCTCATGTTTATTCTAGTTTTTAATGCAGTCATATCCCTAGGAACCTGCTGCTAAGCAGTGTGTTCTGATTATTGCTTGTTCGTGTGGTTTGAATATGGTTTGTATTTCCCAAGAATTCGTGTGTTTACAAATTTTGCTCCAGGAACCCTGCGGAAGAGAGTGAGGAAGGACTGTAGGGGCTAGAGAGGTCAAGGACAATGAGAACACAGCCCACAGACATCAACCAAGCAGGGCTCATCGTGGCTCAGATTGACTGAAGCGACAACCACAGAGCCTGTTACAGGTCTGTACTAGGTCCTAAAGTATATGTTATGGTTGTAAGTTTGGTGTTCCGTGGCACTCCTAACAGAGGGAGTCAGGGGTGTCTCTGAATCTTTTGCCTGCTTTTGGGGACCTTTCCCTCCTACTGGGTTACCTCAATTCAGCTTTGACATATAATGGGGGACACATGCTACCTGCCATCTCTCAATTATCTGTAGAAATGAGGGTGAGAATCAACCACTGAGTTCTGAAATTCACATGGGAAATGTATCTTTGTTTGTTTATATACATACATACACACATATATATGAAAGAAGAATAAAAGGCGTTGTCTTTAGGTGGTACTCTTGAGAGGAACTGGAAACTAAGAAGGGGGCCTAGGGGGAGGCTCCCAGGTCTTTGGTGATGTCACACGTATGGAGCATTTGTGGTCCTCTCCATTGCCTTCACCAGAAGTCAAACTGAGGTCACTCAATCTTGGACTCTGAACTTCCAAAATTATGAACCAAACAAACTTCCTTTTCTTTAGTCTAGTGATGAAAAGGTACCACATAGATTAAAATCTTGGTTTATTTTAAAAACAAATCACAAGACTGTAACTGTCAGGAGCACACCTATAATGGGGGACACATGCTACCTGCCATCTCTCAATTATCTGTAGAAATGAGGGTGAGAATCAAACACTGAGTTCTGGAATTCACAGGGGAAATGTATCTTTGTTTATTTATCTATCTTAGGTTTATTTAGAAGGCTATGTGTATTTGTGTGCTTCTGCTTGGGTTTGTGCACGTAAGTACAGAGGCCTGCAGAGCCCAGAAGATGGCATCAGACCGCTTATAGCTGGGATTACAGGCACTTGTGAGCCACCCAACATGGGTGCTGGGAACCAAAATCAGGTCCCCTGCAAGAGCAATATGAGATCTTTACTGCTGAGCCATTTTCCTGGATCTAAATTCATCTTTTTCTTTCCTCTTCTTTTTTTAAACATGGTTTTAATTGTCCTAGCCAGAACTTTGTCAGGGCCGCTCAGAAGTTGCTTGTGCATTTAAATGAGTTGACTTCTTGCTGGCCTTTATCACCATTTGGTGGAGATTTCTATAGCTATGAAAGTAGCGCAAAAAATTTAAAAAAATTAAAAACATGGAAAATGCAGGTAGCCCCAGCAAACCCAAGCTGGTCAGTAGGCTCCTAGAATAGCACGAGTAACCCCGGTGCCTAAAGGGCAGCTCTGTTCTCCCACTGCGCACTGGAAAGAAGGTAAAAGCCTCTGTGATTATAAATAACATAGTGTTTTAGTTGCAATGGTGGAAAGTGACATGACCAAATTAATTTTTCCTGAGGAGCCAACTAGGGAAAGAGGAAGCAGACATCAGTTTACACCACAGCATTGTTAAAAACAAGGTTAAAACGCCTTCCTTCCTTCCCATCTGACGGAGCCTTGAGTCATTCAACACATATTAGTATCTACTATGAGCTAGCGGT
Source organism: Microtus oregoni (assembly GCF_018167655.1). Taxonomy (NCBI): domain Eukaryota; kingdom Metazoa; phylum Chordata; class Mammalia; order Rodentia; family Cricetidae; genus Microtus; species Microtus oregoni. Next base: position 23,083,098 of record NW_024543090.1, read on the forward strand.
ACAGAGACCTGTCATTACCAGATTATTGGTTTAGTTTTGTTATCTCAAACAAGGCCAATCAATTGCAAGCCAAACACCTAGTTACAAATTTGAAGTCCTCATCTGAGGGGGTGGTCCCAGTGGTCTGGATGGACCAGCTCAGGTAGCACCCAGGCCCACCTGGGGTTGGCCTGCCCTAACAGTTGCCCCATCTTTGACCTACTGGAGTCCATGAAGGGACTGTAGACTGATTCCGTGACTTGGGGCAACAACAGGATATCTGAGGGGAGTTTCAGTGAGGACTCAGTGATGATGGTGTACTAGAAACCAGAGGCCTTGAATCAGACCAGTGACTCGCTGCAGTGAACATTCTGTGGTGGGGCTGATTGGACAAAAGTGTGTGTGTGTGTGTGTGTGTGTGTGTGACACACTGCAGCTCCCAGTGCTACTAGGATGATTGAAAGATGGAGGAGTGAGGTGGGCTTTTTTAAAATTTGTTTTGTTTTTAATTAATTTTTTTTTGTGGGGACATACTACAGGGGTGAAGGACTGATATGGAGGGGCTGGGATGTGAGTGGGATTGGGGTGCATGATGTACAATTTCAAAGAATCAATAAAGAATTAGGTTTAAAATAAAAAATTTGAAACTCGAAATATCCCCATATTCACAACTGTTTGAGAGCTCTCCAGTCTCTGAGGATACTGCAAAGACCCCAAGAAAATATTTTTTGCCTGCATACATGTGTGGTGTAGGGTGCATACACATGTTTACACATGTGCGTGCACATGTATGAACAGATATATAGGAAACTTAAATACTTCTAGTAGAAAGCGTTGAGAAAAGGGACATTCAATCTGTTCTTCCCAGGATGCCTTCCTAGGGTCCTTCAGGAGGGAGTGATCTCTTCCACTGCTCACTGGTATTGGACAACCCTTAATCAACATCTTTAGGCGTTCATATCAACTCGCTTGCCTGTGTGCATGCTTACCCTGGCCCAGTACCACGGATGATGCTAAAGAGCTTGTACAGGAGCGGCCGCAAGGAAGACCGGAGCAGATGAACTCAGAGCTACACAAGAAGCAAAATTAAGATGGTACTGTCATATTTCTTACGGGGAAAGGGAAAGGATGGCTTAAGAGGCAAGACCTAGGCTTCTGGTTTTCACAGCAGATGGATGCTGAAGGACAAAATCATTTGCTAATTAGGAGTACTGGATAAGAACCAGGCTTGGTCAGAAAGGCCATGCGAGCAGGTTGGGTTTTATTGAATTTGATATTTCTCAGATATCCAAATGGAGAAGTCAATAAAATCATTTACAAAAATCTAGAGATTTATGGCTGGGGACCAAGCCCAGTCCATAAAGTGCTTGCTATGTAAGAATGAGGGCCTGAATTTGATCTCCAGAACATTAAAAAAAAAAAAAAGAAAAAAGCCAGGTGTAGTGGTGTACACTTCTTACTCATAAACCAAGACAGAAGGGTCCCTGGGGCTCCCTGACCAGCTGGCCAAGTCAAATCAGCAAGCTTCAGGCTGATGGAAGACCTTGTCTCGAAAAACAAGGTGGAAGACTTCTGCTCACGATTGATTGCATCCTCACAGTCAACTGTGTAACACAAGGGTCTCGACACAATTGTATGCTACTCACAACACGGGAAACAGGCGTTACAAAGGCTGACAGTGGCAAAAGAGACGAAACCCCACATCCCCTTGCTGCTGCCTTGTTCTTCCAACTGTTGCTAGAAAATGGGGTGCCTGTCTTCCATTGCACTTCAGTCCTTGCAATGTCTAGCCCTACCCCTGAGTAGTACAGAACAAGTCTGTGCAACTGCAAACATCCAAAACCTGCCAGATTTTACAGAATCATCAAATACACAGCAACTAATTAAATGACAAAGCAACAGCTTCCTTACAGAAAATGATACTGGAATGAATGAGAAATCACATCTACAACATCATTTAATCAGCTATGGCCATCAACTAGGGGCTACAGCAAGGGCTGTTCTCCAAAAACAGAGTGGGCACTTCCATTTATATATCTCTATAGGAGATTCGCAAATGTACCCATTTCTTTTCTTCTTTGCTCACTTAACCACTGTGGCATGACTGAGACCAGCAAGAAACATCACAGATGGAGTGAAAGATCTTGCCTATGGACTGCAAACTGCTTGCATTCTGAAACTTTCTGGATCCTCTCCCACCGCTTCCCAGTTTGAATGAAGTCTCTCAGGGTTTGGGACCAGGCTCCCTGGTCTCTCCAGGGGTGAAGCATAAAGATGCAACTCAGAGCCCCACAGTAGCACTCCGGGAGGGCTGCTCACTGGTAACAGGGGAGGGCGCCAAGTATGCTTTCTCTCCTGGGGCCTTCCTCTTCCCTGCTGGAGATCCCATGCCTGGCCAGGCGTGCACCTGCTCCCTATGCCAGCACGGTATCCCACCCGCTCCTCCTCACTCTCTTCATAGCTACTTACATCTCATTTGCTTTCTTCCAGTTTCCCTATTCTGGAATTTTCTCTCCCATCGATGTTAACTTAGTCTCTTATTTTAAGGAACTCGGGCAACTACAACAACCAGGGATAAAAAGAAGTAAACCTCTTTGGATTAGGAATAGAGATTCTCATCTTGCTATAACTGGCTCAGCTATTAACTAGCTATTTGACCTTGAGCAACTAATATTCTACAGCCTGTAAAAGGGACAGTAACTAGAGGAAGAAAGATGAACTACAAGACCACTTCAAGAATAGCCCAAAGCCTCAAATAACACAATATAAGACAGCGTGAATACCCGGAAATTCTGTTCTGTCCCAATTTAGTATTATGGACTATAAAACTACTACCATACCTTGAGTAAAATTCTCTTAATACTGGGGCCATATGCATTCTTATTGTCCACTAATGTTATTTGACATGTGATTATATCTTTTGCAACTTAACCAAATATTACAACAAAAGCAGGTCACAGAGGAATGTGAGAGCTGTAAACTGGATCTGTACTGAGGAGTTGCTATAAATACTGGAAAATTCAAAAATCAGTGGTAGTGAGTGAAGGAAGGAAGTCATTTTTAAAATCATTCAGAATGATTCCATTTACAGGAAATGGTTCAGCATTGGTAGAGATGGAAAGCAGATTGATGGCTGCCTTGCCTGGGAACTGGGGACATGGAGAGAGAATACCAATAGGCACTGGGCTTCTCTTGGCAGAAAGGGAATGGCCTACAATTAGATTGTGGCGATGGGTGCACAGCCTTGTGAACACAATAAATAAACCACTGAATTGCACACTTTAAATGGCTAAACTGCATAATGTGTGAATTATGTCTTTAGAAAGCTGGATTTAGCTGGTGCTGTGGCACATGACTTTAATCCCAGCACTCAGGAGACAGAAGCAGGAGGATCTCTGAATTCCAGACCAGCCTGGTCTACACAGTGAGTTTCAGGACAGCCAGAGCTGTATAGAAAGACCCTGTCTCAGTTTTTAAAAGAAACAAATATTGAACGTTTTCTCATAGACTTTCTCTAGACTTAACTATGTATACACATATATATATGGAAGCAAAGGAAGATTATTTGTGGGCAGGAAAAAGATCCCATTTGGGAGAGGACAAGAAAGGTTAATGGGGGTTAAATATGAGCAAGTGCAATGATGCACACATATAAAAACAGCTATAACAAAATACATTATTTGGATCTTATCTTTAAAAAGTAGGGAAAATCACTTTAAAAAAATACTGGGGCTGTTTCATTGTGAGGTGTGAATAGAGAAAAAATATATGTGGGAAAGAAGTGAGTATTTTTTCCTAAGTGCAGAGAATTGTAAAGATTACCTATTGTAGGGGCTGGAGAGAAGGCTCAGGTTAAGAGCACTGGCTGCTCTTCGGGGGAACCGGGTTCAGTTCCCAGCACCCACATGTCAGCGTACAACTGTCGGTATCTCTAGTTCCAGGGGATCTGACACCTTCACACAGACACACATGCAGACAAAATACCCATACACATAAAACAAAATAAAACTTTAAAAAAGATTATCTACTGTAAATTATATGTATGTAATTTCACTCTGTAAACCAGGTTGACCTCAAACTCAGAGCTCTGTGAGCCTCTGCCTCTAAATTTTAAAAGACCCTGAAAAGAAAGCTACACAATAACTTCACTGGGTTTCTGCTTGACACTAAATTCTCCCATGCAGCAATAGCTAGACGTTCAGGGGTCAAACTGCAGGGGAATTTAGGAATTTAAGCCAGACCAGAGTTTAATGTGAGCAGGTACAAAGTGATACATCTGGTGGGCTCTCAGGTAACATCAGTCACAAGCTATGAAGGGGACTTTAAGGACCTGGGAAGGAGCATGTCATTTCAGGGGACAGAGTTATGCTGGAGGCAACCATACAAGGGTCCTGGAAAAAGAGACTACGAAGACGACACAGGTAGATCCCCACTCCCCCTGCCCCGCCCCCAGCATCAGAAGCATCTATTCTAGCGAGAGAAAGAGAGCACACGTTTAGGGCAACACTGGATGAACAGGTGTGATGATGGCTCTGAAGAGTTATCAGATTAAAGATATCTTCAGAGAAGAACTTGAATTTTCTTTGAATGCAGGAGCTGATGCAGAGGCCATGGAGGTGTGCTGCTTACCAGCTTGCTCAGTCTGCTTTCTTACAGAATCCAGGACCACCCGCCCTGATATGGGACTGCTCACAGCAAGCTCTCTCTGTGTGCTTACAGATGCTTATAGGACCCTCTCACATCAACCAGCAATCATCAGTCAAGAAAATGTCCTATAGATGTGCCTACAAACCAATTTTATGGAGACATTTTTCAGTTGAGAATCTCTTTCCCCCAATGTCTCTAGCTTATCTCAATATGACATACACACTCACACACACACACACACACACACACACACACAAACACACACACACACCTAGCTAGTGCAATCCATCCCTTGTCAATCTGACAAACACCTTTCCTTTCTTGTTAGTCCCCAGGATCTCATGTTAATATTAACACAATATAAAACATAAATAACTTTAAAAGTTCCAGAATCATGAATTGTTCAGTCTCTTTAAAACCCCCAGTCTCTTTCAATGCTCAAAGTCTCTTTAAAATATCAAAATCTTCCCAAAATTCCAAAGCCTCTTAACTGTGGGCTCCTGTAAAATCAAGAATAAGTTAAATGCTTTCTTATCCCAAGAGGAAATAACCAGGGAAGAGTCACAATCAAATCAAAGCAAAACCCAGGCAAAAGGCTTAGGGTCAGCCCTCTGGACTTATTCACATTTACTGGGCCCCTCCAGAGGGCTCCGTTTCTTTGGCTCTGCCATTGTTAGCATACACAGCTTCTAGGGGCAGACTCGCTCCTTCCACACCAGCGGCTTGCCTTGGTGGCCATGCCATGGTATTGGAATCTACTCTCACCAACTGCTAGCTTCTCCTAGGCTCGCTTCAGGAACTCTGATGCTATCACTTGCTGTCCAATCCTCAACCTTCCTCCATGATTCCCTCAGTCCTGGACCCTCTACTACTACTGAAGCTGTGCCTTCACGGACAGCATCTCCTGAGGGAATAGAGCTCTACTAGGCGGCGTGGAGCCTCAGCTGTTCTCCATGTCCCCTTTATGCCGTCAAAACCAGCACCACCTGGGTGACTCCAAACACAGTACCAAGTTCAGCTGCCGTCACGAGATGCAGCTTTGACCCACTCTGAACCACAGCTTTTGTGTGTTGTCCCTGAGGCAATATTCCCATGTTTATGATCCTCAGTGATGCTGATCTCTTTTAAATCATGGCCAACTTCTCAGTTCCAGCTAGCCGGTAACAATTGCCTCAGTAAAATGTAGGTTTATCCTTCTGTGGTACTGGTCTCTTGTTAATTGTGGCAGATTCTTCAGCCCAGCTGACCACACATGATGAAATCTTAATTCAAAAGGTTAAACAGCCCCCGTAGAGTCTCCAAGGGCCTCTCAAACTTCCCTCTGAAACATTGCAAGTCAGGCCTCCATCGTCTGCACTGCCCTGAACACTGTTATCTTCCAAGCTCCTACAGAAGAGTCCATGGAGCTCTCAACACTGAATGGAGTTTTCTAGTGCAAAGTTCCAAAGTCCCTCGACTATTCTTCCAAAACAGTATGGTCAGGTTTGTACCAGTGAAACTCCGTGACCTCGTGCTAATTTCTCTTAGTTAGGATTTCTAGTGCTATGATGGAACATGACCAAAAGCAAACCATAGGGGATAGGGTTTGCTGCATTACAGTCTACATCACAGTCCATCGCAGAGGGAAGTCAAGCAGGCCGGGAACCTGGGCAGGAGCTGAAGCACACAGGTCATGGAGGGTGCCGCTTACTGCCTTGCTTCTCGTGGCCTGCTTAGTCTGCTTTCTTATGGAACCTTATACAGGACAGCCTGCCTGGGTAGCACTCTCTATAGTGAGTCGGGCCATCCCACATCAATCACCAATCAAGAAAATGCCCTACAGACGTGACTACAGGAAGTCTTAGACATTGTTCCAATCGAGATTCTCTCTTCCCAAACGACTCAAGCTCGCGTCAAGTTGACAAAAGGCTAGCCTGCACACACCAACTCCACGACAGCATCTATAAGCACACAGGAGAGGAAAACGAAGGAAAAGACATGAACGTAAATAGAGAGAGCTGTCAGGCTGCAAGAGAGGCTGGATACGGAAGCAGATTTGAAACCATGACAAGATAAACAAGGCAGGTTCCAAGTGGTGGACCCTGAAACAGAAGAAAGCCAGTTACAAAATAGGAAAAAAGGAGCTCGTTCTACAGTCTAATAAAGAGTTAACACAGCGAGGGGAAGAGGGGGAAGAACATTGGGATGTCCAAGGACACTTGACAGATGCTCAGAAGCTTGTCAACTAAGCAATGAAAGAGCCCAGGGGAGAAGGGGCTGTGGCAGTACGGGACTCTGCAGTGACAAACTGCATCAGTCAGCTTCCTGCCCCCTACAAGATACTTACAGAACTGAACACGACCTTGGATTAAGAAAAGATGAAACTAGGATACTTCTGATTTTTAAACTCCTTTTAAACTTTAAATCAAAATACATGAGGGCATAAACTGTCAGGTCCGTAACTCTACAGGCGCATTTACGTTAAAACGTTTAAATCATAATATCACAACTACATTTTAGTTGACCAAAAAGATTTCTTTCCGGATGATCTAGAGCACTAGAAATCTCATTCCCGATGGAGCAAGAGGACAGCGCATAAAGGCGGAAACGATTATTCTGTGAGGGCAACCCGGGGAGAACAAAATCAAGTCATTTTGTTGCATGAAGGAATGAAGACAGCAGAGGAGGAGGCGTGAGAGCATCCTTATCCCCAGCATATGACCTTTCCCTTCCAATCTGAATCTCAGGAGACTATGATAGGGCCTGAGTGCAGACAGGAACTGAAACAGACCCCACAAGTCCTTAAAAATGCGGCCCCACAACAGGCAGGTTACCTGCAGGGCCTGTGACCTCAACAGCATGGGCTTTGACAAATACAAGAAAGCTGTTGGCTACCCCCCATCCCCCTTATTGGTGAACATATCTTGCCTGGAAGGTTGGTACTGCGGTTCATAGGGTTCATAACTGGGTGTGGCTGGGATGACTTTCCCCGCTCAGGAAGTACTCTTAGCACGTTCACCATAAAAGCCGACCAACAGAACAAAGCGCTTTTACAGCTCCGTTGCAGCTTTATCTCTCTCTATATTGCAACCAAACTGTACTGTCTGCTGCAGCAGGATAGCTGCTAGTTCTGGGGGCGGGACAAGCAAAGCAAACGACATGAGAGCTTATATTGTTTTTTAGGGGCCATCACTGGTTACCCTTGTATGGGTAAATGGTCACAGCGTCAAACTGCCCTCTGAGCATCACACCACACATGGTGCTCTCAGCTTTCTCAGCGAAGCTTCTGTTTGTAGCGGGGGATGGTTCATGCAGGGACTCACAACTGGCCAAGGTGCTGGAAAAAAAAGTGATCGTGGAGTGCTCAGTGATGCATCACACAATTACATCAGCCCTCCGAGACCTGGGGACTTCACAGAAGGGCTGTTAGGGAGACGGGAGCGAGTGCTGTAAAAGGTTGTCTCCTGGATATGATGTGGCCGTCGCCCCGTGACGATGTTCACAGCACCAGTACCACCTGCCTAAGGCTGACCCGTGAGCACTCCACCTTTGATGGGGGAGGGTCTCGTAAGATATCCCCTACCCTGAGGAGCTATAGGTAGCTCAAGGTTATGGGGGGCACATTCCACACTGATGTAGCTACAGGTACACTGCCCTTTGTCAAGTATATGATCCCAACCCATGCTCCTGAGGGCAACCCCCAATTAAATGTAGGGGTCCCCCAGTTAAATGTAGAGGATCACAAACAAAAAGTAGGAGGAAGACTTGGAGGGCAAGGAGAATAAATTTTAAAAACATATATGCTCAGGAAGGAACTACTTCATGTGAGACAGAGATCTGGTCTGCAGTATAAACTTTTAAACTGTTCCTTCCTGCATTTCACAACTAAAGCTGTCACTAGCATTCACAGGAGCTTCTGACGAGCTCAGAAGAGTCCAACAGCAGTATCCTCCTATATTTTTCAGCTCTTGACAAAGATACTAAAGGACACAGATTTGTGTCCTTTCTATTCTGTATTTCTTGTGATTGGCAGATGTGAGTTACTGTTTGTTTCATTCACAGCCTAGGCAAGTGTCTAGGGACAGAGAGGGACACAGCTGCCAGAATGCCAGTGGTAGGGTCTAAGGGACACATAGGAGAATGGGTTAGATATATATGCAGTTATATATATATATATATATATATATATATATATATATATGGGCTATTGAAGGTGTGAAGTCGCAGCTGATTTATTGGTGCAGATAAAGACTATTTTCTTGTTTGTAAATTCTTCTTCATTTTTCAAGAAACTCCTCAGGCATCAATCAACATGCTTAATATGTACATGGCTAAAGAAAATCCCAAATTTTCTTCTTCAGAAAGTTAATTAGAAGAATGTAGACCACACAAAATATTCTTCACAATTTCCATATTCCATGGGGAACGTGAAGGCATCACCGTCCACACTGAAACTAGAAGATGCAGTGTTCTGAAGGAGAATATCTACTTCCAAATGTGTCAGCCACACCTATAGAGGGGATTCGAGCAAATGGGCGATACAGCCCTGGCACTGTTAAAGGAAAAAGCAGGGATGAGAACGACCCCTGCAGTACTGATGAGAGCCAAAGTATTAGTATTTTACCACCACAGTGAATGATCAACTTAAAGCATTTTTAAAAGGTAGGCTTCAGACATCAAACTGTACAACAATGAAGAACACACAGGAGGAAATGCCATGTTATCATGCTATCTATCTGGGCACATGGGAGGAAATGCAGTGTTATCTATCTGGGCACACAGGGGGAATGCCACGCTGTCTTTCTGTGCACACGGGAGGAAATGCCATGCTGTCTATCTGGACACACGGGAGGAAATGCCGTGTTATCTATCTGGGCACACTGTACTGAAAGCTTCAGTGCACAGAATGGGAGCCTGTGTGCAAGGCATGCATCTCATGACAGATTAAAGTCCAGAATACTTCCAGCAGGAAGACACAACCGTATTCTAAGACAGGTAAGGGACCTGACCTCGAGACATTTCTTTAAAAACATAAAACCAGTTAAGAGATAGATGGAAGAATGTGAGACATCACCCACCACCAGAGATTAAGTTAACACACGGTGAACTGTCAGTTCATACTGCTGCAGTGGCCAGTATAAAAAAAAGATGAACATCAGAAAGGATATGCAACCACTCCTGAGTGAGCGCTGCTTATTTCATCTCTCCAAATAACTGCATTTCATTTAGGTTTTCGAAACTTCCTGGCATATATCCACATTTTACAACACCAAAACCATTCTATTGTAAAGCCCAAAAATGTCCAAAAGCCATTTCAGCCAGGAAGTAAATACCTGGAAATTAAATGATGTTAATTATTTAGAGACTAAGTTTTACTTTTAAAAATGAAAGTTTGGCTGGGAGCATCACTCTGCGGTAGACCACTAGCCTACCTAGAATGCGTGAAGCCTTGGTTTCTCTCCTCAGTACTCCAGAAATACATTGAAATAAAAATTCAACTTGTTAAAAGTGAAAAGACGTGCCGGGTGGTGGTGGCACACACCTTTAATCCCAGCACTCGGGAGGCAGAAGCAGGCGGATCTCTGTGAGTTCGAGGCCAGTCTGGTCTACAAGAGCTAGTTCCAGGACAGATTCCAAAGCTACAGAGAAACCTTGTCTCAAAAAAAAAAAAAAAACAAAAAAAGTGAAAAGATGATCAATTATATCCCGGATATATCCTCAGATCAGGATAACTGGAGATCGTCCTATGACTTTACTGGTAGTGATGAGGCGAGCAGGCCTGCTTTTTGTCCCACCCGACTCCCGCATGGCTAGCTTAGCCCCAGAATAATTACATGGAAACCGTATTCATTTAAACACTTCCTGGCCCATTAGTTCTAGCCTCTTATCAGCTAATTCTCACATCTTGATTAACCCATTTCTAATAATCTGTGTAGCACCACGAGGTGGTGGCTTACTGGGAAAGATTCAGCATGTCTGACCTGGTGGCTGGTTCCATGGCGTCTGCCTGGCTCTGCTTTCTTCCTCCCAGAATTCTGTTCTGTCTTCCCCTGCTACCTATGTTCTGACCTATCAGGCCAAGCAGTTTTCTTTATTAATTAACCAATGAAAGCAACAAATAGATGGAAGACACTCCTACATCATTTACTGACTTTGAAAGTCATCTTAAGGAGGAACAGGGAGAGGAATGAGGCAGCAAATAAGGGGAAAGCACAGTGATCCATATGTATGAAAATGTAATGAAACTCATTCTTGTGACATTAAATATTAATAAAACACAGAAGTCATCAGATAATCCTAGAAGAATTGAATAAGCAGAGTGACAGATCAGGTCCTTGGCATTTGATTGAGGAAGGTTTTCAAAAAGGCTTGGAAAGCCTGGGCTACTCAGTAACTAGGGAGACAAGAGGCTTACTGCAACCATTTTCCCATTGGGTTACAGAAACATAACTCCTACAAAGGGGCCTTTTAAAGATTTGAGTGCTGAACATATTTCTGATACTCTTCTAATTTGGTAATATATTGTGGACATCTTTCCTAGCTAGACATATTTATCTATTCATTCTCACTAGTAGCTACAAGGTATTCCACTGTACAGTTATGCAATAATGTATTTATGATATTGTAAAATCAAAAACAGGGACTGGCAAGATGGTTCAGTACGTAAGGATTAACCCTAGGGACTCACATGATGGAAGGTGAGAATCAGCTACAGCCAGTTATCCCCTGACCTCCACAACAGTGTCCCCGCACAAACGCATGAGTGTTTGCATGCACACACCCACCCACCCACACTCACACACACACTCTCTAAATCAATATACTAAAATTTAAAAACCTGAAAATGAAGATTTACTAGAAAGTCTTTAAATTTATATTTATTTTCTCACCAATAAATCTGAAATAATATATGAAAATATGCTTCTATTTCAGATACAACGTTTAGAATAAGAAATAACTACATTAAATTGAATATCCAAATAACAAATCTCTTTTAAGTCCCAGAATCTAAAGATCACCAAGTAATGAAAATTATGTAATTCCTCACACAGGGGGCTCTGGGAATGGTTTTTGGATTCCCACACCATGATAATTAACGGACAGCAGCTGTGGGTTACAGCATTCTGGGCACATTACACAGAGACAGGATGTCACTGCACAGCTTGGCTCTAGCCGGCACCGCTGAAGACACAGCACTGAAGATGGTGAAACGGTGGGTAAGAGCCAGGCGCAGAGGTAGACTGCCTGGGGGCCAGCCTTGGCTCAGTTACCTGGGAATACATCTTGGGCAAACCACTAAAGTCTCATCTTCTCCTTTGATACGTATCATAAAGTTTCCACGGCAATTAAAATAAATGATGCATATACAGTGTTTAGGGCAATGTCTAACCCTTCATTAGCATTCAAAAATGCAGAAGAACTATCAGTACTAGCGTTACTGAGCAATTATTACAAATAAAGGTGTCCCATTAGGACTAGGGTTTAACATATGTGTAGCATATGGTGCAAACCATAGAGGTATGTCTGTATGATGTATTAAATATTCATATGTATATAGGGTTGTAGAAACACAGAGAATGGCATGACAGCTTTTGGCAGCTTATATTTAGAAGTCTAGCCAAAAGACTCAAAAGGATAGATAAAATAATAAAGAATATGACTTTTATGCTCAGACTAAAGAAGTAATAAAGCAAGATTATTCATCAGTCAGACAGACCAGGTAAATATTTAAACAATTTCGCTTATTTGAACACCCAGTAAGTTAAGAATATGAAGCATACAAAAAATAAAACCTCATAAACACGTGGACTTAGGGCTTAAATTCAGATTCATAACTGCATCTATCCTCAAGTCTACATGGAGTTTGGTCATGACACTGATTTTAAAAGTGTTCTTTAGATTTATGTATTTTATTGTATTATGTGTCTTGCTTGCGTGTATGTGCGTGCACCACTGTCTGGTACTAATGGAGGTCCGAAGAGGGCATTGGGTCACCTGAAGATGAAGGTACTGATGGTTGTAAGCCGCTGTGGGTTCTGAGAACCGAACCCAGGTCTTCTGCAAGAGCAGCGTACTCTTTACCACTGAGTCCTCTCTCCAGAACCATGACAGATTTTATGACCTGGTGGGGTCATTCACTAAAAGCAGCAGAGAGGTCATGGAGGTCCACCAGTGCCAGCAGGATGGAAGCTGGAGAACGACCTACATCTGGAAATATTTTTAAACCGTAAAGGTCCTTTCTAGCCTAGAAGTTCCGGCAACTCGCCACTCCTGCTCTGCACCCGGAAGGCAAACATGACGCCCTTCACAGCGATTCTGGGCCAGCCTTCAGAAGAGGAGATTCAGCCTGGCAGCTAAGGTGACTTTGGTTTTTACTCCATCCCATCTGCATTTTTAACCCTTAGCATTTTAACACTCAGCAGAAGATCCGCTGTTCACTGGTTACTTTTCAAAGGTGATAATGACATTGCGAAAAAAACCGAGGTTTTAAACCCCAGGCATTTTGTCTCACTTCAGTTACTGGGCGAAAGTACTTTCTCTGACTCACCTTCTACAGCCTACCCCTGTTTTCTGCCCAGTCTTTTCCAGATTTTTTCGGAAGATGTGTGTGCCTAGGTTCTTGTTTTCAAAAATCCATATCAAATCAATAACACTCCTTTCAAAAAACAAAAAAAGAAATACTTGAGCTCTAACACCTTGGGTCATTTGCTGGAGAGAGCCCTGGGATGGATATACCTCTAGTCTCTATATGAAAATCGATTTTAAATATTTACAATGTAAGATAGCCACATAGACTAATAAGGGCCACAGATAGAAGTTAGAGATTGGAGAGCGCCCTCTGGTGGAAGGGGAGGGAGAATTTTATCCAAACTTTCCACAGGAAGATAAAAAGAAGGTTGGCATTCTGGGACTAACAGGCTTTTAATCCCAGGACTTGAAAGGCAGAGGCAGGTGGATCTCTGTGAGTATGAGGCCAGCCTAGATTACAAGAGCTAGTTCCAGGACAGGCACCAAAGCTACAGAGAAACCCTGTCTCGAAAAAACAAACAAAAAAAAGAAGCAAGGGAATAGGGTCCAGAGTTGGGGACACATGTCAGAGAGGCTTTGGACATTAGGGTGGAAAGTCCTATAGACAGCTAAATGAGTCACCAGAAGTTTTTGGACAGGTGAGTTAGATGACAAGACTTCACCATGACAAGAAAATGTGTAAGCCATTTAAAGTGGGAGGCGGCTAGGGGACCACTGAGAGGGTTGGGATATCTCAGATGGAGCAAAACAGCTTCCTAGGTTGACAACAAAGAGAAGCCACCAAAACATTTAATAGCATACGCAAAAATAAAGTTGGACAAGGTGCCCTGCCTTTGGTTTAACAGGCAACAAAGGCTTGAGGTTCTATGGAGGCCAGAAAGTAAGAACAGTTGGAAGGAACAGGGCATGTGTACAGGAGGGAGACAAATCAATCCTGCCATTAAAGTTCAAGTAGGAGGAACCAGGAAGAAGAGATCACCCAAATAAAGTGTTGGTTTTCTTTTTCCTTTGTTCTAAGAAGGATCTTGCCGTGTATTTCAGACTGGTCCCAAACTCACAGTCCCCTGGCTTCAGCCTCCCTCCCGACTGCCAGCATCACAGACATGTCCTACAATGCTGGGTGCTGCTGCTTCTTCCTCTTCCTCTTCTTCCTCCTCCTCCTCCTCTTCTTCTTCTTCCTTCTCCTCCTCCTTCTTCTCCCCTCCCTTCCTTCCTTCCTTCCTTCCTTCCTCTCCCTTTTCATTTCAGAGTATGGTTTAGAAAGGAAAGTAAAAATACCCAGACACTTAGCAAACTGAGACAAGTTAAGGAATTTATAACAAAGAACCTCAACTTTCCCAGGAAAGAGGGCACACTCATTCATCTGTACAGACCAAGGGAACTAGGGGTGATAATATGGATTCCCCAATAGGAAAAGCTTAGGAAAGTGTACACAGTCAGATTGAAAATGTGGCAAACATTCGTGCTTCAAAAGACACCATCTTACTCTGGCTGGGATGCTACAAAAATACTAAAGGATAGACAGTTTCTAACAGAATAAACACACTCCGCAGTTCCAAAGACTGAGAGGTTCGGGATCAAAGCAACAGCTGGGCAGTTCCCAGCTGACAGGTCTCTGTTCTCAGCACTTTTACTCTCCCTGAGTGCCCTTGAGTCTCTAGCATAAGGGCGGAGCCTCAGTACTTAGTCACACCCCAAAGTCCTCACCTTCTGACATGGTAATGTTAGAAATTAAAGTAACTGTTAATTAAATTAATCATTAATTAAATAATTTCTAATATAGGAACCATGGAGGACACCAACGTTCATACCATAGTAGACACCATTAAGAAGGTGAAAATACAAGCTGTGTCATACGTCTGAGAACAGTACAGCATCCAGAACATACAAAGGAATGTTACAACCCAACAACCTATCTAAAAATAGGCAACGGATTTAAGTAGTTATCTCTCCAGAGAAATTCAAGTGGCTAGTCAGTCAGCACATATAGCAACCATCAACATCAATCAATGGCATTAGAATCAAAACCAAAGAGATGTGTTATTTCTCTAGGATGCTCAAAACAAAATCACAAGTAGCCGCAATGTGAAACACCAACTGTTGTGGGGATGTGGAGGTCGGCGCTCCTGCACTTGCCGGTGGGGTAAGAAATAGACGGTGGTATTAAGACAACTTTCCAGTGCTCCACACAGTTACTAACTCATCTAGCAGTTAATGTCATCCCTAGTACACACCCAGGAGGAATGAAAACACATGCACCAAGTACAACAAAACCAAAGTAAAACTAAACTGTATCTAGGGAACCACTCAGTGGAAGAAAGAACATTGACCTACCATGTCCACAGTCCTGGGTTTGAGCCCCAGTACCATAACACCACAAAAACAGACACCAAGAAGCAACGCTGAACACGAATGTGCATGCCAGCAATATGCACAGTCACAAAAAAGTATAAACAATGTCCATCAACTGATAAATAGGGAGACAAAATACAGGTCACACATAGGATTGAGTACTTATATAGCCATGAGATAAATGAAGACTAACATATAACATGGAAGAATCTTTAAAGCATGCTAAGTGAAAGAAGCCAATGTGAAGGGTCATGCATGTTATGATGAAATTTTACAAAATGCCCTGGAATATAGGCAGGTTCATAAAGACAGGATGTACATCTGTGGTTTCCTGAAGCGGGAAATGGGGAGAACTGGGGGATTGTCAGAGACCGTGAGAGTTACAGCAGGTAACTAGTGTTCAGATGTCAGCACACCAGAGGAGTGATTCTCTGATGGAGGTCAATCCTGTCCAGATAAGGCCTGTAGGACCATTGACTCTGGAAACTATTACTCACTTTTGCTAAAAGAGCTCGGTGTCTCCCCAATACCTGTATTGTTGTATGTAGTCTCATGTGATGTGTGTGTGTGATCTCATGATTATATCTCAATCTTATTGGTACATATATCTGTGGGTGTTCAGGGAGATGACTTTTCATTAATCTGTATAATTTTGATATATAGAAAATATACTAGGACATGCTTCATAACTAGATATATTTGTCCCATGAGGACTATAGACACATAAAAGCTTGCTTTTCTCCTTTTGCTCAGACTAACTGTACAAATTAGCTCACTTTTACCTCAGAGCAAGTTCAAACTAGACTAAAGGCTTTTTGTAAGTAGATTGTAAATTTAGAACTTTACAGCTATGCACAAGGTCAGGGTCACAGATGTCCAACCCAGGCTGCTACACAGAGCACCCTAAGGAAGACATGCCAATTCTTCGCTTGCCAGTCTGCCAATAATAGACCTATGTCTCAAAGTTTGTCATTGGACACTGTGCCCTCCCGCCCATCTGTCACAATCTTATTCCTAAAACCTTGAAACCCTTGTGTTGCAATGGCTCAGTTCCTTATTGCCTGCCCTAGGAATGTGCTTTTGACCAATGAGAGGTAACTCTTGTAACGTTTTCTTTGCTTTAAACCTTCTGTAAGGAGAGAGTTTTTTTTAGGCTAGAGAAGTTAGTAAAATTTAGAAGTAGGACAGGAGAATTAGAACAGAAACAGAAGAATAAAGAGACATTTTTGAAACAGTACGTGAGTGAGGGAGTTTGTTCACCCTCAGATACCCTGGGAAAAGAGTTCCTTTTGGTTGCTGTAGCATCTGATCTGAACCCTGAAGAGGACAATGGGTCTGGATGAGAAGTGAATGCTAATAGACATTATATTTCTCTTGGGGGGGGGAAGGAAAATATTCTGAATTTATACACTGGTGATGATTACATATCTTTATGAATATATTAAAAAACTGACATTTATATTACTGATTTTCACACTTTAAACAGGTAAAATTTATAATGTCTTTAAAAAGACTTCTAGGCATCAGTTAGTTTAGAGAACTTTCATTTTATTCTAGAACTGTTCAGAACAGAACCAGGACTGTCTCAAGCTTCAATAAGTCGTGTAAATAAAGTCGTGGGAGTCCCGACAAGCAAGGGATCTGGAAAGCAGCAACAGCAGAGTCAAAGCAATGAATAGCACACAGCTAAAAATGAGCCCAGGTTTGTTCAAGACCCATCAATAAACACAAAAAGAAGCTAATTAGAAAGTGGACACAGCTCATGGACAGCTATTTTACCAGCAAGGATATCCAGCTGGCAGAAAAGTGCGTGAACAGATGGGCAACACCATTAAGTGTTAGGGAGTGTGAGCTAAGGCCACAGGCTAGGGCCTGGTCTCTGTCAGTGGGAGAACACTCACCTCACACATGCAAGGCCCTGAGTGCGATCCTCAAAGGCACGAGATACTTTGACACCCCTATCAGATGACAAAAAAATAAAAACAGCTACAACACAAAATGCTGGCAAAGATACAAAGGAACTGGGGTATTCCCACTGCTGGTGGGAACAGACAAAGGTACAGACACTGGCGGAGGATGCTTGTTGGTTTCTTGTAAAACCAAACAGGCAACTGATCCACAATCTAGCATAGGTATAGGTAATACTTAACCCAATGGAAACTGACTTACCAATAAAGAGAAATGAACTGCCGATATACTCAACAGCCTAAATGAACCCTGGAGGATGCTTCTGAGTGGAAAAATTCCAATGACCTATATATGGAATGGATCATTCATATAACAATCTTTAACAGAAAATATTACAGAGGTTGAAAACAGATCAGTGATATCAGTATTCAGGCTGGAAGGGTGAGCGAGAGGACCAGGTCCGTGAAAGGACAATAGGAAGACACGCGCAGTGACAGAAATGCCCCACACCGTGTATCCCGCTGAATCAGGGGTGCATCTTGGTTGTGACACTGGACTATGGAATTGCAGAATGTTCCCCAGAGGAAATCGGGTAGATGGTGTGTAAGGTCTTTAGGTATGATTCCTTACAACAGCTTACAAACCTACAAATAGCTAAAAATAAAAAAATAAAGTAATTTGTTTTAAAAACAGCTTAAGTTGGAAGGGAGGCAAAGAGAGGCTAGGCAACCACAATCCACACACGAGCTCCACAGTCATCTCTGAGCGCTGGAAACCAGACACAGTCTCTGCAAGAGGAAGGCAGGCTCTTAAACACTGAGCCATGTCTCCACAACTAAAAATTTTAAAAGTGAAGGAGATTGTTTTCGGTTGCACATCTTTGTAACTAACAATTGTTAAATTTCACTTTATTAGTACTGTTATTTATTTATTTTTTTTGCCTAAATGGAAAAAAATAAAGGCAACAACCAAATCCAAATCCCCGCTTCCTCATTAAAGCAAGCGCCTTCTTCTGCTGAACTCACCTAAGAAGAAAGGAAAGCACAAAATGGCACCTGCTCCCTCCACAGCTCCGTCCCCCTCGCTGGCCCCTTTTGTAGCTGATAGTAGGAGAGAGGACAGGAAGATAGCAGGGCAGGGAGCAAGGAGGCCAGATGCCAGAACACAGGCCCTGTGTGGCCCTGGTCACCTGCCTGTGATTTATCTCTGAAACTCTTGCATTCTTTCAGGACACATGAAGACATTTATCTGCACACACCGGAGGAACAGCGGTGGCTACAGAGGCGGCAGCGGGCGCACAAACATGAACATTGCTCTTTCCCGCGCAACAGAAAATCCTACAAAAGAGGAAAAGTTAGAGGGAAACCTGGCAGGCATCCGGGCTTCCTGGGGCTGTTCAGAAGCAATGCCCAGTGCAAACCTGGGTTTCGAGCTGTGCTGGCCAAGGACTGTGATTCGCAAACCACGGCAGATCTTTTGCACCTGCGGTTATAAAACATGCATCAAGGTGCAGTATAAAATACAAAAAGTTTGTTTTTTACAAAATAATTGCCTTTTTAGTTGAGTAAAAATAGTTTATTGGCTCTTATTGTATAAAAGGTCTTGTTAGTGTGAAGCTGCTTTGATTTTCTCCACAGCATAGCATAAGCAGCAGCTGCATCACCAACGTCCTCGTGGTGAGCTCTCTGCACAAAGTTCTGAAGGTGATCTAGCAACAGGCTCCAGAGGCCTTGAGATTCAGCCTGAGCCGGCTATTGAAAGCTGCTTAAGTATAAATATGCACTGGCTAGGTCTGCCCTGTTCGACCTCGTTAACTGTAAGTGTGCGGGTGAACTGACCGTATTAACTCCAGCAGCCAAACTGGCTTAGGTGGTCTGCCCAAGCATAACATTAGGAGTCTCCAAACTGTGACTGCTAGAATAAGCAAATACCCTGCCACCGATGCACAGCTTTCTCTGTCGCAGGCACAAGGCCACCACCCAGGAACAACTTTGAGCAAATCAAATCGTGAGTTATAAGCCAAGAATGCCCCCTCAATGATTAGTCAGTTATATCAAAGGATTCACCACTAACTAGACATGCTGACTGACTCTTAGAAATGAATTCCATTATTACTGGTTCAGGAGAAAGAAAATGATAGCTTACCTCATGAAGTCTAAACTGCAACATAGCAATGACACAAACGTTAAAAGTACTTCACACACACACACACACACACACACACACACACACAGTTTCCTTTTATGATCTCCTCAGACACAGTTGCTCAAATATGGGTGTGAACACACCAATGCTTAATAAAACTCGAGCTGTGATGGTCATCTGGAATGTTTCCTTTTTATCCAAGAGTGCTGTTAACAGGCAGACTTCACCTCGCAGGCGATGCCAGAAGTCCCCTGTCACTATCACCACCCCAAGCCTTCACCTGGGCCTGCATCCTGGGGACCATCTCCTGCATGTGGTCGAGCTCAGCCTCCTTCCGTGAGATCTGGAGCAGGTCCTGGCTTACTTCCTGGAGGTTCTGAATGTGAATGGCCGGCATCACTTACAGTTCAGAGAGTGACTGGGTTCCTGGCGTCCACAACCTCCCATGGGCAGAGGTGACCTTTGACCTTGCTTCGGTTTTAGTCAACTGGTTTGATCGCACCAGAAAGGATGGAACGGTGGCCTTGAGGAATCTAGTCTGCTTTTTAAACTTTCGTCTGGTTCTGCACCAAGTAAGCGGCAGATTTTGATGTTATATCCTTCAGGTTCACCCCAAATCCCATTCTCCAGCCGCTCATGTGCCCGCAGATGAGAATGTCGGCTTTCACAATGACAGGTCCACCATTCACCTCCCTGTGTGCCACTTTCGTAAACGCAACATCCAACGGCTTCTATTATGTCCAACCGTGACGTGAAGCAGAAGTAGCAGTGCGCCCCATCATCAGTGATGTGCCGGCCGCTCAGTGCCCTTTCATTGTGGAGGTGGCGTTTAACTGCTCAGCAAGGCAGGAGGTAACAATAACAGCCATCCTCACAGTGGATGGCATCCCCATACCCCGGTGAGCCCACTACTGTCCCCAGCAGCCCGACACCCCAGCCCCCCATCTCAGCAGCTGAAGCCTCAGTGTGGCCAGTTCTCTCCATTTTCTCCGTGGCCCCGATATTCAGGGTAGAGATGGGTCAGGAACAGGCTATGAGAGCTGATTCTCCTAGACCCAGCACACAGAGTGCCATCGGATGTGAACGCCAAACCCTTCTCACTGATTTTTGTCACACTTCATTGGGAAAATCTGCAAGGCCAACATAGGTGTGTTTCTGGATTTATGAACTGAGTTGGCTGTTGCATAGATAGTGCCTTTATGTTTTTAATTTTTATTTTTGTGTATCCAGCAACACTAGTCGAGTAGTCTACGTTAAGCCTCCTCTCCTTTTTGTTGTTTTTTAAACTTTTGGTATGTAGATGGTTTTATTAGTTTTTGGTTTATTTGTTTATTTTGTTATAAAGTACTTTTAACATTTGTATTTCATTTTTAAAAAGTTTGATGAAAGGGACAAAAAAGTATTTTTACTGTTTGTATTTCTTTCTAAAATGTTTTGACATTTAAAATTCAATTTAATGAAGCATTTGAGATTTTAAAAATTTTTTAAATGCCTTATGGTAAGCTTATAGCTTGGACCATCCGTGTCTTTGCCTATAAAATGCTATCTGGGTTTTGTTTTGGTTTTGCCATTTTTTTTTTTGTGATGATGGGTGTGGACCCAGGGTTGTGTGCCTGCTGGTCACGAACTGTACGCTCAACCAGACCCTGAGCCCTCTTTCTTGTCTTTTATTACCCAGAGTGGGTTTTTGGAAATGAACTTCAGTACTTCATATTTACTTTTGTTTAATGTCATCTTTTAGCTCTAGCCCATTGTTTCAGTCTATGAATCTACAGATTTTGTGCCATGTATCAGTCAAAACACATTGGCCATATTTTTAATAATAAGAATTTTTAAAGCCCTACCATCCCAGTGGTGAACACGCTGCTTATATAAAAAAAATTTCTTATATTACTGGTTTGTTTTTAATTTTAAAGGTTTCTTTACATGATCTAATTACACAAACAGACAGAAAATGTATTTCTTCATCAGTAATATTTTAAAGACTCTAAGACCTAACAGTTCTACGTGCGACATAACAGTCAAGACAAAAACAAGATATCGCTCTTGGTGTTCTGGGGCTGTCGGGTACAGGAGCCTCCACGCAACCAGGCAATGTTCACACCTTCCTGCTACTTCTCACAATGGTGGCTGATGATTTATCTTGCTAATTAAGAGATTTTTGAAACACAGCCAGACTATTCTTTCCCCAACAAGATAAAGGAAAAATTAAAGATGATGGAAGTTTGTCATTAATATATGTATATATTATATTTTTTAAAAAGTAAATCTTGGGCTGGAGAGATGGCTCAGAGATTAAGAGCATTGCCTGCTCTTCCAAAGGTCCTGAGTTCAATTCCCAGCAACCACATGGTGGCTCACAACCATCTGTAATGAGATCTGGTGCCCTCTTCTGGCCTGCAGACATACACACAGACAGAATATTGTAAACATAATAAATAAATAAAATATTTATTAAAAAAAAAGTAAATCTTGCTATCAGAATTTACAATGGTATGTTGCATTAATGTTCATATGAAGACTGTGTTCTGATTGAAAGTAGCTCATTCTATTAACTAGATTTTGATTCTAGCTGGTAGAAATTGTCTCTTTCACAGCTAAAAAAAAAATTCCAAATTTTTGCTTGAAAAATTTAATCCACTATAAAGTATACCACGGGAATTTTAAATAAAAACTTCATCTTTTAGACAAATCATAGTATTTACCTCCCCAATGCATGATTTCCTCATAGCTGCCTGCTTCAATGTTTTGAATTATGTTCCAACCACAAAATATGCATAAAAACAAACGCAATCCAGGTGTGATGGCACACATCTAGGACCTGGGAGGCAGAGCCAGGAGGATCTTGAATTTAAGGCTAGATTGGGCTACATAGTGAGAAGAAAAAAAACCAAAACCAAAACAAAAAATAATTAGTATTCCAATCCAGATCATGGGAACTATACAGTGTTCCTACATATAATTGTGTGTGAGATAAAGTATTTGGTAGGATGTTAATCTACTTATAAAGCCCAGTCAGTACTAATTCAAATACTGTCTACTCTTTCAAAGGAGCCAGTGACCCAGCACTTCACCCTAGAGCGTCGTCTCCAAACCCTGTCTCATGCACCAAAATTCACTAGTGGCGAGGTGGAAAACGGGAGTCAGGTGTTTTGGCTTTGCAGTTAAGCCATCCCAGTCTTAATATTAGCCTGTTTCTCTGCACAACGACTGGCCTATACAAGGTCATTTTCCAGTCTCAGTGCTCGGGGCCAAAGGAGCCCCTCAGAAAGTAGTGGTTGAGCACCTCAACAAGTCTGGAAAGCATCCACTCTTGCTACTCAATCTAAGCAAAAACGATCTACTTCCCATCCCCATTCCATCCCCCACCCCCGCCAGCTGGAATTACAGCGCTAATCAGTCATGATTTTCCTACATTGATTTGTCATTCTAGCTGGCTTTTATCAATAAAATTAGGGAACAAATGAATTAACAGTTAAACAACTTAGAACTATAAATCTTTCAAAACACCAAGGACATGAAAACAGAAAAAAAATTAGGAAGACCTTTGGTAGGGACAAAAGAAAATCACAGACCAAAGTCATTGCCCTTTTGGCTGAGGAGTACTGTGAATGTGCCTGTTCTTCCAAAGGCTTGTGCGCTGCAGGGGCATGACTGAGAAGTCTGTGACCTCCGCCTGGTCAAGGGGATGGTCTCACAGGTACCTTCCTGGCAATGTCTGGGAGATCTCTGAGTTTCTTCACATGAGACATGTTTAAAACTCCTCCTGGGGACATGATGCCTTCTGCCTGCTCTCCGGGAGAATGCCAGCTTCGCCACCACCACTGACATCATGGGTCTACATTTCAGGCGTCTAGTAGAAGCCACACTCTAAGGAACTGGAGCACTACAGGCCAAGGCCAGGCCTGGAGGCTTAGAGAGGCTAAGCACCCACCAAAGAGCCTGAGCTTATCCCAGGCCATCTCAGTACATGTGACTCCTGCAGATACAAGGAGATGCTTTGGTTTGAACGGTATAAAATGAATGCTTGCTTCTTCCTTCTGTGTAGTAGATTGCTACAAAACAAACAAACAAACAAAAACCCCATAAAAACAACACAGACAGCTCTGCGGCTTCCTCGACATTGCTGGTCTGAGTAAGAAGCACTCCATACAGATACCCAAAGATGGGACAAATGCAGAGGGCTCTTTCCTTACAACTGAGCATATCAAAGGCACAAATGTGCGTGCATGCATGCACAGAAGCCTCCAGATTTCCCTCCCATGTTTCCATGTCATTCGTATAGGAAGGAATGGTCTGATTCCTCGTCCCCGTAAAACAGATGCAAATTCAATGATTCTCTTTCCTGATGTGGACGGAGGAACATGGTCTTGACAGGCAGGGGAAACACAGGAGATACCAAAAAGCTCCATGACCAATGCAGAGATTTCAGCAGGATCCCCCTTAAGGCTTCTCCCAGCCGAGACTCTAGAAAGGGGCATCACAGACTAGCCCACTTTTGTTACCAGAAGTCTTGATGCAGCCATCTCTTGTACCCTCAGGAGCGCCAGATGCACCTGCTCAGCTGGCACAGATCTGCACTCAGACATCGAGCACCTTAGAGAAACGTGAGGTCTGACGTCACGGTGTTCTGGCCCTAATCATTTCACCCGGAAATAATTTCTTCCATTTAATTTCTTAGGACAGTTTTCCTAGAGATACCTTGAAGTCAAGAAGAACAAATTGCGGAGGATCCATGTAAATGGGAAACAGAACACATTTTAGACATGAACTGTTACTACCTATCATGCCTATTAATGTTCACATAAATCAAAGAAACTACCCCCCACTGAGGCAAGAGAACTATCTGTTCTTATGAACTGTGATGGCTACTGCTTGAGAGAAAGATCAGTAGTTAACTTCAGGGTTTATCTGTTTGTAGGAAGAATCATTACAAAGAGATATGTATTTCTTTAATATATTCTTAAATATATGGCAGAAATATTTGGTGGCATTAGTGATCAAAAATATTTTATGTGCTAGACATAGTGGAACTAGTTTTTAATCCCAGCACTTGGGAGACAGAAGTAGGCAGATCTCTGTGAGTTTGAAGCTAGCCTGGTCTACATAGTAAAGTTCGAAGTAAATTGGTGGGGGGGGGGCACAGGAGGACACCAAACAAACAAAAACAAATTATTTTATTTGAGATACAGTCTTACTATATAAACTAGGCAGGTCTCAAATCCTTGATCCTTTTGCCTCCAGTTCCCAAATGAATCCAAATTTTTAAAAGTTACAGAAAGAAATCTTAAGAGACCATTTCCACTTTGTCAGGTAAAGCTCAAAAAGGCAGCAATTCTATATCAAGCATGCTTTTATACTAAGCTTTCTGACAGTATGCCAGACCTTTACAGTGCGGTCAACCTCTGACATGGTAATTATATTTAAGGGCAATTATTTTAAAGGAATAATAAAACAATGTTTATAAAATATAAATATTCGTGTCAAATTTATTCAAAATAGAAAAATTCTCCCTTATGTGTGTGCGTTTGCATCTGCGTGTGCAGATGTCCTTATCCCTGTGTGTGTATACAGATGTACTTACCTGAGTGTGTGTGCAGATGTGCTTACCTGAGTGTGTATACAGATGTGCTTGCCTGCATATGTGTGTATACAGATGTGCTTACCTGTGTGTGTATACAGATGTGCTTACCTGGGTGTGTATACAGATGTGCTTGCCTGCATATGTGTGTATACAGATGTGCTTACCTGTGTGTGTATACAGATGTGCTTACCTGGGTGTGTGTATACAGATGTGCTTGCCTGTGTGTGTATACAGATGTGCTTGCCTGCATATGCGTGTGTATACAGATGTACTTACCTGAGTGTGTGTATACAGATGTACTTACCTGAGTGTGTGTATACAGATGTGTTTACCTGTGTGTATACAGATGTGCTTGACTGCATGTGTGTATACAGATGTGCTTACCGGTGTGTGTATACAGATGTGCTTGCCTGCATATGTGTGTATACAGATGTGCTTACCTGAGTGTGTATACAGATGTGCTTGCCTGCATATGTGTGTATACAGATGTGCTTACCTGTGTGTGTATACAGATGTGCTTACCTGGGTGTGTATACAGATGTGCTTGCCTGCATATGTGTGTATACAGATGTGCTTACCTGTGTGTGTATACAGATGTGCTTACCTGGGTGTGTGTATACAGATGTGCTTGCCTGTGTGTGTATACAGATGTGCTTGCCTGCATATGCGTGTGTATACAGATGTACTTACCTGAGTGTGTGTATACAGATGTACTTACCTGAGTGTGTGTATACAGATGTGCTTACCTGTGTGTATACAGATGTGCTTGACTGCATGTGTGTATACAGATGTGCTTACCTGTGTGTGTATACAGATGTGCTTGCCTGCATATGTGTGTATACAGATGTGCTTGCCTGTGTGTATGTACACAGATGTGCTTGCCTGCATATGCGTGTATACAGATGTGCTTGCCTGTGTGTGTATACAGATGTACTTACCTGAGAGTGTGTATACAGATGTGCTTACCTGTGTGTGTATACAGATGTGCTTGCCTGCATATGTGTGTATACAGATGTGCTTGCCTGTGTGTGTATGTACACAGATGTGCTTGCCTGCATATGCGTGTATACAGATGTGCTTGCCTGCATGTGTGCGTGTATACAGATGCCTGCATATGTGTGTGCAGATGTGCTTGCCTGCATGTGTATGTGTGCAGATGTGCTTGTCTGCATGTGTGTATACAGATGTGCTTACCTGTGTGTGTATACAGATGTGCTTGCCTGCACATGTGTGTGTACAGATGTGCTTGCCTGCATGTGTGCGTGTATACAGATGTGCTTGCCTGCATATGTGTGTACAGATGTGCTCGTCTGCATGTGCACATGTGGAGCGCAGAGGATGACTTTGGGTATCTTCCTCTTTCATTCTCCATTTTATCTTTGAGACAAGGTGTCTTCATTGAACCTGACGTCCTGACTTCAGCCAGATTGGCTGGCCAGTGAGCACGTAGGACACATTTGTCGCCGACTTCCAGCGCTAGGGTTACAGGCATGTGCTACCTCAGTCATCTTTCACATGGGTGCTGGGGATCTGAACTCTGGTCCTCCTGTTTATGCAGCAAGCACTTTACCCACTGAGCCGTCTCTCCAGCACTGAAAAAAGTCTCACAATAGGGACTTTTCTAAATACCCTGTGGTATGTCCATGAAATAACGCTGTGACTCATTTATCACTCAACAAATGCGAGTGCACACTTGCTTTGTGTACGTAACATTTCTAATAATCACTGCCATGTTTAATATGCAACTGCTTTGTGCTGCGCTGAACACAGGAGCACCACATGGAAGCTATTTCCCATTTAATGCTCACTATATTCTTGTGAAGCTGGGCACTCTGAAAATGTCCACTTTTCAACCAGGTGTAGCAGAGCTGGGACTTGATTACAGGTCTACTTCCAGAGACTCGGGGTGCCCTCAGCCATTCTTGGCCCCTAAGACACATCAACGCTCTGAGTCACTTCCTAGAACCAAGTTTCCCAAGAACCGCGATCACATCCAAGAGTCTCAGCTAGACAGAGAAAAGTAGCAGAGAGAGTCTGAAGTCACTCTGGGCTAGAACGAAGCATTCTTCACGGTTCCACTGCAGCTGCAATTTTGGGAGCCTCCTGCTTATGAAAGTCCACGACCAGGCAGATGCTCATGGTCTAAATTCATCAACTATCCTGGGATCTCAAGCCTCCATGCACATAAAGATCTCCACAGTGCTGGGTGCTATTTGACACTTAACAACACACCTTACTGACACTAACCTCCGTTTCCCTGAGTTTTGCTAAAACAAAATGTTGGCCTCAGACGGCAACAGCAGTGGTGTGGGACAATGGTCTGTATTCTGTCAATTATAGTTTAATAAAACGCTGATTGGCTAGCAACCAGACAGGAAGTAGAGGCAGGTCAATGAGAACAGGAGAATTCTGGGAAGAGGAAAGCTTGGTCCACAGTCCTAACCCAGCCACAGAAGAAGCAAGATGTGACTGCCTCACTGAATAAGGTACCGAGCCAAGTGGATAGCACAGACAAGAATAATGGGCTAATATAAGTTATAAGAGTTAATAAGAAGCCTGAGCTAATGGGCCAATCAGTTTATAACTAATGTAGACCTCTGTGTGATTTCTTTGGGACTTAATGACTGTGGGAACCAGGCAAGACAGAAAACCTCTGTCAACAAAGCAGTTTTTGGTATGTCCCTGAGGCCTCTACAGGGGAAGAGAACGTATTTTCACATGAATAAATCATTCTCAGACATTCAAAACATGAACCTTAATAGGACTATGACACATATTTTGTTTTGTTTGTGTGCGTGGTTTGTTAGTTTTGAGACAGAGTTTCAGAGTCCAGGGGCCAGCTAACCTAAAGTACTCAGCATGGCAGCAGAAATAAGACATTCTGCCTTACGATGGAAGGTGAGAATCCTCTTCCAAAGCTGTCCTCTGACCTGCCCAAGTATGATACAGCATGCACATACCTGCATTCACATATACATATAAACACAAAAATAAATAGATAAAATTTATATAAATCCAATGGTAGCTTACCCTTACAATCCCAGCACCCATGAAGCTGAGCATCATAAGTGTGAAGCCAGACTGGGTTATAAAAATAGTCAGATCCTGTCTCAAGTGTCTACGAAGTTACTCAGCCATAAATGAAGCATCTACCATACATCTCCACGCTAAGGTTCAGGGACCATCACAGAAGGGCGGGTGGAGGCACTGGGAGCCAGAGGTCAGGGAGGAGCAGGGAGGAAATGGTGCCTCCTGTACATGAACACTCACAGCTGCGTGTTTCCCTGGGGGCCCGAGAACCCCTTCCCTGCCCAAGATCAAGCCAGTCAACTTACAGTACAGCACCGGAGGTCTGTATGAGCCCCCAGCCCTGACTGAGGAGCAATTGACAGCCACCGATGGCTGCCAGGGGAAGGAGCATTGGCAGGTTGACCATGCTCCATGGGCAGCACAGACTGGACTCAGGGGATTATTAAGAAAAAGATAAAGAATACGAAATTTGGGGAGGAGGTAGCACCAGGAAGAATTAGGGGCACATATGACAAAAACACATTGTATGGATGTATGAAATTCACAAAAAATAAAAATATTATTTTAAAATGACCATGTCTCAAAAATTAAACAAAATTAAATAAAACAAACAAAAATAAAATAATGTTAAGTACTTACACCTGTCCTTTTATTAAAAAAAAAAGTATGTTCGTTGTGCTGAGGTCAGACCTTTGTAACACGGCAAACTATTTCACACGAGTTTTTAAAGCTTCCCCTACTGGTATTATAACCGAAGTGGACAAAGAAGAGGGGCATTCCCAGCTATTCGATTATTTAACTGAGCTGAGCTTCAGAGACAACCTATCTCACACAGGTCAGTAGACGGCAACTGTGAATGTGCTCACAAGTTGGAAATTACCAAATACTGATAGGAGACAAACAGACAACACACTGTAAACGTTGTGTACAGTGCTGGTGGCTAACGCTGAGGGCAAGCTGACCAGATTGACGCTTCCTACCAGGATCTGCCGAGACTTAACCTGTTTAATAATGAGATATGTGCTTGGTGAGGCTTAGTCTGAAGGATAAGCACAGGAGCCTAAAAAGTATCATAAATCAGAAATCATAAAGATGCTTAAACTGAGAGATGAAAAAGTAAGGAAAAATACAGCATGCCTAAGTTCAAAGATGAAAGAAAAATTGATAATTCCAATAAATGTAAATGTTGGTATAAAAATATTAAGTTTTCATCTTTAAAATGGTTTATTTTATTTATATGTATTTGCCTCTGAGATTTTATACACCACACGTGTGCAGTAGCCTGCAGAGGCCAGCAGAGGGCATCAGATTCCCTGGAACTAGAATTCTAGGCAGTTTTGAGTCAAACCCAGGTCCTCTGCAAGAATAGTAAGATTTTATCCCATGCTTTTTCAGACCCAGGCCAGCTGGCCTTAGTGGGTTCCTGATAGAACATTCCCATTGTCTCAGTATGTGGGTGCACCCCTCGCGGTCCTGAGTTCCTTGCTCGTGCTCTCTCTCCTTCTGCTCCTGATTTGGACCTTGAGATTTCAGTCCGGTGCTCCAATGTGGGTCTCTGTCTCTGTCTCCTTTCATCACCTGATGAAGGTTAATATTCAGGAAGATGAATATATGTTTGTCTTTGGATTCACCTTCTTATTTAGCTTCTCTAGGATTGCGAATTATAGGCTCACTGCCCTTTATGGCTATAGCTGACAATGAGGACTACTGAGAACTCAAGAACAATGACAATGGGTTTTTGATCCTACTGCACGTACTGGCTTTGGGGGAGCCTAGGCAGTTTGGATGCTCACCTTACTAGACCTGGATAGAGGTGGGCGGTCCTTGGACTTCCCACAGGGCAGGGAACCCTGATTGCTCTTCGAGCTGATGAGGGAGGGGAATGTGATCGGGGGAGGGGGAGGGAAATGGGAGGCGGTGGCGGGGAGGAGGCAGAAATCTTTAATAAATAAATAAATAAACTAAAAAAAAGAATAGTAAGATTTTTTTTTTAAATTGGTTTTTTGAGACAGGGTTTCTCTGTAGCTTCGGAGCTTGTCCTGGAATTAGCTCTTATAGACCAGGTTGGCCTCGAACTCATAGAGATCTGCCTGCCTCTGCCTCCCAAGTGCTGGGATTAAAGGCATGTGCCACCACTGCCCAGCTAAGAATAATAAGAATTTTTAAGAGCTCTCCAGTCCCAACTGCACACCTTCTAACTAAAACAATCACACTGAGTCCGGGAAACAAATCTAAGAAGCGATGATCTTAAACAAAATTAGTAAGTACCTTTCCTTTGTGTAGATCGGGGGAAAATGGTGGATGAATCTGCTTGGTAGCTAAGTCAGAAAAGGTCCTCTGAATACTGCCTTTTACTGGGCACAATAATATGCATATGTTTCTTAGGTTTGAATTTTCATTATAAAACAGTTATTGGTCTCAGAAATGACTCAATCATTAAAGTGCTCGCTGAGCAAGCATGAGGGGACCTGAGTTCAGATCACATAAAAACGTCAGACACGGCCCCCAGTACTGAAGAGGGAGAGGTGCTTGCTGGCTGCCAGTCTAAGTGAGCCTGCCAGCTCCAGGTCTAGTGAGAGAGCCTGCCTCACAAAACAAGGCAACAGTGACTGAGGAACACAGGCATCACAGACATGCGGCTTCTGCATGCGCCTCCACACACACGGACACATCCATGAGCATACACACAAAGAAGGAAAAAGGACCAAAAATGTAATTATTAAACATCTCTTGGGGAGGTAATTTGCTACATTTCCTGAAGGTCATAAAATAAGAACTTGTGTGCACTCTTAAATAACACAAGCTTGCTGTTTACAGAGGTTGTTGTGGGGCTGGAGAGGTGACTTGGTGGTTAAGGACACTGGCTGCTCTTCCAGAGGACCTGGGTTTTGATTCCCAGCACACATGGTGGTTCACAACCATCTGTAATTCCAGTCACAGGGGGATCTGATGTCCTCTTCTGGCTTCTGTGGGCACTGCACACATAAGGTACACATAGACAAGCAGGCAAAACACCCATATACAAAATAAAATAAAATGCTTGTTGTTTAAAAGGTTAAATAAAAATGTTGCTGTTTAAAAAGTTCTTATTTTTTAGAAAATTCTGTCTGGCTTTCCAAACCCAAATTTTTAAACAAAGAATTCACATATAGAATCTTCCAAAATTGAAAGTACTATAATTTAGGGAATGTGCTCTCTTCATAATGATCTGCATGTATATGGAGCTGTGTATGTACATGTAATAAACATTCTTAATAAGTATATAAAACATGTAAATTTTACATTTGTTCTGAGGAAACATGTGTGTGCGCACGTGCGTGTGCTCACGCACGGGAACGCTCTGTGTGTGTGTGCGTGTACACAGGCATTCTGTGTGTTTGTGCGTGCATGCGTGTGTGCAGGCACACACTGGTTTTCAACTCTACCTTTGAGGTAGAAACTTTATATTCTTTCTCTTATCAAAGGTGACAGAAGAGATCCACTAGATAGGTCACTATTCAGATCCAGGGTGCAGGAGAAATGATGGGACTAGAGACAGACCTTTGGGAATCTTTAGCATAGAAGACTCATTTCTATCCCTGCCTGCCATGGCTGTGATTTACTGGCCTCTCTCTCCATAGGTATAAACTCCTGGAGGGCGATGGGAGGCTTCACACACTGTTTGCTCCATGAAACAACACAGAACCTTAAAACAACAAACAAACAAACAAACACCAGGTGTCCCAAACAGTCCA
The DNA here is from genome assembly GCF_018167655.1 of Microtus oregoni. Lineage (NCBI taxonomy): Eukaryota > Metazoa > Chordata > Mammalia > Rodentia > Cricetidae > Microtus > Microtus oregoni. Next base: position 23,114,985 of record NW_024543090.1, read on the forward strand.
AGTTCCAGACAGGACTCTCAAGTCTCTCTGCAGCTGGCCGGCCTACATTTGAAATGTACACATTTCCTCTAAATCCCAGCTGTTCGCTTTGGCGTATTTCCTGATGGAAGGCCAGAGGTTTGCATCTGCCTGTATTTCAGTCTCCATTTTATTACAAGAACACTGTCCACCAACAGTGTAAGCCGGATGACATCTCTCTAGTCCCTCTCGTGTCATTCTGCACAGACTCCCCTTGCATCCCTGTCCTCTGAGCTCCCTGGTGCAGAGCTCAGCAGCCTAAAGCTTGCAGCAAGCAGCTTCCTTCTGTGGGTCGGGTTCTCCTCTCCTTTGGAAACTCTTTAGCTAGGCCTGTTTTCCTGTGGCCGCTTTTCCGTGTTTCTACAATATTTCATTACACTCCATAGCCCTTCCCTTGATGCCTGGTTAATTAAGTTTGCATAATTTTCTACTGATTAGTTTTAAACAGCCTGTTCTGGATTCTCTCTCCTTTAATTTTGTGTCTTTCCTGACTGTTTAAAACCCTCAGCTATGAACTTGGGAAAGTTTATGCCTTACTACAGAGTTCACTGCCGTCCACCCATACATATACTAACCTCCACTCCCACCCCTAAATACCACAATTCTTAAAAGAATCCGGGATTATCTATCCCAGAAAACCCAGAGACCATGGTGTGGCGTCAAGGAGGAAGCAGATAATAAAACACCCCCAAGGCCCCAGTCACTGTCCTTTGTGCATGAAAGTGAACTAAGATCCATTCCTTTACTTACCACGCATCTCCTATATACCGACATCCCATAAGATTCTGTGTGCTTAGAAACTCATTAATAAACATAATTATTAGCTTGCATTTAAAAATTATTTCTCAGGCTGACTGGTATCCTCCATTCAAATGAAACACTAAACTGATATTCTGCTCAGGTGTTAGGACCATAAATAAATGGTTTCTAAGGCAATTTTAAAACCCATTAATTTTGACCACTTTGTGGTTGATGTGAATTGCCACGTCACCAAGGAAGGTTTCTAATAATGGCAGCAGTGAAAATGCCCAGGTCATCTGCCAGAGTCAGTCCCATCTGCTTCATATAGACAGCTCAGAGACAATGTGGGAGGAGAGTGGACCCAAAATGTCAGCACCAATCTCCTGAGGCCTTTTATGACCCAAGACACGGCAATAGGCTTTGGAACTGTTGGGAAACCAGTTTTTCTCATGAGCTTTTAAAGTTTTCTTGGGACTTTGGGGGAAATTGCCACCATCTATTTCCAAAACCTGCTATTCTCGAAGCTGTTTGGTTCCACACAGATTGTCTTCCATCCACGCATATAGTAAGCTTAAGTGGATGGAGAAGCACCTGGGTGATAAGCACCTCAAGATGTTGGTCACAGTGTTTTCAGAGGAGCCCAAAGCAGGGACACCTGCCCTGGCTGCAGGCAGCACTGGTCCATGTGCTAGGAGGTTGAATAGAATAAAGGGAGAAGAAGCAAGCCCATGAGTCTGGGCATTTTCTGCCTGCTTCCTGCCCACAGTGACAGGAGCTGTTCTGCACCAGGCCAGAGCGATCCCCTATAGTGTCCTGAACCCTCTAAAACCATGAGCCCAAATATAGAAGTCTCTTTTTAAGTTGTTTTCCTGGGCAATACAAAGCCTGAGCAACATATCATATGACCTCTGTAAAGCAGAGAAAGACCCTCTTCCTTCACCACCTCTCACGGACAGAACACACATCAGACAGGAAGAATAAGGCTCACGGGTGCAACAGATCCCCTGTGCCTATACTAAGGAATAGACTTTATAACGTTACTCGCCTCACATACTGAACGACTCCTCTCTGGAAGGACAACGTATCTTAATGCTGGTGGCTTTATCTGTAAGTGACAGGAAGTTGTGTGGGGCTTAGTAGAACTATCTTTCCATTGCTCTTTTATTTCTGCTGGCAACTACATTGTTTCAAATGTCAAAAAGCATGATGAGATAGAATTCTTTAAAAAGTTTAAATCAGTTTCCACATACAATACATTTTTTTAAAAAAAAAACCCAGACATAAATAAATCATTTCCCAAAAGCATAGCTGAAGGTCAGATTACGCAGAGGCGAGAGGTGAAGCCAAGGAACACACACATTTCAATTTGCAAGCTCACAAGTAAGTGTCAGTAGTCAGAGGAAGAAATTCATAGACTTGGAGAGGAAAGATAAGCTATGAAACACTTTCTAATAGGGTAATTCACAAGGATAGCTTCTCCTTGGAACAAGCATAATTCCCATTATGATAAGTGCTTTGCAGGTGTACTGAGGGGAGGAGAGATAAAGTCTGGCAATTATGTTAGTATTTTCCCAAGTGGGTTCTGACTCCATGATGACACCAAATGAGTGTGATGCAATTATGAGGCTAAACTTCCCAGGATCTTGCGGCTGAAGATACTCTGTGAAAGGCTTTCTGAAGCTATTCCTACTTCAGGACAAGAGTCTCAAAAATGCTCTGTGTGCTACAAATGGGAGAATGAAGGGCTCTTCTTTTACCTTTGCGCCTCAGTGGACGGATGCAAACAGGGTGTTTTATATAATAACGAAACAGTGGAAACAGAACTGGCAATCACAGAAAATGTTTTACCTTCCTCAGGACGCTCTAGGGAAGGCGGAGATGTTAATCTCATGAAGTAGAGGCAAATTCAGATGCTCCAATCAGAACAAATGCATCCATCTTATTTAGGTAAGAAAACTGATCTCATGAAATCTTAAAATGTTAGAAACAGCGGGCAGGAGTGCGGCTCAACGGGAGAGCGTCTGCCTGGTATGCACAAGGCATCGGGTTTGATCCCCAGCACCACACGCATACACACAATCATGAGGATGTTGAAGATTAGGTCTTATTTGTATAAGTCAGTCATATAGTTACTCGAAGGACAGAGTTGCTGTCTGTCCACACGAAACCTAGCATGGTCACCTCAGGAGTGTGGTCCAGTAACCCCCTGATCTGTTGCTAGCCATGCTCCAGCTGAACCCAGCACCCTTCTGCTTCACTGTTCTGGCTATTCCACTGTTTTCAGTGCTGCTGGTGTGAGAAGCTCTGAATGCTTCGCTGTCTGGATGCAGCTGTTGTTTCTGTTCATCATTCAAGACACTGAGATGAACCCAGACTTGGAATAAAGACAAAAGCAGTGTGATGAAGGATAGCTTCTCCTTGGAACAAACAGAATCTCCATTATGATAAGCACTTGGCAGGTGCTTGGATGCCATTATTCATGGACAATTTCAGGAACTCCCAGGTCTGCTGGGTCCCTAAGTGACCTGAGCTACCCAGCTTTTACTAATAAAACATAAGGGGTCTAGACATGACCTAGTCTAGAGCCTGTTATTATTTTACCCAATAAGTTGTCTTAATTGCCTTAGTTGTTAAAATGAGTTATTCATTTGTCTTATTTATTATTTATTCTTCTCTTATGTAATATAGCCCATTCACAGCTTCCCCTCCCTCTACTCCTCCCAGTCCCTCACTTCTACTCTCCTCCAGATCCACTACCCCCTACCTCTGATCCCACCCCCCCCCACCCCCAAAGAGCAGGCTTCTCTGGAACATCATCTGAACATGGCAATATGACCAACACAAACCCTCACATCAAGGAGGGGTGAGGGAATCCAGTAGGAGTTGTTGAAATGAGTAATTAATTTGTTTTAAATCTATATGGATTCTCATCCCAAATCTGCCTCTAATAGACTACCCGATCTGGGGTGAAAAAATAAATAACCTCTTGTATTTGAATGTCACCACTGATACAATGTGTGACACAAGCCAAGAGATGTATGACACCTCTTGCTGCTCTAAAATCTTACAATGTGACCACCAAATTTAAACAAAGTAACCTTACACAAATAGCTGTATGCTAACGCCCTTTACCTTTGCTTTATCTAGATCTGCTTCTCACAGTTGAAAGAGAACTCAAAAATAGTTTGATATAACCCAGAGGGAGCACCAGTATCCATCTCGCTACTTCCTGACTACAAACACAATGTGATCAGCTGCCCCAGGCACCTGCCACCATCCTCTCTCTGCTGTGGTGGACTGTGCTCTCCAACCGTGCACAAAACCCAAGCAACTCTAAGGCCCAAACTAAAAGGGATGTGTGTGTTTGGTCCTATGAATAAACTTCGAGAGGATCGGAAATGAAGACAGCCACCACCCAATGGGTGCTGAGACATCTTTACAGAACTCCACCAGTGGATGCTGAGACATCACTACAGAACTCCACCATTGGATGCTGAGACTTTACTACAGAACTCCACCAGTGGATGCTGAGACATCACTACAGAACTCCACCCTGTGGGTGCTGAGACATCACTACAGAACTCCACCCTGTGGATGCTGAGACATCACTACAGAACTCCACCCTGTGGATGCTGAGACATCACTACAGAACTCCACCAGTGGATGCTGAGACATCACTACAGAACTCCACCCTGTGGGTGCTGAGACATCACTACAGAACTCCACCCTGTGGGTGCCGAGGCATCACTACAGAACTCTACCCTGTGGGTGCTGAGACATCACTACAGAACTCCACCAGTGGGTGCTGAGACATCACTACAGAACTCCACCCTTTGGATGCTGAGACATCACTACAGAACTCCACCCTGTGGGTGCTGAGACATCCCTACAGAACTCCACCAGTGGGTGCTGAGACATCACTACAGAACTCCACCAGTGGGTGCTGAGACATCACTAAAGAACTCCACCCTGTGGGTGCTGAGACATCACTACAGAACTCCACCAGTGGGTGCTGAGACATCACTACAGAACTCCACCAGTGGGTGCTGAGACATCACTACAGAACTCCACCCTGTGGATGCTGAGACATCACTACAGAACTCTACCCTGTGGGTGCTGAGACATCACTACAGAACTCCACCCTGTGGGTGCCGAGACATCACTACAGAACTCCACCAGTGGGTGCTGAGACATCACTACAAAGCTTCTAGCCAGCAGGCTTCTTGCTTGTTTGGATACTGTTGGTGGAGAGGTTCACGAACTCCTAAGACAGCCATTTCAGTTAACACCAAATGTCAGAAATTCTTGTGATATGAACAGATATAAATCAGTCTCCTCCTATCTAGTTTCTTGAAACTTCCCAGTTCTTCCCTATCATGCAGTTGTAACACAGATCTGAACCTTTTCCCCAAGGTCACAGGAGAGATGATCTGAGAGTACTGGAGGGAGCCATCGTATTCCACAAAGTTCTCTTTTTCTATGTTAATTATTCTTTAGCCTTCCCCCCCCCCCCCCGCAGATGTACTACAAATGGATGAATTTTGGCATGTGCTATATCTCAAAGTGTTTTTTTTAAAAAAAGAATTTTATACAGAAATCTAAGACATTTAAATTGCTATGTCCATGATGAAGAAATGAAAGCAACCCTAAGAATACTCCCTGGAGTTACAAAACAGACCCTCTCCTTGTGTTCATCTGCTAGCGGGACTCTGGGTTTATAGCTCATTGGTGGACTTAATGCTCATACCTTAGTGTAGGGTGCTTTCCTAGTGTGTATGAGGTTCTGGGTTCAACCCTCAGTTTGGGGAAGTGGCAGGGATAAAACCAATTTTTTAAAACTAAACTGGGCATAGTGGCTCATGCCTGTAATCCTGGCACTATGGAGATAGAGCAAAGCACCTAGGTTCAAAGCCATCCTAGGTTACCCAGAGAATTCGAGGCCAGCCTGGAATACGTAAGACTTAGCCTCAAAAGAGCAAAACAATAACAACAAAAATAAAACCCAGAGGCCACCATTTTCATAGGAAACTGTGTTCATAATTCTGCTCAAAGATTATGATCTACATCTGGGGAAGGAGATTGTACAAACCACATGAAGGGACACGATACAAAGACACTTATGATCTGAACACAGGGGGCTGTATCCACAGAAACATAAACATAGGCATGGCGGGGGGGGGGGGGAGTTCTCATATGTACCAGCATTACTCAGCAGCTGGCATCTGCATACGTTCTTAATTAAAAACTACAATAATTAGCTTGTCGTGAATTTTTAAGGTAAACAAATTATCCAAGTAAACATATGACTTGAAAAATTAAATTAAATTGATACTATATAAAATACTATGTCACACAGGCTAGTAATATAAATAAGAATTAGACCCAGTGCTAACCCTATAGGAGACTTGTCTGAGAGGCAACAAGAAAATACAGGAGAGCCGGGCGGTGGTGGCGCACGACTTTAATCCCAGCACTTGGGAGGCCAAGGCAGGCGGATCTCTGGGAGTTCGAGGCCAGCCTGGTCTACAAGAGCTAGTTCCGGGACGGGCACCAAAGCTACAGGGAAACCCTGTCTCGAAAAACCAAAAAAAAAAAAAAAATATAGGAGATAAGAAAAGGAATAGACTGGAGACAAGAAAAGAAATACAGATCTTTTTATCTGGCAATGGGGTAGATCAGATAACTTTAAAAAGCCTCTCTCAACAAAATTTGGGAGAAAAAAGTCTCATTAGAATATCCCAAGTGAGTGTTTCTTTAAACAGACAGCTAAGGGCTTATGAAAATCAGGAGATTCAGCAAGTGACTTGAAACTGTGATTACCCAGTGGTGGTGGTATGCATACATACGCGTGACAGTGAGTGTGTGTGTGCATGCATGTGTGTGCATGCATGTGTGTATGCATGCATGTGTGTATGCATGTGTTCAGGCATCCATCTTATTAAGGGGCCTTTCAGGTCAGCAGAAGACAAAGAAAGAGGCCTCAAACCAAGTTAAGGAATTCGGCCTTCATCCTGTAGTCATGGAGACGTAAAACAGGGATATAAAGGAGGGAAACAGTAGAATTCGATTTGCATATTACAAGTTATTCTGGTAGCAGCATGGTAGATTTAAGATACCCCAAAACATGAGGCAGGTAAGAGGTTAGAAAGTGATAAATAATAGTTAAGTCGGCTGCTATGCAGTCCAGTGGCAGAAGCATGTGCTTTGTATGCTCACATCCCAGAACCAAAACAAACAAACACCCCCCAAATTAACATTTTTGAGGCCTGCTGCACTGAGAGCTTTAAATGTTTCACCTCGCTTTACCACTACTGCAGCTCGACAGAGTCACGGCTGTGATTCTTTTCAGTAATGAAACCAAAACTCCGAGAAGTTAGACAGTAAGATACTGAGAGTCTGCTGGTTGACTTGGGGGAGCTTGTCTTAGAAGGTCAGACTTACAGTGCCAGCTGAGCAGTTAGCTCCAGGAATGGCAGAAAAGGGAAAATGATGTCTGCATGTGTCCTACGACATGAATAACATGATAAAAGAGATATTGGAGTTCCCGTGATATAAATGTAGACTTACTGCATGGCACTGAAATCCCACTCCTAGGAATAAATGCAAAAGAATTAAAAACAGTTCAAATACCTATTTGTACATGGATTTTTATAGCAGTTCCATTAACAATAGCCAACACGTAGAAAGTTTCCAAAAATCTATCTATAAATGAACTGGAGAATCAAAATGAAATATATTCATAAAGAGGAATAAAGCAAATCAAACACTGACACAGTATACAGTGTGGATGAATCATAAAAAATAGTGCTAAGTGGAAGATGCCGGGCTCCAAAGGTTCATACGAAACATCCAAAACAGGCAAATACACAAAGACAGAAGGCAGATTAGTGCTTGACAGGCATGGAAAGAAAGAATTAGGAATGATGGGTTTGTGGACTTTCTTTTGTGCATGTGTGTGTGTGTGTGTGTGTCTGGTGTGTGTGTGTGTGTGTCCGGTGTGTGTGTGTATGTGTGTGGGTGTCTGGTGTGTGTGTGTGTCTGGTGTGTGTGTGTGTCTGGTGTGTGTGTGTGTGTCTGGTGTGTGTGTGTGTCTGGTGTGTGTGTGTCTGGTGTGTGTGTGTGTGTCTGGTGTGTGTGTGTGTGTGTGTCTGGTGTGTGTGTGTCTGGTGTGTGTGTGTGTGTCTGGTGTGTGTGTGTGTGTGTGTGTGTCTGGTGTATGTATACGCTCACCTGAGTGTGTGCCCTCAGTGTAGAGGCCAGAGGCAACTGCTTCAACTGCTTTCCATCCTGATTTTCTTTGTTTTCTGATGCAGGGTTCCTCACTGAGCCTGAAGCACACACATTCAGCTAGACGAGCTGGTCACTGACTCCAGGGATCCTCTTCTGTGTCTCCTGTCCTCAGGGCTGGCAGCTCAGGGATGTGTTACCACACGTGGGTCCTAGGGATCCGGGCTCAGGCCTTCCTGCTTGCACAGCAGACACTATATACTAGGCCATCTCCCCAGGCTAGATGAGTGTTCTTTAAAACTGGTTTTATTTGTTTATTTATTATTATTATTATTATTATTGCACACTCATATATGTGTGTGTTCATGTGTGCACATATGTGCATGAGCACATGCTACAGTATGCCCGTGAAGGCCAGAGAACAACTGTGGATCTGGCTCTCCCCTTCCACCTGGTAGAACTCAGATCATCCAGCTTCTGTGGCTTTTAATCACCGGGCTGTCCCACTAGCTCCCTTAATGGGCTTCCTGTTGAGGTAATGAAAATGTCCTGGATTTAGATCAGTGGTAATAGCTATGATGATGAATGTTTTAGTCCCTGAATTGTCTGATTTAAAGTGCTTACACCAGCATTTTATGTTACATGTGTTTTCTCACAATATTTTAAGAATGCTTTTCTAAAAAAAATTTACTGTTTTATTTTTATATGTGTGTTGGTGTTTGGTCTGTATGTGTATCTATATGAGGGTGCCAGATCTCCTGGAACTGGAGTTGTAGACAGTTGTGAGCTGCCACGTGGGTGCTAGGAATTGAATATGGGTCCTCTAAAAGAGTAGCCAGTGCTCTTAACTGCTGAGTCATCGCTCCAACCTTTCCCCACGAGTTTTTAAAGATGGGATACTGGCCTATTGACAGAACACCTGTAGAGTGATACTTAAATGGTAGAACCCCCTCTATCATTAAAAAGCACCAATTCCATCTCCTATCGAATATTTATATAATAAAGGGAGTAATCGACTTAATAAATCACAACTATGAGAATGATTTGTCGACTATAAAAAAAGCATCCATTTTCTTGATCACACAAAGGACAATGTGAGACGACCTAGACGGAGTCAAAGCCAGTCCCACCTTTACAGGTGTGAAAAATTCAGGAGAGTAAACAGGACACAAAGGAAGCCCAACAGTGTTACAGTAAAAGATAAACATTCCAGATGAATGCAATCAAAGCACACTGTGAATTCAGTAAAGAGCAATCAGGGCAGAGTCCCCTGGAACAAAAGCAAGGCAACTTGTGCAGTAGTGTGTGTGTTAGAGTAATGTGTGTGTGTTAGAGTCGTGTGTGTGTTAGTTGTGTGTGTTAGAGTCGTGTGTGCATTAGAGTCGTGTGTGTGTCAGAGTCGTGTGTGTGTCAGAGTCGTGTGTGTGTTAGTTGTGTGTGTCAGAGTCGTGTGTGTGTTAGAGTCGTGTGTGTGTTAGAGTCGTGTGTTTGTTAGTTGTGTGTGTTAGAGTCGTGTGTGTGTTAGTTGTGTGTGTTAGAGTCGTGTGTGTGTTAGAGTCGTGTGTTAGAGTCGTGTGTGTGTTAGTTGTGTGTGTTAGAGTCGTGTGTGTGTTAGTTGTGTGTGTGTTAGAGTCGTGTGTGTGTTAGAGTCGTGTGTGTGTTAGTCGTGTGTGTGTTAGAGTCGTGTGTGTGTTAGAGTCGTGTGTGTGTTAGTTGTGTGTGTGTTAGAGTCGTGTGTGTGTTAGTTGTGTGTGGTTAGAGTCGTGTGTGTGTCAGAGTCGTGTGTGTGTTAGAGTCGTGTGTGTGTTAGTCGTGTGTGTGTTAGAGTCGTGTGTGTGTTAGTTGTGTGTGTTAGAGTCGTGTGTGTGTTAGAGTCGTGTGTGTGTTAGTCGTGTGTGTGTTAGAGTCGTGTGTGTGTTAGAGTCGTGTGTGTGTTAGTTGTGTGTGTGTTAGAGTTGTGTGTGTGTTAGTTGTGTGTGTGTTAGAGTCGTGTGTGTGTTAGTTGTGTGTGTGTTAGAGTCGTGTGTGTGTTAGAGTCGTGTGTGTTAGTCGTGTGTGTGTTAGAGTCGTGTGTGTGTTAGAGTCGTGTGTTTGTTAGTTGTGTGTGTGTTAGAGTCGTGTGTGTGTTAGAGTCGTGTGTGTGTTAGAGTCGTGTGTGTGTTAGAGTTGTGTGTGTCTAAGAGTCGTGGTTGCAGCTCTGGTCTACCACCTTCTACCCGCAGGACCTCACCTCCGCAAGTCACTTGTCTTCCACTTCTTCATCAGAAAATTAAGAATTATACAACTTCCCCTAGAGCTGTTGAGAGGATCGCATTAACAAATATCTAGATGAACCACAGTGGCACGTGCCAGTAACCCTGCTACTCAGGAGGTTGAGGCTAGCCTGGGATAAGTCACAGGATTCCATCCTTGACATCGAAAATGTTTAGCTGTGGGTCTGGGATGTAGAACAACATACCCAGTATAAACCTGTCCTGGTTGGGGCCACTGTTGTGATGAAACACTGTGACCCAAAAGCAGCTTTGGGAAGGAGTTTCTTTCCTTTATACTTTCAGGTAACTGTCTGTCACTGAGGGAAATCAAGGCAGGAACTCAAGGCGGGCAGGGACCTGGAGGCAGGAGCAGATACAGAGGCCATGGAGGGGTGCTGCTTACTGGCTTGCTCAGCCCGCTTTCTTATAGAATCCAGGACCACCAGCCCAGGGGTGGCATCACCCACAATAGGTGGGACCCTCCATCAACTGCTAATTAAGAAATTGTCCTGCAGGTTTGCCCACAGCCTGACTTTCTGGAGCATTTCCTCAGCTGAGGTTCCCTGGCTCATGACTCTAACTTTTGTCAAGCTGACATTAAACTAGCCAGCAAGATCTACCATCAGTATTATCACAATATATTGCTAGTGTTCTGGGCCAGAAACTTCTAAATTTTTTTTGTATCTAAATATACAACTGAAATTAAAAGCCCAATATTTACACTAAAATGAGCAACTTAAGATTACTTCATACATCCAGCTTGGGGACAAACGCTTAAAAATGGAGATACAATATAAATAAAAGAACTCACTGCCTGACAATGGAGATCAATTTATAGCAACTATTAATAATTGTTATATTTAATTTGTAAACATGATTTTTCTCTCTGAATGAGATATTTAGGAAATCCTTAAGTGTTTTCCCTCAGGAGAAGAAAATGATAAATCTAATTAAACCATTGCACTTGGCTGGTGTATTCAATCATTCATGAAATAAACAGTATAAAGTCAGGCCTATTTGGCACTTGGCATATGTTCATAATATTATTTATTTCAAACATATGCACAGATATATGTATACAAGTATATACATACACGAGTTTATATGCCAATTTTTCTAACCAATATTATAAATCCCAAAAAGCAAAAAATATCAATAATCTGTAAGACTCCTTGTCACCAGTGCCCGGTGGGGTGCTCACGATATTAACTGTAATGAAATCTTTCCTGATTTAGCTCTTGTCTCCTAAGCACGGGAGACTTTGGAGGAAGATAAATCGCGCACCATTAATGTGAACAAGATTTTGTGATGGAGGAATAGAGAATCGGTGACAAACGGGTCAACCCTGCCAAGTTCCGGAGAGGAGCCTGAGCAGAGCCTCCACCGGTGCTCACTCATTAAATGTTCGTTCACTTTTCACAGGCTTTTAAAAAATATTTACTTTGTTCGTATGGATATGTCCGTGCCTACCTGCGTGCACGTGCTCCGTATGTCAGTGAGGTTGGAAGAGAGTGCAGGATCCCCGAACTGGAGTCCCACAGCTGGGAGCCGCCATGTGGGTGCTGGGAACCAAACCTGCGGTCCCCAAGAGCAGCCAGTGCTCTTAACCTCCAAGCCATTTCTCCAGCCCCCAAATCTTTGCTTTGTTTTACACCGCAGACTGGTGCTAAATGCAATCCTCACTCGACAGGAAGTTGGGATTTACTTTTTTAAAACGGATAGTTATAGTTTTGTTTTTCTTTAGAACCATTTGTTGCTCCTTCCACCGTCCAGAGAGGAAGGGAAAAGTAAGTACACAGAGTGCCCGTGTAGAAATAATTTCATTGATAAATTTAGGGTAAAGCTGAGGAAGCTGCTTCCGTATGCTCACGTGCATGTGTAAGCATGTGTGGGTGCGGATGAGCGTGCAGAGGCCAGGGAACCACGTTGGCTCTGGTTCCTCAGGCACTTTCACTTGACTCTGGGGGACAGTGTCCCTTGTTGGTCTAGAGCCCAGCACATAGGCTGGCCTGACTACAGCCCCGCCCTGTCGCTATCTCCCCAGCATGGGTGTTACAAGCATTTGCACCACGTTATCATGGCTTCTGAAGGTCGGACTCAATCCTCACGCTTGCAAGGCAAACACTTTACCAAACGAGCAAGCTCCCTGGCCCCTTGATTTCTATTTTCAGACGTATGCAGGAGGAATGTTTTCCAAAATCTCTCAGCTAACTCACACCTACTATTATCTCTGCTCGTACTGAACTTCCATTTGACTTGGTGTTATAGCAATTACCTTTTTGTTCTGTTCTCCATTCTGCTCTCTTTTTATTTGTTTTCAAGAACTGGCACGGAAATGTACATAGATTAGGTAAGGAATGCATGATTATAGCTTATTTTCAGCTATATACACACTTTCTAAACTCTCCCTCCTTCAGGCCAAGGGGGAAAAAAACCCTTGATCTCATTAGATATAGAAAGGAAGGATATGAACATACAAGAATGGTAACCCATGAGTTCCCTGTCTGCCAAGGCTGGGATGTAAAGCTTCAGCATGACCAGGGAATAACTCATCAGTCAGGTGATGGGTTAGCACAATAAAGCTCTAGCTTACAGAAACACACAGAAAAGACGTAGTATTTTTATAAGACATTGTAACTATGTTAATATAATATCTCTATGGACAAGACCACGTAGGCCCTGAAAAGTCACAAAAACAAATGTTTATGACAGTTGTCGCACTTTGGGATAAGTGCATCATCTTACGAGGGTCCTCAACATCTCCCCTCCACATTGCTTCTCACCTTCTCCAGATGCACAAGGAGCTTTCTAGGCTTTCTGTAAGCCCAGGGTGCATGCAGGCTCAGCCAGGCCAGTCGCATTTCCTGCGCTAAGAGTCTGGAACTGAAACTGTGACATCTGCCAAGGGAGTGCATTCACGAGCTGCCCAGGTACTGCAGGGTTGTTACGCTGTAACCAACAGAGGGACAGAGGAGTCTGGTCTGGCTGTGCCTCCTAGGCCAGAAGCAGATGCACAAAGGAAAGCGAAGGGAAGAGAGCATATTGCCTGGCTCCTGTCTGAGGCCCAGCTGCTCTCCTGTTCTTGGGTCTGGCATCATTTGTATCATTATAACGAGCACCCTCCTGTTGTGGTTAATCTTGAGTGTCAATAAGATGCGATTTGGGGGCATAATGGAGACATCTCTGGGATGTCTGTGAGAGATTGTCAGTCAGGGTTAGTTTAGACGGAGGTGGGATGACCCACCCTAATTCCACAGACTGGACTAAGGGAGAAGGAGAAAATGAGCTGAGCGTTAGCACTCGTTGCTCTCAGCTTCTTGACTGTGGACAAACGACATGGCTGCCAATCTCTCTGCCTACATGGCAACCCCTGGACCTGGGGACCCCACTTCCTTCCGTTGCTTTTGTCAGGCGTGTTGTTTCCGCCATGAGACAAGTCATAAGTCGACCTCTGTTTGCTCAGGCTAGCCCAGATTCCTCGCAATCACCCCAAACTAATTAGTTCTAGCTAATGGTGACAAAAATTACTGCTTAGAAGTGTGTTGGAAATCCTCAAGTGTTTACCAAGGCCCTGATATGCACAAATTACTAAATTACTGTCCATCTTGTCTGTGAGTTTTACATTCCATGTAACTTCTCTTGATCACAGAACAAATTAATTTAGACTTTACATATTTTTGGTCCCTCCCCCCAACAGTGTTTCTCAATGTGGCTTGGAACTTGCTCGATAGACCACGCTGGCCTCAAACTCAGAGATCCACCTGCCTCTGCCTCCCCCTCCTGAACACTGGGATTAAAGGTGTGCACCACCGCTGCTCAGTTTAGACCTCACGTATTTACAAGCTGTATGCCTATGATGTAAACCCGAGGCCTGGGCTTCCTGTTCATTCTGCAGCCCATACTTATTCTGTGGATTTTTAATAAAGGTGGCACATGGGGAGAGAGGCACGGGGCTCAGAGAACTTGCGCATTTCAGACCCAGCGCATTCAGCTAATTCCAGGTGTGCTGATAAACAGTCCCAGGAAAAGGCACCAGGGCGTCCATTAGAGTGGTTTCTTGGGAAAGCACCAGTGGATACATCCATAAGACTGGACTGCAGGGCTCGACCTGACTCATGACACCTCCATGGAGCCACCCAACAAAATAACCACACTAACTGGAGGGCTCTCCCCCAAATCACCCAGCGTAAGACTCCCTGCAGCACTTGGAAACACACTCAGGTCAAGAGCTCACCTAATGAATCAGAATCTAAGAAACACGCCTGGGGAACTTCGTCTGAGTGACAAGCATCCCCAGGAGATTCAGCTCCTGTTTAGCAAGTGGTTGAAGAATGACCTTGAGTGTCACACCCGGAGAGTGCCTGCCAACTGTTGATGGGCTTTTGTCCATCTGCATCTCCTCTCTGGTTTATGACTTCCATTATACGACACGGTTCCCGTTCAGATGGAGCCCCACCACCACCATCCCACAGGCAGGTTTCTAGCTTTTCCCAGTTTAAGTCCCCTGTTCCTTCACTGAGCCAAGCAGAGGCTCAATGGTAAAACACATACATTTATATCTTCTCTGATTCTTGCCCTAGCCCTTCCAACTGCTGGATGTACACTCTGATGGGATTGCCTGGCCCTGATGGCTCACCTCAGTACAAAACAAACCTTTTAGAAAGGCTGGCCCGGCCAGACATCTTCCAGAAGGACCACAGTAAATTATGCACAAGCTTTGTTTTTGCTTGTTTGCTTGTTTATTTACATCTCTCTACACAGCCCTGGCTATTCTGCAACAGGCTATGCAGACCAGGAATCCTCCAGCCTCAGGCTCCTGAGTGCGGGGTAGAAGGTGTGTGCCACCATGCCTGGCCCATGGTTCTGATTCAGAGTGATTGAGACAGCTTTGCTGTCTTGACACTTTAAAACAAGTGGTATAATTCTATCCGTTTCACAATCGACACCAATGCCCCAGCTGCGAAGGGCTAGATCCAGTAGCGTGCATCTCGGAAGCACATCCTGGAGAAAGGGATTTACAAGCGTGCAGACCTTGGCCAGCCCATTCCATCACTCACAGACGTGTTGCTAAGGTTAACGTGCAGTCAGGCTCCCCTGTGTGTTCCATCTCTCACACTCCCTGGGAAACACCAGAAGTAAGCACAGGGACAGCAGAAGGAAGGCGGATGGCCAGTGACCCTCACCATACCCGGGATGTAAGAATACAAAATTCTAACGCGAGTATTTTAGCTCATAGGACATACAGAATGCGTTTCTCTCGGGGTCAAAGCGGTCTGATAAAAACCACTTTGTTCTCTGAAATAAACAAACCAGTGCGTCTGAGAGCTCCAACCTACTAGGGTCACAGGCTGACAACATCTAAGGGTGGGAGGAACAACTGCCCCCACTTGGGAGGAACTTGAATTAGTGAAGCAAACACACCCAAAGGCCTTCGGCAGGGCTTTCCTTTTGCTGTTTAACTTTTCTGGGAGACTCTGAGAAAGCAGTTTGGTCTGTAAGACTTACCCAGAGGAGACCTGGACTCCCTGAGAATGACAAGAGTCTGGAGTGTCCGGGTCAGGCAGATAGCAAGCATGATGCCTATCAGCCTGAAGCCTGTACTGGCCTTGGAACAAGCAGGAGACACCACCAAAAGAGATACAGGGAGGCATAAAAGAAGGCAGCATCCCCGAGGGAGGCTGTGCCTTCGGTGCTATTCATACAGATAATACATAATGCTGTATACGCACAATCCGCACACATGGGAACCATCTATCTATGCCCTAGGAATTCAAACTAAGAACTCGACTAATGTGTGCAAACTCCTTCTGTGGGCAGAAGGAGTGCTACCGTGTGCCCAGATGGGTACATGGAGAAATTATGTTTACCCAACTTCAGAGAAGCCATGCCAAAATATTCCTCCCAAACAAATGATTTCACTTGTTCTTGTTTTCCACCAACACACCAGCCTGACAACCTGTTTTATACATGAATTTGACTTTTCAGAAACTGGCTTGCAAGCGTGGCAAGCCCGGTACATCCTTACGCACCAAGAGCTACAGAAAGACCTTCGAGTGACACGTGAATGGTGACCTAATGTAAAATGTCATCGTCTAAAAGTACAGGGGAGGGGACCAGTGCGGCAAATGACCTGGCCTGACCCTGTGGTGCGTGCATCAGCAGGAGCCAGATTCTTAAAGTGGCCAGAAAAAAAATTCCATTCTCCCCAAAGTTCATAGTGACAAAACAAAACAAAAACACAGAGAGCCCAGTGCTTCCCAGGCCCGCTTCACTCTGCACTAAATAGGAGGTAGTCGTGGCTATCTATCTGTCTCTCCCCGCAGAGTTGGCAGCTGTGAGCACTGGCCACAATGAACAGCTTCCTTACCATGGTCATCTGACCCATCGGATGCCTCCCAGAGCTCCGGTCCCAGCTATGACTAGAAGACTCTGCGCCCCACCATCTCTTTCCACTTTCTTTCACCTCTTTGAAGCATCACGCATTAGCACAGTTAGAGTTGTCACTGGGCAGGGTGGGGGCATGCCTGTTGTTTCAGCTACTTGGGAAAGGAGTGACCAGCCTGAGAAGCAGAACAAAACTCTACCTAAATATATAAATATATATATAGTGGTGCATATTAGGCGTAATTAGAGCTGCCTTTTTTTGGCACCTAAAAAGGTTTTCTGGAGTCAGTAAGATGCTTGCCTTGCAGATGCAGAGCCCTTCATCCATCAGGGCAGCAGCCACCGCAAGGCTACAGCCACACTGTCCTCTAGTTCCCAGGGTAAGGTTAGCGCCATCAGAAACCATTTATCCCGATATTGATGGTTGCTGCCTGAAAGCCAGTCACCCCCACGTGTCAACACCCTTCACACTAGCATGTGTGGTATTCTGGTAGATGCCCGGCCACTTTAATGATGTTGTGAGGGCTGGCGATGCAACTCGGAGGTTGCATTGCATGTGCAAGGCTCTGGGTCTGCACTGAAAACACAAACAAACAAGCAAAAACACGGGGAAAGTAATGTGCCGACAGCCAGTAAAATGCATAGCCCTAATTCCCTAAACCAGGCATGTGTAAAACTTAACATGCATACCAACACCTTGGGGTCTCATTAAAACACAGACTTGGATTCAGTAGTTCTGGGCTAGGGCCTGAGACTATGAGACCTTAACAAGTTCCCAGATGATGCTGGTGTTTGTGGACTCCAATTGCAGTAGCGAGACCACCATGACCTCTCCTGGGAAACCCACCCCTTATCAAGAAGAAAGCAGACATTGTTAAAAAGGAAACAAACAAAAACACAGGGAGATTGCTGTCTTCCTTTCTGGAGAATGGCAGGAAAATGCAAATTCGGGAACCTTGGTCCCAATTTTAACTTGCACCATCATCCTATTCTCCTTTCCTCAAAACTGGCTTAGCATCCTGACTCCCTCTAGGGAGACAGAGGCTGCTTGTTGCCAAGACTCAGCAGGATCCAAGGTACCAAAGCATTATCTTCTATTGTCTAATGTGACTACCTTCCAGAAGCCAGCCTAAGGAGAGTTTCAGGCCTGCTGCAGAGGTCACTGCAAGGTTCTTTCTGGGATTCAAAACGCATCTAAATAATACTGGATTCAGGGGTTCCACAACATCTCAAACAATACTCTTGTCTGAGTTTAACTAAACTATTATCCTTTTCTGCCTTTTCTCCCGGACTTAGGGCATCCAAGTAACCTCCCGAAGGACACTCTGAACTCCGGACCGACCCCCAGCGGAAAGAGTGTCACCCTGTATTCAAAGGGTTTCATACTGAAAGACAGAGAACAGCAGGGAACGGTTTAAACCGTATTCACTGGCGCTGAAGCCTACTCATCCAGATCATATCCGCTAATGCCTGGATCATAATATTGCATCCAAATCACCTACACTGTCACCTAGCAGCAAATGGAATTCGTATACTAGAAGTAATTAGGGCACAGCAAGCCACCCACAGATACATCGCTGTCACCAGTAAAGAAGCACATGTCTAATGAATACAGTATTCTTCCTCCTAGAACAACATTTTTACGACTGTGAGGATCACAAGTTGATCCTCAGAACTAAAATCAGTTCCACATTATTAAAATCAGTGACATCACAGCGGATCCAAACATTTAAATTTTATCTTCCTGTCCCCCTCAGTACTAGGGATAGAGCCCTAGGCTTTGAACATGCAAAAACTTGGTCTACTACTGAGCTGCACCCCAGTCCCATAAAGCTATCATGTAAAAGCAGAAAGTCACAACCACCAGTGAGACAGTGGTACCCCTCTCCAGAGCCAAACATGAACCACTGCCAGCCTGACTTCTGACCCTAAGATTCTTTTCCTCCAGCACCAAAAGAAGCTGTTGTATGGGAGGACTCTTCCTTCTCAGGATTCTTTTTTGAACATTGGATTGAAAGGTCTGGACAAGAGGCTCACTCCTACAGCTAGAAAGGCTCCTGAGACCAGAGGAAAGAGGAAACTCTTTGCAAGAGGAAATTCTTCCAAGAGGAAGAAGCCAGGAAGGTGTGCTAGTAGCCACTTGCATGAGTCTGTAGGTTGCTCCCCTTGGAGGAGCAAGAAGAAGGCTGTGGAGGATGCAGGAAATCCAACCCAACCAGTTAAAGTATTACAAGGCACCCCTCCCCTCCAGCCCTGGACATAATGGAACACCTTAACCAATGTAAAAAAATTAATATTATAACCTCAATAGCTAACCTACTTAGTATGTATTTCTTCTCGCTAATTCCCTTGAGTGTCTTTGGATTCCAGGTCTCTCAGATGCCTTGAAACCTTTCTGAAGACAAAATTAGACTGATGATGGGAACTGGTGGGCCTGCTGCCTTTCCTCTGTCACTGAAAGGGATGGAAAGAAGCCTCTTTGTTTTGACTGATGAACAAACACAGGGTGACAAGACGCGGCTGTGATCCCAGGAGGAGACACAGTCCATCACAGGCAACCTATTCTACGTGTCTGCAAATTGCAATTGGTTCCTCCTAATTTTCTAGGGATGTAAAGTGTAACTAAAGGAAGGGTTTCTTCATCCTTAAAAAATGAAGTTACTCCTATAAAAAAAAGTACTATAAACTTATGTAATCATCAAACAAATAAAAAGAATAAAGTCACAACAAAATGCATTGGAAACACTTGGGTGATGTAAAAAAAAATGGAGATTGTGAGCCCTACGACAAGAGCATCTAAATTAGGGTTTGGAGGAGTTCAGAAACCTACTTCAAACCATCGTCCTCGGTGACAGTGGACTCTCTAAAGTCTTGAAGCATCTGCTAAAGGATGAAACCCTCTAGAGCACCTCCAGTGAGTCACATCTGCCCAGCATGGTGGCGCACTCCTTCAGTCCCAGCATTCAGGAGGCAGAGGCAGGCGGATCTCTGTGAGCTCGAAACCAGCCTGGGCTACAGAGTGAGCTTCAGGCCAGCCAGAGCTCCACAGAGAAACCTGTCTCAAAACACAGAAAGAAGAATCATAACTGCATAACTGGCATTTATGATGATTGCCTTGGCACACCCAAATTATCGATTCTTTGCGGTGATTGAATCTCCTGGACACATTCACCTCCCCGAACCACAAGATCTGACCACAAACAAGACGCACTGGTCTGCACTGGTCTGCACTAGTCTGTACTAGTCTGCAGAGCCTTGAGAGAATGCTCCAGTGAGGAGGGGGGAAGGCGGCACGCTTGGCTATGAGAACTAAGATGGCAGGGGAAGAAGTGACCCTGCATGCAGCAGTGTGAGCGGCTACAGTCAGATCCTGTATCCGTGGAGTTCTGAGGAGGAAGGAGTTGTCAGAAGGGGAGACAGAATGAGATCCCCAGAAGGACCGCAGGTTCTGGCACGAAGGAGGTCTCTCTTTAAGAATACAATTCAGATAAACACACTTGTCAAGTCATGGAAATGAGATTAGAGGAAACAAAAGAGCCAGGCAGAAATAAGGTAGGAGAGGAAGACTCACAAACGGACTATTTTTAACAAGAAAGTAAGAACAATTAACCTAGTTTGGAATTAATTAAATGTAGTGTGCTTGTTCTCCGTAGCTAGGAATCCCTTCAAGAACTCTCAATAAGTCATCCGTCCTGGCCTGCAGGAAAAACACATACCTTAGAGGGGTTCCCAGTCCATCTACCATCTACCCCGCTAACCAATAATGATCAACATTTCACCTCAAGTTTCTCTGACTCCCTTGGTGTGTATGTGGGGGGGCCTTAAACAGCAGCAGAACAAAGAAACAGGCTGTACTTCTCAGTGCCCTGAGTCATCAGAAAAGTCAGATCTTACTCCTGCGCTGAGTCTTGAAGGCCTAACAAGAATAAAAAGGGAGGTAGATTAGAAGCAGGTGTCTGTACAACTAAACAGTCCCGCCTACACTCGTCACCCCAGCCGTTAATGCAGGAAAGGAGGAACTCAGCTGCGAAGGCTGGGAGATTTCCTTCCTGGGGAAGACAGACAACTGAGACACACATGGCAATGAGGAAGCATGACCTCTGCATGTCCGACACATTGCATGGGTCGTCCTCAGGCCGTCTGATTCTGTGAGAACAGCTCGGGGAGCTGGCCAGTAAGGGTGTCTCTGGATCCGCAGCTATCACAGGGCTGAACTCCAGGACCTTGTCAGGTCAGTACAGAAGGAGCTCTGCCCAAGTCTGGAATCCTTCAGGAAGGAGGGACAGGAGCAAGATAACAAGGATGGCAGAAGACACAGGTCACTCATTTTTAATTTATTTTTAAATTGTTTTTATTGAGCTGTATATTTTTCTCCACTCCCCTCCTTTCCTCTCCACTCCCCTCCTTTCCTCTCCACTCCCCTCTTTCCTCTCCACTCCCCTCCTTTCCTCTCCACTCCCCTTTTACCCTCTCCCATGGCCCCCATGCTCCCAATTTACTCAGGAGATCTTGTCTTTTTCTATTTCCCATGTAGATTAGATCCATGTATGTCTCTCATAGGGTCCTCATTGTTGTCTAGGTTCTCAGGGATTGTGAATTGTAGGCTGGTTTTCTTTGCTTTATGTGTAAAACCCACTTATGAGTGAGTAATATGCTATTTGTCTTTCTGGGTCTGGGTTATCTCACTCAATATGATGTTTTCTAGCTCCATCCATTTGCCCACAAATTTCAAGATGTCATTATTTTTTTCTGTGACACAGGCCATTCTTGTCTCCCAGCAAAGACATTCATTGGACTCAAAACTACAACCCAGTTTATCACGGAATGCTGCATTTAAATAGACATTATAGAATACATTCTTGGCTTTTTACCTTCCCTTACAATATTCATTTTCAAGCTTTTAATATTCAGGTTATTACCACCTCTGGTGATATAAATAGGTCAAATGGCACCAACGATGCATAACTCATAAGCCATACAATTTACCCACTGAGAGAGTGCAGTAGTTTCAAATGTATATATGTGTATATATGTGCACATACATGTATAACGTATACATTAAAATGCCACAATTAATTTCAGAGCTTTTCACTATCCCTGAATGAATTCCCCTGGTCATTAGCTGTCCTTCTCCATCTCCCAACTGCCTTCAGCTCTAGACAACCCCAAACTCACCGTGGCTATGGCTTTGCTTATCTAGATGCTTCATATAAACAGAATGACATAGCTAACACAATGCTCAAAGCTCATCTGTATTACTACATCTACTTCTTCTTATTAATGACCAATCTTCCACTTTGTGGGCTTATCACCATGTTATAAGCGTATTTCTCAACAGACACTTGTTGCCACATTGTGGCTATTATAAATAATATTATCAATAATGCTGATAAACATTCACACATAGTAGTGAAGATCTTATCAAAATCATTCCAAAAGTCTAGAAAGC
Source organism: Microtus oregoni (assembly GCF_018167655.1). Classification (NCBI taxonomy): domain Eukaryota; kingdom Metazoa; phylum Chordata; class Mammalia; order Rodentia; family Cricetidae; genus Microtus; species Microtus oregoni. The sequence continues at coordinate 23,137,056 of NW_024543090.1, forward strand.
AAAATTTCTCAAAGCTATTGAGCCAGGCGTCAGGAACTGTCAGTCAAATTTAAATGGCTGCCAAAACGTGCAGATTTGGTAACTTGGTAGGTCACTGAATGGAGAAGTGAGCTTTGGGATTTGCCTCCTGCCATTCTTCCTTCCTTCTCTACTCCGTGCTCTTACTTCCAGTCATTTTCAATTTAGCCTTTCAAAATATGAAAACATTTTTACAACATTGGTTTTAACGAGAGAATCCACAATTATCCACCCATTAGAACTAAATGGGTGGTATTTACCGTGCCCTTGTTAGTAAGCTTAGTATTATGGTATGAAAAAAAAAAAACTTGCCTTCAGTTTCATAGAAAAATAAAGTTAACTGACTTCTTAAGGAGACTGCAAACTTGCAAATACATTTCTCAATCGAAAGTACAAACCATGTAAAAAGTTTGTTTCTTTCATTTATATATTTCACGGTACCACAGAGCCTGTTAGGAACCTAGGAGAAGGTGATATTTATATGCATACATTAAAAGAAGTGAGTCTTTTGACTGTAAAGCAAAAATACAACTCCATATACTGATTTAAAAAAAAAGGTGGAGAACTTAGTGAGGTCAGTGGTAAAAAGTGGACAGAAAGTGTAAGTCCTGTAACAAAATGACACACACTTACTTCCCACACAGCCACTGCGAAAACCTTTGCATCTCTACCTAGAGCCAAGGGAGGGGCTTTGACCTAACTTACACGTGTCTCATGCCCTGCGCTAGGACCCTCGGGAGGAAGCTCACAGACGCCTATTCGGAGCCCATTTGCTAACTGCCCATCAACAGATGCTCACCAAGAGATCGACTGCCAGGTAAGTCGGAGGCGCACTATTACCTGACTTCTATAAATCATGGCATCACCGGATCTTACGGCTAGGTGAATTCCCAAAACACACAGCTCCACTGAGACACGACTAACACCAGAAATCTTGACTCTCTCAGGGGGGCTGCAGACACGGTTCCAAGGTTAAGAGCAGTAGCCCCTTTTCAGGAGAACTGGGTTTCGAGTCCCAGTACCCACGGGGGGCTTACAACTGTCTGTGACTGCAGGGGATGTCACACGGTCTCTGGGGGCCACAGCACCAGGCACACAAGTGGTACACAGACATATGCGAAAGCAAAGCACACACACTAAATAAAATAATACTGTTCTAAAAAACAGACTCCCAAAAGCTGTCCTCTTACTTCCATGGCACATGTGTACCTTATATACACACAACACACACGCACACAAACACACACACACACATACACACACATACGCATGAATTACATGACTTTATTTTATTTTATTAGTATTTACCACTGGAATGCTAAATTGAGGAAGTTTTAAGAAGAAGAAGCCACTACAATTCCAGGAACCCAATACACCTCAGGATCTACAAGGACCCCACTCCACAACAACGTAAGTGGGAACTTGTCTGCTTTGTTTTTAAATTACCAAACGCATTCGGCATTCATATGCTGCATTAACACACCTGATGAAGTTGCTGGGCCAATGAAATGATCTTAGAAGGGAAGAAAAGTAAGTTTCGTCACAGCTAAGGAAGACTGCTAGGTGCAAGGAGGCAAAGAAAAGAAAGAGGAAAAACATCACCATCCTGAGACATTAGTGAAGAAGCCAAAAGCAATTTTGCTCAACCAAAACCAAAACCAAGAATGAGGGCAGGTGAGATGGCAAAGTGGGCAAAGCGCTTGTTGCCAGACCCGATGACTCGAGTTCGAGAGAACCAACTCCCGGAAGTTATCCTCTGACCTCCACATGCCACTGTGCTAACGTGCAGGTACACACGTAAATGGAATACAGCTTCTTAAAGAAATAGACACAGTCAAAGAAAGAAAGCCGAGAATGATGCAAAGGCCAAACGTTTAAAGCGAACCTTAAATAGAAACTGATGGTTGGTATGAAATGAGCCACTCCCCACACGTCTTTCCCATTCCGACCCTTTGGGTATTTGTTCCTAGGCCCTCGCCTTCCTCACCTGGATCTCCCCAGCCATTGGCAGAAAATGTGGCATAATATGACAGAGAGAGAGAGAGAGAGAGAGAGAGAGAGAGAGAGAGAGAAGGGAGGGGTAGTTCTGATGAAGCCGTGACTGAATTCAAATGATACATTTTTCAACACTCTATTAGAGTATAAAAATGTTAATAAGATTTTAAAATAGGAACACTGAAGTTATTTTTATATGCTGGAAATACATTTAAAATTAATGTCTTTAAAATATGCTTCATAAGCAGGACTGGACAGAAATATGGATTTGACTACCGTGGTAGGATGGTAGAAATAGGATTTAAATTATTTCACTAATATTACATCATTTTTTACAGGAAAAAAAAGTCATGGAATCATAAGAAGAAAAGAAAAGAAATTGTATTTAGCCTGTAAAACAAAACAACAACAAAAACCTATGTTGTCATTTATTTTCTTTAAAGTTTCCTGACGCCAGAGATAGAGCACATAGCTTAGTCCTTAGTCAATACTACGTCTCAGTGAGTTCAATAATTCCTAAGAATACCAACACAACAGCACCACAACTACTAATGTGCTGTCAGGAATGTGTGGCTAGCATGTGGAAGAGCTGCAGGCTCACATGCTCTGTGCCTGGTTTTCAGCTGGTTAGTCTGGAGGCTGTGGAACATGGCTGAAAGAAGCGGGCCTTAAGCATGTATCCACTTCTGTTCCAAACAGAGTTCCCTGCTTCCTGATCACTGCCCTGTAATTCCTGCCACCATGCCCAAGCTAATCCTAACAGCTTCTGACCCCCTCTTCTGCAATGATCCCTGAGATCTGGAGGAAGTAACATGGATGTCTGATTATTCTCCTTCAGTTCTGATCAGGTACTTGTGGTTGAATAAGAACAGCTCCCATAGGCTCATACATTTGAATAATTAGTGATTAGGGAGTGGCACTATTTGAGAGGGATTGGGACATGTGACCTGATGGGGAACCTCCTTCAGCCAATGGCCTTTGAGAGGCTGGACCAGGTTGGGCATGGCCTTGGAAATTATATTTGTTATATTGAATATGATCCTATTTCTTTTTGCAATACTTATACATTTATGCAAAATTACTTTGTCATATTGTATGTATATATACATACCTCTACTTAAGACATTTTGCATATGGATACAATTTTAGGATATACTTATCATATTGCATTATACATTTCTACCTCTGATCAAGTTACTTATATATTGTTTCCATTTTGAGGTCATTATCCTCATTTGCTACACAGTTGTTTAAAGATTATTTAATATTCTAACATAAAGTCTTATTATTCTTTAAGATATACAGATATTAAGTATTATAGATCAATAGTCATCCATGTTTGTCATACTTATAGTCAGACTAATCAGATTCTTTATATACATAGAGATTGTATTGCACATAGATAGGTAATCTTCAACCACTTCAAAGAACCAAAAATGTGCCATTTCAATAACTTAAGGTTCTGTTGACATGAGACACTATTGCTCTTGGCAGCACCAATCTACTCCCGAGAGAATATTGAGCACTGAAGACACTCCACTTGGAGCTTGTTTTCTTCTTGACAAAACTTGCCTTTGGGCAAGGAACTGCCCATGCCTTGACCACTGACAAAATACACAGTGTCTGGACTGGACAAGCAGGATACAAGAAAAGAGACTGCCAAACCTTGCCAAGACAGGGTAAGATAGTTTTGACAACCTTCCTGCCTCTAAAAATGGTCTGTCAGTTATTCTAGGCCTTAGCCAAAGTTGGTTGCTCCAACGTTGAAAATGAGACTTGGGGTGATTACCCAGGTGGCCAGTTGTCTCTGTCATTTACTGCACATTTTGGAAGCTTTGATTGCACTTCCTGCCTACTCAAGTAATGTTATCTCCCTTCTCAGGTCTTTGATGGGGTTGAAGACTAGATAGTTGTAGTTACTTTCCTATCATGACGTGGCCAAGCTATTTCTAATACAAGACTTAGACTCCTTAGGATAAAATAATTATTAAAACATTTAGTTTATGTTTCTTGCTTAATATTGTTTATGCTGGTTGTAATTCTAATTTTTATACTTGATATCTGTTCTTATTGTATATAGCTTTGTATTGGGTTTGAAACTCTCTTATTTCGACAAAAGAGGGAGGTGATGGGGAACCTCTTTCAGCCAATGGCCTTTGAGAGACTGGACCAGGTTAGGCGTGGTCTTGGATACCAAAAAGGTGAGTGCTCACACACCTTCTCTCTTTCCTCTTTTGCCTGGATGCTGGATTCAGTTCCTATTCCCTGTTTGTGCAGAAGACTGTGATCTGTAAATCCCCCTTAAATAAAGAACCCCTTATTATATTTAGTTCTAGTTAGTGTGGGATTAATTTATTCATGTTCTATTTCAGTGACCTTGTTGGAGTAGGTGTGGCCTTGTTGGAGGAAGTGTGTCACTGCGGGGTGGGCTTTGGGGTTTTCAGAAACCTGAGCTAGGCCCAGGGCATCTTTCTCTTCCTGCTGCCTGCAGATCTAGATGAAGAACTCTCAGGTACTTCTCCAGCACCATGTCTGCCTGCATATTGGTATGCTCCCCACCATGATGACAATGGAATGAACCTGTGAGACTATAAACAAGCTACAACTGAATGTTTTCTTCATTCAGTGGCTGTGCTCCATGGCAGCTCACAACTCTGTAACCCCAAGGCCTGACACCTTCACACATACATGCAGGCAAAAACACCAAAGCACATTAAATAAATACATTTTCTAAAAAAAAAAATTTATTCTAAATATTTTGAGACATGGTCTCATGTAGCTTGCCTCAAATACAGTTAGGCCAACCTTGAACTCTCAATGGGCCTGCCTGCACCGTTTGAATGCTAGGATGACACACGTGTTGTTATGGGAGGTTGTGCGGCACCAGGATCCAGCTGAGGGCTTCCTGCATGCCTATATGGACTCATTTTGAAAATTTAGATGTTATAATCTCCCTATCTTGAGGAGTGTGATGGCTAATCTTGGTTGCCAAGTTGGCTACCTCTGGAATCAGCTAAACCCCAAGCAGCTGAGCACACCTGTAAGGGATTTTTTTTCCTGACTGGATCATTTGAGATTGTAAGAACTACCCTAAATCTGTGCCACACCTTGGTGGCAGCCTAGAAGGGAACTTTTCCCTTTTGCCTGCTTGCCCTCAATCTCACTGGAAAGCCCATCCATCCTGCTGCTGAAGCATTCCTTCACTGGTGTTCGAAACTACTTCTCTGGGTATTCCAGTGAATACTGAAGACCAGCAGAGACATCTAGCCTCATGGGTTGCACAACGATTGGATTCTTGGACTTTCTGTTGAGACACAGCTATTGTTGAACTTATTGGACCACAGCCTGTAAACCACTCTAATAAATTATATCTACTATCAAAAAAAAAGAGTTGCTATGCTTATGGTGTCTCTTCACAGCAACTGGACACCGACCAAGACAGTACTAAATCATTGTGCTCTCTCCACCATCCTGCTGGAGCATGGCTGGTGGTGATTCTCAAAGACAATCATTCTACTACAAAAAACAAGTAGGAATAGGGCACAGGGAAACAAGAATGGAAAAAATATCTGAATGGAAGCTGACTTCAGTAATAACAATGGGCATAAACACAAATGTGAGGAAGGTACCATACGCATCACATTCATGTAGCAAAACAATCAAAGTTATTTCCCCCTCTGGTCTAACTTGCAGAATCATATATTTCTGTCTGAGTTCAGAATGTCAGATATGAACTTTCTCTGAGGAGTGGGCCTTAAGTCAATGGAAAAGTTGGTTGTGGCCTTAGTAGTTTGTCCCACTATTGCAGCAGTCCACACATCCTGCCTGCCACTTACACAGTACAGATTCAGGTCCCATAGATACAACTTTTGGCCATAATTCTTCCTGGCAGCTTCCCAGCACCTTCCAGCACTAAAGAAGCTAGCCAGTGGGAGAAAATGCTTCCAGTTTTTTTCTTGGTTTGCTTCCTCCAAGTTCTACAACCACATTACACAATATTTTCAACAAAAGGGGTCTAACCATCTAATTGTGGCACGAAACCAAGAACAATGGCAATATCCTTCACAGTTTTGGGGGACTCTAGGGACTCTTTGTCAAACAACTCATAGGGAGGAAACTCACAGCTAACACTGGGATTTACAACCAATTACTCGATAGCTTCTGGGAATGCAGAGAACTCTTGTTCACTCTTTAACCATATTTAACATTTACAGAGACTAGAGTGCTGTAGGAATTCCTACAGCCAGGAGCATTTAAGCTACCCACCCACTTGGGCGGGGCCTCTTAGACTATAAATGCCAATGTAAAGTACACAATTGCTCTCTCTCTCAGCTATGGGTTTCAGTTGCTGTTCCCTGTTTGAGCAGAGGACTGTGATCTATGAGTCTACCCCTAAATAAATAATCCTTTATTTATTTATTTATTATTTATTTATTATTTATTTATTTATTTATTTATTATGTATACAATATTCTGTCTGTGTGTATGTCTGCAGGCCAGAAGAGGGCACCAGACCTCATTTCAGATGGTTGTGAGCCACCATGTGGTTGCCGGGAATTGAACTCAGGACCTTTGGAAGAGCAGGCAGTGCTTTTAACCACTGAGCCATCATTCCAGCCCCCTAACCCTTTATTATTATACTCAATTCTGAGCTAGTGTGGGATTTCTTTTTAGCGTCTGTCTTCACTATAGTAGACTTTTCTCAACCTCTTTGCTGGTGATCACCCGTGCCCTACCTAACCATAACACTCACAAGAAATTTCATGCTATGTCTGGCCCTTTCACACTTTGTGAACTGATTTCCCATCCTCTCACTTTTCCGCCTCTCTAAGAGGTTTTCCAAATCTAGTGGGTAGTATTGTGTGATCTATATAACAAAACCTTTTTACAAAGGATGGGCAAGGTAACAAAGCCAGGTCCTAGGTTACTCTCCCATGACAAATGGTGAGGCTGGAAAGATGACCTTGGGGAAGGGCTCTGCAAGTCTATTGTTGTGCACTCTAAACAAGTGTCGGTTGATCTTAAGACTCAGCAAGGTACTGGGCACAGTGACATAGACATCAGGCACTGACAGCTCCCTATAATTCTCCATCTTTCTCTGTGATCCATCCCACTTCCTTATCCTGCAGCACTTTCATGGGGCCTCCATGTATTTTCTCACCCTTTTGGTATGGCTCAAACAGCTTGGCTCCATGCATAGATGCCCTAGTTAGGGTTACTATTGCTATGATGAAACATACCTGAGTAAAGCAACTTGGGGAGGAAAGGGTTTATTTCAGCTTACATTCCTAGATAACATGACAGTCTGTCTCTGAGGGAAGTCAGGGCAGGAACCTGAAAGCAGGAACTGATGCAGAAACCATGGAGGAATGTTGCTTATTGACTTGCTCCTTGTGGATTGCTCAGTCTGCCTTCTTTTGAATCCAGGACTACTAGTTCAGGTATGGCACCACCCACAATGGGCTGGGCCCTCTCCCATCAATCATTAAACATTGTCAATAACCCAATCTTATGGAGGCATTTTTCTCAGTTGGGGCTCCCTTCTCTCAGATGACTCTGGCTTGTGTCAAGTTTACATAAAATTAGCCAATACAATACCCAAGGTGGAAATGAAATCCCTTCCCTGCTACATCTGATAACCAAAATGGTTCCCTGTGTCTGAGAGGCCCTGGGTTTGCATTGTGGCTGCAGCTACATCTGTTGCCTCTGTCCATCACACCTGGCTGCCACGGGGGTCCCTGGATGGGCAAACAGTTCACAACATACTTTTTTTCCAGGGGAGAAGGATACTACTTACTTTGGGGGAATAACTATGCTCCCTGGGGACAGGCTTAATCATTCTCACCTGTACTGTTTCGTCACTGATGTTCCTGTGAACTGTTCTTTAGGTTTTAAAGACTTCCAGAAACGAATTAGCACAGAATCTGACTCTGTCAATTTTTTCCTAAGGAAATTGGGCTTCGTACAAATCTTGCCACATCTGTGTCCAAATAACCCAGACATAACTTTTTTTCTGCTTTCCCTTTCTCTTATCTCTTTGAGGCTTCTTTACCACTCTATAGACATGATTTACATGGTGGTCAAAGTCACTTGGATCCACCAAAGCCTTTTCTACTTCCTAAAGATCCTGCCCAACCAAGGAGCTCAGAAAAGTCACTGGTGCTTCATACAGATCTTAAGGTCCCTGCTGAATTAAGGTCTTCCTTACTCCACAGTGGACAGAGAATTACCCAGCGCAGATAACTGGGGGGCATGCTGTGCTTCTACCACATCCTCTCAGTAGTGCCTGCCCACTCTTCATGGGGACCTCAGTCGGCAATAGCTCAGTGTCTCTAATGACTCATGTAAGCCAGTCAGCAGGTTGTTCGGCTTTTGTCCTAAGGAGGGATGGGCAGCTTATTGCTTCATTTTCCTGCTTCTGCAGCAGCACTCAGACTGATTCCATCTGCCCACACCTCCTACAGCCTTATGAATAAGTCCATGAGAGCTTCTTTCATTGCTAAAAGGCTTTCCCCAATTCAGGCAGGTCAGATACTGAATGTTCTCTGATTACCAGTCTCTTCAGCAGACCACTGTGAAGGCCCACCTACATGTTGACTCATGGATTTTCTAAGTAGTCAAGGTCTGTCCTGAGGCGTGTCTGCTGCCACTTTAATCTCTGTTCCTCTTCTTTATCCAACTCCTCTCATGAGTTTCAGTTTTGGGGTGTTCCAGGAAGGCCTCTTTGATATGGATCTGATTCGTGTTCTCTTTACCCCTTGCCTCCCACACCATGAGAACGAGTGAGCCAACACCTCCATTTCATGACCCCTTCTGCCAAAGTTCCCTGCTAATCTGGAGGTTAATATAGAGGATGTTAGCCATACATCCCTTTCCCACTGTAGCTCTTTCTCTACAAACTTCTTCCCAGGCAGCTACGACAGCCTCAGTGGGTTTCTAATGACACACGACAGTGATCAGGAAACCTCCACATCAGTTTGGCAATATTTCTGTCCTTTAAGAACTACTGAGAGACCATAATAATTGCTTTAGACTTTCAACCCCTCTCAGGATGTCGTCATACTCACACGGTGGACCTCAGACATCAAGCAGTCACGCCACTTCATCTCTCCAAGAAGACAGCTACTGCCCTGGGATCCCGCAATGGAAACTCCACCTCCTGGTGGCTCAGGCTCATCTAAACATCTCATTACTCATAGCAAGGACAATCCCGCTGCTACTTCAGTAAGGAGGCATGACCCGCACTCTACACGGGGGAGGACATCCATGCCAGGGTTCCCCTTTGCAGATGCTCCACTGCTTACATTGCCTAGCTCCAGCTGTCTGGCTCTTGGCAACACCACTGCTGCTCTTTCTGAACGTGTCTTAGTTCTGTTGTTGTGAAGAGACACCATGACCACGGCAACTCTTATAAAGGAAAATAACATTTAATTGGGGTGGCTTACATGTTCAGAGGTTCAGTCCAGTATCATTATGGTGCAACATGCAGGCATGCAGACAGACATGGTGCTGGAGAAGCAGCCGAGTGTACTATATCTTGGTTGGCAGGCAACAGGAAGTGAACTGTCTCACTGCGTAGCTTGAGCATATATGAGACCTTAAAACCCACCTCCACAGTGACACACTTCCTCCAACAAGGTCATACCTACTTCAACAAGAACACACCTCCTAATAGTGACACTTCCTTTGGGGGGTTTTTCAAACCACAGAGCTCATCTCTGGTTTTGATATGATCCTGCTGACGCCACAAAGTGTTGTGAAGCCATCATCTATGATGAGAGAAGTCATTCCAGGTGGTGCTGATTTTGGGTCACCTGTGCTCTGTAAGTAAGCCCAATAAATTCACTGGTTCTCCACAGTGAACTTGGGTTTGTTGTTGGGACTTGTAAGGAGTGGGTATACATGGCTTATGTCTCCCCAGAGAAACAGCGCTCACACTATTAATGTAAGACTATTTTTTTTTTTTTTTGAGATAAGGTCTCTCTGTGTAGCCCTTTCTCTCCTGGAATTTGCTATGTAGACCAGGCCTGCTTCTACCTCCCAAGTGCTGGGACTAAAGGTGTGGCCCACCAAACCCATTTGACCTAGGATTAATTAAGCTTTAGAAGCTTTGTTTGCCTTGATTTTCATGTTATTGTGGTTTTGCAGGGGAACTTGGACACTGGTTGAATTTACTTCTTACTCACCTTTCCTTATTCCTGCAGAGTCAGTGCTTACACTGTCGATAAGGTACTAGGGTGCTGTTATCACCTGGAAGGGTAGGGGTAAGGATCTAGAGGCTTGGCGGACATACTGACCTCGCTGCATGCATGCCAGCTCACAGCACTAATGGGCGAGGCTGAAGTCTCACAGATGTAAGAATATACTAGCTTCACCAGGGACACTGACAGGGCTGGGTCCTGTCTGGACTGGACACTACGCTCACCCAGGCAAGGGGGTGGGGGAGTCAGGGCCGAAGTCATACAATTGCACTGACCTTACTGAGACAGTGCACAAGGCTGAAGCGTCAGAGTAGAGTGCGTTTTATTCCTGGGGTGAAGTGGGGGTTAGGGGCTGAACCCTAATGGACACAAAGACTGCACTGGTACAATGTGCAAGGATACAGCCTTCTTATATCCCTCCTATGCTCGTCAGAGGGATAGGCAGGGCTGGAGCCTCCCTGGCTTGCGGATCTCACAGGGACAATGGGTGGGGCTGGCCCCTGTGGGAAATGCTGTGCTCACTAGGGGCCACCAGATGGGTGGATACTGGAGCCCTTCTGAGCACAGTCCTTAGGAGGACAGTGGGTGGGCTGGAGCCTTTCAGCCCTACTGAATCCATTGGCAAGACAAGTGGGGCTGAGGCCTCCCAGGCATTATGCTCACCAGGAGCAAATATGTTTAGCAGGAGCCTTCGAGTATGTAGTCTGCACCAAAGCAATAGGCCGGGCTCTCCTGTCCTGTTTACTTTTGAAAAGCATTTTCACTACTTATAGAAGCCTGAGTATGATGCTTTTTTTCTCTTTCATGACTTTAAAACTGTCACTCACTAATATGGTTTGATCTGAGATATCTCTGACAGGTTCATGCTTTGAGGGATCATCCCCCAAAGATGGCGGTACTATTTTGGAAGGCTGTGGAACCTTTAGGTAGGAGATGGCATCTTGTAGTCAGAAGTAGGTCACTAGAAGTGACCCCTGGTTTCCACCATTACTTTGGTGCTTCCTGGTCCACGGTGATGAGCACAGCCCCTCCCATCACCATTAATGTGGTTGCTCTCTGACTTCCCTACCATGGTGCACTGAAAGTGCTCTCCAAAACAAACCTCTCTTCCTTCCATTCCTTCTGTCATGCATTCTGCCACAGTGATGCAAACGTAACCAAGACAATCACATCTTCAACTTGCAAGGTTTCCGACGAGAATTCTACTGCAAGTCACACCCTCGCACCTGCGTATGTGAAGTGTCAATTTTTCAGCGACTATGTTCAAGAGTTTTCACTTTATCTTTGGTTTTTAGAAATCTGAGTGTGACCTCTCTAGGTAGGGGTATGGGCTAGGGATGTGCATTGACATTTAGATTTAGATTTTTTTTTAACTTCTGAGATCTGTTATCTGTTTTCTCATACTTCATTATGATTAACCCATATCAATCATACAGACTGATGGGGTTCACGGAGATGTTTCCATACATGTAAATATTATTCTTTGATTATGTCCATCTTCCCTTTTACTCTGTCTAGACTCATTCATGCTTCTTCTCTCCCCTGGCACTCCTTCTCCTCTGTAATAATTCTTTTTATACTTTAATATCTGTCTGTCTGTCTTCCTTCCCTCCTTTTTGTCACTTCCACATATTCAAGAAAATTTATGATAATTGTCTTTCTGTGACTCCTTTATTTTGCTTACCCTGATGATCTTTAGGTCCATATATTTCCCTGCAAATGACACCATTTTACTTTATATTTAAACAATTATGGCTATGTTCTGTATCTTGTCATTTGCTTTTTAAACACCCAGCTATTATTTATTTCAAAAATTTCCTTTTCCTTTTATTGAAAACAGATCCCCCCCTCATATAATATATCTTGCTACATTTCCTCTCCCCCTACTCCTCCCATTTCCTTCCCACCTCCCCTTCTGTAGATCCACTTCCTTTCTGTCTCTCACTAGGAAACAAACAGGCTCCTAAGAGATAATTAAAATAAAATAAATAGTAAAATTAAAGAACTAACACATTGGGATTGAACAAAACAGAAGAAAAAGAGCCCAAGAAAAGGCACAAGAAACAGAGAGAGAGAGAGACTCACTCATCTGCACACTCAGAAATCCCATAAAAACACTAAACTAGAAGTCATAATATCTACACAAAGGACCTAGTGCAGACACATGTGGGCACAGCTGCCTTGTACATTGATCATGTTGATATTGAGGGCTTTTTGTGGATTTTTGTGTGTGTGTGTGTGTGTGTGTGTGTGTGTGTGTGTGTGTCCTCCATCCCTCTGGCTCTATACTCTTTCTGCCTCCTCCTCTTCAGGGTTCCCTGATCCTGATAAGAAGGATTTAATAGAGATATTCCATTTAGGGCTAAGTGTTCCAAGGTCTCTCATTTTCTGTATAATATCTGGATGTGGTCTCTGCATTTGTTCCCTTCTGCTGCAGGAGGAAGCTTCTCTGACGACAACTGAGCAAGGCGCTGATCTATGAGTATAGAATGCCATTGGGAGTCACTTTATTGATAGTTTTGTGGGTTTTTTTTTAAGAACTGTAGTATTTGGTTTTACCCTAGGTCCCTGGGCCATCTATTCTTAGTTTTTGGTCACTCAAGCAATGTTTGTGGGTTCAGTCTTGTATAGTAAGCTCTAAATATCGGTTGGTTACTCTTACTAGTTTTGTCCCAGGCAAGACACCATGGCCAATTCAAGGATTTGTGGCTGGCTTGGTGTTTGTTTCTCTTTTGGTAGTGTTTGGAGTACCTTCATGTACCAAGGATGCTGGAACATAGGGGTGAGGTCTCTAAAGAGATGCCAGCTTGACTTCTCTATGTTCGGTGAGTTGTGTGGTATTGTCTTCAGCACTGGGGCCTTGCCATTAGTTTGTGGAGAACAACCTATAGTCTTGGCAACAGCCTGGGTTGTTTAGGGATTCCTATGAGACCCCTTTGGCTAACAACTCAATTAGATGTAACCCAATTTAGGAACTGGAAGCTTCATTTGGTGACAAAAAATGTCCAACTGGGGCTCTGGCTTCTCCATTATTTGGTGATTTCAGTTGGATTGTTTTCTTATATGTATTTTAGAAAATTTTTAGTGTGTAGATTTTGTAAACTATACCTCAAATGGCCCTTAATTTTAGCTCTCACTCCCCATATTCTCTCCCTTGTTTCCCTTTTCCTTCACCCTCCTGGATTGATCCTTCTGTTCCTGCCCCCACCAATCCATGACTATCTATTCTATTTCCCTTTCCTATGAGATCTACCTGTCCTGCTTTGTTCTTTACTCTATACCTAACCTTTGTGGTTTTATGAATTGTAGCTTTATTATCATTGACTTAACAGCTAATATCCACATATTAGTGAATGCATACCATGTTTATCTTTCTGACTCTGGCATACTTATTAAAGATGCTTTTGTAGGTCCATCACTATTATTAAGACAGCAGCAGTGAACAAGGCTGATAGAGTGTCTCTGTGACAGGATGGAACAGGTTTTGAGTATATATCAAGAGTGGTACTGGATCATGAGGCAGATTGAGCCCCATCTTCCTGAGGCACTGATTTCCATAGTGTCTGTAATCCCACCACCAATGGATGAGTGCTCCCCTTACTCCACATCCTCACCAGCATGAACAGTCACTTTTTTTTTAATTGATCTTAGACATTGTGGCTGGTATAAGATGAATCTCAAAGTAGTTTTGATTTCCATTTCCTTGATGGCTAAGGACATTGAACATTTCAAGTGTTTCTTAGCCATTCGAGTTTCTTCTGTTGAGAATTCTGTATAGATCCGTATCCTCATTTTATTGGTTTACTTGTTTTCTTGATATTTAGTTTCTTGAGTTGTTTATACATGTCGAATATTAGCCCTCTATCAGATGTGTAGTTGGCAAAAATTGTTTCCTATTCTGCAGGCTGCCACTTTGTTTGAATGACAGTGTCCTTTGCCATGCAGAAACTTTTCAGTTTCATGAGGTCCCAATTAATAATTGTTGATTTTTTTAGATTTATTTATTTATTATGTATACAAGGTTCTCCCTCCATGTATGCCCACACATCAGAGGAGGGCGCCAGATCTCATTACAGATGGTTGTGAGCCACCATGTGGTTGCTGGGAATTGAACTCAGGACCTCTGGAAGAGCAGCCAGTGCTCTTAACCACTGAGCCATCTCTCTAGCTCCACTAATTGTTGATCTTACGTGTCTGTGCTAATGGTGTTCTGTTCAGAAAGTCTTCCTGTGCCACTGACTTCAAGGATATCCCCCACTTTTTCTTCTGTCAGGATTGGTGTACCTGGCCTTATGTTGAGGTCTTTGATTCAGCTGGAGTTGAGTTTCGTGCAGGGTGATAAGTGTGGATCTGTTTGGCTTCTTCTACATACAGCCATCCAGTTTGATCACCATCATTTGCTGAAGATGCTGTCTTTTTTTTCACAGTGTTTATTTCTGGCTTCTTTATCAAAACTCAGGTGTCTGAAGGTGTGTGGATTTATGGTTGGGTCTTCAATTAAATTCCATTGGTCAACATGTCCATCTTTGTACCAATACTACACTATTTTTAATGCTACAGCCCTGTAGTACCACTTGAAATCGGGGGGTACCTCCAGCAGCTCTTTATTGTTCAGGACTGTTTTAGCTAGCCTGGGTTTAAATTGCTCATCTGATCTTGATTTAACTTTGGTAAGTGGTATGCACTGAGAAAATTATAGATTTCTTTTAGATTTTCCAATATGATGGAGTTCGGGTTTTTAGAATATGTTATGATTCTCTAGATTGCCTCGGTGTCTGTTGTTATATCCTCCTTTTCACTTCTAATTCTGTTAATTTGGATAATCTCTCTCTGCCTTTTAATTAATTTGGATAACAGTTGTAAATCTTACTGATTTTTCTCAAAAAACCAACTCTTTGGTTCATTCTTTGTATTGTTTTTTTGTTTTGTTTTGTTTATTTCTGTTTTATTGATTTTAGCCCTAAGTATATTTTCTGCCATCTACTCCTTTTGGGTTCAATTTCTTCTTGTTGTTCTAGAGTTTTAAGATGTGCTGTTAAGTATGAGATTTCTCCACTTATTCTTACATAGGCTCTTAGTGCTGTGAACTTGCCTCTTAAGAATAACCTCCACGGTGCACCGTAAGTTTAGGTGTGATGTATTTTCATAATTATTCAATTCTAGAAAGTTTTTTATTTCTTTCTTAATTTCTGTTTTGACCCATTTTTCATTCAGTAGTGAGTTGCTCAGTTTCTATGAGTTAGTAAGCTTTCTGTTCTGTTGTTTCTGTTGCTGTTGACATCAGGTTTGTTTTTTGTTTGTTGTTTTTTCTTTTTCCTTTCTTTTGGAGCCTGTCCTGGAACTAGCTCTTGTAGACCAGTCTGGCCTCGAACTCACAGAGATCCGCCTATTTCTGCCTCCCAAATGCTAGGATTAAAGGCATGCACCACCGCCTGACTTGACATCATATTTTAACCCAAAGTGGTTAGACAGGATACAGGGTGTTAGTTCAATTTTTTCGTACCTATTGAGACTTGCTTTGTATCCAAGTGTGTGATCAATTTTGGAGAAAATTCCCTGTGGGGCAGAGAAGAAGGTACAGTCTTTTGTGTTTGGGGAGATGTTCTGTAAATATCTGTTAGGTCTATTTGGTTTATGATGTCAGTTAGCTCCAGCACTTGTTTGTTTAGTTCTTGACTGGATAACCTCTCTATTGGTCAGAGTGGGGTATTAAAGTCTCCCACTATCAGTGTGTGAGGTTCAGTATGTAATTTATGCTATAATAGTGATTCTTTAACAAGTTTGGGTGCCTTGTGTTTGATGCATGGACATTAAGAATTGTGATGGAATTTTCCTTTGATGACTTTTTGCATCTCTCAGTATCTTTATAGTGAACACCGGGCATCACATAGGAGACCCCCAATGACCTAGGCCTTGAGCAGTTCCCAGGCTCGCCCTTATAGAAAACGTGTATTTTATTTCCTCTTCATCTAACCACAACAGGCATGCACCGACAGATTTTCATCAAGGTTGGCTGCCATCTCACTAATGGTCCAAGGTCGTTTCCACAAGGACAAGGTACAGGTGGAGAGTTCTTCCCAACAGCAGCATCTGTTTCCTCTCCCAAGGCTCAGAACCAAGGAATGAGCTCTCTGATTTCCCATCCTGTACCCAACGCTTTCCCATACAGAGGTTCCTGAATATAAAACTGTAGGTAGTTATGAGCTCCCGTTGTGTCTTAATCTCCTACATATCTCATGTTCTAAGATCAACTCAACCTTTAAGAATATATCAGAAGTTTTAGCTGGGGGCTAGAGACGTGGCTTAGCAATTAAGAGCACTTGCTGCTCTTCCAAAGGACCCAGGTTTGATTTCAGCACTAATATGGGCTCATACACATCCACAGCTCCAGTCTGGGGGGGGTATCAATGCCTTCTTCTGGCCTCCATAGGCACCGCATGTACATATGTGAGCAAAATACATAGACAAAAAAAAAAGAGAAAATTTTCTTTCTTTCTTTTTTAAAGTTTTAGGTGAATTCTTGTTTATATGGTGGTTTCTTTTAAATCCCATATTCTATCACTGGTGAGTGAGAGCTAGCTCCCTGTTCTTGTTGGAAGTAACTCTATTTTTCTGGATTTTGGTCTAGTTGATTGACATAAATCCTCGGTTCTCTGAGAGGTTCACGAACATCTGATTATTATCTGGTTTGTGATATGAGAGAAACATTTCTTCCAGGTTTCTTCAGCCCAGGAGTAACTGTGTCCTGACTTAACGATTTCTGAATAATGTAGATGTTACTACCTCATAAATATTAAGTAATTTCCTGTGATTTTTTTCCATTTGCTTTAGAGCTTTTTATTCTAATGCTTAGATGCGTACAGAACAGATTTGGAGTCTGGAGCTCATGTCCTAGTAAGCAGGTATTTATCAATTACAGTATCCCAGGTTATTTATTTTTCAGTTGCTACCATTGTTATTCAGACAAGTTATTAATGCTGCCTTTATGCAGGACTTTATGTATTCTACAAATGTGAACTCGCTCAGTAGACCAGGCTGGCCTTGAACTCACAGGTCCATCTGCCTCTGCCTTCTGAGCGCTGGGATTAAAGGTGTGCACCACCACCACAGGCCCAAACACCTCTTCTATCATCTTTCTCTAGACTCCATGTTGTTATTTCTCCCCATACTCCTAATTCTGACACTTGGAGGGTGGCACAAATACCTCCCACAAAGGCGAACTCTGATCTCTCCGGCCATCCGATCTCCCTCAGGTTACAGAACGTCTCTGACTTTGATATCCCCATTTGCAAACTGAAAATAACAGTGTGAGAAATTAAGTGGAAATATGTTATCTTAGAAAAGTGCTTGGCTATCATTGTTGTTTTGTATCGTTAATAGCTGATTATTATATTTATAGCCAGTTGTACAAAGACTCGTGTATCAGTTTCCCAGCCAAACATAAACCTCCGTTATAATGTTACTTCTAAAGGAAAACCAATTTAAACTTAAAGATCATTTACACTCAAAATACCTTTTCCATGAATAAAGACGGATATAATTTTGAGGTCCTCCCATGCACTCCAAAATGCTTTTTCTTTCTTATTTTAATTTTCATGTGCACATATCTATGTAGAGCACATACGCATGCGTGCCTATGCGTGTTACTATATTTATGAGCATCACGATTGGTGACTGCGTCAGCACATCTGGCCTTCCCATCTGCAGCAGGGCCAGTGCCAGGCGTCATGCTTAGCTCATTTCTTCCCTGGAGAGACTCCTTTACCCACTCAAACATTTTACTAACTCGAAAAGAACCAAGCAAACGATCTGATGGTTCTGGTAATTAAAAAACGTCCTGCCAGCGTACATTTTCAGCAACTACCCAAGTTGTTCCAGAGCAAAAAATTGCTTCTACGAGGGCTTAATCATTTTATTTCGCAACTATCAATATTTTGGGGACGCCGACGAGAATGCAACACTTTGTTAAAATAATCATCAGGGTAAACAAGACAAAGATGGCTTTTAATGTCCACAGGACACTTGTTCCACAGAAGGCATGTCTACTTGTCCAGCAGCACTGAGATAACCACATATCAGATGCTACTCTCATATTTTTGAAAAGCAAAGTCACGTTTTAGATAATAATTACTGTATATTATTGCTATCCAAAGCATGGACTGTACAAATGCAATATTCATTTTAGGCTTCACAGCAAACACTAAATTGCTTTAAATCATTGAAATGAGACTAGTGATTTTTCTGTAACAGAGATTAATGACTTCTAGTTACACGCACGCACACACACACACACACACACACAGAGAGAGAGAGAGAGAGAGAGAGAGAGAGAGAGAGAAGAGAAGAGAGAGAGACTTAGGTGGAGAGAAGTGTGTGTGTGTGTGTGTGTGTGTGAGAGAGAGAGAGAGAGAGAGAGAGAGAGAGAGAGAGGGAGGGAGAGAGGGAAGGACGAAGGGAGGGAGGGAGGGAGACAATACCTATTAATTCAGCTAAAATACACCATCACCTTTTAAGATTCCAAATAGATGCCCTGAATAAAGGCACCCATGGCTCCTTTCAACCTCTGTGAATCTCAATGTCATTGGAGATGGAAGAGTTAGTTTTCAATTTCAATCCCAAAACATTTGGAGTGGCTCTTAGTCCTTTGAAGAAGCAGAACAATAAGACCTAGTTTCTAATCTTTCCTGAAAGAGATGATTGCTACATCTGGCCCAGTCTCCACCTCAGCTGTGCGAAGGGCAGCGGTGAGGGAGAGAGAAGACACCAGAAGTCATAGAGACAGAGCCAACATGCCAGAAAAGAGTATTTCTTTCTCTTTATACAAAAGTGGCTGAAAATTCCTGAATATAGAAAGATACCACATTTTTTGTACCTCATAAGTGTGCTTTATTGCTTAAGTGTAGAGGAATTATAACATAATAAAAGTAATATTATCAAAAGTTTTTCTGTCTTATGTCTTTATAAATCATTTCATGGGACTACAAAGCCTGCAGGGACCGGAGGTACTATGGTATTTTGTTCACTCACTAAAAATCTGAATTCAAACTTTCCAATGTTTTGAAGACATACTTTTTAAAAATCCAGCAGGAAAGGAGTCCCCTCCTGACCCTGCCACTCCCACTGCCCTTTTCCTCACAAGGAAAAGCTCCCATTGACAAGCTACGTAGCATCTTAGTGAAGTATCTTCACATTGAGTCAGGTAAGAGGGCCTTGCATGAATGACCATGTACGGGAAAAAAACTCTTCCTAACTTGAGCCCCCACCCACCCATGCATACCCTTGTGCGGCTTCCTCAGGCAGGTCCAGAGTGTATCCAGTTTGCAAGATGCATTAACAAGAAGGCTCCAACTACATCCTGGAAAGGACCTCTTGAAAGGTCCTGGACTACTACCCTGCTTCCCCAGCAGAAGCGTGAAAGAAGCCACTGCGCATCAGGGTCATGGTCCCTTCCAGGCCCTACCCCGAGCACACTCTGCTTCTACCTGACTCCTGGACTCCAGGCAGCTACATAACTTAGGAATGTAGACTTTGAATTCAGAGAACCTTTTTATTTCCCAACTCTACTACTTATTAGAATTTGACCTTAAACAAATCATTTCCACATTCTCTTCATTTCTAAAAGGAATTCCGTTACGTTTTAAAAACCAGCTAACCACAGTACCCTTTCAAGTGACAAGTACAGGGACTAAATGTGGCGAAAGTCACATGATTTTTGTGCTCCTCATTTGAGGAACTGTGAAATCTTAAATGCTGGTCTGACCAACATGTGAGAATGAGGTGGAGTACGGAAGACAGAACTAAAGAGAAATCTGGAAAAGATAAACAGGTAATGCTTAAATTTTCACCTTTAAGTCTTCCACCTAAGAAGGCCACATGGGTTACATCAAACCCAGTGAGGCGATCAGGGATCTCGGTAAGAATGATTTACTTAAAACTACAACTCGATGACCCTGAAATATCAGTGGAGAATATGAGAAGGAGACACCAGCATGAGTGGATCATGTAGATACGGGGAGTCACAACAGTTTCTCAGCAGTGTCCAAGGAAAACGGATATTAATGCACAGGCCTGATGGTGGGCAGAGGTACAGGCTCTCCATTAGAAAAATAGCTTAATATGTCTGTTCTCGCTGAGGCTAAGATGACAACCATCTCCTTTAATGTCCTGCATCTACTCCAATTCTCTGATAAGCAGGACACTTTACCATTACTAATGAGATCTGCAAAAACAAAAGGCAGACCTAAACTAATGGACCCTTACGGGGACACTGGAAGACCCAGAGACAGAAAGCCACCATTTCTTCTGGTTTCTCTAGGGACTCTTGTTTAACTTCAACATTAGCTACTGAGAAAATACTTGGCATACTCACCAAGTGCCAGGGATTAGTCTCATGTTTCAATTCTATACTTCCGGGTCACACTATCAATATAGAAGGACATGTTTACAAAATTGAAAAAAAAATCACAAAATTACATAAGTCCTTTTCAAACAACGAAGCTGACAGAATACTGCTATAATTGAAAATAAAGGTTGCAAAAACTACATAATGTACATCATGAACTCAGGCAGCTACAGGACCAGGAAAGAAACCAATATGAAAAGCAGATCAGCTCCAGTGGCATCAGGGAATGGTGAAGACTGGTTGCCCTGGCAGCCACTATAGAAACTCTCGTCATTTACTGCCACAGGGGAATGCAGACCCAAAGTTATTCAATTATCTGATGTTTTTCAAGAGAAGCTAGAATTCATGCCATCTTTGTGAAATATCGTGACATTTAAATATTAGCGATGATATTTCATTTTTAAAATTTTGAATGAAAGTAACATAAACAGACCCATTATAAACAATGAGACTGAAGCTAGAATTAAGTTTTCCCACAAACAAAAGCCCAGGAACAGGATCCACTGCTTAATTCTATCAAATTCTGAAGGAAGACCTAATACCAACACTTCCCAAACTGTTTCACAAATTATAAAAGGAAGGAACACTATTGAAAACATTATGAAGCTGATATTAATTATCCCGATAACCAAAGCAGGGTAAAGACACAACAACAACAAAGAAATGAAAACTACAGACCAGTTTCCCTGCTGAATGCAGATGTAAAATCCTCAACAAAACTGTTGCAAACTGAATTCAAGAGCATATTAAGAAGATCACACGTCCTGGCCAGGGAGGCTTCATCACAGGGAGATAAGTCAACATTTGCAAACTGATGAAATAATATAAATAACTTTAAGAACAGAAATCAGATAGATATAGAAAATGCATTTGACAAAGTTCAGTATGCCTGCAATGGGGATGTTCTATTGGGAACTCACCAAGGCCAGCTGGCCTGGGTCTGAAAAAGCATGGGATAAAACAGGACTTGCTGAACATCGCGGACAATGAGGACTACTGAGAACTCAAGAACAATGACAATGGGTTTTTGATCCTACTGCACGTACTGGCTTTGGGGGAGCCTAGGCAGTTTGGATGCTCACCTTACTAGACCTGGATAGAGGTGGGCGGTCCTTGGGCTTCCCACAGGTCAGGGAACCCTGATTGCTCTTCGAGCAGATGAGGGAGGGGGACTTGATCAGGGGAGGGGGAGGGAAATGGGAGGCGATGGCGGGGAGGAGGCAGAAATCCTTAATAAATAAATAAATAAATAAAAAGGAGCTGAGGGCAGGCCTGCTTTTCATCCCACCCGGCTCCCGCACAGCTAGCTTTATACCTGA
The DNA here is from genome assembly GCF_018167655.1 of Microtus oregoni. Classification (NCBI taxonomy): domain Eukaryota; kingdom Metazoa; phylum Chordata; class Mammalia; order Rodentia; family Cricetidae; genus Microtus; species Microtus oregoni. The sequence continues at coordinate 23,158,991 of NW_024543090.1, forward strand.
AATAATTACACAGAAACTGTATTCTTTTAAACACTGCCTGGCCCATTAGCTCTAGTCTCTTACTGGCTAACTCTCATATCTTGCTTTAACCCATATCTAATAATCTGTGTAGCACCACACCGGGAAGATTCTAGTGTATGTCCATCTTGGGCTGAAGCTTCATCGCGTCTGACCCAGAGAGGAGAGGCATGGTGATTGCCTCACTTCCTCCTAGCATTCTGTTCTGTCTACTGCACCCACCTAAGGGCTGGCCTATCAAATGGGCCAAGGCAGTTTCTTTATTAACCAATGAAAGTAACTCCTCCATCAGTATGCCTTCATGATAGAGTCTTAGACAAATTAGGAACAGATGGTATGATGGTCTGAATGAAAATGGCCCCAGTAGGCTCATATGTTTGAATAGTTGGTCCCAAGTTATCGGAACCATTTGGGAAGGATTAGGAGTGACCTTGTAAGAGTAGGTGCGGCCTTGTCTGAGGAGGTATGTCACTGAGGGTGGCCTTTGAGGTTTCAAAAGCCCACATCAAGCCCAGTAAGTCTCTCTCTGTGCCTTTGGATCAGGATGTGAATCCCTGTTCTAGTATCATGCCTATCTGCTTCTCAGTATAATAATAGCAGATTAACCGTGCAAAACTGTAAACAACTCCCCAACTAAATGCTTTCTTTTATAAAAGTTGTTTTGGCCAGGGTGCTCTTCATAGGAACATAACAGTAACTAACACAGATGGATCAATCATACTTCAAAACAATAAAGGTTTCATATACGTATATATGTGTGTGTATACATATACATACATACACACACACACACACATACACACACCAACTGTATATAGCCAACATGTTACTAAGTAGAGAAAACAGAACATTTCCTCTAAAAGAAGAATGGCGGAAAGGCTGCCCATTCTCTCCACCTTTATTCTACAGTGCTCAACAGAGCAGTAATACATAAGAAAAATATCAAAGGGATAAAAGCGAAAAGCAAGTCAATATCCCTGTTTGCAGATGACATGATTCTATACTTACTCTATCTTATTCTACCAGAAAACTCCTAGATTTAATAAACATTGTCAGTAAAGTTAAAAGATACAAAATCAACACATATACCATAGCTTTTACATATACTGATAACAAAATTGTTGAGAAAGAAAAGTATTCCACAGCAAATGAAATGATTGTCAGAGTGATAACTTAGAGACTGGGAGAAATCCTTTGCCAGCTCTGCTTCAGAAATAAGGCTAATATCTAGAAAATATAATTATAAAAACTAAAGAAGAAACTAAAACTGTTAGGCAACAAATGGGTTAATGAAATCAGCAGACAGCTCTCAAAAGAAGAAACCCAAATAGCAAATATTTCTAAAAATAATAATAATAATAATGAACACTCTTGTCCATCAGGGAAACGCAAATTAAAACATTTCAGATTCTGTCGCATCCCACTCAGAACTACTGTCATCAAGAACAAAGGCAGAGCCAAGTGCTGTTGAGAAGGTGGGGAAAGGGAATCCTTTATTCACGGCCAGTTAAGGCTACTACAGCTCGATGAAAATGGGTGTGTGAGCTTCTTGAGAAGTAAGCGCAGGGCTTCCAGATGATGGAGCTGGGGAGTACCTCATTAAGTGAGGTAACCCAGACTCAGAAGGTAGAAAGTGTAAGTTCTCTCTTATACAGGGTCCAGCTTATAAAGTACACACACACACACACACACACACACACACACACACACACGGATATGTGGGAATTGAGTGGATACAGATTTGAAACTAGCAAGGAGAACAGAAGAGGAGTGAAGGGAGGAGCTGAGGAAGGGATTGCACACCATGGACGTGGATGGGAGTGCAAAGGGCTTAGGGGGTGGGGAGATGAGGAAGGATCAGCAGCAAACAGACACTGTCTGAAAGGGTCATGATGAATCCTTATACTGCGTATGCTTCAAAAGAAAAATTTTAACCAGGTAGTGGTGGCACACGCCTTTAATCTCAGCTCTAGGGAGGCAGAGGCTGGTGGATCTCTGTGAGTTCAAGGCCAGCCTGATTTATATGAGCAAGTTCCAGGACAGCCACGGTTACACAAATAACTCTGTCTCAAGAAACATGAAAAAAAAAAATTAAAAAGATGACAATACTGAAAAAAAAATCTATTTTCTAACTAAAAAGATAAAACAGAATAAACTAGTGTTAATTGGCCAAACAAAAAGTTGTCTGTAGCTTAAATTTAGTGTGAAACTTCCCAGTTTGAACTCTGATATACAATCTGAAAATGCTTATTATGTTCAAAAACAGAAAATCTGCAATGCAAGTCAAATTCTACAAATGTGATAGTCTTCTCACCAACAGAGATATATCAAAACTACCCAGCTGTGTTACGTGTAATTTATAACCCAGTAATAAATTTTGTTACCAACATCCAGGAACAGTACTCATCTTCAGGACTCAGGAATTTGTGTCACAATAAATTTTGTTCTTTTAGATCTAGGGCTGACATAAAATCAACATAAGAAACTCTACTTCTTAATATGCTTACACTGCCATTGTGTTCGGATCTTTAATAACATTCTGGTTCAATCATATGGAGAAGAAAGATATACAATATACATGAAGTAATAAAAGCTAAGACGGAATTGAGATAGACTGCACATATCCCAACCTTTTCCTGTCCCAGATGGAACCAAAGGAAGTAATTCATATTCAAATTTTAATGAAAACAAAGACGAATGTCAAGCAGATCACAGAACCTCAGAACTTCTCAACGGGAGAAAGGCAGGTGACATCAGATAAGAGAGAAAAATGAGAGAAAACCTGAGCTCTAAGCACGACAGGAAGTGCAGTTTCTCTGAGCCCCAAATGCAGCTGAACGAGGTGCAGCTGAGGGATGCTCACTGAACATCAGTGGGATCGCAAATGAAGCCAGCCGCAGTGAGGCAGGGTCTTCTCTCCTGTTGAGCGCAGGGGTACAGGGGGTCCCTCAGGTTTGCGCTTCAGAGACTAGCCCTGCCCCATTCATCCTGTTTGATCCCCAGCCCCCCTCACGGTGACAGTGGCTGGGGGTGCATGCTCACTAGAAATGATAGGATGGAGAAGAGGCGACAGCAAGGGCAGAGGAAAGGGTGCTTGCTGTAGGGTACAGTTTTTCAGTCAGCACCTGTACCTATGGCGGCTGCAAGACTCCTTTTTAAAAACTGTCAAGGACCCACCAAGATGGCAGACGGGTATGAGGTTGCCAGAACAACATAATTCTCACCATCTGGGTAAAGGTTAAAGAAGGAACCGGCTGCTTGCAACTGATCAGGTTCGGAACACAGGGAGAAAGGCAAACACTCGCCTTGGTGCTTCCCTCCCCAGCGATGCTACTGATCTCCTTTTGTGTACATTCTTCCTCCTCTGAGCCAAGGAAGCAGAATTCTTGGCTCATTGAAGCAGCCTTATGTAACCATGACAAACTTTTACTAAGGTTTGATTGCACCAACTCAGGGAAGGAGGCTGAACGTATTTTTCCTAGCTCTTTCCTGGGGAAGACTATCTGTCCCACACTGAGCATTCTACAGCTGCCTCTTCTTGTTTGTCTAGGATCGTGGGGGGGGGGGGGCATGACCTGTCCCCCTTCCATGTTAGCACGTGTATTGCTGTCATGCTTGTTCAAATCTTATTTAGGTACTCATGTTGGTGAGAGTTCCTGGGTGTAGCTCCCTGTCACTTCTAGGAGATACAATCTCACCACAGACACTCTGTTCCTCTGGGCCTTACAATCTTTGTGCAAGGAAATGTTTTTAAAATTTCCCCCTTGAGCCTGTGGCTGTGTGTGACAGAGCCATCCAACTACAGAACTCTCTGAGAAAGAGTCCAGAGGGAAGGGAGAAAGGAAGGAGTGAGGAGTTTATTATTTTGTTTTTTAAAGACGTCTTGGTGATTTGGTATTAGTACTGTCCATGCATTTGAGGAATCTCACTTCCTGGCACACATGGGCCAGTGATCACTGGTTTGAGACAGAATTAGATCAATTCCAGAAGCTCAGGGAGTACTTATGCAGTGGTCTTCCCCACTTCACAAAAATCCCTTTCCCGTCTCCCTCTCTTCTTCCACAGCCTTGGCAGATGTAACTAACTCCTTCTTGTTATTGTCTCTCCCTTGTCATTTACCCCTGCTGTATTCAAGCAAACCTGCTCTTTTTAGGTCCTTGGGGTTGTCCCATCAGAATGTATGCTAACTGGTGGTCTTGTAAACGTGAGTTTTTCTGTTTAGTCCGGGCACCTCAAGTAATGTTAATATTGAAAAAAAAATGTATAGCAAAAAATCAGCCAAGGGCCTACAAGATGAGTCTGTGAGGAAATTTGCTTGTCACCTGATGATCTGAATTCAATCCCAGAACTCACATGGTAGGAGAACACTGAGTCCCACAAGTTGTACTCAGAACTACACACACACACACACACACACACACACACACACCTTTAAAAATTCCATTATAATTTTTTTGAAATTAGAATCTAATTACATCAATTTTCCCTTCCGTTTCTTCCCTCCAGCTCCTTTTATGTATACTTTTTTTTGCTTTCTCTCAAGCTTCTATTTCTTTGAATATATATTTTTATTATATATTTATTATATTATATAGAACATGTTTATTATATAGTATGATGAACATGTATTAGAGAAGATGTAAATTATATAGGACATAAATTCTAAACTGCTGGTGATGGACAGCTGTGCTTCTTAGCGACCCTGTGAGCAGATCTACCCTTCTAGAGGACTCATCACTAATGCACGCCCAGGACTATGAGATTGCGTCCACAATGTAAACACGAATCCCACCTGGCAATGTGAAAATACTCAGTACCCCAAAAAGAGAGAAAGATAAAAGGAAGTAGGAAAACCACATAAAGATTTTCCTTCTCAGTATGCAGTGGTGGTGCACGCCTTTAATCGCAGCACTCGGAGAGGCAGAGGCAGGCGGAAATATATGAATGAGTTCAAGGCCAGCCAAGGCTCTTACAGAGAAAAAAAAATCTCTAGGCAAATACAGAAAGATGATCTTAGACGTGCTATTTATAATAGAGAATGAAATTCGGGATTCATTAATAACACTTTAACACTGCCATTAGAAACACCCAGCAACCAAGAACAGCAATCCATCCAAAAGCCACGGTATTTTGCTTTTGGCGTATACTCTTTTCTGTAAAGTTTCTTGAATTCATGAAAATGGTATTTTTCTTCCTTCTCAGTGATAATAGCATTTGGGTCAAATCAGCAGCTTAAGAAATAGTGTTTCATGGCTCTCTCTCATTCTGTCACACAAGGAACAGGAAATGGATCTTACATGGCGAATTTTCACAGAGTAATTGATTTATGCCCTAGTACTTTGTGCTCCAAACACAAGGCTGTGCATTAGTGGGTTTGTTACATCCATTCTAGGTACTGGGATGCTCTGATTTTTAAGTTCCCTTACTTGGTTTCAGGTCCTTTAGAGTTGAGTATAATATTTCACTGCAACTTCTGAAATGTTGAAATTCTTTGGCATTAGAAGGAAGAAGAAAGGTCTGGCAAATGACACTTTTGATTTGACCTTCAGATGAAATAAAATCCCTTATTATTTTTCTTTTGTTTTGAGACAGGGTACATTTATGTAGCCCTGGCTATCCTAGAACTAGCTTTGTAGACAAGGCTGACCTCAAACTCACAGAAATCAGTATGCCTCTGCCTTCCAAGTGTTAGGATAAAAGGTATGCACCACCACCTCCTGGCCACAATAAATATTTTAAGTCAAATCCCATTTAAAAAAACTAAATTTGATAAATAGAGTTTAGAATACTGTAAATGTATATGCTGAGACATACCACAGTTGACAGACTATGGTGTGTTTAAATGACTACCATTTTGTTCCTAGTAAAATCTGGGCTTCAGGGGCATCCATTCTTTTCCTTGTCAGAAGCCTTTTCAAAAGTATCACATCATCCTACCGACCAAGAACTACCTCAGCTCCAACCTGAGTATCACATTGTCCTACCGACCAAGAACAACCTCAACTCCAACCTGAGTATCACATTGCCCTACCGACCAACAACCACCTCAGCTCCAACCTGAGTATCACATCGTCCTACCGACCAACAACCACCTCAGCTCCAACCTGAGTATCACATCGTCCTATCAACCAACAACCACCTCAGCTCCAACCTGAGTTTCACATTTCCACCACTGCAAACAATGACCCCAAGCTCTGACTCTCAACCAGAATCCTCGTTATACCTGGCTAGACCTGGTCCCTAATCTCTTTACCAACCAATCAATATACCCCATTCTTTTTGCCTTCCTCAAACTCTCAGGTGACCAGTCTTCCAAACTTCATATTAGTCTTCTTCATAAGTCCTTCCTAAGTAATAAAATACATGAGACAGTCTAGCTACAAGTTAGCTAATAATGGGATTGGAAAGATGGCTCAGCAGCTAAGAGCACTGGCTGCTGTTAAACAGAACCCAGGTTCAGTTCCCAGCACCCACGTGGCAGCTCACAGCCATCTAGAAGTCTGTTTCCAGGGGCTCTGATACCCTCTTATGGCCTCTGGAGTCTCCTGCACACACACAGTGCATACTCTTAAAGCCCACAAATATACATAAAAATACATAAATAAAAAATTTAAAATGAGTTAATAACAAAGCTAATACGTCTTTTCATACAAATCACTGTGCACTACTGCATTCATGTAATATGCTTTGAGCATTAATTTGTCTTAATAATATAAACTTAGCATCAGATATCAGGGTAAATGCTAAAAGATCAGAGAAGTAAAGGAGCCGGCCATTAGAGAGACCTTTTACCTCTACTGAATCCTCAGACCAAAGTGGTTAAGATCCTGTCTCCATGAATCCTTAGACTGAATGCCTTGAGCTCCTGTCTCCTTTCTACCCAGCCATATTCCTTCCTGTCTCTACTTCCCTAGTGCTGGGATCAAAGGAGTGTGACTCCCAAGTACTGGTATTAAAGGTGTGAGCCACCACCACCTGCTTCTGTTTCTATTTTGGACGGGTTCAACTTCATATAACCCAAGGTGGCTTTAAACTCACAGAGATCTGTCTGCCTCTATATCCCGACTGCTGGGATTAAAGGTGTATGCCACCACTGCCTGACCTATATGGCTAACCAGTGTGGCTAGCTCTGTGCCCTGATCTCCAGGCAAGCTTTATTTGTTAGATCACTAACAAAATATCACCACAATAATTTAAGTACCTGTTGGCCCTAATGAACACTCATCCTGTGATTGTTCATCTAGTAGCAAACACTGAGAGGGAACACACACACACACACACCAAATACAGTATAGAATAGAACATCCCTATTTAATAAAGCATTTTCATTATGAGGTTACAGGAGACACAACATTCAAGAGGGAGCCCTCAGTGTTCACTTCATAATCAGAAAAACAAGGTCATCACTTCTCAACCTTGCCACAACTACTGAATAATCTCAATATGATTATTGTTGGTAACCTTTCCCCTCCCGTAGTCTCATTAATAAAAGTGACTTACCTTTTGAACCCTCCATCAACAAGAGCCTGGCAGGAAACACGACTGCCTCTGGGCCTCTTCCACCATCGCCAACATCATCGGACAGGATTCAGTCAGAACTAACTTGAAGCTGATTTGTTTTGAAGATGATTTGTTTTGAAAGGTGCCTTGGCCAAGCAGAGGCTCCACATGAACAAGGTAGAGTGGTGGGGACTCTCCAAGCATCAGGTTTATTTTAGGAGAAAGGAGACAGCATCAACCAAGCAGCAGAGAGGGGCAGGAGAGTGGAGCTCTGAAGCTCTGGACAAAGTCAACAGTGCTGACTATACAGCATTTCCACACTCTAGAATCCCAGGTAAGCCCTACTTTGAAAGAGACAATAGTATAAAGACTAAGACAAACTTACTTTAATCTGAGTAGCCCTTAAGCATCAGAATTAATTACATTGGGAATATGTATGAGATGCTCTTACCTTTGCCTGAACTAAAAATGAACAATGAGGGCCGGGCGGTGGTGGCGCACGCCTTTAATCCCAGCACTCGGGAGGCAGAGGCAGGCGGATCTCTGTGAGTTCGAGACCAGCCTGGTCTGGTCTACAAGAGCTAGTTCCAGGACAGGCTCCAAAAAACCACAGAGAAACCCTGTCTCGAAAAACCAAAAAAATAAAAAATAAAATAAAATAAAAATGAACAATGAGGGCTGGCTAATCAGGCAAAGGTGCTTGCCAAGCAAGCCTGGAAATCCAAATTTAATCTCTAGAACCCACGCAAAGGTGAAAGGAGAGAACCGGCTTTACAAAGTGACTGCAACACACACGCCATACCACACATGCTTCTACACATATATCATACGCTCTCTCTCTCTCTCTCTCTCTCTCTCTCTCTCTCTCTCTCTCTCAAATAAACATGATTAAAGAAAGACAGAGAGAAAGAAGAAGAAAGAAAGGAAGGACGGAAGGGAAGAAGGAAGGAAGGAGGAAATAAAGAAGAGAGAAATTAAAATAAGCAAAGAGGTCCTTCCCTATGTGCCATGTTAAAAGGTTAATTCAATAAGAAACACTGGACTAGGGAACAGCTTATGCTATGTATGTGTGAGGCCCTGGCTTCTATCTGGATGTGAGATGCCCTTCTGTATGCTGTGAATATGTTTTATTATCATTAGTTAATAAAGAAGCTGCTTTGGCCTGTGGAAGGGCAGAATATAGTTAGGCGGGAAGGCCAAACTGAATACAGGGAAAGAAGGTGGGGTTTGAGAAGACACCAGCATCCACCAGAGAAGAATGCCAAAGCATTACCAGTAATCCATAGGGCACAAGGTGATGTACAGATTATTAGAAATGAGTAGACTTATATGTAGAGTTAGCCAGTAAGAAGCCTGCACTAATAGGTCAAACAATTTGTAATTAATATTAAACCTCGGAGTAGTTATTTAAGAACTGGTGAGTGGGAGAGAAAAGTCTCTTGTTATATTTGGTGAACCAACATGGAACGCTCAAGTTTCCACATAAGATTTGAGAAAGAATAGAAGAGGGGGGGACTTGAGTATAGCATGACAGATTCCTGCTACAGTACACAGAGGCATCTCCATGGCCGCACAATGTGCTTATCTAGCTTTTACTAACACAGAAAAAAGAGGTTTGTGGACAGAATCCTGCAAGCTGCTTGATTGTAGCATGGGCCCACTGCTTCCCACAGTCTCCATGTTTAAAGTCTCCTCTTCCCAGAGTTGGGGCAGTGAGCATGGCTCCTAGGGCTGTTGGTGAACGTACTGTACCTCCCCTATGCTGGAAAGACAAATGAGGTGGAGCCAACAGCCAAAGCTGCAGCCCTGGTCCTAGCACACTCACTTAGCATTTTAAAAACGTTCCTGGTCAGAAAATGATTACAGATATGCAATAAAGACAGATTCAGACAAAAAGAACACTCTGAACAGGTCACAGAATGTTTTTAAAAAACGTGTGTAGGCTTACGAAAGAAAGAAAACAGGTATAAACAGAAAGAGTTTTAAAAAATAAAAACAAAGTCTATATAAAGAGAGAGTAAACAATGGGGATGTTCTATTGGGAACCCACTAAGGCCAGCTAGCCTGGGTCTGAAAAAGCATGGGATAAAACAGGACTTGCTGAACATAGCGGACAATGAGGACTACTGAGAACTCAAGAACAATGACAATGGGTTTTTGATCCTACTGCACGTACTGGCTTTGGGGGAGCCTAGGCAGTTTGGATGCTCACCTTACTAGACCTGGATGGAGGTGGGTGGTCCTTGGACTTCCCACATGACAGGGAACCCTGATTGCTCTTTGAGCTGATGAGGGAGGGGGGCTTGATTGGGGGAGGGGGAGGGAAATGGGAGCGGTGGCGGGGAGGAGGCAGAAATCTTTAATAAATAAATAAATTAAAAAAGATATAGAGAGTCTGAATTATGTATACTATTGTGTTTCTTTGAATTTTTTGACTGTTAATAAGCTACCTACGGAGAGACATTTCATTGTGGGGGCCACTAAGCTAACCAACATGAAGGTATCTTGAGTTCAAAATTTTGGGCTAAGGTTATGTTACTTTGGAAAAGAGGTTCTGCTTTTGTTTCCACAGAAGATGAGAAGCTATGGATTTCTTCTAGGTTCTATTATGGTTTGATCAAAGAAGACCCCCTGGAGAGGTCTCCATGGAAGTGATGGCCTAGGTGATCCAACATCCAAAACAGCTTCCAGGCTACTGGCTGATATGGACCAACCACACAAAATATCTCAGTCAGGATTTGACTATAATTCTAAATTTTATCAGGATCCCCATAAAATTACCAGCACCCCAATCAGCAGTAAATAATATAAAAACGATGCCCAAATTCCAAAAATGTTATTTATAAATGTTTGTTTTCATTTAAAGGGTGTTGGTTATAAATGGTTAATAGCCATAGTCAATTGCTTTCTAAAGAAAAAAGGGGGATATGATATAAAAATGATTAAAAAGGTAGATTATTAGCTGAGCAGTGATTGCACACTCCTTTAATCCCAGTACTCAGGAAGCAGAGGCAGGTGGGTCTCTGTGAGTTTGGGACCAGCCTGGTTTACAAGAGCTAGTTCCAGGACAGGCTCCAAAGCTACAGAGAAACCCTGTCTCAAAAAATAAACAATAAATAAATAGTAGATTATTAGATTTAATTCAGAAAATGACTGTTAATCTCAAAATACTTTACATTGATATGGATTTTGGTTTACTGATATACAAATTTAAGGCTAATTTTGTTATACTATATATATTTCTACTCTTGTTTAAGGTATTATGTTTATGCAACTCATTTAAAAATGTATAGTTAAGAAATACAAATTAATAGTCATCTATAATAATCAAACTTATAGTCATGTTAGCTAGGTTTTTCTGGATATGCAGAGATATTTGTTTCAGATGGATAAGTAATCTTCAAACACTTCAAAGAACTACAGAATATGGCATTTAAAATGTTTTAAGAGTTTAAACTTTTCTCCATAGTGAGATACTTCTGCTCCTGGTAGCACCAATTACTTCAAGAGGATGATGGGCATCAAAGAGTTTTCTTTCAATATGGCAAGGCTAGCCATTTAGGCAAGAAACTGTTCTTGCCTAGACTGCTTGACAATATGCTATATAAACTGGATATGCAGGATCCACAGGAAAATGACTTCCGAACTTGTCAAAGGAAGATGGGAAAGTCCTTCAAGGTTCCTGCTTCATAAGAGTCTGCAAGACATTCTGCAAAACACAGAAGAAAATAACTGATGAATTTTGCCAAAATAGGTGGGATAGTCCTTCAGATTTCCTGCTTCACTGAGAAATCTGCCAGACACTCTAGGCCTATAGGCTGCAGATGGATGCTCCACAGTTACAAAAGAACTTTGGGTGTCTGCCCAGGCAGCCAGGTGTCTCTGTCATTTCTAGAACTTTGGAAATTGCTTACAATGCACTTCCTGTTTACTTAGGTAATATATTCTTCTGGGGTTTTGATGGAGTTGAAGACTAGATATTTATAGTTCTCCTTAGTTGTGATAGAAGATATATTTAATAGACAGATGAAACTTTAGACTCACAAAGATAGAACAGATGATAGAGTATTTTCTTTAATTTTGTCAAATACAAATAGACTAAATATTATAACTGTAACTCTTGCTTGATTTTGTTATTTGTAATTTTACTATGTTTAAGTTAAAACTTTCCTTTTTAATTAGACCGAAAGGGAGAAATGATGTGGGATGCCTTCTGTATGCCGTGAATATGTTTTATTACCACTGGTTAATAAAGAAACTACTTTAGCCTATGGCAGGGCAGAATATAGTTAGGCGGGAAAGCCAAACTGAATACAGAGAGAATGAAGGCATGCTTAGGGGAGACTCCAGCAGCCACCAGAGGAATGAGATGCCAGACCATTATTGGTAAGCTACAGGGAATGTGGCAATATACGGATTATTAGAAATGGGTTAGTTTATATGTAGAACTAGTCAGTAATAAGCCTGAGCTAACAGGCCAAATGGTTTGTAATTAATATTAAGTCTCAGAGTGGTTATTTGGGAACTGGTGACCAGGAAAGTGTCCAGCTACACAATCCATAGCACCCATTTCCTTAAAAGGGGGAGGAGGAGGAGGAGTAGGAGGAGGAGGAGGAGGAGGAGGAGGGAAGAGAAGAAGAGAAAATCTAGTAAAGAAGAAAAAAAAGAATTTTGCTCTAAACTTAAAACCCAATTTTTACACATTTTGAACATCTCCAAACCTGAAGTTGCCCGTTCTGATGCACTGTAAGTTGATCCTCCAACTAGAAGGGTCATCTGGAAAAGGCAGCGAGCAAACGGAACACTCTATCTTCCACTGGGCTAAAGCAACAGCTTTGTTCCATTTTTTAGAATCCACTGAGGACTGGCAGCACTGGCTCTGCTTGTGTCTTAACTCTGTCATTCATACCTCAAAGGCATTTTTAATTTAAAATACACAAAATGTGAAAGTAATCCTCTGAGATCCGCTGAAGTGCTCAGACAATATCATAACTCAGTTTCTGCTCCAGCGTCCCATTAACTCCAAACAAGGAAAGACAGCTTAAAGCCATTTCCGAGAGTAGCCAGAGATGCTCCAGGAGAGCCTTTCCCAGTGAAGCTGTGCACATCAGCGGTGCCATGAAATAGACCAAATGAGAGCCCAGAGCGGAAGCAAGGGCCCTTTTTTATCCAACGTTCACAGCCACCGTGCCTCCTCCAGCAGAAGTCACTGTGAAAGATTTGATCTGCAGAATTCCCATCTAACAACCAGGACCCTTCAAAGACTTTTTGAAGAAGCCAATGGCCCAGGAGCAAAGTAAGATATTTGGCAAACTTCGTAACAGGTATTCTTCAGAGAATACCAGGTCGGAAAAGACCAGCCAAGGTCCTCAGTGTCTGTTTCACAATGCTGGCCATGGCATTACTCACGCAGTGCCCTCGCTCACACACAGGACTCCCAAAGGGAAGGCCACACTCTACACAAGCACAGCCCTGAGCCATTCACATAGTGATGGCAGACACATAAATTAAACGAAATTCTAGCAGTTATGTTTGCCAGAGCCTAATTGCAAGATTTTTAAAAAATATTTTTCTTTTTCTTTTATTATTTATTTTTATTGAGCTCTACATTTTTCTACTTTAGTATCCAAAGCAGAATCAGATTTAATATGTAGGTGCTAACACTTATCGGGAGGGGTGAAGGATAGATGTTACGCTAAGGAATGAGCTGTAAGGGTAGGAGCTGTGCTTGCCCTGTGGTAACAGCGACCCTCTCTGGACCCCAAGGCTTCTGAAAAGATGCTATTCACGAGAACTATGCCCACCTGGCTTGCTTTGCATGTTCATCTTCTCACATAGATTGATTAGTTACAGGTAATACACAATGAACAGTACTCTATGAAGGAAAACGTTAGCGCTGGCGTCCACGGGTTCAAACACTTGAAGGTCTGTTGCGGCTTCTTCTGTCTTTCGTACAAATTTCCTCTCCTGCTTGCCTGCTGGTTGATTCTCTGACTTCATCTCCAGCAATGCATTCCTACCCTAACTCTACACCAGGTAGGAACTGCCTCTGGCTCAATCGCACCCAGTTAAAAGCTGTCCTCATCCCAAACACAGCCTTGATTTTTGCAGGCTCCTCGCTGCCGGCAAATGCTCTGAAGCCATGGGTGATGTCCTCTTCCAGATGTCATTTATATATTCCCTGATGAAACCACTTCAGGGACAAGTGAGTCTTCAGTGAAGTCACACATGGTGTCATCTTCTTCCCACAGCCTCCTCTGATGCAACACCTGGGTGAAGATCTCAACAGCAGCTCATGAACGCTGCTGTAATGCCTTGACATTTAGTTGTATCAAAGAGACGACATTGGAGGAGAAACGCTGCTTTGCTCCCGGGATGAAGCTCACTAGTAAAAGGAAGATTGTAGGAGTACGATCAATAAGCAAAATCTTAAAAGGTGTGTTACCCTCAGATCAGGAGTCCCCAGTTTTTTGGGCACAGCGATTGGGTGGGGGGAGGGGGCCTCTTGGAAAAGGCTCTCGATCATTTCAGCTTCTCATCTCTCTTACAGCAGGCATGCAGACTCATGCTTCCTGATGGGTCAAGGCCCAGATTCTTGATGAGCCAACGCATGAAGGACTTTATAGCTTGCGACACTACCCCTAAGCAAGACAGCTGTCCTGTCCAAAAGCCTTGAGACCTGACGTTGGCACAGCTTCCTCACAGACTCAGGTCCTTTCAAGTGTTCGTGTCTAGAGTTTTCACCCACGCTGAAGATTTGCTCTGGCAAGGAACCTTCCTCCACTATCAGCCACGTAGAGTTTCCGAAGACCTTATACAGCAGCCTCAGAGTCTCGGTTCTCTTCCACACAGTGTAATAAATAATGACTCTTGAATCGTTAGATCTCCCAGAGCTAGCCTTTTCTTTTCTTTTCTTTTTTTTGGTTTTTCGAAACAGGGTTTCTCTGTGGCTTTGGAGCCTGTCCTGGACCTAGCTCTGTAGACCAGGCTGGTCTCGAACTCACAGAGATCCGTCTGCCTCTGCCTCCTGAGTGCTGGGATTAAAGGCGCAGAGCCAGCCTTTTCTTGTAACAGCACAGCCTTTCTGCTCTGGCTGCCGCCCTCTCGGTGCTGAAAGCTAGGTGCTTCGGTGTCTAAGCTTAAGGTCATCAGAAGTTTCTCAGGATCAGATATACGGCCTTCTTGAGCTTTTGCTGGTCTCACTGTGTTCAGTGAATCAGATCCTCTGCAGATCCCAGCACTCTGTTCTTCCTGAAGATCACAGGTCGGGTAGAAGGGATCGTGGCTGACTAGCTAGCAATAGCTAGCACTGACTTCCATGATCCTGGTCCTTAATCACTTCGAATTTCCTTGTCCAATCACTCAACATGGCCTCTCGTGGTAATGTTAAGAGTAGATTATATATTCTTTGGGGCCATGATGAGCAAAAACAACACGAGATAAAACACACACACAAATGATTTAATCATTGGACAATAAACACAAGGTATAAGAGCCTGTTGCTATACAATGTGCTACACTGCTTCACAGTAAAGCTTCTGGTAAGTAGGAGTACACTCGAAAATGATGTGGAAAAGTACAACACACTCAAAACACGAGCCAATTCAGATGCCACTCTTCATCGAGTGTTAGAGACTGCACATGAATGCATGTACTATGAATTCTACAGCTGAAGCAGCATTGCCACAAATACAAGTAACGTTTCTCACTTTGACATTATGACAGCATATCACTAGGGAATAAGAATTTTTAAACTCCATTATAAACTTATGAGATCACGATCACTAACCAAAAAGTTCTTAGGCAGTTCTAATCTGTATGCACATAAGCATATATAAGGCATGCATGGATAGCTATAAAGCCTTTGTTACTAAACAAAGATGTTTTAAGCACACATAAGACATGTATAAAAATGTACTATATATTTTCTCTCAGGGGTAGTATCAACTAATCTCTAAGCTAAACATACCAGTCACTCTTTATGTACACTGCAACTAATTAAAAATCAGTCATAAAAAGTAAGTAGAGGCAGCCATGTATTCGGAAAGTAATGTACTAAAAACAATTGAGGATAAAACAAAATATTATGAAATACTAAAATTGAACAACAATAAAAGTAGCATATATCAAACACCGTAAATGCAATGGAGATATGCAATTCATATGGAAAGTGACAAAGGGGAATAGTGAAAACAGACAATAGATGTCTGCAGTTGAAAACACAAAGCATGCCAATTAGAAGGAAATATCAACACTGGTGCTATTTGTATGATGTCACTAATCTTATTTTTAAAATCCGAGAGATGGGCATGGTACATACCTATAATCTGAGCACTCAGGAGGACAGGGGAGGGGTTCAAGGCCAGCCAGGGCAACAAAAATTTAAATAAAATTTTAGAGATGGCTGAGGTTGTAGCTCAGTGGTCTTGAGTTCAATCCCTACTCCCACCAAATAAATAAGCAAACCCAGCAGGCTCAAACTCAAAATCCCCCAGTCTCATCCTCCCAAGTAGTGAAATTACAGGCATGTGCTACTGTGTCCAATGAATAGATAAATGAAGTTGTTTTTTACAGGAACTAATTACAACGGCTATAAACATTACAGAGTAACCAAGGGCCAAACAACACCGGACAGATTGTGTGCATGTGGCTGCCAGACAAAAGTGAGACATCTTATTGTTCATAAATGGAAACACTTGCTAGAAGAACGTCCATTCTCTTCAAATTACCATTAAAAAGTCAACAATGAAAATCTGACAGTGAATATGGAGCTTGATAAGGCCATTCTAAAACTCACACCGATGAATAAAGAATTATAAACAGACAGTTCTGAAGAATGTAGTATAATAGTTTAAATGCTGTGGTTCTAGCATAAGGGAAGATGAACAGACCAAGGGAACAGAAAGAGGGTTAGAACAATCAAGTACTTAACACAGAAGCCTGCCGGTGGAGAGAGGCAGGTCAAGTTAAAGGGACGAACAAACAGTTCAGTAAAAGGGTCCAGGACAACTGGCTCCACCCAAGGCAGATGAGAGCTCTGCGCCCAGAACAAAATAAAAGCAATGAGAGAAAGAAAAACTTTCCAAAGGAATTAAAACACTGTAGTTGCTTCAGCATTTTTTTCTTGAAACAATTTCTTTATTCTCAACAATCCTGCTTGTTCTCCTCAAGGGCATCCTGTACCCAGCACCAAGTTCTCCCTGTAATTTGGAAGCGGCAGAACAGAGTGAGAACATCACTTTCTACCTTGTTATTAGACTTCTGTAACACAGCCTGCCTACGATCACAACTGGACCGAGGACCACTTGCTGGCTGGTACAGACCTTTCCTGGTGTCGGGGAGACGGCATCACCAGTAAAGCACAGAGCTCCGGGAACCATATAAAGAGCCGGTGCAGCACTGCAAACCTTGAAATCCTAGCACTCCTGTGGTGTATGGGAGGCGGAGACGGGAGACTCAGGCAGAGCTTAGGGCCAGCTACCCAGGAGTTACTCAGTGTGGCAGCAGAAACAAGAAAGACCCCACCACAGCAAGGTGGAAGGTGAGAGAGCCAGCTCCCGAAAGCTGTCCTCTGAGCTCCACAAGCATCCCATGCCACACACATACTCTCCCATAACACATTAAATAAACAAACAAAATATATTCTCAAAAGAGCTAAGTCATTTTTATACCCATTACATGCACATCCTGGTCTTTTCACCTCCTTCGTGTGTAAGCAAGGCCTTCAGTCTTCCAGTTGTTCACTGCTCTGCTAAGCTATGCCTCTGTCCTTCTCTGCAGTGACCTTTCCCATTACCACTTTATGTCATCAAGTGTATTTCAATATAATAAGTCATTCACAAAATCAATAAGCATGCTTTCTATCAAAGGATCATCTGAAAATTTGATTTAGAATGATGAGAAAACCCTAGGGCATAACGGAAAGCTTCCTCCGTTGGCTCATTAGTACCAACTCACTTAATCACATCAGCATTTTGTCTATAGTTTCCTTCTCCTCCAGAACTACCAGGGGATGTGTTCTGCTTTGTTTTGGCTTCCCTTTGCCTATTTCCATGGTCCGCTGGATGGCAACTAAACCTGTGTAAGAACTGAAATGAGTCTGACATCACTTGGTTCTTGTGAACTCACAGAAACAGCAAAGAACTCAAATGGCTCACCTTAATTGCTCAAAATCCACTTAATAATAATTTTAAGTATATTTATGAAAAATTAGCACAAATTGGAGAGAATGTGGAGTAAAGGGAACACTCCTGCATTGCTGGTGGGAGTGCAAGCTGGTACAACCCCTTTAAATATCAGTGTGGCGATTTCTCAGAAAATTAGGAAACAACCTTCCTCAAGACCCAGTAATACCACTTTTGGCTATATATCCAAAGGATGTTCAAGCATACCACAAGGACATGTGTTCAATTATGTTCATAGCAGCTTTGTTTGTCATAGCCAGAACCTGTAAACAATCTAAATGCCCCTCAACCAAAGAATGGATAAGGAAAATGTGGTATATTTACACAATGGAGTACTACACAGCAGAAAAAAATAACGTCATCTTGAAATTTGCAGACACATTAATGGATGGAGCTAGAAAGCATCATTTTGAGTAGGTCACCCAGACCCAGAAAGACAATTATCTTAAGTACTCACTCATAAGTGGTTTTTAGACATAAAGCAAAGAAAACCAGCCTACAAATCACAATCCAAGAGAACCTAGACAACAGTGAGGACCCTAAGAGAGACATACATGCATCTAATCTACACAGGAAGTAGAAAAAGACAAGCCCTCCTGAGTAAATCCGCCAGTACACCGTCCCTCCATAGCACTGCCTCTTACACATAGAAGACTTCTGAGAGGTTTGCACAAACTCCCAATGTGAAAGACAAAGTCAGAATTAAGAACTGTCTACGTAAGACCTGGAGTTCACTTCCTAGCACCCAAAGAAAGAGAGGGGGGAAAGAACTGAGGAGTTTTCACTTCACTACCAGACTTCCATCTCTTTTCCTCACCCTGGAATGAGGTAGCTTTGGCTTAAACCTTCTTTATCATTGCCATTGTGAACTGCTCTGGGAGAAGCCTGTAAATAATTAAGGCCGACTCAGTGCCTGATTCTATTAACCCATGAGTTGACAGTCCCCTGCCTTCCTCTTATTGACTCGGTGACATCGAGGCAAGAACAGTGAGCAGGATGAAGGACACGGGAGAGCGAAACCCTAGCAGTGAATTTCTAAGGGGAAGGGTCTCTATCCATTTCACCCACTCCATGGGATTTAAGGTTTTACTGTCTTGACCCAGAAAGGACTTGCCGGTCCAGAGCCCCCCAAAGACCCTAACTCTAAACTATACCCACTTCTCTTTGCGAGCAGCCTCTGAGCCAAATGAATCCCACTGACCTCATCAGCGGTTTAAAAATGGTTCTCAAATGCGCCTCGTGTAATCAGCAGAACACTCCAAATGTCACTAGGACGCTACGACTTCCCACTCCCTTCCTCCAAATTTCAGCTTTCTAGAAGTCCATAGATTATCAACAACTAATAATGAGTTTATTCCCCTCCTGAGGTCTGCTTAGGATGAAGGCAGAAGAGGAAAGGGTCGTGGCTGGAACCCACCGGGAGACCCCGAACCACAGCGTTATTATTGGCCTGATCTTGATAAAATGTTCTGAGAGAGAAAACAGTTTTCCCTTTCAGTTTACCAAGATTTAAAATACAATTTTCCGGAGTGGAATCCCAGGGGTAATGAATAACTTGCAGTAGGTCTATCTCTCTGGCTTTCTCGTTCTCTGCTGATTCTGCTCGACAGGCCTGCCTTTAAAGGCCTCCTGCAAGCATTTGTCCCCAGGTCCTTGTGCTCCAGGCCATCAGGGAGCTGGCAGTCAGCAAAGCAACACAGAACCAAGTGCACCAGCTACCCATGCTGGGCCAAACACGGATGGAGAGCCATCATCTGTTGTGACACCAGCCACTGAGTGTTCCGTCAACAATCAACTGTGTAGGCCCAGCATCATTCAAAGTCCCCATTTCAAGTGACATCTCACCCTCACTACTATATCTGCTTGTACAGCATTTCATAAAGGAAGTGTTCACACACACACACACACACACACACACACACACATTTACACAGCAATTAACTGCTAGTGTCTGAGTGCGAACTAGGTGGGGAGAGTGCGGGATCTGGGGTTCTGAAAATCAGGTTTGACAAGGACACATAAATAAAAACTTATATAAAATATTTATTTCAAGACAGAATAGCTGAGAGATATCCATTTCAACACAGAACCGAGTGCGAGCAGCCCTCCAACTCAAAACACCCCAGCTGCAGAGACTGCTTGCTGCCCAGAGTCTGGAACGGGTTAGCAGAAAACTCTCGGATACAATCCTGACGGCACTATAGCATCCAATTATGTCTAATAAGCAGCAGGGACACATGGTTACCAGGGACAATTCTGCCAAACTGAATGAGAAAGTTCAAGATTTAAAATATGGAATTCAGGGAGCACATTTGGCCACTGATAAAATATAATTGGCCCCTTGCCTTTCATTTTAATCATCTTTATTAGAAGAAAAAAATATTGCACACCAAAGAAGTTCCCCTTATGGAAATCACAACTTAAAATCGCATGTTCTAGTGTTATGCAGAGACTCAACACCTGTGGCATTGCCTGCAGAGTGCATAACTTTCACTCTGGGGTAAGGGCACACTGAAAGCTTCGCCACGTGACTTAGAACATGGGTATGCAGCACAGGCTGACAGAAGCCGGCAGTCTGGGAAGAAGCACTCGGCACCTGCCTCCTCACCTACACCACAGCCACGCTGGCAAAGTCTTGTCTGCGGTAGCTGGGAAACTGTAGTCTATTAAAGGCTTCCAGCTTCCATAGGAAAGCGTGGTAAAACGTGGCTATTTTAGTCGATTTCACTTCCTAGCATAGTAACAGTTACCCATTCCCTCCTGTCAGCCGGAGGGCAGACAGCTGTGTACCTGCTCTGGGAACAGCTCAGAGTTTCCAGAAGCCAGGGTGGGCGAAAGAAAGCAGCCCCACCACAAACGTGATCACAGAGGTGCAGCCCAGTAGGCGGGCCGGTAGCCGTTATTGCTGCACCCCTCCCCATGTTACAAGCCCCTCTTCTTCCAGGGCAGTGATTTTCAAAGGACTTAAAAGACCCAAGGTCCTTTTTAGTTCCCTCCTCTCTCTTGCCCTTCCTCTCTTTTCAGAAGCCAGACATAAAGATTACAACATTCAAAAACAACCGCTCATAGAGAAGGAATTAGAAAGTGACCTTACACCCTGGTGGAAGGGGCGTGTCTTTAAAAAGTCCTAGGAAGACAGACGTTTACAACTCAGGCTGACCCAGGTAAATAAACAGCCTCTGAAACTTAAGAGTAAAAACAGTAAGAAACAGCAAGTGCTGGAGAAGGGAGCACATTCCATATAAAAAGACGTTACATTGTTATAAGCAAATGTCTAGTTTTCGAAAAAAGAATTACAAAGTAGACAAATAACAAGACTAGAGTAACAGGAATACTAAAAACAAACTAAAATGTATGATTACTGGCAATTTTTAGTTCACTAGAGAGATTCAAATACAAATTTGAAAGTACTAGGTGAACCTGACAACAGGGCTGGGGTGTAACTCAGTGGTAGAGCACTTGTCTAACGTTAACAAGGAAGGGCCTGGGCTGAATCTCCAATATAAAACAAAGTAAAACAAAAAGCCGTAAAGGATGGAAATTATCAAGTCTGAGGACAAAAACAATAAAAGTTAAAGAAAGTCGCCCAGTGGCTAAAGAGATGCCTCAGTGCATAAGAGCATTGGCTGTTTTTGCAAAGTCCCTAGGTTTGATCCCAGCCCCAACTCGTCCACTCACTGACATCTCTAACTACAGATCCAGGGGGTTTGACGCCCTTTTCTGACCTGTACACACACCAGGCACTAGGCACAAACATGATGCATAGATATACATGCTGGTGAATGCTCATAAGCATACAATAAAAACAAATCTTTTAAAAAATGAAAGGAAAAAGAAAACTGACCAAAGGCATGTGGGACACTATCATCTGAATCACCTTCCACATTGTGGAGACCCCAGTGGAAGAAGAGAGAGGGGAGGAAGAATATTTGTCAAAACAATGATAAGATTCCCAAATTTGATGAAATATGTGACTATAAACCTCCTAAAAGCTCAGTGAACTCCAGGGAAGATGAACTCAGAGACACAGTCCAAGACATTGCTAAAAAGTTTTGAAAACAAGAATAAATGACCCATCACATACAAGGGACCATCAGTCAGATTATCAGGTATTATTTTTATGACAATTTCATGGGTCTGAATGTACAGAGCTCTTATATTCAAAATGCCAAAAGAAAAAAAATAAGGGGGGATGATGGGTTAGCTTGATGGAAGAATGCTCACCCAGTACACACAAGAGCCCAGGTTCAATCTTTAGGACCAGTTTCTCTTTTGAAAACCCTCCCTCTGGCCAAACAGTTGTTCAAAGATACAGAAGATATTAAGAGTCCCAGATAAATGAAAGATTGGATGTGCATTGCCTCTAGATCTGTCCTGCAAGATATGATTAAGGGAGTCCTGCAGGTGAGAGGGAAAGACACCCAGGCAATAACTCAGGAAGACAGAAACACTGACCCCAGACAGAGTGAAGAAATAAAGATCCTCGGAAAGGCAGATACACTGTGACTATAAAAATGCTAAAGACCATTTGTAACTCAAATGCTTGTTTTCTATGTAGCTTAAGAGACAGGCATTTTATAAGTGAAGAGACTAATGTATTTAGAGGCATTTGCTAGTTTACATATCAGGGAATAGTATAAAGATGTGATTTCATGATATCAACAACCAGGAAGCTTGGGAACACAAAGAAGCAGTCACAGGACTGGAAGTACAGCCCAAAGGTAGAATGTTTGCCTCACAGAAGGTGGAGAACTTAAAATTTTGTTACATGTACTTATTATATTTATTTGTTTCTTTGTTTGTGTGTGCACACATGCCACAAAACACTCATCAAAGTCAGAGAACATTGCTTGTGGGAATCAGTTTTCTTCGGCAGTGTGAGTCTCGGAGATCCAACACAGATTGTCAGGCTGGGTGACAAGAGCCTTTGCCCACGGAGCCATCTCACCAGGCCCCAACAAATCACTTTAAATATTAAACTCTATGCTCAAAAGACGGAGCTTATAAAATATATTAAAAACACATTATTCAACTATATGCCAGAGACTCAGATTAAATCATAAGACACAAATTGATAGAAAGAGAAAAGGTAAAAAAGCCATAAAAAAATATCAAAAATACCACATTAAAAAAAAAAGCATAGCAAAGGAGGCTATAGTAATGTCAAGAGCAAATAAGTTCTAAGCCAAAAAAAAAAAAAAAAGGATCCAAGCAACAAAAATAAATGACAATATATACTCTCAAATGTTTCAGGACAGCAAAAGTACATGATAATTATGAACATCTGTAATTTACTATTAGGCCATCAGAATATATAAAGCAAAACTGACAGATTGAAACAACTCTGCTCTCTTGTTCTATGAGGCCAAGCAAGACAAAAAACACAGACACACAAACACACACACACAGAACCTACAAACAGAGCTCTATAGCCTACACAGAACCATACGAACACTGACACAAAAATTTTCAACAAAACGCTTGCAAACTATTTTATAAAATTTCTGCCCAAAAGTAAGTGAGAAATTTTTCCCTTGGAGTGCAAGGATGGCTTGACGTTCGAAAACATGGCAGTGCAAACACCATTAATAACGAAATAGAAGAAAAAGGCAAGCGGCATGCTTTGGAGATACAGCGCTTCCTGAAGTGCTAGCATTTAGGAACAGCCTAGCTGGTGTTGGAATCCAGACTCTGGGCCTCTGACAGAGCACTGAGCATTCTTGATCTCTGAGCCACAAGACTGTACATCTTGTTATATCCACTTTCTAAAAGTACAATTAAAATTTTAAAAATATTTTAAAGAAATGAAAGCAGCTGCCAATATAAAAAAAAAAAAGACACGAGTACTGGCATTTGCTATTAATTTCCATGTTAACCTATTTGCTTACACCTTTGGTTGCTAAGGGAACCAAAGATTTCTTTTTGGCATTAATTTGCTTTTTAATCATACTTAATGATTTAAAACCACCCTTTATTATTTATTGAATATCAGCACATATTTATAAGATACCTGAAGCGAAAGCTGTCTGATTAAAAACTGTTTGGTTTTAGCAAACTGGTTTTTAATGACCAAACAGGCAACATTTTATGGACAAAGCCTTACTGCAATCCCTCTAGACCTGAACAGGCACACACAAAAAACTTCACCGTGTAACTCTACTTAGGAGAAGCTTCCAAACTATAAATCTACAAACATCACAGGTAAATGAGAGCAGTGAGGGAGAAGAATTAGGAGACGATGGCTCCAGGTTCAAGGTCTCAACCTAGTATAACAAAGATGTTCTTAAATTGATTGCAGAGTTAGGCCTATGTCACCATTCCTGACTTATATTCAACTTTAATAGATGTTACCAAATAGCTTTCCAAAGTAGTCACACAACTTTGTTATTAATACCGTATGGATGCTGTACTACATCCTTACCACACATTAGCATCACTTTTTCAGATTTTAGCTGTCTTGGTAGCCACATGATAGTATCTTATTTTGATATTAATTTAGATTTCTCTGACACCTAACAGAGTAGAAGATCACACACACACACACACACACACACACACACACACACACACACGTCGTTTCCAGTGACATACCTGTTTTAATACCTATTTTTGTTTTAAAAATAAGTTTCTTGAGAAAGAAGTCACATACCATATGGTACACACATAGAGTGTAAGATTCATTGGCTTTTATTTATCCAGAGAGCTGTGTATCTAACTCTGCAATTTATTTATTATTTATTATGTATACAATGTTCTGTCTGTGTGTGTGCCTGACCCCATTACAGATGGTTGTGAGCCACCATGTGGTTGCTGGGAATTGAACTCAGGACCTTTGGAAGAGCAAGCAATGCTCTTAACCTCTGAGCCATCTCTCCAGCCCAGCTAGCAAGGGTTTATGCATGGCGATCAAACTGTTTTAACAGATCTCAGTTTTCATTTTAAACTGAAATGACAGTGATGACTTAGAAAGTCCTGGTCAGGTAAATCCCATCCCGAGCCGCTATTTGTTCAACATATGAAAACAGAAAATTTGAAATGTGTTGTGTAAAAACTATTAGGCTGGTGGGATGGCTCATGTTTATTTGAAATATGGTTTTAGTATATATGCCAGGTTGATCTCAAACTCATGATCCTGCCTAGGTTTACAGGCCTGTGTCACCATTCCTGACTTATAGTCAACTTTAATACATGTTACCAAATAGCTTTCCAAAGTAGTCATGCAACTTGCACTCACCATGCAAGCTTGGGGCCCTGCAACTCATGCAAGCTGTCCTCTAACTCATGGCCTGTTTTACAAGCCACCTCTCTCTCTCTCTCTCTCTCTCTCTCTCTCTCTCTCTCTCTCTCGCACGCACACACACACACAATTAATAAATAAAATTTAAATTAAAACTGACTCTTGCTAAGTCATCTATATCAAAAATTTTAAACCCAACACACCACCAGCTCTACCATATGCAAATGGACAATCTAATTTTAGATAAATTCTCCTCCTTTCTTCAACAGATTCCAAATAGGAAAGAAAATGAAAGAGTACAATTCAGAAGCTGAATTCAGAAGTTGAGACAGAAAAAGAAAACCTAACAACTTCAATCAAATCCGTATGACTCATGTTGTGGCAGCTGGAAATTTTTTATTTCAAACCTTAAGAGAGAGAGAAAAAGAAAGAGAGAGGGAAGGAGGGAGGGAAGGAAGAAGGAAGGAAGGAAGGAAGGAAAGAGAGAGAGAGAGAAAGAAAGAAAGAAAGACTCGCTCAAGGACCCTTCAGATTAAGTTTGCATCAGGTACTGATTAGACAAGCAAATCACTTAACTGGGCCACATCCCCTCCATCCAGACCTCTTCCCTTCCTGCGGCAAATCTGTTTGTTCAGTGTAAATGGAGTCATGAAGTCTGACCTTTTTAGCTGAGCTGCTGGCTGAGCAGGATTTTAAATAGTATGCTTAGGATTTTACTTCACATGGTTTAAGGCAAAAGGAAGCTAAATCAAAGTTCATGGACGAGCAAAGGAAGAGACATTTGCTTCGATGGTGAGCTACACTCACGCCTTGACACAGCGCATATAGAGAGATCACGGACAACTCGGGAGTTCTCTCCTTCCAGCAGGTGTATCCCCAGGGAACAAACTCGGGTCACCAACCTTGGCAACAAGCACCTGTACCGGCTGAGCCATCTCACTGGCCTTTGTCCCACCCTTTGCCAAATTCACCATTTCATGCCATGCTGAGAAACATCAGCAGAGAAACACCGAATTACTGTGAAAATTCAGAGACTCCAAAACAGACCGAGTATTGGTTCCGTCTTGTAAGAATTGTTCTCATTTATTTTCCTGTCCTCAAGAAAAAAAAGAAAGAAACAGACGAGGAAAAAAAATAAATGACTGTGCCCTTACACCCTGCTCTGAGTCTTCACATACCAAAGGCCTCTCACCAATGCTCCTTACAGCAGCATCAAAAATAATAAGACTTCCATTTCCCTGGGTCGTGCCGCATAACCTAAAAAAATGAAGCGGTCCGGGAAACTGTTGTGGATATTTAAGACCATATAGGCTTTCAATATTTCATAAAAAAATTATCCTCCTTAATCCTTGTCCCCTTCCCCAGTTACTTACACTTCTGACTCAACCTATTGCCCGCTAAAATATGAACACAGGGGATTGACGGCAACAGCCCGGGAAATTACATCCTCAAAGCAGCCTGCAAAAACAAATTCCCATGAATATCGAGTGCAAGGAGGAAAGAGCCTACACTTAAGAAATTTCTTTATACTTGCTACCTAATTTTCATTCCAGGCTAGCATGTGAGCAAGTGTTAATTTGCATAGCTGATAGGGAACTGAGTCCAATCATTTCCTCGCAGCAGACACAGTACTGGAAGCTAAAGATGCAGAGATAAACAATGGAGTCAGGCTCTTCAGTCAAAAACCCCAAAGTCCACAGGAAGACAGAGCTCTAACCACCTACAATCACGCTGTCTCGGACAGGAGTGAGCCTGGACTGACACGGAAGAAGACAAAGGGGTGCATCTAATGCAAATCTGAAAAGATGAGGGGCGGCTTCTCAAACAAGCATCCGAATCAAGTCTGGAGAAAGCCTTGGGAGAAATGGGTAGGGGTGGCCGTGGAGGGACAGAGCATTCTATGCAGGAGGCAGCAAGTCAAAGCCGTGGATGTCCTGCCTGTGGTTATAAGAATGTTCTGGAAACACGACAGCAATGTTTAGCTTCTATTTAATAGCACTAAATTATGCATTAAATGGTAAGCTTGACACTATATCTATTTTACCATACACACAGAGAGATATCTAGGAGGGTAAAAAATCACTAGGATATCTATGAAAAAGATTGAAGAGTAAGAAGAGAGACTAAGATGCCTCAAGCCAAACAGAAAAGGGATCGCATTCCATGGCCAAGGACTGTGGAAGACAAACCAAAGGGCAGAGAGCCTGGAAGGTGCAGGTCTGAATTCCGAGGGGGAGTGCCAATGAAAAGAATGAACAGAGTTCCACAATCACAAGAAAGAAGAACAAAGGAGTCTGTTCTCATTAGTTTCAGCTGTCAACTCAACAACAAACCTACAGTCACCTAGGAAGAGGGACCCTCAACCAAAGAATTGCCTGGATTAGACTGGCCCATGGCCATGCCTGTGGGGCATTTTCTTAGTTGCTAATTGTCATAAGCTGGCCCAGTCCACTGTGGGCAGTGCCATCCCTAAGCAGGTAGAAGGTGCTGTATAAGACAGAAAGCTGAGCAAGCCAATAAGCATTACTCCACAGCCTCTGCTTCAGTTCCTGCTTCCACACAGGAGTTCCTGGACTGGCTCCCCTTGGTGGTGAGCCGTAACCAGTAAGCCTCCGGTCATGGTGTTCATCACAGCAACAGAAGCCAGGCTAGAATAGAGCTTGACTGTAAAGGATGGGAAGGGCCCGAAATGCCTCTCGGGGTTCATGAGAGAGCCACTCCCTGACATCGGAAGTATCGGGTGCTCCAAAAGTGTGTGGCTTCTGCTCTGACCTGCCAATTTGACCCCTTGTGGATAGAGGAACAAAAGCACCAACTAACAGGTGACTTCTTGAGTGGATCTGTTGACTCAGCACTACTTCAGGGCTCCAAAAACAAAGAATAGATCCAAGGAGAAAGGTGTATTTTCCATCGTTGAAAACATCCAGTACTTCAATCACTATGAAAAAGAGGGTCTTCGGTAGCCTGGATAGACTTCTCCAGCAGGGACCTTTTGAACTTCGTCAAATGCCATCTTTTGAGATGATCATATAATTTTTGTCCTTAAGAATATTCATATGGTAGACTACATTTGTTGATTTGCATATATTAAACCCATGGTGCATCTCTGGGATGAAAAGCCACTTGATTATGGTATATGATGTGTTCTTGAATGCAACTATTTTCTTGAGAATTTCTACAACTATGGTCATCAGAAAAATTGGTTTTCAATTTTCTCTTTTTGTTATCTGGTTTTGGTATCATATACTGGCTTCATAGAATGAGTTTAACAGTGTTCCTTCCCTTTCTTGTGGGACAATTTGAGAAGTGCTGATGGTAGCGCTTCCATAAACATTTGGTAGAACTCAGGCAGGCTGTTTTGGAACTTGAAACTAATTTAGATAAATGGAGACAAGTAGCATCCCACTGAGTTCCTGAGAATTCCACAATAACAATGTAAGATTTTTTTTTCTGAGACAGGTGTAGTTTTGGATGATCTCAAACTTGGATCCTTCTTTCCTCCACTCCCCAAGTGCTAGGATTACAGACATATGCTTAGCTTCAAGCTAATTCTAAGCATTAAGTCCATCATCACAAAATAATCCCATTGCCATCTGGGACACATATATTCCATCTGATGAGCTTTTGTCCTAAAACACTGGTCATAGCCAATTGAAAAAAATCACAGCAGACATATTGGTCCTGATTTTATAGGAAGAATATATTACTCATTGGTTGAGGATATATTAATTTTATCAAGCCAAGCATGCCACATAGAAGAGGCGGGTAATTAAATATCATTGTGGTGGCACAAAAGATTCTATGCATCTCCTAAGAATGAACCACACTCTCCTGGCAGCAGGATCCACTGTTCTGTGTTATAGCCTTGAGTGCTCACTGCTCTTTCTTTGAATTATTAACAGATATAAGTGAAGAAGCGCTCACCTGTGCCCATGGCCAGGCTTCAGTCTGACAGGTAAATATCAAGCTCCCATTTCTAGTAGCTGTGTGTTCTACCCAGAGAGACAAGTCAGACACACGGGGAATGCTCGGCTCAGGATGACTCCAATTCGGAAGTGACAAGAATGACAAGGAGGTGGTTGGACTAAGCTGAGGGAGAGAGGTGAGGGGCATCTGGCTGGAAAGAAGAGCATGAGACAGGAAGACAATGGCTTCTCTGTCTGCATCTACAGCTAACTCAAGGAGAGACCAGTTAGAGTCCACAGATACAATACCACATTTGTTCCTGTTGACAGAGAGCACATGGCTCGCTTTTAGCAGATGCAGCCAATCTTTTGTGCCCCCAAAGTGCCATTGTAATCACTAATGTGATGAGTGATACATAATTAATAACTGATTTGAATGCACTGCTACTGTGATGATTCCTGGGAACTCAGAGAGAGGAGCATGGCAACCAACTTCTGCTGCCATCTGTAATGGGACTGGCCACATCTACCTGTCTCATTTATCTAAGCATTCCAAGGTCCAAAACAGCCTCTTACTCCAACATCACCTTTCCCTCCTACCAAGAACTCCCCACTAAAATTATTTTCATAGGAATTGGGTTCAGTTGAACGACTTCTTTCTCCACTTTCATATGAACTGTCGGCTGCCTTTGAGCCTCATGTTCTGCATTCCTCCCAAGAGGCTTAAGGGAGAGACATTTCCTTAAAGGATTAGAAACCTCAGGCTTCCCTCTTTCCTTTCTTCTTCTAATGCCCACAAAAATAAAACAAAACAAAGATATGGGAGATGTTGCAGCTGGCATATATACATGAAAAATAGCCAGGGGTGATGGCGCACACCTTTATCCCAACACTTGGGAGGCAGAGGCAGGAGGATCTCTGTGAGCTTGAGGCCAGCCTGGTCTACAGAGCGCATTTCAGGTGAGCCAGAGACAGATAAAGAGACCCTGTCTCAAAAAACAAACAAAACAAAACAAAATCCCTAGTATTTTAACATTTCTTTTTCCTAGTATTTTACTTTTTTTTCATTTAACTATTTATTTTTATGCCTTTTTATTTTTTTAATTTGCTTTTATTTTATGCACATTGGTGTTTTGCTACGGGTGTTGGGTCCCCCGGCACTGGAGTTACAGACAGTTGTGAGCCGCCATGTAGGTGCTGGGAGTTGAACCCAGATCCTCTGGAAGAACAACCAGGGCTCTTAACCACTGAGTCATCTCTCCAGCCCTTTTATGCCTTTTTAAAAATTCATTGTGTGTGTGTGTGTGTGTGTGTGTGTGTGTGTGTGTGTGTAAGAGAGAGAGAGAGAGAGAGAGAGAGAGAAAGAAAGAAAGAAAGAGAGAGAGAGAGAAGAGAGATGAGTGCAGGTATCCATCCATGAAGGCCAGAAGAGGGCATCTGATCTCCTGGAGCTGGAGTTAGGGGCAGTTTTAGCCACCTAACTTGGGTGCTGAGAACCAACCTCATGTCCTACAGAAAAGGCAGCAAGTGTTCTCAACTACCGCACCATCTCTATGGCCCCCTTATATTTTTAATTTATTTTTTTTCAGTGCCAAGGACTAACCCAGGGCCCCATACATGTTAGATAGGTAAGCCCAAAAATCTTAAATTAATTTTTGATTGACATGTGAAAATTACTTATGGGATATAGTGATGCTTTGATAAATGCATGCACTCTGTGATCTTTAAAAACGAGTTAAGCTGAAGCCACCCAAGCAAGCCTTGCCCCAGCAGTCAGAAGCTGATGGAGAGATGGGAAAGGTAGAAAAAACGGAGTGGGGCATGAGTAGGGAGAGAGGCAGAACTTGAGAGAGAGGGCTGAGGTCTACATGCTGTTCTTGCCCAGCAGGGTCGGTGGGACGGTGTACATGGGACGGTGTACCTTAGCCTGGAGCTTATCATAGCAGATGCAGATTCAGCCTCGGAACCTGACACCCGGCTACAGGATCCCTCAGGCTCTGGGGAATGACAGAAGCCTGAGATGAGGAACCCCCTCAAAGTACCCCCATGGAGGCCATGTTGGTGCCAGTGGTCCACGCTGCTGCCCCAGACCTCAATGAAGCTTGAGATGCGTGTGGACATGTGTAGTCTGTGCTGCTGTCCCAACCCCTTGGTGATGTCCACAGGTTTTGCTGCCTGGTTGAGCCATGCTAATGTGAGCGGCATGTGTAGCCAACCACCTGAGACTGACCATGTTGAAGCTTGTGGTCCTTTCAGCTGCGTAGGGCCATGAGTAGGTCAGGGGTCCTGATACCATCAAGGGCCACGTTGATGTTTACTATCTGTGTTACCACCAACGCCCATGCAGATGCCCCTGGTTGGGGCTGATGCCTGAAGCCATTGTGGGGGCCAGCCATGATAAGCTAAGTCTGGGCACGCACTTGGGACTGTGGTCATAGATGAATTTCAATGGAGGCTGGAGTCTCAATAGTTTACCCTGAGGCAATGCCTGGCTCCAGGAGAAACCACAGGCTGAGATCACCTGACCCCCACCCAAGAACAGACCATTCAAAGGAAATGCCTGACATTCCAAGCGCTATAGATAGAAACACCTGCCAGCGCACACCCTGGACAAACATCAGCCAATCAGGGGTCTTAAAACCTCAGAAACCCCTCAACCCCACCTTTACTACTATAAAACCCTATTCTAATCCAGTTATTCCAATACGTTGGATATGCGGAGAGACCAAGTTTGCAAACTTGATTAAAATAAAGGCTCTCTGCTTTTACACACAGGACTCAGTTTCCTTGTTGGCCTCAGGGGAGCTCGTCCAGCTCCCTCCATCCCCCTCCATCCCCCAGCACAGAGGTGCAGGTGATAGAATAGGCTTGGGAGAGGAGTCCCGCCCCATTCTGGTCACTGCCTGGCTTTCCTCAGCTGCTGACTTCTGGCTGCGATGCATTCAACGCATTCGATGCATTCAACGCATTCAATGCATTCAGAGAAAGACTCATCCTTTCTTGTCGGGGCCTGGCCACTAGGAATCTGACCATGCTCCAGTGAATATATGGACAACACAAAACGGACTTATCTCTTTATGGGTGGGGAGGTTACACAGGACGGGGGGGGGGAGGGGGGGGGGAGCGCAGACGTGGGAAGACTGGGAGGTGATCTTGATGGGGAGCATGATGTGAGATTCCCAAATAACCAATAAAATATAGACTAAAAATGAATTAAGCAAATCTATCTACTGAACATTTACAATTTTTCTATGGTAAAATGATTCAAAAATTTTTTTACAAGTACAGTCTATTCTCATTATTATGGTCCCCTGCTGTGCAGCGCACAGCCTTCTCTTAAGTGCACTCCTAGCCATAAGTCGGTGTCCATGTCATGGACACATCCCTTCTCCTCCGCCTTTCTTCATTTGCCTTCATGTTTACATTGCTCTGCCCAACACTTGATCTCCCTCAGCTGGCTTTCTTTTTATTCCAGTGCCAATTTGGGGTTTGCTATTTCCTCCAGAGTTATGCTTTTTTCCTACCTTCCGGCTAAGAAGTTAATTATCTCTCTGTCTTAAGATACCTATGGCCTTCCCCAAATCCCCATCTTCAAAACCTTTTTATATTAAGCTTGACTCTCAGGATTTTAGGGAAATGGTGAGCAAGCTCAGCCAGTTCGGCTACCTCTCCAACAGACCATAAACACCTCAAGGGCAGGAAGCAGGTCCCTGGGCCTTCTCTGTGTCCCCTGAAGCAAAGCCGTCAGGCACTCAGACAAAGCTTTTTAAACGACGCTGAATAAATAATGATTGTGGTGCTAACATAATGAGTCTAACAGATTCATTATATTGTTTCTTTGGACCACTTCATATCAAATTCCCCTCCCACTGATATCAAGTTGATAACAGCTCTGGATTCTATCAATTATTCACCATCCTCTGGAGATTATCAAAGCTGAGCTGAAGATCTGGGCATGCTACCATTTGTCAGTCTGCTGGCTAAGCCCAGAGGAAGAAAACACCCAAGCCCTCACTCATTCCTCATCATACATAAAAGGGAGAGGCGGGCTGGAGAAAAGCTCTGACAGGGTCTTGAGCAGAGACCAGCAGCTGCTGTCTGTGTCCCCCCAACCCCCGTGACCCTCTCATGGGTGTCATGCTGTGTGCCCCCCCCCGTGACCCTCTCATGAGTGTCCTGCTGTCTGTGTCCCCCCCCCGTGACCCTCTCATGGGTGTCCTGCTGTGTGCCCCTGTGTCCCTCTCATGGGTGTCCTGCTGTCTGTGTGCCCCTGTGTCCCTCTCATGGGTGTCCTGCTGTCTGTGTGCCCCTGTGTCCCTCTCATGGGTGTCATGCTGTGTGCCCCTGTGACCCTCTCATGGGTGTCCTGCTGTCTGTGTGCCCCTGTGTCCCTCTCATGGGTGTCCTGCTGTCTGTGTGCCCCCGTGTCCCTCTCATGGGTGTCCTGCTGTCTGTGTGCCCCCGTGCCCCTCTCATGGGTGTCCTGCTGTCTGTGTGCCCCCGTGCCCCTCTCATGGGTGTCCTGCTGTCTGTGTGCCCCCGTGCCCCTCTCATGGGTGTCCTGCTGTCTGTGTGCCCTCGTGGCCCCTCTCATGGGTGTCCTGCTGTCTGTGTGCCCCTGTGTCCCTCTCATGGGTGTCCTGCTGTCTGTGTGCCCCTGTGACCCTCTCATGGGTGTCCTGCTGTCTGTGTGCCCCTGTGTCCCTCTCATGGGTGTCCTGCTGTCTGTGTGCCCCTGTGACCCTTTCGCCACTGTCATGCTGGGAGTTTTACAGGCCCCTTCTCCCAGCACCTCAGAAGCATGCAGTGCTGGCCAGTGCCCAGGAGTCTGAGGGTGAGTGTCTCCCCTGTGCTGGGAGCCAGACTAACTGTTGGTAGATATTACCTGTCCAGCAAGAGAGACCTTACAAAGTGGAGCTCCGAGTTCCTGTGCTTCCAGGCAGCTCTGCAGGCTCTCAAGAAAGCAGGACAAGCAGCAGAGACAAGCTGCCCACAGGCCTCGGGAAGCTCACGTCCCCACCCCGCGGCTTGCAGCTCAGGCTAGCCTCCGCTCAGGCTAGCCTCCCAATCTTGCCTTCCTTCCCTCCAGACAGTGTCTAACCCCACCCTATCGGCTCTGTTTCCTTGAACATCCTACTTAAGCTTACCACACACGGCAATCCCAGCACATGTCAACAAGGCATGCCAGGGACTTTCTCATGTGATGTTTAGATATGACAATTTACTAATACAGTTCCTCCCGCATGTACGTGATCTGTTAACATGTGGTTTGATTTTTAACCTTAGAGCATGTTTTGGGTATGTTTGTTTTGTTTTATTTAGATCTCTTTTATGTGTGTATTTTCCCTGTGTCTATGTATGTGCCTGGTACCTTCAGAGGCTAGAACAGGGCATTAGATCCTCTGGTACTGGAGCTACAAACGGTTGTGAGTTGTCATGTGAGTTACGGGAATCGAACCTGGGTCCTCTGAAAGAACAGCCAGTGCTCTTAAACACCGAGCCATCTCTGCAGCCCCTAAAACTATCTTTGGAACTAGTTGGTTGTAAGCATTTGTGCATTCTATCGTTCGATACTTTATAATTACCTAATCATTCTATTTCATACATGTTTAATTTTTTACCATTACAATGTTTCATTGAATGTGTTCATATAAAATTTTTAAAATATTTTTAACAATGATCTTGGAGTAATGTCGAGGCTTCTGCTTGCCAGGCTCCCGGGATGTCTGCAGAGCTGACTAAACAACCGCCATCCTACCGGAAGGCTGTCCTGCAGCTCCCGGCCTCCTCAAGCACTTCTCTGCCTGTTGTTCTTGATCGATATCATTTCCGCCTCACCTAGGCTACTCCTCCCTAGGGCTCACTACTTCAAATCTGGCTATTTGTGCCCTCCTGTGCTCACAGCAAGCACTGACCTCAATGAATTCACCAGAGAAATCACAGGCCCACTGTCAGCTTCACTCTGTAGAAGCCAGTAACTGTAATAACATAATAAATCACATGTTTCCGGCTTGTACGCCATACTTGGTTTGCTCTCCTCCTCTCCCCCATCCATTCCTGGCTTCCTGAAAGGATCTGATCACCTTTCACGGGAACATGTAACCCTCAGGGCCAGCCCTACCCTTTGCCTTCCACCAGGAAAACATAAAGCAGACCCCAGATTCCTCCTGATCATAACTGAGGCTTAGACTCAATCAAAGGAGTCCTTTGGAACTGGTATTCAAAAAAGTACTTTGAGAACAGCTTTTAAAATAGAAGAAGAAAAAAATTCCAAGGTTGGGGATGGGATGCAAAATCACCAGCAAAAGGAGAGAGTGGAACATTGGAAAGAAGTGAAATTCCGTAGTGGGGGAGGGGAGGAGGAAAGAAGGGGAGGAAGAAACGGAAGCAGGGAACACAGAATATTTGGAAATATCCAAGCATGCAGGCGCACTTCTCTTTCCCTGTAAATGCCAGTGGTTGCTGAGGCCTGCTGGACCAGGTTTCCTGTTAACTCACCAGAGCAGACTTCTGAGGGCCCTTGTTTTAATCACTCATTAGAAAAACGGGAGCTTTGATAGGACACAGACAAAACAGAGATTTTAACTTTAAATGTGGCGCCTATTATTATAATTTCTGAGAATCTCAAACTCTGCTAAGCTATTTGACTATAATTTCTAAATTGTGATAAAACTATACTGACTTCCGTGTTTGAATATTCCTTTCAATATCATAGCAAAAAGTACTTTCCTTGTTGGAACATATCTAGACAAAGATAATTATTGTCAACTTCAATTTTTGAATATCTATTCAGAAGTAGAATATAGCATTCAGTCTTTGAATATTGTCGTGTGTGCCGAGCTTTAAGCCCTTTCTTCCCAGAAGTGAGATGATATCAGTATATAAATTGTTGAGGGGATTTTTCCCCAGTCTGGGGACTGGGACACCGGGCTCTGTGACACCCAGGCTGCAACTCCAGTCTTCACTACTTTTAAACAGGGCCCCACTGAGCTGCCAGCTGGCCCTGAGCTCATCAGCCCAGACCAGCGAAGAACTTGCAATCTTCTTGCCTCGGCCTCTTGCAAATCTGGAATTACAGGCATGCACCACCCATCCCATTCCTCTGGTTCTTAAACGTGACATAGCTTGTTTGTTTGTTTGCTTTCTCCTTAAGCGATAGCCCAGGCTTGATTCAGACTCACAATGTAGCCCAAGCTGGCTTCCAAACATCAGCCTGCAGAGTGCTGGGATACTACCACACCTGGATCTTAAACACAATTGTTTTCTGTCAAATATACATTTCCCTAGCAGGCTTTCCACCTGTTTTGGTTTTGTTTGTTGTTTTGTTGCTGCTGTTCCTGGATATATTTAA
Organism: Microtus oregoni; assembly: GCF_018167655.1. Lineage (NCBI taxonomy): Eukaryota > Metazoa > Chordata > Mammalia > Rodentia > Cricetidae > Microtus > Microtus oregoni. Next base: position 23,195,186 of record NW_024543090.1, read on the forward strand.
GTACCTGGTTGGTCACTTCAATATACTTTCAGTAGAGGCTGGAGAGATAGACGGCTCAGGGGTTAAAAGTACTGACTGCTCTTGTAGAGGACTTGAGTTCGAGTCCCAGCACCCAGAGGATGGCACGCAAGCATCTGTAATTCCAGGGGATCTGGCGCCCTCTTCTGGCCTTCATGGGCAAGAGGCAGGCATGTGGTGCACTGACATACACATAAAATAAAAATTCTAAAAATACATTCAGTGAATGTTTCACATACTACTGCGTGCGTGGAATGAAATCCCCTTTTCCCAAGATGTTCCTCTATTGAGTACAGTTGAGAACTTAACCTTTACTTACTATTAGTTTCCTATTGTTGAACCCAACACACCCCTAGGCCGGGAGCCTCATACAAACAAAGCAAGCCAAGTTTCCAGGTTTGACTGCCACTTTTTAAAATCTTTGCTTTGCACACAATACTTCTATGCATTTATGTTACAGTAAGATGGTCTGACACATAAGTAAACAGCATAACGCCCAGATCAGTAACTGGCAAGTCCATCATCTTAAGCACTTACCGTATCTTTGCACGGTAAGAACATCTACACTCTAGCTATTTTGAAACTTACAATATATTATTGTTTATAAAGTCTATGTTGTACTGATGGAACTTTGGCCTCTAGATGCACCATTGGCTTTTGTCTACTCGCCCACAAACATCGAACTGGTTATACAATCCTTATAAACTTGAGAGCTTTAGGTTGAGCTATATATTTTAGTTTTCCATTTTTTATTTAAAATGATATACTTTTATAAGCATATCATTTAAATCCTTCTACTTACAATAACTTTCTAGAGTCATCTATAAGTCAGACCTACATTACTCTAGCTCACATGCTTTCACATAGTCTATTCCTTTTGCTATGTTTAAAAATGTATAATCGTGGGGCCGGGCAGTGGTGGTACACGCCTTTAATCCCAGCACTCGGGAGGCAGAGGCAGGCGGATCTCTGTGAGTTCGAGGCCAGCCTGGTCTACAAGAGCTAGTTCCAGGACAGGAACCAAAAAGCTACGGAGAAACCCTGTCTCGAAAAATCCAAAAAAAATAAAAAAAATAAATGTATAATCGTGCTGGGCATGGTGGTGCAAGTCTTTAGTCTCAGCCCTCAGGAGACAGGTGTATCTGTGAGTTCGAGGTCAGCCTGAGCTACATAGCAAGCTCCAGGACAGGGTAACATAGTGAGACCCTGTCCCACAAAACATAAAAACAAAAGACACACACACACACACACACACCCTAAAACAATTATTACTTGGTGACAAAATATGTACACAAAAGCAAACATTCTGAAAGCTCAAAAGCAATCCAAGGATGCCAAGCAGAGGCAACTCTGCTTACAGTCTAGTTACACACTTCCTATGTAGCAATATTCTAACAGAAAATACACTGTTATTAGGATGGCGGTAAGTTTAAAATATGACTTAATGAGCATATTATTAAAATACTCAAGCTGGGGTCAGGGAGGTACCTCAGGGATGGGGCACTTGCTGAGCATGCTCGAGGCCCTGGTAGAGTTTCCATTGAGGGAGAAAAGACTAAGGAGTAAGGGAGAAGTTATAAATGCTGCCATAACCGAGCCAGGCAGTATTTCAGGGAAGCCACTCTATTTCCAGTCAAATCATCTATCAAAGAGATCAGACTGTCCAGTTCACCAGAAATGAGTCTCTCTGGTCTACTGAGTAGTCGTATGCACTGTGGGCTTAGGGTTATTGTTTCACGGTTGTATTAGAGCTTGAGACTTTTTGTTTATTTTCAGTATAAGACAAGGCATACAATAAAAGACTGAGATTGCTTTTCCTGTAGTATCTGGAGAACACAGATAATGTTTATTAAATAAAGACATGATTTTCCCTTGGACATAAATGATTAAAGTCTACGCATGCAAAGCTTTGAATTCCAGGGCCAATGCAATGACTCAGTGAACACAAGCCCTTGCTGGACAAGCCTAAAGACCCAGAACCCATGTGGGGTGGAAGGAGAGGATCGACCCACAGAACTGTCCTGTGACCTCCACACCAGCAGTATGACATGCCCTTAATCATAAATAAAATAAAATCTTTTGAAATTTTTCAGATGCCATTGAGTAACTCGGCTGGCACAGCCACGGCTGTTTTCCCCATGCCAGGCTCCATTTTCCATCCTCCGGGGGGCGCTGTGTCCCTACGGGGGGGGGGGCAGACTACATTCGTGCTTTTAATAGAGTATCATTGTGTATCATTTTTATTTAGCTACACAATCTGTTTCTAAAACAAGATGTAGATCTCAAAACTAATTATAAGTGAATTATAAACACATCAATTTCTATCCCCTTTACTTTTAATTTAGGATTAAGGTCAATGACATTTCGTAAAATAGTCTACAATCTCAAAAATTAAGGGACATGATGCTTTTCAAATATTGCTCCAAACAATGAAGGCAGATACTACTACATCAACAACAAAAAGCTAAATAAATCTTGTAAGAATGCAATTATATTCTATGCTAGATAGAATTATTCTCTAAAATACACATTCATTTCAGTACTACTCAAAATATGCAATTTCAGTTTTAAAATAAATTTGAATAAAAAGAAGTTGAGGGCTGGAGAGGCAGCTCAGTGGCTAAGAGCATTACCTTGGCAACCATGAAGACTGGAGCTCAGACCCCCACATAAGAAGCCCAGTGTCCCAGCAGAGGTCTGGCACCCCAGTCCTAATGAGGATCACTAGGTCTTGCAGGATTCCAGCGTGGCCGAGACACAAGCCCTGGTTCGGGGAAGTCCCAGGTTCAAAGAAGCTGGAAAGTGACAGCAGAGGACACCTGGCACCCCCTTGTGTCCTCCGCATATGGACAAGTATGCACACCCACTCACACATGTACATACGCTCACACAGACACACATGCACACCAATAAAGGAACGGATGGATGCATACACTTAGAAGATGTTGAGAAGGCTGGCCGTAGTGGTGCATGCCTTTCATCTCAGAGACAGGTACAGTCTGGTCTACATAACAAGCTCCAGGCCAGCCAGGAGCTACATAGTGAGATCCTGTATCCAAAATAACATAGAGAAAAGCAAATGGCAAGGGAAAGAGAGAAGAAATTGGTAAGATAGACGATGACCCCTGAAGAGGAGTTTGAATACCCTCAACAAAAACCAAAGCAAAACATTTTTCTTCGACAAGCAAGGAAAGGAGTTACACTCAACGTGACACCCTCCCGGCCCAGGGAGCAGAACAGGAAGCTACTTCCATCTCACCAACGAGGAGAAAGCTGCCTCCAGTGCTGAGGTACAGAGGGCTGAGGCTTCCTTCCACGCTGGACCGAGGAGTCGGGTCAGCAAAGGATCTGTCTTCTTGTCAGAACTGCGGGAGTTGAAACACATGACCAGACCATTCCTACCAGCAAAGCTGGCAGTGATAAGGTATCGTGAAATCTATTTCAGACCAACGAGTGAGTCTGGACAAGGAAGAAGAGTATGAGATCTCAAACACATCTTAAAGGAGCAAGAAGCTAAGAGAAGAGGCTGTGGGAAACAATGGAAAAGGGAAATTCAAGACTGAAGAAAACTATGTGCTACTTACAGGTTTAGTACTTCCGCCACGCTAGTTAAACTAAACATCTATACAAAATTAAACCAGTCTATCTTTTCCATAGGAGAAACCTCAAGTACTCATATTGGAGTTTTTTGGGAGGGTGGGGGATGGACAAAAATAACAGAGTTAGTTTTCTGAAGAAGAAGAGGAGGACCCAGGTCAGAGCAAAGTTTTCCCAAGTAAGTAGAGATGCGGGGCAGAGTACAAGGAAATTACAGCCAAGAAATGAGTGTGGTGGTTAATGCTGACCTGTCACCTCAACCTCGACGCCACCAGAATGGCCTGGGAAGAGCTTTAACTGAGAAACCGTCTAATTGTCTACATTAGCTTGAGCCATGGGCACATCTTGGCAACTGTGGATGACACCATCCCCTAGAGCAGGGCCTGCAACTGTATGCGAAAGGAGAAAGGAATCAAGCAAGCAGGCCTGCATGCGTTTACTTCTCTCCGCTCTCGACTGGATGTGACTGACTAGCTGCTTCAGCCTCCTGTCCCCGTGACCTCTGCCGCAATGGACTGTACCCTGGAACTGTACGGCAATTGAGCCCCTTTCCCCCAAAGTGTCTTTTTGTCAGGGTGTTTTATCACAGCGATGAAACGAGGACAATTGTGGGAGGGAAACTCACCAAGACAAAAGGTACACATCACAATTAAAGATTATTGCTAAGAATATAACTGCTCCACCCCTAACTGAAGAGCAATTGGAAGTTAATGGCTGCTGCAGGAGGGGGGTAGCGATCACACAAGCAGCCCTAATTAAACTCAGCACGTCTCACACACACAAAAAGGTGTGGCCAGAGAGACGACGCTCCGTAATTAAGAGTTCGTCTTGACCTTGCAGAGGACCCAAATTTGGTTCCCAGCACCTGCACCAAGGCCTGACAACGACTACAACTCTGGTTCCAGGGAACACGCTGCCTCGGGCGCCTGCACACACACGGTGCACACGGACTCACGCAGGCACCGGTCCATACACAAATAAGGATAAACAAATCTCATTTTAGGACGACAGGAGCCTGGGAAGGGGAAGGGCGCGGTAACAGACGTGAAAGTGATCAAATGCATCATACGTATACACAAAATTATCAAAGAATAAAAACATTTTAAAATAAAAATAGTTAAAAGAATAAAACTATTCCTGAATAACACTTAAATGTTATTTTAAATTTTTTAATTTAATTTTAATATCACATCTCCTCCCTCCCTCACCCCCGTCTCTGTGTGTGTGTGTGTGTGTGTGTGTGTGTGTCTGTGTGTGTGTGTCTGTGTGTCTGTGCCTTCATCTTCATCCAATTCTTTGAAGTAGGTTAGGTAGATATACCTATTATCTTTTCTCACTTTTGGGGAAATACAAGCCTAAAGAACACCCAGGTTATGACATTCATTCTCATTCGGGGTGGCACAGGGGTTCTGAAGCAAACCAAGACTGACTTCAGGTTTCTAAACACAAAGGCGACGATCTTTTCACTATACCATCATTACATAAAGCTACCGAAACCTATCACAGACAGCCAACAGAACCCGCTCAGTCTAAGCAGCATGGCTCAGTCATCAGCCCTCCAGCCGACCTCAGAGTCATCACTGAAGACCTGAAAAGCCCTGGTAAAGATTTCAAAACCACTTCCTTCTTACAAAAAAAAATCATAATAACTTACTTTACCCATGATGATGACAGTTAATGAATTCAATTTTACCCTTTCCGCACTGACGGGCCACTGCTGGTGTTTGTCAAAACTGATCACAAAATGTATGTCTGTTTCCCCACAGCAAATCCCTGCTTGTTCCCTCACCTGCTCTCACAAGGCATTCTCATTTATAACCTCTGACAGCCGGGCCACTTTCCTACTCATTGCTTAGAAACCCAGCACACTCACTGTGGAAGGCTTGATACAGAAATCCGTTTCCTGAGGAGAGACAACCCTCACTTCTCACAGCATGAAAGATGACTTGGTTTCCATTACTACCTCTTACCAGCAAGGAAGTTTTTAATATTTCTGATTATAAAAAATATTAAGTGGTGGGATTTTCAATATCATTCTCCAGTAATCAACCAAATAAAGCTGGGTGTGACCACAAATACCACACCAAGAGCAAGGACCACTGAGTCAATTCCAGACCTCAGGGCTAGGGGCAGTGCAAGGTCTCCTTTGCCTCCCCACTCCCCCTCCCTGCACTCTCCGATGCTAGGGAAGCAACCCGGGGTCTTATGCAGGCTAGACAAGCATTTACCACCTAGCTGCACCTGAGCCCCTAAAACTCATATGGAAATGCAACAGAGCAAAAATATCCCAAAACAATCTCAAAAATGAACAAAAGAATTAGAGAGATGGATCAATGGTTAAGCGTACTTGCTTCTCTTCCAAAGGACCTAAATTCGGTTCTCAGCATCCACACAGGCAGATCATAACTGCCTGTAACTCCAGCTCCAAGATATCAGACACCATCTTCTCAGATCCACGGGCACCCATATGGCATTTACAGACACACAGACACATACATAAAAATACATCTCTAAAAGAACTAAAGGGAGAAGGCCCAGTGGTTAAGAGCACATCCCAGTCTTGCAGAGGATCTGAGTTCAGTTCCCAAAGCTCATGTCAGACAACTCACAACAGCCTGTAAGTTCAGCTCCATGAGATCTGGCGCCCCCTTCTGGGGCACAGGTACCTGAACTCACACATACACATACTCACAGACAGACAGGCAAACAGACAGACAGACACACACGCGCACACAAAATCTTTTATACAAAGAGAGAGAAGCTAGTGAAATCATATTTCCTGGTTTCAAAACTTCCTGAAAAGGTAAATTAATCAAGGAATTTGGCACTAGAATGAAGGTAGAAAGATGGCTGAATAACACTAAGAGTCAGAAATAAGCCAATATATTTATGATCGTCAAAAAAAAACGGACCAAGGTAATTTAATGGGAGAAAGAATAGTTTTTAAAACTCATAGTATGAGCCTTCCATATGTCCTCATACAAAAATATCTAGACCACTATTTTGGTTCCCAATACCTACATTAGTTCACAGCTACCTGTCAACACCAGCTCAAGGATATCTGATGCCATCTTCTGGCCTCCACATGCAACTGCACTCGTGTGCACATACCCCACACAAACACACATACACACACAAAAATACAAATAAAATCTTTGAAAAATAAAAAGATAGTCCACATAACACAAGACAGTACTTTCAAGTATCAGATAAAGATATTATATCCAGAATACATAGTGGATTCTAACTCAATGAAAAGAGAAAGTCCAATTTAAAATGTGCGTGCCAGGCCTGAGGACACAAGCCTATAATTCCAGCTCCTAGGACACTACGGCAGGGGGATCCCAAATTTGATGTGTTTATCTAATTATTCTTTATCAATAAAAAAACAGGAGTCAGATACTGGAGTAAGAACATGGATGATCAAAGAAGCAGAGAGGCCACTGGTTACCTCCTCTCTCTTCTGTTCCTCAACCCAAAAGGTTTGAGGTCTCTCAGCCCCAACTTACTGTTTACTATCTCCTGCCCTCAATCCAAGACCTCTATGGCTATGTCTGGTTAGCTAGTGATTACCTCCACCCTCTCACTCCACGCAAGCTTTATAGTCAGAATATGATGAAAATATCACACAACACAAATTCAAGGCCTACCCGAGATAGAAAGCAAATTCAAGGCTAGCCTGGGCAACTTAGTGTGATCTTGTCTCTAAATAAACAGTAAAGAGAGCTGAGACTATACCTCAGAGGCAGAGCACTCGCTTCGCGTGCAGAAGCATGGTGCCAGGCTCAATACCCAGCACCCCAAAAAATGCATATACAACATAGACACATAAAGTAGCAAAAGATTTCATACACAGTTCTTCCCAAAATAAACATAAAGGGATTAAAATATTCTGAACATTTAGTCATCAAGGAAATGCAAATCAAAAAAGGCAGTGTGCCAACGAGACAGTGTGCCATACTTTAGAATACCTTAGTCCAAAGTGCCAGTAAGAGTGAGGTCTCTCCAGAAGGAACTGCAGCCCTCAGGCACAGATTGCGAAAACCACGTCACTGTCCCTCAAAATACTATACATGGGCAAGGCTACATGATAGCACGTGCCTGTAATCCCCACACTCAGGAAACTAAAGTAGAATCCCGAGGGTTCAAGACTACCCTGCACTGAACACTGGCTATGAGGTCAGCTCGGTGTAAATGGAGATATTATTTCAAAAAAAAGAAAGAGGGGGGCTGGTGAGGTAGCTCAGAGGGCAAAGGCTGTTGCAAGCAAACCGGAGAGCCCGAGTTTAATTCCCAGAACCCATAGATGGAAGGAGAGAGCAGACTCCTTCGAGTTGTCTTCTTCTCTCCATTGGTGTGCGAACATGGGCACAGGCACACACATGAGAGAGAGAGAGAGAGAGAGAGAGAGAGACAGAGACAGAGAGAGAGAGAGAGACAGAGAGAGACAGAGAGACAGAGAGAGACAGAGAGAGAGACAGAGACACAGAGAGAGAGAGACAGAGAGAGAGAGAGACAGAGAGAGAGACAGAGAGAGAGAGAGAGACAGAGAGAGAGACAGAGACACAGAGAGAGAGAGACAGAGACAGACAGACGAGAGAGAGAGAGAGAGACAGAGACAGACAGAGAGAGAGAGACAGAGAGAGAGAGAGAGAGAAAGAGAGAGAGACAGAGACAGAGAGAGACAGAGACAGAGAGAGAGAGAGACAGAGAGAGAGAGAAATCAAACGATCAATGAAAAACAATTTTTTTTAAGAAAAATAAAATGGCAAATGGCCCAGCAATACCAAGACTAGGTATGGACTCCAGGGGAAGTAAAAACATATTTCTACATAAAAACCGATACATAATAGCATTATCCATAATAGTCAAAAATGTAGAAACATTTTAAAAATCTAACAACTGGTGATTAAACAAGATGGCATATATTCATACAGTGAAAAATTATTAGACAACAAAAAAGAATAAAGTATTGAGCCAGGTGTGGTGAGATACGCCCATCATTCTAGCACACGTGAGCTTAAGTAGGAGTATTCTAAGTCTGAGGCCAGCCTGGGCTACATGACAAGACTCTACCTCCAAACAAAATGACTACATGAGTAAACCTCAAAAATAGTCTGCTTGCACAGGAACTGGACTCAATACCTGATAACAAGGAAAAACACACACACATTCAAACACACAGAGAGACATATGCACCCGTGTACACCACATGAAAGAAATTATCAAAGCCTACATGTACTATCATCCATTATAAAACATATATCCAGAAAAAGAAAATCCCTAGGGATAGGAAGTAGACTGGTATGTGCCTAGGACAGGGTTCAGGGAAGAAGAGTGGGGCTCAGGAGTAACCACTAGGGGTCTGGGGAGTGGTACTGATTGTCTAAAGCTGTCCCATCTTGATGCTTGCACAGCTCTGTAGTACACCAAGGACTGCTAAACCACTTCCTTAAACATAACTATGGGATACAAACTGTTTCAAAAAGAAGCATTATGCTACATGCAAGAAACCAAATTCATACTGCATAACCACAATTATGACACTACAGAAAAGGCAAAACTCTCAGGAGATATGTCGGAACCACAGTTGCCATAAGCTGGAGAAGGAGGAAAAGACAGACCTCACAGGAGCCCAGGAAACCACACAATTGCTACATGTGTTCATCTGTCAGAATTCTGTCAGTATATACCCGAAAAGGGCACAAACCTTATTCTAAATAAATATATATCTTCCCCCACCTGCCCAAAAAAAAAAACAAACCGGATCTTTTTTTTCCCCAGATGAGGTTATACTGTGTTGCCCAGGATAACCTGAGCTGAAGAAGCCTCCTGCCTCAGCCTCCCAAGTAGCTTGTTCATTTTGAGCTAAAACGTGACGTTGTATTGACACTATCGAGCTGAAAACAACAAAACAGTATTTGGAAGCTTGAAAGCAAAAGAACAGTCTCCTGGATCTGGAGAGATGGCTCAGTGGTTAAGAGCACTGCCTGCTCTTCCAGGGGACCTGGGTTCAATTCCCAGCACCCACATGGTGGCTCAAAACTGTCTGAAACTCCTGTTCCAGGGGATCCGACACCCTGACACAGACATACAAGCAGGCAAAACACCAATGCACACAAACGATAAAAATAAACTAGCTAAGAAAGAAAACATTCTCCTTGTAAAAGATAAACTAGTAAAAGTCAACATAAAATTTAAGTCATCTATCTAAGTCCATTAATCTAAGTGGGAAACTAGAGACAAGTCCTAAGCAGCTCCCAAACCCAGCCACCTAGTTAACCTAAACAGATCACACCCTCTGTGTGATCTTAGCAATGTTTTTTATTTATTCTGTCTATTCCTCCATCCTTCCCTTCCTCCCCCTCCCTTTCTCTCTTCCTCTCTCTCCCTGTGTGTGTGGTAATGGATATGCCATGGTATGTGTATGAAACCAGATGGTAACTTTCTCTGTGTCCATCGGTACACTGGTCCCACCTTTATAGGGTTCAAACTCAGGTCCTCGGACCTTTGAGGCAGGAGTTTGATCCACTGAGTCATGTCACCAGCCTGCCTAGACCTTTTTTATAAAGGGGAAAGAAACAGAGAGTTTAGCCTATTTGGGTGAGGTGGGATTCCCCTCTGTATGCTGTGAATACCATTAGTTAATAAAGAAACTGTCTTAGTGATAGGGTAGAATAGAGCTAGATGGGGGAAACTAAACCAAAAGCTGGGAGAAAGGAGAAGCCATGGAGCCACCGCTGAAGACAGACATGTCAGAACCTTGCCGGCAGGCCACAAGCCTCATGGTAAAATATAAAATAATGGAAATGGGTTACAAATTTAAGGTCAATTTTGTTATACTGTGTATATATATTTCTGCTCTTGATTAAGGTATTATCATTGTGCAGTTCATTAAAAATGTAATGTATAATTAAGAAATATGGGTTAATAGATAACCATCTATAATAGTCAAGCTTATAGTCATGTTAGGTTTTCTGAATATATAAAGATACATTTATTTTCTGAATATATAAAGATAGGTATTCTTCAAATCTTTCAGAGATCTTTAGAATATGGCATTTAAAATGTTCTAAGAAGTTAGGACTTTTCATGACATGAGACACATCTGCTCCTGGCAGCACCAATTACTTCAAGAGGAAGATGGGCATCGAAGAGGCTCCTTATGGAGTTTGCTAGCCATTTGGGCAAGAAACTGCTCTTTCCTGGACTGCTTGATGTTATGCTGTGTGGACTGAACATGTAGGACCCACAAAGAAAGGACTACTGAACTTGCCTAATGGTGGCAGTCCTTAGGGGTTCCTGCTACATGAGTCTGCCAGACATTCTGCAGGACACAGAAGAAAGTGATGGACAAACTGCCAATATAGGCAGAACTGTCTTTGAAATTCCTTGCTTCGTGGAAAAGTCTGGGATACTATGGGCCTGTAGGCTGAAGATGGATGCTCCAAATATACAAAAGAACTTTGAGTGACTGTCCAGGCAGTGAGATGTCTCTGCCAATTCTAGAGTTCTAGAAATAGCTTACAATGCACTTCCTATTTTCTTAGGTAATATTATATCCTTCTGGAGTCTTTGATGGAGTTGAAGAATTGATAGTTATAGTTTTCCTTAGTTATGGTAAGAGATAAAGTAGATATAAATATTGTAACTATAATTCTTGCTTGATAACTGTTTTGTTATATGTAATTTTACTATGTTAAATTTAAAACCTTCCTTTTTATTTAGATAGAAATGGGGAGGTGATGTGGGATTCCCCTCTGTATGCTGTGATTGCCATTGGTTAAAAAGAAACTGTCTTAGGCCTGTGGTAGGATAGAGTAGAGCTAGGTGGGAAAGACTAAACTGAATGCTGGAAGAAAGGAGGCAGAGAGAAGCCATGTAGCCCCACTGGAGTTTTACCCAGTAAGCCATAGCCATGTGGCAATACACAGATTACTAGAAATGGGTTAAATTAAGATGTAAGAGTTACCAATAAGAAGGTAGAGCTAATGGGCCAAGCAGTGATTTAATTAATACAGTTTCTGGGTGATTATTTCGAGAGTCTGGGCAGCTGGGAAAACAAACAAGCGGCCTTCATACAATTAGGGGGGAAAAAAAGCACAAACACATTTACATCATACCTGATTAATCTGTTAGAATAAGAGTTTTTATTATAAAGTAGAAAGGAAAGGCTACGGACTTTTTGGTGTTCACTAATATACTGTTAAGGGAGAAAGACCTTTAGTTTCATGTGTACATAATTACTAAACCACTGCTATGGAAAGGGACCACTTCTGAAAGCATTACACACCCTGCAAGACATCCCTCAAAGCCAGATGAATTCCAAATAACTTTCTAATGTGTTTGTCCAACACCTTTGATCCTAAATACCATCGCGTACAGTAGCAGAGACGAGTAGTCATTAATCCAATCCAACCAATGCAGATTCTGCCTTCACTGAAAAAGAGCTCTTAGGATTCTTGACTAACAAGAAACAATCCCCCAAAATGTAAGCTCTGTTGTACAGTAGATAAAATGTTACTTTGTGTTGTGCAAAACTACAATCAGATTACAGACAGGGGAGGCACCACACTCTTCCTCCGACACAACCCCCCCCCCCCCCCGCCCGCCTTGAAGAATAAAGGCAGCTATACAGAATAGCCTTTGGTGAGAAGAGAGAAGCACTTACTGGACTGTGAACAATCTCCTGTGAACTACAGAATGTTCTGGCACCAAAAGAGGCCAGTGGACCTTCAGTTTGAGCCTTCTTTTTTTGTAGGTGAAGAATCACATTGAGTCTTGGAGGTCGGGTTGCCTGCCCAGGTTCTCAAAACACTCCAGAGACACACATTTAAGACAGATCTCAAGTTTTTGCCATGGACTATTGAACTCCCTGCTGATTTCAGCAGAAAGCCATGAGAACAACTGTGAACACACGCAGACCTGAGTTCGAATTCAACAGCAAACACAGGGTCATGTTGAGAAATAAAAAGTCAGTAGGAAATTCTCCACTTAACACCGAATCCAGTCAAAGCCAAAAGTTTTCAAAAGTTTTTAGATTGAACCTTGGTTTGGGACAGATTTCTATTCTTACTGTCTCAAGTTCCAGTTAACTAAAATATGCAAGACTTTGTTTAATAATGAATATGGTATCTATCACCATATACCATGATCTGTCTTTTTGTATATTAACCAACATTAGGAAGTTGCGGGGTGGGGGTCACACCACAGCAAGTGTGCAGATGTTAAAGGACATCTTTGGGAAGTTGGTTCTTTCCTATCATGTTACTTCCAGAGATAAAACTGAGACCACCTGGTTTGGAGGCAAACACCTTTACCCACTGGGCCATCTTGCCAGACTTACTGTTTTTCAACTCCAGCAAAAGAAGCACAACCACACACAGAGAACCTTGACACAGGCAAAAGCCGACCTAAGCCATGTCTGAAATTAGAGATGGCGACGAGGTTGCATCGTCTGCTGTGTATGAGGCTAGCAGAAACAAGACCTTAGGTTTGATCTCCAGCACCAAATAAATGAGAGAGGTTATATTAAATGAGTGTCTGAAAGTCCAAAAGCAAAGAGAATGAGAAGGAGTGAGCAGAAAAACCATCACAAGAAAAATGGAACAAAGTAACTGAGGTACCCACAATACAGCGCAGAGGGGAATTGCTGACCTAGCTTGCACAAAACCCTTGCCTGGACCTCAGCACAAGGGGTTTGGGGATGAGAATCTGAAAAAGGGAAAGTAGTTTTGTTTTCCTACTTCTCTGGTCATGCTCTTTCAACCAGAAAGGAAACGTATCTAATGTAAGATATATTATTGATAAAAAATAGTCCATAATATTTTATAATGACATGTTGGGATGTCTAATTTGCAGTAAGACAGTATATCATTGTATCTGTCTCTTAAAAATAATCAGACTGTCAAGTATTGCCAATATTAAAATTAGAATATGAGTAATGTCTTCTTTACCATAGAAATTATTAGAAAACAGTTCGCAGACGTGATTTCTGTAATATGGCTATTCATTTACACAAGCTTGTCTAAATCACCCCATATGTATTAAGAAGTCAGCAGGAGCCGGAGTGATGGTTCAGCAGTTAAGAGCACTTGCTGTCTTGCAGAGGATGTGGGTTCGGTTGCCAGCACCTACATGGTGGTTCACAACCATCAATGACTCCAGTTCCACGGGATCCAGTGCTCTCTTCTGGCCGCCAGAGGCGCCAGGCACACATGTAGTACAGATATATAGATCCAGACAAAACACTTGTTCACACTAAGAGATACACAAAGAGAAGGTTGGTTTTCCAGGGCATCTCCCTGTTATAAAATCTGGCACTGCCATAGTTCTGCAGTGACACCAAGTAAACTATCTTTTTCCAATACATAGACTCTGAAGCCGAACACAACTTGGACTTATCTCTCGGCAACCAATCTCCTTTCGAAGAATAACTTCTGAGCAGCATCCCAGAGAACTAGTGGGCTGTCCTTCCGCACAGACTGTGTACCATGAACCGGCAGGCTCACTGTTCCATAAAACACTCTAGGCATCTTTGCCAGCCTACTGAGTCCTTCTGACCTACAGAACCCCAATTCATATTAACTTTAGGGGTTTGAATATCTCTTGAGACAAAAATCTAAAATAAAGCAGGCTGGGTGGATGCTTCCACCTGCTAAATTATCTCTGGAAACGCACAAGTTCTTTGGTGAACTGATTAACTGTGCTCTCTAGTATGGTGATCAATGTTCTTATCTGTCTGGCTCACGTGTAAGAAAATATGAGTGTTAATGGCACCTGCCTAGAGCACTGGAAACTCAGGGAATGCTGAAGGCAGCTCCCCCTTAGGTATCCTCACAGTGAGGAAGGAGCCCAGATTAGAAGCCTGTAAGTTAGATCAGGTGCCAGGGGGCGGGGCTCTACACTAGCCTGGTGACAACAGACAATTTTATGATGATGAAGCACCAAACTGTGTGAGTTTTTGAGTGTTTTGACTTACTCCTACTACAAGTTCAATAGAAGTAGCCAGACACTTTCATGTGTCCTGGGGCATGCTGTTTTGATATACCACTAGCACTTTTTTCAAGTCTTGGGCTTAAGGGCCTTTGCTAAATTTTTTGGCTCCCATAATAGCACCTCTCGGCAAACTCCCTTAATCTTTCCAACAAAGGAGTGCTCCTACCGTCAGCTACCCCCCCCCATCCATTGGACTTTAGGCCATCCCTTCTTTTTCCAGAGAAAAATAACCTATTAGCATTGGCAATCTGCCGAACACTGATTGCCCCAATGCCAGACACTCCTTTCTTGGAGGTTCCCATCTCCAAAGCTGTGGCCTGGCACTGTGTTCAAGACTAAAAGTGCACCCTGGGTAGGGCTGGCAACTTCAGAGTTGGCAGGGAGGGGTGCCCTGAGGAACCTAGGGAAGCATGCTCTGGTGATCTACAGAAGCTATTTTTGGTTGGCAGGGGTTTAGGGGCAGAGATGCTCAAATGTGTCTTTTTAGGGCTTTGTCCGTCACATTCCTCGCTGCCACTGAACAACCGAGGGGCGGCTGAGTCCATCAGCAGTTTCCTAAACATCAGCTAGAGGATGGAATTTGATCAGTACACTGACGCCCAGGAGAAGAGACTTCTTGGGAATAAAACCCATAGGTAGTTGCTACAGCTGCAGCATTAAGATTGAAACGCGCCGCCGTCATTTTGTGAGGAATCTTAATTCGTGTTACACAGTCTCCGAATTAGACATCATTCACCACCAGCCTCATGCATTTATTTTTAGTTTGGACTGATTCCTCTCAGCCTATCAAACATGATTGAAATTGTGCTGACAGTAATTCTCTCTCAGCAAGTATATTTCTGTTGTTTGACTCAACTATACCGGAGTAAGTGAGATAAACACAGTAAAAGAAAAGCTAAAGACTTAACATCCTCAGCTTTTCTATCTGAAGCGGTTTCTTAACTCGGCCTGGAATGCCCTCTATCCATTTCCGAGACCCATTTTCTGCTTTGGCAATCTTTCATAACCTAGATCAAATTTCACCTCCACTGGGAACTATTTACTAACTTGGGAGTCCCTCGCCCTCTCCTAAGTCCCCTCCCCCATTTATACTGTCAAAGTGTACCGGTGGCCTTAGACCCCAATCCATGGTGCTTAGAAACTGTAAATTCTTAAACGACACTTAAAGGTGCTCACTATTTCTTTCTCCCTACGCTCTAAGTAGTGGAGAATGTGTGCTTGGAAAACAATGCAGAAATACACAATGATAAAGGCCTGGAGAGATGGCTCAGTGGTTAACAGCATTGGCTGCTCTTCCAAAGAACCTGGGTTCCAGTCCCAGCATCTACATGATGACTCATAATTGTCTAGAACTCCACTTCCAGGGAATCTGACGCCCTCTTCTGGCCTCCACGGGCACTGCACACACATAGTGCACATGCACATAAGTAAAACATCTATATGAAATAAATATGTAATGATCGAATCATTATTAAGCAAGATGAAGACCATGAAACTGATAAACGCAACATCAAAATGGTAGGATGAACAAAATCCTTAGAATCCTGCCAACCTGCGGATGGGTCTGCATATGTGTAAACAAAGTAAGAGAGAAAGACCATTCCAAGAATAAAAACTAGATACCTGAGATTCAGTCTTTGTTTCTTCTCTCTTACTTCCTACATCCAATGAACAAGAGAGGCCGCGAGGCCTCTATAATCAGGCAGGGACTCTCAAACCTAGGCCGCATAAAAGCCACCTGGAAATCTTGGTCTAAAGGGCTTCAGAGGAGGAAAGATGGCTCAGTTGGCCAAGCACCTGCCTTGCGAGCACAAAGACCAGAGCTTAATCAGTAGAACCCCTCTGACCAAAGAAATGCCTAGCATGGTGGCACACACGTGTCATCTCAGAAAGAAGAGACAGCGGATCCAGGCCAGGGAGAGACTGTGCCTCAGGAATGGTGCATGGCGCCTGAAGAACACCAGAGGTTGTTCCCCTGGCCTCCACATGCAGGAGCACACACATGCATGTGCACCCCAACACATATGAGCATGCATGCACAGATACATATGTAAGGTTTTAGAGCTTGGTCTCCAGTTTCTGAATCACTGGGGCTAAGAGGGAGCCAAGAATTTACATTTCCAGTGAGTGCCCAGCTGGGCACACGGTAATTCCGTGTTTCCACAGCCACATTTTGAAAACCACTGGTTCCACCCCTTCCTTACTTCACTCCGTCTTCCACATTTTTGACAGGACTCACAGTTTCTACAAAAGGAGTGGGAGCCCTGGGTTATAAAATAGGAAGATGCTCTGAATGATGCATGAGACAGCTAAATCTGTCCTGCTCTTGAATGGGTGCCCTTAGTAGGCACCAGTTTTCTGGGGCTTCGAAATGATCACGAATACTCAGAGTGAGTCTAGAAGCACTTCTAGAGTGGTCCAGAGCACTTCTCCATACAACTCAGCAGATGAGGTCACAGTCATGCAAGTCGTCAGGGTGGGGGTGACAGCAACAATCACTGTCAAAGGGCTGCTTTCTGTAGGCAAGTGAATGAACTATTGTGCACAAACTCAACGGATGCCAAGCTTAGGCCCAATTCTTTTGCCTGTACGAGCATGGCACGGAAGGGTCTCCTTAGAGAATTCGGTTCACATGTTTGTGCTTTGTCTTGTATCCACAAGCAAAAGCGTAGAGACTTTCAACCTAAGAGTCTTCACCAAGGTCCTGTCTTTCCAACCTAGAACATTAAGAAAGTTGGAAAGATCATAGTCACTATCTGTTGAAATAAAGAAAAATCATTTCAGCTGGTGGAAGGCAAACGCACTGGTCTACACCGGTCAGAAGGCTGACATCAGGGAGGATCAATCACGTAGCAGCCTTGGAAGAATTCCATGATTGACATCGAGGGATCAGTCTCAGAAAAACTGGAGTTCAGGAGATTTGGTAAGATGGCTGAGTCAGCAAAGAGCTTGCATGCGCAAGGACCTGAGTTTGGATTGCTAGCACCCACATAAAGAGCTGGGCATGGCAGCGTGTGCCTGGGGAGGCAGAGAGATGATTCCCAGAGATCACTGTCCAATCGGTCTAGCTAATCTGGTGAGCTCCGCTGTCAAAAAATTGGAGAACAATTAAGGAATCTAAGTTCAATCTTAGTGCATGTACGCGTGCATACAAACAAACACACACACACACACACACACACACACACATGCTTGGGGGTGAGGTGTGGGGCTGGAGAAGTGCTCTCAGATTCTGTTCTCCATAGCCCATCTTTGACCTTCCCTATATTTAAGGTAGTTGTATTGGTCCCCAATGCCCAGAGTCTTAAAGGAATAGAAGACCTGTTTCAATGCTAGAATGGATATATGATTGGGTATTTTGACCTTAGGGGGAACACTCACCCAACAACATGAGAATGAAAATGGCTTAGTACTCTTCAGATTTCTCAGCTGCATAAAAAAAATCAAAATAAGCAAGCAAAAAACACACCAAGATGACCGGAGCTTGAAGGATCAAAGCCAGAAAACAAGAGGGACAATGACTACCAGGCCACCAAATGATCATGACCACCACTCTCTGAGCACCACAGATGAGAAAATCAATCCTCCCCAAATTCACCTGTGCTGTATGAGCCCTGGCCAGGCACACCTCAGGGAAGAGCGACCCACAGCGAGCTGCTCCGTGAAGCAGGGTCTGCTGGTTCAGACACTATGTTATAGACTAGGCTGCCCGGCAAAGACGAATTCACCTTGACATAGCCCTCACTAGAGGCAGCTGGGCAGCACGGTTCACTTGGAGGTCTACATCCTATTCTGTGTAGTGATGACTCTGGCGAGAGGAATCAAAGAGCTTTAAACAGCTGTGTATGAGGGATGCTGCACTCAAACACTGATGCTGGCAGGCCACTACAGTTCCATGAAGCACTTCACCGGCACAATGTTCACTTGCTACGGTTCTTTCTACCTGCAGGGATGGGGTGGGGGACCCGAAGGACAAGAGAAAACCCAAAAGGTGCTTACTGATAGGGCTCCATGGGTTCAATAAAGGTCAAGTGCAAAGTTACCAAAGATGCCAAAGAACTCATAAATACCACACTTACACACTTGACCTTCTCAGGAAACCGGTTTGGGAGAGATGGGTTCAAATGTGTTATAGAGTTAGGAGATATTTATTGTTTGCAGGTACATGAAATTTGATGGCATCACCACTGCAATCATACAGCACAAATCAAAACAAATGGTGTTTGTTTGTTTGTTTGTTTGTTTATAACTGTGCAGGCCTCCAAGCTAGGTGCTGTAATAGTTAGGTCCATGGCTTATAGTTTGCTCTTATTCCATCCTTTATAGGTTCCAAAGTAGAATTCTCTATTAAAAAAAAAATCTTTTTGATCATTTTAGGACAGCAATTATGTTACCAGTAAAGTATTTCCAAAAATCAATGCCTTGCTTCTGATACTGTATTATGTATGTCAGACCTATGCATAAACCACTGCAAATCTGTAACAGAAATGTCTGTTTGCCTGGTGTGGTGGCTTGCCTAAAGGCAGAGGCAGGAGGATCTCTGGGAAGTCAATGCCAGCCTGGTCGACATAGTGAGTCCCAGGACAGCCATGGCTACATAATAGGGAGACTGACTCTCTCTCAAAAAAACAGAAGTCTGTTTTTAAAGTGTGATGCTGATGATAGCACAGCTATGATAAATGAGTCTCTGGGCTATGACGCTAACTCAAAATTTCATGTTCTTTTATTTCACGGTTTGCTGGATTGCCTCATCTAGCACATTCATGCCAAGCGTTTAACAGAATTCCAATTCATACAAATACCCATAAGTGAAATCTGCTGCAGTGAACGTTTCTGGATCCCCCGAGAGCCGCTGACACCCCCAAACAGGAAGAATGAGGAGACAGTCAAGGATCCAGAATTTATCTTCTGTGCCAAAAAGATACGTTTTATACAATATCTAATTAGTTTTATACAATATTTAATACTGAAGTTAAGCAATACAAGTGCTTTTAGGATTCTGGGAGGCTAATTTTATAGTTATCTTAATTTCAAGAGCTAGAGACTAACTGACTTGCTATTGTAACAGAGATCCTGAGACAGCATAATTACCTGCTAAGTAATTTTTTTAACAAAAATCAATATTCATGAAAATACAACAGCTTTGTGTTTTTCTCTGTGAATAAAATTATCTAATTTTCTACTAATATTCATTCTGCATTAATGAAAGCAAGGACTCTACTTACAAAATGGGAAGCAGAAATTCTTAGAAAAGGCAACCATAGTCCAAGAATAAGCATCCTCCTGAGGATAGGACAGAGGAAGAGAAATGGACTTTATTTACAGGGGTGGGGTGTCAAAGAACAACTTGTAGAAATTGTTTCTCTTCCTCTACCATGGGGGCTTCTAGGATCAAACTCAGGTCATCAGCCTTGACAGCAAGCACCTTTACCTGCTGAGCATCTCATCAGCCCAAGTTCTTAAATTTGAAAGAAAAGCTCTAATAAGAAATTATACTACCCCAGGACGGAATTTCACAACTTCATTGAGATTAATTAGAAATCATTTTAAGGCGTCTTATGATTCAATATGACTTATTTTCCTTTTTTTAAAGTAAGAATTTCCCAATTCTATTTTGTGTTTAATGTGTTCCTCATTTATTTGCAATATTTTTAATTAATTTTCTTTTTGCTATGAAATAAGCATAATATTTGCACTGTAAAGATAAGAAAATTAAGGTAGAAAAACAGGAAGCTATTTAGGGAGTCGGAATAGAGAGTAAATAAGAAAACCATTGGCTTAAATACAGTAAGGTCACCTACAAACAATAAGTAAATTTCTTTGCCCTTTGAGACTGTCTTTGCACCTATAACAGAAACAATACTGCCTACCTCTTTCCTGTAAGGCACAAACAAAGTGTCTAACAGAATGCTTAGCATGTAATCAGCCATTCGGCACAGGGCCCACCCACCAATCCACCATCCCATTTTCCTCATTTAGTGCAATGGATATATAATCAATCCATAATGTCATTGTGAGGGAAATGAGCTACAATGAATGCAGAGATCCCTGGCAAGCCCAGGACTCCACGCTTGCTCCCTCCCTCCCTCCCTCTTCTAGGTCTCCAAATATTGGTCCCTCTGTAGAACTGCCTCTGCACACACAGCTTATTTATAACACTGAAAAATCTGCTTAACCTGGCTGCTTAATCTGTAATTTCAGTGTGTCCCAAATAAAATCTAACTCATTTCTAAGGTGGTTTTATCTTTGAGTTATCGCCCCCCCCAAAATATTTTAATTTGTCCAATAGATACTGCTACTAAAATGTCTGCACTGTATCCTAAATAACACATAAACTATTAAAAGTGCATTGTTTAGGACAAAACATATCTAGACACTTGAATTATTCCATTCAGGTTGACTTCAAAGATACTAGTTAGTCTTTTCATTTTTTTTTTCCTATATACTTCCAAATAACAAGTCAGGTAGAAAATGTGGCAAATGAATACAGATTTGCATAGATAAAAACAAAAGAGTCAAAAATGTGGATCAGATCCGAACGTACAGGCAATGACCTTCAAAACTGGCTACTAACAACATTCTTCACAGGGGAGCAATTACACAAAATCCTCCTATGTATACTGTCGTTTCTCCTGGTCTACAGATACATTTCCATATCAGAAAGGATGAAAGAGTAGGCCTGCGACTGGGAGAACCGTCTTTGCAAAGATAGAAGCCGTTCTGGTTACCTTAATAATTATATCCCGAAGGCCAGCTCATAGAACTGCATTATGAAGTGCCGCTAAGCCAATACGTTGGCAGAACAGCTGCACAACTGGAATTGACCAAACACGGCTTTCATGACACCAAACCACTGGTATATTTCTAATTCTGAATTGCCTTCCATGGTCTCTGGCTGTTTTAAAAGCCATAAAAATATTTTTAAAATAGACACCATATCTAAATGACAGTATAACACTTCAAGAAAAAAGGGGGAGTCCAAATCATCACCAAAAGATTTAAAATATACAGTACTGCCATTCTTAAAGTACTGAAAATAACACTTAGCTTTCCATGTTAAAACTATACCGAGTTGTTTAACAAGTAAACACATGTGGACACACACATACACACACACATACACACACCAAAAAAAAATATAAAACAAGAAAGTTGCTAAGAAAAGTTCAATCTCCAAATGCTTTGTTTAAAAGCAGTATATAAAAAATATTAGAATCCTGTAGATAATTTTTTTTTCAAACCTTTTCCCATATGGATTAAAAACAAAGCAAAACACTACGTAACTAGTGGTGTAAAAAAGACAAATACACTACAAGTCCTGTGTTTTACAGCCCACACCAGCATCCCCATGTGCAAGGATTAACACAGCTAGACCATGGATGGGGCCATGACTAAGTTTTATAACATTAAATTACAAAATAAGAGTAACAAAAAAGAAACACAAAAAGTGGAATATAGTAAACATTACTCCAGTAAGTCCAATTGAACGTTAAGATATTTGTTCTCTTTGACAATTAAGAACCATCCACAACTACAATATGAATCCCCCTCACCAGCTCTGAGGACAAGGGAGAACCACATGTACCTTTTCCTGATAGCCAAAATCAGGAGGTTATACGCATTTTCAGACAAGTCATGTCTCCTTTGCACTCTACACCTTGGCAAAAGTTAATGACCTACTGGAGGAATTTTATGTCACTATATTCCACAAAAGTATTCTTAGGATCTATGAAGTCTAAACCTCACACTGCCCTCGGCAGGCTATTGTACACATTTGTTAAATTTTTAAACGAAAGGCTAAAGACTTTTAAAGCTCTTGACAATGTACTCAAACTGCGAAGGTGTCGATTCCATGTTTTCTCCCCTTCCATTAAAACAAAACAGGGAGAAAACTGTACATAGAAACAATGACACCATAGAAACAAAAAGTAGCACGCCATGGAGCTGGAAAATATACATACCCTCTCCATCATAGCCAATTACAAAAATCCTTTCACTTAATGGCTAGCATCTTTATGGGCGATTAATCTGTATTAAGTAGCCTTCAAAAGGTAGTCTGTGCTCTATTTCTACTCTCCTGGACCTTTGGCAGCAGTCAGCACTTAAGCTCAGGGCTTGGGGGGGGGGGGGGCTGAACTGGGCACAGTCAGCATCAAGAAGCAGCTCTCAAACACAGGAGCGTCTTTCTCACACGTCTCTGGTCTCTGTTTTATGCTATTGAGCATTGTCAGCAAGATGGATGGATGGATGGATGGATGGATGGATGGATGGATGGGTGGGTAACATCCTGGGGGCAGGGTCTAGGCAGGCGGGTTTTTGATTTTTTTTTTTTAATCACTTCTGAGTCTAGAAGCCTCCTCCGGGTTCTTGCGGGAAAGGAAAGGGATCAGGTGAGACCCTCCAGGGTCCAACTTAATTTGCTTCTCCACAAAGAGCAATTTCTGCCAGTGAGCGCAGGCTTGGTTCTCTGGTAGAAGAATTAAACACGAGAGCATTGTAGGCGCTTTCAATCTCTGACTTTATAAAGGAAAGACTGCATTCCTGGGGAAAACACTACATGACTCCTGACGCGCCACACACCAGTAGTGAAGGGACTCAAGCCAGGGGTTGTAAAAAAAAAAAAAAAAAAACCCTTTCAAAACGCCAGGTTCTGAACGAAACGCTGTGCGGCTTTGTTGCATTGTTGGCTTTTCCGTAAGTCTTTGATTCTTTCCAGCCACTGCCAACCTCCAAATTGCTGGGACTTGTTGCTAAATCTTTGCCTCACGCCCCCCACCCCCAGAAATAACCAGCACGTTGAGATTTGGGGATCAAAAGGCGAGGAAGGGAGCTAAACCCTCAAAGCACAGAGGGCTGGGCGCCTTCAATAGGCCACTCCGCATGGGCTGCGCGTTCCGTCTGACTCACAAACGCTCGAGAGAAATTATGACATAAACCTTTATCCTTCCAACCAGGGAAATAAAGGCTGGCTGGAGGGCCTGGTGGGGCTAGAGGGACATCAGCCCGCGTCCCGACGGGGCGACCCGGGTAGACGTCTCCCGCCCTGCCCGCCTAGCTCCGGACGCCCGCCCAAGGTGCTACCTATCCACCGGCTGGAGGAGCAAAGACCCGGGGTCCTCCGCCCTGGAGGGCGCAGAGCAGAGGAGTTGCGGGTGCGGGACGCGACTCACCCCGCAGGGGCGCACGGCGCGCGGAACCAGCCCCCGGCTGAGCTCGGGCAGGGATGCCGCGCGCCGGGCGGTGCGGCTGCCGGGCGGACAAAGCGCCGCGCCGGGGCTAGAGCTGGGGCGACCCCGGGCGGCGGCCCCCCGCCAACTTGGCAGAGTGTGGGGAGCGGGATCCCGCGAGCGGGCGGGCGGGCAGCGCGGCGCTGACCTGGATGGTGCAGGTGTACTCGCTGTCGTCCAGCAGCCGCACGGTGCAGCTGTACTCGCGCTCCAGACTCCTGCTGCTGCCGCTCATCAACCTGCTCAGCATCTTCCCGCCCGCTCGCCCGTCCCCGGGAGCGACGCGGCGGCGCTGCGGACTCGGGACCCGTCGTCCTTCAGCGCGGCAGCTCCGCGCCGGGCCCTGGCACCTGTACCATCACCCTGGCCGGTTCGCCGCCGCTGCCTCCTCCGGCCCCACTCCTCTTCCTTCTCCAGAGCCACCACCGCCTTCCCCCAAGACCCAAGCAAGCTGGGTTCTCTCCCGGGCGCCCCACTGCCCGTGCCCAGATCATGGGGCGGGGCCTAGATAGGGGGCCAATGGAGGTCAGCGCGGCGGAACCGATTGGCAAGAGGAAGAGCCAATCAGAATAGGGAGTAGGGATGATGAGCGGGCTGAGGAAGCAATCATCGCAAAACAGCAGTACCAAGCCTAGTCGGGCCAGCCCTCTAGCGTCCCAAGCCTTTGCTCGCACCCTTCGCGGGCGGTGGTTGGTATGAATGCTGTTTGTCCTCGGCCGGGCCATGTGTGGACACTTGACAAGATCGGTGTCTGCTACCTAGAATAGCATTTGAGCTGTTCCAGAAGTCAAGTCCTGCGCTCTGCAACGCGCGGTTCCTGCCCTCTGAGAAACCAAGGCGAGGAGGCGGCACCTGCAGAAAACTGGCACCCACGTCTCCAGACCTGGCTGCTGCCCCCACCTGTGCGCTGCCCCAAGTCTGCTCCAGGGGCCCCTGTTCTCGCGCACCCTTATTTTGGTGAACGTCTGTTTTACAATAGCTGTTTATACTGCTGAGACCACAGAAGCTTGTAAGCGCCCCGGTTTAGCGCCTAGAAAGCCCTGCGCTCTAATCCCTTTTTATTTTCAGAAGACAAAAGGATCCTGAGGTGTGCTCCATAGCTGGGTAAGGAACAGGAAGTGATGAACCTTTCCTTGCACTTTTAGAAAGAATTGTTACATCTTCAGACTTCCTCAACCAAACACAATAGGTCAGGAACTGTACAGCACACAAAGGGGAAAATGCCTCCTTTGTGCTCTCCACATCCACAGACTTAAAGTTCCTTTCCAGAACTTCACTAAGAGATATAATCACCTCCAAAGATTTTATTAGTGATAATAAGTGTGTGCGCATGCGTGGAATATGAACACTCAGGTGCCACACAAAAGTGTGGAGGTCAGAAAACAAGTTTGTGGGATCAGTTTTCTCCTTCCACCTTTCTGTGGTTTCCAGTGATTAAAGTCGCACCGCCAGGCTTGCCTGGCAATCCAACTTTACCCGCTGAACCACCTCACTGGCTCTACCCTCAAAGAATTCAATGGAAGAAAATGTTATAAAGGAAATGTGTGATATAAAGGGTGTGATTCAGTAGTGGAGCTCTGGCCCAGCACGCGACAAGATCCAACGCTGAAACAATGTCAATGCAAAACGTTAGTGCTGTGAGAAATATAGTCGCTTAAAATAATGAATTATTAATAATTTCCTATTACCTGTATGCTCTTATTGTATCTGTGAAACACAACAATATTAAGACACCCCCCTCATAGCAGACTAGAGAAAAATCTGGCCTATTTTAATTTTAATTTAATTTTGTCTATTTGCCTGGACTTGGGGGTAAGATTCAGGACCTTGCATTTGCTAGTTAAGAGCTTGGGGTAGCTCTAAACCACACCCCCAACCGTTGCATTTTTGAGACAGGTTTCACTCCGTAGCTCAGATATCCACAAAATGATCCCTTCAAGTTCTCCAGTGTTTGGATTAGAGGCATGTGGCACCTAGCTGGCTCTTGACCTTGACAGCGTGCTTCACTAGTGTCTAGATTCCAGTACCCCAACCCCACCATCACCTTAGTAACCTGGACTGCTCCCTTACTGCATTTGATGGCCATGGGAAGACATTCCTCTTTTCAAGGCAATTCTGACATAGTTACGAGACTAAAGAGTCAAAAGCTGTCTGCTTTATAACCTGGGAAGTAGCTTGGGGCCTGGAATACAGACGTATCCTAATAATGATGAACTGATAAATGGAATTGATAGGTATTCTATTATAGCTCCAACTTCAAGGAACATCCATGAAGAAAGCAGGGCCTCCAGGAAGGTCTTGTACACCAATGTAATCACCACTCTGTGGAAAGGAGAGTCTATTAAGTCCAGCCTTGTGTAACTGAGAGCCAGTGGAAAGTTTCAAGCAGGAAGCACTTTTGTTGAAGGGCAGAAGTTGCTATTTGTTATAAAATCTAAACGAGGAAGGAAAAATGTGCACAAAGCTAGAGGAAGTCCATTAGTGTGATGATGGGGATGAGTCTTTAGCAGGTTATGCAAATAAGCAGCTGTTAGAATGAAAAGGAAAGCACCATGAATCCAGAAAAGCTGCAAAGAGCGGAATGCTGTCTTCAAAGTAGGACCAGAGGTGCAGAGAAGGGGGAGATGGTGGCTGCTGTGCCGGCACTTTAGGAGGCGTCTCTGCTTAGACTAAGAAAGTCATGGCTGCCTGGAAGCGTCCCAGTTCACTGTTCACCCATGTTTGTGCGTAAGATGCATCTGTAAACTGCCCTTTCCTTTCTGATACAGAACAGAGAGTGGGAAATGGGAAAAAGTGCAAAAATCTAGTATATACCTCTAAAACAAGATCATGGGCAGAGGTTTATGGGAAACTAGAAAGATGGGCTTCCAATAAAGTCAAACAAAAAACACTTAGCTTGTTTGCTTTTTTTTTTCTCATTTATTGAGTCCAGTATGGAGAAGAGTAGTTCACTAAAAGGCTGCCTGTGGGGCTGAGGCTATAGTTCAGTTGGTAGAGGGCCTGCTTGGCTTGTACAAAACTCTGGGTCCTATTCCAGAACCAGAGAATAGGGTGTGTTAGTGTACAGCTATGATGACAGCATTCGGGAGGTAGAGGCAAAAGGATTAGAAATTTCAAGGTCACCCTTCTGCCACAAAGTGGATTCTAGGCCAACCTTTGCTAAGACCCTGTCTCAAAAACAACAAAACAAAAATCACACAAGACTTCTTGTGCCTTTGAGAAGCACAATGTCCTGCTTTCATGTCTTTACGTGCAAGGAAGCTATGTTTAAAACAAATCGCAGATTACAATGGTTGTGGACCCCACCTTCCAAGTTATCAGTATGCTGGCTCCCTTCTCTATTGTGAAGGAGTCCCCAGGTATCCTAGCTTCAGTTCCTGTTTCCTACAAAAGCAAAGTAGGTGGGAAAGGGTTTCGTTTTAATTCCAGGTTGCAGTCCATCCTGGTGAAGAAGTCGAAGCATCAGGAACTTGGAAGCAGCCACTCACAGTGGAGCAGAGAGAGAATGAGTGCATCCGTGCTGGGACTCAGCTCGCCTCTCTACAGTCCGAGACCCAAGCCCTGGGAATGTACCTTGTCCTCTCACAGATGTGCAGGCCTTCTCACCTCTGTGAATGTCATCAAACCATCCCCACAGATGTGCCCACAGCCAAGCAGACCTGGTCAGTTCCTCACTGAGGCCTTCTGTCAGGTGGTTCTAGATTCTGTTAAGTTGACGCCAGGAGAGGTACCACCTCCCAGATATGCCTGAAATATCGAGATGCCTTTACTTTGGATGCCACCCTGCTGGTCTCTCTCTCCAACCAGTACATCATTGTCGTGGGTTTGGGCAGGAAAGAGAATTGCCTTTTCTTTTTTTTTTCCTCCCCTTTTCCTTTCCTTTCTTTTCCTTTCCTTCTTTCTTCCTTTCATTGTTGTTTGTCCTTTTGTGTTTTGAGACAGAGTCCCTCTACACAGCTCTGGCTGTCCTGGAACTCACTATATAGGTCAGGCTAGCCTTGAACTCACAGAGATCCACCTGCCTCTGCCTGCCAGGTGCTGGGATTAAAGGCAGTATTGCCTTTCCTTAACCAGAACATCACTAACACAGTCCTGCTCATCAAAGTCTCCCTATAGTGCAGCCAAGACCAGGCTTTGATTTCTGGGGCTGGAGATGTGACTCATTAGTAGTGTTCCTGCCATGCATATGTAAACCCTGGGTTCTATCCCCCGTACTGGAAGAAAATAAAAGAAAAATGGACTATAACTTCTGACAATATTTTGAAAGTTATGGCATGACTATCCTCAAAGCCTTTGGGAACTAAAAGCCTAAATGCCCTAAGTTCTCAGACTGCTCTGTGTGCATAAAGATGGATTCCTGTCCCCAGAAAAATCCCCCTGTCCACGTACGTTTAGGACATTCTGGTCCGACAATTCTTCTTAGGTTAGAGTCCACTTTTAAAGTCTAATTTCCTGTCCCAGATACTATCTCTCCCTAGAGTGGCTGAACTGGAACACAACCTCCGTGCCCACGGGGTGACCTTGACCTCTGACTCTATGAAACTACTGCATTTATTGTTCTTGACACAGGATCTCAGGTAGCTCAGATGGAACTTCAACTTGCTATGTAGTTGAGGATGACATTGAACTTCTAGCTGTCTCCCTGCCTTCACCTGCTTAGTGCCATGTTACATATGCCAGCACTGCCAACTCAAGACACCTTTCAAAATAATAGCCTGGGTGTGGTAGCTTGTGAAAACAGCAAGATTGCAGCAAGTTCAGGGCCACCCTCAGGCTACAGAGGAATTTCAGGGTCAGCCTGTGCTGTAGGGTTAGGGGGCGGGGTTTGCCTCGGGCGAATGCCTACAGATAAATGGGCGCACAGGAGGCGGCTCCGGCCCCTTTTCCTTCCTACCTCATGTGCCACGCGGGAACTTCGGTTCTGTAAGTTTATCATTAAAGTGTAAATATTCTTTAATATCTGCATTGCATTTATTTACGCCGATACCGATACATTTGGCGCCCTCCCCGTGGGGCTTTGCCGAGACCCGGCCCAAATCGGAGCCTCTTGGGGCCACTGCACCTGGCGGTGGTCTCCCTGGGCGCGCGGAAGCAGCTGAGATTCTGAGTGACTCAATTTTCCCTGCTGCTTGCTAGAGAATCAAGCCGGACGGGAGAGCTAGCACTCCCGGCGTTTTGAAATCAGCAGCGCCTCTGTAACAGCGTGATCAGTCTCTGTTCCCCTCCCACCTCCGTCGGTGCTCGGGTCACGTGACAGGGCCCTGCGAGCCCCCCCCCCCCCCCCCCCCCCCCCCCCCCCCCCCCCGCACGCTGGCATCCCTCTGATTTGTTCACTTTGGAGGCTTTTCTCTCTGTTGCCATTCTGGCCCAATTGCTCCTTATCAGTCTGGGGTCTGTTTCAATTTTGTTTTTGAGTCATTTATTTCAGATTTAGGCAACGTGGACTCAAGTGGACTCTTTCGCCACCACTGGCAGGAACCGGTCGTTACAGGTAAAAGAATTTTTTCTTTTATACATAAAATGTCTGAGAACGTAACAGTTTCAGATTTCAACAGCTTTTTTGAGTGTACCATTTGGGAGATCTTACAAGAGTTGTCTATCACCCCACATCTATGGATATTTCTGGGATTCTTAATTTTCCTTAGCACTATTTGGTTTGATAATAGGAAAATGATCAAATCTCTTAAGGCAGAGGTTGAACGTTTAACAACTATTGAGAATGACAACAATCTTCTCAAGAATCAGTTTGAAGTTCTCCAGGAAGAAAACAGATCTTTGTTTAACATGACTCGGTTAACTGAGCAAAATCTAGAAAAGGTACAGGCTGATGTTAAGGAGAAATTCATTACTATGGAAGAAGGAACAGCTGAATTAGATCGTAAGTTCCAGCAGTCCCTTTCTGTAGGAACTGAAACATTAACTGAGAGAATCAAAACTACTGAATGTGACAATCGAATTTTGTCTAAAGCTTATGACAGATTGGCGGAAAGATTGTCAATACAAGAAGGCACGGTTTATGCCATAAATATTATGTCCAAAGATGACAAGTTATCTCTAATGGACAAATTTCATACTTTAGAATCCTCAATGAAGGCTTTGGAACATAATTCTGGACAGGAGATTCAGACATTACAAAAAACAATGGTGAATAGAATTGAAAATATTGAGGAATTTCTAAATTCTGATGAAGAAGAGCAAAGGGTAGAAAGGCAAATTTTAACTACATCTGTGGATAAATCCCTTAGGGACAATTTCCACAAAGCTCTACCTGCAGCTCTACATGCCTTTCCAGTAATAACAACAGAA
Organism: Microtus oregoni; assembly: GCF_018167655.1. Classification (NCBI taxonomy): domain Eukaryota; kingdom Metazoa; phylum Chordata; class Mammalia; order Rodentia; family Cricetidae; genus Microtus; species Microtus oregoni. Next base: position 23,225,332 of record NW_024543090.1, read on the forward strand.
AAGGTGATTGGTTCCAGAAACCCTAGGGTCATCAAGGAAGATACATGGGAGCCTGTCCGTATGAATGATCTCAAAGAAATTGAACAGGCCGTCATGACTTTTGGGATGCACGCCTCTTTTGTTAAAGAGATGCTAAAATCTTGGGCCACAACAAGCAGAGCAACCCCCTCGGACTGGCTCCAGCTGAGCTCCGCGGTCCTTGAGAGTGGACCGCAATTAAAATGGAAATGCTTATTCAGGCAAGAGGCTAGACTTTTAGAGCAGCAGGAAAAGGCGAAGGGAATTGACATTTCCCTAGATAAAATTCTAGGTGAAGGGCTCTTTTCCGACCCTCAGGAACAAGCTAATTTGGATGAAAACATACTCTCCATGTGTACTACAGCAGCCTTAAGGGCTTGGGACAGAGTACAAGACCCAGGACAGAGAATGGAATCATTTGTCACAGTTAAACAGGGTCAGAGAGAACCCTTTAGTGACTTTTTACAAAAGTTAACTAAGGCTGTACAAATATGGATATCTGACCCAGAAGCAAGACGTATAATAATTGAGTATTTGGCTTATGAAAATGCAAATGTGGAATGCAAAAAGATCTTGGCGCCTTTAAAGTTCAGATCAGCGTCCTTGGAAGAATGGGTCTTGCATACACTAAATGTTGACACATTTGTCTATGGCACTGAAGCATGGGTAGAAGAAGCAATTTCCAATGGTAAAAGGAGACACCAGAATACCAAATGTTTTAATTGTGGCAAACTGGGTCATATGAAAAGGAATTGTAAACAATGGATTTTCAGAAATAATAATAATGCATCTTCTAGAAATAACAGAAATAGAAGGACTTAGCCTTCAGGTTTATGTAGAAGATGTGGAAAAGGCAGGCATTGGACGAATGAATGCAGGTCTACAAGAGATAGACAAGACAATCTGATACATATGGGAAACATGAGAGGGGGGGCCTCACAGGCCCCCATGGCAAACATGGTTCAGTCATTTCCAGTTTCTGCAGAGAACATGCCTTGTCAGGACAATTAGGAAGCCACATGCCTACTGTTACAAGCACTAGTAATCAGAAAGATGAGTTACGTGTGTTTTGGCAAACTTCTATAAATGATCAAAGACCTAAGCTGAGAGTGTGTGTAAATGGCATTTTTATTACTGGCCTGCTGGACACAGGTGCTGATGTAAGTATCATTACCCCAGAATCTTGGCATCCATATTGGCCTCTTCAGAATGTAAATGTTCAACTCCTGGGAATTGGAACCCTATCTCAAGTAAGGCAGAGCACGAGATGGGTTGAATGTATAGAGCCTGAGGGACAAATAGGAAAATTAAGGCCATATGTAGCCAATATTGCAATGAATTTATGGGGTCGTGACCTATTACAACAATGGAATACCCAAATTAACATTCCTGCTTCTAGAGCCTATATTTCTGAAAATAATATTAAAAGTTATTACAAACGGAGAAAACCGGCCATTAGGGCTGTGCAAGAACAAGCAATTGATGTCCCTTAAGAGATACCAACAGCCTTGCCTCTAAAATGGCTGACTGAGAAACCAATATGGACAAAGCAATGGCCTTTAGCTGAGGAAAAGTTGCAGGCTTTAGAACAGCTGGTACAAGAACAATTAGATGCTGGACATATAGAAGAATCTACCAGCCCTTGGAATTCTCCTGTATTTGTGGTTAAGAAAAAATCAGGTAAATGGAGAATGGTGACAGATCTCAGAGCTATCAACAAGGTTATTCAACCTATGGGCCCTCTGCAATCTGGAATTCCTTTGCCCTCTTTATTACCAAAAGGATGGCCTCTCATAGTTATTGATTTAAAAGGTTGTTTTTTCACTATACCTTTGCAAAAAGAAGATAGAGAAAGATTTGCCTTCACAGTGCCTACTTATAACAATTCTCAACCTTCGAGGAGGTACCATTGGGCCGTCCTCCCCCAGGGTATGTTAAATAGCCCCTCCCTGTGCCAATATTTTGTGAACCAACCATTGCAAATAATACGCAAAAAATTTCCCAAATCTATAGTATACCATTACATGGGTGACATATTGTTATCTGATTCAAACATAGATACCTTGAACAGACTGTTTGAAGAAATACAGATACTGTTACCTAAATGGGGATTGCAAATAGCTCCTGAAAAGATTCAGAAGGGAGATTCTGTTAATTATTTAGGTTATAAAATAGGTTTGCAAAAAATTAAGACACAAAAGACACAAATTCGGAGAGATCGCCTACGGACTCTTAATGACTTTCAAAGACTGTTAGGAGACATTTCCAGTCTACGACCAGCTATCAGAATAACACCTGATCTAATAATTCATTTGAACAAAACCTTGGATGGTGATAAAGATTTAAACAGTCCTAGAGAATTAAAAGCTGAAGCAGAAAAGGAACTGACAATGATTGAGGAGAAATTACAACAGGCACATGTGGACAGAGTGAATCCAGAGCTCGATTGTATTCTCGTCATATTACCGTCAAAAATTTCTCCTACAGGAATTTTAATGCAGAGAGATGATATTATCTTGGAATGGATCTTTTTACCACATAAACCAAGTAAGAAACTGAAAACTTATATGGAAAAAGTCTCTGAGTTAATTATAAAAGGCAAGCTGAGACTTCGTCAACTAGCAGGCATAGACCCAGCAGAAATTATAGTGCCTTTTACTGCTGATGAACTAAAGAAATTATGGGAAGATAATGAACCATGACAAAGAGCTTGTGCTAATTTTTTGGGAGACATTAATAACAACTATCCAAAAAGCAAGCGCTTTAACTTCATAAAGAGAACTTCTTGGATCCTTCCTCGAATCGTCCGTGATGCTCCAATAACTGGAGCCCGTACATTCTATACTGATGCCAATAAATCAGGGAAGGCAGGTTACAAATCAGAAGACTTGGGTAAGGTGGAACAAAGTCCTTATGATTCTGTCCAGAAGGCAGAATTATATGCCATTCTTATGGTACTAAGAGATTTTAAAGAACCTATTAATATAGTTACTGATTCACAATACGCAGAAAGAGTTATTTTACATATTGAAACTGCTGAATTTATACCTGATGATACAGAACTAACTTCATTGTTTATCCAGATTCAAGATTTGATCAGGAACAGGCTTTGCCCTATGTACATAACACACATCCAATCCCATATGGGTGTGCCAGGTCCTCTAGCACAAGGTAATGTAGAAATTGATCAATTATTGATTGGTAGTGTGCTACAAGCCTCTGAATTTCATAAAAAACATCATGTTAATAGCAAAGGTTTGAAGAAAGAGTTTTCTATTACATGACAACAAGCTAAGGAGATTGTAAAGAAATGCCCTACCTGTTCTTTCTATAACCAAACGCCACTGCCAGCAGGGGCTAATCCAAAGGGCACCCATAGGAATGAAATCTGGCAGATGGATGTGTTCCACTTTGCAGAATTTGGCAAATTGAAGTATGTTCATCACACCATTGACACTTATTCAGGCTTTCAGTGGGCAACTGCTTTAAGTTCAGAAAAAGCTGATTCAGTAATCACTCATTTATTAGAAGTCATGGCTATCATGGGTATACCTACACAAATAAAGACAGATAATGGTCCTGCTTATGTCTCTAGGAAAATGAAACGGTTTTATGATTATTACAATATCAAGCATGTTACAGGTATACCATACAATCCTACAGGTCAAGCAGTCATAGAAAGATCAAATCGAACTATAAAGGATATGTTGAACAAACAGAAAGGGGTGGAAAACACCCCCAGAAATAGGTTACATAATGCTTTGTTAACCTTGAATTTTCTCAACACTAATGAGAAGGGAACGACGGCTGCAGAAAGACATTGGATAATGGAAAAGTCTGCTGAACTAAATCAACCAGTTTATTTCAAGGATGTGCTGACCTCACAAAGGAAGCCAGGAGATGTGCTGCGTTGGGGAAGGGGTTTTGCTCTTATCTCCACAGGTGAGGAAAAATTATGGATACCGTCAAAATTAATAAAGGTTCGGTTTGAGGAAGAGAAGTCACTTGGAAAAGATAAATAACAATTCATTCACAAGGATGACCGGCATTCAGATGGTAAGGATTACTGATAGGATGGGGGCAGGGTTCTTTTCTTATCTCCACAGGAATATATTCATCTCCAAAGAATTTAAGGGACCCTGAATATTTAATTACTGATGGATGGAAAATAGTTACGACCCACTAAACATCAACAATAAAATTCTATACATATTGTAAGTATTGATTTTTTATATATATTTATATGTTTTATTGAACACTTCTTTATAAATGTGTAGAGCTGGTTTTGGAGTTGGACTATGGCTCAGTCCCTCTTCAATCCCAAGCCTGTTAATAAGGGATATTTCAGAGTTTTTGTCTCAGGTCAGGAGCCATGAAATGGGACAGAATAAGAATAATTTGATACTTGATAAGCTTTCTTTGCCTTTCCTCATATCTGTGTCTTTCTTTTTTTTTTTTTTTTTTTTTTTTTTTTTGGTTTTTCGAGACAGGGTTTCTCTGTGGTTTTGGAGCCTGTCCTGGAACTAGCTCTTGTAGACCAGGCTGGTCTCGAACTCACAGAGATCCGCCTGCCTCTGCCTCCCGAGTGCTGGGATTTATACGTCAGTATACGTCCTTGTTGTTAATGTTTAAATTTCCCATAACAAGCAACATATCTTCCTACAGTAATCTTTGAAGTTTCCAGGATGAAGATGGGGCCCCACAACATCAACTCAATCTGGCTTTTATGACGTCATGAATTTTTCTTTTTTTTAAGCGCTAATATTAGACCTGTTTTTTGGTACCAACTGCAAGAGACAATTTCGAATGATGCACATTTTTGACAACAGTCTGGCCAGACCTTCTCAAAACGCTCAGAGACTAGTTATAATTTTCTTTTTTTTTTTTTATTGAGAAAAGGAGAAAAAAAAAACAAGTTTCCACCTCCTCCCAGCCTCCCATTTCCCTCCCCCTCCTCCCCCCTACGCCCCCTCCTCCCACCCTTCTCCCCCTCCCCCCACTCCTTTCCCCCTCCCTCTCCAGTCCAAAGAGCAGTCAGGGTTTTCTGCCCTGTGGTAAGACCTAGGACCTCCCACCTCCGTACATATCTAGGAAGGTGAACATCCAAACTGGCTGGGCTCCCACAAAGCCATCACATTACGTAGGATCAAACCCCCGTGCCATTGTCCTTTGCGTCTCATCAGCCCTCATAGTTCGCCATGTTCAGAGAGTCCAGTTTTATCCCATGCTTTTTCAGTCACAGTCCAGCTGGTCTTGGTGAGCTCTCAATAGATCAGCTCCACTGTCTCAGTGGGTGGGTGCATCCCTCGTGGTCCCGACTTCTTTGCTCATGTTCTCCCTCCTTCTGCTCCTCATTGGGACTTTGGGAGCTCAGTCCAGTGCTCCAGTGTGGGTCTCTGTCTCTATCTCCATCCATCACCAGATGAAGGTTCTATGATGATATGCAAGATATTCGTCAGTACTGCTCAAGGATAGGGTCATTTCAGGTTCCCTATTCTCAACTGCCCAAGGAACTAACTGGGGACCTCAGCTTGGGCACCTGGGAGCCCCTCTAGGGTCAGGTCTCTTGCCAACCCTAAAGTGGTTCCCTTAACTAAGAATTGTGGTTCCGTGCTCCCCTGTCCAACCTTCCTTTATCCCAATCCTCCTGCTTTCCCAAGGCCCGACCTCCTTCCCTTCTAACTTTTCTCTCCCCATCTCCCCTTACCCCCAACCCACCCCACCCCAAGATCCCAATTTTCTCCCTGGCAATTTTGTCTACTTCCCTTAGCCAAGAGGATAACTATATGTTTTTCCTTGGGTTCCCCTTCTTACTTAGCTTCTTTAGATTCACCTATTGTAGACTCCGTGACCCTTATTTATGGCTAGAAACCAATTATGAGTGAATACAACCCATGTTCATCTTTTTGGGTCTGGGATACCTCACTCAGGATAGTGTTTTCTATTTCCATCCATTTGCATGCAAAATTCGAGAAGTCATTGTTTTTTACCGCTGAGTAGTACTCTAATGTGTAGATATTCCATACTTTCTTCATCCATTCTTCCATTGAAGGGCATCTAGGTTGTTTCCAGGTTCTGGCTATTACAAATAATACTGCTATGAACATAGTTGAACAAATGCTTTTGTCATATGATAGGGCATTTCTTGGGTATATTCCCAAGAGTGGTATTGCTGGGTCCAGGGGTAGGTTGATCCCGAATTTCCTAAGAAACCGAAACACTGACTTCCATAGTGGTTGCACAAGATTGCATTCCCACCAGCAATGGATGAGGGTACCCCTTCCTCCACAACCTCTCCAGCAAAGGTTATCGTTGGTGTTTTTTACTTTAGCCATTCTCACAGGTGTAAGATGATATCTCAAAGTTGTTTTGATTTGCATTTCCCTGATTGCTAAGGAAGTTGAGCATGACCTTAAGTGTCTTTTGGCCATTTGAACTTCTTCTGTTGAGAATTCTCTGTTCAGATCAGTGCCCCATTTTTTAATTGGGTTAATTAGCATTTTAAAGTCTAGTTTCTTGAGTTCTCTATATATTTTGGAGATCAGACCTTTGTCTGTTGCGGGGTTGGTGAAGATCTTCTCCCAGTCAGTAGGTTGCCTTTGTGTCTTAGTGACAGTGTCCTTTGCTTTGCAGAAGCTTCTCAGTTTTAGTAGGTCCCATTTATTCAATGTTGCTCTTAATGTCTGTGCTTCTGGGGTTATACATAGGAAGCGATCTCCTGTGCCCATCTGTTGTAGGGTATTTCCCACTTTCTCTTCTATCCTTTTCAGTGTGTTCGGGCTGATATTGAGGTCTTTAATCCATTTGGACTTGAGTTTTGTGCACGGTGAAAGATGTGGGTCTATTTTCATTCTTCTACAGGTTGACATCCAGTTGTGCCAGCACCATTTGTTGAAGATGCTTTCTTTCTTCCATTGTATACTTTTAGCTCCTTTATCAAAAATGAGGTGTTCATAGGTTTGTGGGTTAAAATCCGGGTCTTCTATACGATTCCATTGGTCGACTTCTCTGTTTTTATGCCAGTACCACACTGTTTTCATTACTGTAGCTCTGTAATAGAGTTTGAAGTCAGGGATGGTAATGCCTCCAGAAGATCCTTTATTGTATAGGATTGTTTTGGCTATCCTGGGTTTTTTGTTTTTCCATATAAAGTTGATTATTGTCCTCTCCAGATCTGTGAAGAATTTTGATGGGATCTTGATGGGGATTGCATTGAATCTATAAATTGCCTTAGGTAGAATTGCCATTTTTACTATGTTGATCCTCCCAATCCAAGAGCAAGGTAGATCCATCCATTTTTTGGTATCCTCTTCAATTTCTTTCTTCAATGCCTTAAAGTTCTTGTCAAATAGATCTTTCACTTCCTTGGTTAGATTTACCCCAAGATATTTAATGCTGTTTGTGGCTATCATGAATGGTGAAGCTTCTCTGATTTCCCTCTCTGCTTCCCTATCCTTTGTGTATAAGAGGGCGACTGATTTTTTGGAGTTGATCTTGTATCCTGCCACATTACTAAAGCTGTTTATCAGCTGTAAAAGTTCTTTGGTGGAGTTTTGGGGGTCGCTTAAGTACACTATCATATCATCTGCGAATAACGAAAGTTTAACTTCTTCCTTTCCAATTCGAATCCCCTTGATCCCATTATGTTGTCTTATTGCTATTGCTAGAACTTCAAGTACTATATTGAAGAGGTATGGAGAGAGTGGACATCCTTGTCGTGTTCCTGAGTTAAGCGGGATGGCTTTGAGTTTCTCTCCGTTTAATTTGATGTTAGCTGTCGGCTTGCTGTATATAGCTTTTATTATATTTAGGTATGACCCTTGTATCCCTAATCTCTCCAAGACTTTTAACATAAATGGATGTTGAATTTTGTCGAATGCTTTTTCAGCATCTAATGAGATGATCATATGGTTATTTTCCTTCAGTTTATTTATATGCTGGATTACATCGATAGATTTTCGTATGTTGAACCAGCCCTGCATTTCAGGAATGAAGCCTACTTGATCATAATGGATAATTTTCCTAATGTGTTCTTGGATTCGGTTTGCCAGTATTTTGTTGAGGATTTTTGCGTCGATGTTCATGAGTGAGATTGGCCTGTAATTCTCTTTCCTGGTTGAGTCTTTGTGTGGTTTTGGTATCAGAGTAACTGTAGCTTCATAAAAGGAATTAGGTAATGACCCTTCTGTTTCTATATTGTGGAATACATTAAGGAGTATGGGTATTAGCTCTTCTTGGAAGTTCTGGTAGAATTCCGCATTGAAACCATCTGGTCCTGGGCTTTTTTTGGTAGGGAGGTTTTTGATAACAGCTTCTAATTCTTCGCGACCAACAGGTCTGTTTGTTCACCTGGTCCTGGTGTAACTTTGGTATATGGTATTTATCTAAAAAAGTGTCCATTTCTTTTACATTTTCCAGTTTTGTGTTATACAGGCTTTTGTAATATGATCTGATGATTCTCTGAATTTCCTCTGTGTCTGTGGTTATGTCCCCCTTTTCATTTCTGATCTTATTAATTTGCGTATTCTCTCTCTGCCGTTTGATTAGTTTGGCTAGGGGTTTATCAATCTTGTTGATTTTCTCCAGGAACCAGCTTTTTGTTTCATTGATTCTTTGGATTGTTTTCTGTGTTTCTATTTTGTTGATTTCAGCCCTCAGTTTGATTATTTCCAATCTTCTACTCCTCCTAGGTGAGTCTGCTTCTTTTTTTTCTAGAGCTTTCAGGTGGGCTGTTAAGTCTTCAATATGTGCTTTCTCTGTTTTCTTTAAGTGGGCACTTAGTGCGATGAACTTTCCTCTTAGCACTGCTTTCATAGTGTCCCATAAGTTCGAGTATGTTGTTTCTTTATTTTCATTGAATTCAAGGAAGACTTTAATTTCTTTCTTTATTTCTTCCTTAATCCAGGTATGGTTCAGAAGTTGACTGTTCAGTTTCCATGAGTTTGTAGGCTTTCTGGGGGTAGCATTGTTGTTGAATTCTAACTTTAATCCATGGTGATCTGATAAGACACAGGTGGTTACTAATATTTTTTTGTAACTGTGTAAGTTAGCTTTGTTACCGAGTATGTGGTCAATTTTCGAGAAGGTTCCATGAGCTGCAGAGAAGAAGGTATATTCTTTCCTCTTCGGGTGGAATAATCTATAGATGTCTGTTAAGTCCAATTGCTTCATTACCTCCATTAATTCTCTAATTTCTCTATTAGGTTTCTGTTTGATTGACCTGTCCATTGGTGAGAGAGGAGTGTTGAAGTCTCCTACTATTAGTGTGTGTGGTTTGATGGCTGCCTTGAGTTTTAGTAATGTTTCTTTTACATACGTGGGCGCTTTTATATTCGGGGCATAGATATTCAGGATTGAGACTTCATCCTGATGAATTGTTCCTGTTATGAGTATAAAATGTCCCTCTCCATCTCTTCTGATTGATTTAAGTTTGAAGTCAACTTTGTTAGAAATTAGTATGGCCACACCTGCTTGTTTCTTAGGACCATTTGCTTGATAAGCCTTTTCCCAGCCCTTTACTCTGAGTAGGTGCCTGTCTTTGTGGTTGAGGTGTGTTTCTTGTAGACAGCAGAACGTTGGATCCTGTTTTCGTATCCAATCCCTTAGCCTGTGCCTTTTTATAGGTGAGTTGAGCCCATTGACATTAAGTGATATTAATGACCAGTGGTTGTTAACTCCGGTCACTTTTTTAGTAGCAGGGTTTGTGTGTTTCCCTTCTTTGAGTTGCGCTGGTGAAAGGTCTCTAGATGACTGAGTTATTGTGGGCATTGTTGGACTCCTTGGTTAGTGATTTTCCTTCTATAATTTTCTGTAAGGCTGGATTTGTGGCTACGTATTGTTTGAATTTGTTTTTATCCTGGAAAATTTTGTTTTCTCCATTTATAGTGAACGAAAGCTTGGCTGGATATAGTAGTCTGGGCTTGCATCCATGATCTCTTAGTTTTTGCAGTACATCTATCCAGGACCTTCTGGCTTTCATGGTTTCCATAGAGAAGTCAGGTGTAAGTCTGATAGGTTTACCTTTATAAGTAACTTGGCCTTTTTCCTTTGCGGCTCTTAATATTCTTTCTTTATTCTGTGTATTTTGTGTTTTGATTATTATATGGCGAGGGGATGTTTTTTTTTTGATCCAGCCTATTTGGTGTTCTGTATGCTTCTTGAACCTTCATAGGTACCTCTTTCTTCAGGTTGGGAAAGTTTTCTTCTATAATTTTATTAAGTATATTTTCTGTACCGTTGAGCTGCACTTCTTCTCCTTCTTCTACTCCAATTATTCTTAGGTTTGGTCTTTTTATTGTGTCCCAAATTTCCTGAATGTTTTGTGATGAGAATTTGTTGGTTTTGCTGTTTTCTTTGATCAGTGTGTTTATTTTTTCTATGGTATCTTCAGTGTCTGATATTCTCTCTTCTATCTCTTGTAATCTGTTGTTAGTACTTGTTTCTGTCATTCCTGTTCGTTTACCCAGATTTTCCATCTCCATTCTTCCCTCGGTTTGTGCTTTCTTCATTGCTTCCATTTCATTCTTCATGTCTTGAACCGCTTCCCTAACCTGTTTGATTGCTTTTTCTTGTTTCTCTTGGTTTTCTTGCGTGTCTTTGAGCGATTTATTCATTTCCTCTACCTTTTTGTTTGTAATCTCTAATTGTTTTTTTTTTTTTTTTGGTTTTTCGAGACAGGGTTTCTATGTGGCTTTGGAGCCTGTCCTGGCACTAGCTCTGTAGACCAGGCTGGTCTCGAACTCACAGAGATCCGCCTGCCTCTGCCTCCCGAGTGCTGGGATTAAAGGCGTGCGCCACCACCGCCCGGCTAATCTCTAATTGTTTATGGCAGTTTTTCACCTCCTGTTTAAGGTCCTCTATTATTTTCATATAGTTCACTTTTGAGTCGATTTCTTCTATTTCTTCAGGAGTAGGGTGTACAATTCTTCTTATTTCGGGATCCCTGGTTTTTGGTGGTGTCATGTTGCCTTTCAGATTGTTGGAGGAATTCTTGTATTGGCGCCTTCCCATCTCTTCCTTCAAATGGAGCCAGGAGAGGCCTGGTCTCTTGGTCCAGACTTTGCTGTGATTGACTCTCAGGGTATATCTCTTCAGTGTAGAAGCAGGAACCGTTCCCGTCCAGATGGGATTCCTCCGCAACCGTCCCGTCCTGATGGGATTCCTCAGCAACTAAACAGGGCCGCCGGTAGCCCAATGATCCAGGGCCAACAGGATGAATGGAGCAGGGGGGGGGGAGGGTGGTATCCAGGAGCGCGCAGGAAGCCTGGTGCCGGAGCTGAAGGTGCCCGGCTCCCTTACAGGGGACCCTGAGGCCTGCCCGGCTGGCAGGCACTTACCGCTCTGGGTGGGTCGCCTTAGTTTAGGAGCTTAAGACTGTAGTTGAGCACTGGTCCTAGCATACAGCGGGGCAGGGTTGGGGAGGGGTGCTGGGTCGTGCGAAAGAAAGACAGCCCTGCAGAAGGAGCTGGGGGAGGGGGTTTGTGCTCTTTTCCGGGACAGTCCGCCCGCCCCTGGGTAGCACACACTCACCCGTCCTGATGGGATTCCTCAGCAACTCTAGTTATAATTTTCTTAAGTCAAAGGTTAATTTGGGAATTTTACCATCATTTGCTTTCACAGGGGCCCCTAAGAAGAACGTCACCCCCATGTCAGCTAGAAGCAATCTAAGAGGACGACGTCCCCTCTCCCAACAGAGTTTGCCCACAGGGTTAGGGACATCTTTTAGTAATTGGTTTAGGGTTGAGGGGATGGGGAGATATTGTATGGAATTAGGGGTATATACAAAAAAAGGGGGGATTAACTGGTTTGATGGGATGATTGGTATTTGTGACTTACTGTTTTTAGAAAATTATATTGGTACTGTTTCTTGTATATTGATATATTGAATATTGAATGTGAGTGTTCCTACCTCTATTTTTGTATAAGAGTATGCTTATATTGTATGGATACATCTATCATATCACAATGTACATTTCTACCTCTGGTACTATTTATGTAATAACATTGTTTACATTTTGATATGTAATGACATTGTTTACAGGGGAAGATCATTGTCTTCATATATTGCACAGTTGTTTATTCTCTTAGTTTTCAAATTAGATAGGTATTGAGAATTATATGTTTGTCATATTTATTTTTAGGTTAATCAGGTCTTTTAGATACATAGAGATTATTTTTAGTATAGATAGTATAATCTTCAGCCTCTTTGAAGAGCTGTAGAAAATGGCCTTTAATCTAACCTAGAATTCTGTGCCATCGAGACACAGTTACTCCTGGCAACACCACTCTACTCCCGAGAGAACGTTGAGCACCAAAGACACTCCACTGGGAGCTTGTCTTCTTGACAGAACTGGCCTTTGGGTTAAGAAAAACCCATACCTCAACTACTGACTAAGATATGAAACAGGATTGTCTTATCTTGCCAAGACAGGGTAGGATAATTCTAAGAAAGTTCCTTGCATTTGATAATGGTATGTCAGTTATGCTAGGCCTTAGCCAAAGATGGTTGACTCAACATTGCAAACGAGACTTTGGGTGATTGCCCAGGCAGTCAGTTGTCTCTGTCATTTGTTGCACATTTTGGATATCTCTCATTTGTTAAGTAATATTTATTCCCTTCTCAGATCTTAGATGGAGTTGAAGATTATTTAATAGTAGTTACTCTCTACATTATTTAGACTCCTTGAGATAGAATGCCTAGCAAAACTTTTGTTCTCAATATTGTTTGTTATATTTATCATTTGCTATTGTTGTTTATAGTTATATTTGGTTTAGTTCTGTCTTATTTAGACAAAACGGGGAGATGTAGGGTTAAGACAGCCCCTTTAGGGGGCGGGGTTTGCCTCGGGCGAATACCTATAGATAAATGGGCGCGCAGGAGGCGGCTCCGGCCCCTTTTCCTTCCTACCTCCTGTGCCACGCAGGAACTTTGGTTCTGTAAGTTTATCATTAAAGTGTAAATATTCTTTAATATCTGCATTGCATTTATTTACGCCGATACCGATACACTGTGCTACCGAGGGAAACCCTGTCTCAGAAGGTAAACTGGCAGAGCAAAGGCACCTGCTGGCCAGCCTGAAAACCTGAGTTTAAACCCACATGGTGAAAGGAGAGAACCAACTCCCAAAAACTGTCCTCTGACCTCCACACACATGCTACAGCATTTGCCCTGCTCAATAAAAATGTAACAAAATACAAAAGAAACGAAAAAGAATAGTTTAAAGGCTGGGGAGATAGCTTGACATTCCAAGAATGTGCCGGCCCTCAGCGCAAGACAAATGCTTTCTAAAATAATAGCTTAACTGATCATAGTGGCTGATAAAGGCAGGAAGACTGCAGCAAGTTCAACGTGATACATGCTTGTAATCCCAGAACTGACAAGGAGGAGACAGAAGGGTCCTCGGGTTCAACAGCCAGCTTAGACTAATTGGTGAGTTCCGGAGAAATGAGCTACTCTGTCTCAAAGGAAGCGGACAAAGTTCCCGAGGACGATGCCTGAGGTTGTCCTCTGGCATCTCCATGTGCACACACATGCATCCACATAGGCATACAGTCTAATAACACTTCCGACAGAGACAGAGTTATCTGGTCTTTACGCATTGGTCCAGGAAGAACTTCATCAAAGCCAGCCCAGGCCCTTGGGGTAATCATTTCCCCAGCAAGCAGTAAGGAGCACATCTGCCTTCGATTTCTTGTCCCCCTTCAATCTCAGCTTCTGCTCTGTTGAAAAGCGGGTGCTCCAACAAGGACATCCATGTCTCCGTATGCGCTAAATATACCAAGAAGAAAGATACATGCTCCTGTGTGCCTGTCTTCCCCATCAGTATCTACAGAAGGGCTTCTGCCCCACACAGAGAGATTCAACCACTCAAATGGAGCATCGTTTTTCTATCTAAAGCATCAACACTCAGAAGAATGGCTGCTTCACGTTGTATGCGTTACAGTAACGGCTGCTTCACGTTGTATACATTAGATGGAGAACTGCTTTAAAATGAGTCATTAAACAATTGATATCATTTTCCTCAAATAGTATTCTCTGTTGTCAGGACAGATTACCACCTACCACTAAAGAGACAGAGTTTTCACCTTCTCCAAACCCTTATAGGTTTCAGGTTCTATCCAGTCTGTCTTATACTGAGAAGTTTTTCCTTTACATGAAGATATACGCATTATTGTGCCTTTTTATTCAAAAAAAAGTGTATTTGCTGAAAAATTCATGCCAGGCACGGTGATAACTTTCTAGAGTATATAGACATGGTTCAAATATGAGAAAAGAAAGCATAAATCAGGAAGTTCTCAATGTCAGAGAGAATGTATGTACAGGTGCATGTATGTACAAGTAGCCACCACATGATTTCCTGGAAGTTCTAAGATGATAACAGTTTATTTTCCTTGTACAATTACCTGGAATACATGGAGAATGGAAACATCACCTCTTTTAGAGAAAATCCTATTTCAGGATGGAGAAAATCATACAGTGATTTAAAGTTATTGGAGAGAGAAAATAAAGCCTTGCAGGAAGAGGATTTGAACTGGACCCTGAAGGATGTAATGTCTTGATGGGTGCAGAAAACAAGAGATGGGTAAGGGAGGAGTGGCAGACCCTTGTTAGCAGATCTTGTGTGGCTCTCATGTTTCCCAGGCTGCTCTCCAAGTCCTGGGCCCTGACGATCTTCCCTCAAGGCTCTGAGGAGCTGGAACTACAGGTGTTTGCAATGCTCCTGTCAAGTGTGACATCTGAGAAACAGTATGGGCAAAGATCTAAAAGCCCAAATGTGGATGCCATATTCCCAAACCTCAGGCAGCCCTGATTGTGTGGGGAGTGCCATGGTTAGTAAGAGGCGGAGCGAGGCTAGATCATGAAAAGACACTGGAAAGGAAACACATTGGAGCAGCGCGCATTTCCTTGTTCATACCATCAACTGACCGCTTGCTCTGAAAGCACTCCTCATGCATGCCACAATCCATCTCCCGATTTTTGTGCAGCATGTTGTTTCTCTTTCATTAGGGCTTACAATATTTGTAGCTTTCAGCAACCGTATTTCCTTTTGTTGCTCATTATTGTTTATATTCAAATGGATTCGGTGCTTCCAGTCAAGTTTCTACGGTTATATCATCACCTCAGCATTTTTCCTCTGTGTTCAAATGGGTGGGATTTCTTTGCTAAGTTGTTTAAAAATGGCTAATGTACTCCAATTACAAAACTCAAACCAAATGGGTTGAAGACAAATATAAGACCTGGAACCATAAAGTTACTAGGAGAAAAAAATAAGAGAAGTTCCTCAGGTTGTTATAATGAGCAGAGATTTAAAAAAAAAAAAAGACCTCAAAACCACAGGAAACAAAAGAAAAAGCTAGCAAGTGGAATTGCATTAAATAAAAAGCTTCTACATAAAACGCTCCTACATGTCAAAGACAATGTAAATCAGAGTGGAGTAGGAGGAAATATTTGTAAACTATATACCTGACAAGGATTAATATCCAAAATCTATGAGACCCTAATAACAGAAAAACAAATAGTACCCTGAAAATGGGACTAGGGTTGGAGAAGCAGCTGGAGGAGTAACATCTGCCAGCATGTGCAAGTCAATAAATTGATACATAGCAATGGAAGATAAAAGATCAGATAGGTGGATAGAGATAGATAGATAGATAGACAGACAGACAGACAGATAGATAGATAGATAGATAGATAGAAGATAGATAGATGTAGGTAGACAGATAGATGGATGTATGGATAGATAGATAGATAATTCTAGATTTAAATAGACTTTTACTAAAGAGATAAATGGTCAACTGGTTATGAAAAATGTTCACTATCAGTAATCATCAGGAAAATAAAAATCAAAACTACAATGAATCTCATTCCAGTAAGAATGACTATTATCAAATCAACAACAAAAACAAAAGTTGGTGGGGATGTGGAAAAAAGAGAACTTTCATATACTGTTGGTTGAAGTGTAAATTAGTACAGCCAGTATATGTGGAGAGATACTGAAAAATCATTGACCGTATGACCCAGCGATCCTCACACCAAGTCTACACAATAAGGGAGTGAAACCGTGTGCTAAAGAGACAACTGCACTCCTGTACCCACTACAGCATCATACACAAGAGTCGAGAAATGGAGATTACTTAAATGGCTGTCAGGGGATGAATGGATAAAGGAAATGTGTTGCATAGACTCAATAGGTTATTTAGCCGTAACAGAACAAAATCCTATCATCTGCAGTAGCATGGATGGGAATGGCGATCTCTACACTAAAGTGAAATGAGTAAGGCCCAGAAAGACAAGTACCACAAGATCTCATGTGAAGTAGTTAGAGCTGATCTAGATGTTGAGAATAAAAAAGTGATTCCAGAGGCTGAGGAGGCTATGGGTAAGGAGGGATGGAGCACGGTTGATCCATAGACAGTGGGATGACTACAGGTAAAGGGGAAGAGGAGGAAGGGAGGAGGACAGGGAGAAGAAGGGAAAGAAGAGAGAAGAGGCAGAGAAAAGCAGGAGAAGGAGGAGTGTTTTGAAAGCAGGGAAGAGTTTGAGTGTCTTCATCAAGAAATTCTAGGCAGGAGAGATGGCTCAGCAGTTAAGGGCATTCAGTGCTCTAGCAGAGGACCCTGGTTCACTTCCCTGCACCTGCATCAGATGACACAAAACTCTCCGAAACTCCAGTTTCAAGGGATCCAATGGCTCCCCTCTAGCCTCATGGGCACCTGCATGAATGTGGCACACATAAATTCATCACACAGGCACATATACATACACATAAAAATAAATCTTTTGCCAGGTGTGGTGGTGCATGCTTTTTTTCCCAAACATAATATTTTTATTGATTATTTGGAAATTTCACATCATGCATCCACCTAATCACACTTCCCAGTCCTCCCAGGTCCATCCCCTTCAAAGGAAGAAGAAGAGGAGGAGGAAGAGACAGAAGAATAAGAAACACAGTTCCAATTTGTGTTGCCAATATACTCACTGGAGTACAGTCAAATTCCCTTAAAGAAAACTGAGTCTTTCCCACCTGGCATGCCTGCCAGAAGCCCTCAATTGTGGAAAGCTACATTTCAGCATCCTTGTCAGTATTTTGTTTTGCTTTGTTTTTCAAGACAGAGTTTTCTCTGTGTAGCCCTGGCTGTCCTGGATCTTGATCTGTAGACCAGACTGTCCTTGAACTTAGAGATCTGCCTGCCTCTGCCTCACAAAGTGCTTAGAGGGATTAAAGGTTCACCATCACCCACCTCCTTGTCACAATTTTTAAGAATTCTCGTTGATGGTTTCCTGTCTAGGCTATTATTTGGGGAGGGGGATTGGGAGTGGGGTTTAGGTAGGGGTTGTCACCAAAGTCTTCTGTGTCCCTCTTTCTCAACTGTGAGCCTAAAGTCATCAAGCCAATGCAAAAGAAGCTTCCTTGCCCTTTACAGTCAGCGGGAGCAGGAATCGTGGATTTACACATGGTTTCTGGTGACAGCACAGACCACGGACATCCACATGGCCTATGGCATCAGCACATGCCTCAGACCTCAGCATGGACTCCCGTGGCGGTACAGACCACAGACATCAACAGAGCCACCGGCTGCAGCATCACGAACCCACACATGGCCCTCAGCAGCATCACTGACCATGAACATAAACATGGCCTTAGGTGATTGCACAGACCCCTCATATCAACATGGTTTCAGGCGGCAAGTATAGACACCTGCATGGCCCTCAGTGGTGACAGGGGCCACTCTTCCCAACATGGCTTCAGATGACAGCCTGAAATCCACATGGCCCTTGGTGGTAATATGTAGCCTTTTCTCAAACTTATTATTGCCATTGAGTCTCTAGTTCCTCCTCTCTCCACTATGCACGCATCTCTCCATCCCTTCATCTTTTCCACCTCTCCATCACATATTCATTCACCGTAGTGGCACTGGAAACTGCAGTGTGTCATATAAGACATCCTTTTGCCAAGTAGATTTACAAGCAAAGATTCACTGCAATGAGTGATTGGTCTGGTTCAGGGTCTCTGGTTTCTGATGCACCATAAATACATGACCATTGCCAGGACTTGGTTTGGATATCCCGCTGATGCCCAGAGTCAGGGTGATGGGGCAGGGCATGGGGCAGGTTCCACGTGAGTTCCAGGCTGCCGCCCACCTCTCCACCCTCAGTGTTGGCCTCCACGCTGAGGCCTGTGATTTTAGCCTGCAGTCAGCACCACTACCCACCCTGACCTCCATCTCCCAGGGGGGCCAGCAGCTCCAAGCTGGGAGCCCCATGCAGAGCATCTGGTTCTGCAACACTGGCTCCTGCAAGCCCTCCAGCGGTTCCTAGATGAAGTAAATGTTGGGGTGGACCAACTCAAGGTGCTGGATCTGGGTCCAGATAGCAGAATAGGCTGCACCCTTGTTGGTGGCACACATTTTAATCCCAGCACTCGGGAAGCAGAGGCAGGCCAGATTGCTGTAAATTTGAGGACAGCAGAGTTGGGTCAGGGATTAAGAACACTGGGTGCTCTTATAGAGAACCAAGGTAGCTCCAGTCCCAGAAACCTGACACCTTTTCCTACCTCCATAGGCACCAGGGACCCATGTGCTGCACAGACATACATGAAGGCCAAAACACTTATATAAATTTATTTCATTAAATAAATAAAAATAAATCTTAAAGAAATGCTATTTGAGGAGCTAGATACATTTGATATAACTTAAATACTACATGATACATGCATCATGCTGGGAAGGGCTGGGAGGGGCTCTGTGAACAAAGCACTGGCTTTGCAAGCATGGGAGCTAGAATTTAGATCCCCAGAAAGCACATAAAAGTCTGGGTGAGAGTGGCAGCTGCCTGGAGCCCTGGCACTCAAGAGGCAGCCACAGGGCATCCCTGGGGTAACTTATCAAACTAGACTAGCTACAACCGGTAAGGTCCAAGTGCTTCAAAAAATAAAATGGAGTCAGGCTAGAGAGATGGCTCCGTGGTCAGAGAGCACTTGTTGCCCTCACAAGGGACACAGGTTCAGTTCCTACACCCGGTGCCTCACAGTCATTTTTAACCAGCCGCAGGGGGTCTGAGACACTCTTCTGGCATCTACAGGCTCCAGACACATATATGGTACACACAGAGGTAAACATTAATACACATAAAATAAAAGTAATCTAAAAAAAACTTTTAAAATAAATAAAATGGAGAACAATCGAGGAAGACATTTAACATCAACTTCAGGACTACACACACACACACACACACACACACACACACACACACCTGTATGTTCACCCTCACAAATGAGCCCAAACACATGTGGATACACATGATAAAAGACTCACATGGTACCCCATACATGTGAATAATTTTTTTTTGTCTTGGTTGGCTTGGAACTCGCTATGTAGACCAAATTAGTCTCAAACTTTCAGCAATCCTCCTGCCTCTGCAGCCTGGGACTATAGGCTTGTACCAACACACCTCGCTAGTTTTGTAACCTTGATACAGCCTCTGTTAAATTTTGGCTTCGTCAAGCAGCCTTGCTGTGCATTTCCCTGGACATCAGTGGATAGATGGGCAGGGAACTGGTCTAATTCTCCTATCCGCACTCACAAGTCACTCCACGCAATTCGACTAAACTTGAAATACTACAGTTGTTTATCAAAGATATTTCCATAAGGAGGTTCAAATAGAAGAGAAGGAATAAACATTCCACACTGTACATGCTAATTATTCAGTAAATGCCTGCAAAATTAATTTGAAAGTTTCCCTTGACATGGTTCAGTTAATTAAAACGGTAAGTTGTTATTACATCTTATCACTTCAATTTTTCCATTATAGTACTAAGAGAGCACTCACTAATGCCGGAGCTTGGGCTGAGTGCTTCACACACATTATCAAATTGGATTCTTACAATATTGCGGAAAGGTTGTTCTGTGGTCACCCTCCTCCTGTCTTTGTGTTTCTGGTCTCACACCCAGGGCCTCACACGTGTTGGAAGAGTGTTCTGCCACTGAACTACGCCCATTACCCACCATTTCCCTTTCACAGATGAAGAACTTTGCACATACTGAGGCTAAGCAACTCATTGAAAGGCTACAGCAACAAGAGGTAAAACATGGTCTCTGGTACCAAAGATGGTGTCTGAGAGTTCCTATTGCTGTGCTAAAACACATGACTGAAAGTTACTGGGGGATGAAAGGGTTTATTTCATCCTACTGCTTGTAGTCCATCATTCAGGGAGGCCAGGGCAGAAACCTAGAGGCAGGACCTGATAAAGCAGTCCTGGGGGAGTTCTGTTTACTGGCTTGCTCCCACGGGTTCCTCAGTCTGCTTTCTTATAAACTCCAGAGCCGCATGTCCAGGGGTGGCACTACACACAATGACCCCTGTCAATCACTAATGTGTCCACAGGCCAATCTGGTGGGGGCATTTTCTCAGTGAAGGGTCTGTCTTCCCAGATGACTCTAGCTTGTGACAAATTGATATTAACAATTTGATTAACAAATTGATACCAGCACGGATTTTTTTTTTGGTGGGGGGGGATGTTCAAGACAGGTTTCTCTGTAGCTTTGAAGCCTATCCTAGAACTAGCTCTTATAGATCAGGCTGGCCTTGAACTCACTGAGATTCCTGCCTCCTGCCTCCCAAGTGCTGGGATTAAAGGCATGTGCCAACACAGCCCGGATGGTATTCTTAACAACTAAATTAAAAATCCTTCTTTTTCAAGAATTTAATAGAAAGAATACTGAACTTGTAGGCAAAAAGTCTGAATATAAGCCTTGGATTCAGCATTACATACTAGGCAACCTTGCAAGTCACTGAATTCTATTGCTTACTTGTAAAATTGGTGTGATAATAACTTCCTGGATTATTCTGAGTATCATAAGGCTCTTGCTTAAAACTGTAGATTTAGGGGCTGGGGAGATGGCTTAGAGTAGAGGCTCTCAACCCTCCCAGTGCTGCAACTCTTTAGTACAATTCCCAACCATAAAATTATGTTTGTTGCTACTTCATAACTGTTGGGGACTGTGAGCCCCCAGACCCTGAATTTCCTGTGACCTCCTGCCTGGCAGAGTAAATAACTTGTTTTCCTATGCTTGCAACTGCTCTGAGCAAACAACTTGTTTTGTGGCTGCTCTGAGCACGAGACCCTCAGGAGCTCCTGATGGTAGGGGAGTGGTTTCTGGTGGGCTTGTAGCTGAGAGTTAGGGCGTGGCCATTTGTCAAGGAGACCCCATATAAGCTGCCCTGGAACAAATAAAGAGAACATTCGTGTGTGTGTGTGTGTGTGTGTGTGTGTGTGTGTGTGTGTGTGTGTGTGTGTTTCAATCTCCAGCCCTTGCCTGACTTGTGAACCATACTGTAGCACATGGCACATAGAGTGGGCATTGCACTACACGTAACTGTAATTTTCCTATTGTTGTGAACTGTAAAGTAAACACTTTTGAAGACAGAGGTTTACCAAAGGGGCTGTGACCCACAGGTTGAGAATTGCTGGTTTAGAGGGCAAGAAAACATCAAGAGGACCTGAGATTGGGTCCCCAACACCAATATAAAAGTCAGGTGTAGCTGCATGCACCTCTCACTTACAGCCATAGCAGGTAAAGCAGAGTCAGTTAAAGGCCGGGATATATACTGTGTGGTAAAGCACTTGCCATATGCAGGGCTCTATGATTAATCCCCAAGACCTGGAAAAATAGAAAAAAGAGGGAGGCAGACTAAGCTCCTGCTCCCAAAACCATACTAAATTCACTGGAACTCACTGTGTAGATCAGGCTGGCCTCAAAACCACAGTGATGTCCCCCTGCCTCTGCTTTCTGAGTGCCTGATTGCATGCACCCCCATGTCCAGGTCAGCAAGATGATTTTTAGAATCTTGATGGTCAAAGGCTAACATGCCCAGAGAAGAAAACTATCCTGGACCTGGATGTTGTGGTGCACGCCAGTGACCCTGCACTCGGGTGGCTGAGGAAGAAGACCACTAGTTTGAGGCCAGCATGGGAACACAGCAAGACCTTGTAAGCAGAAAAGTTGTTGGAATCCCCAATATATAAATAAGTAACTATGGATTAAACAGAACCGAGAAAACTGACTACAAACCCAGCAAAATGGAAAGCTGAGAAGCAATCTGATTCATACCTATGCTGGCTAGTTTTATGTCAACTTGACATAAATTGCAGTCCTCTGAAAAGAGGGAACTTCAACTGAGAAAATTCCTCCAGAAGATCAGGCTATAGGCAAACCTATAGGGCATTTTCTTAATTAATGATTGATGTGGAAGGGCCCAGCCCATTGGAGGTGGTACTACCCTGGGCTGGTGGTCCTGGGTTCCATAAGAAAGTAGACTGAGCAAGAAATAAGGAGCAAGCCAGTAAGTAGTACCCCTCCATGGCTTTCCATCAACTCATGCCTCCAGTTTCCTGCTCAGTATGAGTTCCTGTCTTGGCTTCCTTCAGAGGACTGTGACTCAGGGTATGTAAGTCAAATAACACTTTCCTTCCCAAGCTACTTTGGTCAGGGTGTTTCATCACAGCACTAGAAATCCTAAGACAATACTGTAAAACCCTCAGGATACTTAAAAACTAATATACCTGCAGCTTTTACAAATGGAAGAACTAACTCCAAAAAGTTGCCTTCTGACCAAACTGTGCACCACAGGACACGTGTAAACCCAATAAATAAGTAAACCAATAGGAAGCAGCTCTGAAGAAGCTCATCTACTCTGCTGTCATCTTGCTGACCTCATCCACTCTTCTCACAAATTCATCCACCCTGTTGCTGCCACCACCACCATCACTCGCCAACATCAGAACTCAGCTTCTCCAGTTTTCCAACATGAACGAAAGTGACTCTCCAGGAATCCTCCAGGCCTTCAGCACTACACTGGGACTCCTGAGGCACCCAGCCTCATGGACTGAAGAGCTTACAGGTCCTTGGACTTTGCAGTGTGAAGACAGCAATTGTTAAACCACCTAGATCCCATAAGCCAATCTATATAACTGAGTTATCAGTTCTGTTCTTCCAGAGAATCCTGGGTAAGCGCAAGGACCTGTATCGGATCCCCAGAGAAAAGAGGGGAGTAAGTTATTAGTAAGTATTCAGAACTGGACAGAGTGGTAAATACCTGTAATCTCGGCACTCAAGAAACCGAGAGAGGAGGATCCTGACTTCAAGGACAGTCTGGCCTATATGAGACCCTATCTGAAAAATAAAAAGGACCTCTAAGAGAAGTAAAATAAGGGAAATGGCAAATAAAACTGGGTAAAAGCAGAAGAAAAATAGAGAGTAAAACATTATCAAAGGCATAATTCATGAAAAGGTCCCTAATGAAGAACATGAATTTTAAAATTTATGTAGCCTGCCAAGCGTCCTGCACAATGGATAGAAACAAATCTCAACCGTGACAACGCTGGAAAATTTCAGAGTACTGGGAACAGACAAAACACTTTTTTCCAGGATGGAAATAGTATTAGAAACAAGGATTAAAATTTCTGACTTCTCTGGAACAGCACTGTGAGAAAGCAGCATCTACAGACTCTGAGGAGAAAAAGTTCTTCCCAAGATGCTGCCCACAAGCACAATCGTGTTTAGACTTGTAAATCCTCAAAAGTAATCTAACTCACACGTACTCTTCCTTCCTCGGGACGTTTCTGAATGGCGAACTTCCCAAAATCATTAGAGCAAACCAAAAAAATAAAAATGCACAGTAGATTATTGTATGCCTTCCTTTCTCTCAGAGCAAGAGTTTTACTTCCTTTCCTCCGATGACATCAAGTATGGCCTTTTGTTTTGAACAATAGAATAAAAACAGAAATGGTAGATGTATCTTTTTCTTTTCTTTGGTCTTTTTTCTTTTCCTTTCTTTTTGGACAGTAGTACTGGGAATTGAACCTAGGGCCTCATGCTTGCCTATCTATGTCACAGCTTATTGTGTGTGTGTGTGTGTGTGTGTGTGTGCGTGTGTGTGTTGTGCATGCACTTGTGTGTTCAATCAAGCTTCATCTTCTTCCCTTGAGACAGGGTCTCTTACTGAATCTGGGGAAAATCTCAACCATCCACCTGTGTCCACTTGCCCCAGCACACACAGGATTACAGTTGTGAGGGCAGCCACATCCAGCTTTTTACGTAGGTACCAGAATCTGAAGTCAGGACCTCATGCTGTGAAACTGAGGGGGCCCTGCAAGTGTCACAGTAGACAAGAAAAGAGGCAAGAATGAAAACTCTGTTCAGATTGCCATCGTCAACTTGCATCAAACTTTGGGGAGTCTGACGCCAGGCAGTTTACTGTAGGCATATTTAAACACAATAAAATTTGAAAAAAGATTTCCAGTCATCATTCCTGGTGCACAGTAAAGCTTCAAGCACGGCTACTTCTTTGCAAAGTACATGTGGCCATGAAGATGGATTCTATAGTTGAAGGGCCTAGGATCTAGTGTGGTTTCTGACCTGGGTAGCATAGAAGTCAACAGGCTAAAACATACATGTGATATCTCCCCTCAGGATGTGTCCTATTAACTGGGAGCTAAAGATAAAGGTCTAGGGATTGAGAGTCTGGGAGAGCTCTGCACCTACAGAGAACAAAAGGTCACCAGAGCCTTAACAACATCTACTCCCAGCTTTCTGGGCAGGTAAATAGGCATTTATCTCCTCTATTGAGGAGACACCCCTGTGGGTTTAATACTCTGGGTTTCCCTAGTGATCTGTAGGTACAAAGACCTTTGTGTCTCCATCATGAAGCAAGTATTCTTACCCACAAAGTCATCTCTCCAATCCCTTCCTTTTAGTTTAGCGTTTTGGATACTTTGTTTGTTTTTGTTTATTTGTTTTTGTTTGTTTAGACAGGACATTACTCTGTAGTACTGCCGACCTGGTACTCACTTTATAGACTATACAAACCCCTTGCCTCAGACTCTTCATTGCCAAGATGACAAACATGTCTCAGAGGATCACTTCCATGGCCTGGGAAGAAGCCAAAATGAGTCTGAGTAGCAACTCAGAGGATGTCTAAAAGTAAGAAATGAACAATTTCTGTTGAAAGTCACTGCTATTTTGGAGTCATTAATGGGAAGGGGGGGAGGGTAAGGATCAAAAACACACACACAGGATCCTAGAAGTGGAATCTTACAGAGTGGGCTGAGGTAAATCCTCCAATGTGAAGTTTAACACGGAATACCTGCTGCGTGCTAGTGTGAAGAGGAAGTGGAGTCAGAACGAGAAGGTCAGATGGCTCTTGGGAGTTCCCCAGAAGAAACTTTTTGACCACCTACCATATCCGATTGTCTTGGGGAGAAATTCACCTGAAAGGAGGGGCATAGTCTGTCATGAGTCAACAGTAACTGTATTAAAACCAAGTAAGTTAAAAACAAACCAAAGCTTCATTAACTCCTGGAAAAACAAAAACTCGTCTAAGACAAGAAAAAAAATTGTTGTAGTCTGTTAGCATCTATATAGCCACAGTAATGCAAATATTAGTGATTTAGCCAATATTATAATAGCTGTTTGGGGAAGATGGGTGGAAGTGTGTATATATGTGCCGCTGAACTAGGCTGTCAGTTGGGGTAGCAGAAAGAAGTAACATCATTTGAAAAAATGGATGAAAGACCTCAATATAAATCCGACCACACTGAACCTGATAGAAGAGAAAGTGGGAAGTAACCTTCAATGCATGGACACAGGAGACCACTTCCTAAATATAACACCAATAGCACAGACACTGACAGCAACAATAAATAAATGTGACCTTCTGAAACTGAGAAGCTTCTGTAAAGCATAGGACACAGTTAATAAGACAAAAAGTCAGCCTACTGAATGGGAAAAGAACTTCACCAACCCCACATCAGACAGAGGACTGATCTCCCAAATATATAAAGAACTCAAGAAATTAGACATCAAAATTCCAAATAATCCAATTAAAAAATGGGGTACAGAACTAAAGAGAGAATTCTCAACATAAGAACCTTAAATGGCTGAAAGACACTTAAGGAAATGTTCAGCATCCTTAGCCATAAGGGAAATCCAAATCAAAACGACTTTGAGATACAATCTTACACCTGTCAGAATGGCTAAGCTCAAAAACACCAACGATAGCATATGCTGGAGAGGATGTGGAGTAAGGGGAACACTCCTCCATTGCTGGTGGGAATACAAACTTGTACAACCACTCTGGAAATCAGTATGGCAGTTTCTCAGAAAATTGGGAATCAACCTGCCTCAGGACCCAGCAATACCACTCTTGGGCATATACCCAAAGGATGCCCATCATACTACAAAGACATTTGTTCAACTATGTTCATAGCAGCATTATTTGTAATAACCAGAACCTGGAAACAACCTAAATGCCTCTCAACTGAAGAATGGATAAAGAAAATGTGGTACATTTACATAATGGAATACTAGTCAGCGGTTAAAAAAAATGAAATCTTGACATTTGCATGCAAATGGATGGAACTAGAAAAGTCATCCTGAGTGAGGTAACCCAGACCCAGAAAGATGAACATGGTATGTACTCATTCATAAGTGGATACTAGCTATAAAGGAAAGGATTATGAGCCTGTAGTCCACAACCCTAGAGAAGCTAAGTAACAAGGTGAGCCCTAAGAAAAATGTATACTGATCCACCTGGAAAGGGTAAATAGGCAAGATCACCTGACAAAATTGGGAGCATGGGGGTGGGTGAAGAAGGGAGGATGGAAGGGGAAGAGGTGAGGAGAAGGGGATGGGGTAGAACTTGAGGGAATAGGATAATCGAGATGGAGGAAGGACAGAGATAAGGGAAAGGAAAGAGATATCTTGATTGAGGGAGCCATTATAGGGCTAGCAAGAAACCTGACACTGGAGAAATTCCCAGAAATCCAAAAGCATGACCCCAGCTAAGACCCTAAACAGTAGAGGAGAGGGTGCCGGAACTGGTCTTGCCCTATAATCAGATAGGTGAATATCTTAAATGGCACCATAGAACCTTCATCCAGCAACTCATGGAAACAGAGGCAGAGACCTGCAGCAGAGAACTGGACTGAGCTCCCAAAGTCCAGTTGAAGAGTGGGAGTAATGAGAATATGAGCAAAGAGGTCAAGACCATGATAAGGACACCCATTGAAAGAGCTTACCTGAGTTAATGGGAGCCCACCAACTCCAGCTGGACAGGGAAGAAACCAGCATGGGACCAAACTAGACTCTCTGAATGTGAGTGACAGTTGTATGGCTGGGGTAGACTGTGGGGCCACTGGCAGTGGCACCAGAATTTATCCCTACTGCTTATCCTGGCTTTTGGGGAACCCACTCTCTTTAGATGGATACCTTGTTCAGTCTAGATATAGTAGGGAAGGCCTTGGACCTTCCCCAAAGCCATGTGCCTTATCCTCTCTGAAGAGTGGATGGGGGGTGGGGTGGATGGGAAAGTGGAGGGAGTGGGAGGAGGGGAGGAAATGGGAACTGGAATTGGTGTGTAAAATAAAAAAAAAGATAGTTCTTTTTTAAAAAAATAAAATAAATAACATCTTTCATAATGCATGCCTGTGAGCAACCACACACACACATGCACATATGCACACACACACACACACTCATACAGAAGTAAACATATAGGAGGCCCAGGTTAAACCCTTAGTACCTGGTTATTAGTGCTGTATTCTCTGGTTCCCGTGTGCTCGGCTGACCCACCTACATGATTTAGACAATATACTAAAACTGTAGAAAACAAAGGGCGTTTCACTTGTAGTCATGAACAGTGATAGGTAAAGAGACGAAACAGCCTGAGAACCACCTCAGATATCCTGGACAGCTCACGTTCTCATAAAAGGGGCTGTCTCCTGCAACTAGAGCAAGTCTGATAATAAAACATAGTTCTCCATCTAACACAGTCATTTGATTTTTCAAATTACGTCTTTTTTTCTTCATTGCTAGAGATTGAACCCTGATAGAGTGTCTCGGTTGTAAAAACAAAGCCTTGCTCTGCCTTTATTGGTCAGCCCTGAGAGGAATGTCTGCTAAGACAGCCTGTCTCTCGAAATAATTTGTTTGGCTTGTGAAAACAATATCAGGAAGGAGAGACTGGAGACCACATGTAGACCCCTGAAGCTGCATGGGCTTACTTATTCCCAGCCCATCACCCACTTCTATAAAAGTCCCCCAGGCTTTTCCCTCTGCAGGACCT
Source organism: Microtus oregoni (assembly GCF_018167655.1). NCBI lineage: Eukaryota > Metazoa > Chordata > Mammalia > Rodentia > Cricetidae > Microtus > Microtus oregoni. Next base: position 23,253,473 of record NW_024543090.1, read on the forward strand.
CCAATTCTGCAGGAAGCTGTCTGTTCTTCACTGTTTGAAAGGAACAGTCTCATCTGCTGAGGTCAGACTCTGCTCTGATTCCTGCCTTTTGTCTCTTTAGTCTGTGCTCCAAAACCTAACAAACTCAGACCTTGTGAATACTGCCCAAGATCTAACTTGAGCTTCCCCGCAAGCCTTGGGATTAAAAACTTTGTGTTACAAGGTTTTAAACTGGAATTGAACCTTGGGTTACAAAGCTTTGTGCTAATAAGGCAGTTTTTTTCCCATCCCTGTTAGGGGGAAACGTATTTTAAGGACACAGATTAGAGAGAGAAAATATTCACTGGCTCAGAGTTTACGGGCGGCATTAAACATTTTCTCTTTGGAATGTGGCTTTTCCTCCCAGGTCTCAGCGATGTCTCTAGGACTGACACAAAGCGTTTAAAGCCCCTGTTTGTTCATTGAGAGAATGCAGCCCAGTGTGGTTACTGTAATTAATGTGAAGACAAAAGAAGCTACCAGGAAAACCACTTCCCTTCCTTGTGGACGTGCTGGTATTCGAATATTTCTTCCTTTACTCCCGATCTTTCCAGTCTTCTTATCCAGAGTGCTGGGCTTTTGGAGACACGCAATCTACCCAGCCCATATCTAGGGACCATCCTTTCTCCAAGGCCAAATGTAAACTTGTCTTTGTCTATGCATTCCAGTCTCACTTTGCACACTTGTAGAAGAGTTGGGAGTTCTAACGCTCTGCCCCATTTCTTGCGTCTGACTGCTTTCTTTTCTGGTTCCCTTGATTGGCACCCTTGTCTTGACACAGCATGAGGTTACTGTCCTCTGAGTAGGAGCTCAACATGCTCTTATTAGCCCCCAGTTTAGATACTGCTATTCGTAGATATCCTTGATTCAGGTGGTCGGTTTGGGCTTTTGAATATTCCTCCTCCTGGATATTACCCAGAAGGGACAAAGCCCCAAGTCAAGCCTTCTCCTCATTAACAGTTTTCCCAGGCTATCCTGCCTTCCCTTGTGGTGCCTGCCAATGAGGCTGACCTGTTGCTGAATCCACATCATACTTGTTCTTGACCTTATCTATTGTCTGCCTATAGTTAATAAGGGAATCCTGACCCTCACTGTCAGAAGATAAGGCAATGTTTCAAGGAACTTAACAGGCAGGATGTAGATTCAGTAAAAAGTTTAGGAAGTTTGAAACTGAGATCAAGACTGCTTGTACATACAAAGGCATTATATTACACACGCACACACATACATGCACACACACACACACACAATGTTAAGGGACAGGTGACTCCATTTTCTTTTTAAACAATGATGGGCTTTGATCATGTCCTCAGCTAGAGGTCAACTTGGTTTTTTTCATTGGTTCTCCCTCAATTTTCTTATGAGTTACACATCATAAATTGTTTCCATTGTTCTAAGAATTAACTCACCATAAAATGTTTCACAGTATGTTAACTGTCTAAACCAAAAACTCATAACATGTATTTTTCCTGTGACCATAAAAGTAACTGCAAAATTCCACTTTTAATCACTTTATACTCTGCCTTTAATCTGGGCCATTTTCATTCTCCTACTATGGGAAATCAAAAATAAGGCCCAGCCATTAATACAATTTTTACCCTGCAACATCTCATTGTTAACTCCTGGTTTCGACAGCATCTTACAATCCTTTATACAGACTATACTGAAGTAATAAGGGCGGCGGGGCTGCGTCCATGGCACCCCAGCCACCTGCTCGGCTAGCTTATGCCCGAAATAACAACACACAAACTGTATTCATTTAATCACTGCTTGGCCCATTCTCTTCTAGGCTAATTCTCACATATTAATTTAGCCCATTTCTAATCATCTGTGTGTAGCACCCCAAGGTGCGCTTACCAGGAAGATTCTAGCCTATGTCCATCCTGGGTCGGACCTTCATTGCGTGTGTCTGCCAGAGAGCAGGGCATGGCGTCTCTGCTGAGGCGTCTGCTCCGGAGAGCAGAGCTGTGGAGTCTCACCTCACTTCCTCTTCCTCCCAGCGTTCTGTTCTGTTTACCCCTCCCACCTATCCTCTAACCAATAAAATGGGCCAGGGCAGTTCCTTTATTAGCCAATGACCTTCCTCCATCATTTCCCCTTTTTCGGTTTAAACAAAAAAAAAAAAAGGCTTTAACTTTAACATAGCAAAATTACATATAACAAAACAGTTATCAAGTAAAAGTTACAATAATCTTTATCATAACTAAGGAAAACTATAACTATAACTAACTATTCTTAACTCCATCAAAGACTCCAGAAAGATATAATATTACCTAAGTAAACAAGAACTAAGAAACTTCAAACTCTAGAAATGACAAAGACATCTCGCTGCCTGGACAGTCACCCAAAATTCTTTTGTACCGTTGGGGCATCCATCTTCAGCCTTCAGGCCCATGGTATCCAGCAGACATTTCCATAAAGCAGGAAAATTCAAAGTCAGTTCAGTCACTATCTGTTGTGTCCTGCAGAATGTCTCGCAGACTCTTTCATGAATCAGGAACCCCGAAAGATCATCTCACCTTAGGCAAGTTCAGTAGTCCTCTCTCTGCGGGTTCTCTGTGTCCAGTTTATGCAGTAGTCCAGGCAAGAGCAGTTTCTTGCCCAAATAGCTATCAAACTCCATCAGGTGCCTCTTCGATGCCCATCTTCCTCTTGAAGTAGGTTGGTGCTGCCAGGAGCAGAGTGTCTCATTGTCATGAAAAGTCCTAAGTTATTAAAACATTAAATGTCCTATTCTGTAATCTTTGAAAGACATGAAGAATGTCGATCTAAAATATATCTCTATATATCTAGAAAATCTAACTAACATGACTACAAGCTTTACTATTATCGATGATTCTCCATTAACAACCTATATTTCTTAATTATACAGTACATATTTAAATGAACTACACAATCACAATACCTTAATCAAAATCAGAAACACTTATACATATAACAAAATTGACCTTAAATCTCTATCAATAAAGCAAAATCTATACTAATGCAAATTATTCATATCTATATCATATCCCCCTTTAAATGTAAAAGAACGTTTAAAAAACCATATTTGGAAACATGGGCGCAGTTTTTTCTCTCCAAGCTGCTTCCTGGTGAATGGGGGCGTCGTTAATTAGGTCTTTCATGGTATAACCTGTGTGCTAGTTTCATCTCAGTTGGCAGTTGAGCAAAGCAATTTTTTGAAGGCGTTCACACCAACCCTTCAGGAGGGCGTGGTCCATCATACCAAATCGGAATAGAAGAAATGAACAGCGTCTCATCCTCTGTGAAAACAAAATAAGAAACTCCTTTCCAAAGCATCATGTCCTTAGATCCAAATTTCAAAGTCAAGGCATTTTCAAAATATCTATGTTGGATTAGTTCAGCAACATTTATAAACAAATATCTTTTAGTAGATTTTGCTTTTTCCTCAGCATTCAAACAATTCAAAGAGAGCATAATAGCATACAGTATCAAAATTCTCTATGTATTTTCCATCTTTGTACAGCTTTGTTTTAACCTCTATTTTGTTTATTTTTACTTTTAACTCTTTGCTTTTTGAGACAGGTTCTCTGTATCTTTGACCTGAAGTAACTCTGTAGACCAGGCTGTCTTTGAACTCTCAGAGATCCGCCTGTCTCTGCCTCCCAGGCATTCGGGATTAAAGGTGTACACTACTACACCTTGAACTCACAGAGATCTGTTTGTCTCTGCCTTCTAGGCACTGGGATTAAAGGCGTGTGCTACCACACACAACAACTCTCTTCCTTTTTTTTTGTTTTTTACTTTAAGAATTTTGACTTTTAGTCTGCATATATTTTTAACACCCTGTAAATCATTTAGAAATTTTCTGTCTTTGAATCTCTCTTTACTGTATATCTCTCTTTTTCTGACCACACGAGTCTTTAATTTACCAAGCAATATCAGTAGGATTAAAGGCGTGGCTTTGTCGGCTGGATCCAGCCCATTCCTTAGCTTTTCAGCCTCATGGCTGAGGTACTGGCTGTAGCTACGTTTACTGCGACAACTCTATGGCATTTCAAGGTCCCTACCAGCAAGCGAGCTTCAGCAGCCTGTGCTTGTAAACCGCACAAACCGCCTGCGTAAAAGAGTCAGAGTTTGCCCTGGCAGGACAACCCAGAAAGCCGGCATTTTTAAACAGCACAGCTTTTTTCCTGTTACAGCTGAAAACCGAAAAGCATGCCTTCAGTTTTTCGTCAACACCGTTTAAGTGTTTCATGGCAGGACCTCTTAATGAGCTGCAGGCTTTGCAGCTAAAGCTGAGTCAGGAAGTCTCTCTTAGATGAAAGCGCATGCTTGCCTCTAACAAGCAGAGCAGACCCGAGAACACAGCGAGTCTAGTTGCCATCAAACAAATCGTAGCACTTTACTCCAAATGCTCTATTCAAAAGCTCTGTCTCCCGCAGGAGCCAGACAGAGATCGCAATGGAGGCACAGCCCCAGGAAGTCGCGCTTTAAAATGACACAGCGGTTTTTTTTTTGCTACTGTTGCCGAATCAGGAAATCTCTACAGCACGCCACCAACAAACAGCAAAAATCTGTGTTAAACTCTCTCTCCCTTATTTTTAAGCCTTTTCAGGTTTTTTAAGTGGGTTTAGCCCCACGTTGGGCGCCATATGAAGTAATAAGGGCGGCGGGGCTGCGTCCCTGGCACCCCAGCCACCTGCTCGGCTAGCTTATGCCCGAAATAACAACACACAAACTGTATTCATTTAATCACTGCTTGGCCCATTCTCTTCTAGGCTAATTCTCACATATTAATTTAGCCCATTTCTAATCATCTGTGTGTAGCACCCCAAGGTGCGCTTACCAGGAAGATTCTAGCCTATGTCCATCCTGGGTCGGACCTTCATTGCGTGTGTCTGCCAGGGAGCAGGGCATGGCGTCTCTGCTGAGGCGTCTGCTCCGGAGAGCAGAGCTGTGGAGTCTCACCTCACTTCCTCTTCCTCCCAGCGTTCTGTTCTGTTTACTCCTCCCACCTATCCTCTAACCAATAAAATGGGCCAGGGCAGTTCCTTTATTAGCCAATGACCTTCCTCCATCACTATACTGCTTACATCCATAGTAAGGCAGACATCAATTCCCCTCCTTTGAGTTACTGATTGGATTGGAAAGGATACTGTACTAATGAAATGATTTGTCCCATGGGCAGAAATTAAAAAAACAAAATAAAACATGGCTTTCCACTTGGGGGTATAATAATAACTAATACCACTTACTATATGCCAGGCACTGTTTGAACTACTTTCTACAAATAAATCCAATCTTCATCACTATCCAGTGAAGCAATTCTACCATTATTCCGCTTCATCAATGGAAAGGTTAAAACATAGCAAGATCAGCCCACCAGAAAAACTGAACCTTTCCAATTACGGTGACAAATGTCTGATATCTTAGCACTCAAGAGATGAGACAGGAGGCCAGACTGGGCTACATAGCCAACCCTGTAATAATAATAATAATAGCTGGGCCTTGATGGTTGGTGGTGGCACACACCCTTAATCCCGGCACTTGGGAGGCAAAGGCAAGTGAATTTCTAGGTTCAAGACCAGCCTGGTCTACAGAGTGACTTCCAGGATAGCCAGGGCTACACGGAGAAACCCTGTGTCAAAAAACAAACAAAATAATAATAATAAATCAATAAATAATAATATTAGCTGGGCCATGAACCTCAGGAAACTTAGTATGCACTATGTATCCAGCCTCTAATCTTCAGCTCCTTTAACTGGATTTTGTAGTTCTTAAAATAAAATCCAAACTGATCAGTCTCAGTGAATCCAGAAACTTCTGACTCATTTGGCTTCAGCTTCCTAAGATACTTGGTAATGTAAACAGGAAAGTTGCCAATTTCCAGTAAATCATGTTTTGTATTTATTAAACAATACTATAAAATTCGGATGAAAACCCTTATTGTAATTCAAACTGGAGGGATTTTTTTTTTCCTTGTTGATGATGTTCAGAAACTGGTCCAGCTGTTTCTCCAGCTGCCTGGTAATTCCAGAAGAACAATTCAGCAAATCAGCTCACATTCTAAACTCTGAAAGGGACAGTGCCTTTCCTTTTGTTTTTGTATAGCATCTACATTTAAATTAGCATGCAAAAGCTACCCAGTACTGAGTGAACACATTTACATAATTGGTGTCAAGGGTCTAAAGCGGAAGCAAAGGGGGCTACAGCTTGATGGGCATGGTTATTCTATCCATCTTCAGATCCTTTTAGGGTGGGCTATCTCATTGTTGTGCATACCTCCTCAAAATCTACCTATCCTAGTGAGGCTGTGTTCGATTAAAGAGAGAACATCCCACGCGTTTTTACACGGTTAGACCCTTTCATTGTTGTTTAGCGTGTGCGTGGTTAAACAGGTGCAGCCATTGCAGCGGAGTTTTCATGCTTTTCAGCATTTCTGTAAGGAACCCTTCGCCCTCAAAGCCCTTGAGTCTGCTGTACGCAACAACCAATTCATCTGCTGGAAGGCTAATCTGGAGAATTCTAGCAAATTTTCTACAAGTCGGACACCTGCAGTAAATATGGCCTTCAGAGTTTAGCCACGTCGGGGCCAACTCCCTCAATCAAGGAAGAAAATCCCACGCAAACTTGCGTGAGCATGGAGGGCGGGTGCTCTTGTTTAAAAGATGGTGCATCAGAGGAAACAAGGGTGGTAGTACAGCCAGGTTTCACAAGGGACTTGACATGGGATTAAGTCGTCTTCTGGGCTCTGTGATGTCTTCTGACTTCTCTGAAGATTGACTTCCTCGGCTTCTGCACCTCCTTGGTGGAAAATGGTAACCCTACCCCGACCCTTCACACTCTCTGGCTCTCCCACCTAACAGAAACTAGCAGAGGAATCCACATCCCAGGGTTAAATTCCCAGGAAAGAAAAAGTAACTAACTTACTTAAGTCTGATGTATGTCTCCCTCTTAGGCAATTATATGGACACTGGGTTACTTTCCCCAGGTAAGAAATCGTATGCAATGTGATAAGGGTTCTCAGCATTTTGTTGTCATTCTCTGAAATGAGAGGCAGTTTATACGAACAAGTGCAACCGAGCCAACCCACAAAGCATACGTGCTGCAGAGCATACATGCTGCACAGCATACATGCTGCAAAGCATACGTGCTGCAAAGCATGTTGTAGGCATGCAAGTTGCATACCTACTTTTTGTCAATTAAACAGAAAAGGAAATTAGAGCTAATGAGCTACAGATGAGCTTGCGTTTAAGTCCTCTGAGCCCCACACTTTGTGCATCTCTGCATCTCAAGTCCACCCTGTCTCTACTGATAAGGTTAAATACTTTTTAATTATTTTATCTGTCAAGAACCATCAGCAAAGCGAATGGGCCAGTTGCGAGCAACTGTCAACTGTACGGCTGATGCTGACTCTCTACTTCATGGAGAGAATTTCCTGGAAATTTTCTCATCGTTGCTTCAAGGAATTTCACACATTGTCTACAGATATCTCCACGCTTGCCCCGAATTTAGGTGCTCGGTGACCAAAAATAACATCAGGAAAGGTGATCTACACCTTTAAGTGAGTGTCTTCAAGAAAGCGAGTCACGCTCAATGCTGCTCTACCGTGAACGCGTATAAAGGACAAATCAAGAATGATATCTTGGTTAATTAGCACATTATAGTTTTGACATACTAACTGAAAATTGGGTCACTTCATTAAAATGCAGCCATGTCATTGTCCATTGCAAGTGACATTTCAAGGGGGGAGTGATCCCTCTCATGCCAGCTTCAGCCATGATAAGCTCTTGCTATTGTGGTTTGCCAGGACCTCTTTCAATTTTGAGGGGAAAATGACCTCTTAATGATTCCTAATGTCTAATTTTTAACTTTTCAGAAATAAATTTCAGCTGGGCAACAGTGGCACACGCCTTTAATCCCAGCACTCAGGAGACAGAGGCAGGCGGACCTCTGTGAGTTTGAGACCAGTCTGGTCTACAGAGCGAGTTCCAGGACAGCCAGGGCTACACAGAGAAACCCTGTCTCAGAAAAAAAAATTATTTATTTTATGTGTACAGGTGTTTTTCCTGCCTGTATGTATGTGCACCACTTGCATGTCTGGTGCCCTCTGAGGCCAGAAGGGCATTGGATCCCTTGGGACTGGAGTAACCGATGGTTAAGCCATCACATGGGTGCCAGGAGTGTAACCCTGGATTTGTGAAAATGCATCCAGTACTCTTGACTGCTGAGCAACCTTCCAAGCCCATCATTTCCAACCTTCCCAATGCATGCAAAAGCACCCCTCTGGCGTCTCAAGAGTCTCCAGACACAGAAGATGAAGGATGTGGCTGAATAGCTCTTAAACTCATCCAATAAGAATTTAGAGCTTAGCAGCTGAAGACGGAGATGACTTCCAAATTGCATCTGTGCAGAAAATGCTGACTGTGGGTTCTAGGCCAGGAATAGCCATAGCCATTTATTTTTCCCTTCGTGTGTTTTCCAAGTGAGTCATAAAAGACGCTGTGCATTCCAACAGTGTGTCATGAAATGGAGCCATGAAAGATGGAAAATGGACATTGCTGTCTCTTCTTGATGAAGCCAGCTCTTTAGCGTCTTCTGTGAGGGCAGAATAACCCACAGAAAAGAGAAATGAGTCTACTTCATGCCAGGCACGCCTGGAGCTCTGGGCTATGTCCCTGCTCTTCATGTGGATCCTCAACCTTGCCAAAACAGGGCTGCTAGCCTTTGAGAACACTGGACCAAGAACACTGAGGGCCTCTTAGCCCTCCTGTAGATTAGAACCACCTGGGGGGTTAAAAAAACAAAAAGTGTGCTGGGGCTGGAGATATGGCTCAGCAATTAAGAGCACTCACTACTCTTGCAAAGGATCCAGGTCTGATTCCCAGCAACCAGATGGTGGCTCACAACTGCCTATAACCCCAGTTCCAGGGATCCAACAGCCTCTTTTGGCCTCTGGATGATCCTGCACACATGATGCATACAATCTCATGAAGACACACATAAAAATTACATATATGTGTGTATAGATAGATAGATAGATAGATAGATAGATAGATAGATTGATCTATTTTTTACATCATTTATGAGTCTCTGTGTGTGTGATTCTGGGAGCATATACCAGATATGTATGGGTGCTCACAGAGGCCAGAAGAAGGTGTTGGAACCCCCCAGAACTGGTGTCACAGAGGGTTGGGGGGCATCTGATGTGGGTGCTTAGAACCAAACTTGGATCCTCTTGAAGAGCAGCAAATGCTCTTTAACATTGAACCATCTTTCTAGCCTTATAAGATATAAATATTTTTAAAAGACTTGTAGATGCTACCAGTTAACTTAGGATCTGAGAAGTAGGGTTGGATATCCCTGTTTTTAAAAACACACCAGGAAATTTGAGTGGACCGCCATTACACCCCAGATTTATTAATCGGCTCATTATAGATCAATGCTTCTGAATCCTTATTTCACTATCATCCATTAAAGGAGCCTGTTTAGACTTCTGTCCTTCATCTCTCCCACCCCAATAGTTGAATGCAGATATGTATCTGGTCATGTCGTGTACATATATCCATGTTTTGGAATATAAAGATATGGCTCTCCCCCCTAAGGAGCAGTTTTCCCCCACGGGAGCGATACTGACAAGGTCTGTCTGAGCTGCCGCCGCAGCTCTCACATCAGCAGTTTAGCACACAGAGGTTTCCATTTCACCTGCGCAGCATGTGCACTCATCCGCAGAGCTATTCTGAGTTGTCTTCTAGACTGCTGGGTCATCACTAAACTGTTAGAACAGAGGGAAAGGGAACAGGAGTCCCAGCACACAGGGGATGGCAAGCGCAGGCTCGGATTGCATGGCACGACATTGTCTCAAAAACAAACAAACAAAGGCGAAACAAAACAAAAACTAAAGCTGGAAGGGAGGACACCCGAAAGAGCACTCTCTTCCTCTCAAAGGTTTTTGTCATGGGACCCTCCAGAGGTGCCGTCCACCTCCCAAAGTGCACGTTTCTACCAAACTGGACTGCAGGTCTTCCAGGATCCGCCTCCATGGGGACGCGAGATGTCTAGGTCTCTGGGTGGCTCGCTACCCACTGCTTCCTTCACTCCGTCCCTGACCTATTTCTTAAAGTCTCTCTCCACAGACCCAGCTCTGCCGTCCTGTTTCCCTTCATGAGTTAGGCATTTGGCTTTGACCTGGCATTTCAGTATCAGGAACTGATTGTGTCACCGAGGTGACAGCTTAAATCTTCATCAGTGACCCTGAACTATGAGGACGGTGCAGGCCTTGGGGAAAGGTTGCTGAGGAATAAGCAATGCTGCCACCTCGTGGAAGGCATAGTTACATTCTCTGATGAAGAAATGGCTAACAACAAAAAAAAGAACTTCACAGTGTAGGGATTGCAGCAGGGCCCAGAAATTTAGCTATTTGGTAATTCTGTCACTTTTATGAGTGAATGTTATTTTAAAGTAAGTTTATTCCGCTAATAAACAAATAAAATTTCAAAGAGAACACCAAAGGTTTTTGAGATATTTGATTAGGTTAACATTTGTCCTGACTCCACCCAGAATTAGCTATATAATTTTCATAATTCAAATTTGTTTCCTTCTTAGTGAAATGTGGGCTGTGATGATGTTTAAAGGACATTTATTTCTCTATTATCTTTCCATTAAATTTTACCCAACCTTCATTATCAGATATAGGAACTCTTATCTCTTCTTTAGGTGACTAACTATACGACAGAAAGCAAATGGAAGACTTTTGCAGTGAAGTTTAAATGAGGCAGGGTTCCAGAGGAAAGCCATGTCCTCTGGTCACGATGAGAGAGCTACACTTAGGAACTCACAGCAGCTCTTGTTGCCTGCTCAAAGGTTGAAAACAATGGCTCAGCAATTAAGAACGGTTTCTCTTCCAGAGGACCAGGTTGATGGTGGCTCACAACCAGTCCAATTCCAGGGAATATAATAGTCTCTCTGACTGCTGAGGAGGAACCCGGCACACACATGATGCACAGACGTACATGTAGGCAAAACACACATAAAATAAAATAAATGAATAAATCTAGTCTCTAAAAAATTAAAGACCTGCCCAAGATCAAGCCAGCCAACCATGTAGCATGGGGGGGGGGGAGGTTTGTGAGCCCCACCTCTAACTAAGGGACTATTGATGACTGGGGGCTCCCAGGAGAGAGAGAGCCAATTTTCTTTAATGATGTGGTTCCCAGTAGATCTCCTAGTAGTTGGCCCCCCACACAAGAGTACATGATCAGCCCAAATTGGACCCAATGGGTTATCTGGAAGAAAAGGAGGAGGAAAAGAAGGTGAAATGGGGGGGGGCGCATAGGGAGTAGATCTGGGAAGAGTTAGAGGGAGCAGTGAAGGGTGAATATGATCCAAATCAATAGTATGAAATTCTCTAAGAATAACAACAATATTTTTACAGCCAAGGTAGGGCCATTCTAACCCAATAGTTATTATTATTAATAGATTTATGAGTATGGGTGGTTTGCCTGAACATGCATCTCTGTATCCCTTGTCTGCTGGTGCCCATGGAGGCCAGAAGAGAATGTCAGAAGCCTTGGTGCGTAATTCAAAGTTTTAAAGTCAAACATTTGTCCTCAGTTTCTACCGTGTACTTGGCACACCTAGATACAGAATGGTGTGCGAAGAATTGCAGCTCCAGGATCGTTCCCGTTACTTGTACATGACTAGAGGAATAGGCCATGCTAACGAGCTCATGTAAGATAATTGCGCATAATGACTGAAGTAAATACACACTGTCCCAGTTCATTTTTGTCAGCTTGACACAGCTGAGTCACAGAGGAAGCTCAATTGAAGAAATGCCTCCATCAGATTGCCTGTAGACAAGACTTTCAGGGCATTTTCGTGATTGCTAATTGATAGCTCCTCCCCGCCCACCCCACCCCACCCCCACCTACTAGGGTCAGTGCCATCCGTGGGCAGATGGTTGTGGGTGCTATAAACGAAAAAGATAAGCAGGCAGAGCAATCAGTAAGCAGCACTCCTCCATGGCTGGTCTCTGCTTCAGTAACATGCACCGGGTTCCTGCCTGCTCCATGTTGAATTTACAACTAGCTGGAAACTGAAACAAACCCTTTGGCCAGTGCTGTCTCGTCACAACAGAAACCTAGCTAGGACCCAGGCTAACTGGAGTGTTAGGGTTTCATACGTGGGGAGAGCTGTGCGAAGCTAAGAAGATTGCTGAACGCATATGTCAATCTGGAATGACTCTGAAATGAGAAAGGTTTGAGTATTTCATGATTGCGAGTATGATTAAAACAGAACTACAGTGAGAGCAGGAGTGCGTGAGAGAAGATGTGTAAGAAATGTGAGTGGCACATGGAGTTTCTGAGAAGAATTGTTTAGAAGAAATGTTGGATCCGCAGAGAGCAAACTGTGGATGATCTTGACAAGAGCCTTGGATGCTCTTGGTAGAGTGGTAGAGAGATCATTCTCATAGGCTTTAAAGAGGAATAAACTCTTAGGTCTCATGTGTGCTAATGCATGCTCTACCTCTGAGCTATCGCCAACCCCATAATTCTTACTTCGTTCCATGCATTATTTCACATTTGTTAAATGACTATCACTATACCAGGCTCCAATCCAGGCAAATGCAGAATTAATAGAGCTCAGTGAGCATTTGTGGATAAGAAATTCACGAGTGAGGGGCTGGAGAGACACCTCAGCCACTCACAGCCGTGGCTGCTTCTCCAAAGATCCTGGGTTCATTCACTCTGTCCTTTTGTGGATCCAAGACACATTTTTCTTTAATACTACAAGTTTCGCTTAAACTTTGGACTTAAGGTGGCTCTGTGAAAGTCATTCTAAAACTTATTCCCTTCGTTAGGAAAAGTAAGTTTTCTGAAATAGTGAGACGGTTATCATTACACAAGGAGAAGAGTCTCTTGCCTTTGACTCCATTAATCCCATCGATGAAAAGGTTATTAATCCCATTGATGAAAAAGTTATTAACCCATTGTTGAAAAAGCAAATGGCCCCTCTAACCAATCAGCAGACTCTGCAACTTGAATCGTTGTTGCATGATAGTGTACGGTAGTTTAGAAAACATTTCATAGCTTTCAAGGAAAATAACTTGATTTTGCCAAACTTTTTTTATAACAGAGGCAACGCTTTCATTTTATGACAGAAAAACAAATTGAAAGGCCATGCTTACTACCACTGAATCCTTGTGTTTCCTGAATGAATAGAGTTTTAGAAATGAGAATGCCTCCAAGGAAATACATTAATCTGGTTGTAGGGTTGTTGTTTTTTTACTTGTAAATTTCAATTGCTCATTGCTCTTCTTTGCCTAGGCTTTTCTATGTAGTCATAAAAAACACTTCTTCAAAACTATTTTCAAATAAGAGGAAAGGATACAGGACTCAAGCAATGATGCAGAGATGGTTCTATTCCATTTAGCTACAACTTAATTATTAACCAGAATCAGGGATACAGGACTCAAGCAATGATGCAGAGATGGTTCTATTCCATTTAGCTACAGCTTTATTATTAACCAGAATCTTTTTCATGGTGTGACACAGTGGTGGTTTGAATGAGAAATGTCCCCCCGTAGGTTCGCACAGTTAAACTCTTGGTCCCCAGTTGGAGTAGGTGTTTTACAAGGCTGTAGAACCTTTAGGAGGTATAGCCCTGCTGAAGGAAGTGCCACTTGGGGTAGGGATTTGAGTGTTTATTAACTCACCCTACTTCCTTTCTGACCCTGTGTATAGTAAGAAGTGATAAGTAAGCCTCTTGTTCCTCCCACAATGCCTGCTTGTTGCCATGTCTTCCCACACGTATGACCTCACTCTTAGGAACAGTAAACTAGCATACACCCTCCTTCTATAAGTTGGTCATAGTATTGTATCACAGGAACAGAAAAGTAACTAATTCAGACGTTGAAACCGGAAGAGTGGGGTGGTTGTGAAGAAAGCAACCATGTTGGTTTTTGTTTTTTTTTTAATTTATTTATTTATTAAAGATTTCTGTCTCTTCCCAGCCACCGCCTCCCATTTCCCTCCCCCTCCCCTAATTAAGTCCCCCCCCCTCAGCCCGAAAAGCAATCAGGGTTCCCTGTCCTGTGGGAAGTCCAAGGAACCCCCCACCTCCATTCAGGTCTAGTAAGTTGAGCATCCAAACTGCCTAGGCTCCCACAAAGCCAGTACGTGCAGTAGGATCAGAAACCCAGTGCCATTGTTCTTGAGTTCTCAGTAGTCCTCATTGTCCGTTATGTTCAGAGAGTCCGGTTTTATCCCAAGCTTTTCCAGACCCAGGCCAGCTGGTCTTGGTGAGTTCCCAGTAGAACATCCCCATTGTCTCAGTGTGTGGGTGCACCCCTCATGGTCCTGAGTTCCTTGCTCGTGCTCTCTCTCCTTCTGCTCCTGATTTGGACCTTGAGAATTCTTGAATTTTGCATACAAATGGATGGAAATAGAAAACACTATCCTGAGTGAGGTAAGCCAGACACAAAAAGAGGAACATGGGATGTACTCACTCATATTTGGTTTCTAGCCATAAACCAAGGACATTGAGCCTATAATTAGTGATCCTAGAGAAGCTAAATAAGGAGAACCCAAAGAAAAACATATAGGCATCCTCCTGAATATTAACCTTCAGCAAGCGATGAAAGGAGACAGAGACAGAGACCCACATTGGAGCACAGGACTGAATTCTCAAGGTCCATGTTGGTTTTTGAAGGATGACTTAGGAACTTTTGAACTAAAACCACTGGCTGCTGTAAGCAGTGCTTAGGCTGTCGACAGGCTGTTCTTGTAGGAGCTATGAGAGACGAAGTTGTGTTTTATAATTAATTGCTGTGCCTAAGAGATCCATAAAACAAAAATTGCCTTTAACCCGTAAGCCTCTTGCCCAAGGACAGATACTTACTGTAATGCTGGAGGTTGTTGTTTATGTAAGATGACAAATCACCACATTTTTTCACTCCCTTTAGCAAGTTTGACACAAATACACTGGATATGCTGATCACATATAGGCAGGAAATACATCAGGATGTATGCTTGCCCCTGATTGGATACAGGCAGGAGGTGCACAGGCAGGAAGTACATCAGGACATACACTTGCCCCTCATTTGACCTAGTGAGAAATATGAAGCCTTGTGGGTTGGCCTTTGTAGGCCTTTGCAAAATGTGACCCATTGCCATTGGAAACCATGGAATGGTCCTGGCCAGAGTCCATCCTCCTGGTCAGTATTCAGTTAAAGCTTGCTTCAAATTTGGCTCAAAATTGTGGTAGTGGTCTTATTCTCACCTGGTAGGAGTAACAGGGCCCGAGAGATAGCAGTGTTGCGAGTAATATGCACGGTGGAGGCCTCCTTCATGTGATTTCAAAGGGGAGAAAGGACTCTTAAAAAGTGCCCTAGAGGACATGCAGGTGGATTTTAGCAAAGAATCTGACAGCATCTGCCTGGGCTAGGGCTTGCTTGAGGATAAAATTTTAAATTAATGGACAAATTTCTTTGTCAAAGGAAATTTCAACACAGTCTATGGTGGTTTAAAGAAGAAATGCCCCTGCCGCCATATTGGAGCTGTTTGAGGCAGTTCTGGGGAGATACAGACTTACTGAAGGAAGAATGTTGGGTGGGGGCATTGAGAGCCCATAACCTTGCCACACTTCCAGTTTGTTCTCTCTGCTCCCTATGTGTTGGTAGACATATAATTTCTTAGCTTCCTCTCCTATGTGTTGATAGACATATAATCTCTTAGATTTCTCTCCTATGTGGTGGTAGACGTATAATCTCTAATCTTTCTGCTCATATGTGTTGGTAGGCATATAATCTCTTGGCTTTCTGCTCCTTTGCATTGTTAGACATATAATATCTTAGCTTTCTCTCTTATGTGTTGGTAGACATAATATCTTAGCTTTCTCTCCTATGTGTTGGTAGACATATAATCTCTTAGCTTTCTCTCCTATGTGTTGATACACATATAATCTCTTAGCTTTCTGCTCCTGCTGGCTGATACCATACCTCCCTGGCCATTATGGACACTTGCTCCAGAACTCTAAGCTCCAGAAACCTCTTCCTTCTGTAAGCTACTTCTGGTCATGGTGCCCTATGGCAGCAACAGAAAGGGGACTGAGACAGGTTGATACCAGGCCCAGGAGTGGGGCAGTTGCTCTACAGAACCTTTTCTTTTCTTTTCTGAGGAATGTGAAAACTTAGGAACTTTAGACGAGAAAGGTGGTTGAATACTGTAAGCAGAGTTGAAAGGGCCATTCTCGCAGAAGCCTGGAAGACAGCAGTGCCAAGAGCAACTCAGCCTGTGGAAGCCTGATTCAAGAGGTTTCCAAAGAAATAACACTTTCACCCTTCCTCCTCCATAACTCCCTGAATAAACATTCAACCTCAAAAAAAAAAGAAAGAAAGAAAGAAAGAAAGAAAGAAAGAAAGAAAGAACACTATCAAACTAGGCTAGAGACCATTGTGGGGTAAAATTTAGCAAAGACTCTGTTCACTTGGAACTTCCAGCTCACATCTACACGATCCTGGAAGCCCCGTTCCTCTCTCTCTCTCTCTCTCTCTCTCTCTCTCTCTCTCTCTCAAACTCCACCCTCTAAGAAAGTCTCCAAATAACAGAAAGGGGCCAAAAAGCCCAGTTCTGAATTCTTAGTGGCTACTGCAGCTTCCTCCCCTGAAGATGCTTGCCACCCAAGTGACCACATAAAGCCCTCAGTTTTTGACCATACTTGGGCACAAACCCTGCTTTTAGTGGACAGGTCATCACCCCTCACCTACAACCTATAAAGTCTCCCTGATATTGTTTGTGGGTACAGCTTCTCTGGCCTCCATCTCTGGGACTGGAGAACTCCCTGGAAGTTGCTTTGTTCAAATAAACCTGTCATTAAACTTTTTCAGTTCAGTTTGATCTGCCTTCCTGTGTCTGTGGAGAAACCTATGGAGGGAGACTCTAGCTACTTTCTGTCCATGTCCCAAGAACTTGCCTGCAGCTAAATTAGAAAGTAATAGCATAATTTCTTTAGTAAAGGAGCTTTGGAGACAGCATAAGATTGAATCTATGCTGTCGTTATTCCTAATAATAATTGCGTAGATCTACAATGAAAAAGCAACTGGAGAAGAAAGAAATACAAAATGTATAGTTTGGAGAGGAGAAGAGCACTAGGAAGCCAGTGTTGTGGTCAAGATGTTGGAAATGCTAGAGCTGAGACACATCCTCAGAGGAGAGCTTCGCACAGGAGGGCGGGTACTGCTGGAGACAAAGCACCCCAGATGCCAGACACAGACCTATAGGATTCAGCATTTTCCCCACTGGATTTCCATCTCACTTCGGTCCAGTCTTTCCTCCCTGTGTCCCTATTCTTCCATTTTAGAGTGGGAATGTATATTCTGTGTCATTACATTGATAGTATATAAATTATATTTTGATTTTATAGAGGGGCCCCAGTTAAGAGACTGTCTTGAGTTTCAAAGAGACTTTGGACTTCTGAATAGGGTTGAAACTGTTAAAAACTATAGGGACTTTAAAATTGGACTAAATGCATTTTATATCATGTGATGTAAATGGATCCAGGGATCCAAATGAGTTAGTCTGAATGAAAAAGGTCCTCCATACGTTTATATAATTGAACATGTGGTCCCCAGTTGGTAATGCTGTTTTGGAAGGTTATGGATGTTCTGGTGGAAGCTTTACCCCAGACCATGGCATCCATATACCCAAAGAGTCTGGAATGTTCTAGTGGAAGTTCCACCCCAAACTCCCTCTTCCATCTCTCTCCAAATCCTACCACGTCTCAGAAAAAGAAAAAAAAAACACTATACAATGACCCCTCCTCCAGAGAAGCTCAAAACCATACCCACAGGGTATTTAAACTGCTCCCCAGAAAACAGGCACGTGGTTTCCTGATCTTCCTTTCCCATCTCCTCTCTGGGGGAGGGAGGCTGGAAAATCATCTGGGAGCATTTTATCCACCAAACCTGGGCTTTTTCTAATTTGGTTTGATTTGTTCTGATTTGGATTGTTGTATCAGTGGAGAGGTTTATCAGGGTGCAGAAATTTTCAATGGAATCTTTAGGAGATTAACCCTTGCTGGAGGAAGTGCTGTTTGTTCCCCCAGATGAAAATAAGAACACTATCACAATTTTTGAGGCAAGTTTTATTAGATGTTGGCCAGGATGGTAGACACTGGCCAGGTCCATACCTGGGATTACCAGGGAGTGGCCATGAGTTACATTAGTCCAGTATTATAAAAGCAAAACTTACGAGGCTACATACTTTCTACTTTTATCCAATGGGGCAAATATACATCCTGATGTACTTCCTGCCTACATACACACTTCTACAAGTGATCAAGTACATTCTATACAGTTGGGACAACCGAACTTGTTTACAAAAGTAAAAGAATATGTCTTGCTATTGTCGATGAACAATAGTCCTCACTCAGCATTCTAGGAAGTTATCTGTCCTTGGGCAAGTGAGGCTTACAACTTAGAGATATTTTTGTTTTATAGATCTCTCGAGCTCAGTAACTTAAACTTACAACATAATTTTAGTACATCAATGAGGGGTGGGCTTTGAGGGTTTATAGCTCCACTCTACTTCCTGCTGTCCTCTCTGCTTCCTGTGTGTGTAAGGAGGGACCAGCAAGCTTCTTCCTCTTGCTGCCTTGCCTTCTTCCTCCTGCCAAGTCTTCCGGGTGCTGTGCCTTTCCCACCATTATGGACTCTGGACACAAAATTTAAAGTGAATTTTCCTTCTGTAAATGGTCATGTTATTTAGTCATAGCAACAGAAAGGCAACTGACAGAAATACTTAACTCCTGGTCTTAGGGTTTCTATTGATATGAAGAGACACCATGACCATGGCAACTCTTATAAAGAAAAAACATTTAATTGGGGTGGCTTACCTCTTCAGAGGTTTAGTGCATTGTCATCATGGTTTGACATGGTGACATGCAGGCACACATGGTGTTGGAAAAGGAGCTGAAAGTCATACATCTTGACCCTCAGGCAACAGGAAGTGGTCTGAGACCCTGGGCATGGCTTGAGCATATATAAGGCCTCAAAGCCCATGCCCACAGTTACAAACTTCCTCCAACAAGGCCACACCTCCTAATGTTGTCCCTCCCTATGAGCTTATGGTTGCTAATTTCATTCAAACCACCACACACTTCTTTTATTAAAAGTTCATCTAAAATGAGTGGCTCCGCGATGCAAATGTTTTTTACAGCTTTCAGGAGGGTAAACGGATTTAGAGAACTTGGGTAATTTGCCCTAAACTTTAACAACAAAAAGAAAAAAAAAACAGAAGATAAGTGTCATCTACTTAGATCCTCCCTTTTCTTTTTGTAGTATATTTATCACGCTTTGACCTTTCAGGGTAATTATGGAAAATTGTAGTGCTTGCATAACAAGAATAAGGAAAGAAAAAAGTTAAAATGCCAACTCAATAACCAACAAACATTTAGCTAGAAACAGTATCTATGTCATAAACATAGAAAGTGAGGGAAAAAAGAAAAAGAAAGGAAAGGAGGTAAAGAGAGAAGAAAGAAAGAAGGGAGGGAGGAATGAAGAAAGAGAAATTAATAGGGGTACATTAGAACTCAGAGACCATGTTGGGAGGTGTCTTAGATTTATAATCCTTTTGCTTCTTAAGAAAACAGAAGGCAAACTGACAAAGATCAATAGAGCTACTTCCAGTTGGGTCTCAGTGGGGTGAGAACTCCAACTCTCGAGTAGATATGGGTACCTAAAGAGGCCAGAATTAGGTGTTTGATTACTTGAGCTAGAGCTACAGACAGCTGTGAGCCCTCTGGGAAAGTGCTTTAACTTTTGAGACCTGTGTTACAATTTCATAGAAAAAAATTTCAAGCCAGGAAATACACATAAGGGTTGCAGGAGAATTGCCCATCCGGGCAATCCAGTGTGCCAATAAAGCAACCTTGAACCAAGGCAGCATGTGACAGCATCACCTTGCTGCCACCCGCAGTGGTAGGATTGCTGACCAGGAGCATACTCCTCCGGCTGCTGCTGCATTGCAAGGCAAGGCTGGTCATAGCACAGTCACTCAGCAGCTTGTGGTAGTGGCAGATGCAAGAAGAGACTGAGCCCCAAGCAGGTCTCAAGGCAGCTGAGCTGGGCCAGTGATGGGGTGGCTAACCCCAGTGGAGTTTTGGGGTCAGGAGCTGGCAGCTGCTAAAGGCTGCAGTAGAAAAGCTGCAACAAACTCTTATATTGGGTGCATGCTTGTGATGCAACTTAGATAGGAGAAGTAATATCTAGAAATTATAAGAAAAATCAAAATGTCAGGTGTTTTAGTTGTGGTAAACAAGGTTATCTAAAAGGGACTGTAGGCAAGGCATTTCTAGAAACAATTTTTTTTTTCTGAAGATAATCCAAACATAAGGACCCAGCCTTCCGGATTATGTAGAAGGTGTAGCAAAGGACTAATTCATTGGACTAATGAATGCAGATCAACAAGAAACAGGCAAAGTAACCCTTTGCCATCAGGAAACACCTCGGGGGGACCTCTCTCAGACCCCAGTGTCAAATTTGGTTCAATCATTCCCTGTCAACATGGGAAAACCCCTCCACAGGGCAATAAAAGATCTAATGTCTGTTTTTTAAAACCACACAGCTCTGAATGACAGAACAGCTTCAATAGATAAAATAAAAATTTCAGGAGAGACCATAAAACAAGTATTTTACTAGACTTCTATAAATGATCAGAGACCAAAGGTAAAAATACATATAAATGGCATCAAAATTTAGGGTTTGGTAGACACAGGGACAGATGTAATAATTTCACCAAAATCTTGGCATCTAAACTGTCTTCTTCAGAAGGTAAATGTTCAGTTCCTAGGAACTGGAACTTTGTGTCAGGTTACAAAAACAAAGGAGGGGGAACAAGATGGGTTGAGTGTATAGGGCCAAAAGGATAGATAAGAAAATTAAAACCATTTGTGGCTAACATAACAAAGAATTTATGGGGAAATGATTTGTAGCAGCAGTGGAAAATATAGATTAACATTCCTCCAGTCTTAGAAACAAACCATAAAATAAAGCATGTTCTGAGAGAAATATTAAAAAGTGTTACCAAGAATGGTCACAGACTGTTCAGGTTGTACATAAGCAAGACACAACAGCTGCTGATCTTTCAAAGGTAGCCAACAACACTACCTTTAAAATGGTTAACTAACAAACCCGTCTGGTGGAACAATGGCCTTTGACATCAGAAAAATTACAGACATTAGAACAACTGGTACAGGAGCAGCTAAATGCTCAACATATTGAAGAAAGAATTTACCAGTCCTTGTAATTCTCCTACATTTGTTTGTTTTTTTTTTTTTTTTTTTTTTGGTTTTTTGAGACAGGGTTTCTCCGCGGCTTTGGAGCCTGTCCTGGAACTAGCTCTGTAGACCAGGCTGGTCTCGAACTCACAGAGATCCGCCTGCCTCTGCCTCCCGAGTGCTGGGATTAAAGGCGTGCGCCACTACCACCCGGCCTACATTTGTTATTTTAAAAAACCTGAAAAAAAATGGAGAATGTTAGCAGATTTAAGGTATAAAACGTAAAAATATCGGGAGCACTGTTTTGTTTTTGTCTTTTCAGGAGAATAAAAAATATCCAACTAAGGAATCTAAAGACCACCAGTCAAATGAGATATCTGAAGAAGGACAAATCATCCAGCAAAAATACCCAAAGAAAAGAGTAAATTTGGCCTAATGGCATAGCACACTTCCAATAGGATAAAATCGCATAAATCTTCCCAAATGTTTGTTTCTGCTCTTCTCTACAGACAAGCGGTCTTTCTGTAGTTCCAATTCAATTAAAAATTAAAGCTGGCTTTTATAGTTGGAGCGTGGCTCTCTCCTTCTCTAAACCTAAGCATGCTTGTTAAAGAAAAACCCAAAATCTCTGTCTCATGTCAGAAGAGCCACCTGGCATGGTACAGAAGAAGAAGCAAAATTAGAGACCATTCTATTGCCATTAATCTTATAATATTTTGATTTTCTTTTTACTCTTTAAAACTTTTCTTTAGGCATAAATATTTAGGATAATAAAGAAATACATGTTATTAGTTATCTATAATAATCAAACTTATAATCATATTGGGTATGTTTTTAAGGTCATACAGAGATATACTTTAGGTAGATTTTAGTCAGTTGTTTCTCTCCCACCTGCCAGTTCCCAAATAATCTCTCAGAGGCTTAATATAAATTATAAATGCTCAGCCAATAGCTCAGGCTTATTACTAACTATCTTTTACATTTAAGTTAACCCATATTCCTTATTTATGCTCTACCACATGACAGTACCTTTATTAGCACAGTACATTCCTCTTCTGGTCCCTCTGACTGGCAACTCCTTACCCTTATCCTTCCCCACATCCTTAGTTTGGTCATTCTGCCTATACTTCCTGCCTTGTTAGTGGCCAATCAGTGTTTTATTAAACCAATTTGAGTGACAAATCTTTACAGTGTACAAGGTAAATTATTCCACAGCAATAGATAGGTGATCTTTAAACACATCATAGACCTACGGAATATGGCATTTAAAATGTTTTAATAACATAAGGCCTTTCATGACAGTTAGGCATGTCTGCTCCTGGCAGCTCCCATTTACTTCATAAAAGGAGAATGGGCAATGCTCATCAAAGAGCCCTCCTTACAGTATTTGCTTTTATTGTGTTAAAGTTTTGTTGTGTCATTTGGTCAAGAAATAGCTCTTGCATTGAATGCTGACCAAATGCTGTACAAATGGAGAAGCAGGACTCGAAGGAATAAGACTGCCAGTTTTTGCCAAGATAAGGAAGGACAGTCCTTCAAAATTCCTAATTCACAGAAAAGTCTGTCAGATATTCTGGGCCTGTAGGCCAAATGTCCCAACATGCAGAAGAACCTTGGGTGAGTGTCCAGGCAGCCAACTGCTTCTCATAGTTTTGGAAGTTGCTTGCTCTGTACTTCCTGTATACTTAGGTAATATCGTATCCTCAGATCTCTGATGGGATTGAAGACAGTTATACTTACAGTTTTCCTTAGTCATGATAGAAAGTAAATTAGGCACAAAACTTTGGACTCACCAAGATAAGATAGATAATAGAGTATTTTCTCTGAATTTGCCAAATACTAGTGGATTGGACATTGTGAATACATTTTTTTATTTGATAATTGTTCTTATTGTATATAGTTTTGCATTGTTAAAGTTAAAGCCATTCTTATGATTGACCCAGATTAGACATAAAGTTCTTGTAGGACTTTGGAGAGGTGAGAGGGGACAGGATGAGAGGAGAAGGAATTTCAAGTGACTTTCTGCTATGGGTGGTGGGGAAATGTGGAGACAGGGTCAGCCAATCACTCTACTTCCCTAGGGTTTTTCAGGTGTTTAATCTAAAATTCTGACTCCCATGTTCTTTTTATGCTAGACCAGATCAGGTAATTGCTACATCTGGCAGTTTCACATAGGTTTGCTTAAGTTATCATAACTGTGTGAAGCCTTTCCTGAGGAGCAAACACCTCCTCTAGCTGGTATCTTTCCCTTCACCGAGCATGGGATTCCTGAGGAAGTTTTAATTATTTGGGGTCCAATGTTTTCAACTGTCTGGTAGTCAAATGGATAGCAATCTTGTGTCTCTCATTAAAATATTGCCTTCTTTGCCAGAGTGTGCACAGCCAGAGGTTGGCCTTAAAGGGTACACAATGGGTAAGATGGTAATCATCTGGTCTGCAAATATGTAAGGATAGTATTATATCAACTCAAGGCATATAATAAATATTCATGAGTTTACGCTGAAATAAATAATTAAATAAACATTAAATGGGAAGGAAGGAGCAATTATTTCTTAGAGAAGAATTATAATTAATAATAAAACAATCCCAGCTTGTTAAGGCTTACAGAGTCCTAATAAGTTTATAACAATATCATATTAACCAAATGATCATGATTAACAATCATTAGAAATTAGACAAGTCCATTTTCATGATCCTCTGATTGGAAGCAATGAGAGGGACATACTACCTTTCTTTTTTTTGGTAAAATACAAAAAAAATCTGTAAAATCAGTCTAATAATAAGAAAACAGATAAGCCCAAACTGAAGTACATTCTGCAAGATTCCTAGTTACTGTATTTGAAAACTGTCAGGGTCATGAAAGACAAGGCATGATTGAAGAACTGTCAGAGATGACAGGAATCTAAAGACACACAAAACTTAGTTAAGCATAGCACTTGAGGAACACAGGTGGGAGGTTCAGAGAAAGTTCAGGGTCGTTGTGATCTAGAAAGTGAATTCCAGCTCCAGGCTGCATATCAGCACCCTGTCTTAAAAACAGCAAACAGCAAAGCAAAATAAAACAGAATAAACAAAAACCCAAGGAACTGGAGAGATAACTCAGCAGAAAGAGTACTTACTGCTCTTCTAGAGGACCTAAACTTAATTCCCAGTACCCGCATCAGGTGGCTTACAACTCCAGGACCAAGAAAGAGATTTGGCCTCCTCAGTCACCCACCCAAACACACGGAAACCATTCGTATGCAGAGACATAAATAAAACAAAAATAAATCTTCAAAGTTAAAAAAGGATCAGAGAGGGGCTGGAGAGATGACTCAGTGGTTAAGAGCATTGCCTGCTCTTCCAAAGGTCCTGAGTTCAATTCCCAGCAACCACATGGTGGCTCACAACCATCTGTAATGAGGTCTGGTACCCTCTTCTGGCCTGCACACAGACATAATACTGTATACATAATAAATAAATAAATATTTTTAAAAAAGGATCAGAGACATGGCTTAGTGGGTAAGTGTGCTTGCTGCACCATGAGGTCAAGCTCAAGGTCACCATGTGCTACCATTTGAGTCACTGTCTCAAGCAAAAAAATAAAACTATCACTTCAGAAAGACAAATACTCTTAGACCACAAGCTCCTTGAGCGGGATCCGTACATTTGTGTTCTCTATGCTGGACAAGTAAATACAAGCAAATGCCTGTCGAGTTCCCTATGCCATGTACATATCTATTACACACACACACACACACACACACACACACACACACATATATATATATATATGTTCTTAATGGTGGAGCAAAAGACTATAATTATACAGGCATACATGTTCCTAAAACTGAAGTGCAAAATACAGAAATGACACATCTCATGGATGAAATGAGCATGTTATATGAGCTCAGATGCTGCAAAACCTTCCATGTCTTTCTTCTTTGATGAACTTTGGGGCCATTTGATAGAGAACATTTGTCTTTGTCACCTGGTGACAGGATCGAAGTAGAAGCAGTGGGTGACAGACAGTTCACTTCCCTCCCATGTTGCACCGCCCCCCAAGTATTCAATCCGAATTCCTCATGTACCCCTAAAAGAGCATCCATAGGATGGCTCATGTGAGCCGACAGCAGCCGTGGAGTGACGAAAAGGGAAGTTCTGGAGTAGGAAATAGCAACCTGACTTTCACACACCCACTTCATGCATAGGGAAT
Source organism: Microtus oregoni (assembly GCF_018167655.1). Classification (NCBI taxonomy): domain Eukaryota; kingdom Metazoa; phylum Chordata; class Mammalia; order Rodentia; family Cricetidae; genus Microtus; species Microtus oregoni. The sequence goes on from NW_024543090.1 coordinate 23,278,923, forward strand.
GGGAGAGAAATGAATAGCAGAGACTGTGATTTACTCACACTTGCAGAATGACAGACAGGAAAGGACAAACGGGAGAGGATCAGATGGGAGCTGTCTTTATCTTTCCTTTACCTGCATCCTCTTCATATGAGTGTGCATGTGAATAGAGAGATGGGAAGAGAAACTAGAATCCGTTTCTAAATGTGTGGAAGAGACCATCTGCCTCTTACAGATATATACAGACAGTTATCTGCAGAAGTGAAGATAGCATTGAGACAAAAATGCCTGCTTGCCAGTTTTCCTAAATATATATATTCACAAATTTCATAGCATTAATGAACTGCAAAATAAGCACACATTGAAGCTGAGTACAGCTGTCTATAATAAGTTTGAAAATGTTTTAGTTGAATATTAAGCAAATAATGTAAACTGGGGATGTCAGATTTTTCGAAATGCTTAAATCAAAAGCCAGCACGCATGAGAAGAGAAGGAAACTGCGTTTTGGAGGTCAGATGTTAGGTTTGTGGGTATTTATTATGACCTTAGAGTTAAATATGTAGCATATATGTCTTACAAGTTCAAAATATATGTTCCTAAGACAGATGTGGTACTCTTCACAGGTAGTCTCAACCACTCAGTAGGCTGAAGCAGGAGGATCTCAGGTTCAAAGTTTGTGTGTGTGTGTGTGTATACTTATGTGTGCAAATGCATATATGTGTGTGTGCACTTGTAAAGGACAGTGGTTCAATGTCAGGTATCTTCCTTGGTAACTACTAAATCTTATTTTTAAATACAGGGCCTCCCACTGTCTGGAGCTTACCAGTTCAGCTAAGCTGACTTTCCAGAAGCTCCGGAGACCTGCCTGTTTCTGCCTCTCCAGCCCTGGGCTTACAGGTGTGCACCAGCTGTTTCTGTGGGTACTAGAAATTTGAACTTTATTGACTGAGCCATTTCCCAAGCCCTTGTTTGTTTTTTGAGGCAGGGTCTTGCTCTGTCTTCCTGGTTTGCCTTGAACACACCATATCACTGATCCTGCTCTCAAACTTGTGACCCCTTTGCTTGCTTCTGCCTCTCAAATATTCTGAAGTGTACCACCACACCAAGCTCTGCAAAATTGGTTGCATCTTAGACCTGCTCTTGCTCTCAGATAATTGAGAAATGCCTAGGAAAACATGTTGAAGCATCAACACAGAAAGAAAGAAAGAAAGAAAGAAAGAAAGAAAGAAAGAAAGAGGTAGAGAGAGAAGGAAGAAAGGAAAAGTATTATTATGAGTTTTCTCTTCTTCTTCTTCTTCTTCTTCTTCTTCTTCTTCTCCTTCTCCTCCTCCTCCTCCTCCTCCTCCTCCTCTTCCTCCTCCTCCTCCTCCTCCTCCTCCTTCTTCTTCTTCTTTTTTGGTTTTTCGAGACAGGGTTTCTCTGTAGCTTTAGAGCCTGGAACTAGCTCTTGTAGACCAGGCTGGCCTCAAACTCACAGAGATCCACCTGCCTCTGCCTCCCGAGTGCTGGGATTAAAGGCGTGTGTTGCCACCGCCCAGTGAGCTTTCTCTTCTATACTTAGCCTATTTACAAGTTTGTTCCTCATAAAATCAATGTTTTTATTACAGACAGAGGCAGGCTCTTACAGCTTAAATTAGCCCATAATTCTTGTCTATGTTTAGCATGTGGCTTGATACCTTTTCGCAGTGAAACAGTCTCATCTTGCTTCCTCTGTGTCTGACTTGTAACTGTGTCTCTGTTGTTCCTCTTCCCAGAATTCTCTTAGTCTGGCTGCCCTACCTATACTTCCTGCCTGGCTACTGGCCAATCAGCATTTTATTAAACTAATACTAGTGAAAAATCTTTACGGTGTACAAAAGCTTTATCCCACAGCACCTCACTTATGTTTCATAGTAGAAGAGATAACAGAAAGACATTCCACCAGCTGTGTTCTGGAAATGGAAACATGAAGAAAGAACATGAGGGTTTGGTACTTTGCGGGATTTGGAGGAGAAGAAGTAAGACATCACTGGAATTGGAAGAGAATAGTCAGATATCTACAACACCCTCTCCAAGGCTCAGGGACCCTTAGAGAAGAAGGAAGTGGAAAAAATAGAAGAGCCAGAGGAAAGGGTGGAAGTATTATACAGGACTATCCTCTGAGCTATCAAATAATCACCATCTCGGGGCATTCAACTGGGCTGGCTTGCAAGCGATCATTTCAGTTTGGCTTCTTGACTGTATACATCCCTTTGTAGAGGAGTAAGGAGTGTCACAAGACCCTCACCTGTACTGCTAACCACTCCCTACCACCTACATCATGCAACTCTGCCCTGACTATGCATGGCCTCTGGGAGGAACACTCTGTCTAGCAGCTACAGGAAAGCCAACATTCCTGTTGGATAAAGACTTTCTGGTGAGGCCTAGGATGGGGAGGAGTGCCTACACTCCAGTTAGTAGTTCCCAACCTAGGCCCTGCAAGTAAGTCCAATAAATTCACTGGCTCCCCTGAGTGGATTTTGGTAGAATTATACATTGGTATATTGTTGGGACCTTAGGAGGAGGGGTAGACATTGCTTATGTCTCCTAGGGGAGGGGATTCTTAGCAACACATCCTAAAATGTAGATCTGGGCAATGTTAATTTTGGTGACTGTTTATTCTCACCTCTTGAGTGTGCTGCACTTCATTCTGTCTTAAACCCTGCCTATCTTCTATACCCCCACATGTATCTCATCTAAATTCTTTTGACAGAGATCTTAGTGACCCACTTGTGGGGGCCTAGTAAAGAAGTTTGAGACCTAACACTGGTCATCAAAAGAAGTTCAAACCAAAACTCCACTGACATCTCCAGACTAGAAATTACTCTATATAACGCTAATGGCATAAAGAGTAAATACATAATGTGATGTAGTCATACAAGAGAATGTCACAGCAATGCTAACCAATAGGCTATATCTACATATGATCCCATGAGTGAGCCTCACAAACACAATGTAGAAAAAAAGAAACTAGATACAAAGGGATATGTGATGCTCCCTCTCATTTGCAAAAAGTTAAAACAAAATGGGCAAAACTAGTCTCTGGTGTTCAAGAGTATGCACTTAGAAAAGTCACCATCATAACTGCCAACATCAACATCAGGAACAAAAGAATGTAGTGATGGGGAGGGCTGCAGTCATGTTCCTTCTCCGGACTAAATGTTTAAGGTATGCGTGCTTTCTGACAACTTGCTGATGATCTACTTTTGTCTTGTTCAGTCTTCTGATTGTGAATCCTATTTCACAATAAAAATATTTCACAAAGAGGAAAAAACATCAGACTCTTATTTCTACTCAATTTCTCTGCGGGTAAGGGGGGAGGAGAAGATACTTGTGCTTCTGTATTGGTAGAAAGATAAACAGCAGGGTTCCTCCCTCAAGAAGCTTGCTATTTTATTGCCAGGCATTGGTGGCGCACACCTTTAAGACCAGCACTCAAGAGGCAGGCAGATCTCTGTGAGTTCGAGGCCAGCCTGGTCTACAAAAGCTAGTTCCAGGACAACTAGGACTATTACACAGAGAAACCAAAAAAGAACCTGCTAACCTTAGTTCAACACTGACCTCCAATCAGGCCCCATTCCCATAACAAAAGGAAAGATGGCTCAGGGGCTGAGAGCATTTGCTGCTCTTGCAGAGGACCCATGTTCACGTACCCATCACCAGCAACCATGCTTAACTCCAGGGGATCTGATGACCTCAACCTCCGAGGGCACCAAGCACACACAGGTACATATACATACAGACAGACAAAATACAAGCATAAATAAATATTTCTTCTTGTTGTTTGTTTATTTTTCAAGACAGGTTTCTCTGTGTAGTACTGGCTGTCCTGTAACTCCTTTAGTAGACCAGGCTGGCCTCAAATTCAGAGCTCTGATTGCCTCTGCCTCCCAAGTGCCAGGCCTAAAGGCATGCGCCACCACCAGCAGCTACATAAATAAATCTTTAAAAGAAATCAAGCATCCAGCTGATAACAGACTATGAAATGTTAGATATTCTTATAAAATAGAGTGTTTGCTGTTTCATGTGACACATATGTCAGGGTTAGTGGTTCCTTTTGGCTACCTTTTACTGAGCCTCTTCTGCAAAATAGAATTGGATCAAGACATCTAGAAGATCCAAACGAATGTGACTAAAAGATACACATCAGCCAAATAAAGGTCTCCTCTCACGAGATAAGAGATCTTCTCATCCAAAGATGAAGGAAACACGGGGAATATTTGAATAAAGAATATTATTTATAGCCAGGCATAGTGGTCCACACCTTTAACCCTAGCACCTGGGAGACAAGCTGGTGGATCACTGTGGGTTCGAGGCCAGCCTTGTCTACATAGCAAATCCAAGCCAGTCTGGTTTACACAGTGATATTATATCTCACAAAAACAAAAACAACAAAAAGAATACACCTCCATAGATTATTTTGACCCCAGATAGGAATTAAATGGGTTGTTCTCAGACCCAGATGTGGGGAAAGAGGCCACAAAAAGAAATCCTGTTTCGAAAAACAAAACAAAAAACAAAGACAAAACAAAAAAATTACCAAGTTCACTAGCAGAGGAACTTCTGATTCCGAATTCTCTGAGGGTCTGTGTTAGAGTGAGCAGCCGAGTACGGATCCAGTTGTCTGAGAGAGAAACTTCTTCCTTGACTCTTTCATTTTCATCTGAGTTGTAACAACCTCCTCCCACCATCCTCAAACTCTAGACATAATCACATTTATCCAGAAAAAAATACGTTTTTCTTATGTCTGGTTATATTATTCCCTTCTCAAGGTCTGCTATGGCTTCTTATTCTTGAGCAAAAGTCCAGATAACAAAAATGAGTCTTGGTTCTCGAATCTGGGCCTCACTCTTCTCTTCATCCCCATCTCTTGACAGCCTTCTCTGGTCCTTATCCCAGGGGATCCCGGTCAGTGTGAGCAAGATCATCCTCTGAGCCTGGATATAAAGTAAATTCTACTAACCAAGAGTAAGAGACAAACAGAAAGAATATTTGAAAGTCCGGAGTAAGCAATGCAAAAGTTAAAAATAGGCAAGAAGAAGAAGGAGAGTTAGAGAAACCTGGAGAAAGAAGAAATAGTTGATTTGTGGCGCTTTGCTCATGATTGACAGATTCCTGGATCAATGTTTACCCTACAGCCATTTGTATAATATATGCTCCTTTCCTTGAGGCCATATGAATAGGTTTTCTTTAGCGTTTTGTTTCTTTGTTTTTTCTTATAAGACAGAGTCTTGGGCTGGAGAGATGGCTCAGAGGTTAAGAGCATTGTCTGCTCTTCCAAAGGTCCTGAGTTCAATTCCCGGCAACCACATGGTGGCTGACAACCATCTGTAATGAGATCTGGCACCCTCTTCTGGCATGCGGGCATACATGGAAGCAGAATGTTGTATACTTAATAAATAAATAAATCTTAAAAAAAAAAAAAAAAAAAAGACAGAGTCTTACTAAGTAGCTCTAGCTGGCCTGGAGCTTTCTTTGTAGACCAGGCTGGCCTTGAACTCATAGAGATCATCCTGCCTCTGCCTCTCTGAAGCAAAGATTAAAGTATATGCCACCACGGACCAGTTTCCTTTGCATTTTGAGAGCTGTTTTTGTTTCATGCTAGCGTAAGAATCTACCTAATGGGCTGGGGATGTAGCTCAGAGGTCAAGTGCTTGCGTAGCAGGCAGAAGGGCGAAGGTTCCCCTAGTACTACGGCCACCCCCTCCCAAAAGTATCTAAAATACTCAGTGTCTATCTGTAAGGGATTGTTTAAATACCTTTCTATGCATTAACCAGGAATTTAATCTATGTAAGTACTTAAATTTATTGAGATAGATGTTACCTATAAGAGATTAAGAGAAGAAGTCAGAAAAATGGGCATGGTATTTTTAGATAAAAAGAATGATAAAGTATGCATCTGAATATGTTTATTTGGGAAGAGGTTGGGAGGGAAAGACTTTGATAAGATCTAGAACATAATGTAATCATAGGTTATATGTATTATATACTGTGAGTGTATCGTGATTTTCTGTTTTTGTTTTCCCTTTCAAATTATGCGGTTTTTAAAATGGGGGTATATGATGGGACTGGGGAGATAGCTCAGCACTGACTGCTCTTCCAGGGGTCCTGAGTTCAATTTGCAGCAATCACGGGGTGGCTCACAACCCATCTGTGATGAGATCTGGTGCCCTCTTCTGGCCTGCAGGCATACATGCAGGCAGAACACTATATACATAATAAATAAATCTTTTTTTAAAAAAATGGGTGTGTATTGGTATCTGACCTGGAGCTCACCAATTAGGCTAGCCTGGCTGACCAGTGACTCTCAGGGAGCTTCCTGTCTGCCTCCAGACTAGGACTGCAGGGCACACGGCACTACTCCCGGCATTTTCATATGGGTTCTAGGTATTGAACCCAGGTCTGCACGCTTACAAAAGAATTATCCCCTTAGCTGGATTGGTTTTTTTAGAAATAGAAATAGAGATGTTTGTTAAGAAAAGAAAAACGTTCCCAAGAATAGGTGTGGGCTAGTAAGCCAAGGGAAAAGTCACCAGAGTTGATTTTTTTTTTACTTTAATTGCTATTTTTTTTTACCTTATACATAATTACATCATTCCTCCTTTCTTTTTTTTCATTCCTCCTTTCTTTGTTCCTTACAAATCCTCCCATATATATACCCTTCCATGATCTCTTTCAAATTAATTTTTCATTAATTGTAGTTATACACACACACACAAAACCAAAAACTACCTGTTCTGTCTGTGTAATGTTTCTCGTGTGTATGTTTTTATGGCTGTCCATCTGATATTGGATAGCCGGTTGGTGTGCTCTTCCCTGGGGAAGAGCATTATTTCCCTGCTCTCAGAATTCCTTGATCGCCACGGCTCTTTGTGCAGGATTGAGGCCTCCTGAGCTTCCCCCATCGTGTGAGCATGCCCACTGGTGCTGTCCTTTTTGTTCTGCTCATGTTTGGACAGTCATGTGGGGGAGGCTTTCTGGGTGTAGCTTCATACATTCCAGAGACACACAAACTCACAGCAGACTTCCTGGTCTGCTGGCTCTTTTATTCTTTAGACCCCCTCTTCCGCAATGATCCCTGAGCAAGAGGCATGTTATAGACAAAGCAGTTGGGACTGGGCCAACACTGGTTCTTTAGTTGAGTCGTTACTACTTTCAGAAGCGTTAGAAGCTATGGAATTGTTTCTGTTTTTAAAAACACGGGAAAAATTAATCTTGTTAGGATTTTCCTATGTGGTAGAAAAATCAGGGATGAATAATTAGCAGCCCAAAGAGGTCCATTGATGGAGGAAGGTCATTGGCTAATAAAGGAACTGCCTTGGCCCATTTTATTGGTTAGAGGATAGGTGGGAGGAGTAAACAGAACAGGACACTGGGAGGAAGAGGAAGTGAGGTCAGACTCGAAAGCTCTCCTCTCAGGAGCAGACGCCTGAGAGAGACGCCATGCCCCGCTCCCGGGATGAAGCTCCGACCCAGGATGGACTAGGCTAGAATCTTCCTGGTAAGCGCACCTTGGGGCGCTACACACAGATGATTAGAAATGGGCTAAATTAATATGTGAGAATTAGCCTAGAAGAGAATGGGCCAAGCAGTGATTAAAAGAATACAGTTTCCGTGTAATTATTTCGGGTAAAGCTAGCCGTGGGGGCGGCCCGGTGTTGGGGACGCAGCCCCGCCGCCACCCTTATTACTTCAGTCCATCATCCGTGAAACATAACAAACTGCCAGCCACGGTGCTAAACGATGGAACGATAAGAACAAAGTTTGTCTTTAAGACGCTCATAGTGTATTACCAAGTGTGTAAACTATAGCTGTGTTCTAGCTATAAAATGTGGCCTGTTGGCTGGGTGGAGGTAGTGCACACCTTTCATCCCAGTACTCGGGAGGCAGAGGCAGGTGGACCTCTGAGAGTTCAAGGCCTGCCTGGTGTGTAGAGTGAATTTCAGGACAGCTAAGGCTACACAGAGGAACAAAAAAAAAAGTGGAGTGTCCGATATGTAAGGAGAATCTAGGAGAGGCATTTATATTGAGGGAAAAGATTTAGAGAATGTGAAGGGAACATATTCTACAGAAAATGAACAGTGTACCGAGACACAGAGCAGGGAGGCAGGCACAGGGCATGCAGACCGTGCCATCTAATCACAGGTCTACTTTGACCCAACTTACGTGACTGTGTGTGTTGAAAGAACTTCTTTAAAATACTACTGACTGTGAATACAGATGTAAATAACCCCAATGGAATCCCGATAATGGGAGAAAGAATGCTGGGTGCCCCAGTAAGGATGACTATTGAGAAGATCCTGTATCACTCGGCTCCAAGAGCCTTCTTCCTAATCTTTGACTGATGTTCTGCCTTGAGATGGGGTGTGTGTGACTAATCAAAACACAGTACCTGAACAGGAACAGCGAAATGGCCCCAATCCATCATCATGTCTACTTGCCGTACATCAGGGGGGGATCTCACGGTCGAACGCTGCATGCTGAAACTCCCAGATTTAGTGGAAAGCTATGCAGGCTAAATAAAAGCTTTTAGCTTCTACTTAAAGCTCAGACGATGGGTAAATGAGGCTCTGCTTGTAGGGTACAGCGTGACACATGCACAGCTCTGGTCACATCCTTTAGTTGATGGGGGGGCAGTTAATGTGAGGCCAGCGTGGCTGCTGTAGCAAGCGCGCTCAGAGGGAATGCGGGGAGGGGGGTATAAGCAGAAGTAGTTTGGAAACGTATAGGCTAATTATATGGAACCAATTCCACATAAAGTCCCATTGCATTAAACAGGCGCATGTTTATAATTGGGTCACTCGACAGAACAATGTCTCACAGAGAAAGTCTCCACGAGAAGATTAGATGAACTGCGGTGCAGAGAACAAAAAAATAGGGCAGAAACCTTGGGTTTTCTGCCAGGGCCAGAAAAAAATACATTGCAGCAGTCTGTGCAGAGGCATGGCTGTCTTTTCATTGGTTGCCAAGAACCGAAGTCTGGCTTTTAAAAGCTGAAAAAGAATAGAAGCAAATGTTAAGGGACACAAACCATTCTTTTACAAAGATAGGTATTTTTAAATTAAATGTGTGCATTTGTGTCTGCATGTGAGTGCCAGTGCTGTGCCCAAGGAGGCTAGAAAGGGATCCTGGAGACTGCTGGAGTTACAGGAGGCTGGGAGCTGAACTCAGGTCCCTTGGGAGAGCAGCAAGTACTCTAATCATTGATCATCTCTCCAATCCTATCATTATGTTTTGGGGAAAAAAATGTTGACAAGTAATAACTTACCAATAAGAAATATTTATTTAACCCCTACTAAGTGCCGCAATACCACAGGCTACTCTGTGATCTACCTACTTAGTGAGAAATAGGGAAAAGAGACTCTGGAGTTTTGTAGCTAAGTAAAGAGTCAAGACTCATTAATGCGCAAGTGTGGAGAGGCAACCGTGCTGTACTGTTCTCTATGAGCATTTCCAAAACAGTGCGGCTTCGTGCAGAAGCTTGTTTCCTGACCTTGACCTGCCTTTGCGTGGCAAAACAGAATAATGTTGAACAGTCACACTAGGCCTCCAGACTTCAATTATCAAGTGGACGTTTTAGACAAAATTACCTGCCAATTCCTTTCCTGTCCTGTTTAAAAGAGTGTTTCAAACATTCGTCAGAGCTAGAAATATAGCTCAATGGTAGCATGCTTGCCTAGAATGTACAAAGCTCTGGGTGTGATTCCCTAGCGTACACACACACACAGTCCAAAGACATTGGAAAGAAGTGAACAGTCCTGAAGAAAAACAACTATGAACTTTCTGTGGTCCGATACGTCACAAAAGTTAACCTGCTTCAGACTGATATATCATGAGAAGCTGTTCTGTGGAAGCACAGCAAGACCATTATCATTTCTAAGGGTGAGCAGCACCGTAGAGGTGTTAAAATGCTTGTCGAAAAGGAAGCTGGTTGTTTCTGACTGGAATCTGGGGTCTTCTGAAGAATATTTCTTTTCTAAAAGTTTGCTTTGTGTGTGTAGGGGCGTGTGCGTGTGTGTGTACATGTGTGTGTGCATGCATGCGCATGTGTGTGGTGTGCGTGTGTGTGTGGTGTGTGTGTTCGTGTGTGCTTGTGCACACTTATGTGTCCATGTGCAGTTGTGCATGTGTGTCCTTGGAAACCAGAATAAGGCATTAGCTCCCCTGGAGCTGGAGTTGTGAGCTGCTTGACATATGTGCTGGGACCCAAACTTCAAAAGCAAGAGCAACAAGTGCTTTTAACCCCTGACATCTCTCCAGTCTAGAAGGGCTGCCATCAAAAAGTGAATAAGAAAAGAAGAGATAAATAAGCATCAATAAAACTAGAAATCTGGGTATGGTGGCATGTGCCTATAATCCAAGCAGCAGTTGGTAGAAGAAGCAAGAGGAACAAGAGGGCAGAGTCATCCTAAATTACACAGTCTGGGATACAGGAGACCTTTCCTCAGATATACTAAAATAAGAAAATGAATAAATATATAAATAAAAATAAGGCCTTTCTTTCTCTACTGTATCCCTTCCGTTTCATTCCACTGACAATGCAGCCTGACACATGGTAGACAATCAATTTGATTGTCTGTTTGATTCATTAATTTTTATTGCTGCATGCATACGCCATAGCATAAAGACTTGAACAAAGTAGTTCTCAAGTAAAAATACTATGATTTTAATTTTTTTATTTAGAAGTATTATTTACTTCATAATAAATTTTTAGTTAAATACTTTTTCAATCAATGATTGTATTTACATTATAATCCACATCTTGTGGGTATGTGAGAAACTTGTATCACTGGAATTGAGAACAAACAAATTCACAAATCGATGGTAGTTAAAAATGAAAGGAAGTTGGAGATGCATTCTAATGTGAGAAGAATACCAAACAACAGAAATATACTTCCACTTAGAAAACAAGATATCCTCAAGGCGTAGGGATATGATGAAAACTTGGGCTGTGAAGTTTGGTAGGGTCTGGATTACAGTCATATAAAAATGTAGCTGGGTGTGGTTCAGTGGTAGGGCACTTGCCAGTCGTGCATGAGGCTGGGGTGTCACTTCCAAGCATCCCTAACCGCAAATATTATCATAGTCAGACATCGTGGGCCAGGCTTTTAATATCAGCACTTGCAAGGCTGAGGGAGGAGAACTGTGAGCTTGAGGCCAGCTTGAGCATTGTAGTGAGTTCCAAGCTAGTTTTGGGCACACAATGAGAGTCTATCTCAAAAAACAAAATTAAAGAAACAAAAACTGTGGGCTCCTTGGGTTCACCTCTAATTTCAACAATTCTGAAGACTGAGACAGGAGGATTATGAATTCAAGGCCAGCGTGGGCTATACAGGGAGACTGTACAGTCTAAAGAAGGGAGTTTGGGAAAATCCTGTTTTCAACTGTGAACATCATATGACCGTATTGCCTTGCCTTCTTGGTCTCTGAGGCTATGTGTGACTAACTTTGGGTTAATGAGAAGTAAAGTGACTTGTATGTATACATGAAAAAAAATCTTAAAAGTTGGGGTCGACTGTTATCCTTCCCCCTGCTTCTTAGATCAAGAATGTCATGATAAGAGATAAAAATGAGGATGACCCAATAGGAAACTAAGAGAGCAGAATGGGAGGAGCCTGCCATACTAGTCTTGACACCCAACTTTGGGGGAGTTTGTTTAGTTATTGATGCTAGAGATTGAACTAGGGACCTCATGTGTGCCAAGTGTGAGTTCTACCACAGAGTTATACCCCAACCTTGCTTTTGAAATTATTTTATGGGAAAGAGATGCAAATTCTTTGTTGTTTAACTGATTTTTGTATATTTTCCCTGATATGTGGAGCCAAGATTAATTCTAATATGCTAGTTCAGCAATGAGGAAAGTAGAAAATTGGGTAGCTGTTTTGCTGTTACAAAACTAAGAAGCAGGCATGAATTTCTTTTTTTATTTCTTCATAGTTCTGCAAGCATATCGTGAAAGATTTGATGAAATGTTTGGCTAAACCTAAGTTATATGGCATAATGCTTTTTAATTATACTTCCAGGTATATCATACATAGCTCCAGTAATCAGGTTTTGATCGTTGGTTCTTGTCAACTTGACAAACATAGACACAAACCAAGGGAAGAAGGCATCTTAATTGAGAAAACACCTTTATCAGATTTGCCTGTAGACAAGTCCATCAAATGTTTTCATGATTAATGATTGGCGTGGGAAGGCTTTACCCACTGTGGGTGGTGCCATCCCCAAGCAGCTGGTTCTAGGAGTTATAAGAGAGCAGGCTGATCATACCTGTAAAAAAGCAAGAAAGCAGCACTTCTCAGGGGATTCTGCTTTAGCTCCAGGTTCTTGCCTTAAAGTCCCTTAGAGATGGGCTGTAATAATAGCTATAAACCGAAATAAATCCTTTCCTCTACAAGTTGCTTTTGCTCATGTTTTACCACAATAGATAAATTAACTAAGAAATAGACAGGTGATTCACATGTCAGAAAATTTTCTCCCAGTTCTCAGATAAACTCTGCAGTGGAAAACTGGTTGTTTTAGTGCAGAGACTGACAGGTCCTTTAATCTGTAGGTTGGTTGTTTTTAATACCTCAGTAACAATGACCTAGTAGCCTTTATCAAACTGTAAAGCATTTCTGTCCTCACTAAGGTTTCTGTTGCTGTGAACAGACCCCATAACCACAGCAACTCTTATCAAGAAAAATATTTAATTGTGGTGGCTTGCTCACAGTTCAAAGATTTAGTCCATTATTGTCATTGTGGGAAGCAAGGCATCATGCAGGCAGACAAGGTGCTGGAGAAGGGGCTGAGAGTTCTTAAATCTTGACTCCAAATCTATTCAATATAGTTCTTGAGGTCTGAGCTAGAGCAAGAAGACAACAAAAGGAGATGAAGTGGTTACAAATCGGAGAAGTCAAACTCTCACTGTTTGCTGATATGATAGTTCACATAAGCGATCCCAAAAATTCTACCAAGGAACTTCTACAGCTCATAAACACTTTCAGCAATGTAGCAGGATACAAGATTAACTCAAAAAATCAGTATCCCTCCTTTACACAGATGGTGAATGGGCTGAGACAGAAATCAGAGAAACATCACCATTCACAATAGCCACAAATAGCATAAAATATCTTGGAGTAACTCTAACCAAGCAAGTGGAAGACTTGTATGACAAGAACTTTAAATATTTGAAGAAAGAAATTAAAGAAGACACCAGAAAGTGGAAAGATCTCCCATGTTCTTGGGTAGGTAGAATTAACATAGTAAAAATGGAATCTTACCAAAAGCAATCTACAAATTCAATGCAGTGCCCATCATAATCCCAGCAAAATTCTTTACACACCTTGAAAGAACAGTACTCAACTTCATATGGAAAAGCAAAAAATCCAGTTTGATAAACCAAAACAATCCTGTACAATAAAAGAACTTCTGGAAGCATCACAATCCCTGACTTCAAACTCTACTACAGAGTTACAGTACTGAAAACAGCCTGATATTGGCATAAAAACAGACAGGATGACCAATGTATATTGAAGATCCAGATATTAATCCACACACCTACAAACACCTGATTTTTTACATAGAAGCAAAAATATAAAATAGGAAATGAAGGCGTAAGTGGCAAACAATGCCACACCAGTTTGGAATTATGATATTTATTTAAGGGGGAAAAAACTTACAGATAACCGTTCCAGACAACAGCCCTCTGCACAATCAGGAAGGAGTCTAGTCGCTGGAAACGGAGAAGGAAGCAAAGAGAGCGAGAAGGGAAGTAGCTGCTTTTTTAAAGGGAGAGAGACCACGCCCCAATGGGCTAGTATCTCAGCGGCTGTAGGCTGGAGGAGCGGAAGGACCTCCAGCAACAAGGAAAAAGGAGGCATATTCAACAAATGGTGCTGGCATAACTGGATACCAACGTGTAGAAGAATGAAAATAGATCCATGTCTATCACAATGCACAAAACTCAAGTCCAAATGGATCAAAGACCTCAACTTAAAGCGAGCCACACTGAACCTCATAGAAGAGAAAGTACACTTCAATATATTAGCACAGGAGACTACTTCCTAAATATAACCCCAGCAGCACAGACACTGAGAGAAACAATTAATAAATGGGACACCTCCCAAAACTGAAAAGCTTCTGTAAAGCAAAGGACATGGTCAACAAGACAAAATGACAGCCCACAGAATAGGAAAAGATCTTCACCAATCCCACATCAGACAGAGGGCTGATCTCCAAAATATACAAAGAACTAAAGAAATTGGTCACCAAAAGAACAAATAATCCAATTAAAAAGTGGAGTACAAACCAAAACAGAGAACCTTCAACAGAGGAATCTAAAATGGCTGAAAGACACTTAAGGAAATGTTCAACATCCTTAGTCATCAGAGAAATGCAAATCAAAACAACTCTGAGATTCCATCTTAAACCTGTAAAAATAGCCAAGATCAAAAACACTGATGACAACTTATGCTGGAGAGGTTGTGGGCTAAAGGGAACACTCCTGCGTTGCTGGTGGGAGTGCAAGCTGGCACAGCCACTTTGGATATTAGTATGGCAATTTCTTAGAAAATTAGGAAACAACATTCCTCAAGACCCAGCAATACCACCTTTCGAGTATATATTGAAAGGATGCTCAATTGTGCCACAAGTATGTGTGCTCAACTATGTCATAGCAGCTTTGTTTGTCATAGCCAAAATCTGGAAACAACCTAAATGCCCCTTGACTGAAGAATGGATAAGGGAAATGTGGTACATTTACAGAATGGAGTACTACACAGCAGAAAAAAAATTAATGACATCCTGAAATTTCAGGCAAATGGATGGAGCTAGAAAACATCATGTTGAGTGAGGTGACCCAGACCCAGAAAGACAATTATCATATATACTCACTCATAGGTGGTTTTTACACATAAAACAAAGAAAAACAGCCTAAAGATCACAATCCCAGAAAAGCTAGACAACAATGAGGACCTTAAGAGAGATATACATAGATCTAATCTACATGGGAAGTAGAAAAAGACAAGATATCCTGAGTAAATTGGGAGCATGGGGACTATGGGAGAGGGTTGAAGGGGAGGGGAGAGAAAGGGAGGGGAGCAGAGAAAAATGTATAGCTCAACAAAAATCTATTTTAAAAGGGGGGAAAAGGGCTGTAGAATTGGCTCAGTGGTTAAGAGCACTGGCTTCTTTTTCAGAGAACCCAGGTTCAACTCCCAGCACCCACATGGCAGCTCACAACTGTCTGTAACTACAGTTCCAGAGGATCTGATAACCTCATACAGACACACATGTAGTCAAAACACCAATGTACATAAAATAAAAATAAATCATTTTTTAAAAAGGGAAAAAATAGAAAAAAATAATTCAATGCCTATTGTAAGAAACCATACTGTTCTGGAAAATACAACAGCTATGGAAGAGAGAACAAAATATTCAGAAGAAACCATAAAGCGATTATTTTGGCAAACTTCTATACGTGAACAAAATTAATATGAATAAATGACATTGTCACTGAAAGTCTAGTAGACACAGGTACAGATGTAACAATAATTTTATCAGAATCTTGGCATCCGAATTGGTCTCTTCACAATGTAAATGTTTGGATCGGAACTTTATCTCAGGTAAAGTAGAGCATGAGATGGGTAGAATATATAGGGCCAGAAGGATATAGAGGAATATTAAAACAGTATGTGGCTAACATAGCAATGAACTTGTGGGGATGTGATTTGTTACGGCAATGGATACTCAGATTAACATTTCTCCTATATTAGAAACAAAGCATAAATAAACGTGTGTTTCTGAAAAAAAATATTAGAAGGTTTTATAAAGAACAGTCACTGATCATCCAGGTTATACAAGAACAGGACACTATAACTGCTAATAATTCTAGGCACCATCAACCCTACCTTTGTTGGCAGACAAACCTGTATGGCTTAGGCAATGGCCTTTAACAATAGAGAAACTGTAGGCTTTAGAACAGCTGGTACAGGAGCAACTAGATGCACATTGAAGAATCAACCAGCCCTTGGGATTCTCTTGTATTTGTTGTTTAAAAGAAATCTAGAAAATGAAGAATGGTAACAGATCTAAAAGCTGTTAATAAGGAGATTCAGCCAATGAGCTCTCAACAGTCTGGCATTTCTCTGCCTTCTCTATTTCCTAAAGGATGGCCTCTCACAGTTATTGATTTAAAAGATTGTTTCTTCACTATACCTTTACAAGAAAAAAAACAGAGAAAAATTTGCCGTCCCAGTGGCTACTTATAATAATTCTCAGCCTGCTAAGCAATATAAATGGAAGATTCTATTTAACAGGGAATGTTAAGTAGCCCCACGTTGTGCCAATATTTTGTAAGTCAGTCACTGGAAATGATACATAAGCAGTTTCCTCAATCTATAGTTTATCATTACACGGATGACATTTTTGTATCTGACTCAAATGTGGATTGTGGATACTTTAGGAAGAATGTTTGAAGAAGTAAAGAAATTTTTGCCTTGTTGGAGATTAGAAAGTGCTCCTGAAAAAATACAAAGAGGAGATTCTATTAATTATTAGGCTATATAATAGATTTACAAAAAATAGACCAAAAAGGTGAAAATTAGGAGAGATTAATAGCTTCCAAAGATTGCTAGGAAGACATTTCCCATCTACAGAGCACTACTATTGGGATAGGTCCTGATGACCTGATTAATTTAAATAAAACCTTAGATGGAGACAAGGATTTAAATAGTCCCAAAATATTATCAGGTGAAACAGAGAGAATTGACTTTGATTGAAAAGAAATTGCAGAAGACACATGTGGATGGTGTGGATCCGAATCTTAACTTCATTCTGATCATGTTGCCCTCCAAACATTCCTCTACAGGAATTTTAATGCAGGGTGAAGTTAATACCTTAGAATGGATCTTTTACCACCTAAACCAAATAAAAATTAAAAACTTATGTGGAAAAGTTCTCTGAGTTAGTTATAAAAAGAAAATTGAGGCTTGGTCAATTAGCAGGAATAGAACCAGCAAAAATTATAGTGCCTTTAATAGTGATGAAATTGACAAATTATGGTAAGAAAGTGAACCATGGCAAAGAGCTTGTAGCATTTTTTTTTTGGAAAGGTTAACAACAACTATCTCAAAAGCAAGAAAATTTGACTTAGAAGGAGACTTAATTGGATACTTTCTCACATTGCGCAGAACACACCAATAACTGGAGCCCCTACTTCCTATACTGATGCAAATAAATCAGGAAAGGCAGGTTAAAAATCAGAAAAATTCAGTAAAGTGGAACAAAGCCCTTATGATTATGTCCAAAAGTCAAAAATATATGCTATTCTCATGGTACTAAGGAATTTTAAAGAAACTTTCAACATAGTTACCAACTTACAATTGCTGAAAGAGTTGTTTCACCTATTGAAACCACTGAGTTTATACCAGATGATACAGAACTGACTTCACTATTTATTCAGTTATAAGATATAATCAGGAATAGGCATTATCCCATATACATAACACACATCTGATCTCATATGGGGCTGCCAGGTCCTCTAGCATGAGGTAATGCAGAAATAAATTAATTGTTGATTGTAAATGTGCTGACGGCCTCAGAATTTCACTTTTAAAAAATCATATCAAGCCGGGCGATGGTTGATCTGGGACCTTTAATCCCAGCACTCGAGAGGCAGAGGCAGGCGTATCTCTGTGAGTTCGAGACCAGCCTGGTCTACAGAGGTAGTTCCAGGACAGGCTCCAAAGCCACAGAGAAACCCTGTCTCGAAAAAAAAAAATCATGTCAATAGGAAAGGTTTAAAAAAAATAAACTTTTCCAACATGTGAAAACAAATCAAGGAAATTATAAGGAAATGTTCTACATGTTCTTTATACAACCAAACACCACTACCCTCAGGAAGTTACCCAAAGGGTACTCAAAGGAATGAAATCTGGCAGATGGATGTGCTCCATTTCGTAGAATTTGGAAAACTAAACAATGGTTCTCAAAGCTGTCAGGTGGGCTTAGTGATAAAGTGCTTCTCCGGGTTTGATCCCCAACACCACAAAAATAACAACAACAAAAATCAAGGTCGTCAAAACTATAGAGAACCTAAGAAACTGCCACAACTGTAAGAAACCAAAAGGGAGGTGATGAACAGATACAGCATGGAACCATGGAACAGGACCAGGCCAATAGATAAAAAGCTAAGGAAGCCTTAACTAAACACATACTTTGCGCAATAGTGCGGTAGTTTGAATGAGAAATGGGCCCCACAGCCTAGGGCATTTGAACATGTGCTCCCAGGTGACACCCCACACACACGTGCTCCCAGGTGGCAGTGCTTGTTTGAGAAGGTGTAGGAGATGTGTGGCCTTGCTGGACTGAGTGTGTCACTGCAGGGGCTATGGGGGAGCTTTACAGCTGTTTCGAGTTTGTGCCCTACGCTTCCAACCTGGGGTTCAAGACATGAGCTCTCAGCTGGATGCTCCAATGGGTATGCTTGCTTCTATGCCTGATGCTTCATGGACCACTGTCCCTCTGGAACCGTAAGCCCACATAAACCCTTCTTTCTCTAAGTTGCTTTAGTGATGGTGCTTTAGCATAATAGCCAATAACTAATACAAATAGTAATGTTTTATCATTCTTTTGCTTTATTTTGAAAGAGTGTCTCACACATCGCTGACTGGCCTCAAAGTTGTTATGTGGCCAAGAATGACCTCTGACTCTGATCTCTTTGCCTCCACCTCCTGAATGCAGGAATTAGAAGCATTCAACCTGTTTAAGTAGTGCTAGTGACCAAACCAAGGACTGTCCAAAATCTCTCTCCACTTGGATTTGTCGGATGTTTTTCTCATCATCAAGAGAACTGTGGGGCATTGCCAGCACCACATCATACCGAGGAATACACACAGTCCGTGTATTTCATTATTGGGGTTAATCTTCATAACCTGACTTAAAGAACTGATGTCTGCCTTAATTGGTCAATACCTAACTCATAAACTGGCTATCTAAATTCACTTATACACTCCCTCAGTGATTTCTAGGTTAGACTCACTATTAAGGGAATAGGTTGAGGAGGTAACTGTGGGACGGGGTGGGGGTTTTAAGGGGGAGAGGAAGAGTCCTTTAAGTGTCGGCTCAGCAATTCCCAGTGTGTTTCGTATAATTCAGAGCTGTCAAATCCCAGTTAAAAAGACAATATCCTTGGGAAGAGCAGCACTTTAAGCAGTTAATAGCATTTAGGGGATTTTCAACTACTGGCTGAGATAACACGTAGCTAATATTAGTAGGATAAATGGTTACGATTTCCAATCTGGGGGCCGTGAGAGGACGCAGAAGGAAAGGGCACTTGCTGCCGAGCTGCACAGTCTTGAGTTCGATCCCCAGGACCCATTTTTAAGGAGGGAACTCACTCTTGCAAGTTGTCTTCTGACCTCTACACGTGTGCAATGGCACGCATGGCCCCTCCCGTAAGTAAATGTAATAATTCTTTTAAATTCCATTTTTGACCTGACTTAATTTTGCCAAAGTGGAGAAGACTTCTCAGATCTTCTGAAGTCAGGGTTCAACTTTTTGAGACATCCACTTCGTCCACAGTCCAAGCCCGCTTTGAACCCCTGCCTCAACCTCCCAAGTGCTCTAATTACAGGCAAAACTAACCTTCCAGGCTAACAGTTCAACTTTGATGTGAACCAAATAGTTACAGTTCTGTGTTGATTTTTTTGTACAATATACAAGAGATATCCCTCGGTGAAGGTACAATATTTTTTGGAAGCAGATAAATTTTATTTTTGAAATACACAGGAAGCAGGGAAACAATTATTTAAAGATGAGAAGTCTTCCTGTCTCAAAACTATGAGCCGGTTTGAATAAATACACTAAATTAGTTTGTGTTCTTGAGGATTTATACTGTTCAAAGTTCTTGACCCGGAGTAGCAAATCCACCTCCTGCCTACACAGGTGAAACCCAGTAACTTTGCTTAAACACGAATAATAATAATAATAATAATAATAATAATAATAATAAATAATAATAATAATAAAGCAGTCATTCTCCGGAGCACTGAATGATACCTGTTGTGACCAACGGTGTTAAGAGACACTTGGCTTTAAGCCTAGTTCAGAAGAGATAGAGAGAGGACTTTGAAGTTTCCGAATATCTTTGTTCCCTGGCTTTCTGTTAAACTGTTATTGGGGGAGGAGGGATATAAAACTAGGCGTGCAGAAACAACTTGTAAGCGCTGCTATTGCTAATTCGGAATGTGTCAGCCGTCAGTAACGGCGCATTAGCTGCCATTCACTGAGGGCAGCTTCTGGACTTTGTCTCCAACCCCAAGCAGCAGAGCGTTTTAAAATAGGAGCACCGCGTTCTGGAATTCTTTCTGTCCGTGACAGCAGTAACCTTGGAAACCAGGCTGCTAACACATCTCAATCCCAGAGCTTCCTACAGCTTAGGTTCTCTGGCTTTCTTTTCGTATTGTCTGGGCACCGCTGTTTTGTGGGCTGATGTTAACTGTTGGTTTTGGTTTTCCCACGTCATTGGCACAAAAAAAGGACAAGAAGAAAACCTTTCTAGACATCCCTCTCTGGTCGCACCTCACCTAGAGCCTTCCCTACTTGATGCTATCAATCCCAGAATTCCTGACCAGGCAAAACTGCCAAAGGGCAGCTTAAAGCAGGCTCTCCCTAGACCTGGCTTCAAAAGATCCACCCAGGTAGCAGCAGTAGGCACACCCACCCAGGTACTCAGCGCGACCCCGACCGCGCACCCCAGCCTCCAGAGAACCCTCGCGAGACAGGACCGCAAGGGGACGAGAGTAAACCCACTATCTCGCGAGAAGAGGGGGCGTCGGCGGAAACGAGCTAATGGCCCCCCGGGCGCCCCGGCCCTAGCCGATGGGCGGGGACGAAGAAAACCCGCCCCCTTCCGGCCCGCATTCCCGCCCCCAGCCCTGAGGCGTCGGGCGTCAGATACCGACGCCTCCTTCTCCCGGTCCTCTGCGGCGGGCGCCTGCTCCGCTGCGCTCCGACTCTTGGAGGGCTCGCGGCAGGGAGCGCCGAGGGGGCGGGGAGGACCCGCGACGCCCCGCCCCCTTCCGCGCTCCGGCAGATAGGCCCGCCTCCGGGGGTCCTGGTCCCGAGGCGGCTCGGAGCGCAGGCCGGCGCTGCCCGCAGGTGTCGGCGGCGTCGGCGGAGCTACCGGCCCCATGGTGGGTTTCGGGGCTAACCGGCGGGCCGGCCGGCTGCCCTCCTTCGTGCTGGTGGTGTTGCTGCTGGTCATCGTCGTCCTTGCCTTCAACTACTGGAGCATCTCCTCGCGCCACGTTCTGCTTCAGGAGGAGGTGGCCGAGCTGCAGGGCCAAGTCCAGCGCACCGAGGTGGCCCGTGGGCGCCTGGAGAAGCGCAACTCGGACCTCTTGCTCTTGGTGGATACGCATAAGAAGCAGATCGACCAGAAGGAGGCCGACTACGACCGCCTGAGCAGCCGGCTGCAGGCCAGGGAGGGCCTGGGCAAGAGATGCGAGGATGACAAGGTAAGGTCCAGCCCTTTCCTCGGCCCTCCTAGGGGTGGGGTATAAATTAATATTAAACCCCCGGCGTTTGCGGTACGCCTTCGGCTTAGTAGCCCTGGAAGCTCCCCAGCCCCCAGCAACCCCGTGTGTTGTCAGACTTTCCCGGCACCAGCGCCACATTCTCCATTCGCTTCCAGAAAGGCTGGCTGTTAAGTTCTAGTTCTCCAGAGTGGCCTATGTGTAGATGCCGCCTTTTCTCCCAGAGCTCAGCTGCTGAGCTGGCACTGATAAACCCTGGCCTGTGTGGCCGCCTTACGTTTACGGCCATACAAATCTGCAGACTGCCAGGTATGGTGTGGGCATTGTCTCACCCTCATTCTGTGCAGACTGATCAATATTAATTTATTTCAGAATGGGGCCTCCCTTCCCATTCGGTGCACAACATCTATTTTTAAACAGCATGACTTTTAAAATCTCTGTAAGTCTAGGTATTTTGTGAAGCAGGTTTTAAAAACAAATTATTTTTGTGTTGAAAGTGGTATGATAGATGAGTCGGGAACCATATATGAGCCACACTTGTGACTTGGACACCGTTAATCCATTATCTTCTCCATTTGAATTGTTAATGAAATTAGCCAAAATGGTAGAATCTAAAAATAAGTTCATAGGAACAGAATCTTATGTCTGTGTCATTATTATTCTTGAAAGAAAATAAAATTGGGTATGCTTAAGTAGCTGTTAGGACTGGTGTTAAAGGCAGATAGAAAATACAACATTTTAAATTTTAAAAGTTTAAAACGACAGTGATTGTATCCTACTTTTTTTTTAAATTGGTTTTCGCCATTTTATTGATAGTTTATAACCTAGGCAACTTCAGTTTAAAAATCAGAATTTTTAAAATTTCTTGATGGGCACTATTGTAGATGACTTTTCTCGGCTTTTAGAAAACAATTTTACATTTATTTATTTAGTTGCATGCACGTGTGTGAGGCGTGCACCTACACACACATGCCAGAGAACATGTGTGGGGATCAGAGAACTGCTTTCTGGGGTCCATCCTGTGGTTTCCAGGGACTGAACAAACTCAGGTCACCTGTCTTGGCAGCAAGTGTTGCTGGCCCTTAAATTGAGTCGTGTGTGTGTGTGTGTGTGTGTGTGTGTGTGTCTTCACCTGAGTGCACATGTGGATTTCAGAGGACAACACGTAGGAGTCATTTTTCTCCTTCTACCATGTTGGTCCTGGAAATGGAACTCAAGTTCCATGAGATTTCATGAGCTCCCAACCTTCTTACCCTCTTTGACCTTTACCTTGCTTCTTATTTCATGAAAACTGAGTCTCATTGTTTCTTGTAACCCTTTCTTCTTGACACAGTATGGATGTCCTCTGAGAGAGACTTATGCACCTGCTACACACTTAACTCTAAAGCATGAACAACTCTTGGATACAGTAGATGGAAACTTGTGAGAGTTTGGAGTGGTAAAGTAAGGTCTTCAAGATGGACAAGGACACCCTTTTGAGTTAACTCTCTCTGCCTTTTGGTTGTGGATCAAAATGTGAGCTCTTGGCTTTCTTTGCTCTGCTGTCTGATGGACTTTAACCCTGTAAAACCCTAAGTGTTTTAGTTTTCTATTGCCTTGACAGAACACGCTGACCAAGGCACCTTAGAAAAGAAAGCATTTTATTGGTGGCTTAAATTTTATTATTGTATGTGTGTGGGTGTTTTGTCTGCATGTTTATCTGTGCACCACATGAGTATCTGGTTCCCAAGGAGGCCAGAAGGAGGCTTTGGGTCTCCTGGAACTAGACTTAGAGGTGCTTTTGAGCCACCTTATGAGTGCTGGGAATTGAAGCCAGGTCCTCTGCAGAAGGCACAGAGGAATACTGGGAATGGCATGAATCTTTTGAAACCTCAAAACCTGCTTGGAGTTGATTTTTTTTACTCTTTGGGGCCTGCCACCCTCCTCCCAAATAAAAACTTAGAGACTTATCCTACTTATAAGTGCCTGGCCTTAGTTTGACTTGTTTCTAGCTAGCTTTTCTAACTTAAATTACTCTGTTTCTCTCTAACTAAGGTTTGCCTCTGGATTTTTACCCTTCTTTATTCTGTATTTTGTTCTTCTTATTCTGTGGCTGGGTGGCTCGCCATTGTTGTCCTGTTCTCCTCCCTTGAGCCTAGATTTCTCATATTTATTCTCTCTCTTGCCTGGCTATTGACCATTCGGCTCTTCATAAATCAGTCTGATGTTTTAGGCAGGCAAAGTGACAAAAGTAACACAGCTTTACAGAGTTAAACAAATGCAACAGAAAAGAATGCAGCACATCTTTGCATCATTAAACAAATATTCCATAGCATAAATAAATGTAATGCATCTTAAACTAATGTTCCACAATACCTGTCCCCAGTGACACACCTCCTTCAACAAGGCCACACCTCCTAATCTTTCCCAAACAATTCTACCAACTGGGGAGCAAGTATTCAAACATATGAGCCTATTAGGACCATTCAAACCACTTCATAGATTCAGAAATCCCAGCTCTGGAACCAGGAAGATGATATTTGCTTCCTCCAGTTTATTGTGCCAGTTCTACATGAGAATAAAAGAGCTTGAAAGTGTTCTCATTACTGTCCAGGAAAGTGGAGATCAGACCCATTCCTCTAGATTCTCTCCAAGTTACTGTATTTTATTCTGTTCTGTAAATGATTTTAACTTGGAGAAGGTATTGGAGAAGGGCTGCCATAACAGTACCACAGACTAGATAAAGAACTTCATTTCTACACAGCCTTGGAAGCAGAGAGTCCCAGGTCAAGGTACTGGCAAGTACTGGTTTTCTCTGAGACTTCTCACCTTGGCTACAGATGACTCTTGCTGCCTTGTCCTGCTATAGAGTTCCCTGTGTGCATGCATTCCCAGTGCCTCATCTTCTTAGATTCCAGGCGTTTTGGATTGTGACCCCTGTTGTACACAACTCTTCTAAAAGTAAAACAAACATCCTCTTCAGTTTAATTGTGCCTGCATAAAAAAGAGCATCCCATCTGGGCTTATTGAACTGTTTACTTTCTCTCATAAATGGCTGAGGAGGGTCACTAAATCTTTCCTTGAGTGCTGAGCCATTCCATACCAGCTATTGTATACAACTCTGTACTAATTGTTCAGGGCGTCAGGGAGGGCTAGAGTCTATAGGCTGGTGAAACCTAGGAGAGGAGGCTGCATCAGTGTGGCCGTGGGAAAACTTTCATTCCTCCTGAGTAAAGATCTTCTGGTGGGGCCTTGGTCAGTGAAGGAGAGCACTCATGTAAGTAACCCGTTACCTATGTGTGATAAGGAAATCCAGTAAACTCATTGGTTTCCCAGGGGTAGATGTCTTTTATGTTTCCCCATGAGGATGCATTTTAGCAACAGCCCCACACTAGTAACCTCACTTAATCACTTTATTAAACTCCAAATATGACCATATTCTGAAATCCTGGAGGTTGAAACCTCAATGTTCACCCAGTATCTTGGATGAGTCAATCACATACACAATGTAGTCTCTTTTTTCCCCTCTTCTTTCTGCCAAAAACAAAACCCTCCATTACATGTACTATATTTTTCTTTTTGTAATAGACAAGAGGCTCACTATAGACCAAGGCTGGGTCCAAGTACTGGTGTTTATGTATGTGCCCTCCCTCAGCTTGCGATTAGATTCTTGTTACTTTGTCTCATGCAATGCAACAGATGGTCGGGTTCAAGCTCTTGATAAGGGAAAAAAACTATTTGGGTGTAGACAATGTCTTCCTCAAAACTCTTGTTCTGTTACAAATATACATACACAAAGGTCAAATTTTGAAACTAGGTGTGGTAGCATAGGTCAGTAATCACAGCCTGGGGAGGTGGAGGCTAGAGAGCCATGAATTCAAGGCCGACCTAGGTTACATAATGAAACTTTGTTTTGAGAAAAGAAAAAAAAAACCTCAATTTTGAGGCTTGGAGCTGAACAATAAATGACTCCTTTTTCTCTTTTTTTTTTTTAAATTTTTTAAACTGTTTATTTTTTTTTTAAGAATGCACCCCTTAGTCCAAAGTAACTATATTTTAAAAAAAATTTTGGCCAAAAAATTTACAAAACCCCTTCAGTTCAACCTAATAAAAGTGGTATCTAGAAAATACTCCACGTGAAGTCTGTCTTTAGTTCAGGTTTGAAAGCATTCCTAAGGCATTCTGAGAGACAGAGGTGCTTCTGCAGGCACTGCACTACAGGCAAAGCATCTGCAACAGGCACTTTCTTCCAAGCTGTGGTCTGGGAGAGTAGTCAGACGTAGGCTCCCAGGGCAGCATGAAACTCTGTGAGGCACTGGACCAGCTGCTGAAACTTAGGCCTCTCCTCCGGGTCCAAGGCCCAGCAACAGGCCATCACAGCAAACAGTTCATCAGGGCAGTTGATTGGCTGGGCGATTCGGTAACCATCTTTCAGGTAAGCGGCCATCTCAAAGGGGTCGATGTCCACGTAGGGCGTCTGGCCAGCGTCATGAGCTCCCACAATGTCACTCCAAAGGCCCACACATCACTAGCGCTAGAGAATTCATTGTTAACCAGGCTTTCCAGAGCCATCCATCTCACTGGTCTGTTCTCATTGTCTCCTAGACAGTGGTAGTCCATGGGAAATAAGTCTCTGGAAAGGGCATTGTCTGTGATTTTCACTTGAAGAGTGTCGTCAATGACACAGTTCCTAGCAGCCAGGTCTTTATGGATCACTTCCCTTCTTGCCAGGTAGCTCATTCCACAGGCAATCTGAATAGCCATATGTACCAAGTCTTGCTGGGAAATTGCCTGTGGATTATTGGCTTCTACCAATTTGCACTGCCGTAGAAACAACTTAAGATTCCTCCAGTTCATGTATGGCAGTATCACCATGTGCTTTTCCCCTTCTTCTATGCACACATGAGTAATAGGAAGAAGGTTTCTGTGATGGAGACTGCGAAGCTTACAGCTCTCAGTCAGCATCATCGTCACCTGAACTTCAGACGCTTGATCTTTAACTGTTTTTACAAATGCTTGCTTTTCTTTATTTGGATCTTTTTCATCTACTAAAATCCCATGGAAAATACGCCCAAAAGTACCTTCTTGAAGTACATCTTTCAGTGTTATCCGTTCCCTGGATATTGCTATATCCTTCACCTTGGCTTTGGCCTCCAAAAGGGTGACACTCCGCAAGTCGTTCTTCTCTATCCTCAAGGTAGGATAACCTGAGGAGCTGGTGATGGGAGTTGCATTGTTGGGTGTGTCAGCTCTCAGATACTGAGTCGTCTGCGTGGATGGCTGAGACAGCCCTACTGCTGGCACTGATGCTGTCATCCAGTTCAATCCTTTTCATAATAGTAAAGTTCTGCGTCAAGACCGAGCAGCCGGCGCACCTCGTCCTCGCTCAGGTAGAGGCTCACGCTGGGGCCCGCAGGAGCGGCGGCCAGGGCCAGGGACCGTGGGGCGGCGGCGGGCACCCTTAGGCCGCCGGTCCCCGGGACGTTGCCTGACTGTGACTATATTAAAAAGAATAGCTGGACGGTGGCACACACTTTTAATCCCAGCAGTCAGGAGTCAGAGGCAGGAGGATCTCTATGAGCTCAAAGTCAGCCTGGTCTACACAGAGACACCTGTCTTGAAAAACAAACAAACAAAAAAGGTGTAGGTTTGTGTGTGTGTGTGTGTATAATAGCTTTAGTTAAATGAAGAAAAGACAGAAAGGAAAATGGAGAGCATATTATATTTTTCCTTCAGAAATTATCTTCACTCTGTGTACTGCACAATGTATAGGTATATAATACCCACACACATCAAACCTATGTATAAAAGCTTTGGCACCCAGCAGATGTTTACTTAGAAACCAGGTCTGGGCAGTAGGTGTGCCGTTTACCACACTATATAATCAAGCAAATTGCTTTTCTGTGCCTCAGTTATCCTCATCTACAAAAGGACAATGATAATCTTCTTACTCTTTGGAATTTTAAATTAAATTCATTAAAGTTCTTTTTTTTTTAAAAAGGTGTATACCCCATTGCCCATCCATTTTAAATGGGGCCAGAGAGAGAATGCTTCATTGGTTAAGAGCACTGGCTGCTTTTCTAGAGGACCGGGATTTAGTTCTCAGAACTCGTCTGTGCTCACAACCATCTGTAATTCCAGTTCCATAGGATCTAAAGCCTCTTTTTGTTCCACAAACACCAGGCACATACATGGTGCACAGGCATACATGCAGACAAAACTTTATACACTGAAAATAGTATTAAGTAAATATTAAAAAGAAAATCTTAAATGGTGTCTTTGCTATTATTATTATTATTATTATTATTATTATTATTATTATTCCTTTACTGCTTACTTATTTATGCTGCCTTTTCTCCAGGATGGGACTCTGTCTGTGTTCCTGCCCAAGATCAGTCTTTTTTCCTAGATGTTGGACTTTTTTCCTTCCCATTTACTGGTCCAATTTCAGTTAAATTTAGTTGGTTTCTCCCATACTTGTCTTATCTGATTCCCTGGAGCTTAACTGTTTCTGTATTTTAAGGATCAGCCTTCCATAGTTCTAAAATGCATCCATACTTATGCTTTCCCTCAGCTCACTGGTCATAATCTGGCCGGCCACTTAATAACTAATAAATTGCTATCTCGTGTAACTCAAAATCATGCAAAATTGGAACCCTCCTCATTCTGAGCTTCCTCTCCTACTTTATTAGTCTTGTACATACATGATGTTCATGTAACAGTTATTAAAACAGGTTAGAATTTTGGGCTTTTCCTTTAAGCAGTTCCCCTCATAAGCAAACCCAAGCACACTCATGACCTTACTTTCTGAATGGTTGTATCAATTATTTCATGAAGTCAGAAAATTGTTCAGTCTTTAAGGTCTTCTGTAGAGTGGCTCCAACCACCTGTGTCTTCCACTCGCTCCTGATCCAGGCTGTTCAAGACTGGTGGTTCTGCTGAGTTTTGTCTCCATTTACCTTTCTGTGTCATGATTGACTTGTGTCTTTCTTCCTCTTTCTTGACTCATCCTCTTGATTCTTTTTTGCCCATCCCTCTTTATCCACCTTCTGAACCTTCTATATTCACTCTGTAACCGCTAGCACTTCTGATCATGCTTTTTGTTTTTTATGTATAATTTACATTTATTATTTGAGCCACACTAGTTTATTTGTTTAGCTAATGATAGCTTTCTTTGCGTTAACCTCCTCTTGTCAACATTGTAAGTTCCTTGAGGACAGACTGCTTTAAATTTTCTCCTATGGGGTTTCTGATAGCGCTTATTGTTGACTGAATGTTAAGAGTTCATATGCCTATCTCTCCCATACCGCCTCCCCAAATCCTGTTCAAGTTTTAATCCCTGTTAATGTGATTGTCACTTTTGGAAATGTATAGCTTCTGACATTCCCAAGAGAAACTTTCAAATTCTCTGTACCTCTGGCTCTTACAGTCTTTCTGGGCTCTCTTCTGCATTGATCCCTGAGTCTTAGAGTTATGTTACAGAGATATCAGTTGGGGCTAGGTCCCACAGCTCCGCATTTTAATTGCTTGTGGATTTTTTTGTATGGTGTCCATCCATTGGAAAGAGAAGTTTCCTTATGAGGGGTGAGGACTATACTTATCTGTGGGTATAAGGACAAATTAGTGTAGTTAGGGATTATGGTGGCTTAGTAAATGCTGAGTGTGGGTTCTTCAAGATTCATGAACTCGCTAGGCCTGGGTAGGTGACTAGGTTTCCAGTTCCAGACATCATTTACCTCTCATTGAACTGTTGATAATTCCAGTTAGAAAGCTATTGGTTACCAGCAAAGTATGTGTACTATTACTGTGCCATAGGATTATCAAACCTTGTTGGTGATTGTGGTTTATAGGATTGTTGGTTTCTTCCCCTCTTTGGAAGCTTTCATGGTATTTTCTGGTGCCTTGAAAGCTAGTTCCAAGGGAGGAGGCTTTCAGGTTGGTTCTAGCTTAGGAGCCTCTGAGCCCTGTGTCTGAAAGCATGGTGTCTTCAGCAATAGGGACTTACTTTCCACCATTGGGGTACGGCCAAGGGTAATAAGAAGAGCCTATAATGTTCTAGAGTCTCTTGCTCAACCCTGGTCAACAGTTCAAAAGAGGGCTTCTTGTACCTGGTGTTGGGGTTTTTGTTAGATGGTCTTTGGCACTTGGATGTAGCATTGTAAGCCCAGATGGGAAAATTTCATTAAACTGTATATGTAGATTTGTACACTGACTTAAGTGTACTATAGGTATTTTAGGATGATTAATAGTATGATTTCTTAAGACTTTCAGACATACTTTCTGTATTTATTTCTGTCCCCTTCCCTAACTAGAGCCCCCCTGTTTTTCCCATTTTCCCCTTCAGATCATCTGTACCCTGTTTTTCCTCCTCTCTTGTGCTTCCCGCCCCCATGGTCCCTTTTTTACTTTCCTGGTTTCTGAAGTTACTCCAGAATATGTACTCATTCCTGAATATTTGGAGCTAGGATCCTCAGATGGGAGACAACATGCAACATTTGTCTTTCTGGGTACGGGTTAATTTATTCAATATGATCTTTTTTATTCCCATTCATTTACCTGGTTAGATCCTGGAAAAGGATAGAATAATCTTATTGATGTGTTTTTACTTTGGCTTAAAAAACATTTCAAACAAAAAACCAAATTTATATTTATTAGTTTTTATTTTATATGTTTGAATGTTTTGCTGCAAATATGTCTGTGCACCATGTGTGTGTCTGGTACCCAGTGAGGCCACAAGAAGGTGTTGCATCCCCTAGAATTGCTTCCCCTAGAATGGTGAGCTGCCATGTGGGTGCTGGGAATCAAACCTGGGTCCTTTAATAAAGTAGTCAGTGCTCTTGAAAATACCTCGTTGAGGGCTGGAGAGATGACTCAGAAGTTAAGAGCACTGGCTGCTCTTCCTTAGTTTAGTTCCTAGCAACCACATGGCAGCTTATAACCATCCATAATGAGATCTGATACCCTCTTCTAGCATGCAGACATATGTTCAGACAGAATACTGTGTACATAATAAATAAATCTTTTTTAAAAAATGCATTGTTGAGAATTTTTACATCGATGTTCATCAGAAAAATTGATCTATAATTTTTCTGTTAGATATTTGTCTGGTTTTGGTATCAGAGTTAATACGGCTTTGTTAAAAGAATTTACAAGTGTTCCTTTCTTTTTCTTTTTTATGGAATAGTTTGAGGAGTGTTTTTGTTCTTCTTTGGAGCTCTAGTAGAATTCTGTGTTGCAGTCACCTGATTCTGGTTTTGTTGTTTTGTTTTTTAGTTTATATTGCAGATGTATACTATTCCTGGTTTGGACCTACTTTTTTTTTCCCCCCCAAATATATACTGTCTTGAGTTTGAAAATCTAGTCTGTACAGGGAGGATGTGTAGCGCAATAGCAGAGTGCCTGCCTAGCGTGCAATAGGGTGTGTGTGTTTGTGTGTGTGTTCATGCAAATAATCCAGTCCAGGTCCTTGCACATGTTGGTAAACACACTACTGCTGAGTTGTATCTCCAACTGAAGCCCTCGGTTTGACCCCAAAACTGCAAAAACGAAACAAACTCCAGTCTTGTAGGGAGTGGGCAATTGGGAAAGGTTGGGCAACAGGTGCAATGTTGGTTGACAGAATGACTAAGTTCTGATGTTCTCTTGCAGTCAGCTGACTACAGGTAACAGTAATGCACTATGTGTTTCAGGATAATGGTAAGGATTTCAAGTATTTCGTCAGCAAGAAGTGAAAAGCATTTGAGGTGATGGATATATTAATTACTCCACTTTGATCAGTATACATCAAACGTGTTTCAAAACATCACATTGTGCCCTATGTATGAGTATTATATACCAAAATAAAATAGAATGCTAAGAAAGTAAAAAACTGAGTGTTGTAAACACAGATTTGGCACTACAAATTACGTGTGGACTCAGTAAATATTTGATGACTGATTTAGCAGTTTGCCCTGGTTTTGAAACCAAAGCATTGTAAATCTGTGCTGGGCTACCCAACAGATTACCCACGTCTCTGAGAGCACTATAAAGGTCGTGATCAAAATATTCTGATGTAAAACCGTCCATCATCAACTCATTGTCTTTTCAGCATGAAAAGAATATTGTGTTTGTTTCCTGTATATTTTTTTCTCCTACACACCCTCCCAGATTAGTTAATTTTGAGATGGGAGTCTTGCTATGTTGCTCAGTCTGGTCTTAAATCCTGGGTTCAAGCAGAACTACAGAAGCAAAAAAGCAAGGTTAGTATATGTAGTGACTTCCTCATGGACTTTGATGGATTAGGCCTGTATTTTAGTTTTGGCAGGTGCTGTCTACATGCTGAGTTTTACAGCCAGAATGGTACTTCTACCATAGAGTCAGTTGTACTAAGATCTCTGGGACTCTGTCACACTACACAGAAACCCTGTCTTGGAAAAAAAAAAAAAGTATATATGACTGTTTTACTTTCTGTTACGTGTCTGCATGACATATGTATTGTGTCTACAGAGAACAGAAGAGGCTGTTGGATCTCTTGGATCTGGAGTTACAGAAGGTTTTGAGTCACCATGTAGTAACTGGTAATTGAACTCCGGTCCTTTGGAAAAATAGCCAGTGCTCTTAACCACTGGGCCATCTCTTCAGCTCTCACCTCCATGTCATTGTTGTCCTTGTCTTGGTCCTCCTTAAGGACTTTGCTTCAGCTCATGGTTCAGGGGCTGTCAGGCTGTCATGGCAGTCAGCGCATGGTGGCTATTGAGGCTCCCTTTGTTCATTTTTAAAGATTTACTATGAGTGCTCTGTCAACTTTATGGCTGAAGAGGGCATTAAATTGCCACTATAGATGGTTGTGAGCCACCATGTGGTTGCTGGGAATTGAACTCAGGACCTCTGAAAGAGCAGCCAGTGCTCTTAACCACTGAGCCATCTCTCCTTCTCCCCCCCTTTGTTCATTTTATATCTGACGTTGTTACTGAGCTGTCATTCTTTATGTACTCTAGGTGGCAAACTCAATCAGACATAATCTGTAATTTTTGTCCTCGATTTTGTAGGTTGTGTTTTCAGTTTGTCACTAGTATTTTTTGAAGTTTTAACTGTTGATGATTTCAGTTTTATATTTTTTATTAGTTGTCTCTGCTTTTTATTATCAAATTTAAGAAATAAATATAAAATCCAAGGTTATAGACATTTTTCCTGTTCTAAAAGTTACACAATTTTATTTCTATTGAGGCCTTTGTTTCATTTGAGTTGGTTTTCCCATATGATATGATAGAACCTTGCTTTACATGTGGTTTATTCAGTTGTCCCAGCATGCTGAAGAAACTTGTCATGGTCAATCTTGTTAATTTGATTGGATTGACAGACCCTAAGGGGTGTTAGTAAAGCATGTCTCTAGTTGTATTTGTGAGAATGTTTCCAGAGAGTTTATGAGGGCTCTGACCTAAACAGTGGTTTCATCTTCTAATGGATCCAGTATTTGAATAGCTGTTGGGCGGAGGAAATCTTGGCCCTGGTCCATTTTGTACTGTTGTCTGCTTCCTGCCATAAGGTGAAGAAGCTCTTGTGTCACATCTTCTGTTGTTAAGATAGTCTGCTCTCAGCTAGGCCCAGGAGCTTTGAAGCCAGCTGTACTTCTGAAGCTGACCCAAACAAATCCTCCTTCTTAAGTTTATAGCAGGTATCTTGTCGCTGTGGAAAAAGTGACACAGGTCTCTTTTTTTTTTTTTTTCATTAACTGTCTTGGCATTCTTGTAGAAAATCAGTTGATTGTATACATGTTGTATTGTTTTTGGTCTCTTAGGACTGTACACTTAACAGTCAAATACCATACTAAGGGGTTTTAGTTCATCCTTGAGGTGAAGGAGAATAATATAATAAAATTTATTTTGAAAAGATAAGACCTAGGTGGTGGCGCATGCCTTTAATCCCAGCACTTGGGAGGCAGAGGCAGGTGGATCGCTGTGAGTTCGAGGCCAGCCTGGTCTACAAGGGCTAGTTCCAGGACAGGCTCCAAAGCTACAGAGAAACCATGTCTCAAAAAACCAAAAAAAAAAAAAAAAAAAATAAGAGCTGGCCATTGTGGCACATACCTGTAAACCCAGGAAATGAAAGCATTTAGAAATAATGTTTACCTGGTGTGGGGTGGTGGCACATGCCTCTAATCCCAGCCCCAGCACGTGGGAGGCAGAGGTGGGCGGATCTGTGAGTTCGAGGCCAGCCTGGTCTACAGAGTGAGTTCCAAGACAGCCAGGACTACACAGAAACTCAATGTCTCAAAAAAAAAAAAAGTTTATGTTGAGATAATTTTCAGTAAAGAACTTGCTTTATAAGCAGGAGGACCTAAATATGATCCCAGCACCAGCTAAAAGTGGGGGCATCTAAAGACTAGAGAAGGGTTCCATCTGTGCAGCTACGGGAAAGCCCTCATCTCTATTGCGTGTGGTCTGTTGGGGGGAGAGCACCAGCATCCCCTCTCTTAAGTAGTAGCCCCCTTATCAGTGCTCTGCAAGGAAGCCTAATAAATTAATAGGCTCCCTAGAGTGAATTTTGGTGGAATCATGCATCTGCCTGTAGTTGGGACCTTTGGAGAAGGGGTAGACTACATTGCTAATATCTCCTCTGGCAGGGAATTTGACTAACACTGTGTATGTCGTGTATATGTAGAAGTCAGAGGACTATTTGTAGGGGTTAGTTCTCTCCTTCCATTATGTAGTTTTCTGGAATCAAGCTCAATCAATGGTCAGGCAGGATGGCAAGTGCCCTTCCACACAATGGACCATAGTTAATTGTCTTTGTTTTGTTTTGAGACCGAGTCCCTTGAGTTTTTCTGAAGTATTACTCTCGCTGTCCTGGAACTCACTCTGTAGACCAGGCTGGCCTCGAATTCAGAGATCTGACTGCCTGCCTTTGCCTCCTGAGTACTGGGATTAAAGGCAGGCACTGACATTCTTTCCGGCTTATAGTTGATGCTCTTGAAGAAGATAGCCACAAGAGAATCATTAACTATATGTTCAGAGTGAAGGATTAAAGTAATTAGGAGAAGATAATCCAAAATGTACTTCCTTGTAGTATAATTAGCTCACAGCTACTAAACAAGAATGGAAAGTTGACTGAGTATGGCAGCACTTGCTTTAGTTCCAGCATTTGGGAGGCAGAGGCAAGTGGATGTTTGTGAGCTTGAAACTAGCCTAGTGCAATTAATGAGTTCCAGGCCAGCCAGAGATACACAGTAAGAAGCTGTCTCAAACGAATAAAGATTAGGGAATACCCCCCCACACACACACACAAACACACAAAACCGATGGGTAAAACTAACAAATCTGGTAAAACTTAAGATTACAAACCAAGACACAAAAATCAGTTCTGCTTCTTTTTACAGGTGATGAACTGTTGGAACATATCATTAACAATTCTGTTTATATTAATAACAAAACAATTAAAACACTTGGGATTTTAAAAGGGATGAGAAACCCCTACATTGAAAATTACAAAACACTGATGAAGGAAATTAAAGAATACAAAATTATGGAAAGACCCTCCTGTTCCTTTATTGAAAGAAAGAATACTGTTAAAGTATCCACAGCAAAGACAAACATGGACTGAAAGAGAAAGGATTTAAGTTAATATCTCAAGCAATGCAAGCTGAAAACAAGTGATGTATCTATTCCGCTCTCTGATAAAATAGACTTAAAGCCAAATTAACCAGAAAAGATAAAGGCCATATATACTAAGGAACAGTTCATCAAGAAGATAGAACAGTTAGACAGGCAAGATGACCTAGCAGCTTAAGGTGCGTCCTGCAGGTCTTATGATCTGAATTTGATCCTGGGGACTGACACTGTGGAAAGAGAGAACCAACTTCAACAAGATATCCTCTGACCTCCAAAGGTGTGGGCTGGCTTACATGTCTCCACACACTAAAATCTATCAATTATTTAATTAATTAATTAAACAATTGTTAAAAGATTTATGCACCAGGGAAATGCAAATCAAGACAACTTTAAGATACCATCTTACACCTGTCAGAATGGCTAAATGATAGCCTTTGATGGAGAGGTTGTGGAGAAAGGGGTACACTCATCCATTGCTGGTGGGAATGCAAACTTGTGCAACCACTTTGGAAAGCAGTTTCTCAGGAAATTCAGGATCAACCTACCCCTGGACCCAGCAACACCACTCTTGGGAATATACCCAAGAGAGGCCTTATCATACGACAAAAGTATATGCTCTACTATGTTCATAGCAGCATTGTTTGTAATAGCCAGAACCTGGAAAAAACCTAGATGCCCTTCAATGGAAGAATGGATGAAGAAAGTATGGAATATATACATATTAGAGTACTACTCAGCAGTAAAAAACAAGGACTTCTTGAATTTTGCATGCAAATGGATGGAAATAGAAAACACTATCCTGAGTGAGGTAAGCCAGACCCAAAAAGAGAAACATGGGATGTACTCACTCATATTTGGTTTCTAGCCATAAACAAAGGACATTGAGCATATAATTAGTGATCCTAGAGAAGCTAAATAAGGAGAACCCAAAGAAAAACATATAGGCATCCTCCTGAATATTAACCTTCATCAGGCGATGAAAGGAGACAGAGACCCACTTTGGAGCACCGGACAGAAATCTCAAGGTCCAAATCAGGAGCAGGAGAGAGAGTATGAGCATGGAACTCAGGACCGTGAGGGGTGCACCCACACACTGAGACAATGGGGATGTTCTATCGGGAACTCACCAAGGCCAGCTGGCCTGGGTCTGAAAAAACCTGGGATAAAACCGGACTCGCTGAACATAGCGGACAATGAGGACTACTGAGAACTCAAGAACAATGGCACTGGGTTTTTGATCCTACTGCACGTACTGGGTTTGGGGGAGCCTAGGCAGTTTGGATGCTCACCTTACTAGACCTGGATGGAGGTGGGTGGTCCTTGGACTTCCCACAGGACAGGGAACCCTAATAGCTCTATGGGCTGACAAGGGAGGGGAACTTGTTTGGGGGAGGAGGTGGGAAATGGGAGGCGGTGGCGGGGAAGAGACAGAAATCTTTAATAAATAAATAAACGGAAAAAAATGAAAAAAAAAGATTTATGCACTAAACATTGGGGCTCTCAACTTTATAAAACAAAACTAATAGACTCCAAAGTATATGGAAGTTCTGAAAAATTATAATAGATGGCTTTAGTTCCTCACTGTGATCAGTAGATAGGTCATTCAGATTAAAAAATCAAAAAATTTAAGAACTGAGCTGTACATAGATTAAATGAATTTAACAGACATGTATAGAATATTTCATCCAGCAAGGCTGAGATACATATTCCTTTTAACAGCACATGGAACTTTCTCTAAAACAGATCATAGTTTAAACCATAAAGGAAGGCTTAACAAATAAAAAAAATAAAAATAATCTCTTCTATCAGATCATACTAGAATAAAACTAGAACTCAATAGCAGGAGATACCACAGACAATATAAAACATCAGAGAGTAAACTGAAGTAATAAGAGCGGCGGGGGGCTGCGTCCCTGGCACCCCAGCCGCCTGGCTAGCTTATGCCCCAAAATAATTACACAGACACTATATTCTTTTAAGCACTGCTTGGCCCTTTAGCTCTAGCACTTACAGGCTAATTCTCACATCCCGATCAACCCATCTCTAATAATCTGTGAGAACCGGTCTTACCGGGAAGATTCTAGCCTAGTCCATCCTGGGTCGGAGCTTCATCCAGGGAGCGGGGCATGGCGTCTCTCTCAGGCGTCTGTTCCCGAGAGGAGAGCTGTGAGTCTCTGAGCTCACTTCCTCTTCCTCCCAGCATTTTGTTCTGTTTACTCCTCCCACCTATCCTCTAACCAATAAAATGGGCCAGGGCAGTTCCTTTATTAGCCAATGACCTTCCTCCATCAGTAAACAGTACTCTCCTTTATTATTGAAGATACTATTGAAAAAATAAATCAGGAATCAAATGAAAGTGAAAAGAATTTACCAGACCCTTTGGGATTACAACTAAGGCAAGTCTAAAAGGGAAGTTTTTAATCTGTAAGTGTTGACATTGAAATATTAGAGAAATCTCAAATAAATAAGAAATCTAATGATACCCCTCACAGTCAGAAAAGAAAGAAAAAGAAAGAGCAAACCAAATCCCAAAACAGTAGATAAAATAAGAAAGTTCATGGCAGGAACTAATGAAATGGAAGATTGAAAGAATAATACAAAAAACTAGCAAATCAAAAAGTTCTTTGGAAAACTGAACAAGATCAAAAAACTTTTAGCAAAAGTAATCAAAAGAGAGTAAAGAGCTAAAAAGGGAGCATTGCCTACAAGATTTACAAGATGTGGTAGTTTGAATGTAATTGGTGCCTCATTATCTCATAAAGGCTGGCACTATTAGGAAGTGTGGCTTTGTTTGAGTGGGTATGGCCTTGTTGGAGGAAGTACATCACTGTGGGGGCAGGCTTTGAGTTTTCCTTTGTTGGAATACCACCCAGTGTCTCGGTCTACCATTTCCTGTGTCTGCAGTTACTCTGGCAGCACCATGTCTGCCAGCATGCCACTATGCTCCTGTCATGATGATAATAGACTGAATTTCTGAAATTGTGACCGAGCCCACCCCAACTAAATGTTTTCTTTATAAGAGTTGCCATGGTCATGGTGTCTCTTCACAGCAATGAAAACCCTAACTGAGACACAAGATTATTAAGGAACACCTTGAAAGTTTACATTTAAAGAAAATTGGGAAGTGAAGATAGGATATAAATTCTACACACATATGACCTACTTAAATCCAGAAGATGTAAACCATTTAAATAGGCCTACCATAAGCAGTGAGATTGAAACAGCAATGAAGAGTTCCAAAAAAGAGAAGCCCAGGCTGCACAGATTCACCGCTGAATTCTATTAGACTTTTAATGAAGAGCTCACACCAGTGCTTCTGTCATTTGAAATAAAAAGCAGAGAAATACAAACAAATTCATTCTGTGAGTCTAGTATTACCCTGATACCAAAATCAGATAAGTACACAGAAAGAAAACTTTAGACCACTTTCCATCATGAACATAGAAACAAAAATAATCAATAAAATATTTGCAAACCAAATTCATAACACATTGCAGAGACCATACACTATAATCAAGTTAGTTTCATTCCAGAGTTTCATCTAGGAATGGTTCAAATCAGTACATATAATATAGCAGTACATATGTTTAAAGACAGAAACGAGGCTGGGGAGATAGATGGCTCAGTGGTTAGGGTCCTTGCTGCTTAAGCATGAGGACCTGAGTTGAGATTCCCATTCCTATATGAAAGGCATGGCAGCCTGCCTGCCACCTGAGTGCTAGGGGCTGGGAGGGAAATGGGGGAAAATAAGAGAGCCCAGTAGCTCCTTGGTCAGCCACTGTAATTGAAAAGGTGAAGTCCAGGTTCAGTGAGAGATGGTGAAGCTGTGAATGACCCTCAGAAATACAATGGAAACTGGTTAGAAGGCGATACCTGACATCAGTCTCTGACCATCACACACATGAACGGTCAAGCACGCGCAGGTGTGCTCATACACTACATATGCATACATCACATGGTCATACCAATAGATGTGAAAAGGCCTTTGGCAAAGATCAACATTTATGATAAAAGCCCCAAGGGGAAAAAAAAGGAACATACTTAAACATAATGAAGATAATATGATAGACCAACAGCCAACATAATACTTGATCAGAAAAAACTGAAAGAATTTTTATTTATTTGTTTGTTTGTTTGTTTATTTGGTTTTTCGAGACAGGGTTTCTCTGTGGTTTTTGAGCCTGTCCTGGAAATATCTCTTGTAGACCAGGCTGGTCTCGAACTCACAGAGATCCGCCTGCCTCTGCCTCCCAAGTGCTGGGATTAAAGGCATGCTCCACCACAGCCAGGCTGAAAGCATTATTTTAAATGAAACAAAGTATCTACTCCACTTGGTATGATGCTTGAGAATCTAGCTAAAGCACTGAAACCAGCAGGAAGAAGAGATCCAGATAGGGAAGGGAGGAGATAAATTATCCCTGTTTGTATGACCCTATATCTAAAGACCCAGTGGTTCTTGACCTTCCTAATGCTGTGAGCCTTTAATACAGTTCCTCGTGTTGTAGTGACACCCAACCATAAAATTATTTTAGTTGCTACTTGATAACTAATTTTGCTATTGTTATAAATCATAATGTAGATGTCTGATATGTGGGATATCTGATATGCGACCCCTGTGAAAGGGTCGTTTGACCCACAGACTGAGAACCAGTGCTGCAGACTCCCAGAAAACTCTTAAGGTCTCATAAATGCTCTTAGCAGTACAAAAGGATACTAAACCAACACATGAAAATTAGTTGCTTTTCTTTTAGTAATGAACTTGCTGAGAAAGAAATAAGGGAAAGGGAAAAGATTCACAGTAGCTAAAACAAATAATTAACAGCAACAAAAATAAGCCTAACCAAGGATGTGAAAGACTTCCACAATGAAAACTTTCAAACATGGAAAAGAGATATTTAAAAAGACATTATAATGAAAAATATCTCCTATGTTCGTTGTTTAGCAAAATTTATATTGTAAAAATAGCCATATTACCAAAAGTGGTCTGCATTTGCAACACATATTCTAGTGACATGCTTCTCAAGACAAAACCCTAAAATTTGTATGAAGACACAAAAGACACACAGTCAAAGCAATCCTAGGTAAAAAGAGAATCCTGGAGACATCACAATACCTAATTTCAAATTATACTATGGAGCCATTCATTGTAACAAAATTCATGTTCCAGCATGGTGCTGAAACAAAAGCTGACTTGTAAATCAGTGGGATAGAATTAAAGAAACAATTCTCAAAAGAAGAAATAAAAGGAGTGTTACGGGAGGTCCTCCCACTCCTCCAGCCTATCGCCGCTGAGATACCAGCCCATTGGGGCGTGGTCTCTCTCCCTTTAAAAAAGCTGCCACTTCCCTCTCCTCTCTCTCTTCACTTCCTGCTCCGCCGGCGACTAGACTCACTTCCTGGTTGCGCAGAGGGCTGACAGTGATCTGTAAGTTTTTTCCCCTTTAAATAAATACCACCCTGTTAATCATAATTCCAAACTGGTGTGTCATTGTTTATGACTTACGCCTTCAGTTGGCACCCAACGTTTGGTTTTAGAACCTCTCCTTTCCCCGCTCGGCTGCCGGCCGCGAGTTAGGCTTGGCGGGAGCCCTCCCTTCCTCAGCCGCCGGCGGCGGCATTGGCCTCCCCACGTGGATTTAAACTCCACAAGCCCCCGTAGTCTCTGCCGCGTGGTTTGCTCTTTTCTGAGTCGTTTTTAAATCTCCCTTGCAAGCACAGCTCTTAAGTGGCATGAACCAGAGCACACGGTTGCTGAAAGCTGCAACCCCTCAGGGTGACTCTGTCACGTGGAGGCATAAGCGGCTTCCAGGTTGCTCTTCTCTCTACGCCTGGATTCTGGGTTTCTGGTTCCGTCTCTGGAATTGATTTAATTACATTTACTTTGTTGAGCAACTTACATTTTCCAGTTTTTAACAAATACTAGGCGGACTCTGAAACAGGACTCTGTTTTCGTCGCGACTTGGCAACAGCGCCACCTGCTGGATAATAGGTAATATGGCAGTTTTCGTTTCCAACGCGAATTTTACTGTTCTGGTTGCCAATACAATGGGTTATATCATGCAAGGTTTATATGACTATGGGGATAACTTAATTTACTGGTTACTAGGCTTCAGTATTCTTTTGAATATTCTATCATTTAGGAAGATCATTGCACTCCTAAGAACCATACAATCTTTACTAGAAACTCATGCAGGTCAGGAGATTCAGGATTCAAAAGAGACAATAATAAAGACAATAATAAAAAGACTTGAAATGATTGAAGAAATGATTGGAGCTGGTGAACAGAGTAATAAGGCACAAGGACAGGATACAATGCCAACACCAGCCATTAGAACTGGCTTACCAAAGGTTTTAGCGGCATACCCTATACTTAATTCTGACAAAGCGTCAACTTCTAAAGGCTCAAAGGGAGTCAGAGAAGCTAGATGGACGCCAATAGCAATGAATGATCTAAAAGAAATTAAGCAAGCTATTGTTAATTTTGGCTTGCACTCTGCATATGTAAAGGAAATGATAAGGACTTGGGCTTCTAATGTTAGAGCTACCCCCCATGATTTCCATCAGTTAGTGTCTGCAGTTTTAGATAATGGACCTTCCTTGATGTTTGGAATTTATTTCAGAGAAGAATCCAAACATATGGAACAGCAAGGAAGAGCAAAAGGTGTCGAGGTTTCCCAAGATCAAATTCTTGGTGCAGGAGAATATGCTGATCCACAGGTCCAAGCTCTTTATGATGATGAAGTACTGTGTCTATGTCACCAAGCAGCTTTAAATGCTTGGAATAGGATACAAGATCCAGCAAAAAGGGTTGAATCGTATACTAGAATTAGGCAGGGACCGAGAGAACCCTTTATTGACTTTTTGCAAAGATTAATTAAGGCTCTGGACATAGGGGTAACAGACCCAGAAGCTAGAAGAATACTTCTTGAATCTCTAGCTTTTGAGAATGCAAACATAGAATGCAAAAAGATAATTGGGCCTTTAAAGTCTAGATCAGCACCTATGGATGAATGGATTCAGCATACGATGAATGTTGAGACGTTTAGTTATAACGATGAACCTTGGGTAGGAGAAGCGATTTCCACAGCAATGAGGAGACATCAAACTGCCAGGTGTTTTAATTGTGGTAAATTAGGACATCTGAAAAGGGATTGCAGGCACAGAATTTCTAGGAATATTATCTCCTCTGGGAATGACAAAAATAGGAGACCTAGGCCTTCAGGTATATGTAGGAGATGCGGTAAAGGCCGGCATTGGTCCAATGAATGCAGGTCAACAACAGACAAACAAGGCAACCCGATACCGTCGGGAAACTCCTTGAGGGGCCTCTCGCAGGCCCCCAAGCCAACAGTGGCCCAGTCATTCCCAGTCACAGTGGAGAACGTGCCTCACCAAGAAAATTAAAAGCTCCAATTTCTGCTGTAAAAAGTAATACTGGTCTAAATGATGAAATACGTGTGGAGGATGAGTCAAAAAACCCAGTAGGACAGAGTAAACGTGTATTTTGGCAGACTTCTATTAATGATCAAAGACCAAAGCTAAGAGTCTGTATAAATGGCACTTTTATTGAAGGCTTATTAGACACAGGTGCGGATGTAAGTATCATTACCCCAAAATCTTGGCATCCGAATTGGCCTCTTCAAGAGGTAGATGTTCAGTTCCTGGGAATTGGAACCCTATCTCGTGTAAAACAAAGCACAAGATGGGTTGAATGCATAGGGCCCGAAGGGCAAATAGGAAGACTAAGGCCATATATAACCAATATTGCCATAAATTTATGGGGCCGTGACCTGCTACAGCAATGGAATACCCAGGTTAACATTCCTGTAGTTCCAGGAACTCATAATTCTGGGAAGGATATGATGAGGTATTATGGAAAAAGGTCACCAGCCATTCAGGCTGTACAAGAACATACAGCAAATACCAAACCTTTAGAGGTACCAACAGCCCTACCT
Organism: Microtus oregoni; assembly: GCF_018167655.1. Classification (NCBI taxonomy): domain Eukaryota; kingdom Metazoa; phylum Chordata; class Mammalia; order Rodentia; family Cricetidae; genus Microtus; species Microtus oregoni. The sequence goes on from NW_024543090.1 coordinate 23,321,955, forward strand.
TTAAAATGGCTAACTGAGAAGCCAATATGGATCAAACAGTGGCCTCTAGCTGAAGATAAACTACAGGCATTGGAACAGCTGGTGCAAGAGCAACTAGATGCTCACCATATTAAAGAATCAACCAGCCCTTGGAATTCTCCTGTGTTTGTTGTAAAAAAGAAATCTGGTAAATGGAGAATGGTGACAGATCTACAAGCTGTCAACAAAGTAATTCAACCTATGGGCCCACTACAATCTGGAATTCCTTTGCCTTCTCTGTTACCAAAAGAATGGCCTCTTATAGTTATTGATTTGAAAGATTGTTTTTTCACTATACCGTTACAAGAAAAGGATAGAGAAAAATTTGCCTTCACAGTGCCTACTTATAATAATTCTCAGCCTAATAGGAGATATCAATGGACTGTCCTCCCACAGGGTATGCTCAATAGTCCTACACTGTGCCAATATTTTGTAAGTAAGCCATTGGAAATAATTCGTAAACAATTCCCCAAGTCCATCATTTATCATTACATGGATGACATCTTGTTATCTGATTCAAATAAAGATACTTTAGAAAGGATGTTTGAAGAAGTAAAGAAAGTCTTGCCTAGGTGGGGATTACAAATTGCCCCTGAAAAGATTCAAAGAGGAAATTCTATTAATTACCTAGGTTACAGATTAGGGTTAGAGAAAATTAAAACGCAAAAGGCACAAATTAGGAGAGACCGCTTAAAGACTCTTAATGACTTCCAAAGATTGTTAGGAGACATTTCCAGTCTACGACCAGCTGTTGGGATAACACCTGATCTAATAGTTCATTTAAACAAAACCTTAGATGGTGATAAAGATTTGAATAGTCCAAGAAAACTGACAGCTGAAGCAGAAAAGGAACTGACAATGATTGAGGAAAAATTACAGGAGGCACATGTGGATAGGGTGAACCCAAATCTTAGCTGCATCCTAGTTATATTGCCTTCCAGAATTTCTCCTACAGGGATTCTAATGCAGAGGGAAGATATTATTTTAGAGTGGATATTTATACCTAATAAACCAAGTAAAAAATTAAAAACTTATGTGGAAAAAGTCTCTGAATTAATTATAAAAGCTAAGCTGAGACTTCGTCAACTAGCAGGTATAGACCCAGCAGAAATTATAGTGCCTTTTACTACTGAAGAAATAAAAAAGTTATGAGAAGATAATGAACCGTGGCAAAGAGCTTGTGCTAATTTTTTGGGAGAAATTAATAGCAACTATCCCAAAAGTGGTAGACTTAACCTCATAAAAAGAACTTCTTGGGTTCTTCCTAGAATTGTACGTGATGCTCCAATAACTGGAGCCCGTACGTTCTATACTGATGCAAATAAATCAGGGAAAGCAGGTTACAAGTCAGATGAATTGAGTAAGGTGGAACAAAGCCCTTATAATTCTGTCCAGAAGGCAGAATTATATGCCATTCTTATGGTGCTAAGGGATTTTAAAGAACCTCTTAATATAGTTACAGATTCACAATATGCAGAAAGAGTTATCTTGCATATTGAAACCGCTGAATTTATACCAGATGACACAGAGTTGACTTCATTGTTTATCCAGGTACAAGACATAATCAGGAACAGGCTTTGTCCGATGTACATAACACACATCCGGTCCCATACAGGTCTGCCTGGTCCTCTAGCCCAAGGCAACGCTGAGATTAATCAGTTATTGATTGGAAGTGTGTTGCAGGCCTCAGAATTTCATAAGAAGCATCATGTCAATAGTAAAGGCCTAAAGAAAGAATTTTCCATTACTTGGCAACAAGCTAAGGACATTATAAAGAGATGTCCTACTTGTTCTTTCTATAATCAAACACCGTTGCCTGCAGGGAGTAACCCAAAGGGTACTAAGAGAAATGAAATCTGGCAGATGGATGTGTTCCACTTTATGGAATTTGGTAAATTAAAATATGTACACCACACCATAGACACGTATTCAGATTTTCAATGGGCTACTGCCCTGAGCTCAGAAAAGGCTGATTCAGCAATCACACATTTATTGGAAGTTATGGCCATCATGGGTATACCTGCGCAAATAAAGACAGATAATGGTCCAGCATATGTATCTAAGAAAATGAAACGCTTTTTTGATTTTTTTTTTTTTTTTTGGTTTTTCGAGACAGGGTTTCTCTGTGGTTTTGGAGCCTGTCCTGGAACTAGCTCTTGTAGACCAGGCTGGTCTCGAACTCACAGAGATCCGCCTGCCTCTGCCTCCCGAGTGCTGGGATTAAAGGCGTGCGCCACCACCGTCCGGCTTGCTTTTTTGATTATTATAATATAAAACACATTACAGGTATACCAAATAATCCTACAGGTCAGGCAGTTATAGAAAGATCAAATCGTACTATAAAGGATATGCTGAACAAACAGAAAGGGACCGAAAATACCCCCAGGAATAGATTACATAATGCTTTATTAACCTTGAATTTTCTTAACGCTAATGAGAAAGGAACGACAGCAGCAGAGAGACATTGGATAATGGAAAAGTCTGCTGAACTAAATCAACCGATTTATTTCAAAGATGTGCTGACCTCTCAATGGAAGCCAGGAGATGTGCTACGTTGGGGAAGGGGTTTTGCTCTTGTTTCCACAGGAGAAGAAAAATTGTGGATACCATCAAAATTAATAAAGTTTCGATTTGAAGAGGAGAAACCTCTTGGAAAGGAGAAATGACAACTCATCCACAATGATGATATTCATACAGGTGGTAAGAAAAACATATGGAATGGGGGCAGGGTTCTGTTCTTATCTCCACAGGAAAACACTCATCTTTGAAAAATTCAAGGGACCCTGGATATTTGGATACTGACAGATGGAAAAATACCTGCCCAATAGGAAATATTAAGAAAACTGAATGGGTTGTGTAAGTAAAATTAAACCATATTTCTAAATTTATAAAGCTGGTTTTGAAGTTGGACTCTGGCTCAGTCCCTCTCCAATTCCAAGCCTGTTAGTAAGAGAAAAACCCAGAGTTTCTGGAGTTTCTGTCTCATGTCAAGAGCCATGATGTGGGACAGAAAGAAATATGAGTTTAGAAAACATCTTTGCTTTTCTTCATATCTATCATACTTTTCATTGAATGTTTAAGTTTTTCATAATGAACAATGAGTGTTTCCTGAAGTGACAGTTGAAGTTTCCAGGAAGAAGATGGGGCCCCATAACAACAACTCCACCTGGTTGATATGACGTCATGATACTGATAGCGCTACTACAAGACCTGCTTTGGATACCAGCTGCACAAGACAGTTCCAACTTGGTTAGCTGAAATGGTGCACATCTTATACAACATTTTGGCCAGACCTGCACAAAATACTCAGAGACTATTGGCAATTTTAAAAGACATTGATCTTGAAATTTAACCATCATTTTACTTTCACAGGATCCCCCAGAAAGAACGTCGCCCCCATGACAGCTGGAAGTAATTCTAGAGGACGATGTCCCCTCTCCCAGTAAAGTTTGCCCTTGGGTTTAGGGACATCATTTAGGGGTTGATTATAATTAGTATACGATTAAGGGTTGGGGGAGGAATTTTATAAGCTCAGGGATCATTTTGGAAAAAAAAAAAGAGGGATGATGGGATAATAGATTTGTAATTGTGAGTTACTGTTTTTAGACAAATATATTGGTATAGATTCTTGTATATTGACACAAAGTTAAATTATATTGACTATTGTATGCATGCATGTTTCTACCTCTGTTTAAAACATTTTTTATGTATTGACATATATTGTATTGATATATATATATATTGTATATATTTACCATATTGCAGTGTACATTTCTACCTCTGATTAAGATACTTATATAATGTTTGTGTATGATATATATTTACCTACTGCAATGTATATTTGTACATTGTTTATATTTGGAGGCCATTGTCCTCATTTGTTTCACAGTCGTTTATTGTCTTAGTCTTTAATTTAGATAGATATTGAGAATTATATAGACTAATAGTCATCTAAGTTTGTCATTTATAATTAGACTAATCAGGTTCTTTAGGTATATAGAGATTATACTCAGTATAGATAGATAATCTTCAACTTCTTCAAAGAGCTGTAGAAAATGGCCTTTAATCTAACTCAGAGTTTTGCGGTAGTGAGACACAATTGCTCCTGGCAACACCACTCTTTTCCCGAGAGAATGTTGAGCACCAAAGACACTCCACCTGGAGCCTTCTTTTTGGCAGAACTGGCCTTGGGGCAAAGAAATGCCCATACCCCAACCACTGGCAAAGATACAGAGCATGCATCAATGGATAAAACAGGGCTGTCATATCCTGCCAAGACAGGGTAAGATAGTTTTGAAAAGTTGCTTGCCTTTGAAAAATGGTATGTCAGTTATGTTAGGCCTTAGCCAATGTTGGTTGCTTCAACGCTGCTAATGTGACTTTGGGTGATTGCCTAAGTAGCTAGTTGTCTCTGTGATTTGTTGCATGTTTTGGAAGTTGTTTTACTGAACTTCCTAATTACCCGGGTAACATTATTTCCCTTCTCAGATCTTCGATGGGGTTGAAGACTATATAAATGTAGTTACTTTCTCTCATGACTTGGCCAAGTTATTTATTATACAAGACCTAAGCTAGTTAGAATAGGATATTTGTACTTATTGTATATAATTTCATAGTAGGTTTAGAACTCTCTTATTTAAACAAAAGGGGGAGGTGTTACGGGAGGTCCTCCCACTCCTCCAGCCTATCACCGCTGAGATACCAGCCCATTGGGGCGTGGTCTCTCTCCCTTTAAAAAAGCTGCCACTTCCCTCTCCTCTCTCTCTTCACTTCCTGCTCCGCCGGCGACTAGACTCACTTCCTGGTTGCGCAGAGGGCTGACAGTGATCTGTAAGTTTTTTCCCCTTTAAATAAATACCACCCTATTAATCATAATTCCAAACTGGTGTGGCATTGTTTATGACTTACGCCTTCAAAGGAGCTCATAAGATGGCTTAGTGGTTAAGAGCAAGAGGACCCAGTTTCAATTTCCAGAACCCACGTGCCAGCTCGCAACTGTCTATAACTCCAGTCCCAGGAGATCTGACACCCTTGTCTGACCTCCTTGGGCAATAGGCACACACATGCACAGACATACATGCAGGCAAAACACCCATATACTTAAATATTAGTTAGTTAAAAAAAAAAAGAAAAAGGCCAATAAATGCATGAAAAATGCTCAGCATCCTGAGTCATGGGGGAGTGCATATTAAAACTGCACTGAGACTGAGGATATACCTCAGTAGCAAGAACATTTGCCTGCTTCCCTCATTTCTCGGCCTCTGGTAAATTGCTGTATACCCTAGGCTGCTCTGGAACTCTGTGCAACTCAGCAAGTCTTGAACTTCAGGTCCTCCTTCCCCTGCCTCTGAAATACTGGCATTGTTCATGTGTGCCATTACATTTAGCTATGATCTGTTTCATGTGCTTATTTCAAGCATAGTTGGAGAAAGTCATATAACCTACTTGTAGAAATTTTTGATCAGCACTCAACAGCCACACCTTAAGAAAATTTATCTAGGCGCTATGCCCTTTAGAATACTTTTAAGATCTCTTCTCTGTTCTAACTAACTCACTCTTCCTCTTCTCTCACCCTTTCCCCCATTTAAATTCCTTTTCACCTTTCTTGAAGCTGTCCTCTGCCTATTTAAGAATTGTGTGGTATAGCTGGGCAGTGGTGGCACATGCCTTTAATCCCAGTACTTGGAAGGCAGAGGCAGGAGGATCTCTGTGAGTTTGAGGCCAGCTTGGTTTACAGAGCAAGTGCCAGAACAGGCTTCAAAGCTGCAGAGAAACCCTGTCTTGGGGAAAAAAAAAAAAAAAGAAGAAGAAGAAGAAAAAGAAGAATTGTATGATAAAACTTCTACCAAATCTACATCTGCACTGTTTTCACTTTAGTAGGAAGGTCCTCCTGTCAACCTTCTTACTTGTTCTTTGGGTCTAATCCAGAAACCTTTAATAAATCTCTCTGAAAACTTGCTACCTTTATGGTTGGGAAGCACACCATTGATATCAGAGGCAGGCAGATCTCTGTGAGTTCTAGGATAGCCAGAGCAACATAGAGAAACCCTAACTCAAAAAACAAACGCTCCATAGTGTTTGAAAATATTTGAATTTTTCCCCTTTGCAGTCAAATTTTCTTAAAGAGAATTGCTTCTCTCATGCCTGCGTTTTCTTTTCTACTCCTCACGTCTCCTCCAGTTCTCTATGTGCTTGGCTCCCATGAAACCAGTTTTCCGTTTTTCTGTTTCTTACTCTCCTTTGCTGGATTCGTCTCTGTTACCATTCTTTAGTATTTATCGTTCATTTTAGTTTGAATCCTCTTCATTTTATTCTTTTCCTAAGTAATCATATTTGCTCACAAAACTTGTCATTCTCTACATGCCCATGACTCCAGAATTTGTATCATTTAAGCAGAACTCCCTTATGTTTCTTGTAGCTTACTTTCTTTTGTTTTTTGAGACTGGGTTCCTTTGTATAGCCTTGACTGTCCTTCTGGAACTAGCTCTGTAGACCATACTGGCCTCAAACTCACAGAAACCTGCCTATCTTTGCCTCCTAAGTGCTGGTATTAAAGGCTGTGCCACTACCACCCGGCTTGTATATATCTCTATCTCAAATCTCTGCAGTGTCCTTTACTACTGGGTGCTCAGTATTTCCTTGTGACTGGCTAATGGAATGAATTATTTCATTGATTTAACAGACCAACAAAATACTTTGTATGCCCAGTCTTAGCGCATAGTGCACTCAGTAAGTACTTTATAAATTATTGATTAAATGAATAATGAAATGTGTACCACAATAAAATACAATTAATGAATAATTGAAAAAATTGTGGTTCATTTTAGCCAACCATGACCAAAGACTTGGTGTGCTGATTTAAAGTATGTAACTACAGGACAAGTGAAGTAACTAATGGTTCAGCCGGGAAATGTACTTACTGCCCACTGATGACCCAAGGTCAGTCTCTGGAACCCACATGGTGAAGGAAAGAAACAACTCCTGCAAGTTTCCCTCTGACCATCATACATGTACACAAACATGCAATAAATAAGTTAATATAATAATTTTTAAAAGTATGTAATAAGACAGGTGTGCAGTATACTTTTAAAGCAAACACTCAAGAAGAGGCAGGAAGATTGCTGTGGGTTCAAGGGCACCCAGGGCTACATAACAAGTCTTTGACTTACGTATCTATCCCACTCCCCATGTAGCAAGGTATGGTTTCTGCTACTATTTCAAGAGAAACAGATCTTAACGGATAAAGTAAAAGTTACAAGTGTATTTGAAATGTTATTTGCATCTTACATGTGAAGTAAAAAAGGTGATTCTCTTATTAGATATGATACATGCACAGTGGCCACAGGCACTGCAGTCTTTAGATTGGTACTACTTGGAAGAGTATCCAGAATCTGTGCCTATGATTTAGGGCACAGGGCCCCCATCTGTGAAATGGAGAATATCACTATACCTACTTTGTAGAGTGGTTGTAAGCATTAAATGAGGTTAATATAGAGAAAGAGAATTTATCACAGGATCTGTTGTAAAATAAGCATTTAATGTGCACCATGTGAGTGCCTGTTTCCTCGGAGGCCAGAAGAGGGCATCAGATCCTCTGAAACTTGGATTTACAGACAGTTGTGAGCAGCCATGTGAGTGCTAGGAACTGAATCCAAGTCATCTGGAAAAGCAACAAGTGCTAACTGCTGAACCATCTCTTCAGCCCCTAATTTAGAGCTTGAACATTGCTTTGTTCCCGGTCCACAGTACTACTGGCAGAAGGTGGGACTAGTGGTAAGGCCTAGTGGAAGCACGTGAAGTCCCTGGGGACAGGCCCTCAAGGGAGATACTGGTATCCCAGCCCATCTGCTTCCTTTCTGTTTTCCAGCAGAGATGGACAGGCCTTTGCCTTGGGTTTCCTGTCATGTTGTGTTTCCTGTCTTGCCACAGGCCGAAGGGACAAAGGGACCAAGTGGCTAAGAACTGAAATCTTTGAAAGGAGAGCCTAAATGAATCTTTTCTTGTGATGAAAAGATCTAAGATAATATCATCCTTCTGCATTAACATTCCTGTAGGGGACTATTTGAAGGGTAGTGTGACCAGTATGCAGTTAAGAGTCAGATCCACACAATCCACAGGTGTCTTCTGTAATTTCTCTTCAGTGAAAGTCAGTTCTCTCTCAGCTTCAGCTGATAATTTCCTGGGACTATTTAAGCCCTTGTCACCATCTAAGGTTTTGTTTAAATTAATCAATTCATCAAGTTTTATCCTAGTAGTGGGCTATAGTTGGGAAAATGTCTCCTAGCAATCTTTGGAAGTCATTAAGAGGCTGCAACTGATCTCTCCTAATTTATACTTTTTGTGATCTAATTTTCTATAACCCTATTTTATAACCTAAATAATTAATAGAATCTCCTCTTTGTATTTTTTCAGTAGCAGTTTGTAATCCCCAACAAGGCAATATTTTCTTTACTTCAAACATTCTTTCCAAAATATCTACATTTGAATCAGATAGCAAAATGTCCATGTAATGGTAAACTATAGATTCGGGAATTGTTTATATCATTTTCTTCTTATAAGTTGATTATGAGTGGTAGCACAGTTATTAGTGGCACTCCACTTTCATACAGCAGCCATATTTTCTAGCCAAAAAAGTATAGATGAGTAATTGCTGTACCTGGCTATTTTTTTTGGCATCTTTTGAGGGTTTTTTTTCCCCCTAAATTAAAGATTTCTGTACCATCCCTCAGCTACTGAATCATACTAGATGGTGAAGGAGAAAGACTATTATGGGTTTTTTGTTGCTTGTTTCTTTGTGAATTTTGAGGTCGATATAACTTGCTTTATTTGTAGTGTAAATTGGTTTGAATTTGTAATTCTCCTGCCTTTGCTTTTCAGTTTAGAAAATGCATTTAGTTTTTATTATATTTATTTAATTGTTTGTATATGTGGACCATAATACATATTTTAGGGGTCAGAGGATTACTTGTGAAAGTTGGTACTCTCCACCATGAGGGTTCTGGGGAATCAAACTCAGCTTGTTAGGCTTGATGGCAAATTTCTTAATCCACTAAGACATCTTACCAACCCAGATTAAAAAAACAAAAACACAATACATACATACATACATGTCTGTTTATATAACTACTAAATATATTAAAGAAGATAGAATTGTTTGTAGAAATTGTTTGAGTGTATGAGATCGAGTTTTAAAATGGGGGTGATAATGGGAGGCAGACACTTTTTGGTGTTGAAAACGAAGGAGAGAGAAATGATGGTAGCTTATTAAAAGCTAAGTATATGTAACCTTCGTAGTAATTGGTCATAGCTGTGCTAATTGCCCAAGAACAAGCCATAATGAAAGTGCAGCAGACACAGCTGAGCCATTTTCAGGGTCCCCAGATGAAAAGGAAAACAGAGCAACTGAGCTGGTAACAGCTGCCAGAATTAATTTAGACAAACCACAAGGGCTGGAGAGAGCATTAAAAGAATTTCAGAAAGAACTGGTAGGCCAATAAAGACAAAGTTTTAGGTAATAGAGAATGAAAGATGAGAGGAAATGTATGAAATAACTGGGGATAAATAAGAAGCATGCTAGGAAATCTAAGAGAATTCTTCCTGAGAAGAGTCAAGAACCTGTGCCTCAGAAGAGAGGTCATAGGAAGGACAGTGTTACTGTTCGGACATGAGGTGTCCCCAAAAACACTCATGTGTCTAGGGCTTAGTCCCAGGGGTGGTGTTATTTGGGGAGACCTGGAAGATCGATGAGATACTGTGCTTTCATGGCTGTATAACTATAGATTGATTCCCTTAGGTTGTTTCTGCTGGTTATTTTGTCACAGCAGCGAGAAATGTAACAAGTGAGAAAAAGACATTGATATAGCATGAATAATACAATCTCAGAGATGGATATTGGTGTTCAACCTGAAGATCAGAAAAGGAAAGCAGCCAGCCACTGTCACTTACCTTTACCTCAGACCAAAAATGGGTGGGATCCTGTCTCCACGAATCCTGAAGACTCTACAGCCTACTTTCCACTCAGTTCCTGTCTCTACCCCCTATTCTCCTGTCTCTGCCCAGTCATGTCACTCTTGTCTCTACCTCTCTAGTGCTGAGATTAAAGGCGTGTGATCCCAAGTGCTGGGATCGCCTTTGTGTGAGCTCTGTTTCTCTTCTAGACAGATTCAATCTTGTGTAGCCCAGACTAGCCTTGAACTAACAGAGATCTGTCTGCCTGTCTCTGAGTCCTGGGATTAAAGGTGTATGCCACCACTTCCTGGCCTGTATGACCGACTAGTATGGCTGTTTTGCTCTCTGATCTTCAGACAAGCTTTATTTATTAAAACGTAATTAATATACCAGTATGCATTGGCATGGCAGAGGCCAGAAAGAGTATAGTGAATACGCTTAATTTTTTTTAGAGAAACTCCAATCCCAGAGATTAGTATTACGGAGAAGTAAAGAAGAAATAAACTCTTAAGACAATGAAAGTGTTGATGAAATTAAGTGAGGAAGTTCAAAAGTCTGTGAGGGATAAGGAATGTAGTTTAGTTGGTATAGTGCTTGCCTAGCATGTACTAAACTCAGAGTTCAATCCCAGCACTACATAAACTGTAATCCCAGCATTTGGAAGGTGAAGCAGGATGATTAGAAGTTTCAAGGTTAGTGGGTAATGGTGGCTCACGCCTTTAATCTCAGCACTCAGGAGGCAGAGGCAGGCTGATCTCTGAGTTCAAGACTAGCCTGGTGTGCAGAGCAAGTTCCAGGACCTGCTCCAAAGCTATACAGAGAAAAAAACCCTGTCTCAAGAAACAAAAACAAAGAAATCCTAAGTGGCATTTGCATTAGAAATAAGACCATATGTAATTTTTGAAAAAAGTTGTTTTTAATGGACAGCTTATGAGGAAACTACTAGTAGAATCTGAGACCAACCAAGTTGTTTTCAACATTATAGAAAGTTTTTTCTTTCCTTCTTTCTTTATCCATGGCATTTTGCTATATTTTCCACATTGGCCTTGAACTCCTGGACTCAAGGAGTCTTACTGGCTCAGCCTGTCCAGTAGCTAACTAAAGGCCAATGTCCCCAGCCACCATTTTAGATTTTTGAAATCTGGACTGGTGTCTTCCTTAGTCACTGTTCTATTGCTGTGAAGAGACATCATGGCCAAGATTGCTCTTATAAAAGAAAACATTTAATTGATACTTGCTTACAGTTTCAGGGGCTTAGTTCATTGTCATCATGGCAGGGAGCAGGTAGCATGCAAGCTGGCACTGCAGCCGTAGCTGAGAGCTACATCATGATCTGTAGGTAGAGAGAAACTCTGGGCTTGGCATGGACTTTTGAAACCTCAAAGCCCACTCCCAATGACATACTTCCTCCAACAAGGCCGCATCTCCTAATCCTCTCAATCTTTTCAAATAGTGCCACTCCCTGCTGACTAAGTATTCAAATCTATGAGCCTGTAGGGACCATTCTTACTCAAACCACCACAGTGTCTATCTGATTTTAAATGTGATTTGGATAAGAGATGGGCTATGTTTGTTACTGTTGCCTGTCTGTCCACCTATCTACATCACTTAACCTGCAAAGAAGCTTGAAGGAGAAACATATTTGATATCTTTCTTGTGTACATTAAGTAAGAATATCTTGGATATTTTAAATAAAAAGCCTGAAAGTGGGACTGGGGTGTAGTTTAGTAGTAGAACACTTCGCTGGCATGAGGCCCTGGATTTAATTCCCAGTGCCAGAAACAAACAAAAGATCATTGTGAAAGCTAGTAAGGAGAGAGGGAGGCCATGTTGAACCCAGATAATGAAAATCCCTTTGTGAGATAAAGAGTAAATAATGATTTTTTTTGTGTGCTGTTTCCTGTCTAGAAAATATTTAGAAGAAAAGCTAAAGTATTTCTAGAGCTTTCTAGAGCAGTTTAAGTATGTGTGGCTGTGTGATGAACCCAAATTAATTGTTAATTAATTTATAATTAGTCAGTAGTAATAAGAACCCAAACTAGGGCTTAGGCAGATGGCTCAGTGATCAAGGGCGCCTTGTTCAGTTCCCAGCACCCATGTTGGGCTGCTGACAACTGCCTGTGACTCCAGCTCCAATGATATTTAGTTAGTGTCTCGTATCTTACTGTGCTGCAAACTCTTCCTTGGCTGGCTTGTCTGGGTGCCCCTCCCCCATGTGTATATCTCATTTACACTTATTAATTGGGGGTGGGGACATGCTCAGGCCACTGTACTTACATTAAACAACAGCTTCAGTAGTCATTTCTCTCTTCCATGTGGGTTCTGGGAATCCAACCCAGGTCATCAGACTTGGTGGCAAACACGTTTAACCACTTAGCCATCATCTCAAGGTGCTGCCTTCTATTCTTACTCTGTTAGTTTAGGAGTAATTGGACCTTTTCTCTAAAAAGCCAGGCAGTAAAGTAGTTGAGGCTTTGGAGGCCATATACCATCTTTGTCTCTATCACCACAGCTGTCAAGTAGGCATAGACACTAGCATTATGGTACATTTCCCACAAAACTATTTATAGACATTGGAATTTGAGTTTTATGTAACTCAGTATCATAAAATATTTTTTGGGAATTTTCCTCCAACCAATAAATTGTAACCAATGCTCCTTAGCTGGTCATTCCTCTATAAACAGGCCTAGTTTACAGACATTTTCTATTGTCTATAAAATGACTCTGTTTAGTCTTGTCCCCTCTGATCTACTCATCATACTGAAGCAAAAATTACTGCAAAATTGCAAATTGGAATCATGCTCTTGCTTAAAGTCCTCTAAAGACCCCATAAGTGCCCACCTTCTTTGTATTACCTTTGTGCTATAGACCTTCATTAATTTTTAAGAGATACATCTTATTATTTTCACTTAATTTATTATTCCAGCTCCTTGGGACTGATTGCAGTTCCTAGAATGTAGTTGCAATTGATATAACATCAAATTAACTATTTATTTATTTACTGTGCTGGGTTCTGTCTGCATGTGTGCCTGCAGGCCAGAAAAGGGCACCAGATCTCATTACACCAGATCTCATTATAGATGGTTGTGAGCCACCATGTGGTTGCTGGGAATTGAACTAAGGACCTCTGGAAGAACTGTCAGTGCTCTTAACCTCTGAGCCATCTGTCCAGCCCTAAAATTAACCCTTTTAAAGTATATATATAGTTCAGTGTGGTGTTTTAGAAGCAAACCTTATAGTATTACACAGATGGTCACCACAGTCTAATTCTAAAATATGCTTATTCTCCAAAATGAAGTCCTGTGTGCACATAAGAAGTCACCCTGCATTGCTAAGGATACTACTCAGGTGTAGCAAATGTGTTTGTGAAAGGCTCTGGTTTATCCTTAGAGAGTCCTTGTTACCTTTTCTCCCCAGATGGCAGCCATTGTCTGTCTGTCCATGTGGACTGGCCTTTTAAGTGTGTTTCATATGGATGTGATCAGAAATTTTTTTGCCCTTTAGTGGTTTCTTCTTTCACTTGCCTGTGTAGAATTTTCAGAGTGAAACTGTGTTGTGCCATACACTAGTGCTTCATTCCTTTTCTATAACCATCTGCCAGCCTTATTATTTAACTTCCTTCTTTAAAGCCCCCAGGACTTCAGTGAGACTGCTGTACTTCCACGCTTGAATGGTTCTGTTTTCATCTGCTCTTTGTTTGGGGATAAACTTTCTCCTTAAGTATTAAGTCATTGGAACTCAGGCTGAAGAATACACCCTGCTTGATCCTAAAGGTCCTTCCCTGTCTTTTCTTCCAGCTCCTTTTCCTACTATTCTTTCTACTGTATCACCAGATAGTACTTTGGAGTCTCCTTATAGACTCCAGGCCTTCTTGACGCCATACATTTTCTTGGTTATTTTCTCTTTCTGAAGTGCTCCTTTCTACTTGGTTCGAGCTTTACCCAGCCTTCAATTCCTGTATCAGTCAGAATTCTTTCCATAAACTCTTTGAATTAATTACCTAGGAATTACACTCTGTAGGCACTACCTTGCCTACCAAGTCTTTGAAAATGCTCTTATGTTTTATCTGTTGTTTCATATTCTTGCCAATATGTTGGCACTAAATGGTAGGGGAAAGGGAAAGAGTGTGACTATGAAAGAAAGTGTGAGCTAATGGGATGACTGTGAACCAGTAACCTGAGAAAAGAACCAATTCCTCCAATTGTCCTCTGACCTGTGTACAGGTGTGTACACACACACACACACACACACACACACACACACTAATAAAATAAAAAAGAGAAAATAGAGTATGAGAGAGGTCTTTGTAGTGATGGAATAGCCTCTGTGCCTTGACTTGTCTGGGGTTCCCAGACCAACACATTAGATTAGATGACACAGAACTGTACATACCCGTGTTATTGTCTCAGTTTTGGAGTCATACTAATAGATGTACAATGGGAGAGATTGTGTGAGGTTATATGAGGTATCTATGCAATATCTTACACTTCAGATCAAAAATTTTTATTTAGAAATTGAGTTGGTAATTATCATCATTTGCCTCTTACATTGTTGCTTTTGATCAGTGTGAAACTGGCCTACTTTTGAGGAGACACATTTATAGTAATATTTTACTTACATTTTAAAATTAGGCAAAGCTTGTCTACAACAAGAGCTAAGACATTTTAATGCAAAATAAGAGTATAAAAGTAGGGCTGGAGAGATGGCTCAGCAGTTAAGAGCATTGCCTGCTATTCCAAAGGTCCTGAGTTCAATTCCCAGCAATCACATGGTGGCTCACAACCATCTGGAATGAGGTCGGGTGCCCTCTTCTGGCCTGAAGGCATATATTGTATACTAAATAAATAAATATTTTTTAAAAAAAAGATTTTCAAAAAAAAAGAGTATAAAAGTGGCTGGATAATGGTAGTGCACACCTTTAATCCCAACACTCAGGAGGCAGAGGCAGGAGTTCAAGGCCAGCCTGATCTATAGAGCAAGTTCCAGGACAGTCAGGGCTGCACAAACCCTGTCTCAACAGAATAAAAAAAAGTGTATAAAAATAAAACATGAAAATGTTTATATTATTCAAGTGCATATTTTAACTGTTTAAGTGGGAAGCCTTAGTTTCAGTCATGTTTTGTACATGTAAACCTGAAGACCTGAGTTTGATTTTCTAGATCCAGATGGTAGAAGAAAAGAACCAATTCTCTGACCTCTGCAAACACATGTACACACACACACATGCACACGCATGCACGCTTTTGTTATTAGCATTCATGTGTACCGACTCCCTAGCGGACAGTAACCACCACTAGGAATGCTGAGCATATACCATCCAGAAACACTGTGTTGCCCTGGAGAAGCCTGATAAGAGTGAATTGCTTTTGATTTATAATGAATGTTTCAAATATTTAATCTTAGCTTAATATTGAATTATTGGGAGGTCTTCTGTAAGATTTGGGGTGGGGAAGTCATTAAATGATGTTCAACTCAAACTTTAAAACTTTCGATAATTCAGGGCTGGAGAGATGGCTCAGCAGTTAACAGCACTGGCTGCTCTTCCAGAGGACCCAGGTTCAATTCCCAGAACCCACATAACAGCTCACAACTGTCTGTAATTTCAATTCCAAGGGATCTGACACCTTCATACCAATGCACATAGTCAAATAAATTTAAAAAAAAACTTTGAAACTTGTTATACTGTGTATCAGGTAAACATTCCCATACAGTTTTAAAATAGTACAGAATTAGAATTTTTATTTTAATTCCTTTGAAATAGAGGTGGGGTATAAATAGAGTTTTTGTTTTCATTCATGATCAAGTTCAAAGTGACTATGAGTAAATATGAATGAAACTACATATTCTTGGTGGGTGAAGTGATACATACATGTAAGCACTTAGGGAGGTGATGGCGTGAGAATCATGTATTCAAGGTCATCCTTGACTTTACAGAAAGTTGAGGCAGGTGTGGTGGCACACAGCTTTAATCCCAGCACTGGAGGCAGAGTCAGGTAGATGTGTTTGAGTTCAAGGTCAGCTGGTCTACATAGCAGTTCAGACTAACCATGAATACATAGATAGACCCTTTCTTGAAAAGAAAAGCCTAAACCAAGCAAACAGCAACAAGAAAAATAACATAGAAAGTTCAAGATTAGTTTGAGCTACATAGGGCATTGTGTTAAAAAAAAAAAAAGAAAAGAAAAGAAAAAAAGAAAAAGAAACTACATATTATTAAAATACAATTTCTTTTTTAGGTTAAACTACAGAACAACATATCGTATCAGATGGCAGACATACATCATTTAAAGGGTAAGAAACTTTTTAATTATAGAGTAAAGGTAAAGACTACTTCATATCTGAAATCTTCAAGAATTAAGAAATAGATGATGAAAGAAATAAAAATTTTGGACATAGTTACTTTGATGGCACAATATCTCTTTACCTTAAAATATAAAAAGATCTATGTATTGCATACATAGATGTTGCTATGTATGCAATAAGAGTTTGAGGCCCACATTTTAATCTTGTGCATAGATAGGGTTCTTACAATGAAATATTCTTTAAAGAGTCCTCGAAAAGGGCTGGAGATATGGCTCAGTAGTTAAACTGCTAGCCCTGTAGGAGTAAGAACCAGCATTTGAATCCACAGAACCTATGTAAATCTGGGCAAAATAACATGTTAGCATCTGTAATTCCAGCACTCTGAAGGCAGACTAGAAGACAGAGACAGGAGGATACCTAAAAGCTAATGGGTAGATGTTATCTACAGCTATGAACAAAGAGACCCTGTCTTAAACGAGATGGTGGTCAAGGATCTGTACTTGAGTTTGTCCTTTGACCTCTGCTCATATGGCATGACACAAACTTGTGCACAAACACAAAAAGTCCTCAAAGAAGGGCTGAGAAGGTTGGTCAGCTAACAAAGCGCTTGTCATGCAGTTACGAGGACTCGGGGTGCCCGGTGCCCACATAAAACACTGGATGTGGGGCTGGAGAGATGGCTCAGTGATTAAGAGCATTGCCTGCTCTTCCAAAGGTTCTGAGTTCAATTCCCAGCAACCACATGGTGGCTCACAACCATCTGTAATGAGGTCTGGTGCCCTCTTCTGGCCTGCAGACATACACACAGACAGAATATTGTATACATAATAAATAAATAAATATTTAAAAAAAAAAACACTGGATGTGGTACACACCTCTAATCCTAATACTAAGGAGATAGAGACAGGTGATCCTTGGAGCTTCTAGGCAACTAGTCTCACAAAAACCTTTGAGTTCCAGGTTCAATGAGAGATTCTATATCAAAAAATAAAGTGGAGAAGAATAGAGGAAGACACTTTGGTTTGCTCTCTGGACTTTGATGTAAGACGGTCTTCTATCTATCTGTTGCTTTCATTGGTTAATTAATAAAGAAAACTGCTTGGCCTGATAGGTCAGAACATAGGTAGGTGGGGAAGACAGAACAGAATTATGGGAGGAAGAAAGCAGAGACAGGCAGATGCCATGATTCTCCGACCTGAGACAGACGTATGTTAGGATCTTTCCTGGTAAGCCACCACCTCATGGTGTTACACAGATTACTAAATATGGGTTAAAGCAAGATGTGAGAATTAGCCAATAAGAGGCTGGAACTAATGGACCAGGCAGTGTTTAAGTGAATACAATTTGTGTGTTGTTATTTCAGGGTATAAGCTAGCCAGGCAGCTGGGAGCCAGGCTGCGGGAACTGGCCCGCTGCTCCTTTTACAGGACTTGATATGAATATGTATGCATTTGTACAAGCACATAACGCGTACGAAAAATTCTCAAAGAAAATTGGACTGTAGTTTATGTGACCATGAAATTTCTAGAAAAAAGAGGTGGGTGCTTCTTTTGTATTGTGTCTAACCTGCAAACTTTACCCATTCAAATGTGAGGATGCTTTTGTGAGGTTAATGCATTGGACACTCTAGAGACAAAAAAACCTGGAACACAGGGAAATGAGTAATAAATAAATTAAAACTTTAAAAATACATTGTATTAGTTACTTTTTTATCACTGTGATAAAAACACCATGACCACAGCAACTTGGAGAAGAGATGGTTATTTCTTTTGAAAGATTGTAGACTATCCAGGGAAGTCAGGGTAGGAACCTGAAAGTGGGAATTGATACAGAGGTCATGAAAGTGCTGCTTACTAGCTTGCTTTCCATGGTTTGCTCAGCCTGCTCTCTCACAGCATTCAGAACCATGTGCCATTTTGTTTTAGGTGGAGTGATAGATAGTTACAGCTTCTATAGAAAGAGTAGGTAAGGAGAGCAAGTGCCACCTCACTTACCTGTCATCTTGCCTTTGGGAATTGGGGCATGTGCTGGCTTAATCTTCGTTGTCATTTTGACTGGATGTATAATCACCTGGTAGAAACAACTCCAGGCTTGTTTGTGAGGGTGTTTTAAGGGGAATGTAATGGAGGAGCAAAGATTTACCCTGAAATGTGAGTGGTGCCATTCCCTAGGTTTTTTTAGAATTTTTTTTATTTTGAGGGGGAGGGTTCAAGACAGGGTTTCTCTGTGTAACAGCCCTGGATGTCCTGGAACTTGCTCTGTAGACCAGAAAGGTCTTGAACTCACAGAGACCCGACTGCCTCTGCCTCCCAAGTGCTGATATTAAAGGCATGCACCACCACTGCCCAGCTAGAATAATTTTTTTTAAAGTTAAGGTCTTTCTATGTAACCAAGACTAGCTTTAAACTTACAGTGGGTGCTGGCATATAGGCATGCGGCACTAAATCTGGCACCCCAGGGATCTTATAATAGTGACCACAGTAGCAGCTTCGCTGAACTTTATCTTTAAGCTCATATTAAGGAAATATAGTATAGCCAGGTTGTGGTGGCGTACACCTTTAATCCCAGCACTTAGAAGGCAGAGAGAGATAAGTGGATCTCTGAGTTTGAGGACAGCCTGGTCTACAGAGTGAGTTCCAGGACAGCCAGGGCTGCACAGAGAAACCCTGCCTCAAAAACAAAATTCAAAACAAAACAAAAAACCAGAAGCTCAACACTTAGGGCAGAAGCAGGTGGGTCACTGTGAATTCTAGGACAGCAGAGTTATGTGGAGAGACCCTGTCTCAAAAAAAAAAAAAGCGAGACTGAAAGACCATTGCAAGTAATACAATGCAGGATGCATCTAAGAACTTAAGTTTGAATCCTATTGAAACACTCAAGTGTTCTGTTAACATGGACCTGCTGAGGAACATGGTTGGTAAAAGAGAAGTAAATACAGACTTCAAAGTTGAAGCCAAAGAAAAATGTAAGTAAAAAAAAAATGGCAAAGTTGGAAAATGTGTGATGTTTGAAATTTCTGGTGTTCCAGTGATGAAGCAGTATGGATAATTTTAGAATTTGAAAAAGTTGAGTCAGAAACTCAAGCTTTGTAGAGCAGAATGGGAGGTATGTGTTAGATGAGTGGTTAAAAATACGTTTCTGGATCTAAAGCAATCACTCAGCAATTAAGAGCACTGGCTACTCTTCCAGAGGTTCTGAGTTCACTTCCCAGCAAGCACATGGTGGCTCACTACCATCCGTAATGAGATCTGGTGCCCTCTTCTGGCCTACAGACAGACATGCAGACAGAACACTGTATACATAGTAAATCTTTTAAAAATAAAAGCAAACATGTTTCTACAGTTTGGATGAATAGTAGGTTTTAGACTTGGCAGAAGAAGTTTAATTTTGAGAACTGGCGTCATCTCAGCATTCCTTGCATGAGGCACAATATAAACAATGAGGAAGAGCTCAGTAAGCCCTGGAGCTTGTTGACCAGCTAGCCTAGTCTACTAAGTGATCCCCAGTGAGGTGAAAGATCTTGTCTCCAAAAACCTAAGAAGGGGTAGAGAGATGGCTTGGCAGTTAAGAGTACTTAGTGATCTTGTAGAGGTCCCAGATTTGATTCATAACACCTACATGGCAGCTCATAGCCATTTGTAACTCCAGGTGAAAGAGATCTAACACCTCTTCTGACTTCCAAGGGCTCCTGCACACATGTGGTGCAGACAAACACTCAGGAACACAAATAACAAAAACAACAAAGGTGAATGACTCCTGAAGAGCTATACTGAAGATTAACTGAAGGCGTAAGTCACACAATCCCACACCAGTTTGGAATTATGATTAATAGAATGGTTATTTATTTAAAGGGAAAAAACTTACAGATCACCGTCCCAGACAACAACCCTCTGCGCAATCAGGAAAGAAGTCTAGTAGCCAGAAGAGCCGGAAGCAAGAGAACAAGCACACGGCTACTGCTGCTTTTTAAAACAAACGAGACCACACCCAAGTGGGCTGGTATCTTAGAGTCTATTGGCTGAAGGAGCAGAAGGAGCTCCCACAGCACCTCCCCCCTGTGTTTAAGTAAGATAGTTCTAAACCCAATATAAAACAATATACGTTAGGAACAAATATTAAGAATAAGATTAGAATTACAATCACCATAAACAATATTTAGCAAGGAACATATGTTAAATGTTTTAATAAACATTGTATCCTATGGAATCTAAGTCTTGTATAGGAAATGGCTTGGCTAGATCATAAGAGGACAGTAACTATGACTACCTAATCTTCAACCCTATCCAAGGCCTGAGAAGGGAGATAATATTACTTGATCAGGCAGGGCAGCGGGAAGTACAATCAAGTAGCTTCCAAAGCGAGCAATATATGATTTCAAACTAAAACCAATCAAAATAGACAAAAAAGGACATTTCATATTAGTCACAGGAAAACTCCATCAAGAGGAAATCCCAATACTGAACATCTATGCCCCAAATACAAGGGTACCCTCATATATAAAGAAACACTACTAAAGCTTAAATCACACATTAAACTCCATACACTAATAGTGGGAAATTTCAACACCACACTCTGACCACTGGACATGTACAGGTCTACCAGACAGAAACTTGACAGAGAAATAAGGGAACTAACAGAAGTTATGACTCAAATTAACAGACATCTATAGAACATTCCATCAAAACTTAAAAGAACATATAGCTCCTTCTCAGCATCTCATGGAACCTTCTCAAAAATTGACCACATGCTAGGTAACAAAGCAAACCTCAAAAAAAAAAAAAAAAAAAAAAAAAAAACCTTGGAATAACCCCATGTATCTTATCCGGTCACCATGGCTTAAAATTAGAACTCAACAGCAACACTAATTCCAGAAAGACCACAAACACATGGAAATTAAACAGTGCTCACCTGAATCATCAATGGGTCAAGGAAAAAATAAAGGGGGAAATTAAAGACTTCCTAAAATTCAGTGAAAATGACCAAACAACATACCCAAATTTATGGGACACGATGAAAGCAGTGTTAAGAAGAAAGTTCATAGCACTAAAGGCCTACATGAAGAACCTGGAAAAAAATCCCACACTAGTGAATTAACAGAACATTTGAAAACTTTAGAACAAAAAGAAGCAAACTCACCTAAGAGAACTAGATGACAGGAAATAATCAAAGTGAGAGCTGAAGTCAACAAAATGGAAACAAAGAAAACAATACAAAGAATCAATGAGACAAAGAGTTGGTTCTTTGAAAAAAATCAACAAAATAGACAAACCTTTATCCAATCTAACCAAAAAGAGACAGAATATCCAAAATTAACAAATTCAGGCCGGGCGGTGGTGGCGCACACCTTTAATCCCAGGATTTGGGAGGCAGAGGCAGGTGGATCTCTGTGAGTTCGAGGCCAGCCTGGTCTACAAGAGCTAGTTCCAGGACAGGAACCAAAAAGCTACAGAGAAACCCTGTCTCGAAAATCCAAAAAAACAACAACAACAACAAAAAATTAACAAACTCAGAAACGGAAAAAGGGGACATAACAGCAGACATGGAGGAAATCCAGAAAATCACCAAGTCATACTTTGAAAACCTGTACTTCACAAAATTGGAAAACTTAAAATAGACAACTTTCTGAATAAATATCATTTACCAGAATTAAATCAGGAACAGATAGGCAAATTAAATAGACCTATAACCGCAAAGAAATAGAAACAGTCATCAAAAGTCTCCCAATCAAAAAAAAAAAAAAAAAACCTAGGACCAGATGGTTTCAGTGCAGAATTCTACAAGATTTTCAAAGAACTAATACCAATACTTCTCACAGTGTTCCATACAATAGAAACAGAAGGAACATTGCCAAACTTTTTTATGAGACTACAATTACCCTGATACCCAAACCATAGAAAGACATTACTAAGAAAGAGAATTACAGACCAATCTTCCTCATGAACATTGTTGCAAAAATACTGAATAAAATGCTGGCAAACCGAATCCAAGAACACATCAGAAAAATCATACACCATGACCTAGTAGGCTTCATCCCACAGATGCAGGGATGGTCCAACATATGAAAATCTGCTAATATAATCCACCATATAAACAAACTGGGAAAAAAAACATGATCATCTAATTAGATGATGAAGAAGCCTTCAACAAAATACAACATCCCTTCATGATAAAGGTCTTGGAGAGAACAGGAATACAAGGAACATACCTAAACATAATAAAGGCAATATACAGCAAGCCAACAGCCAACATCAAACTAAATGGAGAGAAACTTACAACGATTCCACTAAAATCAGGAACAAGACAAAGCTGTCCACTTTCTCCATATCTATTCAATATAGTACTTGAGTTTCTAGCTAGAGAAATAAGACAACAAAAGATCAAGGATACAAATTAAAAAAGAACAGGTCAAACTCTTAACTACTTGCTGATGATAATTTACATAAGTGACCTCAAAAAGTCTACCAAGGAACTCCTACAACTCATAAACACCTTCAATAATGTAAACTTAACTCAAAAAAAAATCAGTAGCCCTCCTTTATACAGATGATAAATGGGCTGAGAAAATATTCAGAGAAATATCACCCTTCACAATAGTCACAAATAACATAGAATATCTTGGAGTAACTCTAACCAAACAAGTAGAAGACCTGTATGACAAGAACTTTAAATCTTTGAAGAAAGAAATTGAAGAAGACACCAGAAAATGGAAAGATCTCCCATGCTCTTGGGTAGGTAGAATTAACATAGTAAAAATGACAATCTACCAAAAGCAATCTACAGATTCAATAGAATGCCCATCAAAATCCCAGCAAAATTCTTCACAGACCTTGAAAGGACGGTACTCAACTCATATAGAAAAGAAAAAACACAGGATAGCCAAAACAATTCTGTACAATAAAGGAACTTCTGGAGGTATCACCATCCTTAACTTCAAACTCTACTATAGAGCTACAGTAATGAAAATAGCCTTGTATTGGCATAAAAACAGACAGGAGGACCAATCGAATCAAATCAAAGACCCAGATATCAATCCACACACCTATGAACACCTGATTTTTTGACAAGCGAAAAAAAAAAACATAAAATGGGAAAAAAGAGACATATTCAACAAATGGTACTGGCATAACTGCATATCAACATGTGGAAGAATGAAAATAGATCCATATCTATCACCATGCACAAAATGCAAGTCCAAATGGATCAAAGACCTCAAAATAAATCCAACTACACTGAACCTCAGAAGAAAAGGTGGGAAGAACACTTGAACGCATTGGCACAGGAGACCACTTCCTAAATATAATCCCAGTAGCACAGACACTGAGAGCAACAGTTAATCAATTGGACCTCCTAAAACCGAGAAGCTTCTGTAAAATAGAGGACATGGTCAACAAGACAAAACGTCAGCCTATAGATTGGAAAAAGATCTTCCCCATATTGGACAGAGGGATGATCTCCAGAATGCACAAAGAACTCAAGAAATTGGTCATCAAAAGATCAAATAATCCAATAAAAAATGGGGTATAGACCTAAACGGAAAACTCTCAACAGAAAAGTCTAAAATGACTGAAAGACATTTAAGGAAATGCTCTACATCCTTAGCCTTCAAAGAAATGCAAATCAAAACAACTCTGAGATTCCATCTTACACCTATCAGAATGGCCAAGATCAAAATCACTATTGAAACAGTGTATACTAGAGAAGATGTGGGGTAAAAGGAACACTCCTGCATTGCTGGTAGGAATGCAAACTGGTATAGCGCTATGGAAATCATTATGGAGATTTCTCAGAAAATTAGGAAAGAACCTACCTCAAGACCCAGCAATATCACTTTTGGGTATATACCAAAAGGATGCTCGATGATACCACAAGGACATGTGTTCAGCTATGTTCATAGCAGCATTGTTTGTCATAGCCAGAACCTGGAAACTACCTAAATGCTCCTCACAGAAGAGTAGATAGAGAAAAAATGGTACATTTACACAGTGGAATACTACACAGCGGAAAAAATAATGACATCTTGAAATTTGTAGTCAAATGGATGTATCTAGAAAACGTCATATTGAGTGAGTTAACTCAGACCCATAAAGACAATATCATATATACTCATAAGTGAATTTTAGACATGAATCAAAGAAAAACCAGTATACAATTCACTATTCCAGAGACCGTAGACAACAATGAGGACCATAAGAGAGACATACATGGATCTAATCTACATGGGACATAGAGAAAAGAAAGAAATTTGTCCCCCCCCCAAGAAAAACTATAGGATATATATTTAGATGTTTGAGTGCTTGCTTTAATGGAAGGCTACTGTTTATTGGATAATTAGAAAAAACTCTTCAATTAACAAGTGTTCTGGCCTCAGGACCAAGGAAATGAAGCCAGTTTTTATTGGTATCAAAACCTCAGAAACATAATTTTAGCAGACAGATATGTAAAACTTTAATGTTCTCAAAATGGACATCTAATGGAACATTTAATGGCCATTTTCATTTTAGGAAGTACTTAGCCAAAAAGAGTCATGAAACGGAATACCTAAGTATTTATGTTGTGTGTGTGTGTGTGTGTGTGTGTGTGTGTGTGGTGTGTGTGTGTGTCTGTGTGTGGTGTGTGTGTGGTGTGTGTGTCTGTGGTGTGTGTGTGGTTGTGTGTGTGTGGTGTGTGTGTGTGTCTGTGTGTGGTGTGTGTGTGGTGTGTGTGTCTGTGGTGAGTGTGTGGTTGTGTGTGTGTGTGTGGTGTGTGTGTCTGTGTGTGTGGTGTGTGTGTGTGGTGTATGTGGTGTGTTGGGGTGTGTGGGGGTGTGTGTGTGTGGTGTCTGTGTGTGGTGTGGGGGGGGTGTGGGGGGGTGTGTGTGTGTGGTGTCTGTGTGTGTGGTGTGTGTGTGTGTGTTATGTGTGGTGTGTGTGGTGTGTGTGTGGTGCATTTCAAATTATAATTAAGAGAAACTTTGAGCTGGGCAGTGGCTCAAGCCTTTAATCCCAGCACTCAGGAAGTAGAGGCAGGTGGATCTCTGTGAATTCAAGGCCAGCCTGGTCTACAAGAGCTATTTCCAGGACAGGAACCAAAGCTACAGAGAAACCCTGTCTCAAAAAACCAAAAAGAAAAAAAAAAAGAAACTTTGAACTTCTGTAAAAGCAAGGCATGATTCTTAAAAGCTGATATTAGGAAAGTACATTTATGAATGAAATTTTCATTTATGATGTAAGTAGACATTGAAAGTACACAGTTTCTACCTAATATCCTTTTACCCAGGAATGACCTGCTCATAAGAAGCAATTGGTATCTCTGCATAGGGCATGACTCAGCCTAGGCATGGAGGCGAGGACCTTGGTCTTGCCTCAATGAGGGGACAAGACAGTCGTAGTTGAGTTCCCAGGGGAGGCTTTAACCTCTCTGAGGAATGAATGGGAGGGGGGAGGGGAAGTAAGAGGAAAGGGGAAATGGGATTTGATATGAAATAAATAAATAAATAGTTTTTAAAGGAAAGCAAAGAAAATGTACATAATTAAAAGACCACTCCATAGACTTTCATTAGAAAGTATTGCAGTAAGTAAATTTAATTATTCCATGGTTCTTCCCCTTGTATGGCTAGAACAACTGGCTGAGCTTCGTCAGGAGTTTCTTCGACAAGAAGACCAGCTTCAGGACTACAGGAAAAATAGCACATACCTTGTGAAGAGGTTAGAATATGAGAGGTAAGATGCTGCATGCAGCAGCCTGTCACAAGTGTTTATCTAGTGTTTGTACATAATTCACTTCTTCCTTCTGTCCTCTGCTCTTTCTCTCTCGTTTTCTTTATCTTGTCTTTCAGAGGCTCTTGGAAAGCCATACTCTTTCATCTTGATATGTTCAACATTATGAAAACGTCTCTTATGTGATGTGTTAGGTCTTTCTAGATTGTAAAACAGGAAAATCCTACTAATGGCAGGTTTTGTTGAATTGGAAATGGAAAGGACTGAAAGGAGAGTCCTTTTTGAGGGACTTCTAGAAGATGAAAACAAGCCTGGGGCGTGTCTTCAAAATAGCTAAGGGGATTTCTGCTCATGCTTCTGCTGTGTGCTTCTGCCCCTCATGCACACCTCTCATGGTGAAGAGATGGGGAAGTTCTTAGGGCCGTATGCTTTAAAGCAGCTTTATAGTAAAGGTTTTTCTTTAGGTCTGTACACCAGAGGTTAGGCTCAACAATTTATCTGTTTCTGACTTCTTACTACTGTTATTACCTATGTATAATGTATATATGTATTTATACTGCCAGTATTCAGTGTTTTTCCGTATTTCTACAGGATTGAAGACTTAAACAGTGAGCTATAATATTTTCTTTAGCTCATCAGTTTATTAAAACTTAGTTTCTACAATTTGTGGAACCATTGTAGAAATGTTTGCTTTCCTTGGTATTTCTTGGGCAACAAGATGGCTTAGTGAATAAAAGGCACTTGCTGTGCTAGTTTGACCTCCTTAGTGTGACCCCTGGATCCTGCCATGGAAAGGAGAGGACCAAAGTCCTCTACCATCTACATGTGCACCATGTGCACTCTGCACTCACATGTCCACAATAGTTATACAGACATACATCATACAAATATGTAACAGCAATAATAATGGTAGAGTAAAATAAATAATTTTAGAATGTTCCATTTTTATTAATTTTTATGTAAGAGATTGTCCCCTCTTAATATTTTACTAGTATATACTCACAAACATACATTCACTAAAAATGTTTTCATCAGTTAGCTGCTGTGTAACATAAATGAAAGATTGCTTTCTAAATAATTATGCTAGTTTATAATATGCATATTTTCTCATAGCCCTACCAGTATTGTTTATAGTTTGATTTTAATTCTGGAAATGTAAGCATAAAGCAGTGCAAGTATATCCAGATAGGAAGTTTAATTTGCAATAATTATATGAGCATTAATATATGTCTCTGTTTTCATTAAATGCTTGTTTCTATTTGCAACAGTGTCTATTTGTATCCTTTGACTACTTGTCCATCAGAAAGTCACCATTTTTTATCTTTTCACTTTTTTCTGATACTGTACTGTTTCTTCCTTCTCTTTATTCCATGCTATAAACTTGTATTATGGTGTTTAAAGTACTATTGTGGGATATTTTTATACTGTGTAAAGATATATTGCTCTGATTGGTGTAAAGCTGAATGATCAATACCTAGGCAAGAGATATAGGGGGAGTTCTGGGCAGAGAGAAGTAGGAGATAATTGAGGCACACAGGAGACACAGAGGGGAAGCATGAGGTACAAGATGAAAAAGAGGTATTGCCCCATGATAAAGCACAGATCAATAGAAGTTATAAGAACTAGAAACATGCCTGAGCTGTGGGCTGAGCTTTCATAATTGGTAAGAGTCTCTGTATTTGGGAGCTGGCTGGCAGGACAGACCAAGATTCCTTACAGAGTACTATTGAACACATCGAGAGTTGACATTCCTTAGAGGCTCCTAATTCTAGCATTTTTCATCTATTTGTTGAGGGCCAACAGTTTTTTTTATACAATATCTTACTCTTGTGATTAAAGTTGGCTCAGCACTTGTTTCTTTATAGGTGTAATTTGTAAAACACTTGAGAAAGGATTGCTTTGTATCTGTCTGATTTCTGGTTTTGTTTCTTGATTTTTTTTTTTCCAGTTAATGTTAGCTGTATTCCTTTTCCCCATTAGAGAGTCAACTGTTCTGATTCTGGCTGCATTTCACTGTTTCTCTTTTCTGCTGCTCTCTACTGACCAGTGTTTTGTCTTTCTAAACGTATGTGCCAGCTTCTGGACAGACTTGGAGAACTCAGTCCAATGGAGTCTAAAAGAATGACTTTCTAATTTAGTTTTCAGTGTGGACAGCAGATCAAGGAATTAAGAGCACAACATGAAGAAAATATAAAAAAATTAGCAGATCAGTTTTTGCAGGAACAAAAGGTAAATTAAAAATAAATATCTAAACAGTACATGTTTTTGTTGTAATATATGTAATTTAGAAGTAGATATGCTTTTGTCATAACACATTAAGTATTCTAGCCTGCTTAAGTTTAAAAAAGGTTGTGTATTAGCTGAGTAGAGTGAGTGTCTAAAAATATCTCAACTTACTTATTTTTTCTTATGGCTAGAAATTGAACTTAGGGCCTTGCACATGCTAGGCAAATTACCATTATTATTATTGTTGTTATTATTATTATTATTATTGTTGTTGTTATATTGTTGTTGTTGTTGTTGTTAATATTAGATTTTAAGGTGAATGGCTTTTTCCTGAAAAGAAAACTTCCTTTTTCTCTCCCTCCTTTTCTTCATCCCTTACTACTTCTTACTTACCTTACTCTGTAGCCCCAATTGGCCTTGAGCTCCCAATCCCTTTGCCTCAGCATTTCAAGTGATGGGTTACAGATGGATGGCACCGACACCCAGCTTCAGAAAGCAGAACATAATTGTCACGATTTTTCATGTTAGTCTCTAGTAGTCTGGCACCCTGTCTTAAAACAGAAAGACACAACTAGACACTGCATAACTAAGTTTGGCTTGTATTTTCTTAAAGTACTATGGGTCAGATCTGTGACTTCCTGTATGCCAAGTATATGTTCTGTTGAGCTACATACCCAACTGGTACATTTTGAGTCAACAAATTCTATTTATTCATTTTGAGTTGAGCTGTCATAAAGGTCATCATAGAAATATAGGGTACTAGCTGGGCGTGATGGCACATGACTTTAATCCCAGCACTCAGGGAGACAGACACAGGTGATCTCTGTGAGCTCAAGGCCAGCCTGGTCTACAAAGTGAGTTCCAGTTTGTTAGACAGGAAAACCCTGTCATGAAAAAAACGAGAAAAAAAAGTAAATAGAAATACAGGAAATTTTTCTGAATATCACTAACCATTATGGACATGAGGTTTTTTTATACTCTTTAATTTTAGTTGATTAAATGTGGTTTGTATAAAATCTTAGAATTAAAAGTAAAGCATGACTCAATAATGAAAAATATTTCTTTTGTTCTTTGGTAACATATAAGGACTAAAAGTCAAGGATATCAGGGTTTTTGTTTGTTTTTTGAGACAGGGTTTCTCTGTAGCTTTGGAGCCTGTCCTAGAACTAACTCTTGTAGACCAGTTTGTCCTCAAACTCACAGAGATTGGGCTGGAGAGATGGCTCAGAGGTTAAGAGAACTGACTGCTGTTCCAGAGGTCCTGAGTTCAATTCCCAGCAACCACATGATGGCTCACACCCATCTATAATGAGATCTGGTACCCAGAACACTATATATGTAAAATAAATAAATTAAAAAAAAAACTCACAGAGATTGACCTTCCTCTGGGTGCTGGGATTAAAGGCATGCACCACCACCACCACCAGCCAACTAGTCTACAGTGCAAGTTCCAGAACAGGCTCCAAAGCTACGCAGAGAAACCCTGGTGGGGGTCGTTGGGGGGAGAAGAAGAAGAAAAAAAGAAAACACTTCTGTTAGATTACTTGTAGGTGCTCTATAGTGCATTTTCTTAGTTAATGATTGATGTGGGAGGGCCTAGCTCACAAGGGCAAACCTTGGCAAGTGGTCCTGGATGAGATCAGGTTTTTTTCTTTGTTTTTCCTCAGTTTTTCAGTGGGAATATTGAGGGTGTTGCATCTTTCTCACAACTTTCCAGTCTACAGATGGAAACAGTTGCTGTTGTCTGCCTCTACTTTGAAGAGTGTGAGAATGGGCTAGTGGAAGAAGGCAGGCTTGAGTGGTCAGCCATTGTGTGGTCACTGAGTGTAGTTAGAAGATAGTATTGAGACCCTAGAAGTGTAGAGGAGTGTAATGGGATGTGAACGGAAGGAGAAAGGCTTGCTGTGGTGCTGTGTCATTTATTGCAAGCTTTTATTAGTTTTTGTCAAGTTTTATTAGTTTTGTTGTTTTGACAGAAATAACTGACAAAAGAAACTTAGGGTTGAAAATTTAAAAGAATACTATTTCATGATGTGGAGATATTACTAAAAATTCACTGTGTTCATAAGTAAATTTTTATGTTTTTGTGATATAAGGATAGAAAGTCTAGACAGACGAGAGGAGAATAAGAAGACTTGAAGACTAAAACACCTTCCAGTATATTAGATCTGGAATAGAAAAGCAAGACATGGTGGGAAAACTGGTTTAAAAAATCTACATGAGCCAGGCGGTGGTGGTGCACGCCTTTAATCCCAGCACTCGGGAGGCAAAGGCAGGCGGATCTTTGTGAGTTCGAGGCCAGCCTGGTCTAGAAGAGCTAGTTCCAGGACAGGAACCAAAAAAAAGCTACGGAGAAACCCTGTCTCGAAAATAAAAAAAAAAAAATCTACATGAAGTCTAAAAGTTTAGTTAATAATAATAATAATTTTATCTTTTTCTTTTGCCTTTTTTTCTGAGTCTTGTGTGACTCAGACTGGTCCTAAATTCCCAATGTAGCCAACAGTGACATTGAATTTATGATTTTCTTGCCTTTATCGCCTGTGTGCTGGTATACAGATGTCTGCTATCCTACCCGGCTTATGCAGTTCGGGGTATCCAACCCAGCGTTTTATGGATGGTAGGAAAGCAGTCTACCAATGGAGCCACACCTCCAGCCCAGTTATACTGTTGTCTTTGTTTTACAGGTCTATCATGGTAATATCTGTTTTAACATTAGGAGAAACTGAATGAAGAACAATTCATTTTCTATAAATTAAAATTATTTCATGCTGGGTGGTGGTGGCACATGCCTTTATTCCCAGTACTTGCGAAGCAGAGACATGTAGATATGGACTTCAGAGCAAGTTATAGGACAGCAAACATTACACAGAGAAACCTTGTCTCTAAAAACCAAAAATAAATAAATAAATAAATTTCATAATAAAAACTTTCCTTAAAAACAATGAGGAGTTCCCCTCACTAAATCACCAAACACTGTTTTAAGAAAATTGTCTTGGGGCTGAAGAAATAGCTTAGCAGTTAAGGGCACTGGCTGCTCTTCCACAGGTCCTGACTTCAATACCTAGCAACGACATGGTGGCTCACAAGCACCCATAATGAGATCTGGTGCCCTCTTCTGGCCTGCAAGGACACATGCAGGCAGAATACTATATGCATAAAGGATGGGGATGGATGGATAGATAGATGGATGGATGGATGGATGGATGGATGGATGGGTGGGTGGATGGATGAGAGGCAGCTGGCCTGGTCTATCTTATCTAGGAAGTCCTAAACAGCATAAACTATAACCTTGTGTCTCAAAAGAAGAAAGGGAGGAGTGGAAACAGACTATTCAAAAGGTGATGACATTAGAAGGAAAATAACTTTTTAAACATATTTTTGTTTTTTAAAATATTTTTGTAGCCCTTAAATGGTTTAGTAGGTAAGGGCATTTGTCAATAAGCCTGATGACCTGAGTTGATCCCCATTCCCACATAGTGGAAGGAAAGAAATGACTTATACAAGTTGTCCTCAGACTTCCATGTGCCTGGCACCACGTGTGCATGCAACACAAATTAATAGTAATTCACAACTGAAAATTCTGTTACTAAATCTTTATCTTTGGCAGGAGACCCACAAGAGTCAATCAAATGATGGAAAAGAATTGGATATAAATGATCATGTAGCCCCTAAAAATATTCCAAATATGGCTGAAAATGATGCAAATAAGAATGAAGAACCCTCAAGCAATCATGTTCCAAATGGGAAAGGTAATATTATTGTTTTATGTTGATAGGATACTGACTATTTCTTCCTGTTTTGAAGTATGTTCAGTCATTAAAAGTGTTTGATTTTAGTTTTGAGATGATTTAGTGTCTGTATTGTTTAAAATTTGTTCCTTTGATTGAAGAGTAAAAAGTAAGATATTTTAGTTTAAAGTGTTCCTGGGCAGTAGTAGTACACACTTTTAATCCCAGCACTCAGGAGGCAATTTCCAGTACAGCCAAGGCTACATGGAGAAACCTGTCTCAAAAAAAACAAAAAAACAAAACTGTATCAGGGCCAGGGAGTTGGCTCAGATGGTAAAAGTACTAGCTATGCAAGTATGGCAACCAGAGTTCAGTTCCTCAAATCTTCATTAAAAACTTGATTCTAGGGCTGAAGAGATGGCTCAGAGGTTAAGAGCACTGACTACTGCTCTTCCAGAGGTCCTGAGTTCAATTCCTAGCAACCACATGGTGGCTTACAACTATGTGTAATCAGATCTGGTGCCCTCTTCTGGCCTACAGGCATACATGCAGGCTAGAATGTTGAATACATAATAAATAAATAAATCTAAAAAAAAAAAAAAACTTGATTGTAGTGGCATACCTCTGCAATCTCAGAATTCCTGCGATGAGGTGGGAGCTAGAAACAGATTTTTTCTAGAAGTATTCAGGTTCACTAGCCTGGTGAATGCAGCACAGCAGTACACAGAAGAGACCCCACCTCAGGAGTGGGCGGAAAGCACCTATTCCTTCCTACTGCCACACGTGCACAGACACACTCTGAGGAAAGTATATGTTTTTTAAAATTAAAAGCAAAACAAAACTAAGTTCTAAAAACAGTTGTTCAGTTGTAACCTGTGACTTTAGAAACTGGTCTTTACTTTCCTTCAAAACTTTCTCGATTTATATAAACATAATTGTATCATATTTTGTTACTTGGGCAGAACAAGCTAAACGAGTTGGTGATGCAGGGATGCCTGGAGTAGAAGAGAATGATCTAGCAAAAGTCGATGATCTTCCTGCTGGTAAGTGAAAGTTGGGCGCCATTCTGTTGTAAGAGCTGCGGGCTGCGTTCAGCCGCCCCAGCTCCTGGTCGCCTGGCTAGCTTATGCCCCAAAATAACAACACACAAACTGTATTCTTTTAAACACTGCTTGGCTCATTATATCTAGCCTCTTCTCAGCTAACTCTCGCACCTGGACTAGCCCATTTCTAATAATGTGTATAGCACCCCAAGGTGTGCTTACTGGGAAGATTCTAGCCTACGTCCATCCTGGGTCAGAGCTGTATCATGTCTGCCCGGGAGAGGGGAGCATGGCCTATGAGCTCACTTCCTCTTCCTCCCAGCATTCTGTTCTGTTTACTCCTCCCACCTATGTTTTAACCTATGAGGCCAAGCAGTTTCTTTATTACTTAACCAATGACCTTCCTCCATCAGATGGATCTTTTGTTTTTGTTTTTGTTTTTCGAGACAGGGTTTCTCTGTGGCTTGTGGAGCCTGTCCTGGAACTAGCTTTTGTAGACCAGGCTGGCCTCGAACTCACAGAGATCCGCCTGCCTCTGCCTCCCGAGTGCTGGGATTAAAGGCGTGCGCCACCACCACCCAGCTGGATGGCTCTTTTTGAACATTCATGTGAACAGTGGCTTCTGTCATGATACCATCATGTTCATATTAACTTTCTATTGATGTGGGATTCCCCTCTGTATGCTGTGAATATGTTTTATTACCATTTGGTTAACAAGAAACTGCTTTGGCCTATGGCAGAGCAGAATATAGCTAGGTAGAAAAAAACTAAACAATGCAGGGAGACAGAAGGCCCAGTCAGGCAGACACCATGTAGCTACCAAAGAAACAGGATGTGAGGTAACAAACCACAAGCCTCATGGTAAGATATAAAATAATAGAAATGGGTTAATTTAAGATATAAGAGTTAGTTAATAATAAGCCTTAGCTAATAGATCAAAGAGTATGTAATTAATATTAAGCCTATGTGTGTTTCTTTGGGACTAAATCGTTGCAGGACGAGGCAGGCTAGAAACCTCCATCTACATTCTGTGTTGTAGATTGTAGGTGATTTGCCTGTATTTGCTGGCCCAAATAGGAAATGATGTATTCAAGCTGGGCTTCGTGGGGCACGTCTTTAATCTTAGCACTCAGAAGGCAGAGTCAGGCAGATTATACATTCAGGGCCAGCCTGGTCGACAGAGTGAATTCTAGCACAGTCAGGACTGTTACACAGAGAAACCCTGTGTCACAAAACAATCAAAAAAGTGAAGTATTCAATTTCATTTCGATCTTCAATGTCAGAATATAGGACTCTTGTCCCCTAACCACAAGGGAAAGCTGGTTCTGTATCCAGTAAAAATACAAAATAGGATCATATACCATCAAATTTCCCACACAGTCTGTGAGAAATAAACTGTACCAGTATTTGTAGGTAGGAGTTTCTATTTTTCGTCCCCTCTTGTTTCCTTTCTTCTTAGTTTTCTTGTCAGGTGTCTACTTTCCTGTCGTGTTTTTTTTTTTTGGCATTTATTTGGTTGGTTTGGTTTGGTTTGGTTTTTGGTTTTTCAAGACAGGGTTTCTCTGTGTTGCTTTGGAGCCTGTCCTAGAACTAGCTCTTGTAGACCAGGCTGGCATTGAACTCACCACCGCCTTGGTGTGTGTGTGTGTGTGTGTGTGTGTGTGTGTGTGTGTGTGTGTGTGTTTTGCCAAGGGATATATTGGAGGGATCGGTGATGTTCGAAAAAATTACCCAAGCTGGGCTGGTGATGACACATGCCTTTAATCCCAGCACTCAGGGAGGCAGAGGCAGGCAGATCTCTGTGAAGTAAGGCCAGTCTGGTCTACAGAATGGGTTCTAGGACAGCCAAATATACAAAGAGAAACCCTATCTCAAGAAAACAAGCAACCAATAATCTTTCCTTGTTGGCTTTCATATCTCTCTCTTTTTCTTTCTCTCATTCTCGCTCTCGAACTCGCTCTGTAGCCTAGGCTGGCTTTGAATTCATAGCAGTTTGCCTCCTCTACTCTAGAATCGACCACCCTGCTGGCCTTCATTTCTTAAAAGAGAAGAAATTTTTAACTCTTAAGTTCCTTCTTGTTGATAAAGCTCTATGTACAAATAACATTTTTCATCTTAAAAATAAAATTTCAGTGAGTGGAGAGATGGTTCAGTGGTTAAGAATATTTACTTCTCTTGTAAAGCATTTGGCTTCAACCCCAGCAACCCACATGGCAATGCGCAATCATCAGCAGCTTCAGGTCCAGGGAAATGACTCCTTCTGACCTCCGCAGGCTCCTCCAGTATGCACATGGTAGACATACATATACTCAGACACACACGTACACATAAAATTAAAATGAGTATTTAAGAGATACAAAACAAAAATTCTAGAGCCAAGCATGGTAGCTCATGCATGTAATCTCAGCACAAGGTCAGGAGTTATAGCAACATAATTTGAGTCCAGCCTGGACTGAAGAATGAATTCCAAGCCCAAGTAAGCTACAGTGTGAGGTCCTGTCATATATAAATAAATAAAACTCAAGTTTTATTTTGTTTTAATTGAGAATTCCACATGATGGCTCAGTGGGTAAAGGCACCTCCCACCATAGATGATTATCACAGTTAATCCCCACCTCCTACCACAACTGCACAAATAAGTAAATACAAATGTAATAAAAATTTTTGAGCAACTAGGATACCTTATTCTTTTTTTTTATTTTTATTGAGTTTTACATTTTTCTCTGCTCCCCTCTCTGCCTTTCCTCCTCCCCTCCCCCCTTCAACCTTCCCTCAAGGTTAAGCTTTTGTTAGATTTAACGTTTTCTTTAGCTGACGTGTCTGTTTCCTCTATTGTATCTTCAGCACTTGAGATTCTCTCTTCCATTTCTTGTATTCTGCTGTTCATGTTTGCATTTGTGGTTCCTGATCTTTTTCTCATGATTCTTTTTCTATAATTCCTTTGGCTTGTGTTTTCTTTATTGTTTCTATCTCAATTTTCAAGTTCTGAATAGTTTCTTTTATATGTTTGAGCTCTTTTTCTTGGTTTTCTTTAAGTGATTTGCTGGTATCTTCCGATTTTTTGTTTGTTTTATCTTCCATTTCTTTAAGGGAATTTCTCATTTTATCTTTAAGAATTTCAAACATTCTCTTGGGGTTATTTTTTAGATCATTTTATTCTGGCTCATCCATATTTGGTTGTTCAGGTCTGCTTTTGTAGGGTCTTTAGGTTTTACTGGTCTTGTGTTGCTCTTTGTGGTGTAGCATGTGATCTTACCTTTTCTACTCATCTTTTCCTAATAGGTATGGTTGGGGCTGTCTGAGATTCTGTTGAATAGTCTTCTAGGTGCCAGTGAACCCAAAGATGGTTGCTCCTCGTGGTACAGTCAGTGTTACAGTTCTAGTTACCCCATTGGTTACTCCTGTTCCTGGAGATAGCCCCTGTGGTTTGGTCTGCTCCCTTGGAGTTTGCTGTCTCAGGCCTACTTTGGCCTAAGCTGCTGGCTTTGGTATGTTTCTGTAAATCCTGGTCTGGATCTCCTCTGCAGAAGTCCCTGGCTTGGAGTTGGACCTGTTCTGGTAAAGATCCCTGACTCTGGATCTGGTCGTTGACTCACTCCTGATCCAACAGTGTTCCGGGACTGGGTTGGCTCCCAGGGCTGGATTTGTTCCTGGCCCCGGTGGAGCTTACCTTATTCTTAATGTTTTACCTAATCTGCAAAGTACAAATTTTTGCTTGTACTTATTTATATAAAAAGATCTCATGGTTGTGAGCCATTATATGTCAAGATATTAACTTGTTTGTTTATTCATAAAATCTTGGCTGAGTGCCTATTATTTGCCAGGAACTGTTAGGTATGGTCAGCTAGGCAGTGGTGGCACACCCTTTAATCCCAGCACTAGGAAGGCAGAAGTGGATCTCTGAGTTCAAGGCCAGCCTGAACAGGACCTTCTCAGAAAACCAAAAAGAGGGAAGGAGAAGGGGAGGGGGGGAGGGAAAAGGAGGAATGAGAGGAGAGGGGAGAGAAAGAGAGAATATGGTAGTCAGCAAGACAGAATAGAGAGTACTGTATATCAATGATCATACAAAGAGGAAAACAAAAATGGCCATCAGCACCCACTGTGGAACTCTAAGGAGCCTGAGAGGTTCTGAGCGGTGACACAGCAGCAGAAAAAGGAGTCTGCAGAGCCAGAAGTAGCTCTGGAACAACTTCAAAAAAAAAGAAAAGAAAGGATGCCCGGCGGTGGTGGCGCACGCCTTTAATCCCAGCACTCTGGGAGGCAGAGGCAGGCGGATCTCTGTGAGTTCGAGGCCACCCTGGTCTACAGAGCTAGTTCCAGGACCGGAACCAAAAGCTACGGAGAAACCCTGTCTCGAAAAATTCAAAAAAAAAGAAAGAAAAGAAAAGAAAATACAGTCTTATGGGTGGTAAGAAAGATAATGGGGCAGAACCAAACATGGCACTTGGCTGCCACAGCTCAGCTAGCAGCCTGCAAGCACAAAGCTCGTGTTCCATGAGCCTTAACGCTGCCAGCACCTATGACAGCGAGATGCAGTAGCCTGGGGCTCCCACAGAAACAGGTTATTACTAGGGCTGGGCTGGCCACCGAGGCTGCTGCCTATGCTGCCTGCCCTGCTGGGAGATGGAGAGCACAGGTGGGGAAAATGGAGGAATGTACCTGTGAGTGCACGTTGGAGAGAGGCAGAACTAGAGATGCAGTGGAGGTGACGGGTGTGAGAGAAGGCTGCAAAGGCTGTGGTGGATGGCGGGGGGGGGGGGGGGATGTTCTTGGTGAATAGGGCTGATAAGGTGATGTGGGTATCCTGGAGCTTGAACAGACTCAGACCCCGAACTTGCTCACCACCTGCATGATCATCCTGGTTCTGAGCAATGAAGATGCCCAAGATGAAGCATAGTTCATTTATTGGATTGAACTTCCTTGAAAGACCTCTATGGTCCATGCTACCCCTGGAGGCCACATTGGTATCCCTTGGGGTTCAGGTTGTTGTCCCTGGTCCTGCAGCAGCCAGGGGCTATGTTGATGTACCTGGCCTGTGTTACCACCAAAGTCCATGTAGATGTTCGTGACCTGTGCCACTGAGCCATGTTGATGTTAGTGGACTGTGCTGGCACCAAGGGCCAAGTTGATGTGAGTGGCCTGTGCAGCCACTGAGGCAGGCCATGTTGATATCCATGGTCTGTGCTGTCTTTTACCAGGGGCCATGTCTGGGTCCATGGTCCTGCTGTAGCCGGGGCCATGTTGATGTCCCTGACTCCTACAAGAGTTATTTGCCGAAGATGAGAATTACAAAATTAAGATAAGCTGGAACTGGAGAGATGTTCTCAGTGGTTTAGAACACTGACTGCTCTTCCAGAAAACCTAGGTTCAATTCCCAGCACCCACATGACCACTCACAACTGTCTGTAACTCCAGTTCCAGGGTATCTGACACCAATGCACATAAAATAAGATAAATAAATAATTTCTTTAAGTTAGAGTAAGCATCATAGAATTACTGCAATGTAAAATTGATTCACGATGTTTAGCTTTTAGAAATCACAGTATTCATGGGAATAATGAGAGTCTGTTTTTTTTCTTGTAGCTTTAAAGAAGCCCCCTGTGTTAGCTTCTCCACATGAAAATCATCAAACAATTTCCCATCTTCCAACTGGACAACCTCTCTCACCTAACATGGCTCCAGGTATAAAGTCTCACTTAGCATTTCCTTGAGAACCAACTTACTGTTCAACTGTTACTGTAGAATAAGTAGAACATGTCATTTAGAAGCATGGTGAAGTAGTATTTGTTCTTGAAATTATTATTTTTAATGATTGGTAAAGTTCAGGGAGAAATAATTATCTAAAACTGTACTGGGAAGGCAGAGGCAGGTGGACCTCTGTGAGTTTGAGGTCAGCCTGGTCCACAGAGCTAGGTTCAGGATAGCGAAGGCTACACAAAGAAACCTTATCTTAAATGATTAAAAAAAAAAATCATCCTCTAGTAGTTTAAGACCATCCTGAGCCACATGAGACCATATCCAAAAAATAAGCAAAATCTTGCTAGATGGTTCAGGAGGTGAAGGCCCTTGCACCAAGCCTGGCAACCTGAGTTTGGTCCCTGAATCCATATGGTAGATGGAGAGCATCAACTCCCAAAAGTTGTAAGTTGTCCTCCAATCCATACACATGTTTGCATGCTAACATTTGTATACACAAGCGCACATGCACGTGCACACACACACACAAGTAAATAAATAAATTTATTAAAAGTTGGATTTTAAGCTGGGCAGTGGTGGCGCATGCCTTTAATCCTAGCACTCGG
The DNA here is from genome assembly GCF_018167655.1 of Microtus oregoni. Taxonomy (NCBI): domain Eukaryota; kingdom Metazoa; phylum Chordata; class Mammalia; order Rodentia; family Cricetidae; genus Microtus; species Microtus oregoni. Next base: position 23,361,218 of record NW_024543090.1, read on the forward strand.
GAGGCAGAGGCAGGCAGATCTCTATGAGTTTGAGGGCAGCCTGGTCTACAAAAGCTGGTTCTAGGATAGGCTTCTTGTCTTGAAAAACAAAACAAAACAAAACAAATTAGGTTTTAAAGTGGGTGTGATGACGCATACCTGTAATGCAGATGGCTCATTCCAGCACTCAAAAGGTTGAGGCAGAAGATCATCTTAAACTCAAGGCCAGCCTGAGCTTCTTGTAGTGAGACCTTATCTCAACAATCAAACAAAAAATGTTGAGTAGTGTGGTTGTGTTAATCACTGTTCTCTCCTAGTGAAAAGACACCATGACCTTGGCAGCTCTTACAAAAGAGAACGTTTAATTGGGGCTGGCTTACAGTTCAAAGGTTTAGTCCATCATCCTCATGGTGGAAGCATGGTAACATTGTAGGCAGACATGGTGCTAGAGTCCTCATCTGCAGGCAAGAGCAAGGGTGGAGCCACTGGGCCTGGCTTGGACTTTTGAAACCTCTAAGCCTACCCCACAGTGACATACTTCCTCCAACAAGGCTATACCTACTTCAAAAAAGCCACAAGTCCTAATCATATCAAGTAGTACCACTCGCTAATGACCAAATATTTAAATCTATGAGCTTGTGGAGATCATTCTTATTCAAACCACCACAGTGGTGGCCCATGCCTGTAATCTCAGAACTTGGGAGGTAGAGACAGGAGGACCAGAAATTCAAGATCATCATTGTTACTGTTCTATTGCTCTAAAGAGACACCATGACCAATGCAACCCTTATTTAAACAAACAAACAAACAAACAAACAGTTAATTGAAGCCTTGTTTGCAGTCTTAGTCTATAAACATCATGGCAGGAAGCATGGCAGCATGTAGGCAGACATGGGGCTAAGAGCTTACATTCTGATCCACAGGCAGCAGATAGAGAGCCTGAGACTGCTGTGGACTTTTGAAACCTCAAAACTCACCCCAGTGACACATTTCCTCCAACAAGGCCGCATCTCCTAATCCTTTCAAACAGTTCCACTCCCAAATATATGATCAGGTGGGAGCCATTCTTATCCAAAGAAATTATTAGACGAAAGTATTAGAAGATAACAGTTATGATTCATTGTATAGATGAAGATGACAGAGTTTAAAGGTGTTGAAACCCTGGTAGTTCCTAGAGATTTCTAGCAGCTGTTTAGAGTTTAGAGCATGGAGGAGAAATGAGTGTCATTTCTTCTGTGTAGAAACACACAGACAAAAAAGTTGAGTAGGCTTGTAGTCAGTGATGGAGATGCTTAACCACAGAGAAGATGGCATTTGATAAACTAGTAAAGCTTAATAGCAAACCAACTCTATGACCTCCCAAGGTCAGATGGTCATGGGATTTTGCTTTTCTAAAGCAAGTCACATGAAATTGTTCTCTTAAAGAATTACGTTCTTTTAATTTGATGTGTTTCTTCCACAGGTTCACAACTAAACCAGAATGAAAATCCTGGTACTTCCAAACAGAACCCTTCAAATCCTCTTCAGCACCTAATTCCAGGCTCAAACCTGGAGCGGGAACCCAGAATTCAACCAGATACACTAAAGCAGGCCACCAGGGACAGAGTCAGTGATTTCCACAAATTGAAGCAAAGTAAGAATCAATTGACGAATACTATGTTAACAGAAGTTTTTTAAATACGGTGAACTTGTTTCCGAGACTCAGTTACGGTCTCGTTGTTATGCTCTAACAAATATGTAAAGAGAAAGTATGGTTAAATTTTAAAGAAAAATAGGTTTTAAATGGATAGAAACTAGTCTAAGAAAATTATAAAGTCTTATCACAGTCACCATTATTAATAAATGTCAGGTGAGTTGATTTCTTAATATATGCTTAGTTCTTTGCATTTAAACTCTTTTTGAGAAATAAGGAAAATTCATTTTGGGAGTCTAATGATTGAAAACTTTTGACTAGGAGGGACAGAAAGTAGTTTTGAAAAGTGGCATATTCTGGGGAGAACAGGCACCTGGTGAGGCTTCTGTAGAGGGAAGCTCAATATGGCTCCCTCCTCCATCCCCTCCAGTTGTTTCTGCCTTATGTAGGTATGAACAGTAGTACTGTGGAATGAAGTATGCTTAGTTACTTTAGAGACATTGATTTTGGCAAGTTAACATTTCAATGGGACCTATAAGTAAAACCCATGGTAGCAGAGAATTTACTGTAGGAGCTGTTCTTAAACTGTGCTTTCCATTCCATTTTTGTTTAATGGCTTCTCCCCTCCAATTCTAAGTTGACAGAATGCTTAAAAGCTCCAGTTATGATAGCCCCTGTTCCAGAACCATAGTGTTGTTTGCACACAGGTTGCATATGTGTTGAGAACTGGACAGCATATATAATTTATTCAAATACTTCTGTCTTCTAACAGCTACTTATATGGATGTATATGTGAAAATGTAGTTTGGATATTACTTGGCTTTCCTTTAATATTTAAAACATATTTGTGCATATTGATTAAAATAATATATAATGTTTTATTTGTAAGACTATAGCTAATATCTTAAATATGTTGGGAAAAAAATCTTTTCTTAAGCCGCACTGTGGAATTAGCCTGTGTGTTGGTTACTTGTTTCACTTCTGTGACAAAATACCTGCAGAAAGCACTTTAAGGAAGAACTTACTGGCTCACAGTTTAAGGTACGGCCCATCAAGTTGGGAAAGGCATGTCAGCAGGAGCTTGAGGCAGCTGGGCACAGTGCATCCTCAGGCAAGAAGCAGAGTGCTGAGTGCTCTTGCTCAGCTCCCTGTTTCCTTCTTATTCAGTCTGGGATCCCAACCCCTGAGTGACAGCACCCACATTTAGAGTGGATCTTGCAACTTTAATTAGTCTAATCTAGATAACCCTGGACAGACATGCCAGAGGCTAGTCTCTTCAGTGATCCTAGATCCTATCAAGTTGACAATATTAAGCATCACAGCCTGAAAACAATTATCTCAACAAGGACAGAGGATAACATTAAACAAGAGATTTAAAGAACTGGTCCTGGTGGCTAACACCTATACCTCTAGGCACTTCAAAGACTGAGACAGGAGGATCATAAATTTGAAGCTAACCAGGGTTAGTGAGTTCAATGAGGCAAGTCAGGACTGCATAATGAAACCTTGTCTAAAAAGGGGATCAGGGAATCTGAGGATACATCTAAGTTGATAGAGTGTTTGCCTATTGTACATGAAGCCCTCGATTTGATTCCCAGCACCACATAAACCAGAGGAGATCGTGTACACCTGTAAAGTCAGCTTTTAGAAGGAAGAAGGGTATGAATTCAACGTTATCCTTGGTATGTGTTGAGTTTGGGATACAGGCAATTCTTTCAAAAAAAAAAAAAGGAAGGAAGGAAAATAACAAGGCTGGTAAGATGGCTCAGTGAGTATGAGTAAGAGTGCTTGCTAACAAACATGATGATCCGAGTTTGATCCCCAGGACACACACAGTGAATAAAAGAGATAACTGACTTTTGCAAACTGTCCTCTGATCTTGACATGCATGTGGCAGATCATACATGTACTCATGCACATGTGTGCACACATGCATGCACACACACACTAAATGTTAAATATATATATATATATATATAAACAAAATAGGACCGGACATAGTGGTATATGCCTTTAATCCCAGCACTTGGGAGGCAGAGGCAGGAAGATCTCTGTAAGTTCAAGGACAGCCAGAGCTACACAGAGAAACTCTGCTCAAAAAACCCAATAATAACAACAACAACAAAGTAAAGTGTCTTAATTTGTCACTCAGATTCATATAACATTGATTCTATAGAATTTTTCTCTAGTACTGATTTGTATTTATGTATAGGTAGATTAATCTGTAGTTAAAGAATGTCTCTAAATAATGCTTGGAAGTTACTCTCTATAACTTATCTTAGAAGGATCCCTGCTGAGCCATAAATTATTTTCTGTGTATCATTAATGTATATGAAGAACTGAAATCACTACTCACTTTTTCTTTTTTTTTTCTTTTTGGTTTTTTGAGACAGGGTTTCTCTGTGGTTTTGGAGCCTGTCCTGGAACTAGCTCTTGTAGACCAGGCTGGTCTCGAACTCGCAGAGATCCGCCTGCCTCTGCCTCCCGAGTGCTGGGATTAAAGGCGTGCGCCACCACCGCCCGGCTGTACTCACTTTTTCAAAGAAAAAAATGTATGTGTTTTGCCTACATGCATGTATATGAATCATATACATGCAGTGCCCCTGGAGGCCAGAAGACAGTGTTGGGCCTCTTAGAACTGGAGTTACAGGCAGTTGTGAGGCACTGTTTTGGTGCTGGGAGCTGAACCTGGGTCCTTTGCAAGAGTAGCAAGTGCTTTAAACCACTCATTGTCTCTCCAGTCCCCCAGGCACTGTTTTTAATTCACTTGACATTATTTATTATATGCCCGTTGTGGGGTAATGGAAACAGGGTCTTGCTATAGAGCCCAAGATGACCTAGAACTTGTAGTTCTCTCCAAACTCAGCTTCCTGGGTGGTACAGGTGTATACCACTACACCAGCTCTCTTACATACCTTTGATCTTACTTTTTATTTTATGTGTATGGGTGTTTCATCTGTGTCTATGTCTGTGTACCACTTATGTATCTGGTGCCTGTGGAGGCCAGAAGAGGGTATCAGATCCATGGAACACATGTTACAGGCAGTTGGAAGCCACCATCTGGGTGCTGGGACTTCAACCCAATTTCTCTGGAAGAGCATCCATCTTAACTGCTGAGATATCTCTCCAACCCCTTAACCAATAATTTTGGTTTTGTTATTAAAAGAGACACAAATATATTCTTTGCATATGTGCATCTGTGTGTATGAATGTGGGTCCATATGCCACAGTGCTTAAGTGGTCAGAGGACACTTCGGGTTTGTGCCTCACTTTCCCCTCTAGCTCATACCTTTCACCTTGTTTGGAATAGTTACTGGCATGTTGTTTTCAACTTTATATGCCAGACTAGCTGGCTCTTGAACTTCTGGGACCTTACTTGTCTCAGCCTCCCATCTACCTACAGGATCACCTTTGCTTGGGTTACGTGTCTGACTTTTACAGGAATCCTGGGGTTTTGAGCTCAGGTCTTCACACTTGAGCATGTGTTTACCTTTGAGGTATCTGCCTAGTCTACATATACGTTTTTAATATCTAAATTCCATTGTGCCTTTTACTCTTATTATTTAGATTATTTCATATTTTCTTATTTTAGTTGTCATGATTATGAGTTTGCTTTCCCTTAGATTATTGATTCTTCTTACTTTGAGTGTTTCTTCAAAGAGAGTGCAATTACTGAGTCAAGTACTTACTTGATCAGCTTTGTAGCTGTTAGGTCATCACATTCTTCTTTAGAGCAGTTTTCAGTGTCACTGATCTGTTGTCCTGTGCTCTGTCCACACCCACTTATCTTCTAGGGTATTTAGAATATAATGTTTCCAAGACAAGATCTCCTGAGTAAATTGGGAGCATTGGGACATTGGGGGAGGGTTAAAGGGGAGGGGGGAGAGGAAGGGAGGGGAGCAGAGAAAAATGTAGAGCTCAATAAATATCAATTTAAAAAAAGAATATAATGTTTCCTTCATGGTGTTTTGGTTGGGTTTGGAAGTATAGCTCAGTAGTAGCACACTTCTCTAGCTTGTATAAGACCCTTGGTTCAGTCTCTAGCCCCACTTTCTGATGGTGCCTCTGTGTAACAGACTTAACTGTCCTGGAACTAGCTCTTGTAGACCAGGCCTCGAACTCACAGAGATCCGCCTGCCTCTGCCTCCCTAGTGCTGGGATTAAAGGTGTACTTGTGTTGATTTTTTAAGCCACTTACTCTGAACATTTTATAGTTTATTTCTGTATACTTACTTCAGATCTTTTAAAATAACTCAGATATTACCCTTTAATAAATGACTTTTGAATCTTTTTCCTACTGTGGTGCCTTTCCTGGTAGAAGGCCTTATTATGTATTTTCTTTAATTAACTAATTGATTGAATTTTTGATTTATGTGTACTTTGGGAGTAAAGTGTGTGCAGATGTATGTGCAGGTGCCTTCAGAGGCCAGAAGACAGTTCTGGGTGTCCTGGAACCGGAGTTACACACAGTTGTGAGCCTCCATGTGGGTGCTGGGAATTGAAACCTCATCCTCTGGAAGAGCAGTCAGAAGTGTCTTGAGCCCATTAAATTGGCATTCCCTATTCTCTCCTAAGAGCCCCTGGCAACCACTAATCTGGTATTGTAGATATCTCAATAAATATAATCATGAAATGTGTGGCCTTAAACCAAGTATGGTAGTACACTCCTGTGAGCCCAGTGTCTGAGCTGTCTGAGGTTCAAGGTCATAGCAAATGAGAAGGTGCCCTTTAATGCCTGGCTTAACATGTTTGGAGTCTTTGAGTGGTGTAGCATGCAACGCTGTTTTATTCCTTTATAAGGTAGATAGCAATCAGTTTATGGATGCAGTTTGTTTATTCGCCTATTTGTGGACACTTGATTTATTTCTACTTTTTGACTATTTTGAGGAATGCTGCCATGAAGCTTCATGCACAGGCTTGCTAAACACCTGTTTTCTGCTTTGGGGTATGTACCTAGACGGGGATTGCTGAGTCACACAGTAATCTATGTTTAGCTTTTTGAGGAACTGCCAGGCTATTTTCCATAACAGCTGCACCATTTTATTAATACATTTTCCCCTGTAATATGGAAGAGTTCCAGGGCAGGGGATATGGCTCAGTTGGTAGAGTGCTTGCCTAGCATTCACTAGCCTAGCATACAGAAAGCCCTGTCCTGTCTCTGATTCTTTGTCAGCACCACATAAAGCCAGGAGGCACACTTGTAATCTCAGCTTCCATAGTGAGTTCAAGATCAGCCTGAACTACATTGAGACACTGTTTCAAAAAAAAAAAAAAAGTTACAGTTTCCCTAACCCCTAGCAACACTTAGTCTTTTTCCTCTCCTTGTCTGTCTGTCTGTCTGTGTGTGTGTCTCTCTCTCTGCTGTCACCCCAGTGGATGTGGTGGGTTCTGACTCTTTCTCTTGTTTGTTTTCAGGGCTGTGGTCCCACTCTTGGCTTTGCACTGGCATCCTAGGCTTCAGTTCTTTTGCTTTTGATTTATGTCCCTTGAGACTGAGCTCCTTTTGATGTTCCATTTGTGTGTCCTCTTTGGAGAAATGTCCATTCAAGTCCTCTGCCCAGTTTTAAGATTGAAATTTTTTTTATTGTTATAAGAATTTTTTTATTCTTTGTGAATTTCATTAAGAATTTCTTATATATTAGGGATACTATAGCTATTAGTTTTCTTTTTTTTTATATATTTATTTATTATGTATACAATATTCTGTTTGCGTGTATGTCTCCAGGCCAGAAGAGGGCACCAGACCTCATTACAGATGGTTGTGAGCCATCATGTGGTTGCTGGGAATTGAACTCAGGACCTTTGGAAGAGCAGGCAATGCTCTTAACCACTGAGCCATCTCTCCAGCCCCTATAGCTATTAGTTTTCTATATTAAATACTAGAACCCTTAACTATACCACCTTCAGTTTCTCTCTCTCTCTCTCTCTCTCTCTCTCTCTCTCTCTCTCTCTCTGTGTGTGTGTGTGTGTGTGTGTGTGTGTGTGTGTGTTTTCTGTTTTTTTGAGACAAAGTTTCTCTGTGTAGCCCTGTCCTCTGCAACAATGTCAAGTGTTCTTAACCACTCAGCCATCTCAGCTCCTTGTTGTAGGTTTTCCTTTAGAGCCTATGACCTGTGTAGCCACAGGTTCTTGGCCCCAATACTAGTCCCAAGTATGGTTTGTGGAGCAGACCTTACATTCAGTCAGAAAGTGGTTACTCCCATGATGTTAAAGATACTGTTGCTCCAATGGGCCTTCTTGCCAGAGTTCACAGCGGGATAGGACTGCTGATGGCTTTTCTTCTCCAGTAGCCTGCATTGCACCTCCCAGCACAGGAAAGCTAGCCAGTAGGGATGAAGCTTTCATATCTCCAGAAGTTACATTCATCAGCTCCTTTAAAGTATGATTTTATATGTATGAAGACATATGTTTGTAGAGCATGATGCATTGGAGTCCAGAGGAGAGCTTTGTGGAGTTGGTTCTTTCCATCTTTTCCTGTGTTCTGGGGACTGAATTCAGGTTGCCATATTATGTAACAAACACTTTTTACTCTCTGAGCCATTTCACCTGTCAGTTCTAATTAGTACATTTATCTTGAGTCTATGAGTTTGAGAAGTACTGTTTTGTATGGATTCAATCCTTAAAGTTTAAAAAGGTTGGGGGTTTTTTCTTCAAGAAAAATTTTACTTACAGTTATATTCTTTTTTTGGAGATGTGTGGATTGAATCCAAGACCTTATAGAGGCTAGGCCTCTATCTATATCCTGAGCGTCAGTTGATTAAGTTCTAATGAACACCTTTCAGAAAACTTAATTTATGTTGAGTTGAGACTGTTTACTACTACTTAACAAAATCTATTTCCTATACTGTATAAATATTAGTCACAATCTATAATCTTTATATCCAAGACTTCATACTTCCTTGGCTTTGGTAGTCTTATGATTATCTCTGAAATTGTTGCTCTTTAAATTCAGTTGATTGTAGCATGAATAATAAAAACCCGAGACAGATATTGGGGTTCAACCTGAAGGTCAGAAAAGCAAAGCAGCCAAGCCACTAGAGAGCCCTTACCTCTAAGAAATCCTCAAACTAAAGCCTATCTTATCCCAGTTTATATTCCTCTATAGTGCGGGATTAAAGGTGTGAGCCACCACTACCTGAATTTGTTTCTTCATTGATCTTGTGTAGCCCAGCAGGGTCTTGAACTGACAGAGCTCCATCTGCCTCTGTCTCCCAAATCCTGGGATTAAAAGTGTGTGACACCACTGCATGGCCTCTGGTGGCTTAGTTTTACCTTCTGGTCTTCAGGCAAGCTTTATTTATAAAGCATAAATAAAATATCACTATAGTTGATATTATATATTTACCTTTTTTCTTATTATTTCAAACTAGGTTTGTTTTCGTTGTGTTTTGTTTTTGCATGTGTTTGTATATATACATATGTGTTCATGAGGATATTGACACATGTATGTGCATGCATGTGGAGACCTGAAATTAGCATGAGGTGTCTTCCTATATCACTGTCTACTTTTTGCTGAGGCTGAATCAATCACATCAAGTGTAACTGGCTAGCTTGCCTCGGGGATCTTGTCTCTGCTTCCTGTGTGCTAGAATTACAGGTTGTCACCTGTAATTGTCAGATAGGTGCTGGGAACCTCAGCTCTGGGTTCCACTCCTACGCAGCAAGCACTTTATCCACTGAGCCATCTCTCTAAACCCTTGTTGTGTCCTCAACTATTACTGTAAGTAGATAATTTACCTTTCACAGAGACCCACCTCTTCCTACATTGTGAGTGCATGGTACTACTCATTTTGTAGCTTTCTGCTACTATTTGCTCATGCATTCAATACATTTTTTTACAAGGATTTGCAAAAATACTTATTGACGGTGTGGGAAAAGATTTTATAGAATTATCTTCACGATTCTTAACTCAAATTACTCACACCAGCATTTCTGATAATTTAAACAATGTTAAATCTAATGTCTTTCTTTTAAGTGTAAAACTGGCCTTTGTGGTTAAGTTCCCCTTTATTTAAAGAGTCCAACTTTTAAGAATTCTGTCTTAAGATCTATAGATCTATGACTTTTACTGCCATTTTTATTTATACTCAGAGAATGTCATCAGTATTATTTTCATTCAGCTTTGTTTGCCAGGGGGTGAACATCATTGAGTCATGACTAAAGTTTATTTTAAAGTGTAGTTTTACCTTGTAATTTTCTTCCTTTTGTATTTTATATTAGTTACTTTCATTGCCGTAACCACACCATCTTGCAAGAAGCAACTTAAGGAGGGAAATGTTTGTTTTGGCTCACAGTTCATGGTGATAGAGTCCATTATGGTAGGGAAGGCATGCTCACGGTCAGAAAAGGTAGAAAGGATGAATGGTACTAGCATTCTTTCTCTAGCTTGCTTTCTCTTTTTCATTCAGAGACCCTTAGCCCATAGGATGGATCTGTCTACATTCAGGGTGGTCCTTCCTCTTCAGTTAATCCTTTTCTAGAAATGTCCTAGACACATCTAGAAGTATATTTCATTAGGACTCTGAATCTAGTCAAGTTGACAGTGAAGATTAGCCCCATAGCCTTATCATTTTCTCATTTGTTTTTGTCTTTGTCAAATTTTTCTCCCTCTTTTTTTTTTTAGCTTTTTTTAAAGTTTTTTGTTGTTGGTTTTTTGTTGTTGTTGTTGTTTTGGTTTTGGTTTTTTGGAGGATTTTGGTTTTTTGGTTTTGGTTTTGTTTTTTGTTTTTTGAAACAGGGTCTCTCCATGTAACTGTCTGGCCTGGATCTTGCTGTGTAGACCAGGCTAGCTTCTAACAGAGATCTGCCTGCCTCTGCCTCCTGAGTTGTAGAATTAAAGGCATGTGCACTCATAACCAGATACCCTTGTTAAGTTTTTATATCCTTGTCAACAATCTTCAATAACGGGATTATCAGAGCTACACTCTCTATCCTGCCAGAGAGTTGCAATGAGCAACATCGGTCAGATTGCTATGAAGATTGCAGTTCCTGACTTAAACCTCTTTTTACATGTACATTAAAACTTGAAAATGCTGCTTTGGGAACATGTTGTCTGCTCAGGAGCGGGGGACGGAGGGAGTCCAGCGCATGCACGTGCTAGGCAAGTGCTCTATTACCTAGTTGCAGCTCCAATCCCAAGACTGTTTACTTGGAAGTAGAATATTCTTTAATATGTCTTTGTGCTGTTTTTAGCGAGCACCTTCTTGTACTTTGAAACTGTTTTGCTGTCACATATTTGGTACAGTCCTAACTTTGTCTGTGCTATCTTGTCTAAGTCAGTTTCTCTTCTTGAGCTTCTTCAGAGCATGCTTTCATTAGTATATGCAGCATGTCACTTTGTCCTGTGATGACTGCTTACTTTTCTCTTCTCTGCTAAGATGATAACATCATTAGGGTGAGAGTGTATTACTTTTTGTTCTCCCAGTCTAGCAAGCATTTGTTAAACACTGATAAAGTTGTTCTATCAGTATTTGAATTTTGTATTCCTTTAGATAAGCAATGAATTTATTTATTTAATATATAATGATACTTAATGTACAATTAATGTTTTCATTTTATATATTTTGGTGTAAGATTATTAGCCCTAAACAGGGTTTTTCTGTGTAGCCCTAGCTGTCCTGGAACTAGCTCTGTAGACCAGGCTGGCCTTGAAGTCACACAGATCCACCTGCCTCTGCCTCCCAAGTGCTGGGATCAAAGGCATGTGCCACTACCACCCGGCTAGCCCTAAACTTTTTGTATTTTCTCTTATTGAAAAATTATAAGGCAGTATACATCTTTAATCCTGGAACTCCAGAGGCATAGATAGGTGGATCTCTGTGAGTTCCAGGCCAGTTTGATTTACATAATGAGCTCTAGACCACATACTGAGAACGTTTCTCAAAATAAATAAGTGAATAAACCATATATGTGTATATATATTTGTTTCAGTTTTTATTTTTAATCAGTAGGGTGGAGGGGCTCACTGGTGGGCCAGTCTAACTGAAATGAAGAATTCCAGATTCAACTACTCTTTTTATCTTTAGGAAAACAGTGGCGGGGAGGGTGCTAGAGAAAAGGCTCTGAAGTTAAGAGCACCTAGTACTTTTGCAGAGGACCTGAGTTTGATTCCCAGCACCAGCTCCAAAGGGTCCAACATCTTCTGACCTCCACAGGCGTTGCTGGTGCACACATATGTGCACGTGCACACATACATATTTTTAAAAATAATTAAAAACGAGAGAATATTTTACTAATTTATTCTGATTTTGTTCTTCGTCTGGAAGCACTAGAATATTATTTATGATTTTAATTGTTTTGTTTTTCAAGACAGGATTTCACTGAGTGGAACTCATTCTATAGACCAGGCTGGCCTTGAACTCACAAAGATCTGCCCATCTCTCCCTCCCAAGTGCTGGGATTAAAGGTGTACACTGCCATGCCCAGATTTTATTTTAATTATTAATTTTTTTTTGTTTAACTATATTCCAAATAGGTGGAAGAATATTTGGAATTGAAAGTAAGGTTAAGCCTTCTTGTTTATTAGAAACATAAGTACACACTTTATAGGGATGCTTAGACTTCTATGAAATTTGGCAGTTTGATCTTTTATTGGGCTATAACTATATGTTCACAATATGTTCACAATGTTTTGTTGAAAAATCTTTTGCAGAAATAGAAAACTTAACTGGGCAGTGGTAGTGCACGCCATTGATCCCAGCACTGGGAAGGCAGAGGCAGGCGGATCTCTGTGAGTTCAAGGCCAGCCTGTTCTACAAGAGCTAGTTCCAGGACAGGTTCCAAAGCTACAGAGAAACCCTGTCACAAAAAAAAAGAAAAGAAAAAAGAAAGAAAGAAAGAAAGAAAAGAAATAGAAAACTTTATGATCTATGGCTATATTCAGCTAACATGGGAATTGTGCGTAGATCTACGTGATTTTTTTAATTAGAAGTGATTGGAAATATTTATTACATTTATATTGTATGTGTGTTCATACACCTGCTACAGTGTATACATGTCAGCCAAAGGACAACTTGCCCTTTCTCCGCCCACTGTCTCCCTTTTTGGTTGTTGTTGGTTTCTTTTTGTTTTATTTTGTTTTGTTTTTTGTTTTTGTTTTTCTTCAAGACAGGGTTTCTCTGTGTAGTCTTGTCTGTCCTAGAACTCACTCTGTAGACCAAGCTGGCCTTATCCACCTGCCTCTGCCTTCTGAGTGCTGGAATTAAAGGCATGCACCACCACTGCCCAGCTCACCATGTGCCTTTTAAGAATGGAATTCAGGTCCTCAGGCTTGATTTCAGGTTCCTTTACATCCTTAGTAAATTAACCTCATTCCTATTTGGAGATTATAATGATGTTCTTATTTTTTAAATGTGTGTGTATGCACGCGTGTGCACCATGGTGAGAGTATATAGGCAGAAGATAACTTGTAGGAGTTGTTCTTCTCCTTTCATCTTTGCCTTGGGCTCCAGGATTTTACTCAGGTCGTCAGACTTTTATAGCAAGTACCTTTACCATCAGAGTCATCTTTCCTGACCTTTAATATTAATTTTCATTCTGGTAAATTTAATGCTAAAGTAGTTTTGTGAAGTTTTTATTGCTTTCTTTGTTGCAGGTCTAGGAACTGAGCACATAGCTTGATGTAGTGTAGACAAGTGATCTATCACTAATTTTTACTCCCAGCCCTTGTCTGTTTGTGGATTAGATTTTTGTGTACCTGGAGTGTTTACTTGTACATTTTGGAATGTGTGTTCTTATATATCAGGGAGAGAGATCAGGCATGGCAGAAGGCCCATTACCTGCTGAGCCATCTCACTGGCCCCATTTCTGCTTTTAATGTCCAGGTATTAACAGCTTTTTATATGAGGTATTAAGTTTATTGCCCTTCTTGAATTTTCATTGTTATGAAAGCATATGTGATTTTAAATAGACCAACTTCTTTAAGCTTCCGTTGACATTTAAAAGACCTGACCTAGGAAACAGAAAGGGATAACAGGATTTTTTTCAAGGCAAATACTAATAAGGATCTGATTTGTACTGTCTGCCATGCCTCCTTAGGAGCCCATGGCTATGGCTAATCAGTATTACTAAAAGGAATTTGAAGTAGCCTTCAGATAGTGTTAGTTTGTCTTACAGTGCAAAGAGAATTCAGTTTGCATAGAACTCAATGATTGCTTTAAAAATGGTCTTCAAATCATTCATGAATAATATATATAGCAGTAAACGACTTCAGATTTCAGTACTTATCATATTTATTCTCTTCCTAAAATATCATTTTCAACTAGTACTTACATTAATGAAATTATAGGTCTTCCAGACAGTAGTGGCGCACGCCACTAGGTCATTAGAAAAGGAATTCTAGCCAGGCCCGTGGTGGTGCATGCCTTTAATCCCAGCATTTGGGAGGCAGAGGAAGGCGGATCTCTGTGATTTCGAGGCCCACCTGGTCTACAAAAGCTAGTTCCAGGACAGGCTCCAAAGCTCTCAAAAAAGAAAGGAAGGAAGGGAGGGAGGGAGGGAATTCTAAACATGGCACCCTTTACTTTAAGAAAACTTTTAAATCACCAGAATTAGGGAGACCATCCTGATCTACACAATAAAACTTTGCCTCAGCAAAAAACATTAAACTTTGTTGTTGTTGTTGTTGTCCTGGAGCTCCTCCTACCTCTGCCTCCAAAGTTCTGGGATTAAAAGTGTCCACCACCACCGCCTGCAGAAAACATTAAATCTTAACAGGAAACACTAAACACAGAAGAGAAATTGTTGACTAAATTTTATTTGGGGGTACAGCAGGAGTAGAGTTGCTGCTCGGCCCACTATTCTCTTAAAGTATAATCAATAAACTTATTTTTTAAGGTATTTTGAGTCTTCATTCTTAATTACTTTTGTCTTGTATAATCTTCATAAAATGTGTTCTTTTGTGACCAGTACTCTGAACGTTGCTGGGTTTCCCTTGACTACTTTCCCGTCTGTCTTCAGTATAGGTCCCTTCTTCTCTGCTCTTTACTCTTGAATTAATCCTCTACCTACTTCACAGGCCGATTCTTTGATGAAAATGAATCCCCTGTTGATCCGCAGCATGGCTCTAAACTGGCGGATTATAATGGGGATGATGGTAACGTAGGTGAGTATGAGGCAGACAAGCAGGCTGAGCTGGCTTACAATGAGGAAGAAGATGGTGATGGTGGAGAGGAAGACGTCCAAGGTGAGCGTGGCCTGGCTTCCATGCTGTGACCGTGAAACTCACCTCTTAGGTTTGGTTGAATTTGTGTAGAATTTTCCCCACTTACAGTCATAGCTGTATCTTAGTCTGAACTTGAGATTTTGTGCAATTTTTCAGTTTTGAGAACTATTTTATGATAGAAGTTTGTGAGTAATTGGAAGGGTCATTCTTTTCATTTTCAGATTATATTATTGATATAGTGACAATTTGAAATGCAGAGTTCTCAAAATTTTTAGGATTAAATTGTTTGAAATGACTCTAGGCATTACTTGAGGCAAATACTTCAGAAAATACCTTTTTTAAAAATCTCACTGGAGAATACTTAGTATTCTAAGTATATACAAATATTGCCCAGACAGCTTTTTTGTTAAAGCAAAGCCACATGGTCTCCATAAGGAACAGAAATTTATTCTGCCCCTGATGGGACATGAGAAGGTGAAGTGTTCTGACAACTTTAACCTTTATATTTAACGAAAGGTTTGAAAGATTTGTCTTCATGGTTAATACACAGATTCAACACATTTTTTTCTTGTTAACAATTGCTTCTAAGCTTTTAACTTAGTAAAAGTTAAGATTCCTACCTGTGTGCATGCCTCAGACCACACTGCTATGCTGTAGTGGGGCTTTGGGCTACTTTTCTGCCTGCTTGCGTTTAGTATCTATGGAGTTTTAGAGTGTTTTTTATAAAAGTTACCTTTGACCTTAGGGTATAAAGTATAAGA
This sequence comes from Microtus oregoni, assembly GCF_018167655.1. Classification (NCBI taxonomy): domain Eukaryota; kingdom Metazoa; phylum Chordata; class Mammalia; order Rodentia; family Cricetidae; genus Microtus; species Microtus oregoni. The sequence continues at coordinate 23,376,753 of NW_024543090.1, forward strand.
TTTCTGTAATACAGTGCATGAGTTTTCTGGGGTAACCAGTTTTTATTTCTTTTTATAGTTATTAAGTTACTTAGGTTCAGGACAAGAATTAATTTTTTTTAAACTTAGAAAATAATTTAATTGCCCTCGAATACTGTATAGTTAGGATAAAAAGAAAGGCTAGTGATCTGACATCCTAGGCATTATTTTGTAGTCCACTCTAGATTGGGAATAAGAATAAATACAGTTATTTGTGAAAAAGGAGATTAATAGGTACTGGAAGTTCTGTGAGGACATCATCTCATCCTTTTCTCATAATTTTTTCCTTTGCTCATTGCTTTTATGATTTGATTGGGTTATGTTTGCTTGCCTTTATCTGTAACACTTTATGTCTTTTGTCTTGCATGTGTATCATATCACCAATTAGATTGTAAGCTCTTGAGCAACCAGAATTTTCATTTATTTTACCTTCCATCTTATTTGTGTTCTTTTTTGTGCCTGTTCTCCCACAGTGTTTACACTCAGGGCCCAAGCAATGCTGTTAACTGTTAGTTATGCTTTTCCATTGGTTTATTGTTCTTATAACTGACCGGCTGAATGTTCTTTAACTCTGGTCACAGCTTGCTCATTTGCACTTTGAGGAGTCTTTCCCCCCCTTAAGGATCTCTATCATTTAATTAGTTCATTTTGAGGTTTTTATTAGAGCAATTAATTTCAAGTATTATTAATAATTCTTACATTTTTGCTTGTCTTAAGCCTGATGATTTTTAATCACAGAATTTCTTTTAATATTTGTGTCAATTTTATGCACAGTGAGTGATTTATCTTCAGTGATTTCCCTCTTCCGTTCTTGTATTCTCCACACCCATTTCTCATTACTGCTATGCTTTTCCTTTCACAAAAGAATCTAAGTTTATTGGTTCTAAGGCCCAAGATGTTTTCAGTGAAGTAGGGAGGTGGTTTTTTATCCCCCCCCCCTTCTCTTAGGATCTCTTGTAATCCAGGCTCACATTTAGCATATAGCTGAGGGCAACCTTGAACTTTTAATCTCCTGCCTCCATCTCCCAAGGGCTGAATTAGAAGCATATGCCAACACCTCCAGTCTTATGTGGTGCTGGGAAAGAAACATAGGGCCTCACAGGTAGTGGGTGAGCACTCTACCAACTAAGCCACATCCTCAGTTCTAAATTCTTTGCTTCAGTGTTTGCAAGTAAATCTTCCTTGAGTTGAGACTTGCTTCTTAATATTTATCTTATTTTAGTGTTTGTTAGTAATAGTGGAGACTCATCACAGAACAGAAATAAGCAGGAATGGCAGCCCCAGTAAAGGGAAATATATTGGGTAAACTGACTTTAACATAAGTATTTAAAAGACTTAAAATAATTTCAAACGCATTTGTAAGATTAGGTTCATTATTAACTGTCCAAAGAGTGGGGGGGGGGGCAGCTCAGCCCCTACTTAACAAGTTAGTTTGCAGATATTATTGCAAGATCAGATTTTGCAGAATTGAAATCATTTTTCACTGTGTCAATATCGTTACAGTGCTTTTACAGCCCAAGCAAGTCTTAAAATTGAGAAATGGGGGCTGGGAGAACAAAACCACATATTGGAGTTAGAGTTAAAAGAAAGTCTGTGTAATGCTTCTTAAATCACATAGATATTCTGTGCAGTTTTTCATTTAGAGCTAGAATGTGGCCCACCTTTCAATGGAGTTGTTGTGTATAACTTAATTACTGTAGGAAAATACAATCCCTATTTCAAAATGCCTGAGGCACATTTATCCCCAAACTCAGGAAAAAAGAAATGTTTTTCCACTGTTAGAGGCTTACGACCAAAGATAAAAACAAACCCTGGTGCCCTGAAGTGTGGCTGGGCATGGGGGCCCACACATGTAATCCAGCACTCAGGAAGCTGAGACAGGACAACAGAGAGAACTCTAAGCTATTCTGAGCTACAGATCCACATCTTTTCTTTTTGGTTTTTTAAAACAGGGTTTCTTTGGAGCCAGTTCTGGAACTAGCTCTTGTAGACCAGGCTGGCCTTGAACTCAGAGATCTGCCTGCCTCTGCCTCCCCAGTGCTGGGACTAAAGGCATGTGCCACCACCTCCTGGCCACATCTTTTCTTTTTTTTTTAAATATTTATTGATTTATTATGTATGCAATATTCTGTCTGTATGTCTGAAGGCCAGAAGAGGGCACCAGACCTCATTACAGATGGTTGTGAGCCACCATGTGGTTGCTGGGAATTGAACTCAGGACCTTTGGAAGAGCAGGCAGTGCTCTTAACCTCTGAGCCATCTCTCCAGCCCCCCACATCTTTTCTTTTACTTTAAATTTTTTTCCTATTTTATGTTGAGTGTTTTGTTTACGTGTGTGTCTGGTGCCAGAAGAGGACAGAAGTGGGTGTTATATCCCCTGGAGCTGGAGTTACATATGGTTGTTAGCCACCATATAGGTGCAGGGAATCAAACCTGAGTCTCTTAGAAGAACATCTAGTACTCTTACTGCTGAGCCATCTCTCCAGCACCAAGACCTTGCTTAAGAGCAGGGAAGAAGTGGGGAGGACTTGAGGAAGAAGCATTATTAAGGTTTTCTAGGCACAGGCTCTGCTCTGCTGATTGTGGGAGCAGTTTGAAGAGTGAGGGATACAGGGTTAGAAATTCCAACTGAAGGCTAAGATTCTGTTAAATATATTCTGGCATAGATCTTAAAAAAGTCAGATTGTAAAATGGTGGCTTTGACCAATAGGAAGCTAAAGCATTCCAGCCTTACTGTTCTCTGTTCATACATAACTGATAATGGAGTCAGCACTATTACTGTTACCTCCAGTATGTGCTAATAAAATTAAATAAGGCCTCCTTTCCTGTGTTGACTTATTTTTATTTCAGAGTCTCCTAAAGGGAATAATTTATTTGCAATGATATAAAAATTTGAAAAGAGTAACTCTGGAAACAGTATGCCTTAGATAGATAACAAGTCTTTGGGGTTTATTTTTGTTTGTTTGTTCTATTTTGTTTTGTTTTATTTTGTTTTTTGAGACGAGATTTCTCTGTAATAGCCCCAGCTGTCCTGGAACTCGAGCTGTAGTCCAAGCTGACCTCAGACTTACAGACATCCCCTGCCTCTGCCTCCCAAGTGCTGGGATTTCATTCTTTATGCTTATAAGAAGATAGAAACTTGGGCCTGGAGGGGTAGGTGGCTCAACTGTTCGTCAGAGGACCTGGGCTCAATGCCCAACATCCACATGGCATTCCACGACCATCTGGAACTCCAGTTCCAGGGGATCCAGTACCCTCTTCTGACCTCCAGCCCATGTAGGTTGGGAACAAACAAAACACTCACATACATAAAATTTTTAAGTTTTTTAAACAATTGTTACTTTTGGGGCTGGAGAGATGGCTCAGAGGTTAAGAGCACTAGCTGCTCTTCCGAAGGTCCTGAGTTCAATTCCCAGCAACCACATGATGGCTCACGGCCATCTGTAAGGAGATCTGGTGCCCTCTTCTGGTGTGCAAGCATACATAGAAGGAATGTTGTATACATAATAAATAAATAAATCTTAAAAAAAAAAGAATTGTTACTTTTAAGTGTTCCTGTGTATGTCTATGTCATCAGATCCCCTGAACTAGAGTTACAGATAATTGTAAGCCACCTGTTTTGGGTACTGAGCACTGAACTCAGGTCCTTTAGAAGAGCAGCAAATGCTCTTAACTGCCGAGCTGTCTTTCCAGCTCAAAAGTAAAAATCTTTTTAAAAAGAATATAAATTTCCTTTGCTCTTTAATCTTTAAGTTTTTAGTTTATTTGTAAATATTAATAAGCAGTAGGTACTGTCTACATACAGAAGTTTAGTTGAGTATTTCAGAGCCTACATCCCAATTATTAAAAGCCTGGATTCCAATTCTCTCTTGTAATTCCCACAACTATAAGGCAGAAATACATGTACTTACGTATGTGTGTATGTACTTCTAACAGAAGTTATGTAGACTGCATGATTTGGTATCTGCACTTAAAACAGAGCACTTCATTCTGTAAAGCACTGTTTTAAGTGTTTGCTCAATAGTTTTTTAAGTAAAAAAATCTAGAATTTTCTCTCTGGATTGCCTCCTTTGATGGATAGTTGTCCTCCGCTCTATGGGTGAGCTTGTGACTTTGTGGACCTCAGTGTCGTAGTTTAGTTCATAGTCCTTTCTTACACTCTCAGGGGGCTTTACACTGATATCACAAATGATGGCTAGCTCTCTGGTTGTATTTTCTTGGTTTCCTCATGGTTAGATACTTCAGGTTCTGCTGCTTTCTCTTTGTATTTATTCATATAAAGTTCAGAAAAGTAACAACATTTTTCCTGCAATAACTTTTGTGTTTAATTTCTCAAAATGTTCCATTGCTCCATGATTGTCTTCATTTAGTTACTAATTCTTGAAAGATGTGTTCAGAGGCATAGATTGAGACCTCATAACTCAGGTTCTCCAGAGGGCATTCTGGCTAAGTGTCTATGATTGTTTCCCCCCTTTTAAAGACAAAGATAGGTTTGTTTTGTTTTGTTTTTTAAGTGTGGTTTTTGTTTTTTATAAGAAAGTGATTGCCATGATTACAACACACAAATGTGAATATAATGTAACTTTAGCCTTTACAAATGTTCTAATACATCTGGGATGCGTTTTACTTTAAAGATAACATACGTGATCATCAAGCAAGGCCTGGTGGCACAGGCCTCTAATCCCAGGAGCTCTGTAGGCTGAGGACAGGGGACTGTAAATTCAAGACCAGCCTAGGCAACTTTTAGTGAGATACTATCTCAAAAATAAAAAGTAAAATGCATCTAGGGATATGGCTTGGTGAGTAGTGTGATCAGAGCCTTGGGCACATAAAGCAGAAGAAAATGAAATGTCACAGATCTAGCCAGGCTGAGGATGGCAGCTGTGCAGACAGACTTTTTGGAAGTCAGTCCACAGCACCACTTCCCAAAACACAAAGAGTGATCAGTTTTAAGAATATGGTACAAAATGGTTGCCTGCAATTCTAAACAAGAATTTCTGGGGCTGGAGAGATGGCTCAGCGGTTAAGAGCATTGCCTGCTCTTCCAAAGGACCCGAGTTCGATTCCCAGCAACCACATGGTGGCTCACAACCATCTGTAATGAGGTCTGGTGTCTTCTTCTAGCAGGCATACACACAGACAGAATATTGTATCCATAATAAATAAATAAAAAGAAAAAAAGAATTTCTATAATTTTAACAGGAAAGTTGTTGAAAGGAAAAATAAAGTTGGCTTGTTTGTCATTTCTGAAAGGCCAAAACAGCATGTGGAAGGTTGAAACAGGAGGATTATGAGTTCAAAGCCAGCCTGAGCTACGTAGTGAAGTTGTCTCAAAAACAAACTGTTGTAGGGAGTTTAGATCTGGGAGGAGTTGGTGTAGGGCGTGGGGGTCAGTATGATCAAAATACAGGTATGATGTTCTCATAAAGAATTCATAAAAATTTTAATTCAATATAATTAAGATTCAAAGATGGTCCCTAATTTCTAATGGTCCAGTGTATGATTTTTCAGTTTTCCAATATTACATACAGAAGCATACCCATGTAGCCACTCTGCTCTTCATTTTCAGCATGATATCCAATCCACTATGGGAGATACTAAAAGATAAATAACAAAATGAAGCATTGAACAAAGAGAGCCAACTCCTGAGACTTTAATTAAACTTCTTTCCTTCCCCCCCCCCCTTTTTTTTTGGAGACAAGGTTTCTCTGTGTAGCCTTGGCTGTCCTGGAACTTGCTTCATAGACCAGGCTGGCCTAGAACTCATAGAGATCCACCTGCCTCTTCCTCCCCAGTGCTAGAACTAAATGTGTGTGCCACCACTGCCTGGGTCTTCCTTTGTAGCTTAACTATAACGTAATTGTACTTATTTTGAACAGTTATATTTAAAAATTAGAAAAGGGGGTTGTTATTGAGAGATAAACTGACAGCACAAAAACGGCAGCTGACAGATAGGATTGTAGCTAGAGAAGTCTTACCGCAAGGCACTCGGTAGTCACTTCATACAGCTCTTCAAAAAGGCTTTGAGGGCCTAACAGTTTTTTTCTTTTTTTCCTTTGGTTTTTTAGAGACAAGGTTTCTCTGTGTAGACCAGGCTGGCCTGGAACTCACCTGGCTATTTTTTTTTTCTTTTTTTTTTGTGGCCACTATAGGTTACCTTTATAATTTGAAAAGGTGGTGGTGAATTTTCAAGAGTGTCTCCTGTAGCTTAGGCTGTCCTGGAACTGGCTCTGGAGCTAGGAATGACTTGAAGCTCTGACCTCACAGGCACGTGCACACCCAGCTCAGCTAAGATGCACAGCGCTGGCGCTTCGGTCCTGGAGATTCCTAACATTTTGTTAGCTCTATCTATTGTACATTTGCCTGTCTCCCTGATACCTGTCAGAGATGGTTCTTGTTCTCTTTTTAGATTGGGGATGGTTCCTGTTTTGTTTCTTTGAAATGGGGTCTTATGTAGCCCAGGTTTACCTCAAGCTCTCTATGTAGTCCAGGTCTTGAACTCCTGATCCTTCTGCCTCCGAATCTTCCCTAGTGCTGGGATTAAAGGTGTGAGCCACCATGACATGATAAAAAAAAAAAAAAAGTTTGTTAAAATTAACTTTTGGGAAGTAATGAGAGACTTTTCACTCTTCAACCGTGCAGCTAAAGAACCAGCTAAGGTAACAGATAAGAAATGTGGAAAGATTGCCAGAAAGGTGAAAAACTGGAGACAGTTTGAAGCTGGCTGGCTGTGGCAACTTTGGAACTCTATTTGTGATATGTATTATTTGTTTGCAGATGATGAAGAACGAGAACTTCAGATGGATCCTGCAGACTATGGCAAACAACGCTTCAATGATGTCCTTTAAGTCTAAGGGATGCTCGCAACCCAAAGTGCTGTGCAGTGAATCATCTCTACTTGTCAGTTTTGACTTCTGTTGTAAAGATCAGTTGTATCAGTTGTAAAGATACATTGCGATAGATTTAAGGAAATTTTAATGAAGGAATGTACCGATGTACATATGTGAACTTTTTCATATTGTATTATCAAAGCAGATACTTTTTTTGGTTACAACACAGCTGAGCCAAAAACAGTTAATCTTTGCATTTAAAGCAAACTAATGTAAATTTCACATTTTATTGAACCTAATTTTTTTCACAAAAAGACAAACAGGAACAAATGTTTGTACAGGTTAAATGCTGCACACAGTGTAATGGCAGTGAGAAGTTAGTGTAGACACTAATACATTTTTGTTACTTCCCATAGGTGTCCTCTACTACCCCTCATTTAACACTCTCTAAAGAGTTACGGTAGAATAGTTATACACACAGTGGGGACCTGGATGCCAAGCAATGTGTGTACAGAATGACCTCCTGCTCCTTTTATTTGGCTCGAGTGCTGATGACATAGGACTGAGGCCTGATGGAAGCCCAGCTCATCATAACAGTGTTTATAAGTTATTCTTAACTTTGTTCTTGAAGTTGCGGAATGCATGGTTGACAATGAATTTTTATTTTTTCAGGTAATACCAGTACTGTTTAACTGTAGTCAGCACTGGCTAAAATTCTTTCTATTTTCAGAGTTGAGTCTGGTGAAAGTATTCACCGTTTACATGTCAGCTCCTGAAAGTGACCAAGTCCACCTTGAAATGAGTCTGCAGTCATACAGCAAAGCTCTTCTGGTAGTTTTAATGATTGTACTTGATCAGAGTTTTCCAGAACTACTAAGTAAGGGATTTTAACAGGTTTTTATTAATGAACAGATGAATAGAAGTACCATGAAGTCTACAGCTGTTTTATTGAAATAGTCGAAAACTTTGTAATAAAAATGAATATTTGTAATTAATGTTAGTTAAGAACCCACCAAGCTTGTTTGCTAGACTTACAGAATTATTTTCAGTGCATTATATCTTTGCCGTTATTTCATTAGGATGTATAAGCTGGCTAATCCTTGTTTTCTGATTTCACTTTTAAATTTTTTCATGTTACCTAAACATGAAAGGTATTGATCATCAGGGGGAAATGTAAGGCTGAAACCCTGTAATTGCACATAAACATGAAATATTGGGGAGTGATATAACTCAGTGGTAGTGTGAGGCCTAGGTTGATTCCCAACACTAAAAAATAAACAAACAAGTAAACATATATGGAAAGTCTCTACACTAAGGTTGTAATAAAAATACTAGCCGATAGAAGCATCACTTAGTGAGATGCTGAAGTTCTTATATTTCAGTCCAAAGTTATTTAGTGGCCAGGAAAAGATGGAAAAACTTATTAAAATTTGTTTTTCTACTATATCAGATTATCCAGTGTTGAGGAAGCAAAGACAGATGGGTCCCTGGGGCTTGCTGGCCGCCATCCTGGCCTAATTAGCAAGTTCCAGGTCCCAATAAGGACTACTGCCGAGGAACACCACACACAGATTGACCTCTGGCCTCCATATACAAACACAAACACCTGCGCCTACTCCTGCACACGTGTAAATGCTTGTGTACAAACACACACCCACACCAAGAAACCAGTGTATACTTTTGTTGTCCGTAAAGTCAGGCCTACAGTAAAACTATGATGAGTTACACTAAAGTGTGGTTAACGGGCAGTGAGGCGCACCTGCAGGAGTGCAAGGGGAGTCAGCCTGGTGATGCTTTGTACTTGGCATTATGGAACTGTATAGACAGACCAGAAAGTCTCCTGCCAGTTTCATTGTCATCAAAACAGCCGATTGTTTGTATACAGCAAAAACTTCATTGAACAGCCTAGACATTTTATAAACGGGGGAATCTTGGACCAATTGATAATATTTCTGACTGTATTAACATTGTAGTGCTATCAAGTGCTATGTGGATCTCTTTAAATTGTGGCATTCTACAGTCTGTATTAGACTTGCTGTTTTGTTTACAGTGTTTTACTTCTACCTTAAGATTTAGGGTTGTTTGTTTTGTTTGTTTCAGTGTATTTTTGCCCTGAATTAAGTGTTAATTTGACAGGAACGCTGCTTTTAAAAAATCTTACTGGGTTCTAATAAATTAAAAGTTAAACTTGTTTCACAGTTTTGATTTTGCTAGATATATAAAAAATTATGTAAATGTAAACATTTGCATCTAGACTCTGAAATTTGAATAAATGTCAGCATTTATTCAACTGCAGGAGCGGGGTTGTTTGGAAAGGTAGAAAGCTTCAGTGTCTTTAGCTTTAGTTCTAGACAGTGAGATAAGGGAGTAAGATGGCCAGGTTCTGTTCTAGCGCTTGGTTCAAATGAATCAGACAAAATGTGATAAAAAGAAATGGGAAGAGGGGGCTTTTCCTGGAGAGGAGGTTAAATAACACTAAGTATACTTCAGACAGACACACTAGGCCTGGATTGGACTTTTGAACTCTCAAAGCCCCACCTCAGTGTCATCCTCCTCCAAGGGTCCACACCTCCTAACAGTTCCAAATTCCCTTGGTGATCAAACATTCAAATCCATGAGCCTGTGGGGGCCATCCTCATTCAAACCACCATATAGATGTATGTGCACACACGCGCGCACACACACACACACACAGAGCTGCCACTTAGGGCAATAATGCTTCCTGAAAGAGCCATGGACTGTAACAAAAACCCTAATATCATGCATGAGAAACCCCTCCAAACTTGTTGGATAAGGGATTCCAAGAGACATAAAACAATATGCTCTTGCCGGGCGGTGGTGGCGCACGCCTTTAATCCCAGCACTCGGGAGGCAGAGGCAGGCGGATCTCTGTGAGTTCGAGACCAGCCTGGTCTACAGAGCTAGTTCCAGGACAGGCTCCAAAACCACAGAGAAACCTTGTCTCGAAAAAACCAAAAAAAAAAAAAAAAAAAACAACAATATGCTCTTGCTGTTGCCCTGGTTGTCTCATTACTGAGAACTTGATACACCTTAGATAGTACTTGGAGAAATGGAACTGACCTGAAACTTCCTCCCCAAGGAGTGACTCTCATAGTACCAGTGCTATGCAGGTTGCCAAGGAAGAGCAGCACCAGACAATCCTACCCAGCTGTAAAGCCTATGAACCATAACATTTACTGCACCGAAACATACTTACAATGCTAAAATAATGACACATATCTAACAACTTAAAGATCTGCTGAACAGGAGGGAAATCCTGCTGGTACTGTAAACCTAGGCAGCTACCTGTGGACGGAGAGGTCAGAGACCTAAGAGAGGAACCTACTGCCAAAGCTTTCCTGACGAGCAGAATTCCTAATTGCACTCGAGATACTTATCTTTACACCCATAGATGAGTATAGGTCTCACCCCTCAAAGCAAACCCTTCTTTTTGCAGCTGGAGACCATTACAGAAAGCCACAGCTAGTCAAAATGCAGAGAACTGACCATGAGGTGCCAGCCACAACTGGGACATGCACAGCACAACGCTTGCATGTGAGGCTCGGGAACTAACGCTGAAGAGGGAACAAAGATTGTAAGAGCCAGAGGACTAGGAAGTCTGCTGGGAGGGTAGCTATAGCAGGAGTTACACCATGAAATCTCAACCACATGGCTGCCTAAACAAGACCTGAACAGCTGATAACCCAGTGTAAAAGGGAGCAATCGTGGGATACATCCCCTAAAGAACTCTAAGGAATTAACGACTGATATGAATGGGAGAATTGGTGTTCCCCAGGGATGATCCCCCTAATTCGTTACCCAACATCAAGTGATCAGCCTTAGAAGTATGAACAGGCAACACTGAACAATTGTTAAAGGAAGCCTGGGAAACAGACAAGATCTCCTGAGAAAATTGGGAGAGAGAGGAGAAGGGGAAGCAGGAGGAGGATGGAGGTAAGGGGGAAGGACAGAGAGGCAGAGAAAGGAAAGATATCTTGATTGAGAGAGCCATTAAGGGGCTAGCAAGAAACCTGGCACTAGGGAAATTCCCAGGAATCCACAAGGATGACCCCAGCTAAGACACTAAGCAACAGTGGAGAGGATGCCTGAACAGGCCTTTCCCTGTATCAGAATGATGACTGCCTAGAACCTTCATCCAGCAACTGATGGAAGCAGATACAGAGATCTACACCCAAGCACCAGGCCAAGCTACTGATCAATCCAAGAGAGGGAAGACCAATAATATGAGCAAAAGGGTCAAGACCATGATGAGGAATCCCACAGAAACAGCTGACCTGAGCTAGTGAGAGCTCACTGACTCTGCACTAATAGCGGGGGAACCTGTATAGGACCAAACTAGGCCCACTAACTGTGGGGGACAGTTGTGAGGCTTGGGAAGTCTGTGGAGCCACTGACAGTGGGACCAGGATTTATCCCTAGTCCTTGAACTGGCGCCTTGGAGAACATTCTCTTTGGAGGGATGCCTTGCTCAACCTAGATAGAGGGAAGAGGGCCTTGGTCCTGCCTCAAAGTGAAGTATCAGACTTTGTTAACTCCCCATGGGAAGCCTTACCCTTTCTGAGTAGTGAATGGGGGAGGGGCAGAGAGAGAGGGAGGAGAGGAAAGAGTGCGAACTAGGGTAGTTATGTAAAATGAGAAAAGATTGTATTAAATTTTTACACGCAAAGAAATGAGGCCCTGTGGATTTGGGATAGAGTGGGGATTACATGGGAGGGGTGAAGCAGAGAAATGATATAATTATACTTAAAATTTTTAAAGACAAAGATATTTTTGTTTGTTTTGTTTTTCGAGACAGGCTTTCTCTATAGCTTTGGAGCCTGTCCTGGAACTAGCTCTTGTACACCAGGCTGGCCTCGAACTCACAGAGATCCGCCTGCCTCTGCCTCCTGAGTACTGGGATTAAAGACTTGTGCCACCACCACCCGGCAACAAAGATAATTTTTTAAATTAATTGATTAATTAATTAATTTATTTATTTTTTATTTTTGGAGACAGGGTTTCTTTATGTAACCATGGCTTTCCTGACTCTGTAGACCAGGCTGGCCTTGAACTCAGACAGATCTGCTTGACTGGGTCTCCCCAGTACTGGAATTAAAGGTGTGTAGCACAGCCACCTGGCTTATTAAAAAATTTTTTAAAGATTTATTTATTTATTATGTATACAACATTCTGCCTGCATGTATGCCCACACGCCAGAAGAGGGCGCCAGACCTCATTACAGATGGTTGTGAGCCACCATGTGGTTGCTGGAAATTGAACTCAGGACCTCCGGAAGAGCAGCCGGTGCTCTTAACCACTGAGCCATCTCTCCAGCCCCCTTATTAAAAATTTTAATTAAAAAAGTATCAAAGGGCCGGGCGATGGTGGCGCATGCCTTTAATCCCAGCACTCGGGAGGCAGAGGCAGGCAGATCTCTGTGAGTTCGAGACCAGTCTGGTCTACGGAGTTAGTTCCAGGACAGGCTCCAAAGCCACAGAGAAACCCTGTCTCGAAAAACCAAAAAAAAAAAAAAAAAAAAGGATCAAAGTCTGGGAAGACAGCTTTGAAAACTCAAGGCCACAGGCAGGAGACACACAAGAGTTAGGCACTCTTGGTCAGGCTGTGACCTGACTGAATGACGCCTTAGTTCTAGTGTTTGGAGGCTCTAGGGTGAGTCTTAGCACCTGAGGGGCAGTTTGGTTCTTACTGTAAGGTGAAGGTGGTTCCTCTTGTTTTATACACCAGCCTCACCGTAAAGTCACAGATAAAGATCACTGTCCCTGGCGGGTAGTGGGCCACTAGGTGCCGTTTCAGGGGTCTAGAAAAGGATGTGCTAAAAGCTGGCTCTCTTGGGCTGGAGAGATGGGTCAGAGGTTAAGAGCATTGCCTGCTCTTCCAAAGGTACTGAGTTCAATTCCCAGCAACCACATGGTGGCTCACAACCATCTGTAATGAGGTCTGGTGCCCTCTTCTGGCCTGCAGGCGCACACAGACAGAATATTGTATACATAATAAATAAATAAATAAATATTTTAAAAAAAAGCTGGCTCTCATAACCTGCTGATTATATTGTTGGAAAATCTTTACATTACTACTGTGTTAGTGTCTTGGGCCTTTCAAAAGAGGGAGGATGACCATCGCTAACTGCCCGCCCCTTTAGGGATTCACACCTCTCCACGTAGAGTGAAACGGAAATCTAACTCAGCTAAAGACATGATGAAAGCAGAGATGCTAAGCTTTATCGTGCTTTAGTTTACCCTGCTTCTGCTTGGCAGTGCAGAGTCAACTGAGTTTTTGAGTCAGTGTCACCAAACCTGGTGGCACACAATGGGAGGATTATGCTGAGGAGGTGGAGGAGGCAGGAGGACCAAAAGATAGTTCTCATACTAGAGCCTAAGATGGCCTGATTCTTACTATGTAGCCCAAGATCACACCAAACTTATGTTCAGGCTTCTCAATGCTAGAATTACAAACAGGAGGCAACCATTTTTAAGAGAAGGGAAATGGGTTGTGAGCCTCACAATCACCCAGCTTCCTGTGCTGTAAGAAGATTGGTGTCAGAGCAAAACACAAGGGCTTTGCCCTGAGAACACTGAGACCATTGTTGGGACAGCTCAAAAAGCTGGAATCCGTTTGGTGGGCTACCAGAGAAGAGGAGCTCTTGAGAGATACAGCCCTAATAATCCACAAGCCCAGATAGGACTGAGAGCCGAGCTGTACTACACTCAAATTGGAAACACCTGATATCTGATAGAGCCTGCCTCGCCTTGCATGAGGCTCTGGATTTGATCCACTGTGCTGCGAGAAGAAAAAGAGGGAGGTGCCAGATATAGTGGTGGAGGAGGGCAGAAACAGGCAGATCTCTGTGAGTTCGAGGCCAGCCTGGTCTACAAGAGCTAGTTCCAAGACAGGCCTCAAAGCTACAGAGAAACCCTGTTTGGGGGGGAGGGGGAAGATAAAGAAAGCAAAAACAAAAAAAATCTGGATTTTACCAGCAGCCCTTACTTGGAGTAGGTCTTCCCAGGTCAACTAATGTTATCAGGACAGGGTGGACCCAGCCACGGCAAAGTCAATAGAAGCCTGAGTCTCAGTAGTTTACCCTAGGGCAATGCCTGGGTCCAAGAAAGACCACAAACTGATACTACCCAGGCAGAAACAGACCCTCCAAAGGAAATTCTTAACATTCCAACCATTGTAGATAGGATCACCTGCCAGCACACACGCCCAAATCGCTTTTCACCAGTATACTCCAAGACAAATGTCAGCCAATCATGGGTCCTGAACCTTAGAAATCCCTCACCCCTACCTTTGCTACTATAAAACTCAACCCTGAGCTGGGGCTCTCCAATTATTCCAATACATTGGGCATGCTGAGAGACTGAGTTTGCAAACTTGTGTAAAATAAAGGCTCTTTTCTTTTTCATACAGGACTCAGTCTCCTTGTTGGGTTTTGGGGGACCTTGTGGATCTGGGTATAACAGTTGATATTAAAACCAGCTATTGGGCCTGGAGAGATGGCTTTGCCTGCTTTTCCAAAGATCCTGAGTTCAATTCCCAGCAACCACATGGTGGCTGACAACCATCTATAATGAGATTTGGTGCCTGTAATGGATTTGCTGTGGGTCCCCAGCAGCTTGCTGCAGTAAGCAACCAGTCCCAAGCAGGCTGCAAGTCCCCAGCAGCTTGCTGCTGAAAGCAGCCAGTCCCAAGTAGGGACGGGGCAGGAGACCACGTGGCAGGTCTCCATGTGATGGCGGAGGGCAGGCAGAGAGACAGATACATGGATAGGCATGCCATGCAGAGTGAGCTTGGATATTTATTCAGGGGCCTGTGGAGGGGGAAGAGAGACGGGGAGAAGAGCAGAGAAAGAGAGAAGGGAGAGACAGAAGCGGGGGATGGGGAAAAGTGGGGAGAGAGGCAGAAGGGGAAAAGTGGGAAGAGAGGCAGAAGCTGCCTCTCCGAGAAGAAGACGAAGAAGACAGAAAAGAGAACTAGCTTGGGCCAGGAAGCTGAAGATCAGCTTGCCTCAACGGATGGGGGAGGGAGTGGGCGTGGCTTGTGTCTTAAAGAGACAGAACAATCATTACAGTGCCCTCTTCTATTCTACAGGGATACATGCAGGTAGAACACTGTATACATAATAAGTAAATCTAAAAAAAAATCCAAATTAGAGTATTAAAAAAAAAATGCCGGGCGGTGGTGGCACATGCCTTTAATCCCAGCACTCGGGAGGCAGAGGCAGGCGGATCTCTGTGAGTTTGAGACCAACCTGGTCTACAGAGCTAGTTCCAGGACAGCCTCCAAAGCCACAGAGAAACCCTGTCTCGAAAAAAAAAAAACAAAAAAAAACCCAAAAAAACAAAAAACCAACTATCACTGATGCAGCCAAGTCCTTGACTACACCCCTAGCCTTTTATTTTTATTTTTTTTTAATATTTATTTATTTGTTATATATACAATATTCTGTGTGTATGCCTGCAAGCCAGAAGATGGCACCAGACCTTATTATAGATGGTTGTGAGCCACCATGTAGTTGCTGGGAATTGAACTCAGGACCTTTGGAAGAGCAGGCAATGCTCTTAACCACTGAGCCATCTCTCTAGCCCCTACCCCTAGCCTTTTAAACCATCACAAATCTTCAAGTGATTGCTAGGTTGTTTACAGTCCTTGATACACTCTGAATGTTGCATAAATAATTATTACATTATATTGTTTAGGAGACATTAACAAAAGTGGGCAGTATATACATTATAGACTTTTTTCTCTTTTTAGATAGTAGGGTGAATCCAATGGATATGGAATAGGTATGGAATATTGAATAGGTATGAAAATTGACTTTGGAATATGAATATGAAATATTAAAAATCATCTGGATTATACTTGGGTTTGAAGAAAACCTGTTTTTACCAAAGTCTAGAACACTGAGGTATAAATGGATGAGAGAAAAATCTAGTTTGGACCATATAAAGTTTCATTGCTGTCAAGTCATTACATAGCAAAATGACAGCCTGGATATCTCAATATTTAATATATTATTGCACTAATAAATTGATTACACAATGGATTAAATGATGAGTTGTGAAGTTAATATTGTAATGGTCCGCTCTATCCCTTTCAGAGACAAGCCATGCCCACTTCCTCCCCCATCTGCCAAGGCAAGCTGATCTTGCCTGAGTCCCTTCCTTCTTTTCTGTCTCCCTTTCCAAGAGGTAGCTTCTGTCTCTCCCCTTTTCTCCTTTTCCCCCTTCTTTTTCTCTGCCTGTCTCTGTCTGCCCTTCTCCACTTTCCTCTCCATAACCTGATGGAGGAAGGTCATTGGTTAAATAAAAAGGAACTGCTTGGCCCTCATTGGTTAGAAGATAGGTGGGAGGAGTAAACAGAACAGAATGCTGGGAGGAAGAGGAAGTGAGCTCAGACTCCACAGCTCTCCTCTCGGGAGCAGACGCCTCAGAGAGAGTCGCCATGCTCCCAGCTCCCAGGCAGACGCACGCGATGAAGCTCCGACCCAGGATGGACATAGGCTAGAATCTTCCCGGTAAGCGCACCTAGGGGCACTACACAGGTGATTAGAAATGGGCTAAATTAATATGTGATAATTAGCCTAGAAGAGGCTAGATAGAAATGGGCCAAGCAGTGATTAAATGAATACAGTTTGTGTGTTGTTATTTCGGGCATAAGCTAGCCAGGCAGCCGGGGTGCTGGGGACGCAGCCCCACCGCTCTTATTACTACAATAACCCACTAAATAAATATCCAACCTCACTCTGCATGGCATGTCTAACTGTGTCTCTGTCTCTCGCCTGCTATGTGGCTCCCTGCCCTGGACCAGCCACCTTCGGAGACCTGCAGTTTGGTCTTGTGGCATGCCCATTCGTCTGTCTCTCCTCTGTGGGACTCACTGTCCCTCATGGCCCACTGCAGCCACTTGGGGAATTGTGCTGTCCCTGCCTGGGACCGGCTGCTCTCAGGATCTGCTGCCTGCTGCCTGCCCCTGCTAGAGGACCTGCAGCGTGGTCTCATGGCCCATTGCCTGCTGCATTCACTCAGGAACCTACAGCATTTTACTTTTACCATTACAAATATACCATATGATTCAACTAAAAATAAATTTCTTATATGGGTGAAGTGATCTGAAATGCTTGGGACTAAAAGTGATTTAGTGTTTTTGGATACTGGAATATTTCCGCATGTATCAATGAGCTGTTGTGGAGGTGGGACCTCATCTAAACACAGAATTTATTTCCTGTGCACCTTATGTAGACAGCCTGAAGTTTTTAGTCAACCTGAAATTGACTGTCACCTGAAGGTCAAGTGTGGAATTTTCTCCCTTTGGTGTCAGTGGTGATTCAAAGGTTTTGTTTTGTTTTGTTTGGTGAGCTGAGTCAGTTTCTTTTCTGTTGCTGTGATAAAATACTGGGACTAAAAGCAGATTAGGAACTTACACTTGTTTTCAAAAGACTAGAGTCTTCTGAATAGTGGGGACAGGACAGGGAAGTTGGCTAACCACACACAGGAAGCACAGAGAGCCAGCTGGAATCAGGGTAGGGCTGTAAACCCTCAAAGCCCACACCCAGTGATGTATTTCCTTCAGAAGCCTGCACCTCCCCAAACATTGCTACCAACTAGGGACCAAGTACATGAGCCTATTGGGGACATTCTTAGTCAAGTCACAACAGGGACATCCCACTTGAACCATAGAATAAAGATCTGAGATGATGTCATTATTTTATAAATATCATATGTCATTTTTCTCCAGAAACTTTTTTTAATTGATGTATGATGTCACATTGTCTGTAATCTTGGCCCTTGCAAGGTAGAGGCAGCTGGGCTGGAAGTTCAAGGTCATCCTCAGATATGTGGGAGTTTGAGACCAAGCTGAACTACAAAGAAACTGTGTTGAAAAACCAAACCAGTGCTGAGTGTGTTGGTGCATGCCCTTGATACTAGCACTTGGAGGAGGCAGCCAGAACTCTTAACCAGGGAGCCATTTCAACATACCCCTAAACTTTTTAAAATAAAAATTAAAAAGTTCCAAAAAGTAGCTTTTTCAAACTTAAATGCTTCTAAAACCTAAAACATGCATTTACAGACTACGTATGTATGCATTTCTATGTATTCTTCCAGAGGGCCTGGGTCTAGCGCCCTCTTCTGACCTCCTTGGACATTAGCCACACACATAGTGCATATAAAGCACCCAAATATATTTTAAAAAGTCTTAGGCCCAGCGATGGTGGCGCACACCTTTAATCCCAGCACTCAGGAGGCAGAGGCAGGTGGATCTCTGTGAGTTCGAGACCAGCCTGGTCTACAATAGCTAGTTCCAGGACAGGCTCCAAAACCACAGAGAAATCCTGTCTCGAAAAACCAAAAAAAAAAAAAAAAAAAAAAAAGAGAGAGCTTTTGCGCAGGCCTGATGACATAAGTGTCATCTCTGGATCACACAAGGAAGCAGGAGAGAACCACAGAATTGTCTTTTGACCTTCACATTCAATGGGGATAATTTTTTAGTTTACATTCTATTACTTTCCAACATAGGCACTAGATAACCATGAATTATTTTTTGATTTTCAGTTGGTCTTTCAGGAGCCTATGACTATATGAACTCCCAACTTGTTCTATGCTTTGATCACCATCGATTTGCAATTGATGCTGTATTCAAAGATTTCTTAAGTTTTTCTCCCCTCTCTTTCTTTTGGAGCCAGGTTAGCATTATATAGCCCGGGCTGGTTGGAATTTGTTTTAAAAATATTTATTTATTTATTTATTTATTATGTATACAATATTCTGTCTGTGTCTATGTCTGCAGGCCAGAAGAGGGAACCAGACCCCATTACAGATGGTTGTGAGTCACCATGTGGTTGCTGGGAATTGAACTCAGGACCTTTGGAAGAGCAGGCAAAGCTCTTAACCTCTGAGCCATCTCTCCAGTCCCCAAAATATTTCTTTATTTATTTTATTATGCTATATACTGTCTGTGTGTATGTCTGCAGGCCAGAAGAGGGCACCAGACCTCATTACAGATGGTTGTGAGCCACCATGTGGTTGCTGGGAATTGAACTCAGGACCTTTGAAAGAACAGGCAATGCTCTTAACAGCTGAGCCATCTCTCCAGCCCTGGTTGGAATTTTTTAACCTCCTGCCTCAGTAATCCTGAATGTCACCCATGCCCCCCATGCCCAGTCTCAAACCAATTTTATGCTGGGAAGATTGCAAGTGGACTTTTAGCTCTGATAGGATCTCTTCTGAAGACAAACCACCTGTTCCACATTTTGAAGAAGAAACTTTATAAGAGCACTCTAGGCGGGGCGGTGGTGGCACACGCCTTTAACCCTAGCACTCAGGAGGCAGAGACAAGCGAATCTCTGTGAGTTCAAGGTCAGCCCATTCTGTGGAGCAATTTCCAGGCCAGGCCCCGAAACTACAAAAAATTTGTCTCGAAAAACAAAACAAAAAAAACAAAACAAAACAAAAAGTACATTTATTCATTAACCTTTCCGCCTCATCTGCTATTATCCCCTACCACCAACAATTCCTGCCGTGGAACTTTTGCTTTTATCCTTTATCTAAGAACACAGCTCTTACAAAATCAAACCATCATTTACGCTGCACTTAGCGAAGTTTTTCTTGTCTTTTTTCCAGACAGTTCTGTGTAGCCCTGGCTGTCCTGGAACTCACTCTGTTCTGTAAACCAGGCTGGCCTCAAACGTACAGAGAGCTCCTGACTGCCTCTGCCAACCAATACTTGAATTGAAGGTGCGCACCACCCGGCTTACTAGGTTAAATTTAAGTTTAACTAAGTCTTAGCTCCCCAGAGCCCGTAGCTAGCGCGACCACATCGCTTCTCCCACCTTATCAAACCCTTAGAACTGTCTTCTTTGGTGGAGTGTTAACTCGGGAATGCAGTTGTTTTTCCTAGTTCACTGTTATGTTCCTTTTACACAGTTTTCCGATAAACATTTCTTACAGAAATATGAAAGCAGCTTGCAGTTTCAGTCCAAAGCTAAATCCGCTAGCTAGATCAGTGTTCTCAACCTGCGGGTCTCGACCCTTTCATTAGCGTCGCCTAAGACCACCGGAAAACAGATATTTACATTACGATTCATAACGGTACCAAAATTGGTTAGGAAGTAGCAACTAAAACAATTTTATGGTTAGGGGTCACCACAACACGAGGAACTGGGTTAAAGGTCCGCAGCTTTAGGAAGGTTGAGAACCGCTGATCTGGACAGAACATTTTCTCATGCTTGGAGCCCATAGTTGCGTGTGGAAACCCATTTGAAAGATCCGATTTTTCAGCGTACAGGATCACTGTCCACATCGCGAAGAAGCGAAGGGTATGGGTTTGTATCACAGGACCGAGAACGACAGCGGCTGCCGGTAGGAAAGTGAGCAAAAAAGAGAAGCTCGGGGAGCCCGGAGAAACCCTGAAAGTATCCAGCATCCGGACCAGGCTGAGTCCCTGGCTCGGGCTCCAGCGCGCCAAGCCGTTAGCACCGCCCCTTCCAGCCGGCTCCACCCACCGCCTCCCCAACTCTAACCCTGGCCTCCGGGCGCTCGGCGCGTTCTTAAACCCCGCCTCCGCGGCGAGGGCGCGCTCCCCTCGTCGCTTGGCCCTAGGCGATTCCGTTAGCGGCGGGAGGGAAAACCGTCCCCGGCGTCCCCGCCTCCGCTGCTAACGCTTTCCTCCCTACGCCCCCTGCGACCACCCTGCAGCCCGCTACGGAGGCCCCCGAAGTACAAACGTCTCCTAGGCCCCGTGCCCCACTCAGTAGCTGCGTCCCGTCCAACTCGCGGACCCTAAGGCCCTGCGCTCGCTTTTTCGTCTTTTCTATTTTTATTTTTATTGTTTTGTCAGGAATTCGCGCCGGTGAGTTCCCTAGGGCGGCAGAAACTTCACCCTCTTTACGGAAGTGAAAGTTGCCCCTTTTCATCTCCCCCTCCCCCCGCTGCCGCCCAGGCCTCCTGCATTCCTTCCCTCCCGCCTAGCCGGAGAGCGGCGGGCGGGGGAGGAGGAAGCCAGGGCGCCTGCGCGCAGAGGCCGCTTTCCATCCGGGTCCCTGTCCGTGCGGTGCAGCAGGTCGGTAGGCGGGAAATGGCGACTGGCTGAAGGAGCTGGTTCTGTTGCTGTTGAGGGATAAGCGGGAAAGACATCACCTATTGCGCAGTCGGGACCATCGCCGGAGCCTGAAGACACTTTTCTGTCGTCACAGTGAAGGTAATTCCCTTGGTCCAGACGCTGCCGTTGCTCCCGAGCTCAGTCCTCTCCCAGGGCCGTCTGCCGGGATCTCCTCCCCTTCCCTAGCCGAGCCTTCAGCGGTTCCAGCGCGTCCGTAGGCATGCACTGTTGGCGCCTTGTAAGTCCACAGTGTGGTCGCCGCTCTGGCCTGGACTTTCCCCTGGGAACGGAAAGGGAGCTCACTTCCCGCCAGCTTCAGCTCTTAGGCTGCGGCCTGTGTTGTGATTTCTGGGGTTAGATTTCACTTTGCTACCTACCCCCAACCCCATCTCACCTTCCTGGTCTCTGACCCCGTGGTCCTTATGACTAATGAAGTTAGATTGCCTTTTCGAACCTTCTTGTAGGCCCACGTAACGTTTGGGGTGTTTAATTCTTGTGGGGTGCTTTGGGGGGCGTTGCTCTAGCTCAGCTCTTATAAACAGCCTTTGAGAATCTGGAACGAGAGGTTACAGGAACTTCTGTCTTCTGTACTGGTAAAACGTTGAGTTGACATTACTCCTTCTGAAAATCAAGAGTGGTAGTAAAAACGAGCCCGTGTGGGAGGCCTCTGGTTTCCATAGTGGTCAGCTCAGGGTGAATTTGGATTATACAAACGTGCCGTTTCCTTTGGGTATGCCCGGCTTACTTTTGCATTCTTGACCAGGATTCTGTTATAAATAATTGCATAAGTAAACATTGTTTATTTACTTCTCGCCCTAGTGGCAGTTGGATGTGTGAATGAGTACCACAGGGAAACCTACGGAGATACTGTTGGGAAACTACCCTAAACTCCCGAGATGAATGGACTGAGTAGATGTTACTCTAAGGCAGGAATTTATCATCTTTCTAATGCTCGTCAGGCAAAACCAAGATTACTCCTTTACGTCGGTATACAAATTAGTGACATGAAATGATAGGCTTATCTGCATAATTTTTAGATTGTAGATTGCTTGTTACTTCGATTCATCAGATGCCAAGTTACACATTTTTGTTTGTGATCCAGCAGTTATCTCTTTATAAAAGCAGCGAAATGGCAATTTGAAGCTTTTTTTTTTTTTTTTTGCTCACATTTTCTAAATGTACAGAGGTCCTCAGTTTTTGTTTTTGTTTTTTCAGTATTTTGGTCATGTAGAATTTGGGGCATTATAGGTGTTTTCCCCCATGAATAAAAATGAAGGTTAAAACATGGCTTATGTTACATGTCAGTTAATGTTTGTCATTCAGTATTTTTCTGCTCCATAGGACCAGCCTTGAGTACTTCATGTTCATGTCAGGATTAAATTTCAGTAATAAGAAGGCACGTGCAAACATCATTATAGTTTTCATTTGAAAGACTTAGCCCACGTCATAAAGAAAGTCAAGGTAAAATGTAGCTCTTAGGTGAAGTAGTGTTAGGAGTGAGCTGAGCTCACTTCTTTTTAGGTTCGGTTGACTTAGGGGTTATCAATTTATTTATTTTTTTTGGTTTTTCGAGACAGGGTTTCTCTGTAGCTTTGGAGCCTGTCCTGGAACTAGCTCTTGTAGACCAGGTTGGTCTCAAACTCATTAAGATCCACCTGTCTCTGCCTCCTGAGTGCTGGGATTAAAGGCATGTGCCACCACCGCCCTTTCAATTTATTTTTAAAATGTGGTCAATTACATTACTTGAAAGAATCCGGATAAGTTATGTGTCTAGTGCAGGCTTTGTATTTTAATTTGTTTGGGAGATAGGGTTTTTTTGGTAAAATTTAATTTATAGGTAGCAGAGTCTGCATTGTAGACTGTTTCCGGGATTTTGCCAAGTTAGTTACTACTACATTCCATTAGTCCCTGCATTCTTTGTCTTCTCTCTTTCTGTTTTTCATTTTTTTCTTTTTACTTTTTTTATTGATACTTATTGGGCTCTACATTTTTCTCTACTCCCTTTCCTGCCTCCTCCCCCCCTTCAATCCTCCCCCAAGGTCCCCATGCTCCCAATTTACTCAGGAGATCTTGTCTTTTTCTACTTTCTACTTCCCATGTAGATTAGATCTATGTAAGTCTCTCTTAGTGTCCTCATTGTTGTCTAAGTTCTCTGGGATTGTGGTTTGTAGGCTGGCTTTCTTTATGTTTAAAAACCACCTATGAGTGAGTACATGCGATAATTGTCTTCCTTGTCTGGGTTACCTCACTCAAAATGTTTTCTAGCTCCATCCATTTTCCTGCAAAATTCAAGCTGTCATTTTTTTCTGCTGTGTAGTACTCCATTGTGTAAATGTACCACATTTTCCTCATCCATTCTTCAATCGAGGGGCATTTAGGTTGTTCCCAGGTTCTGGCTATGACAAACAAAGCTGCTATGAACATAGTTGAGCACATGTCCTTGTGGCATGATTGAGCATCCTTTGGATATATACCCAAGAGTGGTATTACTGGGTCTTGAGGAAGGGTGTTTCTTAATTTTCTGAGAAATTGCCACACTGACATCCAAAGGGGCTGTACCAGCTTGCATTCCCACCAGCAATGCAGAAGTGTTCCCTTTTCCCCACAACCTCTCCAGCATAAGTTGTCATCAGTGTTTTTGATCTTGGCCATTCTCACAGGTGTAAGATGGAATCTCAGAGTTGTTTTGATTTGCATTTCTCTGATGACTAAGGATGTTGAACATTTCCATAAATGCCTTTCAGCCATTTTAGATTCTTCTGTTGAGAGTTCTCTGTTTAGGTCTGTACTCCATTTTTTTTTATTGGATTATGTGATTTTTTTGGTGTCCAATTTCTTGAGTTCTTTGTATATTTTGGAGATTAGAACTCTTTCTTATGTGGGGTTAGTGAAGATCTTTTCCCATTCT
Source organism: Microtus oregoni (assembly GCF_018167655.1). Taxonomy (NCBI): domain Eukaryota; kingdom Metazoa; phylum Chordata; class Mammalia; order Rodentia; family Cricetidae; genus Microtus; species Microtus oregoni. The sequence goes on from NW_024543090.1 coordinate 23,400,624, forward strand.
GTAGGCTGTCGTTTTGTCTTGTTGACCATGTCCTTTGCTTTACAGAGCTTTTCAGTTTCAGGAGGTCCCATTTATTAATTGTTTCTCTCACTGTCTGTGCTGCTGGGGTTCTATTTAGGAAGTGGTTCCCTGTGCCAATGTGTTCAAGTGTACTTCCCACTTTCTCTTCTATGAGGTTCAGTGTGGCTGGCTTTATGTTGAGGTCTTTGGTCCATTTGCACTTGAGTTTTGTGCATGGTGATAAATCTGGGTCTGTTTTCATTCTTCTACATGTTGATATCCAGTTATGCCAGGACCACTTGTTAAATATGCTTTCTTTTTTCTATTTGATATATTTTGCTTCTTTATCAAAGATCAGGTGTCCCGGAGATGTGTGGATTGATATCCAGGTCTTCTATTCAGTTCCATTGGTCCTCCTGTCTGTTTTTATGCCAATACCAGGCTGTTTTCAGTACTGTAGCTCTGTAGTAAAGTTTGAAGTCAGGGATTGGATTTTTTTGCTTTTCCTCCCCCCCCCCCCCCCCCACAGGGTTTCTCTGTGTAACAGCCCTGCCTGGCCTAGACGCACTTTGTGGACGTGGCTGGCCTCTGCTTCCTGAATCCTGGGATTAAAGGTGTGCTTCACCATTGCCCAGCTAATCCCTACATTCTTAATCCTTTCCTGTACATGATTTGAATGGATATGAAAGCTGCCAAGTGGTGTAGTCTTTAACATCTGTGTGTTGCAGCTGTATGGCAATGTATAGGTATGTTTTAGGGTTTTCTGTTTCACACAGTGCTAGTGCATTTGGACATTGGATAAAGTAGACTTAAATTATCTTGGTTACAATACACTATACTTTTGATTGATGAGTTAAAGAATGTAGTGATTTGCTGGTGGTGTTATTTTCTCCCACCATTAGGAAAGTGGTGGTTGGAAAGTTTTATCTTTTCCAAATTAACCTAACCTATTCCAAGACTGTAGATTTTGTTCAGATGGCATCTTCTTGTGATGATTTTTAAAAAATCTGGCTGGGTATGTAGCTTAATTGGTAGAGTGCTTGCCTAGCATGCAGGAAGCACTGGGTTCTAGTACCCAGGTCCCCATTACCACATCAGCTGGTTATAATGGTGTGTCAGGGAGATGGAAGCAGAAGAATCACAAGTTCAATTACAAATTGGAGGCCAGTTGGGGCTATGTGAGGCCCTGCCTCTAAAAGGCTTGGACCTGTTTGGAAAGGATGTACTGGACATTAGACTTGTAGCTGCAGAATCAGTTGCTGATTGGATAAAGTAGACTTAAGTTATCTTGGTTACAATACACTATACTTTTGATTGATGAGTTAAAGAATGTAGTGATTTGCCAGGAATTTAAAAAGGCAACATCTCATTGTATTTGCAATTTATCAAGTTGTTAGGAAATATATAAGGGGAAAAGATAGTTTAAATCACAAATGTCAAACATGTGAAGAGGACCTCATATATGGGTATGGTCTTTTTTTTTTTTTAAAGATTTAATTATTTATTAAGCATACAATGTACTGCTGGCATGCAAGGCACCAGGTCTCATTATAGATGGTTGTGAGCCACCATGTGGTTGCTGGGAATTGAACTCAGGACCTCTGGAAGAGCAGCCAGTGTTCTTACCCTCTGAGCCATCTCTCCAGCCCTGGGTATGCTCTTAAGTAATTTTTATTAGTTGGTTGAAATTGACAAGTCGTTTTAACAGGGGTCATTTGTGATGAGGCTGTTTATTTATTTATTTATTTTGGTTTTTCGAGACAGGGTTTCTCTGTGGTTTTGGAGCCTGTCCTGGAACTAGCTCTTGTAGACCAGGCTGGTCTCGAACTCACAGAGATCCGCCTGCCTTTGCCTCCCTAGTGGATTAAAGGCGTGCGCCACCATCGCCTGGCCATTTTTTTTTTTTAACCTGGCAGTAAGGAATGGTGAGATTTAAGTGTGGCCTCAGGTAAGACTTTACAGACAAATGGTTTTTATTTTGTTTGTGGAAGGTCAGACAGGCTTTGAATAGTCTATATAGCAGAGGCTGACCTTGAACCTCTTTGTTCTTCTTGCCTCTACTTCAAAAATCCTTAGATTATAGGCATAAGCCACCATGTCCAGCAACAAATAAAATTTTGACATATAGTCAAAGTAGGATAGTTAACTATATTGGGATTCCATATTTTACTATAGACATAGCTTTCTATAGTAGATTGAAAGATTGAACATTACTGAGTTGGATTTCTAACACTCAGGCTTTCATAGCTGCAATAATTTGTAGGGCAGGTACTTTTTCTTGTTTCCTTTTGGTTTGGTTTTGGCTTTTTAAGACAGAGTTTCTCTGTTTAGGAGTCCTGGCTATCGTGGAACTCAGCTTTTGTAGATTGAGCTGGCCTCAAACTCACAGATTGCCTGCCTCAGCTTCCTAAATGCTGGGATTAAAGGTCTGTACCACTACTTTCCTGCCTCATTTCTTTTTAAATAAAGAAAGTGGCACTTGAATACTTTAAAATAATTAGGTTTAAACTTTATTAACTCTGTGTATGTAGACTTTTTTCATGTTTCTCCCCCACCCCCTTGAGACAGGATTTCTTTGTAGTTTTGGAACCTGTCCTGGAACTTGCTCTGTAGACCACACTAGCCTTGAACTCTCAGATACCCTCCTGTCTCTGCTGGGATTAAAGGCATGTTCTACCACTGCCCAGCCCTTAATTTTTATAAGGTGGTAGAACAGCCTCTTTATGAATTACTTTAGTGACTTAGATTAGTTGGGGAGAGAAAATGGGCAGACCTAACAGTGGAGCACTGATTTCAGTTTAGGTACATGAGAATGGACTACTAGACTACTTTCAACTGCTTCTTTCATGGGTATCATGATGAGGAGCACTTATAATGATTTTTTTTTTTTTGGTTGAATAAGAATTGTAGAATTTGGGGGCTGGAGAGATGGCTCAGTGGTTAAGAGCATTGCTTGCTCTTCCAAAGGTCCTGAGTTCAATTCCCAGCAACCACATGGTGGCTCACAACCATCTGTAATGAGGTCTGGTGCCCTCTTCTGGCCTGCAGACATGCACACAGACAGAATATTGTATACATAATAGATAAATATTAAAAAAAAAAGAATTGTAGAATTTTAGATTTATCAGAGAAAAGAATCCTTAATTCTTCCAAAGTTAAGTTCATTGTTTTAAAACTGAGTTGTTGTTGTTTTTTTTTTTAATTAAAAAAGTTTTACGTTCATTGACTCTCATGTGTATCTGCATGTGTATGAGTTTGTGCGACTGTAACACTTGCACTTGGTATGCGTGTGGCAGTGAGAGACAGTTTGTAAGAGTCAGGTCTTGACTTTCACCATGTAGATTCTGGGCCTCAAACGCTTGGTGGGAAGCCCTTACCTGCTGAGCTTTTGCAGACTTTAAATGTGTAATAGATGTTTAACTAAGTGCTGTTTGGACAGGATGGAGCAATGACTTGTCTTTCATTTTGATTTATTATGTATGTATCCATATATGTTTTGAGATAGGATCTCACTCTGTAGCCCAGGTTGGCCTTAAACTTGATCGCCCTTTCAATGCCAAGATTATAGGTATGATCACCTTGCCCAGCTCAGCCTTTTACAAAAAGGTAAAATTTATATTTAGTAAAGTCCAATGATGCACCATGTGGATTTTGGGGATTGAACTCATATTGTCAGACTTGGTGGGGGTTTTTTTGTTTTGTTTTTGTTCTTTTGCCTTTTTTGAGACAGGGTTTCTCTGTATAACAGTCCTGGATGTCTTGGAACTTGTTTTGTAGACCAGACTGGCCTCAAACTCACAGAGATCCGCCTACCTCTGTCTCCCAAGTGTTGGGATTAAAGGCATGCACCACCACAGTTTAGCTGTTGAGCCGCCTTATTGGCATGGTATTTCTTCCATGATACTGTCTAGACTATAGGACCTTGCCCACACTAAGGTAACTACTCCACCATGAATCTATACCTCTAGTCTATTTATTTTCCCCTCCCCCCCAAGACAGGATTTCTCTGTGTAACAGCCCTGGCTGTCCTGGAACTCTCTTTGTAGGCCATGCTGGCCTTGAATTTACAGAGAACTGCCTGCCTCCGCCTCCCTAGTACTGGCATTAAAGGCATATGGCACTACTGCCCAGTTTCAAATATTCTTTATAATAGACAATCATGGCTAGCTTTACCCTTTGGCGGGGGGTGTTGGTTTTTCTAGATAGGGTTTCACTGCAGTTTTAGATCCTGTCCTGGAACTAGCTCTTGTAGACCAGGCTCGCCTCCAACTCACAGAGATCCGCCTGCCTCTGCCTCCCGAGTGCTGGGATTAATAAGGCATGAGCCACCACCATCCAGCTTTTACAGTTTTCTTTATTGTCTGTCCTTATTTAGAAATTAGTGTGCTGAAGACCTCCGTGACAAACTGTTAACTGAGTTTTTTTTGTATCATTACTGAGAAATTGCTGCATTTATCTAGGAAACACCTAGATAAAGCCAGTCTAATACTTGTACCATTATTGTAATCTGGTAACCTAAGAGGATTTTTAATTTAACTGTCTGCCTTAAAAATTGCTTGGGTCAGTGAGATGGTTCAGAGAGTTGCCAAGTCTGACCTGCTGAGCTTGAGCCCTGAACCCACATGGCGGAAGGAGAGAATGCACACCTGGAAGCTGTCTTCTGATGCCTACAGGTATGCAATGTCATGTCGGTGCCCAATCTCCGCTCAGTCATACACAGGATGGCAAGAAAATGCAAAAAGAATTATAGCTTTGGTAGGTAGCAGGAATTTTGTGATGAAGAAGAACTTATTTATTAAATGGCCCCAATTTTGTAAGCAAGCATTCTTAATGTACTTCTGATTGTTTCAGCGATACAGTTTTCTCTCATGTGATTTTTTTTTTTTTTTGAAAGACATGGGAAGAAAATTGTTGAGTTCAGGGGAGACTGGTTGTGTGTGTCAGGTTGTTAGAGATCATCGCCTTAAAGAGTTTTTAATTATTGCAGTGCCTCTGCATGCTTAGCCAAGGGTTCGTACATCTCCTGTCCTGGCCATCGGGACTCACTTTTGTCAAGTGCAATTGAATCTATTGAAGGAGATTATTTTAGGGTAATTTGGTAGGAGAGATGACCTCAGGCTTTACAGAAGTTTATGGGTATGGGGTGGTTCTTTTATTGGTTCTGTGATACTTGGGCTGAGTTTTAAACAGTGAGGATAACGAGATAATTAGTTGAAATAATATTTGTGGTAAAGAGGACAGAAATGTGGGTAGAGAGCCCAGAGTGTCAGCAGCTATAACTACTGCAGTACAGAGAATAACAGCAAAAAACAACAAAGAAAGACTGGCTGGAAAGCTTCTTTGGGGAAGTAAGACAGGTGGATTTCTGGTGCTGATTGTGTGCTCCAAGTTCTGTAAGAAAGACTGAGGAAGGCATCTGATGTCTACTTCTGTCTTCCACACAGGAACATCAACACACATGAACACCTCTTTGTATTTGCACCATACACACAGACACAGACACACACACACACAGACAACACAGACACACAGACAGACAGACAGACAGACAGACACACACACACTGCAGTACATATTTACCAGTGAATTTAGTTTATATTGGAAAGCAGTTGATGAGAAACTAGGTAAGAGGAATAGGCACATTTCTGTAGTTCTGAGGATAGATTTTTTTGAAGGGAAAGACTGGAAAATTAATTTTAGAGGTTAAAAATTAGAATTTGGTAATTGACTGTAGGGGTAAGGGCAGGGTGTCACAACTAGCTGGGTGGTAGAGTTTGGATTTCTTGATTGGTAGGCTATATGGGTGACTATAGGAGAAAAATATACAACAGGAGGGAGATATTTTGGGATGGAATGGGATAAGAATGAATTCAGTTTTGTGTAAGTTGAGTTTGAAGTGCCAAACGTGGTAGTTAGGTGTGAGTCTGGAATTTAAGATGGTAGTTTAGAAAACTTGTAGAATTAATGTTGTTGTTTATGGTGACTCTTTGGAAGACTTTCTCCAGCACCAACACCCCTCCTCTGTAATCTGCTTACCTGGGCATCAAGTAACTACAGAACAAACTTACTGGTCAGTTTTTAGTTGTCATAATCCTGAATGAGGGGCTAGAGAGATGGTTCAGCAGTTTAGAGCACTAGCTGTTCTTCCTGAGGACTTGGATTCAATTCCCAGCACCCACATGTACTCAAAACTGTCTGTAACTCCAGTTCCAGGAGCTCTGACACCTTCACACCAAAAACATATATAATAAAGTTAAATAAATTTAAAAAAAAATCCTGAGTGAGATCTGGTTGGAATGTTTTAAAAAAGAGTGCTGCTGGACGGTGGTGGTGCACGCCTTTATGCACAACCTTTAACCCAGGAGGCAGAGGCAGGCAGATCTCTGTGAGTTGAGCCCGGCCTGGTCTACAGAGTGAGTTCCAGGACAAGCTCTAAAGCTACACAGAGAAACTCTGTCTTAAACCACCCCACTCCCAAAAGTGATTTTTATGTCTCAAGTTTTTGGACTTAACTATTCTCATTTTTATCATTTTCGTTCACTAGTACTAGATTTATTAAAACTAAGCATGACCATTTCCCTGCTTGTGACTCACATTTTGAGGAATTTGTCCATTCTACCTGAATTGGTGAATGTAAAGATGTTTGGAATGCTCCATAATTCTTTCTGAGTCTACAGTCTGTTATTTTCAAGTTTTCATTCCCAATAGTGGTATCCTCTTTTTTTATTCTTGCTATAAGTTTATCAATTTACTGGTCTGTTCTTAAAAAGTCAACTTCTGGTTGTATTTACTCTCCCTCCCCTCTATTCTATAATTCTAGAGACAACCTAGGACCTTATGCATGCTAAGTCAGTGTTCTGCCCCTGAACCGAAACTCCATCCCCAGCCTTATTTTTTCCGGTTTGTTTGTTTGTTTGTTTGTGGATACGTTGTTGCATTTGTTGCTGGTGTGTGTGTGAGTGTGTGAGTGTGTGTGTGTGTGTGTGTGTGTGTGTTAGGGGAGCATGCCACAGGGCATGTAGAGGCCAGAGGGCAACTCTCCTTTCACCTTTATGTGGGCTCTGGGGTTTGAACTCAGGTTGCTAGGTTTGTGTAGCAAGTGCTTCTACTCAACTTGCCACCTTTCTAGCTTTGGGAATATTTTACTGAATATTATGAATAGAAAGTAACTGCTGGTAGAGTGTATTTGGAAAATTGGATTTATGGACTTGTAATTGAAGGCATTTGTGTTAGCCTAGTCAAGAGTTGAGTTTCAGTTTTGTTGCAGAGGGTTCCTTTGTGCATCATTGGCTTAATTAAGTTCCCTTGTTACGTTACTCAGAATCCTAGCTGAAATATGAGAAAGCATCTCAGTTTTCCTGATCAGCTCTGGGCTTTTGTTTATTTAATTCTTTGCCTTCATTTTACCTGGTGCATGCTATCCTAGTGGCGGTTGTGAACATCTTCCATCCTTTTCTTATCCTTAGTGACAGCTTCTCTTGTGTCTTTGGGGTCAGCTGGACTTGTGGCTCCAGAGCCTTCACAGTTTTGTACCTTAGGAGAGAGAATCTGGTTTGGACTCTATTTCCTACACTAGAGGTTGCTCCAGCACCACAGATATATACTGTGTCCTCATGCTAGCCCACGTGCATTCAGTCTGCTAACAGTTTTAAGGACAGAGATAGCTCAGTAGTCAAGAGCATTTGTTGCTCTTGGAAAGGTCCTGGGTATGATTCCATGTGGTGGCTCACAACCATCCATAACTCCAGTAAATCTAAAGAAAAGTTTAAAAATCACACACACACACACATGTTGGGTTTTTTCGTGACAGGGTTTCTCTAATAGCCCCGACTGTCCTGGAACTTGCTCTGTAGACAGACTGACTGTCCTTGATCTCGTGAAGGTCAGCCTGCCTCTGCCTCCCTAAGTACTGGGATCAACTGTGTGTACCACTACCACCAGCACCTGGCATTTTCTTGGATTGAGATTTCTTAGTTACTGCAAGTCCTTAGTACTATGGTTACAAGAAAAATCTCTTTTGTGATAAACTCAAATTTTCAACTGTTGTTGGTGTTGGGCTGCGGCAACTTAATTATCAGCTTTCTGTAATTGAGGCAGAATTCTGTTACAGCAGAACTTTAAGCAGAATTGGTTATAGTCCTTTCTTGGATTACAGTTTTAGTAAGTCTGCCCCCCCCCCCCTTCATATTGTCTTCTGATTTAGTTCAAGGAAAGGATCAGCCTGGCCAGATTGAAAGTAAAGAAAGAAAACAGTGCTTTACTTGGCCCTGGATTGCATTTTCCTCTTAAGACCCTTAAAGCTGGGTGACTCTCTAGGCTGGCCTCAGTTCTTGGTTCCTTGTCTGTTGCTGGTGTTTCTTTTTGAATCTAGTCAATTTCTAGTCTCTGATGGGGTTCCTTTATGTAGTCTGGATACCAATTCCTTAAGATGAATGATTTGTACATATTTTCTTCATATATATATATATATATATACACACAATTCATATGCATGCCATGATATGCAAGGTTGGAGGACAGTTTATGGGCCTCTAATATCCCACCATGTGGGTCCTGAGGATTAAATTCAAACTGTGTTTACCCATTGAGCCAGCTCACTGGCTCTTGGGTTACGTTTTGACTTTGTATATTAGCGTCCTTGGTACACAATTAAAATTTTTAATTTTGATGTCTAATTTATTCTTTTTTGAGACAGGCTCTCATGTAGCCCAAGCTAGCCTCCTGCTCTTACAGAACTGCCTGCCTCTGCCTACTGAGTACTGAGATTAAAGATGTTTTAAGCAGGCTTTGAAGAGGCAAGCGTTTTTTATCTCCAAGCCATCTCCCAAATCTCCCCAACACCAGATTTGGGATTTGGGATTTTTTTTTTTGTGTGTGTGTGTGTGTGTGTGTATTTATTTTATGGGTTGTCTTACAAGTATGTTCATTTAACAATATTTTTCCTTTTTCTTTCTTTCTAAAAATTTTTTTTGAATTTGTGTTTTGCCTACCTACATGTGTATCTGAGTACCATGAAGGTGCTGGTACTTGGAGAGTCCTAAAGAGGGTGTCAGGTCCCCTGGAACCGGACCAGATTGTTGTGAGCCTCCATTGTAGGTGAGAAAATCAAACCTGGGTTCTCTGGAAGAGCAACAAGTGCTCTTAACTGCTGAGCCATCTCTCCAAAATTTCTTTTTAATTATGTATATTTGTATATGTGTAGCTGGAAGCAGAACCTGGGACCTCTCATGTTGTAGCATTAATTCACACATCCGCCCATAAATCTAGTTTTATTATGTGTGATAAGACTGACTCTTTTTTTTTTTTTAAAGATTTATTTATTAAGTATACAACATTCTGCCTCCATGTATGCCCACATATCAGAAGAGGGTGCCAGATCTCATTACAGATGGTTGTGAGCCACCATGTGGTTGCTGGGAATTGAACTCAGGACCTCTGGAAGAGCAGTCAGTGCTCTTAACCACTGAGCCATCTCTCCAGCCCAAGACTGAACTCTTATCAAAGTGATCCAGCCTCTCTTTCAACTCTTACATTGCTATTGGTTTCATAAATATAATATTTATGAAATTCATTCTTCAAATGACAGGTTTTACCCCTAATATATCTTAAGGTCAAAAGGACAAAACCCTTCCCTACATTGTTTACTGTTGTCTCAGTGCTTACCTAGCTTGGGATCTCAAGTGTGTTTAACTGCTTAATAAATATTTGTAGAGTAAATGATGACTTAACATAATTTTGGCATAGGTAAGGGTAAGCACAGTGTTAGATTGTGTACTCCCTTTGGTATTACTCTACTTTCTCTTATAGGATGCAATATCAACATGTTGTTGAGTTTACTTGGTAGATTACATATAAAATACAGTGCCTTTCACTTCCTCTTAGAAACCTGGGCTGTTTTAAAGAAGTAGATTTTTATTGTGTAAGTTAACTGGGCATATTGGGTAATTTGTGTTATTTTTTTTTTTCCTACAGGTTTACATGTGGCACCCCTAAAAGATGAAGCTGAGAACACGGAAGGCTTCTCAGCAATCCAGTCCAATCCAAACACAGCGCACTGCCAGAGCAAAAAGGAAATACTCAGAGGTTGATGATAGCTTACCTTCGGGAGGAGAAAAACCATCAAAGAATGAAACTGGCTTATTGTCCTCAATTAAAAAATTCATTAAAGGAAGCACGCCCAAGGTAATACTTTAGCCTCACACCTACATAAAAAAAAAAAATCATGCTTAGGTTATTTTCTCTAGGCATATAGAAGTTGATATTGATAGAGCTCATTTTAAGGGTTATACACATTTTGGTTTTATATTGCATGTGAAATGAATGAAAGTTCAAAACAAACATTCCACAGAACTAATGACAGCTTTCTGTCATGGTTGCTTTGTATTTTTGAGAGGTATTTGCTAGGTAGCCCAGGCTAACTTGAAACTTTCTGGCAGTCATCTTGCTTTAACTTCCCGAGTGTTGGGATTATAACTGTGCCACTGTACCACTAGCCTTCTGTTTTTCAGCATAGTATTGTGGAAAGCAAAAGAGGATTTTCTTCATTCTTTTGAATTATTAAAGAAAACAGATTTAGCATAGTGAAGATGAACAGTGGGTATAGCAAGAACAAAATTATTAAAAACTGCAGCAGAAACAAAATTATTAAAAGAAAAAATGACTTAGATGTGTTCTACATTGATATTATGGGTTTCTCATAAGCAACTTAAGGAAGTCAGTTTCTCTTCTAAGTGTCAGGGAAATTAGGGTCGATGTCAAGTGCTTGGTCTCAAAATCGTTTTCAGACTAGATGATTCAAAGTGGAAAATCAGTCTCAGAAACTTATTATTTATAATGTAGATTTTGTTATGGCTGTTAATGACTTTATTGTGTGTTTCTTGGCAAGTATTTTTGAAAGATAACAATCAGTTTCTTGGCTTATTCATAGTGATAAATATGGTTATAGCTAACAAATTCTTTTTAATTTAATTTTTTTTTTTGAAGACTCCCTCCCTTCCCCCACTCCCCAAGCAGAAGCAGGGTTTCTCTGTGTAACAGCCCTGGCTGTCCTGGAACTCTTTTGGATTTTAGAGACAGGGTTTCTCTGTGTAACAATCCTAGCAGTCCTGGAACTAGCTCTTGTAGACCAGTCTGTCCTCAAACTCACAGAGATCCGCCTGCCTCTGCCTTTTGAGTGCTAGATTAAAGGCGTGCGCCACCACCGCCCAGCTTCGTTCTGTCATTTCTTTTAAAGATGATCATAAAACTATAAATTAATTTCATGATTCACTGTTGGATTTATGTCCCTTGATCTGAAAAACATTATTAGATCATTTTTGTTTTGGATCAGAGTTTCACCAAAAGTCCAGGACTACCTGGAACTCTATATAAATCAGGCTGCCCAGAAACTCCCAGAGATCTGCCTGCCTCTGTCTCCTGAGTGCTGGGATTAAAAGCATGTATCATGCACGATGCTTTCCAAAACTAAAAGCACTTCTCCATGCATGTTGCATTTATATGTTTTCTGCTCTGTCTACTACATTATATATGCCTAGCATTCAGCATTTCTACTATTCTCTACTAAAACTAAGAAGAAACTTGAAGAAATGTTTCAAATTAGGGTTTGGATAGTAAGATTGTTTGGTTGGTTGGTTGGTTGGTTGGTTGGTTTGTTTTTCAATTCAGGGTTTTCCTGTAGCCTTAGCTATCCTAGAACTCTGTGTAGATTAGGCTAGCCTTGAACACAAAGAGATCCATCTGTGTCCCGAGTGCAGATATTAAAGATGTGCACCACCACACCTGACATGGATAGTAATATTGTAATCCTTAGAATGAAATAACTGATAGTACCATAATAAATACTTTAATTACTTTTTATTTATTATGTACACGTATATGTATGGTTGTGTATATGCCAAAACACATGTGTGAAGGTCAGGACCTCACAACCATGAGAGTCGTAAGGTTCCAACTCGGGTGGACAGCAGGAACCTTTGCCTATTAAGGCATCTTAACTGGCCCAGGACCATAATAAATAATAAGTAGGTAATCTTTTCTTCTTTTTCCTTTCTCTAAGTTTCATGCCGCTTTATGTATCAGAGGATGACCCCGAACTCCAATCCTCCTGCGTCTACCTCCAAACTGCTGGCAACGTGCTGAGATAAACAGGCGTCACAGCACCTGCTTTGGCTGCTGGAGAACAAAGCCAGGGCCTTATTCATGCTAAATAAGCACTGAGCAACAGCCCCAACCCTTTGTTTGTCTTGTTGAGACAGATTTGTGTAGCACGAATAATAAAAACCCAGAAACAGATATTGGGGTTCAAGCTGAAGATCAGAAAAGCAAAGCAGCCAGCCACTAGAGAGTTCTTACCTCTGCCAAGGCTCAGACAAGCAAAGGGGCAATCCTGTCCTCAAAACGACTGCAGGCTGCAAGGAGCTCTTGTCTCCTCATACCTTATATACCTCTCTCCACCTAGCCATATCACTCCACCTCCCTAGTGCTGGGATTAAAAGTTTGCACTACCATTGCCCAGCTGTGGTTTTTCTTAAGTTGAGGTCTTACCAAATATCTTGGGCTGACCTTGAATTGACTGTCCTGCCGTAGCCTCTCAAGTAATGGTGTTTATAGGTCTGTTTGTTCACCAGGTCTGAATTACTGTTACTGTGTGTTCTGTGAAGAGTCTTAGATTAATGAGATAAATAATAAAGCTGGTCAGTAATCCAGAGCATATTGTAAAATTCAATGTTTCAGGAGCATAGAAAATTTAGGAGCCTTAGAAAACTTGTTCTGGGGTTGCTGTACTTATAATTGTGAAGTATAACTACATTAACACTTTAACATTGCTGGTCTATCTTCATTGTTAATTGCATTTTGTTTCTTCATGATTTGAAAAGCATGAGAAAAATATATTGTGTCTTATATATATCATTTAAATTGAAAGGCAGAATAATTATGCTCAGTAAATTTTTTTCTGTTGTATCTTAAGGAAGAGAGAGAAAATCCTTCGAAACGGAGTAGAATTGAACGTGATATAGATAATAATTTGATTTCATCAACACCAAGAGCTGGAGAAAAGCCTAACAAGCAGTTGTCTCGAGTAAGACGGAAAAGTCCAGTCAATGGAGGTTTGTTGATGATTTGATGCTATCTTTCCTTTAGCTGTAAGCAAAAGTCCCTCCACATCTGCCATGACCCTTTGTTTTGAAAACCTGCTTTGAAGCTAGGCATAGTGGCCTTTGCCTATAACCATAGAACTCAAAAGGCAAGAGGATTGAGACATCAAGGCCAGGCTAGGCAACAAATCAAAATACTAACTCAAAAAGCAACAATAAAACATTTAGTACAATTTTTGCCTTTTAAAAAAAAGAGAAAGAAAAGATTTATTTATATGTGTGAGTGCTCTTTCTGCATGTACACCTTTATTCCGTAAGAGGGCATCAGATCCCACTATAGATGGTTGTGAGCCACCACCATGTGGTTGCTGGGAATTGAACTCAAGAACTGTAGGGGCAGTCAGTTTTCTTAACTGCTGAGTCATCTCTCCAGCCCCTTGCGTTGTTTTTATAATCTATTTTTGTACCGAGAATTAGTTTAAAGCATCAAGTAAAATTAAAAATTATTTTTCTACAATTTTTTTCTTTGGATTAAAATGAGTACAGGCAGAATACCAAATTTATATTACTTACTCTACAATATTTATGAATTGGAGCTAAGAGGAATTACCACAGTAGTAGGGTGCTTGGATAGCTTGTTCAGTTTCCAACACCAAGAAAAGGGATATGCATCAACATTATGACACTTTAGTTGAAATTATATAAAACACTTGTTTGTGGATCTAACTATATTCATTAGCAGTCATTTACTAGAAGTAGATGTCAAAAAAAGTTTTCTGAAATAGCTAATGTCCCAAAATATAAACAGCAGGAATCTTGTGTCTGAGTGTTAGAATTGGTAACTTGTTTGCTTGCTTACAAGGATTTTCTTCATTTTCTGCTGATCGGAAACCTTTCAGTTTATTTCATTTTAGATGCAAATCACCTTTGAAAAAACTCAGTGATGAAAGGTTTCTGTACCCCAATATTGGGTTTCTCTCCTGATGCAATAAATCAGATCAGGCCAAGTTAAAAGTCCAGGTTTAATAAGCAAACCATCCCTGGGTGATTCTTGGGGACGAAAGCAGAAATCACATGGCAGGTCTGAGACACACACACATTCACTCACACACTCTCACACACACTCAAACTCCTTCCCCTCTTAAATACCCTGTAAGCTTGGTCTCGAGTATCTCAGAGAGGAACCTCTGCTTGATGGCCTTTCTGAAGGTGGGGTCAGAAAAGAGAGGGGTGGGGACAAAGTGGAGCTTCCACCTAAACAAGTGAGTGTCAACAGAGCATTGTAAATTGATAAAAGAGTTTGATTTTTAAGGAATTTGCCTCAGGAGTTCTTTAATAAGCACTTATGAACATTAATGTTAGTCTACATGAAATACATTTTAATGTAAATACATTAAAAATTATTTATAGCACATAACCTGAAATGCAGTGTTTCTAGACATTATTTTCTTCTCTGTTTCTTTCTTAGAAGCTGGTAGTTATGAAATGACAAATCAACATATAAAACAAAATGGGAAATTAGAAGATAACCCTTCTGCAGGTAGCCCACCAAGGACTACATTGCTGGGGACCATATTTTCTCCTGTCTTCAACTTTTTTTCACCAGCAAATAAAAATGGTAAGTAAAAATCATTTTTTAGCTGAGCGGTGGTGGCATACACCTTTTGTCCCAGCACTTGGGAGACAGAGGCAGGCGGATCTCTGTGAGTTCAAGGCCACTTGATCTATAAGAGCTAGTTCCAGGACAGGATCCAAAGCTACAGAGAAACCCTGTCACGAAAAATTAAAAAAAAAAAAAATTTAATCTTGAGTCTTTTAATAAAAAGATTAATCATGGTTAGGGCAACATTTAGCCCCTTCTTGGATAACTTGAGAATTTAGTTGTCCTCTGTGGCTAGAATGTTTAGTGTATTTGAACTGGAAAGATGGAGAGCTGTTTGGGGGTGATGAATGTTTATCAAATGCCTCAGACGCAGTACTTTAATGGAAAGTTCTAAATTGTAGTTGTTATTTGACTTATGAGGTGTTTCTGAACTATTTGAGAAGTTAAGGAAAACTTAGTTCATAAATATTAGTGTAGCCATTCCTGGTGACACAGACCTATAATCCAAAACTGCTGTGGAGGCCGAGGCAGGAGGATTGAATGTTCAAGCTCTTACTGGAGTACTCAATGATACCTTGCCTCAGAGAGTGAAAGAAGTCTAGGGCTATAGCTCAGTGGCAGAGGGCTGGGCTTGGCTAGTGTGTGATGAACTCCTAGGTTCAGTACCTAGTACTAAAAAACAAGGGCAGGTGCCTGTAGTAATCTTTATTCCCCATTGTTTATTGGGATTTTTATAGCTATTTCAAACAGTGGTACCCTCGGTTTTGCTTTTTTATGGGTTATCATTTAAATAAATTGTAGAGTTGATTGTATTTAGCTTTTCTAATATTTGTGCTTTGAAGTGATTTAGAGGTTATTTATGGACAATTTCAGGAACGTCAGGCTCGGATTCCCCGGGACAGGCTGTGGAAGCTGAGGAGATAGTAAAGCAACTTGACATGGAACAGGTGGATGAGATCACTACCAGCACAACGTCAGCTAATGGAGCAGCTTACTCAAGTCAAGCAGTTCAAGTGAGGCCGTCGATAAATAATGGTTTAGAAGAAGCAGAAGAAACAGTTACCCGCGATATCCCACCTCTTACTGGTGAATAAAATAACCCCTTTGACACATCTTATGAATAGTTACAAAAACACAGAATTTAATATTTTTTCTTAAATGACTAGATTGAATGGTTAAGTTTTTATTCCTTGAAGTTAAAAAGGCTGAACAAATTTTGTCCCCAAATTCTGTCATTATACATAATAGCCTTAGGTCCTTAAGACTAAAGTCCCAGTGTAGAGAAAGGCAATCTCATACCTTTAGATTTGTTTGATTCATAAATGGAGGCTACCTTGCCCAGAATATATCTTCCCCTATGCCAGACTTTGCAGCTTAATCTTAGATCTTTACAAAGTTCTATCATTGTTACATTCCTGTGCTAGTTGGCCATTGAAATATGGAACACGTGATATCTGAATTTATTACTTACTGCGATACATGTTTATAAAAAATACAAGATGAGGGGCTGGAGAGTTGGCTCAGTGGTTAAGAGCTTTGCCTGCTCTTCCAAAGGTCCTGAGTTCAATTCCCAGCAATCACATGGTGGCTCACAACTATCTGCAGTGAGATTTGGTGCCCTCTTCTGGTCTGCAGGGTTACATGCAGGCAGAATACTGTATACTTAATAAGTAAATTTTTTTTTAAAAGTACAAGATGAAATTATGTTCTGCCTTTTTTTTTTTAATTTTTTTTTTTTTTTTATTTTAGAGACGGGTTTCTCAATAGTTTTTGGTTCCTGTCCTGGAACTAGCTCTTGTAGACCAGGCTGACCTCGAACTCACAGAGATCTGCCTGCCTCTGCCTCCCGAGTGCTGGGATTAAAGGCGTGCGCCACCACCGCCCGGCTTGTTCTGCCATTTTTTATTTGTTTATTTTTGGGTCTCATTAGATCAGGCTGGCCTTAAACTCAGAGATGCACTTGCTTCTGCCTCCTGGGATTAAAGGTGTGTTCCTCCACTGGCCGGCTGCCTCTGAACTTTTTACAGTTGAATTAAAGAACCAAATATAGAGAAAAATTATGATAGCGTAATAGCAAATGCACATCGCTGTTATTCTGGAATGCTATGAAAAGATAGACAGAAGTGACTTTTATTTATCTTTTAAAGGAGGCAGAGGTAGGTGGGTCTCTGTTTTGAGATCAAGGCCAGCCTGATCTGCTTAGTGAGTTCCAGGACAACCAGGGCTACAGAGAGACCTTATTTCAAAATTAAAATAAATAGGCTAGGCAGTTGTGCCACACACGGGAGGCAGAGGCAGGTGGATCTCTGTGAGTGCAAGGCCAGCCAGAGCTACACAGTGAAACCCTATTTTGAAGAATAAAGTGGGGAAAAACGGTCAATAAATAAAATCAATAGTAATGATAAAGTGCTGCTTGTTTTAACTTTGAGAATATAGCCAAAGATGTCAGGAATACATCTAGCTTGCGCTATCATTTCCTTGGCTTTATAACTTTGGACTACTTATTTAAGCTTCAGACAATTTCAAACAGTTAATCAAGCCGTTACATTCCTCTTCTCAGAAATAAGGAACTAAAAGTAGATAAATAGCTGGGCTTGGTGGCACACACCCACAGTGCTGGAATTTAATAATTATATTGAATTCTCTCTTTTATCTCAGATATTACTTGTTTACCTTGTGAGCTTCACTGCCCTCTCTAGCCATTTTAGAAAGTTGTTTCTGATGCTGTCACTTGACATGTCCTTGGCTCCAATAGAATGAACCATGGAATACAAAATAAAATTGCTTCTGGATTTTTTTTTCTTCTGGTTTCTCGAGACAGGGTTCTCTGTAGCTTTGGAGCCCGTTCCGAAACTCACTATGTAGACCAGGCTGGCTGGCCTCAAACTCACAGAGACCCACCTGCCTCTACCTCCGAGTGCTGGGGTTAAAGGCGTGCACCCCCATTGCCGGGCCTTCTTAAACCATTTTTATTTGTTTATTTTTATTTTTAATTCCTTTAGTTTTGTGTTTTTGCCTGCATGTATGTCTGTGTTCTATGTATTACTGGTTCCTGTAGAGGCCAGCAGTGGGCAAGCATCAAGTCCCCAGAACTGGAGTTACAGTGAATTGTAAATTATAAGACACCACGTGGGAGCTGGGGACTGACTCCAGGTCATTTTTAAATACACATAGTGTTATTTACTGCTGTGCTGTCTCCTCAGCCCTCAACCTTTTCTTAACTTTTGTTTTGTTTGTTATTTTGGGGTGGGTTTTTTTGAGACAGGGTTTCTTTGTAGCATTGGAGTGTATCTTAGAACTTGCTTTGTAGACCAGGCTGGCCTCAAACTCAAGGAGATCCGCCTGCCTCTGCCTCCCGAGTGCTGGGATTAAAGGTATGCGTCATCATCACTACCCAGCTCTTTTCTTAAATTTTTACAGTCACAGGTAACTTTGAAATTTTTGGACATATGTTCTTTCTTTAGGGTTTCTTTTCTTCAAGGGTTTTTTTTTTCTTCCTGTTTTGTTGTCTTATTCTTTTTTTCTCTCTGCCTTTATGATTTTGGTCATAACAGAAAAATTAAACATATTGCCAATACTTGAAGGATCTCATGAGTTTGAGGCCAACTTGAGTTACGTAGTGAGGCCTTGTCTTATACAGTAAGAGCTGTGGGGGCGGAAGAGATGACTTAGTAGTTGTTGGTTAGGAACACTGATGGAGGATGGTCATCTTTCTATCTGTTGTTTCATTGGTTAAGTAATAAAAAAACTGCCCTGGCCCTTTAATAGGACAGAAAATTAGGTAGGCGGAGTAGCAGAACAGAATGCTGGGAGAAAGAAGCCGAGTCAGGCAGTCGCCATGATTCTCCTGCCGGACACAGATGCAGGTTAAGATCCTCCCTGGTAAGCCACCTCGTGGGCTACACAGATTATAAGAAATGGGTTAGATCAATATGTAAGAGGCTGGAACTAATGGGCCAGGCAGTGTTTAAAAGAATACAGTTTCCGTGTAATTATTTCGGGTAAAAGCTAGCCGTGCAGGCGGCTGGGTGCCGGGGATGCCCGCCGCTCATATTACTACAGAACACTTGTTTCCCTTGTTGAGGACACTAGGTTCAGGCTTTCAACCATTTGTATTTCCAGTTCTAGGATAACCAACACCCTCTTCTGACCTCTCAAGGCCCCATGGTGCACAGACATACATGTAGACAAGACAGTTATATAGATAAATCTAAAAAAGAGAGTGAGAAATAAAAGCTAGGGGTGGTGGAGCATTCTTGTGATCCCAGCACTTAGGAAGCCGAAACAGGAGAATTGGTAATTTGAGGCTAGCCTGGGCTACATAGTGAATTCAAAGCTAATCTAGTCTACATAGCGAGACAATGTCACAAAACAAAATAGGACAATACAAAAACATGGGAAGGGGGAGGTATCTGCTATGTAATATTTTAGTTTACATGTATAATTTATAGTATTTAAGTTAGGCTAAATCTGTTTATCTCTTCATACATAACATTTCTTCATGATAAACAGTGTTTTTCCCCCTAGCTTTTTAAAATGTTTAATACATTATTATATCTCATGTACAATAGCGCATGAGAACTTCTTTTTGAAACTGAGATACTTAGTGCCGGTTGATCATCCTCTCCTCTCCTAACCGCCACATGGTGAACTCATGTGCTCCTCTTTGCAACTGACTCAGGTTACTTAACATAGTGCTCAAGCTGTATCTCTGTTCTGAATGTCTGGGGATTAGTGGATTACTTAGAATGTTAGTGGGTTTTAGATTTTACAACTATATTTGGCTTGTCAGCAGGTATTGATTGAACACCTGTATGTACATGGCTTGCTGTCTTAGTACTACTGCATGTATATACTGTCCAATTGGAAATGAATTGTTCTGGTTTGCTTTTTATTGCTGTGATAAATGTCATGAACAAAAACAAGCCAGGCGGTGGTGGCATACACCTTTAATCTCAGTACTCAGGAGGCAGAGGCAAGCAGATCTCTCTGAGTTGGAGGCCAGCCTGGTCTATAGAGTGAGTTCCAGGACAGCCAAAGCAACACAGAGAACCCTATCTTGAAAAACAAAGCAAACAAACAAAGCAATTTAAGAAAGGGTTTATTTTATTTCATAGCTTATTGGGAACTCGTGACAGGACCTGAAGCAGAGATCATAGAGGAACTTTGCTTATTGGCTTGCTCCTCATGGCTTATTCAACTTGTTTTTTATATAAACCTTCTTAGGGGTGGGCTAGACATTCCTACACCAATTGTCAAGAAAATATCCACAGACTTGCCTGCAGGCCAATCTGATGTAGGCTTCCTTCCTTCCTTCTCTCTCTCTCTCTCTCTCTCTCTCTCTCTCTCTCTCTCTTCTTAGTTTTATGTACATTGGTGTTTTATCTGCTTGTATGTCTATGTGAGGGTGTCAGATTCCCTGGAACTGGAGTTACAATGTTCGTTGCCAACGTGGGTACTGGGAATTAAACCTGGGTCCTCTGGAAGAGCAGCCACTGCTCTTAACCACTGAGATATAACTATAGCTCCGGAGGCCTTTTCTTAATAGAGGTTTTACCTTCTAAAAGGACTCTAGCTTTTGTTGAATTGACAAAATACTAATTAGCACAAGATTTTTTGCTCTTTTTTTTTGTTGTTGTTGTTGCTGAGTATTACTTTCTAATAATAGATCTCCTCTTAGCTGATAGACATTTAAATTCTACCCATGTTGTAGTTTGCCATGTCATCGATAGCATTAATTTCCTTTGGGTGTAGAGTTGAATGTGTTACTGAATTGTTTTTAAGTGATCTTTATGAATTATTTTATCTTTAACCTAAAATACACAGAACCTCAAGAAGCTCTCGTATAGAAACAGTAAAAATGTGTACTTTGTGGGAAGCTTCAGAGAAGTGAAAGTAATCTTCCCTCTTTGTCTTCCTAAATAGCACCAGTAACTCCAGAGAGTGGTTACTCGTCAGCCCATGCAGAGGCCACCTATGAGGAAGACTGGGAAGTTTTTGACCCGTGAGTTGTTTTCTGGTTATCAAATTTTCTATCTTGAACAATTTTCAGCTTCATGATGAAATTGAAAAATGTTTGTCCAGTAGAAAATTTACTTTGAATGTTGAGTTTCAACTTCTTCCCAAGTAAGGAGTACCTAACAGGATACTCTCTCATGATGTTGGGGAGAGAATTCCATTTTCCTGTTCATTCCCATGTACTCACGAGGGCAGACAGCTGATGCTCTGCATTCTTCATTTAGGCTTTATATTTTCTTAGTATTGTGTTTGATAGTCTAGGTATATTAAATGCTTTTTAGTTTTTGGTTTTTCATGACATGGTTTCACTATGTAGCCCTGGCTGTCATGGAACTTACTCTGTAGACCAGGCTGGCTGTAAACTCACCTGACTCTGCCTCTTGAGTGCTGGGATTAAAGGCATACACCACCACGACCACCTAGCTCAAAGTAACTTTTTTTCAGGGAAAACATTTCCACAACCATCAGCATGCAGAAAATAATGTCCAGGAATTTAGAGTCCCGAAGTCTGGATTTTTCTAGAGCAGTGGTTCTCAACCTTCTTAGCGTTGCTACCTTTCAGTCCAGTTCCTCATGTTGTGGTGACCCCCAGCCATAAAATTAATAGGTTGCAATTTCATGACTAGTTTTGCTACTGTTATGAATTCTAAAGTAAATATCTGATATGTGACCCCTGTGAAAGGGTCATTCGACCCCACAGGGGTGACGTCCTGCAGGTTGAGAGCTGCTGCTCTAGAGGAATAAACACCTATTTCTTTGGTCTACAAGAGATGAGACAGAATAAAAACCAAACTTATTTCTTGTAGGCAAAAACATATTGATTATTCTCTTTTTTTTTTGTTTGTTTATTTTGGTTTTTGGAGACAGGGTTTCTCTAGCTCTTGCAGACCAGGCTGGTCTCGAATTCACAAAGATCCACCTGCCTCTGCCTCCTGAGTGCTGGGATTAAAGGCGTGTACCACCACCGCCCGGCCATATTGATTGTTCTTACTGGGATCAGTTGAGATGTGTTTGAGTCTAGTTACAACTATTTAAAATTGAGTAGCATAGCAATTCCTTTTGTGCCTATGTAATAATCCATTGGGGTAGATAATAAAGACCAGCCATCACAGGCTGCTTTTGTTTTACTTTGTACTGTAGGGATTGAACCCAAGGTCTTGAACCTTCTAGGCAAATGCTGTATAGCTGAGCACATCCCAAGCTAGTATAAATTCAGTAGTGTTTGATATGTATGGAACATAGAAGTGTTGAAATTTTCTTAAAATTTGATTTATAGCTATTATTTCATCAAACATGTTCCGCCTCTGACAGAAGAACAACTAAATAGGAAACCTGCTCTTCCTTTGAAAACGAGAAGCACACCAGAGTTCTCCCTGGTCTTAGATTTGGTGAGTGTGTTATCTTTACAGGTACAAAGAATAAGGGTTAAATTCTCTTAAAGTAACAGTCTAAAGTGCTCTAAAGAATACAAGTAAATAAGGAGTCACCATACTTACTGTAAATATGTTCTGAGTGTTTGAAATGCTTTTATTTAAGTGAATAAATGCTAGGGACTCTACGGATCCTAGCATTAGACTAGTTTGGTTGGAATCTGGTATATTTTGAAAATCAATTAGACTTTTACTTTTGTATTTAAATGAGTTTTTCCTCCACATTCTTGAGATCCTGTGATTTGTTTCTAATTTTATTTGATGTTTATTTTTTTAAGAAGTTGGTGATTGATCCAGGGTCTTACATATGCAAGACAGGTGATATACACTGTATCATATCCTCTGCCTGAATTCTCTCTCTCTGTTTTTTTTGTTGTTGTTGTTTGTTTGTTTGTTTGGTTTTTCGAGACAGGGTTTCTCTGTGGTTTTGGAGCCTGTCCTGGAACTAGCTCTGTAGATCAGGCTGGTCTCGAACTCACAGAGATCTGCCTGCCTCTGCCTCCCGAGTGCTGGAATTAAATGAATGTGCCACCACCTTCCGGCTCTCGTATAGCTTCGTAGCCTGTCCTGGCACTCGCTTGGAAAACCAGGCTGACCTCAAACTCAGAGATCCACCTGGCTCTGTCTCTCTTTTAAAACAAGACTTATGTATGTTTGTAGGCAGAGACTGCTCGTTCATTTCCCGTTTCCTGGCTGCCCAGACCCGAATAATCACATAGAAACTATATAACACTACTTGGCCTATTAGCTCAGACTTCTTATTGACTAGCTCTTATATCTTAAAATAAACCATTTCTATTATTCTGTGTATCGCCATGAGGCTGTGGCTTATCAGGCAAGGTTCCAGTGACCATCTCCTTTGGCAGCTTCATAGCGTCTCCCTGACTCTGCCTACCCTCTCTTTATATCTCTTCCAGCCTCGCTATATTCTGCCCTGCTATAGGCCAAAGCAGCTTCTTTCATTAACCAACAAAAGCAACACATATACAGAAGGACATCCCATATCATGTTTGTATATGAATATTTTCCCTGCATGTATCTCTGTACCAGTAAATGTCTGGTGCCACAGGAGGCCAGAAGAGGGCTCTGGATCCCCTGGAACTGGAGGTGTGGATAGTTGTAACTGAACCCAGAACTTCTGCAAGACTAGCAAGGTTTCTAATCACTGAGTATCTTGCCAGTGCCGTAAAACCCCTGCAATTTCCAGTTTGATCCTATTAAAATGATGTCTAGAATTTAGATTTCCTTTTATTTTTATAATTTTCTTTTCCTGAAGGTCCAAATATAATTTGGCTTCAATAAGTTAACTATTAGAATGTGTTTTTTTCTACCTCCTTCCCCCCTTAAGAAAAGTTCTCATGTGACCTGGACTGGCCTAAAACTCCACATGTAGCTGAGGATGATTTTGAACTTCTGAATCTTCAACTTTCTCCTCCCAAGTACTGGGATCTGAGGTCTGCGATGTGCCACTGTGCCTGGTGTGTTTGATGTTAGGGATTTTTGCATGCTGAAATTTCCAGCTGAACTGTGTCCCTATTCTGTTTTTGTTTTCAGTTCATTTAATTACCGATAAAGTAGTTTATTTAATTACCAATAAATAGATTTATTTAATTACCAATAAAATAGATTTATTTAATTACCAATCAACCTTTTTTTCTCAATGTGATTTAAAAATTTCTAGTTTGCATACTTGGTATAGAATATAACTTTATGTACTTTGTAGCCTGAACTATGGAAGAGGCTGAGACATAAGAGTAGCAGGTCTGGGCTGGAGAGATGGCACAGCAGTTAAGAGCACTGGCTATTCTAGAGGTTCTGAGTTCAAATCCCAAAAACCACATGGTGGCTTACAACTATCCATAATGAGATCTGGTGCCCTCTCTGGCCTACAGGCATACATCCAGGCAGAACACTATATACATAATAAATAAATCTTTTTTATATATATAAAGTTTATCAAGACTTCTATCTGGGAAAAAAATCTACATTTCTGAGTGTCTTAATATCTTTTGGGTATCAGAAAAAGTTTAAATTGAATATCTCATTTTTACCAACCCATTTCTGGGGGGGGGGTGATTTTTTTTTTATTAACATTTACCACCTACTTACAGTTTTATGTTCTTATCAAAAAAATGTATTTAATGTGCTGGAAAGCAATTTATTGCTTAACTTGTTCCTGGTATCCCATAATTAGAAGTGTTATTTAATTCTCAGTAAACTTATCTTGATGTAAAGCCAGTTCTTTTACTTTTGTTTGGTTTTTGTTTTTTATTTATTTACTTATTTAAGGCTTGTGCCAACACTGCCTGGCTATTTTAGTTGAGCTTAACTAAGCCCATTGAAAAATTTGAGGGTGGTTATTAGCAGTACATTTTATTTTTGAGATAGCCTAAGCTATCCTTGAACTTATAGCCAAGGGTGAGCTTGGATTCCTGATTTTCTGCTTCCATCTCCCAAGTGTTGAGGATAATAGGCATGTGCCCCTTATATGATAATATAGTCCTGGGGATCTAATCGAACTGAGGCTTTGGTGCATGGTAAGAAACACTCTTCCAAGTCAGTTATATTCCCAGTCCTTTTTAACATTCAGGTTTTAAGACATGTATTAACTTAGACATTTTTCTTGAGCAGCTCTCTTATTTTTCTTATTTTCAATAAGAAATCAGGATTTGATATCCTAAGATAAGTTTTCATTAGCTGTCTAATCAAGGTAGATGAAATATACTCAGATGCTATAACATCTAATCCTAAATTAATAATCTTATAAAAGTTTGAAGATGTTTTATATGAGAAAATACAAATAATTAGATTCTAGACTTGCATGAGCTAATTCAATAAAATATAGTTAGTATAAACAGATGGTGATGGCACATGCTTCTGTAATGTCAGCACTCAAGAGGTGATACAAGAGGAGGAGATCATGAATTTGAAGATAGCCTAGACTATATAGTGAGACTGTCTTTTAAAAACTAAATGATGGGGTCTGGAGAGATGGCTCAGAGGTTAAGAGCATTGTCTGCTCTTCCAAAGGTCCTGAGTTCAATTCCCAGCAACCACATGATGGCTCACAACCATCTGTAATGGGGTCTGGTGCCCTCTTCTGGCCTGCAGGCATACACACAGACAGAATACTGTATACATAATAAATAAATACATAAATAAATAAATAAATAAATACAAAAAACCTAAATGATGGGCTGGAGAGATGGCTCAACAATTAAGAGCACTGACTATTTCAGAGGTCCTGAGTTCAATTCTCAGCAACTACATGGTGGCCCATAACCATTCATAATGGAATCTGGTACCCTCTTCTGGCTTGCAGGGACACATGCAGTCAGAACACTGTATACATGGGGCTGGAGAGATGGCTCAGAGGTTAAGGGCATTGCCTGCTCTTCCAAAGGTCCTGAGTTCAATTCCCAGCAACCACATGGTGGCTCACAACCATAGTAATGAGGTCTGGTGCCCTCTTCTGGCCTGTAGGCATACATGCAAACAGAATAAATAAGTCTTTTTTAAAAAAACACAAAAAACTAAATGATTATTTTCTTAAGGAAGTTAAAATACAAAAAGAGTAACAAATGGTCTTTAACAAAAAGTTGAGCTGCAGAGCTCAGAGCAAAGGTTTTCAAACTTGAATATGCTGCAGAGGTGCCTGAGAAGTTTATCACAGCCACTAAGTCTAACTCATAAGGAATAGAGTTCCCAAGGATCATGGTGCTGTTTATGCTCTAAAATCTAGACCTGAGAACCAACTATAGGAATAGCCCTGTCCTAATATGCTGTGTCACATTATGCGACATATAAATTCCACCTGTGAAGGGTGATCATGACCACATAACTGTCCTTTGAAGTTTCTTTTAATGTTTTGTTTTACTCTGTGTTTGTTTTAAGGATGAAACACTAGTGCACTGTAGTCTGAATGAGCTAGAAGATGCAGCACTTACTTTTCCAGTCCTTTTCCAAGATGTCATTTATCAGGTAATTAAGACTTTTTAAACTATTAGGTAACATTCTGAGCCAAGAAAAATTTTTTTATGATGTTCAGCATTCTTTTTGTAGATTATTAATAGTTTTTATCTATATTTTAATAGTGATTAACACAAAATAGCATAATGCTAGAGAGTTATATGAACAACATTAATTTGTAACCAAAAAATTCTAACTTTGCTAACTTGTGATCTCTACTAGTTTCATACTCTTTGCCAGCAGGTGGAGGCAAGGAACACTGATACAGATCCCCAGGAAGAACTTGCCAGGTTAATACCTGGGGGTTTTGCCTTTATTTCCCCCCTAAATCCAATTAATACAAAGAATTTCATTCCTTGTTGGTCATTTTTACTTACTAAAGTAATGTTATCTGTAAATTACAGTTTAGTGTACCTAATTTATATTAATCACAGAATTCAAGGACTCCTGTAGTTGCTACTTTTATATATAAAGAATTTAGGTACCGGCATTTCTCTCATCTTTGTTGATGGACAGGTTACAGTGCAAAATATAAATACTGTTAAGATTTTACTGTGGATTTTCTGTGTTGGCCATATTTTTGTTAAAATTCCCTGTCACAGGATTGGCTTAATTAATCAATGAATATATTTGGAAAATTGCAAAGTCCTTTTGTGTGTTTGCATTTGCATTAGTGTGATATATACATACATACCAGCTGCTGAAAGATTGGAAAAGGGCAAATGTGTCAAGAGGAAGCCAAGCCACCTTGGGTTTTATAAAGTTGTAGGCATTTGTATGTATGTTTTGTATGTACTGCTGATGGGCACGTGCGAATGCTTATGGTTTTTGATAGATTTTAGTTGTTGTCTTGCAGGAGTCATAAGATTTCAGAGTTAAGGGGCTGGAGAGATGGCTCAGAGGTTAAGAGCACTGCCTGCTCTTCCAAAGGTCCTGAGTTCAATTCCCAGCAACCACATGGTGGCTCACAACCATCTGTAATGAGATCTGGTGCCTTCTTCTGGCCTGCAGACATACACGCAGACAGAATATTGTATACTTAATAAATAAATATTTAAAAAAAAAGATTTCAGAGTTAAGTAGAAGTAGTTTTGAGCTACTTTGCCAAACGCTTTTATGTAGTGTAGTCATGAGTAGTGAGGATTAATTTTACTAGTGATTTTTGGTCTAATTTAATCTAGATGGGTATTATAATATCTGAGTAGTATATTCATTTCCTTTTAAAGTAATCTGATATTATTCCTGATACATTATTAGGGCAAGAGGAAAACATACTTAAATTTTTTTTATTTTGGATTATTACTTTGTTTAAGGTGGTTTTTGTTTCGTTTTTGTTTTTGTTCCTGAATGAACTATTCCCTACCAGACAGTTGCTCATGTTTAGCCCCGTTAAGGGATGGGAGTCTTAACGGCCAACATACGTAATATAGCAATAACTTAGTGTTCTGTTTGAGTGCAGTAGTAGCCTGGTTTGTTGTTCTTTGTGGCTTGGTTTGAGCTATTTATTTTGAACGACTTTGAAAACTGGTTTTAGGCCTTTGGATTTCAGAAGTAAAACTTGATAATTCTTAAATTTCCTGATTTGAAATTTATTTCTTACAAATGGCTTCTGGGGGTTTTGTGTGTAGTGTTTTTGTTTCTGTTTTTTTTTTTGTTTTTTTTTTTTTTTGAGTAGTGAAATAAATGTGAGAAGTAGATTCCATTTGGCTCCTTTCAGTATGGGTATATATAGAAATTTTTCTTACTACTTTTACCATTTCTGCCTTTTTTTTTAAAAGTTATTTTCCTGTGGATCTGGATAATTGTCTTTGTTTGAATAAAAGGCTTATAACTGTATGTATTAAGTAATACTTAGAAAAGCTATGCAATATATTATGCTTACCTTTATAGAATTCTGAAACCTTTTCCACATATGAGTCACACTTCCTGAAACTGAGTGAAGTGACCCAGCCATCTAAATAGCAGTGGGCAGGAAGTTTGAGTTTTAGAAGCTGTAGAAATGATTGCATTTTTAGTATTATGATTTATTTACTTTATGAAGGACATATTTAATTCCCCTCTACTAAATTTTTTAAGATATCCATAGTTAATATTGGGTACATTTCCTTGGATTTCTGGTTTTAACGTAGCTTTTTAAAAATGGAGTCTTTGGCTTAGGGCTCCCCCCCAGTTTTTTTCAGACCAGCAAGCTCCCTTTAAACAGGGAATGATGTCTTTTAAACTTTCAGTGGTGTTGTCTCCATCTACTGGCAAAGAAGAATATACACAAGGGTCTGGGATGAGCTAAGAGATTTTGGAGAAACCACATTATTAGGTAAGATGTAACTTACATATCTAACCACTGTAATGTAATATGGCCCACATAAAGGTGGAAACCCATAAATACTGTATATACTCTTATTTTAAAATAACTTATTGAGGTGAAATTTACATAGCACATCCATGACATTTACTTGTACTTCTTAAATATATCTATTCCATAGCACCCCCCCCTCGTGTGTGTATGTATGTGTGAATTGCGTGCACGCATTTTTCTCTGTGTGTGTATGTGTGTGTGTTTAAAAATTAGCTTTTTGCTCTGAATAAAGGTGAGATAAAGTATCCACTTGGGATTTATTTTAGGTTTGTGTTCAGTTTGTAATGTCATCTATATCTAATTTCAATTCTACTTTTTTCTACTTTAAAACAGTTTAAAGTGTAAATTATGTTAAATATGCTTTAAAAATTATCAAAGCCGGGAAGTGGTGGCGCACTCCTTTAATCCCAGCACTTGGGTTGGGGAGGCAGAGGCAGGCGGATCTCTGTGAGTTCAAGGCCAGCCTGGTTTACAGAGCAAGTTTTATGACAGCCAGGGCTACACAAAGAAACTCTGTCTTGAAAAACAAAACAAAATCTAAATCAGGAGTTTTAGGTTTTACAGCTCTTGCTGCAAGCACTTTTTCTGCTTTTCCAACATGAAAGAACCATCTATCAAAAAGAGTTGGCCAGAAGTGGTGGCATACACCCATAATCCCGCACTCTATAATTCCAGTACAGGGGAGGCTGTGGCAGGAGGAAGATCATTGATTTGAGACCAGCCTGGGCTATATATATAGTTCCTCGCCATAATGTGACCCTGTCTCAAAAAATAGCCAAAAATATGGTTGTCTTCCGGTAGAACAAAATATTTTAAAAAGTAAGTAGTAGGTTGTATTTTGCTAACAGTCCTTAATTAGCTGTCCTAATAATTTTGGGAGCATATACTTAAATTTGAGTAGAAGTGAGTAACCAAATATTAATCAGAATTCTTACTTTTATATAGAAAATTTAAATTCATGGTGATCTGGTAATAGGCTTTTTTAAGATTGAGGGAAGTTTCTGGTAACTACTAAGATTGCTATACTTTATGACATATACTCTCCTTATTTTGGTAAATAGGAATAAATTCAGATACTACCAGCCTTTAGAATTTTCAGGCAGATAAATCATTCAAGTCTGAATTTAGTATTTACCTAAATTCCATTTCTTAGGGGGGGAAAACAAAAGATTCATCTCAAAGTTAACACATTACTCCTGATCCTAGATATAGTGGGCAGACTTGTTTGTGTATATGGAAAATATGAAAGAATGGACTTGAAATTGAGGGTATTAGACTCACAAAAAGTACAGATTGAATTGCTGTACTTTTTAATACACATCTTCTTAAGAATTGTCGCCATAGTGATTAAGGAAGGATATATTCATAAAATGGTACAGATGCATTTCATTTGGAAAGAGGTGCATGATCACTCCCACTGCACGTTTAAACTTGTAGTCAGTTTAATATGACACATTGTCAGGAAATCCATCTCGTGGTGTTACTCAGTTAAGAGGTCTCCACTGTATTTAGTTTCTGTTCCTGCAGATCCACCAATTCAAGACTCTAGGTCATCTCACTCCCTCTTCCATCCAGAAGATGACTGCTATCCACAAGCAGAACTGAATCAAAAGACATTTTTCACTTAGCTCTTGAGCCGAAACACCTCCTCAATGACCTTCCTCTGTCTCCATCAAGAACTGGAGCTCAGTTTTTTGAAGATGTAATAGAGCTACTCAGCCCAAATATGGCTGATTGAAGACAAAGAAGATACCTCATATGTCTGACCACAGTGCCTCAAACGCAACTGTGTTGTCCATCTCCTCATTCTGTACAGTAAGGCAGGGGCATCTGATTCTTTGACTGTATTCACCATTAAGACTTTAGCCAGTCAGTGGCTTTCTGAGGATCAGTAAAATCAACAAACTTTGGGTCAGCTGTCCAGAAATCAGACTATGGTAAGCACTCAAGGAGCTAGGATGCTGTAGGGAGCTACTTGTAAAAGATGCTTTCTTTCATTGGTTTGAGGTTGCTTTTATGGAGAGAGTGGTGGGGAAGAAAGGCCAGTGGAGAGCTGGTTAGCAAAACAGCCTCTTCCTACTTTTCTTTCTTGAAAATCATAGAGCTCAGGACATTTTCCATATCACAGAAAGAGTTAGAAGTGTCAATGGCTTTTAGCTCTTCCTAGAAAACCAGCTTGATTTTCACTTCATGAAGAAAAATATATTTAAGTGAAAAATTCTGTTGTCAATACCTGATTATATTTTCTTTTGCAAATTCTGACTTTATAATTAAAGAGGCATTTTGTTGCTGAGTTTTATAAACTTTCTTTTGTTGTACATAAACATGTATGTTTGTATATAATTATGCCTTGTATATAGTATTTGGGGTTAAGAATATTTAGTATTGATGTCACTTTTAGATAGGAGAGAAGAGTATTTGGATAATAACTTACCTGAAAAATAATACTTTAGAATAATTGTAAAGTAACTTTCCCATCTTTCTTAGTACGTAAGCATAGGCACTATGTTTTTGTTATAATTATTGATTTTTAGATTAGAAATTATATAAATTAAACTTACAGTTTTTTATCAAAAATTAGAAAATATATTTCATGGGAATTGTTAAAGTATCTCAAATTAGGAATAAATCACTTAGAAAAGCAGATTATACAGCCAGAGAGGTGATGCATGTATGTCATCACAGCTTAGAAGAGTTTGAGGCTTGCTTGGGCTATA
The DNA here is from genome assembly GCF_018167655.1 of Microtus oregoni. Classification (NCBI taxonomy): domain Eukaryota; kingdom Metazoa; phylum Chordata; class Mammalia; order Rodentia; family Cricetidae; genus Microtus; species Microtus oregoni. The sequence goes on from NW_024543090.1 coordinate 23,431,811, forward strand.
TATGGGGAGGGGTAGATGGACTTTACACATGAAAGTTCTTATTTAACAGCTGAAAGTATTTTAAATATAGAAGAGATGAGAGTTGATTACAGCGTGAACTAAATTGGAGGGTTCATTATCTTTAAAATGATGTTTGAGAGTGGTTTTTATTTAATTTTATTTTTGAGATATGGTCTCAGTATGTATAGCCCAGGCGGGCCTAGAACTCACAATCTTTCAACTTCCTGATTGCTCACTAGAATGATTTTTTTATTGTTGTTGATTGCTCACTAGAATGATTTTTTTATTGTTGTTGTTATTACTACTACTACAGACAAAGTCTTACTTTGAGGCGCTGACTGGCCTGGAACTCACTCTAGACCATATGGCCTTAATAGCACAAAAATCTGCCTGCTTTGCAAAGGCGTGGGCCACCATGTTGGCTTATGCTAAAATGGTTTTTAAAGACAACATTTTGCTACTTAAATGGCTACTTTCTTTTTGCCCTTGAAGTAATTATAGTTTCTCTTAATAGGTGTCATTTAAAGTACTTATATACTTAAATTTATGTGTAAATATATTGCTATTTTTTCCCATCATAAACATTATTCTTCATTGAATACTTAATAATGTACATGAATACATTAAACTTCAGTTTATCCTGTTTGGACTCTAAGCCCCTTTTCAGATTGAATTCTATTTCATAGTTAAGGAAAATTCTGGTTCTGGTGTTTGAGTCCTTCCCTGATCATCCCCAGATTGATTCCCCACCTCTTACTGGAACTAGTTGAGGCAAATGATTACTTAATTAACCTATAGGTTATAAAGTGGGGGCCTCCATGGTTCTTACTTGAGCAGCCTTTCTGTGTTTTCATGCTAATGCTAAGAAAGTATTGGTGGAGTCAGTAATGCTTTTCTTTTAAGAGACTAGTTGGTAGCTGTAAGGCTTTCTGTTTAGGATTGTGGTTGCTCAGTTCTACCCCATAATACGGGGGACTGGTGACTTTTAAATAAAGAACTAGGTAATAGTGTTTACCAGTTTTTGTCACCTTACATTCACTGGGTACGATACCAAATGCTTACCTGTATTGTTTACCCTTTATAACATTGGGATCCATTTTATAGATGAAGAAATGAAGTTGTGCCAAAAGGTTGGAAATTGGCAGAGCCGCTTTGTATACCAGTATGTCTATTCATTATAAGATCTTCTGCCCCCCAATAATTTAACATTTAGTTAATTCTTCAAAAACTCCAGCATCATTTGTTTTCTGCTTTCAGTTACCCAAGTGCTAAGATCACATGTATTGACATTACTTGCACTCGTCTCTGCTTATTAAATCATTAGTGCTCACAGGTTATCTTTTTGTTTAAAGGAATACCTAGTGTATTTTCTCTATGGTATATACTTGCATTTGTTTATTTATTTATTATTTATTGTTGCTCAGACTGGTATTAAACTCAATGAAATCCTTCTTCAGCCTCTGAAGTAGTGGGGTCAAAAGCATATATCTCTAATGAGTTACTGACTATATGTTTCTTTCAATGCTAACCCAGGGCCCGCCTTACTAAGCCAAGCATACATGTAAACCTTGATCTATACTTCTACCCTATAAACTTACTATTTTTTTAAATTATAGACATGTATATCAATAAGTTCAAAGGATATATCAAAGATTTTTTTTCAAGACTGGGTTTCTCTGAATAACGGCTAAGTGCCCTGAAACTTACTCTGTAGACCAAGTGTAGGCTGGCCTCAAACTCAGAGAGATTGCTTTGCTTCTGCCTCTTGAGTGCTGGGATTAAAGGTGTATGCCACCATCATATGAAAAATAAAACACAAAAAACCCTTGTTTTTAATGTTAATCTAGGCTTAGAAATCATGTAAAATATTTCTCCTAAAAAAGTTGACTAGTAATTTTCTCACAATTTGAAATTGCTGTAGGTAAGATTTTGCTTTGTTTCTCTGTCTTATTGTTAAAATAACATGAAATTTTGATAAATTAATAGAAATAAGTTAAATTTGTGTTTGACCAGACTTAAATTCAGTGTTTATAATCAATTTATAAGTAGTCTTCTATGTAATTATGGTTCTATTGTGTTTTGTTAGTACCATGAACATCAATTTTCATTGACAGGCCACCAAAGAGGACACAGAAAATAAACTATTATTCATTGTCAAGTAGTGTTATTATATTGTTAATGTAGTGTACTGGGTTCTTATTGTATATATGTGTGTCTGTATATATATGTATGTATTTATATACGTATATATATAATTTTTCTTTATAAATTTAAATTTTAGTAAAGCCAGTTCTCCATAGATTCTAATTTTTTTGTTTCGTTTTGTTTTTTGAAACTGGGTCTTATAACTTACACTAGACTAGGCTGGCCTCACATTCAGAGATCTGTCTGCCTCTGCCTCCCAAGTGCTGGGATTAAAGGCTTGCACCACTACCACCCAACAAATTGTAATGTTTCTGATTTTTAAAAATTTGGCAAAATGTACTTATTCACAAATACCCACTTTTGAGTGATTGTCAGTCTTGCCAGATAGTAATAATTTATTGCTATCATTAAGCATTATTTTTAAATTTAACTTATTTTCCAAAATATATTTAGTTTATTGAAAACAGACTTAACCTAAATAGCATTGCTGTAGGTCTAGAAGAACATTTTAGCTAGAGTGAAATCAGTCTTTTAGTCTTTAAGAGTTTACACAATTAAGAGTTGCGTTTGGTTAGGCATGGCTACAAACGCCTGGAATGCCAGTGTTGGGAAGGCTGGGCAGGAAGGATCACCACAGTACCCAGGTCATCCTGGCTACATAGGAAGTTCCAGACTAGTCTGGGCTGCAGACTAAGACCCTGTCTCAACAAAACAAAACAAAAAGTTGTGAGTTTTTATTTAGGAGGATAGTTGGTAGGAAATGATGGGTGGGTGCTTCAGAATAGAATCCTGTATGAGGCTGAAGTTTGGAGAAGGAAAATGGAGCTAATTGTTACTTGTGAGCTTAAGTTTGGAAGGATTTAGAGGCATGGCTGTGTCTGTCTTTGTGATCTAATACAATTAAATAATGTTAGTGTCAGGAGCTAAATTTTTGGAGCCAATGAGATGGCTCAATAGGAAAAGACTTGCCACTTGAGTTTGGTTCCTGGGCCCGACATGGGGAAAGAAGAAAATGGATTTTCAAAAAGTTATCCTCTGACCGATGTCGTGTACACCACAGCACACCTTTCCCCCAGTAGATAGACCTAGTGAACAAAGAAAGACCATATTATACATGCCTTAATTCTTTCTTCTAGAACAAAACTTAGGACTTGCTGATTCATATATATTCCTATTCATGTTTAATAGATTTCTGAGTCTTAAACCCTGTTGGGCATGTACTTCATCTCTACTATTTTTCTTTATGGTTGTGTGCATTTGTATCACAAGGCACAGCTCTCTAGTCTTATTCCAGACCTGACCACTATTTTTTTTTCACCCTTAGCTACTGTGTTATCTGTGTCTTTGAATCTTTTTGTGATACTTTTCTGATTAAACAGTGAATCTGTTCTGCAGATAGACACCTTAACAGACAGCTCTTCTTAACCCTTGTGTTCTCAGGATGGAAGCACTAGCAATGGACTCTTCTGTCCTTAGTGCTACCTTTCATTTTGAAAGCATGTCAAATTATAGGTTGTGTGTTAAATTTAGACATAGAAATAGCAGTAGTGTGCATAATGCTATTACAGGTTTAGTCTAATCTGGAAGTCACTGGAAAAATGTTACTTTTGTCTTCTTTTGTTGCATGCTTTCCCAGTTTTACTATAAAACATTCCCAGACCTGGCCTTTTTGTCACAGGAACATTTTTATGTAGATGGCACTAAGCGTGCATTAGAGGTGTTGTCACCACAGGCTTGTTACAAAGTCACAATCTGTTTAACTCAGTTTATTTATGATATATGATATCAGTAGTCATCTTTCAGTGGATGGAGTACAAAACTTTTCTAAACTTTAGTCACTGAGTGAACATAAGAAGAGGAGTAGACGGTCTTTGTAAGTGGCTTCAGTGGTTATTTGTGGCTTATATTTGTGTGTTTTTTCTGATTGTCGCAGCATATTAAAAGAGCAGTAACACTAGGAAAGAAGCTGAACTTAGAGATAAGAATATATAGCTGGGTGTTGCACGCTTTTTTTAATCCCAGCACTCCCGAGACAGAGGCAGGTGGATTTCTGAGTTCAAAGCCAGCCTCGTCTACAAAGTGAGTTCCAGGACAGCCAGAACGACACAGAAACCGTCTCAACCCAACTCAGTACATATATAATTTTTATATATGTGTGTAAGTAAAATCTTGAGAAGTAAACTTTGAGAACTACTGACTTTGTATACTTACAAACTTGGTTGTTATGTCTGAAACATTAAATGTGAAGGATAAGTTTGATTTCTTTAGAAAAGGGGGGGGGGTTATTGAAACTCGCCAATCCAGATACCACCTTCTTGACTATTGTCTTAATATAAAAATTCAATAGGTATTTTTAACAGGTACTTTTTTAGAAGACATTCTGAGTAATTGAAGGTCCATTGATACAGGTCAGCTTAGAGCTGGACTCACAGCCTGCAGCATAATTGGATGGATGCTACCTGCTTGGAAGATGGAACTGATTGGTGGATCACAATCTATAATGAGGGAAATCTATTTTTAGTTGAAATGCTTTTTGAAATTACATTCCAGTGAAATGCAGTTGTATTTGCTATTAAAAATGAAACAATGATTACTGTCTCTAAAAGTCATCTTAAGTGCTTCTGGTACATGGAATATGTTTGGTTTGAGTGATACTTAGTAAATATTTCTGTTACTTTAAAATAGGAACTTTTATATTATGTTTATTTGCTGAAAACTATCTTTGCATTTCTTCAGGTTTATGTGAGATTAAGACCATTCTTCAGGGAATTCCTTGAACGAATGTCTCAGATGTATGAGGTAAATGTGCTTAAACTAAATTACTTATGTATTTTTTATTCAATATAGTACCCATATTTAGATCATGTATAATGATTACTTCTTTTCCCTGAATTTGTAGATCATTCTTTTTACTGCTTCTAAGAAGGTGTATGCAGACAAGTTACTGAACATACTAGACCCTAAAAAGCAACTGGTCAGGTAAATTTAATTAAGAAATCATAGAAATGTCTGTCACACTCATCCATGCAATTACCTTGACTTTATTTAATTTTAATGGCCATTTTCAGTTGGCTGATATCTAGAGATTATTGTGTTGAATAGTAAATGAGTCTTTTAAGTCTCACAAACAACTCTTTAAGAGTTTCTAATTATGTGGCTTCAGACAGACATTCCTTAAAGGGTCCCAAAGTCAGATATATTTCCTATTACATCTATATCTTCATTTCTTTGGGAATTTGGGTGAGGCGGGTGGTGGTGGATATTTTCACTATGAGCTTGTTTTACTTTCGTGTCTTTGAGATAATGTTTGTTATATTGCCTTTGTAATGGCATTTAGAAATATAGTAGAAAGGATGCTTTAAGACTAGATTTGCCTCCCTCTCTCCTGAGAAAATGTTACATGCATCTATCTGGAAATTAAAACTGGATTGATCATGCAGTTTATCCTGAACTGGACTCTGTTCCTTGTGTTTGTCATTAACGAGCAAATGAAGTGTGTTTCTGGGTAGCAGGGCTGCCTTGGGCGATTTTGAAAATCAGTCCTTTATTTCTGTCAGCTGAAGACACTTTAGTCAAGACTGTAGTACACTTGCTCCATCGTCTGAGGCGCAGGAGTACGTCTGACTTAGTGATAAAAAAAAAGAGAGAAAGGATGTAAGAAGCTCATAGCAGCTATTTAGCTGGATATTGTGTTGAGCATTATCTCCCATACTTTAGTTATAAATCTTAAACCTAGTTTACTATTGATGATACTTTATTCCCATGTGTTGTGGCATAAGACTTTAACCCCAGAGCTTGTGAAATAGAGATAGGCAGATCTCTGCGTTTCATGCCAGCTATACAGTGAGATGCTGTCTCAACAAACTCAAAAGAACTTTTATTGAATGGTTACAATTAAACTGTGATCTTTAATTTTTAATTGAAAGGATCAAATAAGTTACAAAGATAAGATATGGTATTTCCTATTCACAAATGTATACTGTAATAATATGCTCACTGTACCTAACTTTAATAAAAGTATATAAATTTAGATTTTGCTTTGATGACTATTCATGTTAAAAGATTCCTTTTCAGTAGCTTTAGTATTGTAGCAACAGTTGTAAGCAGCATGGTCCTGGCTGTTGTGCAGTTTCATTTCCTGGGGAGGAGCCATGCTGTTACATTGTATTGTAAAATCTACACGCTTGGAAATGCTCATTTGTTCTACCATATTGGATTTTTAAAGAGGAAAAAAATGTGACTGATTGGAATTTTTTGAAGTGCTTTAGAGAATTGTCTCTTAGTAGCTGGATAACTAAAGCTCCCTAATCGTCATTGCCACTAGCACTGGTTTTTTAAGATGAGTTTGTGTGTGCTTTTTAAATGTTGGTATTGAACTGGGACAGGGTGTATGGGTAGAAAATGCTTTCTTCTTTTTCTTTTTTTTTTTTTCTTCCAAGACAGGGTTGCTCTGTGTAGCCCTGGCTGCCCTGGAGCTCACAGAGATGCAGTTGCATCTGTATATGCACCACCACTATGCCCAGCTGAAAATATACTCCTTTCTTGAAATTATAAAACAAAAAGTACAGGCATGAATAGTATATTGCTCATGAACATTTGTTAAGGGTTAAGCAGCAAGACAAACTCAGTTGTTAAGGCATATAGTACAAACGTTTTTCAAGCTGAAAAACCTGTTTCAGTTATTAGTAATATTTAGAGAATAGTATCCTGATTATAAATTTAGATTGCATAATTACTATAGTATATAAGAATTACACATCTTTTAATAGCTTTTAAAATGGCAGAATTTTCTATTTAGTTTGTAAGATTATTAGTTTACATTTGATTTTTTTTTCAGTCCCTGTTTTTTGAATCAGTATTACACACACACACACACACACACACACATGCACAGAGAGAGAGAGAGAAATAAGAGTGTTTGGGGAAAGTTGAAATGATGGAATGTTTTGGCCTCAGCATCTTTTCTCAAAAAACTATTAGGAAAACTAAAAAAAAAAAAATTATTTTAACCCCAATACAAAAACACACCTTCTTATATTTTCTATTCTGGCATGTACAGGGATAGGGAGGCTGTGTGGTCTACTGGTTAGAGCAAAGGACTGGGAGCCAGGAGGATCCTGGTTTCCAACTAACCACAGACTTACTGTGACCTTGGGCAAGTCACTTGTGCCTCAGTCAACCATCTGGAAAATTGGTTAAAAAGCAGGACCTCGATGACAACCAAATGCTGCATCTGAGCTGAGCTTTCTTGGGTAATTAAATTACAAAAACAACTTCAAAGTTTTAATTTCCTTTTTATTTTATGACATAGTATAAACCAGAGTTGTTTAAACCATTGTAATATTTGGTGTTTTTTTTTAAAGGTCTCAATAATTGCTAAGAATTTTTGTATTGAAACTATACTACAACTTAGGCCAATGTTTGTAGTTGAATTTGCTTCCTGAGAGAAAGAATATGTAGAAATCTTGTGGCATATGAATCTCAGTGCATATTTTAAAATCTGTTTTTATTTTTGTTTAGGCATCGGCTTTTCCGAGAACATTGTGTTTGTGTACAAGGAAACTATATAAAGGACTTAAATATCCTTGGAAGAGATCTTTCCAAAACTATAATAATTGACAACTCACCACAAGCCTTTGCCTATCAGGTAGGGAGAAGATTCCTAAAGAAACCCAATTGGAAAAATTACAAAGAAGACAATTGCTGCCAAGAAATTATGATAGAAAACAGTAATTTTTGTTTACTATGTAATCTTTTAGGATTAGAAAGGTCAAATGGATAAGTACTTGTGGAAATTTGTTTTCTACATGAAGTACAACATAAATTAAGAGAAATCTAAGTAGTAAATCTGCAGATAAAATGAGGGGTCAGGACACCATTTAGTAGCATTTCTATTTGTTTGTTTGTTTGTTTGTTCAGGGTAGGTTTTCCCTGTGTGACAGCCATAGCTTCTGGAACTAGCTCTTGTAGTCTTGTAGATCAGGCCACCACCACCTGCCCCTTGATATTTTTTTGAAATTATAAACATGTTTGAAAACTAAAATTAGCAATATTCTAGTCTATTGACTTAAATAATTTGAAGTGTTTTGGCTAGATTTTTGTGTATTTTGCTAATATTACCTTTTGGTTTTTCAAGACAGGGTTTCTCTGTGGTTTTGGAGCCTGTCCTGGAACTAGCTCTTGTAGACCAGGCTGGATTCGAACTCACAGAGATCCGCCTGCCTCTGCCTCCCAAGTGCTGGGATTAAAGGTGTGCATCACCACCACCCGGCCTGTTTATTTCTATAGCTCTGTTTTACCACTTGAATTATTGGAAGACATTTTGTTTTATCTTTTAAGTCAGTCTCTCTGTCTCTCTCTCTCTCTTTTTCTCTCTCTCTCTCAACATATGTATATGTAGCCCATGCCAACATTGAACTCAGCATTCTTTTACCTCCCAAATGGTGGAATTAAAAGCCCTATCCCTGCCCCAGAGTTTACTTTGTTAAAATCAGTGCTTTTCCTACCTTGTATTTGTACTTTTACTTGTACTCATGTGTTGATAGCAGGAAAATGGTTAGTCTGGGGTGGGAGTATTGATTGCTTAAGCACAGGTGTTAAAGGCCTGCCTGAGCCTCAGAGTGACAGGATTTGTCAGTGTAATAGCCCTGACTGTCCTGGAACTTGCTCTGTAGAGCAAGCTGGCTTCAAATTTAGAGAATTCCACCTGCCTCTGCCTCCCAAGTGCTGGGATTAAAGGTGTATGCTACCATCGCCCAGTTCAAGACCCCTTCTCTCTCTTCTTTTTTTTGGGGGGGGGGGGGTGGGTTTTTCAAGACAGTGTTTCTCTGTATCTTTAGATCCTGTCCTGAAACTCACTCGTTGACCAAGCTGGCCTCAAGCTAACTGAGATCCGCCTGCCTCTGCTTCCCAAGTACTGGAATTAAAAGCATGTGTCACCACCACCCAGCTCAAGACCCCTTCTTAAAAGAATAGAACAGTGACTATAGAGTGTTTCAAAAAGAAAAGGAGAGGGCTGGAGAGATGGCTCAGAGGTTAAGAGCACTGACTGCTCTTCCAAAGGTCCTGAGTTCAATTCCCAGCAACCACATGGTGGCTCACAACCATCCGTAATGAGGTCTGGTGCCCTCTGCTGGCCTGCAGGCATATACACAGACAGAATACTGTATGAATAATAAATAAATACTAAAAAAAAAATTAAAAAAAAAAAAAAAGAAAAGGAGAGACCAAAAAAGGAAAGAAAGGAAGGAAGAAAGAAAAAAAACCAATGAATAGGAAGGGCACGGTCCTTGTGGAAAAGTACTTACATATGCTGTCTGAGAGTGTTTAGGTTGGTAGTTTCTCTTTACTCCACAATGACTAGCGTTGTGCTGGTGACTTTCTAGAATGAATATTGTAGAATAGCCTAGTGAGCTCTTTATTATTTCCCTTTTGCACTCACCGAGGAAGTCAGGAACACTGAACAGTCAGTCAAACTCTCTTGCATTGAGCTGCCACTGAAATCTAATATTTTTTTCCAGAGAAACTTTTATGTCCATAGTTATTCAACTCTGTTTTTTAAGTTTTTCAAAGCAGGCTAATGTAGTTAAAGAGAACTTAATTACATATTTATTGTTTTAGCTTTCTAATGGAATTCCTATAGAAAGCTGGTTTATGGATAAAAATGACAATGAACTCCTAAAATTGATTCCATTTCTGGAGAAGCTTGTAGAAATGGTAAGTATGTCATCTATTTGATTTTTATTGCTGCTGCTGCTGTTGTTGTTAGTTGAACTATATTGAACAAATCTCTCTGTGTGTATTGGCTTTTAAAGTTAACTGTGTACCAACTTGGAAGACTAAAGAGGGAGAATCATCAGATTGGGGGCAGTCTAGGTTACATATATAGAGAAATCCTCCCTAAAAAATAACAGCAACAAACAATAAAGTTAACTGGTAGAAGATTGTGGCAAGGGGCTGGAGAGATGGCTCAGTGGTTAAGAGCTTTGCCTGCTCTTCCAAAAGGTGTCCTGAGTTCAATTCCCAGCAACCACGTGTGCTCACAACCATCTGTAATGAGATTTGGTGCCCTCTTCTGGCCTGCAGGGATATATGCAGGCAGAACACTGAATACATAATAAATAAATAAATCTTTTTTTAAAGAAAAGAAGAAGAAGATGGGGGGCTGGAGAGCTGGCTCAGTGGTTAAGAGCACTGATTGTTCTTCCAGAGGTCCTGAGTTCAATTCCCAGCAACCACATAGTGGCCCACAACCACCTGTAATAAAATCTGGTGCCAACTTCTGGCCTGCATGGACTCGTGCAGGCAGAACATTGTATACATAATAAATAAACAAATCTTAAAAAAAATAAAAAAAGAAGATTGTGGCAAAAGTTGAAAAAAACTAATAGGTTTTTTTTTTAATAAAACTTAATATGCAGTAGAAATTGACTAGGCTCATTCTTCTATTGAAACAAAAGTTTTCTGAGTGTTGTGGTACATATGAATGATCAGTTGATCCCAGCACTAGGGATCACAGAGGCAGGAGGATCAGGAATTAAAGGTGATTCTTGAATGGTAAGCTTGAGGTCAGTCTGGGACTAAATGGAACTCTTGTCTTAAAAAAAAAATCTCTACAGTTTGTTTCTGTTTGCATATTGAAAAGATAAAGTTTTCAGTACTCACAGTCCTCTGTTATGAAATGTACAAAAATAAGCAGAAAGTAGGAGGACTTGCGGGGCTCTTGTTGGCAACACGAGAGTGAGCTTGGCCTTGCACTGTGATACGCAGACACACTGTGATCAGTTAGCCTCAGGGAGTCTAACCTTTTACAAACTTCCCCTAGCTTTTGCTTGGAGTTAGGAGTAAGCAGGAGTGTGAGAGCTAAAAACAGCTCAGAATTTCCCTGACATGGAAGAGTTCAGCCATGTGTGTGGTGGTGAGACAAAAAGATTGCCTGGGAGAGTAGTTCTGGTGAGCAAATGATTTGGGATCCTTACTGGTAGTTCTGATGGGAGGCGGAGATTTGTGATCAGCTGGAACTGCCAGGATTCTGCCTCAGGCAGGATGCAAAGCCTTCCATGATGCAGCTGGTCTTCAAGGGAAGCTTTATCAGTGGCCAGTAAAATGGACCAAAGAAATAGGTCAAGGTGGTTTTTTTGTTCTTTGAGACAGGGTCCCAGAGACTTGACTGGCCTGGAACTTACTATGTGTATCAGGCCGGCCTCCAGGTTTTAGAGATCGCCTGCCTCTTGAGTGCTACTATGCCCAGCAAATCACAATGTCTACAGCAAGGCTTTCCTTCTCAGTGATTCGTCAGGAAAATTAACAGAGAAGCCAGAAGCACTGGAGAGAACAAGGACTCAGAAAAGGTTCCCTTCTCCTTGGGCTTTATAAGAGAAATCCTGGGCTGGAGGCCGGGATGCTCAAAGAATAAATAATATTCCTCCCCTGGGCAAAGATAGAGGGCTTAGAACAAATTTAGTGATCTGTAGCCTCATTTCAGGTTCTAAACCCTGGTCCTTACTGCCCACCATTGTTTTCCATGAACAGTTTTGAATTCTGTTAGAAATTATTAAAAAATAAGGCCTACCAGTTTTTAAAGGTTTATATACTGAGTGCTTGACTTTACTTTTTATAGTTTCCTCTTTTGTTTACATGTGTTCTGAAATGATGCATTTTACCGTCATAATTCACATTTAGTAGTAATGCTTTGTCACTCAACCTTTCTTCTAGTAATTATTTTCTTATTTATGAGTTAATCAATTGTAGAAAGTAGAATTTAGTGGTATAAACCTTTTACTTATTTATTGGTTTAGCTTAATGTTTTTTAACAAAATGACAAGAAAGGAAAAAGCTTAAGTCTAAATGTAATTTTGAACTTATTTTATGCTGTAGTCTAATACAGTCACCCCTCCATAACCCTTCTAGATTGAATCCAGGATCCCCCATAATAACAATATCCACATGTGTTCAAGTCCCTTAGAGAGTTGTGTTTGGTGTTTGTTTACAACCTTCACATACCTCCCAAATCCTTAAAATTATCTTCAGAGTTCTTAGTAATATCTAGTATGATGTAAATGCTAAGTTAAATAGTTTGCACTGTATTGTTTAAAGATTAATGACAAAGAAAAGTCTGCCAGTACAGATGTGAAGCTATAGATTGGTTATAGAAACTGACTGTATTTGTCAAGCAAAATAATGTGTCATTAAGTAAAGAAGTAGTCCACTTCCTCTGTAAAGAGTGTTATATAGGACCATACCTTAGAAATATGTGGCTTTTCAAAAATAATCTTTTCTCCACACAGAATGAAGATGTCCGGCCTCACATCAGAGACAGATTTCGCTTGCATGATTTGCTGCCCCCAGATTAAGTTCAGAGACTTGTCAGATCACTGAGGGGGGAGAGAGAATGCAGGACCCTTTGGACTAAGACAAAAACATTGCCATTACTGTTGAAATTTTGCATTTTTGTACCCCGTCTTGCTTTTCTTATCTTTGGTGCCCAATAATAATCAAGGGTTACAGAAAGAGACTATCTCAGATTGAACACACACAGTGGGTAGGCAAAACAGAAGCGTCTGTAGAGCTAGTACAACTCCAGTGAAACTTTCTATGTACAGGACATCTGCAGTTTATAAAGAATTCTGTTTTCTGCCACCAGCAGTCTGACCTGTAGTACACAGGATTTTATGATAATAACAGAGGTGAAAGTGGACTTTCATTTTCCCTCTGTTTGGTGCTCTCAGTGGGTTTGTAGCCACTTTTCTGTTACTTTACTATTCTCATTTCAACAGGAATGGCCAGTAAAAGTTGTTTTATTTTTCCTGTTCAGGTTTATAACCTTTTTACACTTCTGACCTGTATTAGATTAGACTCTCATGATGCATTCCTTTTAGTTGAGGCGCTTCAGTTTTCTGGAAATAGTCAATTTTTAGTTTTTGGGTGTATATATATATATGTATATATATATACATATATATATACACACACATATATATACACACATTTGAATGGCCGTTTTCCTGCTTTGTCTGCCTGCATATTGTATATTTGTTTAAAAATATTCTCTTTTAGTCCATGTAAGTTTCATTTTTAAAAAACATGCATTTATATTTTGTTCTGTAATATTCTACTGTAGGTAAAATCTTCAAAAATCAAGAGACTGGGTAGGTAAGAATATATGAATGACTAATATTCAAGCGATTTGAACCATTGTGATGACATGTATTCCAGATGGTAATATCTTGTAATGGCACACATGGAATGGATAAAGTTATACCTCAGACTTCACTGTGCACACCATTGAGGAGAATGAGTTCAGTCTCCTGTCGGGCTTGATTCAGTTACTGCTGCCTTTGGTTTTCTCCAGGAATGAAGTATTCAGCACAGTGACTCAGTATTTGCTTTGCATGGGCTGGTGGTCCCTCTGTTACACTCTCGGTTACAATCAGTTTAAAACTCTGTGTAACAGGCTTGGCACCTAACAGTAGCTATGCATACCCGTGGCTCAGTACACTCCCAGCCACCCGTGCAGTTAGTCTGCTCACAGCGGTTTTCTGTGCTGTGTGGGAATAGTCGTCACGCCTTGGTTCTCTAATGCAGCTACCACAAGAGGTTGATATTTTTATAGTGGCGTGTAATCTCCTTTTCAGGGGCTTTTTATGGAAGGTAGAATTTGTAAGAGTTAGTATGCTTTGCCTCTCAACTGCATTGACATGCCGCAGGCTCAGACTGTTTTTGTGTAAAGGATGTCAAAGAACGGCACTTTTTCTAAAGAGAAGTTTGATATTTTGTATGCTTGTTAAGAAAGTACAGTATTGGAAATTAAAGGTGGACAACTGATAATTGAGGAGTATGTCAGTTAATTTTTTATGTATATTACCTGTTTACTTGTACAACTTCTTGTACAAATTACATGCAGCTTCATTTTCAAATGAATCCTTAAAATAAGGAAATCTTTTTAGGAAAACATTTAATTTTTGTATTTTTGATTTTAAAGGCATGAGTTGTCAGTTTTCAGTGTATTAATGAAGATTTTAACTTTTCATCAGGTTGAGTGTTTTCTTATTATTATTATCTGTTATGTATGTAGTTAGCATATTGTGTCACTGAACTGTTTAAAAATCTAGCATGTAGAGCAAGCCTGTTTTGTGGAAAATCCTTATTCATTAAAAAAAAATAATCATGGCAGATTTTCTGCAAAAAAAAAAAGGAAAAGCATTTGCAATTCAGAATACTGATTTTTTTATTTAAAAAAAAGGTATTTTGCTTGCAGGAACAATACTACAGATTCATTTTAATGAGAATCTTTTAAATGTATTTATCTTTAGGGCACCTGGGCATCTTTATGCTGTTTGTCTTATGTCTTTCTTGAAATAAAATGTACATACGTTACCTTTACATATGCTCTTGCTCAAAATTGTGAACCTAGTTAATTTCTTCCTGACCCCCATCATTTTTATGCTTCTTTAGCAAACCCCGAACCTACACAAGATCTGAATTTTTTGACATGCATAATTGTTGAAAGCTTTCCTGACTAAGTGAATACAGTCACAAAGCCCTTCCCACAACTTTAAGGGGAAATGTAAACACTTACACACCATTATGCCTCTGGGCACTTTGATAATAAAAGCAGACCCGTGTGAGGAGGGTTCCTTTAAAGTCAGCTGATAGATGACTCAAGAATGACAGAGAAAACACATTGTGGGAAAGTTTATATGACCAAATAAATGGACATTATTTTTCCATTACTTTATTTGGGTAATTCTAAAGTTATTGATACAAAGTTTAAAACAAATTACAAATAATTTAGCCAGCTATTTCCCTTCTCAGTAGATTATCTTCCAGTCATATTTTTCCGTTGTTGGTAGCTGTAGAACACTTCCATTTAGTTACTCGGAGGTGTGTCGTTTTTTTAATTGAGACGCACCCAACTGTCAGTGCACACAGCAAACATGCCTGTAGTAAATGTAGGGGCAGTGGATCCATGAGGCATAGCAAGCTACCTGTGTACACATTACAACTCTTAAGGACCTATTAAAATTGTGCTATTTCCAGTTCTGAATGTTTGACTTTAAGACATTCTTTTAAATATTTGTATCATTGTTAGAGGATGTTTTAATTAGTTGTATTTTTTAATCCCATGTAATATATGTAGTCCTGACCAGATTTACTACCATTTGTCTGGGTCCTAAAAGAGAATCGATGACAATTCGTAACCAGAAATTGTTTTATATTTGCTAGTATGTATATTTATTTATCCAATGGCTTTATTTGTTTCCCAAAATTGTGTTGGGACTTGTTGAAAGCATTGTGTGACTTCTATAAATGGCTATTTTCTTGTAACTGTCAGTGATATGGATGTGTACATTGTTTTATATATATACATATATATATTTCTGGGGGTAATTTTTTTTAGGGTTGACAATGTTTTTTTTGTTTTTTAAGTTACCTTTTGCCAATGACTTTCTGCTAGCTTTTGCTTCATTCAGCCTTCTAATGGAGTTCATTCTTATTCTGTTGTCAACTTGGCTGTAAGAGAGACTTCATCTCATCAGTGAAGAAGGTGTTTCATTATTCCTACAAGTCTTACAGCAAGCACAGATTCTTCATAAGGATCGGATCTCTTCCATGTCTGTGTCAGTCACATAAAGGACACTGAAGCCTTCGTTTCCTTGTACTGATATGAATGATGGTGTTATACACTACATCACTAGCTAGTTAAGGTTTTGTGACCTGACCTCTTTGTCTTCCTAGGTATTTATTTGTTACCTCTTTAAATCTTGTATGTCTAAATTAACTTAGAATAGTTACCCACCGAATAACTATGCCAAGAACTAGGAAAGAATGTTTATTTTATTTCCCCTTATAGGGGAAAAGTGGACTGGGAACAAAAATGTAAGGCCAATAAATAGGCCTTAGGTTGTCGTTCATTCACTTTCTTATTCCTCTCATGGGCTGTATTTGAATTTTTTTTTCTTCAGTGCTAATGTATTTGATTATACCATTGCTTTTCATGTCTTCCCTTGAGTTGAGAACCTGCTAGGAATTTGTATGAAATACCTTAAAAAGTTTTCAGAGTTAAAACTCAGTTCCTTATATTCAAATCCTACTTAAATTATTGAAATCCAGGTCACATACATTTTCTCAAAATGTTTCTCTGTTATCTTGAATTGAGATTTCATTGTAAATCAGTTTAGTCAACAAACGTGTTTTGAGATCTTTTTAAAAAAGAATTAAGGAAATGAGAGCAAGTTTATTCTAGTTTATGGTTTAATACTATTGTTTTAAGATACATAGTGATTCTCAAACCAGCATGTTCATCAGAATTACTCTGAGGAGCTTTTTGAACTGCAAACACCTGAAGCCTGCACCTGGGAAGCCTTCTCATTCTGTCAGGAGCACGGCTGGGAACAGTTCCGTTTTTAAGGTTCTCCTAATGATTTAAATGGACAACTTTGGTGTGTCTCTGTTCTAAATAGTGTGGTTTGAGAATAGGCTACAAAAGTTCACCAGTCATCTCTCTGTGGTAGGTTTTTCTTTTCCTTTTTCTTTTCTTTTTTTTCTTCTTTTCTTTCTTTTTAAGTCCTGGGACCAGATTTCACAGAACTTATTCAAGATCCGAGGAGGAATAATGAAGATTGAGGCTACTGCTCATTATTATTTTTTGTCATTCATACTTTTTAAAGAGTTTGCATTTATAGAGCTCTGAATAGCTGATCATTTACGTAGCTGAAGGACATGTCCCTGAATGAGACCATTATATATAGTAACTAAAATATTTCACTATTTTTTTATTTTATAAATCTTTGTAGAAATGAGCAATGAAATGCTACTTTCATCTTTTGAAATGGGATTTTTCAAGGTAGTGTCCTTTTGGCATTAAGGTAGGGAGGAGTTAATATTCTCTCTACTTATTTCCACATGAATCAATATGAAGTTATGGACATTTAAAAATCTCAATTTAATTTCTACTTATTTACTATGCAGTATAGCCGTGAACAAGTAATGTAGATTTAGTTTTCTCATCTTCAAATGCCCTGATCACCCTACCTCACAGGGTTGTTGTGGGGATAAATAAAACTTTTATGGAAGTACTTTTCTTTGATGACGTTTTATCGGCCACCAGAAACAATGAGATTTTGTGTATTTTTTTTTGTTTTGTTTTTGTTTTCGAGACAGGGTTTCTCTGTGGCTTTGGAGCCTGTCCTGGAACTAGCTCTTGTAGACCAGGCTGGTCTCAAACTCACAGAGATCCACCTGCCTCTGCCTCCCGAGTGCTGGGATTAAAGGCGTGCGCCACCACCGCCCGGCGATTTTGAGTATTTTCATGTTCTTTTCGGTACTGACCTTAGGACATGCTAAAAAGATGAGAGTGGGGGGGCTGGAGAGATGGCTCAGAGGTTAAGCGCATTGCCTGCTCTTCAAAGGTCCTGAGTTCAATTCCCAGCAACCACATGGTGGCTCCCAACCATCTGTAATGGGGTCTGGTGTCCTCTTCTGACCTGTAGGCAGACACACAGACAGAATATTGTATACATAATAAATAAATATTAAAAAAAAAAAGATCAGAGTGGGTTGCAGATGAGGAAAGACCAGTACAGAAACAAGGTCAAGTCGGGCCTGTGAACCAAAGCCAAACTCACGTAGCACTGCAGTGTGCTGACATTCTTGTGTGGTCATGGTTGTACATAAATACAAAACTTCCTCGTACGTCAGTTTGCCTAGAAGATACTGTTATAAAAAGGAATGTAGAATCATACAAACTGGGCTAAAGGTATCCAGTTTTGAAACGAGAAGAAAACTGCTGCTTCCAAATTAACTCTCCATTATGCAGCTAAAGGTCACAGCTGGGAATAGAATGTATGTCTCATAATATCCACTACTCCATTATAGTCTTAGCTGTTTCTGTGCGCCCAGATGAAAGAAAATATCTGAGGTCAGTACAGATAAAGGAGGTTAGCTTTGGGCGGTGGGCTTGATGAGGACTCTTAAAAGCTGATTAGAGTCTTGATCTGAATTCAGTTTCCTGAGTCTCAATTTTTTATTTGTAAAACTGGTACACTAATACCTACTTTTGAGTAATCGGAAGGTAAACACAAACTACAAAGCAGTCAACAGCAAGAATGGGGATTCCAAAGCAGATGGTCTTCTGAAGGGTGGTATTTTAAATAGTAACTGGTATCTTACCACACATACAGCAGCCTGGGCTATATGCATGCATGGCAAGTGCTAGGAGTTAAAAGGGTACCCATGGTTGTTGGGAGACTTGTTATGAGTGTGCTTGGTTAGGAGGTAGGTGAAGAAAGCGAAGAGGCTGGGGAAACAGCATGGGGTAGTAGGTGCCTAGCATATGTGAGACCCTGGGTTCAATTCTCAGCAGTGTGAACAGGGGGCTGGAGGGGTGGCTCAGAGGTTAAGAGCACTGGCTGCTTTTCCAGAGGTCTTGAGTTCAATTCCCAGCAACCACGTAGTGACTCAAAACCATCTGTAATGAAATCTGGTACTTAAAGGCATACATGCAGTTAGAACCCTGTATATATAATAAGTCTTTTTTTTAAAAGTGTGAACAAAGTAGGTAATACGAAGGGCATTGCCATGCCAGAAGCCATCTTGAAAGCTAAATTGAGCCAGCCCTCAGAGCTTTCAGTAACAACCATATAAACTGATACTTAGCTATTTGATGAATGTACTACCCTTCCTAAAGACAGATTACTTTTAGTGGAGAGAATGCTTACCTTGCATGCACAAAGCTCTGGATTTGGTTTCTGGCTTGGAATAAAGCAGTCATGGTGGCAAACACTTGTAACCTCAGGGTTGTCCTGACTACATAACAGGTTTGAGGCTACTGGGATACTTGAGATTCTGTCTCAAAATACTACTAGTCCTGTACATGTAGCTTATTGTAGTTCTCTTGCTTGAAATGTATAAGACAGGGTTCTATTCCTAGTACCTAAAACTAAGGTGCGCTTTTTTTTTTTAATTACTAAACCAAAGGTTTCTGTCTGCCATAAGCTTAGTGCCTATAAACAGTTCTCAGAGGACAGGAGGGGTCAAGCAAGGGAGGAGGAAGCTGCTCTAATTGCTTACTGCTGGGGAGTGAAAAGTAGCCAGCCAGGAGTTCTGTGACTCCATGCAAAGCTCTGCTTAGTGGTACACGCCTGGAATACCAGCACCTGGAGAGGTGGGAGCAGGAGGTTCCTGTTGTTGAGAGGAGCAGCAGGCTGCATTCCCGGCGCCCAGCCGCCTGGCTAGCTTATACCCTGAAATAACACACAAATTGTATTCATTTAAACACTACCTGGCCCATTAGTTCTAACCTCTTACTGGCTAACTCTTACATACTCATTTAACCCATCTCCATTAATGTCTATCGCCGTTTGACTGGCTTACCGCCATGAGTCTAACCAGCATCTGTCTCAGAGAGGAGAGCCATGACATCTGCCTGACTGCTTTCTTCATCCCAGAATTGTTTTGTCTACTCGACCCACCTAAGGGCTGGCCTATCAAAAAGCCAAGGCAGTTTCTTTACTAACCAGTGAAAGTAACACATAGACATGACCCTCCTACACCAGGTTCTCTTGCTACAGGGAACCTTTTCAAAGCCATATAGAAGTTAAGAAAGAGTATTTCCCTTTCTTCAACTGCTGAAGGCACTGCTAACACCATCAGACTGTTAAGACTGGTCAGAGCATGGTTTACTGTCTGAATCTTGGGTATTTCTTTTTTTTTTTTTTTTTCGAGACAGGGTTTCTCTGTGGCTTTGGAGCCTGTCCTGGAACTAGCTTTGTAGATCAGGCTGGTCTCGAACTCACAGAGATCCGCCTGCCTCTGCCTCCCGAGTGCTGGGATTAAAGGCGTGCGCCACCATCGCCCGGCTCTTGGGTATTTCTTGAAGACAGGCATGTTTATTCCTCTGGCTAGACAGAAATGGAAAGTTAGTCTAGAACTGGAGCTTCCTGGCATCCCCAAAAGGGGGATTTTGAGGCAGATGCTTTTTTTCCTCCACCTTATTTTTGGTGCTGGGACTTGAGCCTTGAGCATGCTAGGCAAGCGTTCTACTAAGTGAGTCCCTCTCCCCCATTCCAGAGGTTAATGTTTATGTCATGATTCTTGAGTGGATTTGGTTTGGGGTTAAAGAGTAAAAAGTCAATTAGCTGTTTATCAAATTATACAAATATTTTTTCAAATGAATCTGTTACTCAGGTCAGCTCTAAACTGGTGATCCTCCTACCTCAGCTTCCAAGTTGCTGGAACTCAGCAAGCAAGAATCACAACTCTGGAGGGAATTCTTAAAAAGTTTAAATTTGGCTGTACTTGTAACCCTTCCTATTTCTTCTTTGTCTGGTATACTCAGAATACTTAAAAGAGCAGCCTAAAGAGGCGTACAGAGCAAGTTCCAGGACAGCTGGGAATAAAACAGAGAAACCCTGTCTGGAAAAACAAAACAAACAGCCAAGAAAACCTGGATTCCTTTCTGCTATCATTTATTCGATAGCTTTAATAACAAGTCTCCTTGAACTGGGAGTTTTGAAACTTGTTTTAATCCTAGCACGGGGGGGGGGGGGGGTAAAAGGCTTATCCTAAATTTGAGGATAGATTGCATTATATAGATATAGCAAGGTTTTGTCTGAAAACAAGGAGAAAAGCCCGAGGGAAGAGTTTCTTTGTTCTGTATTGTTAGAGATCAAGTCCAGCATGCTTGGGAAGTAGTGTCCTACCACTGGGTTACACCCCCAGGCTGAAAGCACAAATTTCAATATGTTCAATACAAATTTATTTTTTTGCTGGGTGTGGTGACATGCCTTTAATCCCAGCTCTCGGGAGGCAGAGGCAGGCAGAGCTCTGTGAGTTGGAGGCCAGCCTGGTCTACAGAGCAAGTTCCAGGACAGCCCGGGTTGTTACACTGTCGAGCAGGAATAGTCAGTCCAAGATTGTTGACTTTTTATTTTCTAAGTTATACATTATAATCACATGGCATTTCATCTTATTGAGTATTAATAATACAGAGGTGATTTGCAGAGTATGGGGGATGGTGTAGTTTTGTACAATTCTATGTCATTTTATATAAAGGACTTGAGAATCCACAGATTTTGCTACCCGTGGGCTGAAGGGCCAAACCAATCTTCCACAGATGAGAAATAATTGAGCTGTTCCTTGTGATTTTAGGGTTCCCCTAGAGCAGTGGATACAGGCTCATGTTGTGGTAACCCCAACCATACGTTTATTTTGTTGCTACTTCATAACTGTAATTTTGCTACTTTTACGAAACAAAATATAAATACGATGTGGGATATCTGATAGATGATCCTGAAAGGGTCATGACCCACAGGTTGAGAAACTGTCCCAGAGAGCACAATGAATAGATCCTTTTTAAGGACTAAACAAAGGGCACAGCAGTTTTAGAAACAGCAACATGTCCACTATGGGACAGTCCTGCACTGAAGAGGTGGCCGGTGGTGCACACACTTTACATAGTACCTCAGGATGGTTAATCCTGCCAACTGGATCTAGAATTGCCCTGGGTGTGCCTGTCAGGGATTAGGCAGGTTAGGTTAACAGAGGTTAGGCAAAATTGAATTTAACTGTAGGAAGTTAAAGTCTACCAGGCCTAGAGGAGCCAACCTGGCGTCTTCCTGGCACAGCCAGAGGTCCTAATAGGTCCTAGCCAACAAGGGGCGATCACGCGATGCCAACAGATTGGAATGCCTGGGTGCTGGGAGGGTATATAAGCTTTTCCCTGTTAAATGAGTCTGCAACATCCCTTTTGCTGGACTCCCGGTGCCTCACCCCCTCCCCAGTGGAAGATGCCCAGCAACATCTGGTACCCGGGACAGGGACTTCCAACATATGTGTTGGGGTCACCTGGTCAGAGTCCTTTATTTTCATTGCAGCTGTAATTTTGGGGTTTTGCCTAGAACAGGTTCTAATCATTCCCCTCTCCTCACTTGCAATGCTAGACAGCACCCCCAATATGGTGTCGTTTCGGTGAGAAGGCTCCTGGGTGCCTTCAGCAGGTAAGAGTTGGGACCCCCAGGCTGGAGAGATGGTCCTGAGTTCAATTCCCAGCAACCACATGGTGGCTCACAACCATCTGTAATGAGATCTGGTGCCCTCTTCTGGTGTGTGAGCACACTTGCAAGCAGAGCACTGTATACATAATAAAAAAAATCTTAAAAAAAAGTTGGGACCCCCATCCTTGCCTCCTTTTGTGTCATCTGTCGTATTTGTCCACCTATTCGGTTAAGAAGGCACTTTTTTCTGTTTCGGTTTGCCCAGCGTCTCCATATAAGGGCTGACCACCCCCAAGAGGGGAAACCAAGACTTGACTCCCTAATGCCATCTGTCACCCAGAGACACTGTGTGGGCATATGCCTGTGACCTAAAGAACCACAAAAATTCCTCACTAGTCACAAAACGTAAAGATCTGATACAATTTCCCACTTTGACTATTGTCTCCCTCTACAAAATGAGTAACCTTTCCACCTCCACCCCTCCATGTCTGGTCTCTCCTCAGCATCCAATGATGAGAAGGCAGACAGTTGGAGCCCCACAAACGTGCTAAGGAGAGCGAGGCTACAGTTAAAACTGAATGTGCTACTCCCTGTCAGCTCCACTCCCGCTGCGGGAGGTTACACCTTTGTACGGTGATCTTGGAGTGCCCCAAGGTGTAGCACGATTAACACAATACTAGAGACAGATAAAGGGATTCAACCTAAAGACCAGAAAAACAAAACAGCCACTGGCTCTTACCTCTACCTCAGTCCAAAAACGGCAATTCTGCCTCCAGGAATCCCAGAATGAGACTGTGTGAGAGCTGTCTCCCCATCATTTATCCTCCTCTCTAGGGCTGGGATTAAAAGCGTGCACCACTACCACCCGGTTTCTATGGCAAATTAGTATGGCTACTGGGATTAAAGGTGTGTGTCACCACTGCCTGGTCTGTGGCTGTTTTACTCTGCGAACATCAGACAAGCCTTATTTATTAAAAACACAAATGAAATATCACTACACCAAGGGTCGCCTGCCCCTGAAGGCAGAAGTTCCCCAGCACTGTGGTATGACCCCCACAACGGCTGCATTCCCTCTGCCTTAGGCCTCAAAGGCTGACGGCAGCCTCCCTGTCAACCTTAACCAGCCCTGGATTCCCATTCTGGAAGGGGGCTGATGAGCCAGGCCCAGACTCACCTCACTTTGAACAGGTCCTCACTCAATGGGCAACCCCAGCCTGACTTCGGTTGGTGCAGTCTGCTGAGCCAGTTGTCTTTCTCAGCTGGCTATCAGCGTGTGAGGATCAAGCAGAAGCGTGAATGAACCTCTTCATTAATGTGTCAGGGACCCTTGACGTGCTCACAGGACGAGGTAACTGTCCGTTCCACCCATCAGGCTCAGATTGGCCAACAAGCCTGTTACCAGCAGCTGTCTAACTTGACCTTCAAAGCTCCCACAGCACGTACCCCGCCGGACCCGTCAGCAGACTTCCACAATCTTCTTCAATAGCCAAGGGAACTTTTTACTGACTTTCTCGCACATACCAATGAGGCAGTGGAGTGGAGAGTAGACCCAGGCCCCACTAGAGAAATGTTAATCAGCGGGCGGTGGTGGCGCAGGCCTGTAATCCCAGCACTCGGGAGGCAGAGGCAGGCGGATCTCTGTGAATTCGAGACCAGCCTGGTCTACAAGAGCTAGTTCCAGGACAGGCTCCAAAACCACAGAGAAACCCTGTCTCGAAAAACAAAAAAAAAGAAAGAAAGAAAATAAAAAGAAAAAAAGAGAAATGTTAATCAAACAATTGGTATGGGAAGGGCTTAGTGCCCCCACCCACAATGCGGTTGCAGCCGTCTGTGACGAGGACATTCATACGTGAGTACTGGCCATAAGAGATCTTGACCCCAGTAATGATCCCATCACTCCATCACTGCCCTCATGGCTTCCCTAGATGCCTTCCTTGAGGACAGGCAGCATGCCGAGGATACACCCAAGTAGACAGACCTTGCTGGGGATGCGGTAAGCCAGGCCATCTGTGGTGTGACTGCCCCTGGGCAAAACCTAGGACCTGATGACCCAGATGCAGTAAGGGATCTCATTGGGCAAAGGATTGCAGATCACAATCTGCCAAAGCACCTGCTCCTTTAAACTCCAGGCAGGGCGCTTCACGGCCCCACCAGTAAGATGAGGCTCTGATAATCCAAAACTCTATTGGACACGGCCCGTTTTTCCACGCTTCCCAGTGCTGACCATCTATCTGTTAGAGGTTTGGTGGACATGGGTGTGGATACCACCATATTGACAGAAATGGAGGCACTCAACTTCTCCCATTAGAAATCTGGGCCTACCATCAGTGGAGTAGGAGGCCAACAGGTTTCAAAACTTACCACCTGTCTGGTCCATTGGAAAGATCTTGATGGCAACAAGGGAGCCATTCACCCTATCCATTCTACAGTACTGAGAAACCTCTGCGGCAGAGACATCCTGGAAGGTATGGGTGCTGTCCTAACTCCTGATGATAGGGTTTTCTTCGCTAATCTTCAGGTCCATGAAAAGAACGGTCTGGGGGCAGTGGTGATGCACACCTTTAATGCCAGCACTCTGGAGGCAGAAGCAAGCAGATCTCTGTGAGTTCGAGGCCAGCCTGGTTTACAAAGAAAGAAAAGAAAAGACACGACAGGTTTGGTACATCGTGATTCTACACATGTGTTGCACCCCCAATTCTAAGGGCCACTGACCCTCAGAGATCCACCATGACTGAGGCTCCTAGCCTAATCCCATTGACGTGGCTCTCGAATTCAGACTTCCGGGTGGAACAGTGGCATGTGATTGAACAAAAGCTATCAGCTCTAAAGGAATCAGCTGCAGACAGCTAAAGATAGGGCACATAGAACCAAGCACAAGAAAACATAATACCCCTATTTGTTATTCCCAGGAGATCAGGACGCTACCGCCTCCTGCAGGATCTCCATGCAGTTAATGATCAAATGGAAAAAATGGGGTACACACAACCAGGCCTCCCCCACCCTAGTGCTATTCCTCCACCTTATTATATTTTAGTTTCAGACATTAAAGATTTCTTTTTTCTTCAACGCAATGCCCATCAAAATACCAGCAAAATTCTTCAAAGACCTCGAAAGAACAGTACTCAACTTCATATGGAAAAGCAAAAAACCCAGGATAGCCAAAACAATTCTGTACAATAAAAGAACTTCTGGAGGCATCACAATCCCTTCAAACTCTATTCTGGGGGAGGCAATCTTTCAGCTACTCATTACTTCACAACGGTCCCACAGAGGTGTTTCGAATAACTTGATTCCCCCACATCTGAAGACTGATAGGTCAGCTGGGCTGTTCTTTTTGTTGTTGTTGTTTTGTTTTTGTTTTTTTTTTTTCGAGACAGGGTTTCTCTGTAGCTTTGGAGCCTGTCCTGGAACTAGCTCTTGTAGACCAGGCTGGTCTTGAACTCACAGAGATCCGCCTGCCTCTGCCTCCCGAGTGCTGGGATTAAAGGCGTGCGCCACCACCGCCCGGCAAGCTGGGCTGTTTTTGCTTGGGATCGTGCATAACTGTGTTCAAATGGTGACGAGCGGTGAAGTAATCTGAGGCTCAGTTAGGACGGTAGATTGGTTCATCACACCCACGTGTGGCCATTCAGCTGAACCAGCCATGGTCTAGCTCAGTATTTCTCCCTGTACAGCTTCTCCAACTCCCTCAAAGCATGGTGGGCTTAAGAATTCTTACATGCTGGGAGGTGGTGGTGCAAACCTTTAATCCTAGCACTTAAGAAGCAGAGGCAGGTAGATCTCTGTGAGTGTGAGGACAACCAGGACTGTTAAACAGAGAAACCTTGTCTCAGAAAACCAATGGGAAAAAAAGAAGACTTCTTACGTGAGTTGGGGTATGGTGGTGCATACATAATACTTGGGACATGAAGGAAGATCAGAATAGTTCAAGGCCATCTTCACCTACATTTAGTGAGTTTGGAGCCAACCTGGTCTACATGAGACCTAGTCCCAGAAAAACAAAAACAACAGACTTTTTTTTTTTTTTAAGATTTATTTATTTACTGCTGGGCAGTGGTGGCGCACACCTTTAATCCCAGCACTCAGGAGGCAGAAGCAGGCAGATCTTTGTGAGTTCGAGGACAGCCTGGTCTACAGAGCAAGTTCCAGGATAGGCTCCAAAGCTACAGAGAAACCCTGTCTTGAAAAAAAAATTGCTATATGTACAGTGTTCTGCCTGCATGTAACCCTGCAGGCCAGAAGAGGGCACCAGATCTCATTACAGATGGTAATGAGCCCACCAAAGAGTTGCTGTGAATTGAACTCAGGACCTCTGGAAGAACAGTCAGTGTTCTTAACTTCTGAGCCATCTCTGCAGCCCAATAACAGACTTCTTAAAGAGCAGTTGGCATCTCCAAGAGCACTCTAAGTAATACAGGTAGGTCCCAGGTCACTTTATGGCTTTGGATTATGTTTCTGTATATTTCAATAATTCAAACAGAAACCATAAGGGTCCAGATTCAAGTAAGACAATGATGTAAAGATTTAACTACTGCTCCCCAGGGAGACAACACTGGAGGGGAGTTGACACACCTTTGATGATGTTACTGGGTTGCTTATACTCCACTTAGGGACAGGTCCCAACTATATCTACCTTGAAGTACACACTATTTGGAAGGCTTTTGGAAATGAGAAGAGGTCCACAGAACAAGGGACCTTGAACTACAGGTCCAAGAGCTTTAGTTAATTTGCTTCTAAGTCTGGTAGGCCTGCTATGTAATCTGGCATGATAAGACAGCAGACATGGCTTTGAGGCGCTCACCAGCTACTGTGTACTACAGCAATTTCCAGGAAAGGAGAGAGCAGCTGCACAGTCTCCCATATGCACAGCACAAGGGACGAGGTCAATAAAAGCAGAGCATCTGAGTCAGTAGAAGAGCATCCATAGCCTATAGTATTGCATATTTACATGCATCGTATATACCCAGAATTGGAATACAAAACTACACAAAGAATATTAGACATTTACTCAATATCTGTATGTTCAAACAATTTGTTCTGTATTCTTTATTGTAAGAGGGATCATTGAATCATTTGTAAGAAAATGTTTTGAGCCGGGCGATGGTGGTGCACGCCTTTAATCCCAGCACTCGGGAGGCAGAGACAGGTGGATCTCTGTAGGTTCGAGACCAGCCTGGTCTACAGAGCTAGTTCCAGGACAGGCTCCAAAGCCACAGAGAAACCCTGTCTCGAAAAAGCAAAAAAAAAAAAAAAATGTTTTGAGCGTTTATTATGTGCCAGGTACTGGGAATTTAACAACAAAGAACACAAAGAGCTCTGTGTGATGGCACAGGAGGCAGAGACAGAAGGATGAATCTGGAGTGGAAATCAACAACTACCTAGCAAGTTCCAGGCTAACCTGAACTCAACAGTCCAAGACCTTGTATAAGCCCCCTCCCCTACCTCAGACAGGAAACAAGATCATCACAGAACACATGCTGTGACAAAACCAGAAAACAGAACGAGGCGATGGAGAGCAAACGGGAAGGTGCTTTGCAGGCGCGCAGCACCCTGCATGGCGCTAGGAACTGAATTCAGGGCCTTCTGCACGCCAGGCAAGCACTCTACTAGCTTAGCGCATGCCCAGCTCCCAGGAGGGATTTCTGCAAAGGTGACGTGCAGCTTCACTGTGAAGGAGGACAGGCCAACCATGCGGAGTGTGGGTAAATAGCAGCGACTTTAAAGCTCCTAGAGAGAAAGAGTAGCCTCGGCTACAGAGGGGAGGGCAGCACAGGGGGAAGTAGAGACAGGAAGGAAAAGGACAAGAGGGAGGAAAGAATGGGCCAGCCTGTGTCTGAAAGGAGGCAGGACAGTCTATGCAAGGGCTTATTGGCCTTGTAACCCAGGCTGGCGTCAAACTCACCGTGCAGTCGAGGATGAGCTTGCTCTTCTGGGCCTCCTGCCTCCATCTCCTGTACACTGCCACATCATTTATGTGGTGTTGGGGATGGAACTCGGGGCCTTGTGCATGCTGGGCAAGCACTCTGCCAACTAAGCTACGTTCCCAGGCCAAGAAGTGGATGCTTTTCTAAAAATAAATAAGAAGTCATTGAAGAGATTTTACTTGGAAGGAAGCAATGTTATTTACTATGTATTCCTTCAGACAGTGTCTTGATATGTAGCCCAGGTTGAGCTGAAACTTGAGCTCTTTTGGCCTCTGCATCAAGATTGCTGGGAGACAGGCCTGGATCACCACAACTGGTAAAAATTAATTTTTTTTGTCATTTGTTTTGTTTGTTTGTTTCAAAACAGGGTTTCTGTGTAGCCCTGGCTGTCCTGGCACTTACTTTGTAGCCCAGGCTGGCTGTAATGGATTAATTAAAAATGCTGCAGGATCCCCAGTGGCTGCAGTGGCAGAAACGCTGCAGGTCACTGAGCAGCAGCAGTGGGCAGTGAACAGCGGTTCTGAGAGCAGCCAGTCCCAGGCAGGGATAGCATGGTTCCCCTAGTGGCTGCAGCAGGCCACGAGGAGAGACAGACAGATGGGCATGCCATGAGGCCACGCTGCAGGTCTCCGAAAGTGGATGGTCCTGGGCAGGGAGACATGTGGCAGCACGAGAGAGAAACCTTGTTTTGAAATTCCCCCTTTTCCCCTAAAAATGCAACCAAAAGCAGCCAAACTGATTAAAGCTTCTGACAATACAATGCCAGGTGCAAATACTTGGTTTATGAGGTACCAGGCTTTTCTGGGTCTTCTCTAAACCAAATTTTTTTTAAAGATTTATTTATTATGTATATAGTGTTCTGCCTGCATTTATCCATGCAGGCCAGAAGAGGGGACCATATCTCATTATGGTCCACCCTTTATTATGATTATGAGCCACCATGTGGTTGCTGGGAATTGAACTCAGGACCTCTGGAAGAGCAGGCAGTGCTCTTAACCTCTGAGCCATCTCTCCTGCCCTCTAAGGGAAGTTTTGCATAGGCTTTGTATCCATGGGAAACTCTCAGTTATGATTCACATAGGTATTCAGAAGGTATTTGTAACACAAAGGAAGGCCTAGAGGCTGTGTGAAAACTCCTGAGCCAGGTCAAGTATAGACTTCATGGCTAGTGGGGGTTACTTGCTATCCCTCTGGCACCAGGTAAGAGGGACATTATACCCCAGATCTCCCCTTCTTCCTTTCTTCAAAATTTAATTTTCGAAGATTATACAGCTTTTTTTCTATCTATCTGACTTACAATTTTATATAAGTAGGCCAAAACACATCTTAAAACATTATTGATAGAACAAGAGCAACACCTGCTCCAATAAGAATTCTGATAAGATGATTCATAGGGTTGAATGAAGCTATGGTATCTAGAAGAATTTCCATAATATCTATTCCTGTCATATCAGGTATTTTTTTTTTTTGTATAAGTCTTCCTGATTTCTTTCTGTAAATCATAGACCATTTGAGAAGAATTAGTGTGACCCATCTGTTTGGTTGAAAGCATCACCCCAGCTCCCTAACACCCCTGTCTACAAAAAGTCCAGATTGTTTGGCTGGGAGCTTCACGTGGCTCCTGGAATAAGACCCCTCCCCAGGGAGTGTGAAGACCACTCCCACAAGCTATTTAAACTGCTCCCCAGAGAATGAACAAATGGTCTCTGGGTTTTGTGTGGTCTCCCCTTTCCTCTCTTCCCCTCTTCATGCTTTCCTGGTGCCACCCAGGAGCTTTCCACTAAACATGGGCATCTTTTTTTTTTTTCATAATACAGAGTGTTTTTTTAAATATTCATTTATTTATTATGTATACAATATTCTGTCTGTGTGCAGGCCTGAAGAGGGCACCAGACCTCATTACAGATGGTTGTCAGCCACCATGTGGTTGCTAGGAATTGAACTCAGGACCTTTGGAAGAGCAGGCAATGCTCTTAACCGCTGAGCCATCTCTCCAGCCCAACATGGGCATCTTTTAATTCAGTTTAATTCTGTTCGACTGGAATTATTTGCGTTGGTGGAGAGGCTCATCTTGAGAAATACCTAACACCATCAAATAAGTCTTAACCTTATCCCGATCATATTTGCTTTCATTAAATCTTAAGAGTATAATACAATAAGAAGAAACATTCCAATCACATTTTAATCTCATCTGCTCCTTAAAAATTTCTAACTGAACCCCTAACAATATAACAGCTTGTCTTAACTCAGCTAATTCACTCACTATCTCATTATCAATTTTATTTTTTTCAGTTCATAGTTCTGATGAATATTTATGCCAGTCTCTAATGAATTCAGTAGTTTTGATTTCTTTTCCTTTTTCTTTTTCTTGGTTTTTCGAGACAGGGTTTCTATGTAGCTTTTGGAGCCTGTCCTGAAACTATCTCTTGTAGACCAGGCTGACCTCGAACTCACAGAGATCCGCCTGCCTCTGTCTCCTGAGTGCTGGGATTAAAGGCATGCGCCAACACTGCCTGGCTAATTTTGATTTCTTTTCTTTTTTTTTTTATAGTCCAGGTCTTTTATTTCTTTTTGTACATCAGGCCATGAATTCGTAGGGAATGGGCTCCAGCAGCTCAGGCTCCTTTCCGTTAGTTCTCATGAAGTGTGCTTCTCTGGGTGGAGCAGGCTGGCGCTTCAGCTGAACCCAGGTGCCCTTCTCTTTGGCTTCCTTTTTCTTCTGGTCATTCTCCTTCACCCGCTTCAGGAAGCTGTCTCTGCTCTTCGAGTGCTTGATGTGTTCAATCCAAACATTAATTCTCTTGGCAAGAATCTTACCCTTAACTTGCTTGTTTACAATGATGCCCACAGCATGCTGGGTGACATTGTAGACTCTTCCGGTTTTGCCATGGTAACATTTATGGGGCATTCCTTTTTGAACAGTGCCCATTCCCTTGATGTCTACAATATCGCCCTTCTTGTAGATTCGCATGTACGTGGCCAAAGGAACAACTCCATGTTTCCTAAAGGGCCTAGAGAACATATAGCGAGTGCCCCTCCTCTTTCCCTTTGTGTTTGTCATCTTGGCGAGTTACTGAATGATGGCTACCGCGGCCGAAAGCTAATTTTGATTTCTTTATGAAGCATCATTACAGCTATTGCTGCTGTAGTTGTCAATATGATGATCCTCAAATCAATTGCGATAACCAGTCTTGATGTGGGATTCCCTTCTGTATGCTGTGAATTTGTTTTGTTACCACTGCTTAAATTAAAGAAAATAAAGATAAAGAAGCTGCTTCAGACTATAGCAGGGCAGAATATAGCCAGGCTGGAAGAGATATAGAAAGGGTAGATGGAGTCACAGAGATGACATGTAGCTGCCAAAGTAGAAGGACATGCTGGATTCTTACTGGTAGGCAGTAGCCTTGTGGTGATACACAGATTAATAGAAATGGGTTAATTCAAGATGTAAGGGGCTGGAGAGATGGCTCAGTGGTTAAGAGCACTGCCTGCTCTTCCAAAGGTCCTGAGTTCAATTCCTAGCAACCACATGGTGGCTCACAACCATCTGTAATGAGGTCTGGTGCCCTCTTCTGGCCTGCAGGCATACAAGCAGACAGAATATTGTATAATAAATAAATAAATATTTAAAAAAATAAAAAAAATTTCAAGATGTAAGAGCTGCTGGGCAGTGGTGGTGCACACCTTTAATGCCAGCACTTGGGAGGCAGAGGCAGGCGGATCTCTGTGAGTTTGAGGCCAGCCTGGTCTACAAGAGCTAGTTTCCAGGACAGGCTCCAAAGCCACAGAGAAACCATGTCTCGAAAAACAAAAAAACAAAACAAAACAAAAAGCCCAGTATGTAAAGTTTGTCCCAGTCATCTGTCTAATTACCACAAATAAGTATAACGAGGAACAGATCTGTAGTATTCTGAGTCATTCGCCTCCCCTCTGTCACACAAACTCTTAAATTGTCCCCAGGTGGTAGGAAACACTGTCTGCTCCAAAGGCCTTGGCTTCCCAGAGGCATCTCAGCAGCTGAAGCATTCCTCTTGGCTGTGCTAGATTTTTATCAGTTTTGATGGGATATGCAATCTTTTATTTCCTGTGGAAACATGAGCATAACCTCAGCCCTGACTTAACACTTTCCCTGGGTTTACATGGACTAACCTAATTCAGCAGCTTTCCCCCATAATCCAATGTCTTTTAGCTGCTGCTATCCCTTTTTCATTAGCATTTAATTTTTTTTAAAATTAGAAGTTAGTAAGTAAAGCATTATGTATTCTATCTCTGGGGCATCCTTATATTCCCCTCTGTTTAACAAGCATCTCTTGTTAGAGTTTTTCTAATCTGTACTTTTGCAGCTGAATTTCTGTTTACTTACTTTAAATCGTAAATAGTTAAGAATCTCCTCTTCGTAGTAATTTTCAATGGGTAAATTTTTCTGTATTGCATCAAACATTCATTCCAAGGTTTCTGTATCAGAAGCAGCCAAGAAAATATCATCCTTACAATGATAAACAATAGACTGAAGAAATTGTTTACATACCACTTCCAGTGGTTAATTTTGTTTTGTTTTTTTGTTTTTTGTTTTGTTTTTCGAGACAGGGTTTCTCTGTAGCTTTGGAGCCTGTCCTGGAACTAGCTCTTGTAGACCAGGCTAGCCTTGAACTCACAAAGATCCGCCTGCCTCTGCCTCCCGAGTGCTGGGACCAGTGGTTAATTTGTAAAATATTGACACAAAGCTGCGCTATTTAACAATCTAAGAAAGTACTTTTATTGCTATCTCTTTATGGACTAGGCATTATTGTAAGTAGGCAGCACGAAGACATTTTTTTCTATTTTGTTTGTGTAAAGGAATTTTAAGCAATAAAGATCCCATAGATTGAATTATCTTATTAATAGCTCTTAGATTGGTTAACATTTTCCATTTTTTCCATTTTTGAGATTCTGTTTTATTACAAACCATAGGAGAATTTTAAGGACTGGTAGTTTCTTCAATGTGCTTAGCATCTAACTGTGCTATTACAAGTTCCTCAATCATTTTTTTCTTAAGTTAAGGGCCACTGTTTTATCTACATAGACTTTAATATCCTTTTCTGTCTTTCAGGTTCTATATGTTTAATCCATTTTACATTTTTTTCCACCTAAGATTTTATTGTCCAAAAGTTGAGTGGAGACCTCTCGAATAGGTCAATTCAGATTTTAGGATTTTGAAAAATTACAGATGTCAACTTTGCATTTAATAGGCCTCAATCTTATTGTTATTTATTTGCAATTTTAACTTGGCCTCTCAGAATTAATAACAGTTTACCAAAACACTTTTTCCCCAGTGATTTAAAACCTTTTACTTCATAATTGGAGCTGTTTTACCTTTAAGATATGGGGGCAACAATAATTGAGCAATTCTATAACCAGTTTTTATCTGCATAATCTTTTATACATAAACCATCTTTAAAAGCATTAAAACAATCTCTATGAAGAACCAAAGTTCCTCCATTTTGTCCTCCACCTCCATCTGTGTCTTGCTTATGCTATTTCTGGTAAAACCTAGTCCTCAGCAATGGCTGGGGGCAAAAGTGACAGGGTAGCCATCTGGAAAGTGCAGATAACCACAGAATGTCCCCACCTGAAGGTCAGCTGATATGAAAGATTGACAAGCAACAGGCAAGGTTTGGAAATAAAATTTGAGAAAAGTCCCTAGACATAAGACATCCAGGATTGAACCTGTCACCCCACACCCTGCTAATGTAACTTTTTTGGCTTTTTCCTTTAAATAATGGCCTCTAGAAGGGCGGGGGACCTCCTCTTGCTGCTGCTGCATCACTTGCATTGACAAAGTCCCTGCCAGCTTGTATTGTGCACATAATAAACCTTGCTTTTGCATTTCAGTGAGTCAGCCTCTCTGGCAAGTCTTTTGGGGTAACTATGGACTGGGCCCAACACTTTATAGGATTTTAAGACTCAGAGTCACATTGAGAATGAACTCAGCCTCTGTGCCTGCAGGGGGCTCAGTCTTGGTGAACTGAAGCCTTCCCTTTGCCTCCCAGCATCTTTATTTTTCCTATATTTATACTTTAGCTAGTAGAATTCCATATCTCAAAACAAACTGATAGAAGCTTCTGACAATACAATGCCAGGTACACATAGCTGATTCATGAAGTACCAGGGTTGTCTGGGTTTCCTTGAAACCAAGTTTTGCATAGGCTTTGTATTCGTGGGAAACTCTCAGTTAAGATTAACATAGGGCAGCAAAAGATATTTGTTGAGACAGAGTTTCTCTGTAGCTTTGGAGCCTGTCCTGGAACCAGCTCTTGTAGACCAGGCTGTTTTCAAACTCACAGAGATCCACCTGCCTCTGCCTCCTGAGTGCTGGGATTAAAGGTCTGAGCACCACACTGGCCAGCAATTATTTGTAACAAAGGAAGGCCAAGGGGGTGTGTGAAAACTCCAGAGCCAGGCCAGGTATAACCCAACAGGGTTTCATGGCTAGTAGAGGTTGCTTGCTATCCCTCCGGTGCCAGGTCAGTGGGACATTATACCACAACCTGGCATAAATCACTTTTTTAAGCAAGCAAACTGTTGTGCGTGGAATGGACTGTGTAGAAAGAGATGAAGAGGGAACACCAGTTTGAAGTTATAAAACTCTCTGATTCGGGTAGTGGTAATTTTTCAATTTCAGTAATGAAAGCAGAGCTACAAAAGTGGGTAGCAAATGGAGTCCTGGGGGGACAGAGAGGGCAAGAAGTAAAGGTTAGCTCTCAGGTTTTGATATGCACCATCACTCAGTCTCCTAAAACATAACCTTTCTTACTCGGAACTTCAATAAATTCAATCACCATATTAGAGCTCTCTGAAGACACAGATCAATGGGATGCGTGTATAAAAAGAGAATTTAAGAAATTTAGATCACACAACTTCAAAATCTTCAGGGCAGGCAAGTAGGATTAAGACCCAAGGGAGATCTGGAGGCACAAGTCTTCCTTCTTGAGGGTCTTACTTTAACTAAATTACGGCTTGAATTCTTCTCACTGAACTAATTCACTGAGGTTAGGGGTTGCATAGCTCCGTGGTAGTGCAAGGCTTGCAGAGGCTCCTGGTTTTATCCTTAGTACAGCAAATAAGTAATACTTATGTATTAGAGACTTTGCCAAGTGTTGAAGATAAAATTTGTGAATGACTGTGTCCTCTTCTTTGTTGCCCTCTCCTTTGCTTAATTTTTAATCCACCTTTACAAATAGATGCGGTGGCCAGGCGGTGGTGGCGCACGCCTTTAATCCCAGCACTCGGGAGGCCGAGGCAGGCGGATCTCTGTGAGTTCGAGGCCAGCCTGGTCTACAAGAGCTAGTTCCAGGACAGGAACCAAAAGCTACAGAGAAACCCTGTCTCGAGAAATCCCCCCAAAAAACAAAACAAAACAAAACAAAAAAAAAACAAATAGATGCGGTGTTTATAGACTGTCGCCTCACGATTTAATAATGCTGTACAACACTTCTTGAAAGTCCACCTTATGAAATATTTATTTTTAGACCAAAAATATGCAAGAAATGGAAACTAATGAGAATGGCTGGTTACTGTATATTTTTTAAAAAGATTTTTAAAACTATGAATATAGCCAGACAGTGGTGGCGCACGCCTTTAATCCCAGCACTTGGGAGGCAGGGGCAGGCGGATGTCTGTGAGTTCCAGAACAGGCTCCAAAAGCTACAGAGAAACCCTGTCTCGAAAAACAAAACAAAACAAAAAAACCCTGAATATATCGGAAAATAAACAACAAAATATCTAAACTAGCTCGTCCCTTAATGTCCTTACAATGGAAGTCCAGTGCCAAATGGGGAAAAAAAATGCTCCTTTTTAGGTTCTTTATCAATTTACCTATTCGATTGCACTCTTTCAGGTGAGAGCCACAAGCCTTTTAAATGCACCCGAGGAGTCACGTGGTTTCTCAAACACGAACTTCACCAGCGCCTACCGCAGGCAGCCTACCGCAGACAGGAAACTGCATCCTCCGCCGTCGTTAATGCTACCTTTTTACATCTAACCTCATAATGCTTCTTTTTGTTGCAGCCAGAGCTCTATGTCGAAATGTGTTTACATAACTATTTTGCTACTGGGTTGAGAACAAACTAGAGCATATGCCTGGCACACACCACGGAATTCCGAAATGTTTTCGTTAAAGAATCACCGTGCCGGCCTCCGGAGGCTCACGGAAAGGGGAAACCCCGAGAGATTGGGGTCAACTTCGATCTCCCGACCCGCACGCTGGAAGACTGCAGGAGGACGCCCCATCTGCTGCCTCCACCCGACGCTCCACGCCGCTCCCAGTCCTTTCGCAGCCGGCGATCTGCAGCAGACGGGCGAGCACCGCCCGACCCACGCGTGCGCACTTGCTTTCCTTCCAGGGGCCCCCGGCTGGGGCTGGCGTCTCCCAGCCAAGCGTCGCCCCGCCCCGCCCCGCCCTGCCCCGCCCGCCGCGCGCGTCGCCCGAAGGGGCGGGGCCTCGGCCGGGCGCCCAGTCAGCCACGGTCCCAGCCTGCCCTGCGCGGGCCAACGAGAACCAGCCGGGTGACTCACCTCTGCCGCGCTAACTCTTCGCAGCTCTTCCCTTCACGCACGCTCATCCCGACTCGAGATGGCGGCGGCGACGGCGGCGGCCGGCGACTCAGACTCTTGGGGTGAGCAGAAGTTCCGGCCCGAGTGCGGGCCGTGATGGCCTCGCTCCCACGCGTGGACTAACGCGACTCCCTCTCTTCCGTAGACGCCGACACGTTCTCTATGGAGGACCCGATGCGGAAGGTCGCGGGCGGCGGCACGGCCGGAGGGGACCGCTGGGAGGGCGAGGACGAGGACGAGGACGTGAAGGTAGGTGCGGGCCGGGGCGCCAGGCCGCTCGGCAGGCGCCGGCTGCGGGCTGGCGGGCAGATCGGGGGGCCCCGAGGCGCCGCCCGGGCCTGCGGGCCGTGGGTCCCGCGTGAGCGTTGGCCCAGCCGTGCCCTGGTTCCCTCGGCCGGCCGGCCATGTGGGCAGCGGGCGGCGGCGTGTCCGGCCGGACTCTGCCGAGGGTGGTGGCAGTCCGAGTCCCAGCCCATCACCGGGGGTCCGCTCCCCGGCCTGGATCCTAACTGGCGACGAGAAGTGACAGCAGCAGTCGGGTCGGCCCACGTGCAAGCTTCGCAGTCCAGAACCTCTCACCGGAACGAGCCGAGCAGATTGGAAACTCGGTTGCAATGTTTGTCCCATATGGAAAGTAGGGAGAGCCGCCTGCCTTGCCCGATTCGCGGCTCCCAGGTGTCAGTAACTTAGATCGGCTCCTTAGTTAGGGTCGGTGGCTCGTTACAGCGGTTGGATGCAAAAAAGAGCTTGGTTTTTCCTAAACTAGAATTGGAACAGTAAAACAACTTTTAGCTCTCCCTTCCCCCATCCTGCAGTAAGAAGGATGACCCCAGCGCCGAGTTAACCAGCAGGCAAGTGGACAGAAACCTAGGCCAGAACTGGGCACTGTGGAAAAGGGAAAGGTAACAGGAATTCATCTGCACAGGGATAGGCCTTGAAAAACACCCAAGATTTGGTAGTTGAAGTAGACCAGGGGCCAGTGGTTTTGTTTTTCTTTGTCTTGTAAGTTCGAATCCTGTTAACCTTCATTGTTTTTGAAAATTCCCACGGCTCATCCTACAGCTTTAGATGTCATTATATTCTGTGTTCATTAAAAAAAAAGTTAGAAAGTCTCAGCTCCATAACTGTATACTAGTGAAGTTTTCTTTTTCTTTTTTTCTTTCTTTTTTTTTTCAAGACAGAGTTTCTCTGTGTAGCCCTGGCTGTCCTGGAACTATCTCTTGTAGACCAGGCTGGCCTCGAACTCACAGATCGCCTGCCTCTGCCTCCCGAGTGCTGGGATTAAAGGTGTGTGCCAGTACTGCCCGGCCACTATTGAAGTTTTCAAAGTCTTCCGATATTTGTGCAGATAAAGTTTTGTATGGACTGGAAAATGCTTTTTCGTCCTTTGATTAATCTAGTACTTTGTAAATCCTGCTGGTGTTCAGAATTTTGAGCTCGGTAGTCATTGTGAATTTAATAGTAGTGTTTGGATTTTTATGTCTTGTCTCTGACTTTTGTCGAGTGTGTGTCCACTTTACCAGACAGCCTGAGTTTGAGGAAAGAGGTGAGGTCTGCATACATTGAAGTTAATAATGACTAATAGTTTTATTGAGTAGCCACTTGCATTTGTGTTTACCTGTTGTGTGTATTGCACTTGGGGATAATTTGTTACCAACCTTCTGTTACCACACAACAGCAGATTTTCAGTTTTGATTTTTCACTTTTTCTAGGAAGTGGAAGTTAAGACGTAAATAAAGAAAGAAGTTAGAAAAAGGAATGGGAGTAAGTTCAAAACAGGAGGGCTGGGGAAATGAGAGGAATTGGAAATAAGTTCCAGAAAGTTGTTTAAGTTTGTCTGTTATGATGCCATGTAGTATCTATCTGGGATTGTGGCATCTAGATGGTGTTGAGCCTGATGTTAATAATTCTCATCACTCACATTGTTTCTTAACCTTCCTAATGTTGTGACCCTTTAACATGTTGTTTTTAACATGTCCTCATGTGTGGTGACCCCCAGTCATAACATTATTTTTGTTGCTATTTCATAATTGCAATTTTGCTACTGTTATGAGTTACAATGTGAATATTTGCTATGCAACCCCTGTAAAAGGGTAATGCGACCCCCAAAGAGACCTCAAAGAAACAGTTGAGAGCTGTTATAAGTCTAAGTCTTAGCGCTAAATTTTAGAGACTTAAAGTAAGGTGTTGAAATGTTTATTTCCATTCTCATGATACAGTATAAGAATAGTTTGACTCCTGGCTTTTAAAATTATACTGATTATAATGTTACCTTGGCATTTTCTAGATTTGTGGCCATAAGCAAGTTATACTTTCTCAATATGTAAATAGTCATAATGAGACCTGCATTACATAGTTACTTTGTTATTTTTGTTTGTTTTGTTTTGAGATAGGGTCTCCCTGGGTAGCCCTGTATGTCTTAGAACTTACTGTGTAGACCAGGCTGGTGTTCAACCTCATAGAAATCTGCCTAGCTCTGCTTTGTAAGTGCTGGGATCAAAGGAGTGCAACACCATGAGAATATGTATTTTAAATGAGCCTTAAGCAGGGTCACCTAAATATTGATAGGTATTTAATAATAAATATTAGTTTTCAGTGATCTTTACTTTTTTTTTAATCCTATGAACATATTTAGGCTGCTAAATGAGATTTATTTTGTGCCACATTTTATTATTTCCTAAGGCCAGAAAGATAAGTATTTTCTGTAGTATTTATTTACTATGAATTTTGTGGTTTTTTTTTTTTTTTAAGATCATGGTTTTTGTTTTTGTTTTTGGAGCCTGTCCTGGCACTCACTCTGTAGACCAGGCTGGCCTCAAACTCACTGAGATCCACCTGTCTCTGCCTCCCAAGCACTGGGATTAAAGGCATGCACAACCACTGTCTGCTTTCAGCATTTAATCTTTTTGTGAGGGTATGCAAACAAGGTTTAATTTTCATGAAACCAAGTAATTGTAGTCCTTAAACAATTCAATGTGTGAATTTTTAAAAAAATATCCGAGTTTTAAAAAAATGCTGAGATGACCAGTGCCTGTAGTTTCAGTACTTTGGGGAAGTTGGGGGAGAATCTCTTGATTCCAGGAGTTTAGGACCAACTTTGGCAGTTGAGTGAAGAGTTCTATAACAAAACTTTAGAAAGCATTATTCATTTTATGTCAGGATAAAGTGACCATTATAAATTGCCAGTTTAATGTTGTTTATTTAGTTACTCGCTCTGATTGACTCTCCTTTTCAGAAGCTATTTTGTGGTGGCAAAAATGGACTTAAGTTGCAGACCTCTTAAAGGATAGAGTTTTTCCCAGTAAAAAGGTGAGAAGTGACTAGAAATGGTGCAGAGGTTAAGAATAGCAGCCTCTTCCTGAGGACCAGAGTTAGATTCCTAGAGCTCCTGTCACAATCCCTGTGGCTTTGCATCTGGAGTCTGTTCTTGTAGACACGTACATACACACTCAGACAGGCAGGCAGATACACATCTATGTATGTATATAAATAAGTGGAGCATACATTTCTGGCATTATTTACTTGAACCTTTCTTACTATTCTGATACACAGAGGTCTGGAGAGAATGTTTTACTTTGTGTATGACTGGAATGATGTGCAGAATGTAGACACAGGATTGAGCACTTAATGGAAGCAGGGACAACACAGCTTTAAAACCATTTTACTGGATTGCCTACATTCCCATTGAACAAGTTACAACTTAGGTTTATTCAAAAGATATACAGATTTTTAGAGGAAGCTTCTGACTGTGTTCAACTCTCTCAAGCATTTGTTTTGTTTTTATCTCTGTATGTTTAGTTTTTTTAGTCAGGATTTCATGTGGCCCTAACCTGGCCCTTGTGTAGCCAGTTGAATTCTGTGACCTTGAATCCTGATCCCCTTGCTTTTACCTTGAATACTAGGATTGCAGGCCTGTACAACTACCCCCAGTTGCTGACTTGGGGATAGAGTCCAGGGCAAACCAACAACTGAGTTACATCTTCAGCCCTCAGCCAGTTCTTTCTCTAGATAAATTGATTTATTACACATAATCTCAAGAGAATTTACCCAGGTAAAAACTGAGCATTAAGCAGTCATGTCCTACTCATTTTCTTTAAGGATCTATCCAAAGTAATAGTTTAAAATTTCCAGAGTAAGGGCATTTTTCAAGTATTCTGAAGAACAGGATTTATGCTTTATTTTAGTGTGTTTTTATATTTTAATTTTGAGCCAGGATCTCCAATTTGGATCTTCCTGCTTCAGCCATCCAAGTTCTTTGATTATATATGCCTGTCTCA
This sequence comes from Microtus oregoni, assembly GCF_018167655.1. NCBI lineage: Eukaryota > Metazoa > Chordata > Mammalia > Rodentia > Cricetidae > Microtus > Microtus oregoni. Next base: position 23,472,743 of record NW_024543090.1, read on the forward strand.
TGAAGATCTGTGTTTTAGAGAAAACACCTTCTGATACTCAGAAGGTGACCATTTTGCATAAATAGGTATGTTTTTGTTTTCTTTAAATTGGTATCTCCTAAAGCCGAGGATTGTGTCAGATTCATTGTGTACCTAAGGATAGCCTTGGACTCTGATCTCTTGGCTTGGGCTTCCCAAGTGCTGGGATTACAAGTGTGTGCTATGAGGCCTGACTTATGCAGTTCCAGTGATCAAACTCAGGATGTTCTGACTCTACCAATTGGACTATCTCCCCAACCCTGTTTTATTTGGGAAGTGGGAGAGGCAGTCGAGTTATGTAGATGAGACTGGACTTGAATTCTCCAGGTTCTCCAGCCTTAGCCTTCTGAGTGCTGGAATTACAAGTGGTGGCCACCATGCTTTTCTGAAAATTTGTATGTTGGAGAGATTATTTTTCTAAATTTTACAGAAAATTACAAATATGCAGGAGTAGTTTAATAAGTTCTTCACTGTTTCTTGATCCTCAACTGAATGAAGAGAGTGACCATCATTTTTTTCCCCAGCAGCCTGCCTTTTATGGCCAAGGCTGTCCTGACAACCCCTGTCAGTTTCTCCTGCTTTAGCAAGTGCTGAGATTATAGCGTGAAGGAGCCACCATGTCTGACCTTTGAACAGATTACTGTTAAGAAAATTCCAATCATTTCAATATTGTAATACTTTTTGTAAAATATCAGGTTTTTACTTAGCTTTTTATAACTATTGTTGTTGTTATTTTGCAGTTACTGGAGTGTAAACCCAAGTGCTTACACTTAATATGCTATCATTGGACTTCATTTTCAATCCTAAAACATAGTTTAAATTTTTTTTCCTTTTTTGTGTGGGTGCATGTGCCACATTGTATGCCTGGCAATCAGAAGATAACTTCAGAGTCAGTTATCTCAACAAGAATTTTTTGTTCTTGTTTTGTTTTGTTTTTGAGACAGGGTTTCTGTACGTAACAGCTCTGGCTGTCTTGGAACTCACTTTGTAGACTAGGCTGGCCTCAACTCACAGAGATCTATCTGTCTCTGCCTTCCAAGTTCTGGGCTTAAGGACGTGTGCTACCACCGTCCGACTCAGTGTTTAGTTTTTTGATTGTGATACTGCTCAGCCAAGAATGTAGAGTTTGTTAATAATCACTCTGAATGTAAGACAGGTAGGCATTGAGCTAGAACACAACTGAGTGCTGAACCAAACTTAATGAATTGGATTGCATGGAGTAGAATTTACTGAAACAATTACATTGACTTAAGAAAGATGATAGAACATTTATTTAACTTTCTTTCATAAACTGAATTTTTATGAGAAGTCTAGCCCTGTCGGTGCTGAGGCTGTTTAGAGCAGAAACCAACACATAATTTACAGAGTACTAAGAAGTTGTTTTTCCAGTAAGATTATGATGTATTTTGTGGGCTGGAGATATAGCTCAGGTGATAGAGTGCTTGCCTAGGATACATGAAGCTCTGGATTCCATTTCCAGCATTACAAAAACATGATTGTGGTGCCTTCCTATAATCTCAGCGAGGGTAAGAAGTTCAAAGTCATCTACTCATAGGAAGAGTGGGCTACTCTACCTTTAAAAGAAATGCGAATCAGAAAGTTTTGCTGTGTCTTAACTAAATTATTTAAGGAGAAAAGGAGAAAAGTATATGTTAGCTCCTGGGATATTGCTATGAGGCAAAAGCTGTTTAATCGCTCTTTTGAAGCTATTCCTGTTTGACAATCTATAAATATGTCTTCCTTCAGCTGGAAATCATTTTCAGACTTGAATATATTTTCTCATTGCATATGACACTCAACATTTCGGTATTGTAAAAATGGCAGAACCAGCCAACTGCTAAGTACTTTATTATAAATTTAAGTACATATATATAATATGTGTACGTATATACATACATACAAAACAAAATAAAGTATTTGTTTTGATTTTAATACTTGGTTGTGTTTGCTTAGAAAAAAAGATATTGAGGGGCAGCCGTATGCCTTTAATCTAGCACTTGGGAGGCAGGCAGATCTCTGTAAATCCAAGGCCAGCCTGGTCTACAGAGTTCCAGGACAGTCAGGGCTGTTACATAGAGAAAACCTGTCTTTTGTTTTGTTTTTGTTTTTGTTTTTGGAGGCAGGGTTTCTTTGTAGCTTTGGAGCCTGTCCTGGAACTAGCTCTTGTAGACCAGGCTGGCCTCGAACTCACAGAGATCCGCTGCCTCTGCCTCCCTCTGCTGGGATTTAATCCCTCTGCTGGGATTAAAGGCGTGCGCCACTACCATTTGAGAAACTGTGTCTTGAAAAAAAAAAAAAGATTTTTGAACTTGAAAAGCAGCCATCTCTTTGAGACAAATGATTCAATTCGAATGATATTAGGCATAGGGAAATTATAAACAGTCTCTCTTCTAAAGAAGCTGGCCATTACAGGAAGGCAATCAATGTTTTTGTTTTTGTTATAGTCTCATGGTCCCAGCTGGCCTAGAACTCCACGTGTAACAGAGGATGGCCGTGAACTCCTTATCCTCCTGTCTCCACTCTCCAACTGCCGAAATTACAGGCATGAGCCACCAGGATACCTGGATCAGATTTCTGGAGTGTCTGTTGTTTGTTTCAGTAATGGAGATTGAATCCAGGACCTCATTGCGAGTTGTGCGAATGCTGTCTCAATTGAGATATATTTCCAGTTTCTGGGAAAGGTATTTTTAATAGGATATTAATAGATTGTATCTTGAACCAAATAACACTTAGGTCTTTTTTATTTTGAAGTGATAGATAAGCTTACTGTCTATTTTAAGTGTCATGCAACACTTTTGTCATTTTATCTGAAAACTTGCCAGTGTTTACAGAGTTCTTGTGTTTACAGGATAGTCTGCACAGTTGTTTTTTTTTTTTTTTAATAGCAATTGTGGTAGGTATCCTATGCCCTACATTAAATTTTTAGGACTTGCTAATTTCGTAGCTAAAGAGCTAAAGTTTTAAAAATTCCTGTGGAAAGCTACTAAGCCTTCTTTGATAGTTCTGTGTACTCTTAAGAAAATTAATATGATAATTTAGTAGTAACTTCAGGGCAGGTTTGTTGCATGTATTTGAAGGTAATGATGATAGACAGTGACTTGCCTTTCATGGTCCTTTGTGCATTGGGGCGGGGTCACGACTCTACCTAGAATTTGTTTACAGGAACTGCCTCTTTGGCTACTAAAACCCTTTCTGGCCTGGCTTAGTGACATTGCCACAAATCCCAGCATTCTGGAGGTAGAAGTCAGAGGATTATGAGTTCAAGGCCAGCCTGAGCTACACAGCAAGACCCCACCACAATACCCTACACCCCCACTGGAAAAAGAAGGGATTCTGATAAAATGGGGAATTTCTAGGGAGCCTTCTGTTTGCATGGATGGGAGCTGGGTTATCTTTTATAGGAAACCATTTCATAATAGGGACATGGTATATAGAGTTGGTATGGATGAGCTACTAAGGGTGCTTCTCTGTGTTGAAGGTATCACCAGGGTACTGTTTATTTTCAGTGATTGTTCTCTCTTGGCTTTGTGGTACCAGACAGACTTCAAGATTTTTAAATTTCTAAACAAAATAATAGGCACCCTGAGTTTTGAAGGTGTGTAATTAATACAGTTTTATGTATCTGGGCACATTTTACATATTAGCATGTACCTAACTGTGCTTTTTTTTTTTTTTGAGATTTCCCTATGATCTAGGGGAGTTCATTCTAGAACTAATTGAAAGGACAAATATTAATAAGAGAAAGTTACTTTATATTCTGAGTCTCAGGAAGTTCTTTTGTCACTTTAAGCCACTCAATGCAAGTCCCTATATTGTTTCTTACTAAGATCATTTGTTGGCTATATCCGGATCACAGTTTTTTCTGTAAAAAGGGATGCTGCTGCCGTATATTGAGAAGAGTTACGAGAATTAGCCTTAATGTTACAACAAGAAAAAGCTCCTAGCATAATTTTGGGTGTAAAGTAAATGTTCATCAATATGTTCTGTTACTATTATTATCTCGATTTTAAATCTGCACTTACTGGAAATACAGTACCCTCCTATTTGAAGCACTGTCTAAGCAGCATATTACAGACCCTGAAATACTTGATAGTTAACTTCTGTTGGTAGCCTTTGTACTACAGTTTTCATGTGAAAACTAAGGCATAGTAGTAAGGTAATAATACAAACTTTTTTTATTTTTAATTTTTTGTTTGTTTGTTTTTTGATATAGGGTTTCTCTGTGAAAAGTCCTAGCTGACCTGGAACTTGCTTTGTAGAGCAGGCTGGCCTTGAACTCAGAGATCCACTTGCTTCTGCCTCCCCAGTACTGGGATTAAAGGTGTGCACCACCACTGCCTGGCTCTGATTTTTTTATTTCCAATTCTAATATCTTAGTTACTTAAATAATGAATAATTAATTTGTTTTCAGTCTGATAAAACTCGAAACCATGAGTTAAATTGACAAGTGATTGTAAAAATATATTTTTTACTGGTGAGTTAGCTCATTGGGTAAGAGCACTGCACTGGCTGATCTTCCAGAGAACCCAGGTTAGATTTCCCAGCACTCACTTGGTAGCTTACAACTGTAACTCCAGTTCCAGGACATCTGAATCCTCTCTGGACTCCCTGGACACACAAGTGGTACATAGGCATACATGAAGGCTGAACATCCAAACACAGAAAATAGAATGTTTTAGAAACTTATACATACACATACTTACTTGCATATGAAATTATTCCAATAGATTTTTAATTTCTTTGCTGGATGTACAAACTTGTTTTTATTGAGGTTTAGCATATATATATATATATATATATATATATATATATATATCTGCATTGATTTAGACCTGTGGTCTGTAATGCTATAAAACTAGACGCTTGTGTTTGTGTCATAGCTGTGGTATTAGTCAGCTGTTGCCTCTTGTAATGGCATTAGGGCTTCCTGCTTTGCATCTTCCCTCTGATGGCTCATCTTTAAATGACGTGTCATACTGTGCTGGTGGTTGCTGAGACTGTGTTCTACCTATAGATTAAAGCACAATTTAAATTGAGGGCTGTCTCTATCCCTGCTAAACTGGAATCTTGTAAATTCTACAGTGTCTTCAGAAAATTGTTTGACATTAGGTTTATATGTAGCTCAGTATAGAGTTAGGCATAGATAAACAGATTATAGGTCTACCTCAGAGTGCCTTGCCTGGCTTAAGGAGGCAGAGCCATAAAGGGATGAATAGTTCTTCACTTGTCTCTAATACTGTACCTAAAAATACTGTGTAATTTGATTCATTGACTGTGATTGTGTTGTAAGCAATACCGCTGGAAACAACCCATTGATTAGAGAGCAGCATCTGGTGAACGAAACAATTGAAAAGCAATGGGCGGTACACACACATAGGTAATCTCAGAATGTAGTAAGGGAAGGCAAGAGGATCAGTTCAAGGCCATTTTGGGCTATATAGGTAGACTTTGTCAAATTAAAAATAAGATAGCAACTTACTTAAGGCTTATAAATTTGAGCTTGGTTATCTTGTATTTTTAATTGGTAAGCTTTTTATGGCATTAGATAAGTGGATATAAAGGCTTATGGAAAAACAAACATAACAGTAAAAACAAAAATCCTAACAGGGGCTGGCTCACAACCATCTGTAATGAGATCTGGTGCCCTCTTCTGGCCTTCTGATATACATGCAGGCAGAACACTGTATATATAATGAATAAAAAAATCCTAAAATGGGGAATGACATTAAACACACATTATTTTATGTATGCAGACATTAAACATACCATAAAGCTTCTGTAATGAAAGCAGTGTGGTAGTAAATGGGTGTTAGTTCCACTTTAACCTCTGCACTCAGGAGATACAACAGGGTCACTGCAAGCTTTAGTCTATATGATAAGGTCTGTGGTTTTTACTATAGATAGATCAGGGGTCTAAATAAAAAAAAACAATGAAACAATATACATTCTAGAAGAAAACATGGTGAATTCTTTGGTGTGAGATTTTTTTGACTTAATGCAAATCTAATGCAAATATAGAGGTAGCAAAAGCCAGTGACTCATAGATTTTACTGTATTTGGAGGACAGTTTCATTAAGAGAGGAACAGAAAAGGGTGCCTATTGTCTCTGTTCTGTTCACTAGTGTACTGGAGATTAGCAAATACAATTAGAGGAATTAATTTGTCAGGCTGGTGTGGAGGGCCTTCTTCATATCTTCAATCTCATCACTTGGAGGCAGAGGTGGGGAGATCGCTGAGTTGGAGGCCTGCATGGAATATATAGTGAAACCCTGTCTCAAAAGTCAAGAAGTAGTGCGCCCTTTCTGTTGTTTTTAGGTGATGTGTACTGGTTGTATAGTATATCCCTTATCCAGAACACTTGGGGCAGAAATACTGCCATTTGGGGCTTTTTTTTTTTTGCTTCAGATTTTGAGGTGTATATATGTATATGTAATGGTATGGGACCCAAGTAAACATGAAATTCTTTTGTTTTAAATATACCTTATACCCATAACTGGAAGGTAATTTTATACACTATTTTAAGCATTCTGTTTGACAAAAGATCTATCTATCTGGGTCAGATGTGGAATTTTCTGTTGTTATTTTTAATTTTTGGTAGTACTGGGGAGTTAACCTAGGGTCTTGTGCATGCCAAGCAAGCAATTTATTATATAATTTACCTACTTGCTCTCTCTTCTTTTTTTTTTTTTAAATATTTATTTATTATTTATACAATATTCTTTCTGTGTGTATGCTTGCAGGCCAGAAGAGGGCACTAGACCTCATTACAGATGGTTGTGAGCCACCATGTGGTTGCTGGGAATTGAACTGAGGACCCCTGGAAGAGCAGGCAGTGCTCTTAACCTCTGAGCCATCTCTCCAGCCCCTCTCTCTCTCTCTTCTTAATTTGAAACAGGATTACTCCGTAGAGGCAGCCCTTAAACTTTGATTTACCTTTCAAGTAGCTGGGATTATATTCAGGCTTGTGGTACTAGGTCCATTTGTTGTAAGTATGGAATATTTTTCTTTCCTTCTTCGAGACAGCCCTAGCTGTTCTGGAACTCACTCTGTAGGCTGGCCTCAACTCACTGAGATCCGCCTGCCTCTATCTTCCAAATGCTGGGATTAAAGGCATTCAGCGCCCCCACCCCCACCCCAAGTATGGAATATTCTTGTGCCAACATGTTGATGATACTCGAATGTTTTGAATTCTGAAACATTGCAAATTTTTTAATTAGAGAATTATAAGTAAGGAATTGATAATAAATCTTAAGTGGTAAAATTGCTGTACAAAGGCTGGGTGTGGTAACCTGTACTCCAACCACTTGGGAAGTGGAGGCGGAAAGACCAGGAAGGAGTTCAAGGCCAGGCTAGGCTATACTGGACTCTGTCCTTCACTAATGTTCAAAGCCCAGTAACCTTTGCTACATACAAATAACTAATTATAGGGCATGATGGGAGCAAGGGAAACTTAACTTACAAAAGCAACAGAATTTACAGGAATTTACAGAATACTAGGAACAGACCCAAAGAAAAACATGTAACACTTATTATACTCCTGAGATACGAATTAGACTTGAAAAAATGGAAAGATAACCATTGGCTAAGGGCCTTACTGTTACAAAGGCTATAATACCAAAATTACCAACAAACTTGTTTGTGCAGAGTTAACCATAGAGATTCCCCCCCCCCCCCCCACATGGTTTCTCTGTAGCTTTTGGACCCCATCCTGGAACTAGCATGTAGACCAGGCTGACCTCCAACTCAAAGAGATCCACTTGCCTCTGCCTTCTGAGTGCTGGGATTAAAGGCATGCGCCACCACCACCCGGCAAACGTAGAAATCTTGTGGGAAAGAAAATGTGTAAGAATTACTAATGGAGGGGCTAGAGAGATAATGGCTCAGTGGTTAAGAGCATTGCCTGCTCTTCCAAAGGTCCTGAGTTCAATTCCCAGCAACCACATGGTGGCTCACAACCATCTATAATGAGGTCTGGTGCCCTCTTCTGGCCTGCAGACATACACACAGACAGAATATTGTATACATAACAAATAAATAAATATTAAAAAAAAGAATTACTAATGGAGGTTCTTGTCTTCAGGATAACTGGGATGATGATGATGACGAAAATAAAGAGGAAGCAGAAGTAAAACCAGGTGAGCCACTGATGCTGCTTCGTTGTTTTAAACCAAATCTCTCTGTATATTTTCTTTTTCTTGTACTTTTGTACAGCAGATTAAGTACCTACAGGTTTTCTGTTTGATTGCTGGGTCATCTAGGTAGGAGAAAAGAGTAGAGGAAATGGTGTTGTTTGAATAATCTTATTTGTCTATTTGGATCTTTGGGGATAAGATTTGAAAGGAAAAGGAAGAGTACTGGAACTTTTATCGTTTCCAGAATATCACCATAAGACTCTGAAAGCTAGGGAGGTTTTGTCTCTTCAGGTGTTCAAGTATCATATCTGCCTAAGCTACAGACTAGAAAGTATTCAATATAATTGTAAATAAAATATTTCTTTCAGAAGTAAAAATTTCAGAAAAGAAAAAAATAGCAGAAAAGATAAAAGAGAAAGAACGGCAGCAGAAGAAAAGGCAAGAAGAAATTAGAAAGAGGGTAAGTTCTGTCAGTTTCCGTAAAATGCATACAGAATTCATAATGTGTCAGTTGTGGTACAGCGTCTTAACTGGCTGCAAATATTACCTCACAATTTGAAGGGCTCTGTAAAGACAAAGTGGATATACCATAAGATAGGTGCATCCCAGAGCAAAGGGATTTTTGGTGCAAAAATCCAACCCAGAAGTCTTACATCTGAAAATATTTTCAGTTTCATCAGAACAGTTAGATTGTGCAGTGACCACACGTAATGTTTTTGCTAGCACCTGCAGTTTTGCTTTTTTTTTTTTTCTTTCAGTGCTGGGATTGAATTCAGGGCCTCATGCATGTAAGTGATCCCTCTGCCACTGAGCTGTATGCCCAGCCCACCCGCAGCTATTTCTAGTCACAGTCATACACAGAGAATACACTGAGCAAACCTTTGTCATGTCCTAAACTGGTTTTATTCTCGATTATTTGTAGCAGGATCCAGAAGTATTGTTGTATTTATTAATTTTCTTTTTAATAGGAAACATTTCATAATTCAAACTATAAAACACTTCTAATTCCTTATTCTGTCTTTCCCACTATCCCTCATGTAAACACTTGTTCCTTATCTTTCCATCACACCTTTATATTTCTGTGTGTATCATCTCCAGCTCTCTTTGAGACAGACTGACCTTGAGCTTGATTTTTCTCCTGTCTCCACTTCCCAAGTACTGAGATTATAGATATGCACCGCTAACTGGCTGTCCTTTCTTCTGTAGTTTCCACTTCATTTTTATTTACTTTCCTGTAGAAATCTTCCCATACATAACATGGAAATACCTCTAATACTTTACTTTTTGTTGTTGTTGTTTTGTTCTGTTTGAGACAGGGTTTCTCTGTGTAGCCTTTGCTGTCCTGGAACTCACTTTGTAGACCAGGCTGGCCTTAAACTCAGAGATCTGTTTGCATGCCTCTGCTTCCTGAGTGGAATTAAAGGCTGCACCACCACCCCCTTGACTTCTTTACTTTTTGTTAAAAAAAGATCTTCAAATATGAAAGTAGGAAAATAATCAGGCATAGTGGTGTATTCCTGAAATCCCAGTTCTCTGGAAGTGTGAATTACATTACTGTAAGTTCAAGACTAGCCTGGGTTGTATTGTAAGGCCCAGTCCCATAAAGCCAAATGTTGGTGGTATCCATACCTATAATCCTGGCATGTAGGAGGCAGAAAGAGGAGGATTGCTAAAAATTGTAGGCTAGCCTGGTCTATATAGCAAGTTCTAGGTCATCCAGGGCTACGTAGTGTGAGACTGTCTCAAAAAACAACAAATATCACCTAATATTGTTAATGTGTCCCCAGATTTGTTTCAGCTATTTTTGTTTTGCTTAATATAACTAATATACATTTTACCTTTAAACCTCTGAAAGGGGGATTTTTTTCATATCAGGTTGTATTTATGCAATATACCTGATATTTTAGAAAACTATATTTTTAGCTGTGTCTGTATAGCTTGTTTTTACCAGAAAGAGATGTAGCATGGGATCTGCATCTGTGAGATGCAGCTCATTGATGGAGTGCTTGCTCGTGTGAAAGGTGCTATGGTCAGTCTGCTTTATGTGGGGGAGACAGTGTCTCTGTGTAACTCTGTCTCTCCTGGGATTTGCTCTGTAGACCAGGCTGGCCTCAAATTCAGATCCACTTGCCTCTGCCTCCAAGTGCTGGTATTAAAGGTGTGTGCCACCATGTCTGACTCTGCCAAAAAAATAATTCTTTGTTTTCATATAAACTTGTTAATAAGGTTTTTGTAACTTGTGTTTTACTCAAGCACAGTAGTTTATTGTTTGAGACTTTTATACTTGTATATAATGTGTTTAGTTGAAACCCCTAGTTCCTCCTGTCTTCCCCATTACTCTCCTTCCCAACTTCATATGCTGTTTTTAAAAACTAAAGAGTCTACTTGGTGCTTCCAGTGTGTAGATGGGTACAGGACCATCTACAAAACCCTGTGTTCAATCCTTCGCACTTCATAAAACAATGTGGCACTACATGCCTATAACCCCATTGCTTGAGAGATGGAAGCAGGAGGATAAGAAGTTTGAGTAATCCTAAGTTAGGTAGTGAGCTTGAGACCAGCTCGGGGGCAGGGGGCAGGGGAGGCTGTCCTTATGCTTGTTCACACCACCACCACCATCATGTATGGTACACACATATGAATGAAAAAACATTGAAGTTTCAAGCAGGTTGTGGTTCTGCATGCCTATAATCCCACTGAGAGAGTTACAGGTTTGAGGATAGAATAGCCTGGAACAGAAGAGATCATGTCTCAATAAAGAAGCAAACATTTGTAAGAGCTGTGCATGGTGGCGTGTACCTGTACTCTCATCCCTCCTTACTGTATGAGACTATCTCAAAAGAATTTAGGAATCAAAAAACAAAACAACCAGAAACAAAACTATAACGTGTTAAAGAATAAAATTTAAAGCTCTGAAGTGGAGTTTAGGGTTTGTTTTGTTTTCCGAGACAGGGTTTCTCTGCGTAACAGCCCTTTCCGTCCTAGAACTCTGTAGACCAGGCTGGCCTAGAACTCCCAAGTGCTGGGACATGCACCACCACCACCTGGCCAGGTTTTCAGACTTTTATATTAGTCTCCAACTTGAGGAGACCTTGACTTGAGTGTTAGTTTGTCTTAAGCCTGACATTGAGATATTTTCAGTTTTGATCTTTGTCTAGGTCTAAAGACACTTGGAAATATTCCATTTTTCTTTTTTTTAACCTCTTTACATTTCCACTTCATGAACAAGGAAATGTGTTTTCAGGGGCTGGAGAGATGGCTCAGTGGTTAAGAGCATTGCCTGCTCTTCCAAAGGTCCTGAGTTCAATTCCCGGCAACCACATGGTGGCTCATCTGGAATGAGGTCTGGTGCCCTCTTCTGGCCTTCAGACATACACACAGACAGAATATTGTATGAATAATGAATAAATAAATATAAAAAAAAGAAAAAGCAAAAAAGAAATGTGTTTTCAACATGAAAATTTGCATAGGTGGGAACATGCAGGTGCTTGTATTATTCCCCAATAACTGTTATCTCTTGAAAAGACACCAGCTGCTATCTACCCTTTCAGAGTGCTGGGGGGATAAGTGAGAGCTTTACATTACTGAGGTGTCATGTTGGTTTACATTTAGATTACATGTTAGATTACATTTGTAACTCTAAAATAAAACTTTTTCTAATGGTTTGAAAACATCTTTAATGTCTATGTTGCCAAATGAACAGTGTGTTAAATATTCTGTAGTTAATGTCACTAGATTTACTTGCAATTATAAATAGTATTCCAGTGGATATCTTTGTGTTCAGCTCAGGTTTCTCCACCTCCTCCCATCCCATTTTATGTGTATTGGTGTTTAACTTGCATGCTTGCCTGTCTATCTACCACTTAAGTGCCTGGTGCCCTTAGAGGCCAAAAGAGCACATTGGATTCCCTCGAATTGGAGTTGTAGGTGGTTGTGAACCCCCGTATGGGTGCTGGGAAGAATTCTTGGTCTTCTAGAAGAACAGCCAGCGGTAATCTTTGCCACTGAGCCATCTCAGTGCCTCCTCTCTTTAAAAAAAAAAAAAAAGGTTTATTGTTTTTGAGTGTCTTGTGTGTATGTATATTTGTACTGTGTTCATGTGGTACCTGTGTATCTCCTGGAACTAGATTTTTAAGTTACCATGGGGGTGCTGGGATTTGAACCCCTGTTCTATGGAAGAGCAGCTAGTGCTCTTAACCACTGAGCCATCTCTTCAGCCCCCTGCCCCCATCTCAGGTTTCTTAACACAAATATTTATTATAGAATTGATGAAAGCGGGGGCTGGAGAGATGGCTCAGTGGTTAAGAGCACTGGACATTCTTCCAGAGGACCTGGGTTCAATTCCCAGCACCCACATGGCAGCTCACAACTATCTGTAACTCCAGTTCCAGGGGATCTTATGTGATACCTTCACACCAATGCACATAAAATAAAGTTAAATAAATTATTTAAAAAAAAAAAGAATTGATGAAAGCATGTAGAAATACTTTAAGATGCCCGATAGAGGTCTCCATATTCTAGAAAGGTTGCTCAATGTCTGTTGTGGCATCCTGTGAAGAGTGCCGTTTCATCTTACCTATAATTTCATCCACTCATTTTTGACAAGTGGATGGGGAACTAAATAGCCTCTACCTTCCTGGGTTCAAATATTACTCCTATTATTGTGTGTAAGTTGTTTTACCTCTCTGTGTCTCCATGCTTTATTTAATTATCTATATAATTGAGATATGAGTATCCTTTAAAGTGTTTAGAAGAGTGCCAAAATACAGTAATCATTTGTATGATTACAAGTATGTGCTTGCTTCTTTGTGTAAGTGCTGATGACATAAAATCCATACAATATAAAAATATACTCTGTCTGCTATAAACTTGTCTTTTACAAGTGAAACTTGTGTTTCATTTTAGTTAGAAGAGTCTGAAGAACCTAAAGTGCTAACACCTGAAGAGCAATTAGCAGATAAACTTCGGCTAAAGAAGCTACAGGAAGAGTCAGACCTTGAATTAGCAAAAGAAACTTTTGGTAAGATGGTGGTGCAGTGTTGAACCACTCCAGGTGAAAAATTCTGCCAGTCTTACTGCCTTATCTGTGAGAGATCAAAACTGTTTTTAAAGGACGCACACATTCTAATTGAGATTAGAACTCTGTTTTAAGCTCTTGTTTATATATTTAAGATTACTTGACAAAGTATAGACATGTTTTCAAATTTTTTGAGTAATATTTTATAGTATCATAAATATATATAACATCATTTGTAACACATGCCCGTATTCCTAACCCTTGGAAAGCTGAGACAGGAGAGTCAGAAGTAGTGGTTAATTAGGGCTATATAGCAAGAAGGCCTCCCAACGCCCTCCGAAAGATGCCAGTAGACCAGTAAAGTGTACTGTTGCCTAAACTTATGAACTGGATAGATTCTGCTGTCTATGGCTTTGAAATTGAAATACCCAACTGTCTTTGGTGATATCCTATTGCCGTAAGTCCAGATAGGACTTGGACAGAGCAGGTTGGTCCATGTAGAATATTCAGTTTTGGCTTTGCCTTGTGTTCAGGGTTGTTTCTCTTTTTTTGGCCTTCATAATACCCTACCTTTCAGGGCCATCATTTATCTTACAGCTTATATAGTCCATCATCAGGGAAGTCAGGCAGGGCAGGAACTGAAGCAAAAGTCATGGAGGATTGCTGCTTACTAGCTTGTCCCGTAGGGCTTGTTCAGTCTGCTTACTTACAATTCCCAAGACCACCTGCCCAGGGGTAGCATTGCCCACAGTGAGCTGGGCTGTCTCACATAAATCAAAAATCAAGAAAATGTACTGCAGGCCAATCTGGTGGGGGCATTTTCTCAGTTGAGGTTCCCGCTTCTCAGAGGACTCTAGTTTGTCATGTTGCCATAGAACTAGCCAGCATACCTAAGGAAGAGTTAAAAGAAATAGAGAAATACAGACTACTTCATTTGTCAAGTTTGTCCTTATCTGGTGTGAAAAAATTCACCAACCCCTTCTCTAGAACAAAGAGGCTTGCTTGTTCCCCTTTAGGAAAGTGTGTTCATACCCTCAATGGGTTTCTAGCAGTGTTGGCTGTAACTGTGGGTGTTCCTCTCTTCAGGACAGCCCATGTGTGTATACTCAGTGCAGAAAATCTCATGGGGGTACCAGTTGCAAATTAAGAAATGGAAAATGAGCTAACAGTCACTATCTGGTTAATAGGAATTGAATTTGTGGTTTTGCTAGATCATTATTTGACATTGAAAAAGATATGTTAAGAAGCATACATACTTTTAACCTAGAATTTTAGAATTTAGATTATTTTTCTCTCAGGTTTTAACACATGGTTACTTCTGTTTAATTTTTGGAGTTAGCTAATTATTTTTATCATATCCATCTCCTTATCCTTTCCCATCTTTGTAAAAAGTTTTGTTTTTACATTTATTGGGTTTCTGTACCCAAGGATGCTTGTGGAAGCCAGAGGACAGCTTGTGGAGTTGCTGCCATGAGGGTTCAAGGGATTGATTGAATGTAGGTGGTCACACTTGGTGGCCCCCCATCCCTTTTGTCTTTCTTGGACAGATCTTTTGAGAGCATCCTTCTTTGAACAGCTAGTAAATTCTGTGGATTCCTTTTCTAGTTACAGCTTTTGTTTTTGAGACAGGGTCTTTGTAGCTCTGACTGGTGTAGAACTTACTATATAGACCAGGTTGGCATGGAACTCAGAGAAATTTGCCTCTGCTTCCTGAATGCTGGGATTAAAGGTGTTTCTAATACTTCAGTTGGAACAGGAATCAAACCCCAAAACAAATCCATGACACACACAGAATTCAAGATTTTTAGTTTTTAGTGCAGGGGATTGAACTCAGGGCTTCATATAAGTTAGGCAAGCACTATGTGTTGTGAGTAAGCTACATTCTCAGCCCCTATTTAGTAATTTACTGGTTGGTGGTTTTCTTTTTTCAGACAGGTTCTTGCCAGGCTGGCCTTGAATTCTTCATCCTCCCAAATGCTGGGATTATAAATGTTTGTAACTACTCAAATTCATATGTTTTTTTTTTATTGGTAGTAGTTGACAGTATTGTAAGCAGACAGTGATGGGTTTGTTATTAAATATGATTGTTGCCTAAAATAAAAATGGAAGAAAATGCTAAATTGGAGGTCAATAAAATTCAAGATAAAATAAATTTTTTTTAATATTTGAATTTCAGAGGCACCCTTCTGAATTCTGTCCAGGAACTCTCACTGGCCCAGGTTAAAAAGTTCAGTAGTTTAAAAAGCTTCCTAGGGCTGGAGTGGTGGCTCAGTGGCTAATAAGCCTGATAACCTGAGTTTGATTCCCCAGAACCCTCATTGGTGGAAGGAGTGAAAGTTATCCTCTAATTTCACATGCAGATGGTGGCACATGTTTTTATAAAGTTCTGCTTTAGAGTAAAACAGATTGTTTAGATAGCAGCTTGGTTTATGAACTTTAAAGTTTTTGTTACGGGGAGGAACGTGTGGAGATCAGAAGACAGTTTTGTGTCCTCAGTTCTTTCTCCCCATCTTTACATGGGAAGCTCTTACCCTGTGAGCCATTTCTCTAGTCCCCATTGATGAACTTAAAAATGTTTGTATCTTCCTAATGCTTCAGGTCTTCTCTCCTGCAGGTGTTAATAATACAGGTTATGGAATAGATGCTATGAACCCATCTTCAAGAGATGATTTCACAGAGTTTGGAAAGTTACTAAAAGATAAAATTACACAGTATGAAAAATCACTATATTATGCCAGTTTTTTGGAAGCCTTAGTTCGAGATGTCTGTATTTCATGTAAGTGATGCTGATTTCTAGCCCCTTTTGTTAAGATTATATTGTAAACATCATACTTGGGAAAGTTTTTTTTTTTTTTAGATAAGCTTTAATGCCATATAATGTAGACTTTTAGGATTTCCTTTTTAGCAACTATTTTTGGAATGTTATCCAATTTGAGTATTTGGGGGTGGGGCAGGCTGCTTTCATTGTTGTGTAGGAGCTTCTCAAAAGAGATAGCTGATTTATGCCTAGCAAAGCAGGTCACATTGTCTCCTAAAGGACTACAAAGTATCTTTAGAGGGAATGGACTAGGGGCTCTTTGGGACTGTTGATTTTACAAGTAGGGTTTGAGATGCTATCCAAATTGCCCAACAGAACTGGTGCCCTTAATGCTGGGACACCATACCAAGAATGTCTGAGGGGCTTGGGACTGGTTGCAGAGTGTCAAAAGGCTCTTGAATTAGGAGTCATAGTTTGAGGAATGATCAGGAAGCAGGGGTCAATGTAGGTAATGATTACGCACAGGTGGGTTTTCATTTTATATGTATGTATGTACTGTTTTTCCTGTTTCTTTTGTGGGGGGCTTTCTAACCAAACCCTAACATTTTCTGTATCTAAGAACTGATCTACTACTGTTTGTCCACTACTAAAAGGTGTTGTTCCTGGGCTAGAAAACATAGTGGGGGGCAGAGGCCTATCATTTGTGTGTTTAGTTATCATTTCATATTCTATGTAGCTGCTACTCAGTGATTGTAGAGGCTGTGGTTAGTCTCCCCTCTGTTTAGACCGAGGGAAGACAGTAAGAAGCCATGCAAACACTAAGGAATTTACAAACATTGTTCTTTTGTTTTCCAAGACAGGGTTTCACTGTGTTTTGCTGTCCTGGCTATACTGGGTCACACTCTGTAGACCAGGCTGACCTGGAACTCAGATCCACCTGCCTCTGCCTCCCCAGTGCTGGATTTAATGCGTGCATCTGGCTAATTAGAGTTCTTATACTCATTGGGTTGACCATTTTACTTTAGTGTGCTATAGACTGAACAGTTACTTACCTGTTTATTTATGAAGGAGAAACTCATAGTTGTTTTAATAAAGGTACCTAGGTTACAAATGTAGGATATCTATTTTGATTTTATTTTTTAAAATGCTTAAAAATTGAAGTTTATTATTATGTCTCTCTCTTTTTTTAAAGTGGAAATTGATGACTTGAAAAAGATTACCAATTCATTGACTGTGCTTTGCAGTGAAAAACAGAAGCAAGAAAAGGTAAGAGCAAGCTGTACAGAGAAATGCTTTATGTTAGGGTGGGGCTGTGGGCAGAGTTCCCTCAACACAGTAAAGAGCCTGTTGAAATTTTAAGTTAGAACAGAACAGCAGTGTGGTGTCTGTTGTCTCCATTCATAGACATACTTGCTTTCTTTTCTGAGACAATAAAACTTGCTGTAGCCTAGCTGAGCGGTGGTGGCACACACCTTTAATCCCAGCACTCAGGAGGCAGAGGCAGGTGGATCTCTGAGTTTGAGGCCAACCTGGTCTACAGAGCTAGTTCCAGGACAGGCTCCAAAGCTCTGTCTCGAAAAACCACCACCACCAAACCCCCAAAATGCTGTAGCTTTAACATCTCAAGGGTTTGCTGTGACAGGTGAAATGTTCGTAGCATACAGGTTCATGAATTTTAACTCTTCCTTCATTTTTAGCAAAACAAAGCCAAAAAGAAGAAGAAAGGTGTGGTTCCTGGAGGGGGATTAAAGGCCACTATGAAAGACGACCTGGCAGACTATGGTGGATATGATGGAGGATATGTACAAGACTACGAAGACTTCATGTGACATTCTATCTTCTCCTGGTGTCTTCTTTCTGTTGCCCACAATCCCTTCAACATGTAGCACAACTTCCTTTCCTTTCAGTTCTGCCAAATGCTACAATCAGAAGTGCAGTATCTTTCGTGCTGGTTATTTTAACCCCTTGACACTCAGGTGCTAATGAGCAAATGAGGGAACTTGGATCTTGTTGCCAAGGGGTTAAAATTGGGAACTTCAATTGCTACTAAATCATAGTTTAAAAACAAAACAAACCTAATAATGTTGTCATTGTTGCTATCTGACTCCATAGCAGCAGTCACTAAATTGGAAACAAAGGTCGCAACATGACAAAAAATTGTGTAGTATTTACCAGCACCATTCAGTAATACAGCCTTAACCATACCTCCTTGAACTACTTCATAACTTGTCAAGAAGAGCAGTTTGCAGCAAGCAAGGGCATGTGGGATGCACCTAATATTAAAATTGCTTTGTCTAAAATTTGAGCGTGAGGATATTAAAAACATGTTGTGAAGAAGACTGCTTATCTCAGAGTGAAGATACTGTGGCTGAAAAATACTAGTTTGATACTTAAGATTTTAATGACCAAAACCTTTCAACTTTGAAGCTGAAGAAGGTAAACCTCTCCATTGTCACAGTGCCAGTGGTGGACGCTCCAGTGCATTGACTGTCTAGTTATTTATCGGCCTATTTCTACTGATGGAGGACTTCAGATGGGGGAGGGAACTGTTTCTATTTGCCTGATTCAAGTGTCTGAGAAACAAATCTTGTTCTTCTAGGCTGCAACAGAAAAACTTAACAGGGTTTTGGCATTTCCTTTTCTTTATAAAACATACTCAGCAAACTGCACCAGTTAACTACAGTTTGGTAAATTGTTATGTTAACAATTATGACATCTGCAATGTTTTATAAAGCAACTAATTTAATAAAATCACTATTGTGAGGACTTAAATTTTGTGTTACCTCCCAAGAGATAGTTGAGTACAGGATGCAGCTCTTGGGTAGAGTCTCTTTGTACTCACCAAGGCTTAATCAGTGCCTGATGTAGTTACAGTTTTGAAGCAGGAATGTTTGGGGTCTTTAGTAGAGCAACAGATACCACTTTCCTCTTGTTTATTTGGGAAATTATTTTGTTTAGATGCTAGAGGCTCAATTAAGTACCTTAGGACTATTTATTTGGAGTATTGGCGCCTACTACTTATGTTATTGCTGTAAGCATAAGTTGGGTGATCATTTAAGTCATTTAACCAAATTTGTGGGTTTTTTTTTTTGTTGTTGTTGTTCCTCATAATTGTCACTAGGTCAAAAATGTTTTTAAATTCTCTTCCCTAGGCAATAGGAAGCTCAAAGCTCTGTAGAGCACTAGGTGGAGAGCAGGACCGTCTAAATGACTTGAATTAGTGAAAGGGCGTGACTGCACAGCAGTAATCACAATAGATACTGTTGAAGGCAGACCAGGGCTGAGATCTCCTGAGCAACCACAGCAGTAATCACAATAGATACTGTTGAAGGCAGACCAGGGCTGAGATCTCCTGAGCAGTGATGACAGACACTGATTTAAACCTATTTTATTATAAAAAAGATCAGTTTCTAACTCATGAAAATGTATTACCTGTTCCTTAACTGTGTAAATAAGATTAAATTGCTTTGAATCTGGAACTTGCAGGCACAGGTCCTCTTTAATCATGACCGTTCTCCTAATGTGGAAGCCATTCTAACAAGTCTTTGACCTTATACCAGTTTTCCCTTCATTCCTTGTAGTCATGATTGGTGTGATACGCTGTGTTTCTGGGCTTCTCACCTCAAGCGGGGAGAAAGATCTTCAAATACTTTATTGCCATATAGGTACAAAAAGCAATAAGGCATCTTTCAGATCTTCTAAGCTGCGAGCATATCTTTAAGACAGCATCCTGTTTGAGGGTCCTTCAGAAGCACATTTACAATTTCAAAAAATTTGTGTTCATATGCCAACTTGTAATGCAAGTAGATGTCTTCACAATATGAGAGTAACTTCTTCAGGTTTTCTGTGACCTTGTCGGTAGGCTGGTGTTGTTTATATCTACACAAAAATATGTAAAGTACAGGTTAAATACTGTAACAACAACGGGGGGGGGGGATCAGCTCTGCCACCATACAGGAGTGTTGTAGCTTAGGAAATTATTGAACTAGTATTAGATTAGTTAATTAAGAGCAATTATGTTGCTGGGCAATGGTGGCTCACACCTTTAATCTGGGAAGCAGAGGCAGGTGGTGGATCTATGTGAGTTTGAAGCCAGCCTGGTCTGTAGAGTGAGTTCCAGGACAGCCAGGGCTACACAGAGAAACCCTCTCTTGGCAAAAAATAAATATGTCAGCACCTACCTTAATTAAATTTAGTACTACTGCAAGAGACAACTTGCTGGAGTTTCTGGCTCACTATCAACTTTTTCCTTTTTTCCTCTTTTCCTCTTTTTTTTTTAATATTTATTTATTATGTATACAATGTTCTGTATGTATGCCTGCAGGCCAGAAGAGGGCACCAGACCTCATTACAGATGGTTGTGAGCCACCATGTGGTTGCTGGGAATTGAACTCAGGACCTTTGGAAGAGCAGGCAATGCTCTTAACCACTGAGCCATCTCTCCAGCCCTCCTTTTTTCCTCTTTTTTTCCTTTTCAAGACAACATCTCCATATGTAGCCCTGGTTGTCCTGGGACCCACTAGGATTTAAAGCCAGTGCTGGGATTAGGGTCAATTTAAGTACTTACTTTTTGGAAATGTCTTCAAATATACTGGGTCTTAGTAACTTATGCTGCTTAAATTCTTCCAAGTAACCAAAGTCTCCTTTAAGAATCACTTGTTGGTAGAGAACTTCAGCCCAGTCAGGAACAAAGTCATAGGCCTCAGCTACAATAGAAGCCTTAAAAGGACGGAAATGAAGGGAGGGGATGTTAGAGCCTATGCTGCAGAAAACTGAAGGCACAGTGTTAAAGGTATCAGGTTGCCTGGTGTTGCTCTCCTCTCATAAAGCCCTCTCCAGTAACTTGTTTTTAGTCTTCCTCACAATGGACAATAAAACCGCTGATGTGAAAATTTATTTTCATAACTCAACTGTGGGGGAAGCAGGAAAGCACTGATGCTGGGCCATTTGTGCCTTTTGTTGTAAAGGGCAAGACCCAATCTCCGGGCAGTCTTGATTCTCATCGCTAACCCGCAGGCTTCATTCCATGGACACCATCTGAAAGACTGTTAAAAGGACAAGCCAAGGAATTCTCTTCGAACCATAACTGCCAAACATCAAAATTCTCTAGCCTTTGCCCAAATGATGCGCTTGAGATAATATGCCAGAGAGTGCTGGGAGTGTGCCTTAAATGGTGCCCACATTTGTGAAGACCTTGTCTGATCTGAACCACTACAAAACACATGCACATCTATCTCAAATTGCCTCTTCTCGATACTATTAGACAGCTAAATCAGAATAAGTAGTTTGCCCTGGGTCTGTCCCTAATGCTGAGACCAGTTACTCAGCCTCTGGACACCAAGGGGAAGACACCAGGATTACACTGGAGTACCTGTCACAGAGTGTTTGTACCTGGTAGAACCTAGGTAGAGCCATGATACAGTCCATTAGCTTCTGCTGGCCCAAGTTGATTAGCATTGTGTTCTGACCAGTGTTGAGAAAGTGAATCTGCAGTGTTATCAGCTTAGTGAGCCGGTTACAGTGTAGGGCTTGTCGCACACAGGAGTCCTGAGGAACAGGTGGAGGAAGCACAAGAAGAGAATTTTATTACCATCTCTTGTACTCAATAGTGACCTCTGCTTGACCCATTACACACTCCATCTTCACTTGGAAGAGCCCAAGCCAAAGTAATTCCTACTAGTCCGGAGGCTGGGCTAGAATAACTCTTGGTTACCTTGGCGTAACTCTCCGCCGCATCTAACATCAGAGTCAGGGCTTTAAGCAGGAGCTGTTTGAGTTGGGGTCCATCCTTGAGGCTTTCCTCTGTAAAGGATACTTGCTGTAAGCTGGGCGGTGGTGGCGCACGCCTTTAATCCCAGCACTTGGGAGGCAGAGGCAGGCGGATCTCTGTGAGTTTGAGACCAGCCTGGTCTACAAGAGCTAGTTCCAGGACAGGCTCCAAAACCACAGAGAAACCCTGTCTTGAAAAAACCAAAAAAAAAAAAAAAAAAAAAGGATACTTGCTGTAAAGCTGAGTGACCGACCCCTCAGGCCACTCAGTGTGGCAGGCCAGATGAGAGAAACATCCTAAGTATGTGTATCCATAGGTACGTTTCACTTGGGCAAGAAATGTCCTAAGGTTCAAACTCTTCTGTAAACGGCCATCTCCCGCCACCAGGGCTGCTCCCAAGTCTTTCCCCTAAAGAGCTGGCCGGGTTAGTGTGAGCAGGGCCATGAGTGCTGCAGCTCACTCACCCCAGGGCTGGGACTCAATCAGCTTCAGCTGGATACAAGCCGCCGCCTCATGATTCTCCCCTATCTCCCGGCACATGCTGAAGCACAGGGCAATCATATTGTGCTTTTCGCTGTCTCCAGGGCGGCAGCGTTTGATGTAGTCTAGCAAGGCTGTCTTCAGGGTGCCAGTCTGCCCAGGAAAAAAGGATATTTAAGTTCTTAACCAGGGACCACAGGGGAGGATCAACTGAGTCCCTTTGTTTTATACTGCTCAAAATGCCCAAAGAAAGGTAAGTGACGAACAACAATGGACTGTGAGATCTTAGGCTGTCTAGGGGATAAACAAACAGACGCATCCTTTGGGAGGACAGCCAGTTAACCTGACCATGAAGGCAGCCCTGGAAGCACACACTGACCTACTATTGTGTTTGCTAGGACTCTATCCTAAAGACCCAAGTGTGAAGGTGAGTGTAGCAGATTTAACAGCTTTAATTAGAAGCAGTTTGAATGCTCCAAATAAAGGCTAAGAATACCTTGTAGCCATTAAATTGCTGAAGGGAGTCTGTTTTGTTTTGTTTTGCTTTTTTCAGTTAGGGAATTGAACCCAAGGCTAAGCACATGCTTTAAACACTCTAACTGTGGCCAGACTACCTTGACTTGGGAAATAGCCACAGCGGACATTATAAAAGGAGAACCTCAGTCATCTTATTTTCAAGGCATAAAATTTTGCTAAAATGTAAACTATATTTTAAGGTACACGTGCAAAGAAAGGGGTATGTTAGCAGTGGCTCTCTCCAGATGGTGAACACTGAGGACTTTCGTATTGTTTTCTAAATGTCTTATATGGAGTATGTATTACTTTTGTAATCAGAAAAAGTTATTAAAATAATTTTAAATGCAAAATGCTTCAGAAGAACACATTTAAAATCTGGGGATCCTGAATGGACCTGTGTCGGGTCTTGCTCCTTTGCCGGCAGCAGGATTGTCTGGAAACAGCCTAGAAGAGGTTTTTTTTAAAACTTTGTATTTTTTGACAGAGGAAATAAAGACAACCCACCAACCCAAATGCTTTGTAAACAAAAGCTATATGAACGACACCTCGTGTCATAGCATGTAAATGGGGCTGGAGAGGCTGGACCCAGCAAGCCAGGCCTCTGTTTCCAAGGCTTTTTCCTGTTGTCACAAATGGGTCTCTGGTCCAGGTTAATGCACTTGCTTCCTACCTTGGTAATTGCTTTTCTTTTCTTTAGTGTTTTTTCATATGTGTTTTGATCCTGTTCTTTTCTCTCCAACTACTAGATCTTCCCTACCCACCCAACTTTGTTTTCTCTGAAAAACAAGAAAACAAAAACAGGCCAAAAAGAAAGTGCCAAATGAAAAGCATGGAGTTTGTTTTGTGGTGACCAACATTTCTGAGCGTGGATCTGGAATGTGATTGATAGTACCCAGAGACACTCCATAAAAGCAGCTTTTCTCTCTCCTAGAAGGTAGCAGTTACAAATAACTTCTTGTGGGACTTTATGTCCTTTTCCCTTTTGCTGTGCTGGAATTCTGTCTGGTTTGAACTGGGGCTGGGCTGGCGCATGCCGCCAGTCTCCGGTCCCTAAGTGTATCAGCCCTGATGTGTCTGGAAGACACCGGTTCCTTGCAGTCATCTACTCTGCCTGGCTTTTAAAATCATCCTGCCTTCACTTCTGAATTAGATTTCTGAGCCTTTTGTCAGAATAGAGACCTGTTGCAAGGAGACTTGTTTGTCCCGGCCGCTTGGCTAGGCTGCAATGGCTCTCAGCACCATAGTTTGTCTGGAAGAGAAAAACAAACCCCCCAAAAAACCAAACCCTCTAGTGGCACTTCCGCACAGCCTCAGCACCAACAAACCACTTGCAGGGTGGTTCTCGGGGTGTTCTTGTCAGAACAGATGCTTTAAACAACAGGGAGGGGCTGAAGGCTGAGATGAAAGACAAATATTTTCTTCAGTGTTCATCAATATCATGACCTAGTGTGAACTCTAGCTTAAGTCACTGGTGGTAGTGTGTACCCTGACCTCACTGAACATTCTAGAGACCTACACAGATACATTCCCAAGAGCAGGTTAGACTTACATCCTGAGCTCATTACTAAACACGTACCGGATCTAGCTTCTTCCTCATCAGAACTTCAAAATAGTGCTTTTGATGCAGCAAGTCAAATATGTATGTCATCTCATTGTACCTTCCGATGCCGGTGAGGAGGCGTACCTGCGGGAAAGAGCATTGAGCTACTGAAGCCAGACCACTACCATCGCCCAACACAACATGGTGAGAATGGTCAGGCTGTCTGCAATGTTTCATTCCCTTCCAGTCACCCAACTGAGGCTTCTCTGGATAACTGGAAATGAATCTTTGGGATGTCACTGTCACCCCTTCTCGGTCTTTTTTTAACTGACTACCAAGTGCTATAAAACCTCTCTGAGCAGGTGTTTCCTCTTGTTGCTTCTCATCCCCCTGGGATCCATTTTACTTACCCACATGGTCAGAATTTGCAGAGCCGTAAGGGGCTTGAATGCTTCGTTTACACATCATGCCTAAACCCCTGTTTGGGGGAGAAGCAGTTCTTTTTCCTAGAAAAGTTGACTTCCCTG